>NW_023416289.1:51049952-52387528 GCF_014176215.1 Rousettus aegyptiacus | reverse complement strand
GGTGAGGAGC
The DNA here is from genome assembly GCF_014176215.1 of Rousettus aegyptiacus. NCBI lineage: Eukaryota > Metazoa > Chordata > Mammalia > Chiroptera > Pteropodidae > Rousettus > Rousettus aegyptiacus. The sequence continues at coordinate 52,387,518 of NW_023416289.1, read as the reverse complement.
CTGGGCGATCCTCTGATTGGAGGCGGCCTCCAAAACAAGGTGATAGAATCTCCCTGTCATTCCCTGAACACTCCGAGGCCGGTGGCCATGAGCGCATTCCATCTCATCAATGTCAGTCCTTGAGGGAAGAAACACCCAGTTACCTCCAAGCTCATATTCTTAGGTTGGCTCTGCACTGCCCCACACCCTCTCCCTAACCTCTGTCCAAAGTCAGGAATCAGAAATCAGGATCTTTCCTGAAAGATAAGACCTTCGGTCCTAGGACAGGTGCAAAATCAGAGCTGTGAGTCCCGAGAAAAACACCCACTACCAGGCAACCAGTTCCGGGCAGCTATCCGGTAGCTTTTGCATCACACACGAAGAAGAATTCTGCGTTTACATGTACATTAATATACATGCAAATTAACACCGCACGACATATTATATCCTTATGCAATATGAATATGCTATACACTTGGCACTTCTCCATGAGGTATATATGTACGTATAGATACACAGGCACCACGGTGGACATCTGGTCACTCTTCCCCGCCTGGGATCTGCCATTGCCTACCTACGGGGGCTGTGACTGAGGCCAGAGAGGGTGGGTTCTCCAAGGAAGGTCCTGGCCTTAGCCCAGGGTACCTACAGTGTTTCCACTGGGTCATCCTGACCCCAGGGACTGTCCCTTTCCACGGCCTCTGACCTGGGAGAGGTGTACCTGACGAACACTTGGGAGATCCTGTGTGTGCTTTCCAGCAAGCCGGGCCCCAGAGTCCTCAGTGTGGGGTAGGAAGGGCTCTGTTCATCCCCAGCAGACGCCATACCAGGTCTGCACACACCTCCTCCCTCCCTCTGGGTGTGCGAGTGGAGAGCCCAGGGCACCTGACTTGAATGAAGTGTTACGGCGCTCGGCTCAGTCAGCCAGCTCAGCCTGGGTCAGCGAGAGACAGACTCGGAGCCCAACAGGACTTCGGGGACTGGGGCAGCCACCAGGGCAGGAACCCCTTTACCCTGTCTCAGTATCTTTGGACATCCCTTTATTCTTAGCATCCCTTTCCCCGACCCGATACTCGAAGCAAAAATGTGATACTGGTATCAAAAGTCACAGCAAGGTTCATGCCCCAGAACCCTGAAATTAGAAATAGGTGACAAGGGACCTTAACTAATCTACAGGAAGGGCAGCCTTTCTCTAATCGTATATTTTTAAGAGGATTTCTTTCCTACAATTTCTTTCCAGACAGCTCTGGGAGGAGCTTAGTCACTGCACTTGTCCCCTTCCCTGTAAAATGGTACAGTGATGTTCGTGCTGTAGGGATGTCGGTGGGGGGTAACGTGTGTGTGAGACACAGCATCTGGCTTGGAAAAGGTTCTTGGGAGATCCTGGTACCCTCTCCTGCCACTCTTCCTTCGTGTAGTCTGCCCATTGCCCAGGGCCGTTCTCGTGTTCCGCCTGCTACCACCTTGTCTGGGATCCCCCGCTCTGCCTCCTAGCAGGGCCCAGCCCAACTCCTCCAGTGGTTCCAGAAGGCAAGCAATGCACCGCCCGCCCTTCCCAGGAAGAGGTGGCAATGCAGGGCAAGAGGGGGCTCCTCCAGGTTGAGGAAGAAGAGCTGAGGCACCACAGGCCCGAGTGCCGATAAGACACACAGCAGTAGGAAGAGGGCCCACACAGGACACTCGCCCTCTTCCTCCTGCTGGAAGTGCTGACTCTCGGGCCTCTCTCAATGCCCCAGTGCCACCCACGGGCTCTCTGGTCTTGAGGATTGTGGCCCTTCTCTCTCCTCATCTGAGACTCCAGGGCTCTGCACAAAACAGCTTCTGAGCCCAGGAACTGGTTCCTTCAGTTTCGGTCGGCGCCACCTTCTCAGATCTTCTGCCCCAGCCAAACACAGAAGGAAAACTCACTGGATCTCATGCCCTAGGGGGCAGGCGATGTGACCGCTGGGACACCTAGAAGCCACCTGGCCTGGCCTCCCTTGGGGCCTCTGCCTTTCCTGCTTTCTCTCCCATGGGCTGACCAGAGGCCACTCCTGACCCTGCTCTATACAACTGCTTTAGCGCCTACATTTGCTTACTACCCCCTTGCCCAGTGCTTCCCACCTCCCATAATGACACTAATGGACAAGGGAGAACAGTAGCTTTCCAGAAGCAGGAGAGCCGCCCCCAGCTTCCGCCCGGCCAACCGGCCTGACCTATTATTGCTGCTACTGCTGCTGCTGGGAATCCTGGTGCATGCCGGGATTTCAGCCCGTTCATTCCTCATGCATTTTAGTTTTGCTTGGGACTTGGAAATGTTGCTTTCTGGTCCATGCTGTGCAGCCTCTGGGATGAAGGTAAGAACCTCGTGGCAAGAGAGAGATGCCTGAGGCCTTGAGATTTTCAGGCTACGCATTGCACAAACCCAGCTCTTACCTAGAAGCGTCTACTAGCCACGAGCCAAGGAATCCAGAAGAACCTGCTTTGGCCTTCTCATCAGAGGACCGACTTTAAGGTCTAGTCTGCTCTTATGAGAGAAGAAGAACTAAGTCCTGGAACATATTTAGGATGCTGCTCACGTGGAGACCACCGCTAGGCACGTCGAGTCCTGAAAGTTATATGAACACAGGAGCACATACCAGGCAGCGCTATGTATCATGATGCCCCCATGAACAGTGGGAGCCATTTATTGCAGACTTTTATGCTCTCCTGGGAAGAGGAGCGTCACAATAACTTCTGTCATGTTCCCAGGGGAAGTAGCCCGGGGCGGGTGGGGGCAGGAACAGCAGGAGCCTTTGGAGTACGAATTCGAAGAGAGTACAAGAGACACTCTAGGTACTTGGCTTCTCAGAAAGATGCAAAAAGACCAGGTTAGAAGATTGAGTTCTCACCTTAGCAAATGGAGGAAAATTTGATGTAAAGGCCAGTGACTTCGCAATTCAAGCCTCGCAAAGAAGCTGAACCAGTAGGGATATCTTGGAACAGGACAGAAGGAAAGAGCCTGCCTGAGAAGAAGAGGCAGACAGGGACCTGGCCATGTCCCAGGCTGGTGAGCAGCCATTTACTAAGTGCCTCTCAGGCTTCAAACGCTGGTCTCCCACCAGCCAGGATGGAGCCCCACTAGAAGCTGTGACTCTCTGAGATGTCCACGTTCAGGGGCTTTAAGCTGGAAGGTGATGGATTACAGGGGGAAGGAAATGTTGGGCCGGCTTTCCGTCCCTCCCCCAGAGAGAACAATGCCGGCTTTATCTTCGCATGATGCTCTAGGATCTTATTTACTGTAGACAAAAACAGTGTCTGCAGCCCCCAAATTTTAATGAGTCTCATGCAGATAGTCCTGTACTCTACAGAGCACGTGTTCATTCTAGTGCTGCACAGCCGTGCCCCCTTTCCTTGGTGCATAAGTACTGAAGAAGCAAGGAAAAGACGGAGCTGCGCGAACTTGACTTCCAGCGTCCTTGCTCACCGCCGTGTTTAGAGCCAGCGCAGACCCCTCGGCTTCTTGAGTCACAAGAGAAGGCGTCTTGGAAGAACTCTGTGCTCCCTCTCACGCTAGGCATCTGGCTTCGGCAGCGCCCGAGTCTGTCACCCACCAGGAAACCGGGCTCCAATGCTCGGCCTTGCCAACCAAGAATCGCATCCAAGAAAAGCCGTGTTGGATCTTTGGCTCGGCACTCCAAGATGGTGGCGGTAACAGCAGCAGCAGCAGCAGCAGCAGCAACCGTCCTTAGGAAATCCAGCCACCCCTCCCAGGCCTCTGGAGAGCCGCAGGGCCAGCCGCCCACAAAGAGGCCGCAGAGCTTGCGAAGCTGGCGTTGCCGGCAGGAGTCCTAACGGTGGCCCTTGGTTTCTTGCAGACCTTGATGAGTGCCTCTCAAGCCCTTGTCTGAATGGAGCCACCTGCGTGGATGCCATCGACTCTTTCACATGCTTATGCCTTCCCAGCTACCGAGGGGACCTGTGTGAGATCGGTACGGCCGTCTCGGCTTCAGCTAATGTTACTAACCGCCGCACTCCCTCCTCCTCCCTCACCCCTCCCTTCTAACCACAGGCTCTAGGCCCTGGCTGGCGCCCCCCGCCCCCCACATCCAGACAGCCATTTCAGGGGCCACAACTGAGAAGTCCACCCCACTCACTCCTATTCCATCTCTTGCTGTTGCCCATGAAAACCCACCTCTCTGGGGCATTGGCTGATCTGACCACAGGAGAGACACGCAGGCCGGGCCAGCCTGCACTTTGGAAGGTGGGGCGCTGGGGGACCTTTAAAACACTAACCTTCTCCAGGGTTTGCAGACCCGCTGATGCCACCAACCAGGTCGGTGCATGCGTCAAACTAAGAGGACAGAGCCGATCCCCTGCATTTGTCTTGAATGAGGCTGTGGGTGGGAGTAATTGGTTCTCGCTCTGGATGACAGCCACGGATCTTCCCCGCATGGTCACCGGAATGTGTCTGCCTGTTGGATTGCCCTTGAGACCTTGGCGGCCCCTCCATGGCCTTGGGAGCCACCGCGCCACACTGGCCAGCTGCCTTCCTCTTCTTCTCTGGCAAGAGCTATGGTTTGTCTGCCTGAGAGCTCTCATGCCACCAGCATGCTGAGGTCATGCATGAGCAGGGACCGCTGCATGTCACCTTCTCCGCATCACCGCCGTGACCGCTGCCATGTCTACGCTGCTCCGTCCACACTTCCTTTCTCCCTCCCTCGTGCGAGGCAAAAGGCTAGCCGGAGAGAGCAGAGCCTCCTTGTCAGGGGCAGCAGCTAAGTTCCGCCCCCTCTGCTTCTACACCGGGGCCAGGCTCTGCCGAGGGGCGCCGTGTGCCAGAACGTTCCCAGGGCCAGGCCCAGCCCTCGACTCTCTCACCGTTGGTGCTTCATAGTCTCCCCTGTCCTCCTGGATCTCAGGGCCATCCCAGCTCAGAAAGGGGAAGATGGGGCTTATGATCGCTAGTAGCAGTGGCCCGTGTCGAACCGGAAGCGTGAGGGATCCTAAAACCATTTTCAATAAACTCTCAGGTTGGACATCCCAGAAGCTTCCAGAAAGCAGCTGAAACTCCCGGAAAGTCTTCCTTTGGTCCTAAGCAGTGTGGGAGGTAGTTTTGGATTGCATGTGTCTTGGAGGCACTAGTGGAGGAACTTAAGACTTGTGGAAGCAAAGGCCTGAATCCTTCTCCTCTCCTGCAGCCTCCCGCCCTCCGCCTTCTCCCTAAGACCCCAAGAAATTGGTGCATGAAGTCTTGGCTGAGGTTGGAGTGGAGTGTCATAAGGATTTTCTCCCCAGCATGCCAAAATATTTGTCATAGGGGAGAAGGATCGGCAAGGTCCACACAGACAATGGTTTAGGGCTCCGTACTAGGAGAGGAAGTGCCTGCTGGTGGAGGCAGGCCCCCCACTGGGCTCTGCACCCGATGGGGCAGAGAGATGGTGCTGGAGCCACCCAGCTTGGCCCCGGGCCTGGACGCCCTGCTAAGCAGGGCCGCATCCCTTCTCCCGATCCAATCCTTCTCCCGGTCCACCACCCCTTGGGGACCTCGTGCCCTGGCTGTGGCCCTCTCGCTTCTTCCGGCCTTCCTGGGATTCCATCGCTGTTTCCCAGAGCCTCCATCCTGCTTGGTCTGGCCCCTCCCAGAGCACCTGTGCCCTCCGGCTCTGCTTGCCCAGCTCAGCCCTGAAGCACTGAGGTGGCCCGAGAATGGACCCCACGATCAGCCCTGGGATGATGTCTCCTAGTGCCACACCATCTCTGAGGCCCCTCAGCCTTCTTTCCAGACCTTTGCCAGGCAGCCAGGGACCAGCAGCATCCTCCTTAGCCCTCTTGCCATCCTGCCTCTTCCTTCTGGGGCTGCCAGACTCCCCCTCTCTCTGCTCTCTGCCCAAGTGTGTCTCTTTCAGACCTGCCAGCCTAAACCTCCTTTCCCTCAGGTACTTGTCCTTTCTTCCTGGAACTGCCAGATTATCAGTGGCCCCCAGTCAGGGAGGCTTCCATACAGCCCAAGGGGTTCATGGCCCTGGGCGCAGCCCCAGGGCCCTGGGGGCACACCTCATGTGGGTCTTGGAACCTCCTCTGTCAGTGCTGTGCCGGCAAGTAGTTAACCACTGGCTTTTGAAGAGGAAGGGGGAGCCCTCGTTCATAGGCATAATACTCCCCCCAGGGCCAATTTGAAGCTATCGTTATGATGTCAGTGAAGGCAGAGAAGTCAAGGAAGACACACTCATAGAGGCTTTGCCAAGCCTGAAAGAGCCAGTTCCAGCACCCCCTGCCTCTGCCTGTCCCCTAGCCTGCTCCGAGAGTTCCAAGCCAGCCCCTTCCCCTGCACTCAGAACCTATTGCTGTTATAGGTTTGTGAGGAGAGAGCCTCTTCTCCTGTCCTCGTCTGCCACCAAGAAATAAAATAAAAAGCCAGGGACCTTGGGATGGAGACCCCAGGTTGTCTGTTTCGCCCTCCAAAAGGCAGGCACAGTGTACTCAGCAAGAGGCAGCTCTGATGGGTGGACTTGGAGCTTGGCATCTCTGGACCCAGAGCAGACATTTCTTCTGCTCCTCTGTCCCCACCCCAGGTTCCATTTCGTGCCCTCGGCACTGCCTGCCACTGCTGCCTCCACACCCTTCCCTGCAGCTCCCTCGCTCTTTGGAGCCCCTCAGAGCCTCTGAACCATGTCTTGCCTTAAACCTCAACACCTCCTATCTCCTGCCTCTTGTTACCTGGCCTGAGGAACTCTGCCAGCCCTGCAGAGCAGTCATCAGCAGGGAAAGGCTCTGGCGGGCCAACATCAGGGGAAGAAAGTAGCCCTGGCATTTCCCAGAGGGTGGGGACATGTGCCTGGAGGCTCTGCAGGGCAAGGTCAGGCCTTCTTCTTGGCTTCCAACTTGAGCTTCATCCAGATGGGTCTCCTCCCTCCTTTGAGGGTGTGACGTTGAAGGCAGGGTGAATGAGGAGTCCGTGCCATAAGACCGACAGCCACCGCCATCCTGAGTCGGCCGTGGCCCCTCCCTTCAAGCCCCTGACCTGTGTTGCAGACCAGGAGCTGTGTGAGGAGGGCTGGACCAAGTTCCAGGGCCACTGTTACCGCCACTTCCCCGACCGTGAGAACTGGGTGGATGCCGAGAGCCGGTGTCGGGAGCAGCAGTCACACCTGAGCAGCATCGTCACTCCCGAGGAGCAGGAGTTCGTCAACAGTGAGTGTGTCCGGGACCTGAGAGGAGAGTGGCCACGTGGGCCAAGGGCCTCACTTGCCAGAAGCCAGCAGACTTAGGCCCAGTGGAGCTGCAGGGATGGGGAACAGTGGGCGGGGGGGCGGGGGGGGGGCGCTTCTGCAGCGTGAGTTGCCTGAGATAAGAGGAGAGAGGTCTTTGGGGCCAATGGCTCTGGCTGCATCCAGGACAGCCAAGTGTCTGTCATAGTTAGCCCCTGACTAACCTGCGGCCGTCGCCAGCTTGGGGAGGTAGGCCAAAGTGCACTCCAAACACACATGTGCTGAGATCCTTGTCAGGACCTCGGAAGTAGATGGCATGCTCCTCCGAGCCCACCCACCTCCTGCCCCTTCATCTCCCTGGCCTCTCCAAGCTCAAGTTTCTCAGACACCCTCAGGGTATCCAGCGCCATGCCCTACAACCATGTCCTCTCTCCAGACAATGCTCAAGACTACCAGTGGATTGGCCTCAATGACAGGACCATCGAAGGGGACTTCCGCTGGTCAGACGGACACTCCTTGGTGAGTCCTGCTGGGGGCCTCGGGCAAAGTTGGTGGCTCAGAGGAGGGGGATTAAGACACACACACACACACACACACACACACACACTCTCTACCACCACCACCACCACCGCCCCCTCCACCAGAGAAAGAGATGCATCAAACCACATGCAAACATTCCCTGAGCAGCTGCTGGACTGGGCACTCTGGGGGCAGGGATGGTGTCTTATTGACCCTCTCTGCCTTTGGACACCAGCCCTGGGCTGGACACGTTGAATGAATGACAGCATGAAGGAGGTGAATGAGGAGAGCAATGAATGAATGAAGGCAAACCCCCATGGGGACATATGGAAGCTTTAGACGGGTTCCCTGCCCAAAGAGAACCCAGGTCTACTCAAGGACAGAGAAAGACAGACAGAAAACACTACAGATGCCAAAGGAACAGGACACGGAGTAAATGCTGCCTGTCAGCGAAGGGCCTCAGGGAAGGCTTCCTGGAAGAGGTGAATGTGAACAGGGTCACAGGGGAGGGGAGCATTTACACTAGAGAAAAGGGGGCTCTGTTTGTTCCGGAGCCAGGCTAGAGGGAAAAGCCCGGAGAGACAGAGTAGCCTTGGGAGCCATGTCTCGGCCACCCAGTCCTATCCAAGCAAGGCAGTCTGTGTCCCCAGCCCCTGCTGGCCCATGAGGAAGAGGGGAATGATGTCAAATCATTAACAGGGACTGTGACCCCTTTGAGGTTAGAGCTCCTGAGGACCACAGCTAGGTGGTGTGACCAGGTCTTTGAAGAGCCCATGGGTTCCGTGGCACCCGGGGCTCTTCACAATCCTGACCAGACTCCTAACAACCTTTGCACAAATGCCCGACGAGACAGGAGATGGGGAAGGGGCTTGACAGGGGGAGCGAGTGGGGATCAGGCCGAGCCACGAGGCTCCTGCCCCTCTCCTCACCCCTTCCCCATCCCCACCCACAGCAATTTGAGAACTGGAGGCCCAACCAGCCTGACAACTTCTTTGCCACCGGAGAAGACTGCGTGGTGATGATCTGGCACGAGAAGGGCGAGTGGAATGACGTTCCTTGCAATTACCAGCTGCCTTTCACATGTAAAAAGGGCACAGGTAAGCTGGGCCTGGGAGGGGTCCAGGTGGAAGGAATCGAGACTTGAGGGTCCCGCTGTGTGACAAGACAAGGGCAAGTCGCCTTGTCTCCTGGCTGCTGAGGTCACCTCACCTCCACCGAGCAGACTGGAGCTGACCCGGGGGACCTCTCCCGGAACCAGCATCCCAGGGCCAGTGGCAAGGGCAAGTCCACTCCTAGGGACTATTTAGGGCCCACTTTCCCCCTGCACCCGGACATTTTCATACATAACAGTCCGCCTGGCTCTCGCCCATTTTCTCTCTCTTTCTCCTTCCCTTGTGTTTTCTCATCCCCTTAAGATCTTCTTTTATTCCCTTTCTGCTGCTCTAAATCGAAGAACCCAGATGTTAGAACCAGTGGTTTCCAGGTTCTGAGCGCGGTGTGGAAACGCCCCTTGGCCCGCAGTCGGGGCTCATGGCTGGGCGTCTGGGCTCGTCACAGCCAGAGGGGAGCACGCTAGCTCATCACAGGCATGGGTCATTATGAGCGACCCCCCTGAGAGCCCTCTCTGAAGAGTGTTTGCCCCTCAGTGGCCTGCGGAGACCCCCCCGTGGTGGAGCACGCCAGGACCTTCGGGCAGAAGAAGAACCGGTACGAGATCAATTCCCTGGTGCGGTACCAGTGCACTGAGGGCTTCGTCCAGCGCCACGTGCCCACTATCCGGTGCCAGCCCAGCGGGCACTGGGAGGAGCCTCGGATCACCTGCACGGACCGTGAGCATCTTCCCTCCCACCCCGCTCCAGGCACAGCGTAGTGTCGTGTCGTGGCCTCCCTACATGCCTTCCCCTCTCTCCCCGCCCCCCCCCCGGAGCACCAATGCTGGGCCTTTCCCAGGGATCCCAAACCCCCACCCGCACAGCCATCCAGGGCCAGGGGAGGTCCCAGATCACTGCCCTCGGCCCCCAGAGAGGGCTCACTTTCACTGAGTAGATGAAAGAGAAAGCAGGTGACCCACCTTCCTTTTCGATACCAGCCTGAAGCCCCTCAACCCAAGTTGGTGCTGAGAATTGAAACCTCGGGCCGCCTTCATAGAGCAGTGGTTTCTGCCAGGGGAGGGAGCTGGGGTGGAGACCGGGCAGGATGGGGAGAGGCTAGGCTGTCCCCGCTCTCTCTCGGCCCAGGGTTCACCGAGATCGTTCCCTCTGCCTTCCGCCCAGCCACCACCTACAGGCGCAGGCTACAGAAGCGGAGCTCGCGGCCCCCGCGGAGAAGCCGCCCCAGCACGGCCCACTGAGCGGGGCTCCAGAACACGCCCAGGATGCTGAGCCCAGGAGCCTCGCCAGGCCGACTTCCCACACGGATGGTGTCCTCTCCTTATCGCTTTCTGTCATATAAGGAATTCCATTAAAGAAGGAAAAAAAAAATGAAATCCCACATTGTGTATGCACCCACCTACCCCCACATCGCCAAAACTGCATCCGATTTCCTCCCCGAATGCCAGAGCAGAGCAAACGTGTTGTGTGACCCGTGGACTGAGTTTAGAGACTTTTCTTCATCCCCCCGTTGTGCCTTTTCCAGGGACCAGTGCAGGGACAGGGGGAGCAGGGGAAGGGTTAAGTTAAATAAAGAAGATTATTTTTTGTTTCCTGACTTTATCCAAGAGCAGTGCAATCGCTGGTTCTTTCACCTCCAGGGAGAGCTAGGGAGGAGGGAGGTGGGAGGAGGGGCAGAAGGAGCTGGAAGGGGCAGAGGCCCAGGGCGTGAACTCAGCACCACAGCCGAATGTAGGGGAGGAGGAGCCGGAAGGGCTGCACCATCTGTGTGGGGAGAAGCCTGGGGGAGAGGGGACAGGTTCCTGCGGCCCAGGGTGAGCGGGCAGGAGAGAGTCATCGAGGGGTCTTCCAGCATCCTCTTACCTGGGTCTGCCACCCTAGCAGGTGTCATCTCTCTCGGCAGGGCTGGGTGGGGGGCACTTCCCTCCCAGTGGGAGTACCGCCCCACCCCTCCCCCCCACCCCCACCCCCCGGGACCGTGCAGGCACCAGGGTTCCGTACACCTATTTATATTTTTGAAAATGAAGATTATGATAATTATAATAATAAAGACATTGGAAGAGATCTATTTCTTTTCCCTTTTTTTTTTTTTCTTTTTTAATTTTAAAGAGAAGGCAGCTGTGGTCCAGGGTCTACTGAAGGGGCTCTTAGGGAAGGGTGGCTGTGGGGACATGTGTGTTGGCCAAAGAACCCCAAACTGGTATGGATCCTATCTGTTCAGAAAGCCTGGGACAGTCACAGGCTGTTAATTGTGCTTTAATTTCACAAAGGGCTTGACGGAGTAAGCGTGTGTATGTAAGTGAGAGAGAGAGAAAGAGAGAGAGAGAGAGAGAGAGAGAGAGAGAGAGAGGGTTCTGTGTGTGAATCTGCATGTTGTTGACACAAAGAACAACTCAAGTGAGACATTTGGTCACTTTGCACTGCTTGGCCCTTTGATGTCGCACTGTTGGCTCCCACAGAGGAGCCAGCTGGTGGGACACGATGCAGAACAGGACAGAGCTGGGACGGAGGAGGCGTCGTAGCACCATTTATTAGCCAAAGAAAGCACAGATTCCTGAGGGCTACTCCCCAAATCGGGGGAAATGAGAACAAAGTACAGACTCTGAACTGAGAGTGAAGGGAGGAGAGGGGACTTCCTCCCTCCCCTGGGATCTCACACAAAAGCCTCAGCTCCTCAGCCTTGTCCATAGGGACCAGGAGCTTTGCAGAGAGGTCAGAGGGGGCGGGGGCTGCAAAGCCCAAAGCCCAGCTCAGAGTCTCCTGGATGCCCTCTCCCGCCCAGGCTGAGGCAGAGGGAGAGCTGCGGCCATCATGTCCTAACCCCTGCATCGCTGCTCCCTCTGGGCGTCAGCCTCACCTGGGACAGAGAGTGGGGCTGGACTCGGTGATGTGGGGGAGTCCACATGAGCCCATGAACCTGTCCCAGAGGAGAGGGGTGGGAGGATTCCTGGTTTGGGGAGCCTTGGGGTGTCCACCTGAGCAAAGGGAGGATTTGAGATCTGTTTGGATTAACGAAAATAGCAATTAAAAAGGATTTAATTTGAGAAGTATAAAACAATACAAAAATTGCCCCAACCTACAAGAGAAAATGACCCACTCAATAAATACAGCCCGTGAGGGGAGGGGCTGGGCGGGGACGGAGCTGGCGCTGGGCTCTAGCGTGGACGGTAGCAGTAGACACCATACTTGCGGCTCTGAGGGTCTGGGAAGCCAAAACTTCGGACACCAGGCTCCAGGGGCCCACAACTGGGATGTGGGTTAACGACAGGGTATCGGGCGCTGCCATCTGCCAGCCAGCCAGCATCACAGCGATCCAGGCCATGGAACTTCCAGGCAGCAAAGAGCTGGCCCACCTTGGCGATCTGGGCACCATCTTCCTGGCAGGCTTCCTTTGCCTCTGCCAATGTCAGCTTCTCAGGATGCTCCAGGTAGTACACCTGCCCTGTGGGAGAGTAGGACGTGAGGGCTGAGCAGAGGAGGGGACAGCTAGAAAGGATGGCAAGGGCTGCAGCAACGTTAGCCCATCCAGATGTCACCAGCGAACTCCTAAAGACCTGTCAACTATCTGAGCCCAGGAAGCCACCATGCTGGGGGCATCTGCAGTAGACATGTTCTAGGGATTACCTCTCTGAGGGCTCCATCCCCTCCTGTCATGTCTGTACTTCCCTCCACCCTTCCCTAATTGCACCCTAGGTGGGCACCCCACCTCAGCTAGACCAACCAGAGTCTCTTGCCCACTCAATCATTCACTGAGTACCTACGATGTGCCATGAGCTTTTCGAGATGCTTGGAGAATGGCACAGAACCGATTTCTGTTTGTGCTTGTCTATCTTCCCATGAAATGAGTCACTTGTGAAGATGGACTGTGTTTTACTTATTGGTGAAGCCCAGGGCCTAGTTCAGGCCTCAGCAGGTCGTAGGCACTCAGGAAATGTTTGATGGATGAGTAAACCAATGCTTGGCTCAAGCAGCAGAATCAAAGCCCTCTAACTCGGCTGCACATGGCTTCATCATCTGCAGTGCTCCAGGGAGAGGTGCCCCAGGGCGGGCAGGGGGCCCCTGAAGCTCCCCAGGCATTGCCCGCCCACCGCAGCCCATGCTCAGCCACCCCACTCACCCTTGAGGGCAGCGGCGAAGCAGAACACGTCATAGCGGTGCAGGCGGCGGTGGCGTGAGCCGTAGCTGCGCACGCCGGGGGCCAGGCCCAGGCCGCCACAGGGCTGTCGGGCCCGCGTGATGGGGTACTGTACCGTGGCATCCTCCAGCCAGCCCGCGTTGCACCAGTCCAGGCCCTCCTCCCAGGCCCGGAACAGCTGCTCGAAAGAGGCCACCACCGCGTCCTGCTCCTTGCAGGCCTGCTGGGCCTCGTGGAAGTTAAGCTGGTAGCGCCCCTGTGGGGGCTGGTAGGGAAAGACCACGCCTGGGGAAGAAAGAAAGAGGGTTCGGAGGGTGGGCAGGGGCCCAGCTGCCTGGAGACCTCAGTCCCCGTCCCCACCTCCAGAGGGACAGATGCTCCCCAACACACACACACACACCACACATACACACACCACATACACACACACACGGGTCCCCCAGAGAAGCTCAGCCAGCCTGTCATCTCCTGTCCATTGTCCAAGTCCAAGGCAGAGCCCACGTTACATTTCGCTTCTAGAACGAGGCTGGCACTCAGCAAACAACTATTAGTTGTTAAGGTAGTGAATCAATCAGCCAACTAATGTCCTCAATGATAGAATAATACCTAATTCCCAGGCTTGTTGCAAGAATGCCAGGGTTATAGTCTCAATGTGCTCCCCAAATTCATAGTTTTAAATCCTAACCACCACCCCCCCAAGGTGATGGCATCAGGAGGCAGGGCCTCTGGGGGTGCTCAGATCATGAAGGTGGAGCCCTTGTGAATGGGATTCACACTCCTCAGAGAGACCTCAGAGAGCGCCCTGGCCCCTTCTACGACATGAGGACACAGCCAGAGACGCCTGCGACCTGGCAGAGGGATGCCCTCATCTGACCATGCTGGCATCCTGGTCTCAGGCTTCCAGGCCCCGGAGTTGTGAGGAATAAATTTCTGTGGTTTACAAGCCACTCAGGGTACGGAACCATCCAGATGAGGGCTCAGCAATGCGCCGGTCCCCAGCATTCCCGATCACTCACACTTCGCTGCCTCATTCATCTCTACTGCCTGTCAACCCTGCTTAACTCTCGGTTCTGTCTCTGTGTGACCAGTTCCCACTTTCCTCTCTCAGACTGGGGTGTGAGCAAGAGGGAATAGAGGGGAGCGGATTCTGGAGCCTGACTGCCTGGGGTCAAATACCTGTTTGACATTTAGGAGCTATGTGCTGACTGCCTGGGGTCAAATACCTGTTTGACATTTAGGAGCTATGTGAGGTCGAGTAAGTTACTTGACCTCTCTATGCCTTGTTTTCCTCATCTGTAAAACGAGGGTGATAATAGTAGCTTCCTTATAGAGTTGTTTTGAGGAGTAAATGTTTATCTGCCTAAGGCACACAGGTCTGGCTGCTTTCATGGAGCCCCGCCCCTCGGCCCCCAAGCCCCGCCCCTCAGGGTCTCACCCCGCAGCTCCAGCTCCACCAGGCCGCTCCCGTCCTCCAGCCCATCAATGACCTCACAGCGGTAGCGCCCATGGTCCTCCAGTCGCAGGTCCTGGATCTCCAGCGACACTTCGCGCGCCTCGTCCTGCCGCAGGCGCACGCGGCCTTGGTAGTCTCCGAAGGCGCAGTGCCTCAGCCCGAAGGCCACTAACACGTCCCACTCCAGGGTCCCATTCTCTGACAGCTTCCACCACTTGATGCGCACGCGCCTCGGGGAGACCAAGGCCGGTTCGTAGTGGTACCGGCAGGGCAGGGTCACGTTGGCCCCTCGGTGGGAGAACAGGGTCTCTTCAGGCGTCTCTACCACCAGCTTCACTCTGTCCAAGAGACCTAGGGGGAGCGGTGGGTGCAGATGAGGACCTGCTACAGCTCATCACCCCTGCAAAGGCCACCTCAGCCCTCAACCCAGCTCCTGCCAGCCTCAGGCAATAGAGATTTTAAGAACAGCCACAATGCTGGACCCCTCCTGGCAGCCACATGCTCTGCATTGATTGTATCCTTTTCCATGAAGAGGTGACTCTATTCCCCATCACGCTTGAATCTGTGCTGGCCTTGCTACTTCCTGTAATCAAATGAACGTGGCAGAAGTGACTGCTCCATCGTGCCTATCTGGAGCCTAGGCCCGAGGAGGCCTTGCTGCTCCCACACCAGACTAGCCTCCTGCAGGATGAGCAAGTGCATGATGCAGACTAGCTGTTCCATCCGAGGCCATCCCAGGCCATCCGGCCCCCAGCTCACCTGCCCACCGACTGCAGGCACACGAACAATCCGGCCCAGAATGTTCCACCCACAAAATCATGAGCAAAGTAAATGGATATTGTCTTAAGCCACTAAGTTGGTTATGATTCAGAAATTTCCTTGACTCTCATTAAAGCAATGCTTGTACAACAAAATAAATTCTGAGGAAAAGGGGCATGGTAAACTAAAATAATGGCTCCCCAGAATATCCAGGTCCCAGTTCCTCAATGTTGCTTTATATGGCAAGATGAACTTTGCAGATGTGATTAAATTAAGGATCTTGAGAAGTGGGGTGTGGTGAGACTGGATTTCTCCAATGAGCCCTAACTGCGCTTGCAAGTATCTTTTTAAAGAAAGGCAGAGGGAGACTTGACTACAGAGGCCATGTGACGCAGAGACTAGAGTGACGTAGCTATAAGCCAAGGAATGCCAGCAGCCGCCAGAAGCTGCAAGAGGCAAGGAACAGGATTTTCTTCAAGAGCCTCCAAAAGAGGCTCATGTGATGACCAGGCTGAGCTGGGTGTTTGTTGGTCATCTTCTCTATCCTTCCATAAACAAATCTCCATGTGGCTTATCTGTGTGCCCTGGGCACCTGGCTCAACTCTGAGCCTCGTTTCCTCATCTATGAGATGGAGTCATTGATCGTACCTGCTTTCAAGGCTGTGAAGACAGCCGGCCTCGATTTAATATGGTCAGTGCCAACAGTGCACTGGTTAATCATTTTTATCCTCACCCTTGCCTGAGTCGGGGTTTTTGTGTGGATTATATGAGACAATGTACGTAAGGCACCTTGAAGCATGCCTGAAGCCTAGTAGGTGCACAATAAACACTAATTAAAAAGTCACCGGCCCAGAGTCATATACCTAGTAAGTAGCAAAATTAAGATTCAAACTCATGTCTGCCTAACCCCAAAGCCCTTTTCCATTGGGGAGACCAGGAGATGTCACCTTTTTAAGCTGGACCTTGACAAGTTGGCAGGACTTTGAGGAAGTACAAAAAGAATGAGTGATTGTCCTTAAGTGCCTTGGGCTCCATGTCTGAGAGGCCAGCAAACACAGAGTACCTGAACCATCTCTTCCACTCGTCTTAGAAACGAGGCTGGTCCACGGCAAGGGCTCAAATGGAAAAGGAGCTGCTGGCTCCACGCCCCATCCCCCATCCCAGCCTGGAACCTGCACATCACAGCAGGAGCCAGGGGAAGGTTTTAGCCACCCGGCAGAGCAAAGAGCCTGACCCAGGGTGTCGCCTACCTTTGCCATGGCTGTTGTTCAGGTTCTGGCCGTGGGAGCGGTTGGCGTAGTAGAAGCCATTGTAGAAAGGCAGTCCAGAGATGCAGGACAGGGACAGCAGCAGGCCCAGGAGCAGCAGGCACATGGCGTCACGCAGGGTGACAGCACTGGGGTGTCCTGTGCAAGGCGAGAAGAGGCGAAAAGCAAGCCAGTTAGGGGAGCCCCACCGAAGGGGGCCAGGGACCCCTGGGTTCCAGCACCCACTCATTCACTCACTGAACAGGTTACTGCGGAGCATCCAAGGGGTGCCAGGCACTGTTCTCAGAGCCTGCCCCTTATCAGCTGTGTGATTCTGGGCAGGTTTCTTCGTTTGTGAAATGGAGATCGTAAATGGCATATTTTTCACCAACATGGTCTTCTTTCCTATAGTGACAGAGTTCTAGATAGGTGTGCAACCCGTCGACTGAAGGCTGTGTTTCCAGCCTCTCTTCCAGTGAGGAGGGGCCAGGTGACTCAGTGCTGGCCAGGGGCAGTGAACAGAAATAACATGTGCCACATGCGTATCTTGCAGTTAAAACATTTAGGGGTATCCATTCTCTGGTATTGTTACCCCAACCTGCTGGCAACCAGACCAGTTCCCGTAGTGTCAAAGGTGGAAACCATGGTCTGAGAGCAGAGCTGCCACAAAACGATATTTGTATACCTGGGGGAAAAAATGTCTCATTTTGCAAAATCATGCATTAAAAAAAAAAAAAAGGGTCAGGGAAAAATAAGGTTGAGGCGGAGTACTCCGAACATGTGCACCTTTGTAACCAGAGCACTAACAAAAACAAGAACAATCCTAGTTTAAATATAAAAAACATAAAAATAATAATAAAAATAAAAAATAATAATAAAATAATAATAATAATAAATAATAATAAAAATAAAAAATAATAAAAATAAAAAAGTACCATTAATTCTGCACAGACACTGGCACTGGGCACCCAACTATAAGCCCTTTGCAGCCTTTACCATTGGGCAAGTGCTTCCTCCTTTAAGATGTAGGTCCTTGGGGGCATTGGAGTCTAACAGAAACTGGATTTACCAAAATTAAAAATTACCAAAATAGGGTGAAGCTATTTTCTTCCATCTTTTTTTTATCATTTATTTTTTAATTTTTTTTTTTTTTTTAAGACAGGGGAAATGCCTTTGCAACTTCTTCATCTGACTCCTACTTTTATCAGAAAACTATGTTAGGCTCTGTTAAGCAGTTAAACCAGCCATACAGGCATCCCACCCTCAGTAAATCTATTGCATCCTTGAATCGGGATGGCAGTAGTTGAGATATTGAAAGTTGGGAGAATGCAGGAGGAAGAGATGTTGCATTGTCCAACCTAGTTGGTTCCCGAATTTTGGACAGCAAGAGTTTGGATAGTGAGGGCCATCTCTTATACTAAAGAAAGGCACTTTCTCCAGGACTTCCATGTCAGCATTTATCTTAACAAATTCATACATTGCTAAAGCTTGCTCTTTAATTGTGAGAAGTCTTGTTACACTCACTCCAGTATATTAGGATGCTAGGAAAAATCACTACTGGACCAATGTGATTCTATGTTATACCAACATCGTTCTCCCATCATTCTTACCTATCGTGAAACAGGTTCAGAGACACACGCTGAGGCAAAACAGACTGTAGCCCCTTCTGGTGTCCTCCAGCAGGTCCCTCAATCGTCCTAAGAGCATCCACCCTGGTCAGCAAGGACAATTTTGTTCTCCTCATTTAATCCACAGGTGAACAGAGGCACAGAGACATGAAGTAACTGTGCAAAGGCCACACAGCCAGGAGGCAGTAGAGGCAGGACTCTGTTGAGCTCCTCTGAGCCAGCCCTATAACGATCTGTCAGATTTAAGGACTTCCTTCTGCTTATCAGTGCACTTTCATGGACGTCATTGCCAATGAACCTCACAGTATCAGGATCATCCCCATGGTGCAGAGGAAACTGAGGTTCAGAAATGCTAGGCTGCTTGGCCACCTGGATTCGTTCTGGCCCCACCCATTTCCTAACAGTCTGTCATTGGACAAGACACTGAGCCTCACTTTACTTATCTGTAAGATGAGGGTCACAACAATACCAATTTTTGTGAAGATTAAGGGATAGAAGGTCTGAAGAGCACTTAGAATAAAGCCTGATAGGGTGTGAGCACTCAAAAATATTAGCTATTATTACTATTGTGCACAGTTTACAAAGTGAAGTCTCATTATCTTGGGGGATCTCTCTCACTGTCTAGGCAAGAAAGCAGCCACCACTGCCTTACAGTTGGGGAAACTAAACCAAGGCTTTGTCTTCGTTTGGTAAATAGGTGGAAGTTTGAAAAAAATTCAGGTCTCTTGATGATCCAGCCTTTGTTTTTGCCAGCATCTCTTGTCTGGGGACCCCAGGACACACCAGAATAAGCTGAACCAGGGCTTAGAAAGAAGACAGAGACCCCAACAGAGTACAAGTCCCCCAGACACCAGCGGAGGGCAGCATTGCCCTACAGAACTCTACCTGCCCGCCTCCCCACGAGGAATTTGACTTCGGTGCCCTGTTTCCACAAGGCTTACAAGCGCCTTTGAAACCTGGGGACCCCAACAGTGGAAGCCGGAGGTGCTTCCTACCAGCCTCCCCAGCCCGTTGGCCAGCGCAGGGCCGCGGAAGAGGGGCCAAGGCGCCTCTCTATCACCAATGCCTGCTGCAGACAACAGAGGCACTCCCGATAGTGAGCGCTGGTCACCGCGGTCCAGCCGGGGTCGGTCGGTCACAGGCTGGTGACAGAGATGGATCCAAGGCTCGCGCTATTTCCTTCCTGGCCGACCACGAGCTCCAGATTCCTCTCCGAGTGACCTATCTCCCACCCATGACTCTACCACCCACCCTCCCCGCCCCTTCGGGTCTTGCTGTCTCCAGGACAGATGCCTCAGTGAACTGAGGCCTGAAACCGACGGGCATTCATCGGGTTTGACCTGGGACGGCAAGAGCAGGCAGCAGGGGCGGCGAGGACAGGCCGCCAGCCCACCTGATCCCCTCCTCGCGGGGTGTCTCCAGCCTTTCCCGGAGTTCCCGAGGCCGCAGAACGTCCGACAGATGCCCCGGGGCAGAGCCGGCGCGGCTGCAGGGCCCGGACCCGACGGCATGGGAAGGAGTCCGGCGGCCCCCGTGAGGACGCTGGGTGCGCGCCGCGGGCTCGGAGGCCACGGGTCTCGCCCCGGCTGTGCCTTCTCACGGCGCACACCCGGGTGCTGCTCAAGTCTGCCCGCACCCCGCGCGGCTCTCACCTCACCCGCACTCTGAGCGCCCCGCTCCGGGGTTCACAGCCCAGCTCCCGCCGGCCCACAGGAGACCCGAAGCCGGGAGGAGATAGCTGGCCCACAGGGGTCCCGGGAGCCCGGCCACCCTCAAGCCACGTACCGTCCCCCAGCGGCAACTCGACGGCTCGAGAGCGCTTGGGGTCGCGGGTTATCTGGGTCTGAGGAAACAGGCGGATTTGGGGACCTTGAATGGCCAGAAAGGAAGCCGCTGCGGACAAACCCCCGCGCTCCCGCCAGGCCTGCCCCTTAAAGGAACACACGCCCCTTTCCCTCCCAAGGGCAGGGCCCAAAGGAAGGAGGTGCTACAGGCTTGGGCACGCTCCAGGCTCCGCTGGGGACCACCCCCAAACCGCAAAGCTGCTCAAGCTGTGAAGGTAGCGTCCAGGAGCTGAGGCTGTCACATTTTGAGGAAGGTCAGTGGGGGATAGAGGAGCACTTTTAGAGGGCCCATTAGAACCGCTCTGGTTTACCAAAAGCAGTGGGACTAGGCAAGGGGAGCCCTCTGCAGGTGAGCTATGGCTGCATTCTACCTTCAGGAAAGGGAGGGGTGAGCTTTCCATATGCCGACCTTTCTCCCATGAAATCGCCAGCCACTCTTCAGTGTCCGGCGTATGGACGCTCCCCCTATTTGGTCTATCTTGAATGAGTGGCCCTGGAGTGAGGGGAGGCACAGGATGGGGTGCTGCCAGCAGCCAGCAGGAGCAATCAGGCATCTGACTGGTCCTCCAGCAGGGGTGGCCCCTTCTTTAGAATCCTGACATAGCCAGCACAGCCATCCGGCAGCCACCTCCCAGGACGCCTGTTTGGACAAGGTGTCTTCTTTCCAGTCCAGATCGACAGGGGTCCTGGGCCTGACAGTTTCCTCAGCAGAAAAGCCAAAGGCCACAGGGTCAGCGAGCCCAGAGCCTCTTCCAAAACATGACAGCTTGTATGTACACGTGCATGCATGCATGCCTGTGTGTGTGTGTGTGTGTGTGTGTGTGTTAACACAACCAGGAGCAAATCAAAGCGCAGAGCTGCAGTGACTAGAGGCTAACCTGCACCCAGAGCCAATGCCAGGTTTGATGGGCAAAAGGGAGCCAATGAAGCTTCCTCTGCAAGAAACAGACATCTGCCCACTATGTGTAGGATGGATTTGGAGGGTGATAAATAGGACACAAGTACCAATTAGAAAACTCTTGCAAGCTTCTGAGAAAGACAACCAGTGTCTGAGGTCTCCAATGGGCTAGACTTTGCACAGGTGCATGTGTACATTCCCTTCATTAGTCCCTAGGAAGCCACAGAGTTGGCCCTATTATTTCCATTTTACAGATGAGGGCACTGAGGCCAGGTTTAGGTAATTTGCCCAAGGTCACTCAGAGCCAGGATTTGAAACCAGGTTGTACATCTTGAGGCTCCTCGTCACTCTGCTATATTTAAATCAGGATCGGAAAGGAAGACTAGATTTCTGGGAGAGGGGGGTCAACTCGTCCTGGTGCTGATAGCCACAGGTGCAGGGAGAGGGATGGATGGCAGGGAAGGTGAGTTTTGTGACAGCAAATGGGTTTTATGTGCCAGCCAGGGAAGGACTGGACAGCAAGCGGATCTGAGCTGGTTCTCAGGACTGTGGTTAGGAATAAAAAGATAAATTTGTGGAGCTGATTTGTTAGTGGAGGAGACTGCCCAGTGAGAGGAGCCAAGGACATAAGGGGTCAGGAGGGAGGGGACCCAGTGCAGGGCCGCCTACCAAGACCAAAAAGATTAGCGGAAGAAGGGCCTGACAGATGGGTGGCTTAGGCAATTCCAGTTACCAAAGGTCTCCTGAGCCAAGTGGAGGGCTCTGACTACTGGCCGCTAGCCCAAATGGTCTGTCACCCAACGAGACAAGCACGTGGAAAATGTTTAATGCCATGAATAGGGGCAAATTGACAGATGGGAGTGAAGCTGTTTCCCCTTCTACAGATGGGACTCCTGGGTTCTAGCAAGGATGGAGCTACCGTTAGTTATTGGGGAGGCAGAGCCATCCCAGAGCAGAGATGCGGGAGAAAGGTGCTTCTCCCACCGTCTGTCTGCTAGACCCCAGGAGAAGCCAGAACAAGGGTGGGAGCCCTGTAGCCAGCAAGCATCCAGAAACTTCCCTAAGCCCAATCTGTGTGGCTCCATGGAGGAGAGCTCTGAAACAGGAAAGAGTGGGCTGAGGGACCCCCAGGGGGAGGGAGGCAGGGAGCCCCACAGTCCTTCTTTATTCGGAGACCACAGCCCGGGCCTTTTATTCTGTCCCTACCCAGCCAAGAATCCCTGGCAAGGGCAACTATCAGGAAGCAGCCACTTCCAGACCAGTTTCCAGAGTGAAGCTTCAACCAGGACACACCCTCCCTTCAGCAGCCCTGTGGCCAGATATTCAGTCCAGAGGTGCCCATGTGCATCAAAGCATGGCTCCCAACATTCCTTCTGGAAAATTCATCTTGTGTCCCAAGGCCTCAAATACAAGGGTGGTTTCATTAGTCCCTTTCCCAGCTAGTCAGTCCCTCCTATCTGCCAGCCGGGCCCCTTCCCCAGCCACCAGGGCACTGGCCTACACTGCCACCCCCCCCCACACACACACACACACTGGTTACTTCCTGATAGCTCCTGCCTGGCGGAGGGTCAAGGGGTACCCCTGGAGTTTCATCTGAGCCCTGGAGTGAATGTGCCAGTGGCCTCCCAGGCACCAGTGTGCTCACCCACTTGGCAGAGTCCCAGCCCCGCTGTGGGACCCCCCCCCCCCAGTAACCTCCTCCTTTCTCTCTGTTAAGCTCTCTGTAGTCAGGCAGGTGACACAAGAATGACAGGGCTCTGGAAGGGCTGAGGATGGAGGGTGAGGGACCAGCATGAGACAAAGCCCATTTCGGCACGATAATGATGAAGAACTGCAAGCGCTCCAAGGGGTGATATAAATATATTTTGAAAGCTGCCTGTGCACTCACTAGTGAAGAATCAGCACTGAGGGCCCCCATGCCCACCCACCTCCTCCCCTATCTCTCCACAGACCCACCCCATTCCCTTGTCTCTTTGTAGGTCAAGAGGGGTCTCCAGGGAGATAAGGGGGGAGTGTCAGGTGGCTAGGAGGCAGCAGCAGGAGTGGCAGCATCATGCCTCAGGGCTGGGGGGCAGGAGACTTATCTCCAGCCTGGCGTCTCAGGGCCTTCCTCCAGGGTCATGGGAACGGGAGTGTGGGAGTCGGGCTACGGAGAACACAGAGGCTGGAATCAGGGATCTGGAGAGGTGCAGGTGACCCACACCCCTACTTCGCTCTTCCCCGTCCATCCCTGACCTACTCGACACCATAGTGCCTGAGAAAATGGGATGGCATGAGGTGGGGCACGGGGGGGGGGGGGCAGGGAAGGTGACTGAAACCCCCTCCCCCAAGGCACTACAATCAGGAGGCAGGGTGAAGGCAGTAGACCACAGGTCAGGAGGACTGGGGAAGGGGCAGGTGCCACACAGCCCTTCCGGACACTGCAGCCGGGCATACCACTAACAGCCCAGCAGCTCCACACGCAGGGTGATACGGTTGTGCCAAGCTACGGGCAGGATGCGAACATAGCGAGCATGGAAGCCTGCTTCAAACATGTTCTTCTTGTGGGAGTTATTGTCCAAGTTGCCGGGGAAGATCTGGAGGCAGAGGGGGTATCAGGAGGGCCCCAGAGCCAGGCCCCCTCACCTCAGAGCCCCGGGCCTACAATAGTGAGGGGAGGGTGGCCGACAGACACTCACCTTGCCCTCTGAGGTCCCCGGATCACTGTACTCGGTCCAGTCCACGCCATTGTTACTGTAGGCCAACTTATAGGCTGCCACATACTGGATGTGGCCAAAGTCTCGGGCTCCCTGCGTGATGATGCCAGTCACTTGCTTCTCAGAACCCAAGTCAATCTGCAGAGGAAGAAAAACACCTCGTTTTTTTTGTTTAGATGCTCTCTGTGAAGGTGGGAAAAGGCAGACGCACTGGGACGTGTATTCTAGTTTGTGCAAATCTGCTTCACTCAGCAGAGCCTCAGTTTCCTCATGTGTAACTGTGACTCTTGTGTTTCACAATTCCAAAAACATCTGACGGCCGTCCCACAGTGTGTTCTCAGACACCAAGTCCAAGCGCATGTGCTCTGTGCTCAGGCAGAGAAATCTCTAGGTGCCTATCTCAGGTAGCCCTCCTTCGCCCTGCCCTGCTGCGCGCGGGCTCAGCCTTGTCAGCCTGTGGCAACCAGTGGAGGTGGCTCTCCTTCGGCAGACACACGCCCCTTTCTCCACCTGGGCTGGGGGCTTTGGTGGAAGCAGCACTGAGCTCCCACTATTCTCCCCCCTGGAGTTACAGAATCAGGAGGAGAGTAGGGCATGTGGCAGGAAGAAACAGCAAAGTTGAAGAAAAACAAAGCTTTTCCGAAATGCCCTCTTGAGGAACAGAAACCTAGGCTGAGCAGACGTCAAAACCTTGACAGCCCCACCCGACCTGACCCCACCTGACCCCAGGCCTGCACCCCAGGGGCCTGGCCCACCTGCAGCCATTCAGAGGCAGAGTTCTTCTCAGCAGTCCAGGCGTTGAACTTGCCCTGCTTGTCCAGCCGCGCGTAGAAGGGATACCAGCTGAAGGAATTCAGGCCCCAGGTCTTGTAGGTGCTGGAGGCCGTGATCTGTTTGTCAGGGATGGTGTTGTCCTTCATGCCCAGGGGTCCGGCGCATCCTGCCAGCAAAGGAGGGTGTCATCCCGATCTGGGATCCCTAGCCTCCCAGGGCATGAGCACAAGGAGATGAAGGGGAAAGGACTCTGTGGATCCGACCAGCCCCTGGCATCTCCTCGGACAACAGACGGAAGCTTCTTCTGCCTTTTCGAGCCAACCGTCCTGCTTTGACACTGCTCGCCCTACCTACTCCTCCCCTTAGCCAGCTGCTCTCAGCTCCCGCCCCTACCCGACTTACCCATTATAGACTACCCACCACTCTTCTCCCTCTGCACCAGGGCAGGCCCTGATCCACCACCTCCCACCCTCCTTCAAGGCCTGACTTGTGAGACACCTCCTCCCAGAAGCCTGCCTTGACCACCTCATTTGGGCAGGACTTGTCCCTCCTCTGGACTCACAGCACTTCCTCTGTCACTCCTACAGTACAGCTGCTGTGTACACTGCTGAGTTCTGAGATTATCATCCAGAACATGACCAATCGTCGCATCGATTAAGTGCTTACTTCTTTCATTTATCTACCACACAAAAACCTGAATGGATAGGTATTAGCAAACCCTTTCTATAGACAAGAGAACTGAGGCCGAGAGACAAACAGTGTGCCAAATCACACAAACTTATCACCACGCCACACTGTGACATCACCTCCACCATCCACATATCCACCAAGAGCCATGAAGGCCTGCCTAGTGGTGACCCAGAGATGAACTGGACCGTCAGCAGGGGGAAATCAGAGAGGTTAGAATCCTGTGGCTCAGGGGCGATCCTGTATCCTTGCCCAGCAGGCTCCTCCCCTCGGCGTCTAGCGGAGGTCCTTCGGCATGCTGTCAGACGGGCCTGTGAGGGCTGGCCTCAGGAGCTGGCCTTGGTTTCAGTCAGGCCTGCACCAAATACTCAGGAGTGTGCCAGGCTCTTTTGTCCTAGTCATGTGCACCAGCAGGTGGCCAGAATAGTTGAGGATGAGCAGGAGAAGATAAAACTCTCAAGAAAATGATGGGTGTGTCTCATACCTGACTGATTCCACTCCACAAGTCCCTTTGGGGAATTTGGGGAAGGGGTACTGGAAAGCCAGCCGACTGGAGTGCCTGCTAGAGAAAGGAGATGGTCCAGACCTTGAAGGAAGTTGAGAGGGCAGCCTCCCTTCTTCAGCTTGCCAGGCTCACCCTTTCTTGGTCTCAGAGGGAGGTGACGGTGACAAGACCATGCCGGCAACTTTAACAGGCAAAGGCTTCAGACTATGACAGCAAGTGGCAAGGGCCTCCAGGGAGAGAAGCCAGGGTAAAGGCCCCCAGACCTGTCTCCCTCCTTTACCAATTGCCAAAATTTCCTTTCAGCAGAAGGAAAAGTCTTCAACTCCCCACTTAAACAATTAGATTTAAAAGGCAGTGAACCATGTGAACACAGACTTAAGTTCATAATTAAAAAAAAAAAAAAAGACTAAACCCAGCCAGGCACAGAGAACTCAGCTCTGAGCGATATTGAGCGGTATCTGAAATGAGATAACGGGAAGAAGTTGACACAAAGGAGAAAACTGGGCACAAAGTGGGTCTTGAGGGGACCAGAAAGGCAGCCAGCCAACCACCTCTGCTCTGCCATCAGCCTAGTGAGCCCTACAGTTCTGCTGGTGGTCAGCAGGTGGCACTGTGGCTGCAAAAAGAAGGAACTACTACCTCTAGAGCTCAGAGAGAAAGCTGGGTGAGCTGGAAATGGGCCCAAGCCCTGCTCTCCAAAACTCATCTGACCTCCCCAGTGGTGAGTTTTTCCTGGCTCAGGAGAAATCTGTCCCTTTCTGGGACAACCATTCCTCCATCTGGGACTCGTTATGGAAATGGCGGCAGGAAGCACCAGTCCTGTCCCTGTGACCCTATAAGCCCCCATAACCCTATGTTTCTCTTGAAAGCAGACTATAGGTTTGGAGACATGGGGAAAAGCACTGGGTCAGTAGGTATCAGAAGCCCAGGAATCTAGGCCGAGTTTTAAATCCTACCAGCTTTGTGTCTTTAACAAATAATTTATCTGGGCCTCACTTTCCCCCTTCATTCATTAACTCATTCATCAAATGTTTATTGAGCACCTACAATCCAGGCACTGTTCTAGGCACTAGGAACACAGCAGTGAACAAAGCAGATGAACTTCCGGCCCTCATGGAGCTGACAACTGCAAAACAGAACTGATACTACACATTCTAGAAACTCAAGGATCCAATAAGTGAAAATATATTGAAAATGGAAGTGTGTCTTTTGTTATCTACCCACCAGAATGCCATGGGTTGGCAGAGAACACCTGGACAGGACTGCTGATGGACAGGTGATCCCTCTGGTGTGCCTCTGCTGTATGACTTTGCTGCAGCCCTACCCAGCTCAGCTTGGCTGAGAAGAGAGGCCATCATCTAAGATGGACCACAGCCCCGGGCACTCACCGCTCAGCTCACAGCCAAGGAGCTCGAAGCGCAGGGTGCAGCTCCGGTGGCAAATAGTGGGCACCAGCCTCACATACTGCACTTCCAGAGGAACGTCAAACAGGTTGGTCTTTAGGCCGTTGTTGTCCAAATTACCAATAAACGTCTAGGACAGATTGCAGATGGAAGGAGTGGTCAGTGTGGACAGTTCCCCTTCCTGGGGTTGCCTCACTTTCCTCTGCAGGCCTATGGGGGCAGTGGGCGTAGCAGAGCCATCGGGGATTCAGCCCTTTCCCTGGCCACCCCACAGTCCTCCACAACACCTTATCACAGCGTTCTTGGTCATCGTGGGGCCTAGGCATAAAACCCTGTCTTTCACACAGGGTCACCTATAAATTTATAGGGTCCCTCTATAGGCAGTCCTTTCTCAAGACCCTTTATTATAACAATTTTCCTACGGACAGAAACACAGAAATGCGCAATGTCTACGTTGTAAATGGTGCTCATGTAGTAATGACATCCTTGAGCGGTGGACAGCCTGCAGGGCAGTACAAGGCAGCCCTGAAGGCTCAAAATGCATCCCAGCTCTGCCACCACAGCCACCCTAGAGCATCAAACATTTTTGAGTCTCACAGATAACAATGGAGGCCCAGGGGTATCCATCACAGCCCTTCCTTAGGGCCCCAACAGCCTTACCTTGTCTCCTGCGTCCCCTTGGATGAACTGGAAGTTTTTCCCATTGACGCTGTAGGCCACCTTGAAAGTCTTCACGTACTCAGAAAAACCTGTGCGGCTGGCGCCCTGCGTCACCACGCCCGTCACCCCCATCTTTCGTAGCAGGTTCACCTGAACCCAGGACAGCACCCTTAAGCTCCTAGGTTCCCTCTTCTATCTCTATTCCCCCCACCCGGAGAAACAATAAAGGAAGCAGAACAAATGACAAAGGCCTTTTCATCCGACCTCTCTGGGTTGTGGAGTGTTCAGGGAAGCACAAAAGGACAAACAAGGCCCCCAGAGGCGCGTTCAGTGTAAACAGCCCCTCCGCAGCCTGGGGTCAGCTCCCTCTCATCCCCCGGCCACCCAATCCAGACCCCCCAAGGCCGCTCTCCACTTATGGTATATGTGCTATCAAAGAAAGCGCTACCCTCCTCCACCGATAGATACTTTGCCCATGGGAACCCGCTACCTTGCTACTTAGACCCCCCCATTATGCACCCTTTCCGGGGTGATCTCCAAATGCAGGCATACTCATCTCACCTTCTGCCCTCCCATCATGCCACCCACCCCAAGGCCAACCCTTCCAGACCTGGATCCAGGGTGTCCTATCGTAATTGCTGGCTGTCCAGGCATTGACAAGGCCCGTGCGGCGCAGGCGGGCCAGTTCTGGGCCCCAGCGCTGCAAACCCATGAAGCCCAACTGCAAGGACGAGGCAGAGATCTGCGAGTCGGTAATGGCGCCCGTCTCCATGCCCAGAGGCATGCTGCAGACTGCAGGGAGAAAGACGGCAGTCAGGCGGGCCTCTGCCAAGGACCCGGAGCAGAGATCACAAAGGGACAATGAGGGTCCAAGAGGAGGTAACAAGAAAAGGTGCATGGTGAGGAAAAGAGTGGCCAGCAACAGTCATAGGGGGCGGGGACCCATGCCTGCACTCACGGCACTACTGGAGCTGGCTGGAGTCTCCCTCCACGCTGAGTTATGTGGTCCCATCAGGACAACCACATCCAGCCCAGCCCCTGGCATCCCCAGGATGGCTTTGGGAGAAGAGGGACCTCAGATGGCAGTATACAGCCCACAAAGCAACAAGCAAATCTACCTAAAATTTTCTAAAATCTTGTATGGCAGAAGTTTTCTGGGTGGGGTATGAAAGCCATTCCATTTTCTCTCATACCCTCTGCCCTTTCCAACTTCTGGTCTGAACCAGCCATCTGCAAAGTTGTCCCTGGCCAAGGCCCCATCACTTTCACCAGCATCCCGGAGATGTGGGCACGGGGGCTGAGCCATTCTCCTTGCTCCCAAGCAGAGAACCCAGGGTCAGACCACCCTACAATAACACCCCAGGCTCATGCTGAGCCAGGCTAGGACACTCTCAAAAGGAGAATGAGGTACAAAGTAAGCTCATATGCCCCAAATCAAAGCCGGCCGGTGACTACATAGAGATCTGAACCCAGGTCTGGACTGTCTTCATAACCCACATGTTCGTACCCCGAGGGGGGGCTCAAATGTGCATTCTTTGAGCCTGTGGGGTCCTTGTGGGCTTCCAGAAAACAGCACATAACAATCAAAGAAGGGCTGCAAAGGTCCTTCTAGGGGGGCTGCCCCAACTCCAAGTAGCCTCCTGCCTCTGCCCCAGATGCCATCAGCCTGTGGAAGACCCCAGGCCAGAAGCAGAGAAGACTGGGTGGGTAATCCCAACTCAGGCACATCCAGGGCTACCTTGCCTCCCAGCACAGTAATTAGTGGGCCCATCTGGCCCCACTCAGGGCTCTGTCTGCCTTGGCAACTCCCCGCCGCACACATCCACATTCCTCCATCCATCCAGCATGTCAAATACACTAGCATCACCCAGGGCCCAAGGCACAGGCCCTCCATGCTGCCTCCTGTGAGGGGAAGGGCATCGCTTCCCCTGTTCTCTTCCAGGGCCCCGACTCCCACTCAGATGGCCGGGCCTCCCTCCTCCTTCTATAGTCAGCAAACCTCAGAGAGCTCCCCCACATCTGCCCGAAGAATCATCTGCCCTCTGCCAGAGATGCCCAGTACCAGACCGATGAGAAAGCAGAAATCTGCCTCCCCAACCCCTACCAGCTCCACCCACCCCTGAGCCTAGATGGAGGATTTCCAGAAGAGTCCTAGTTTGGTGAGAGGGACTCCAGCTGGACAGAGAGGGAGGATGGCGTGCAAAGCCACTGATGGCAATGTTGTCTGGGCACCCGCCCAGGGCCATTCTGTGGCCGAGCGGATAACCAAGCAGGCCAGGCAGGTCAGCCCCTCTGCACACGCAGGGGCCTCTGATCACCTGACTGTTAGAGGATGGCCCAATCTGCCCAGGCCTCTCTCTCCTCACCGACCTCTGTGATGAGGCTACATATCAAACATGGGCCTGGGAGCTGTCAGATCCTGAGGCCTCAGCCTTATTGACTGACCTCCCAGGCCCCTGAAGATGAAGAATGTTTGTTTTCCCCTCTTGGTAGAAAAATCTGAGACTTAACCCTAATGCTATGTGTCTGGTTCATAGTGACCCAGGAAACAGCATTCCCATGACCTCAGGGGCAACCAACATTCCTTGCTCCTCTGGAGTGACATGAGGCCTGGCCTACAGTCCCAGGAGAGAGGGCTGGACAGGAAGGAGCCTGGGGAAGGACAACAGGACAACCCTCACTACCGTGCACCCAATCTAAGGCTGTCCTACCCTCCATCTACTCCAAGGAGGCCCTGACACAGGGAATAAGGCCGAACATAGCCCAGGGCTATGGTTCAGGGTCCGCCCCAGATACTCACCGTTATCACAGTGGTAGCCTGCGAAGCCAGGAGGGCACTTACAGATGTACGGGACAAAGGAATCCCCGCGTTTTAACTCATCCAGGGCCAGGCACTCGCCATCGTTGTGGCAGGGGTTTGGGAAACAAGGACCTGGGAGGGGAAGTCAGGTGAGATGGGCAGGTGATCAGGAAGGAGCTAGGGGCAGAGACAGGCAGCAGCAGTTGGACCTAGTCCGAAAGGAACCTCCGCCCAAACTCAGCCCATTTCCCGCCTTACCCTACAACCCCCTCCCCCTCCATCCCCAACTCTGCCTGATGGACTCTGGGCCAGCCTGGCACAATCAGGGTCGTGTGTAGGTGAATCAGCCCAAATAAAGGAAGCAGCAGCTTTCCAAGTGGCCTAGGAGTTTCCAGGGAAATGCTGGCTGATGACAAGAGAGGTGCTGGGGACACTGCCCACTTCAGAACGAAAGAGCTCAGCCCAGCAGTCAGGGCTGCAGCTGTGACCTAGGTGTGGAGCAGCAGCATACCTCTCTCAGTCTCATTGCAAATGATGCCCCAGAAGCCTTCGGGGCAAAGGCAGGAGAAGGGGATGCCGTCCTCGCCCAATACGCAGGTCCCTCCATTCAGGCACTGGCTGGAGTCACAGAAGTCACCTGCAGTGGCAGCTCTGACTTAGAAACAAGCCGTTCACTCAGTAAATATTTGGGGTAGGGAGCAATGACCACATACGTGCTGGGCTCCCAACACAGAAAAATCAGGTACCATCTGGGCCTCAAGAAGCCATGGGAAAGAGGCAGAGAAGTCAACAGAAGTGAACAGGTGGGACCGAGGGCCCACTGGATGTGTGGTTTCTACCTAGGAGATGACAGTTTCACAGAGGAAGGATATGTAAGCTAGTCTAAAAAACAAAGTGAGAGTATGTGCCAGGCTGGGGAATGAGGAAAGAGCATTCTAAAGAAAAGCAGAAGCACAAACTGCAGGCATGCTGGAGAACAGTGAGATATAGCTGAACAGGTAGGTTGAGGCCAGACTGGGAGGGACTTGAGAATGATAAGTTTAGACTTTTCATCCTGCAGACCAGGGGCTTGTAACCTTCCTTCAGCCTCCCCGCCATGGTCTACCAGGAAAAAACAAATCAGAGATTCTTAAACATAAGGTGGAAATGGGGAACCCATTTCCTATTCCGAGAAGGAAGATGTCACCCATAGAGATGTGAAGAGTTCCCCTAAGGAGGGGAGACGTTTTGTAGCTACACAAAGATCCCTCTGGGGGGAAATGTAACAGGAGGTGGGGGGAGGGGGAAGAGACCAAGAGAGCATCAGCGAGGCTGTCACAGGACTCCTGCTGAGGAGGAGAGTCAGGTGAGGAAGTGAGGAGGGCAGGCAAATTTGAGAAACACTGGACAAGGACTACAGAAGTGGGAGAAGGGCTGTAAAAGACATCGCAGCTTCTGGTTGGGTACCTGGGTGACAGATGTGCACTATTAGCCTGTCCCTAATCCCTTGGTCCTGGTAAATGGGGTCAGCCAGGCCTGCAGGAGAGTCTTCTGACCTTAGCATCCCAGAGGGCTGCCCCAGATGCCATACCCAAAGCCGAGCCATCATTTAGGGTAGGACGAGAGAAATCTTTTTTCCTCCCCGCAGAGTCATGCCATGCCAGGCTGGAGGACCCTCCTGAAACCTCAAAGCCCCAGAGAGCTGGGCCTGGGCTCCAGGGAAGGAAACACTGTGGATGAGCGATGGAGCCCTCAGAGTTCCACTCAGCCGGGCCTCAGGAGCTGCCTCCAGAGCTTTGGCGGCTCCCAAGGAGATATTAGTCACTCGCTTTAAATAGCAGGTTAATCCCCTCCCCTGACCTGGCAGGCAGCAGGCAGGGCCACAGACAAAGGCTTGGGAATGGCCAGAGTCCTGGACTCCTGTCCCAACAAGATCTAACCCTTCTTTCTCCCCTTCCTAATCATTCCCTTGCCCTGGGTCCAGTGAAAAAAGGGAAAAGGGAAAGGTGTTCCCTACCTGGAGGGCATTAGACTGACTCACCTGCGCCTGCACGGCAGCCTCAGCGCTTTCTCTTTCGGAGAAAGGCCAGAACACAGGCAGATCATGTCCCTACTAAACCACCTTTGGGATTTCAGGATCCTGCCCTTTCAGATTTCTCCAGGGACATTTTGCCAAGGCTCAGGCTGTAGGAACTGAGAGGGGTGGGAAGGGACAAGACCTAGCCACCTTTCAGGGTTGCTGGGGAAAGTCACCAGCTCCCAAGTGTGTGAGAGCTTGGGGTGCCCTTAAGGCTTCAACTGCAGGCTTGCGGTCAGACCTCAGACCGCCACAGATGGCAGAGCCAGGTCTCAGATGTGATCCATGCCCCAATCTTGCTTCCGTTAATCCTGTTTCTATGAGAAAGTGATGGAAGAGATGCCTGAAGAGTCCTTGCCATCGCCCCTCCAGTGGGTATCTTTTTTCCCAAACCTACAGGGCCTGCTGGCCCCATGTGAAGGGGATAGGGCATCCCCAAAACCACCTGCTAGAGTCCCTACCGTTGGTGGGAGCCCTCCTGGCTTTGGGAAGGGGGTGGTGGGAGGACCAAGGAAGATATAGCAGCATGTCAAGGCTCCAGGAAGGAGCCAGGAGCTGCCACCACTGGAGGCAGCCCTATGCCAAGCCCAGGCCCAGGCTCCTTGCCCACTCCAGGGCCCCACCCAGAGCCAGTCCTCCCTCTGGGATCCGCACACACTCAGGAGAGCGAGTGGAAATGTCCATGATCTGACAAGCTGCCAGGGCTTCCGAGGGAGTTGCCCGGGGAAAGTCGGCTGGAGAAGACTTATCAAGAGTCCTAAAAACTTGCAGGGGGAAGGTGTGTGAGACAATTCAATGGCCTCATTTTACAGATGGGAAAAGAGAGGCCCTACATAGCGGATTCCTTTGTTATGTGTAAGCCGCCTCCCTGGGGAGGGCTAGGCTGTCACCCAGTGTCCCAAGCCACCACCCAACGCTCATGCCTCTCTCACTGGCCAAAATGCCCAGGCGCAGAGACAGCGGGAGAGGCCGAGTGCATCCCCGCTGCCTGCCGGGACGCTGAGGGGGAGAAAAGTCGCCCCTGGGCTCGGCCTAGGCTGTCTGCCCAAGTTTGTCAACAGTGGCAGTGGAGGGAGGGCGCGGCAGCGAACTTCCGAGCAGAGAGGAGGGGCGAGGGCTGGAGGGCGGCGTGACACTCACCGGAGAAAGCGAAGAGGCCAGAGGCACAGAGCAGCGCGCCACAGAGCGCAGCCAGCAGGCGGGGGCCCAGCATGCTGGGAGACGCTGCACGGGACCGGGGTCCAGTCGTGCAGACTGCAGGACTCTCACTCCTCCTAGACGAGAATAAATCAGGCAGCGCCTCCCACTGGCCTGCACGCTCCGCCCAGGCCGGCTGGAGGCGGACTCGGGGCGGGGCAGCGCAGCCCAGAGCCAAGCGGGGGTTTCAGGGGTCCTCGCCTCTCCCCTGCCCCACCGCACCCAGCATCCCGCTTGAAGCGCGAGACTAGGCCCCAGTTCTATACCGACTGGGCAGGGAAGGGCTCAGGAGTTGTTTGGTTTTTTGTTTTTTAATTCTAGACTTAAGATGTTAAACCTCATACATAAGAATAATGCAAATTAGAGTGCAGTGAGTACCGTGATTCACTTATCAGATTGGCAAGTAGCAAATTATGAGCGCACTGTTAGTGTGAGGCTGTGGGGAACAGGTCCAAGCATGCATCATTGCAGGGAGTGTAAATTGGTTCAGCTTCTCCAGAGCTACTTGGTAAAACCTGTCAAAGTGACAAGTGCTGAGACTATGAGACCTAGCAATTCCTCTTACAGGAATGCATTCTACAGAAACTCACATGTATAAAATGACATGCATGCAAAGACGGCAAGCAGCATCCTTTGAAATGGAGTGGAGTTGAAAATAAGAGGACAAATACCAGAAATAGTTTGGAAGTTGAGCCAACAAGACTCACACGTAGATAGGGTACATGGGGTTAGGCAAGAGAGGAATCAAGGATGACATCCGGGTTCTGGCCTGAGAAACTAAGTGAACAGTGGTGATTTTTATTGAAATAAATTGCCTCTTATCTATCTCGTCCCCTCCAGGTGAGCTCCATATTTCCAGGACTGAACGAAGTGCCCAGCACGAAGGAAACACCCCTAAAATATTTGTGGAATGAATGAAATGACTGTGCCCATTGCACAGAACCAGAACCAGGGTGTGGAGGTGGTAACAAAGCAGACTGTATGCAGCAGAGGGAAGTGCGCTCCTATGACCACAGCTATGCATGAATGGGGGATGGGCTACTATTGTGGGAGGTGGGCTCCCTGTGCCTAGAGGAATTCAAACAAAGGGTATGTGTCAGGAGGACAGTGTATGCCAGGGTCAGTGAGAAGTTATCCCTGAGGTCAACATTACCTCTGAGATGCTGCTTTATAATTGTTTGCAGACACTGACCGAAACTCCATCAATGTGGAGAGCAGGAGAGAAGTTGTCTGGTCCAGCCCCGCTTTTCAGCTTTCCAGCATTGGGGAATGCAGGTATGGCGTGAGCTTGAGCAGAGCAGCACAGCAGCCCCACACTCACATCCTCCGAACGCATAACCATTTTCCCAAACCGGCAGCTCTGAGCACACGTCATGATCTGTGAGCAAACATCCCTGCCCAGGGACCAAACAGCCCACTTTTGTTTATAAGCCAAAGGCCAAGGGCCAGGGACCAGTGCTGGGGAATAAATGTGCTTTCAGCTCAAAAATGCAGAAGTGTGTGTTCACTGAAACCAAAAAAGAGGACCAAATTCTGAGGTTCCTTTATGTGATTTTTCTTACTTCGGTTGGGACTACTGTTGACCACTGTCCTCACTGATTTCTCTGGAGACTCTCTCCACCCTGACTAATTTCCCCTTCTCTGACCCTGAAGCTGGATACTCAGAACCAGCCAACAGTCTCCCATTCACAGCTGAGCGCTACGCTGAGATGTCTTCTCACCTAGTTTGCCTCTGAGACAGGCAGCTGGGTGCCAGCCACACAGAAAGACTGACAGCTGGGACCTGGATTCAAGCCCTACCTTCACATCTTACCTGCCCGATAGCCTTTGTCAAGCTGCTAATCAGGCACCTTTATTTTCTTCAATTGAAGTTTGTCTCCTTTTTTTCCTTTCTAGGAGGTTAATGGCATCAAGGGAAGTTGCTTCACTGGCTCAGGACCTGCATCTGCTGTGGAAATGAAACATGCCCACACCTGGGTTGGTTATTTGGTCTGCAGAGTAGAAAGGAAGTGGAAGAAATACTTTAGAAAGATCTATTTTTATAGAGCTCAGCTCAAAGCTCTTCTAACTGGGCCAGCTGGCCATCTGGACAACCCTTCTCATGCCTGAGTCCAGAGCAAGGCCATTTCCAGAAGAACATCAAGTCCTTTCTTTAAAATCGGATCCAAAGAGGTATCAGTAAAATACAGACCGGGAGGGTTTGTCACTGGCTGATCCCGCCACCATCACCCAACACCCAGCCTCTCCAATTCCTCCCTCTTCTCATCTCCCAGCTGCAAAGAGATCTCTTTAAGGGTCTGAAAGCCTTTTCCATTCAAAGGTCTCTGACTTGTTTGGGAAGTAGTTATCTTTCTTCTCCTACCCACTGCCCCCCTTTTCAAGCCAGCAGACCCAGGAGACCTTTCAGACTTTCATTTTCCCATTTCTTTCAAGAAAAAGTCAACCTTTGCAATGAAAAGAGTTGCAGACTTAAAATTTCTGACTTATTGCTCCTGTAGCTCTGGCCTCAAAGTCTCTTAGCACTCAACTCCCAAGTCCTAGCAGATGTCAGCTGAACTTTTGCAAAGTTGCCAGGCGAATAAGTTGGTTGGCCCAACCTTTGCAAGATTCGAAATATGATCCCAGAGGGTGTCCAGCTGTATGTGGCAACTTCTTCAGCTGACAAAGGAATCTGGACTTTACCTCCTGCCCCAATCCCTATGCTACATACTGAGACATCAAACAGCCACCTTTCTCCCTAACCCCTACTATGTTCATTCATTCATTTGAAAATACTCCTTGACTCAATTCATTTCACAAGTGCATGCATCCATATACCCCACATGGATACCAGATAAAAAATATTTCCACATGAAGTTCCCTCTTCATGCTGTTCTAGGTCAACCAAAAAAAAAAGAAAGAAAGAAAAGAAAATACTCACTGAGCAACTGCCAAGCTACGTGGGAAAGACCCCATTCAGAACCCCAGAGTTGATATAAAATATTTTAAACCGAAGACATCTGAGATTTAACAGATGCCAAAAGGAGCCTCTGGGAACTTCCCTACCTGACTAAAAGCAGTAAATTCTAAAAAATGAAGACTGTCATCAATTTCCTTTTTGGGGTGGGTCAGCTCCCAGTAAAGCAACCAAGAGTAAACTTACCATAAAATCTCTCTCTGTAGGAGTTGTATAGCCCTGAAGAAAAAAAACCACTCACATCTTTATAGGTACAAATATTGTCACAAACCTCATGTCTCCTTTGTTCTCCTAAAAGAATATATTTGTTCTTCACATAGAAGCTTTTTCTTCCCCTTCTCTTTTCCCTACTAAATTAGACATATAATCCCCTACTACTTTGAGTTACTCATCACTGAGCACACCTGTGTGTAAATAAACTCTTTTTTGTTGTTAACCTGTCTTTTATAAGTTTAATTCACAGGCCTCCAGGTACAGAACCTAAGAGGGTAGACGAAAGGTTTTTTCCCTCCCCAACAGTGGTCGGTACTCAATCTTATTTTACCTTCCACTTCTCAACAGGGCCTGGGATCCCAAAACCCCTTACCCGGCACTGCCAACCTCTTGTTCCTAAGACGTTAAACCCTTCTCACACGGCTCTTGAGGGTGTCCCGGTTCCTAGCCTTGCTCTCCTGTCTTTATACTCCCAGTGTCTACTAACCTCAGAGGAAATCCCTGGGATGTAAGCCTTCAGCCAGAATTCACTCCTTCCCCAGCGCATCCATGGGTCAAAGATATTTGCCTTTCTAGAATTTAGATTCTAGAGTCAATTTGTCTTTTTAGAATCTGGAATGTTGATTAATGCCCTGGAGGCTTCTGCCACACAGTGTGGTGTTCTTTGGCCAGGGGAGCTTTCAAACCCTTCAAGGTCTCACCAGCAAGGTGACTGGCAGAAAAGCCTCTTCCCTTCCCCAATTACCCAGCTCAGAATTGCTGAATCCTCCACATTTCCAAAAGCCATACACTCATTCTCAAAGTATTGCCTAGCCTGTAAAGAGGACAGGACACTACTATCTGTGAGGCTGCCTCTCAGATACTGAGTTAGGACTTCACACCACCCCTTCTCCCAGCCCCACAGGCCTGCCAGGAACAAGAAACTGTTCCAGTGAGCACAGACCCTTAAAGGCCGCTCTAGGCTAGACAAAGACCCAGCTGAAGCTTTGAAATTACCACTTGCAATTGCATTCTTAGCCAACGGTGTCCCTCCCACTCCTCTGCAGTCTAAGGGTGGAGGGGAGGACATTCTTCCGGTGATCTTTGTGTTTGGGAATGTAAAGCTGAGATGTGTAAGGCATCTATTCAGCTGGAAATAAAGCTCCGGGGAGCGAGTTGATCTATACAGATGGATGTGAAAATCCTCAGCTCTACAGTGGCCACTGAGGCCACGAAAATGGGGGCGCTCCCTTGGGGACAGATGCAGGGGGAAGGCAGAACCTATGTGTCTGCACCTGCAGGCTCTGTGAAGGTGCTCTCTCTCATCTACCCAGTTCCTCCCAAAACTTGACGGAACAGCAGCACAACTGAACTTAGATGTCCTGAGTGCCTACTAGCCTTAAAGCGACATTAGTATATGAGCAGGCCATACAGTCAGTCCTGAGGCTGCCAAACTAGAATTGAACCTGGCTCTCCCATTTGGGGGGCCCCAGGCAAATAAAAACGCAAGGCCCTTAGCTCAAACATTATTAAGAATTTCAAGACGAGAACAGAGGAACTTTCAACCAAGCGCAGGCCCTTATATAAGCGAGGGGACCTAGGAAACTGAGTGCACAGGTCTCGGACCCATGAAGCCAGCCCGGGGTGACCTTGGGCAAGTTCCTTTCCTTCCCTCTGATTCTCATGTTTCTCAAAAGGTTGATGTTAAAAGAAAGTGCGACCTGCACAGGGCCAGGTACCTAAAAGGAACGAAAATTTGTTTTCTTCCCATATCCTTTCTTTCTCCACAAGAGTGTTATAAATGTTACAGAAGTACCATGTTCTCAAGCTCTTGCTGAATCTAGGAACTGCCTCCCTTTCAAAGAGGACTGGTCAGCCAGCTGCCTTCACTCAATGTCCTGTTTCAGGTCACAGGGACCTTGGGCCTTGACTCCCCGAATCCCCACCCCCATTTACTTCTCTCATTTTCTCCCACAGATGAAATCTTAGCCACATGCTTTCCCCTCGTTATCATACTCAATAAAGCGTGACAGATACTGCCCCTTACCTAGCAGGGAAAAATCTTATTAGTAAATCATGAATTTCAGAAGATAGAGAAAACCGTAACTTTTTCTGTAAGGGCCAGGCTCAAATGGAGACCCACACATCTTTTTTGCTCTCTAGTATTCCTTTCTCCTTTTTGTCCTCTCCACCCTGGCAGCTGCCCTGTGTCTACAGAAGAAACATCCCAACATGTAGAAAATTTTTGAGTTTATTTGAGCTGGGCAACAAAATTTCAATGGATTAAGAAAATGCTCTGGAGAATGGAAGTTTTGCAGGTTATTTTATGTATTAGCATCCAAGGAAGAGACGTAAGGTGGGTTACATTGATGGTACTGAAGAAGGACCGGATTTAAGGACCCCACAGTATGGTCCTCGCAGTGTCCCAGCCTCACTTCACTTACCCTATGGCTCGTAACCACACAGAAACTTCATTTCTTTAAGACAGTCTTGTTTTCCTCTGATTCAAATAATAGCATTGTTACTTACTTTTCCCCTCCCTCCCCTGCCCTTATCCTCTGTATGCCTGCTCCTTTAATCAAAGAACCTCAGGGCATAAGATTAAATGGACCTCAGGTCTATATAGTCAAGGAGACAATAGGTTTTGGTTGGACCCTAGACTAAGGATAACATCTTGGCTTTAGATATGATTCGGCCCCACTGTCCCCCAGTTTTCCAGTCTTTAATCAGACAATAGATTGTTCCTAATCTGACTCAAGCTTAGAAAATTGCCCTGAAACTTGCGACTCTATCCTAATGCTGGCTGATGACAATCTTTATGGCTTAACATTTGTACAGACTTCTCCCATCTTTGTTCCTGGGTTGCTGACACCAATGAAAGACCACATAGCCAGAAGGAAGCCCAGAAGACTCCGTGAAACTGATCAAATACACATCCACTCCCCATACTCTTGAAACATCACAGCAGACTCTGGAACAATGCCCAGATATTCCCTTAAATACCCTAAGACAGACTGAGAATAGGAAGGCAGTTTCGAAGGTGTTAACCTGCTGCCTTCTCAGATCATTGGTGCTGACAATAAATACTTATTCTAAATAGCCCAACTCCTCTGTCAGTCTATTGGCTGAGTGGCACAGGCAGCAGGAGCCCTGGACTCAGTTGCCCTCCGGTTTCAGTAGATTAGGGAGGCAAAAGAAAGCAAAGCAGAGAAATCTCTGCAGCTGAACAAAAAATGGAGACAAACGGACTTCTTTTACATTGGTGGGTACGGGATAGTTGACGGTTACCGTTTACAGCAGATAGAGATGGTATTCAGGGACAAGAAAACAATAAGGGATTCTGTGGTCTCATGCTCTGACCCAGGGGTTGTGCCTGAGGGGTCCAAAAAATGATTACTTTGATACTTCAAAGGTATGGTATCTTAGATACAAAAAGACTATAGATAAGGTCACTTAAGGTAAAGATTGACCTTTGTCGGGAAGCTACAGGCCAAGGGCATGACTACCCATTGTGACCTACTTTTAGTTAGGAATTTTTATGTTCAGACCATCCTGTGTGCTTACTTTTGGTCCCTGAGTTTGTAATGCCAGCCACATTGGCCTCTCCTGAGCTTGTCAGGTATGGTATGTGGCCCTTTTTCGTCCATACCTGTGTAGTCAAGAGACCTG
The DNA here is from genome assembly GCF_014176215.1 of Rousettus aegyptiacus. Taxonomy (NCBI): domain Eukaryota; kingdom Metazoa; phylum Chordata; class Mammalia; order Chiroptera; family Pteropodidae; genus Rousettus; species Rousettus aegyptiacus. The sequence goes on along the minus strand of NW_023416289.1, from coordinate 52,347,183 downwards.
GGGTCTTGTTTCAAGTTTCATCCTAGGAGGATGGGCAGGGATGCGGGCTCTAAGGGGCTCAGGTCTTTCAGATTCCTCAAGATGAATCAGCGAGAAGCAGAACTTTCTTATCACTTCTCTCAACTTGGCTTTGTTACATTATTATGCTAAAAGCTCTCTTTCCTACTAGGATGGGAAAGGAAGTAAGATGGGGAAAGATACAAAAACCAAATCAGAACTCTCAAATTACAAGCCACAAATTGATTCAAATTACTTATCCACACTTGCAAAGTCATCCTGGAAAGTTACAGATGATTCATTAAATCCTCCATCCCCATGCTGAGCATTTAATATCTGCCATGCTTGGTGCTGGATGCCAAAAGGACATACAGGTGACGAGACAGAGCCTGAAGCCCAGTAGAGAAGCAAGTCCAACCAGAGCTAACTAGGTAGACAGTGATAAGGGCTCCATGACACGTTCTAATAGAGACCATTGGCTCTCAAAGACAGGATAAACAGCTGGAATCACACACCTCACCTCCATGCCTCTCTCCTTTCTGCTGCAGCCCTACTACTTTTCAATGCTGCGGTCTTGGCAGAATTCTGAAAACTCACTTCCTCCTTGAAGTAGCAAGTAGAGACCCGCTTGTTGCCTGACCTCCCTGTTGAATGTGGGGAGAGGGAGTCTCCCAAGGCCCTCGCCCATCAGAGTTAGCATCTGGATCCTGTGTCCTTAGTGACAGTCCCCTATTGGCTTCCCCACCACCACACAGATAACTCGTGCACAACTACTGTCCTGGACTATCCCTGGAGAACGGACAGCCTCTTTTCTTGCTCACTCCAAGTACCCTGCCCATTGTCCCTGCTGCTGCTATTGAAATCTCCAGCCTGTAGCCACAAGCTGCCTGCTTGGAGTGCGTTCTAACTCACATCATGCTGCTTAATCACTAGGATGCACGCCGGACATCCCTAACACTGGGTACCATTCCTTGCCATCCCTGAAAGGGCAGGCCCATTGCTGAAAATACCCTGGGTCTTGTCTCCCCAATGCCAGGTTTAGGGACCTACTTTCCACAGTGTGTGGACCCAGCCATTACTAAGCCCTCTCCTTCGCCACCCGCCCCCCCTCCCCCGCCTCCAACCCCCGGCACTCCCCACTATTTCTGCTCTTCCAGCAAAATTTCTCCCACTGAAGGCCTGGTTGTAGCCTGCTTCTATCCCTGCTTCATCTGGGCACCTTCACCTTCAAATCGCCATATTGTGCTGTGGGCTCTGAGAAGATTCACTTGACGTGAACCCCAGGAAGGAATTTATCTGCTGAGATGGATCCCCTACGGTCAAGTGAAGGCCCAAATTTTATAAATAATGAGTGCCTACCGGCCATCTGTGGACAGGAGCTTCTTGCTTACTCTGTACATTGAGAAGAAACCTTGAACTCTCGGGCTTCCAGCACTACATTAACTTCTTCGTGCTAACTCAGACAGGAAGTTCCCGGCTTGTTCTTTGAACCAGTGGACTGATTGATACCTACTCCATCCAATCAGAAGAGCACAATTATAGCCTCCAAAACCGACCAATCAGAACTGCTCCATAACGACCAATCAGGACACGTAATGGAACCTGGGCGGGAAATTTCTGTACAAAAGGTGGGCTCCTCGTCTTTCCGGCAAGCGCAGTTCCGTTTTCTGCGGAAGTCTGAGTCTGTCGGTTCGCCAACAGTTCACATGACTAACGCCTTTCCGTTTTCTAATATTCTTTTTTGAAAATTTCTATTGACTGTTCATTTCACAGTTGGGAGAATGAGGCAGAGAGAAGGCTTTTGCTTGCTGTTTGCTCAGAAACACAGCTACAGGGCGCCCTGCCTGGAAGCCCAAGCCCTAAGGGCAAAAAGTAAATCCTGGCCTTCAATGCTCGCTCTCTAGAGAAGAAACGGCGAGTGCGCGCGCGCTGTCAGCAGTGGGCAGCTCGCAGGCTCCCCGCACTCCACTCAGCAGCGAACAGGCACCCAGGGAAGCAAGCGCACAGGATGCTGCCAACATCCTCCCAGCGGACCTTTCAGACAGCGGTTTTTGAGAAGAGAGCCTGACGAAGACCAGGTGACAGGTAGGCTGCAAATGCAGGTTTTTGTAAGGAAAAGCTTTTAACTACGAAAGGGGTTCATAACAGGCCTCCTCCCCAAGATGGGCTGCTTCAGCATGTGAATTACTTTGAGCGGAAGGCAACGGAGACACAGTGTGCTTACAAGAAGATTTACCAATCCCTTGACAAATTTAAATTTGGGGTCTTGCCCATAAGGCTTATCACTGGATACTTTTAATTTTTCTATAGGGCAGGGCAAACTTCTAGTTACTAAACATCTGCACTTACCCTTCTGTGAACGATGTTCCTTCCCTTCTGAAGCCCTAAGGTGTCTTATCTCATCCTTTGCTCAGAATGCCAAATGTACCTCATTTTCCCTTCTGCCTGAACCTCTCATGTATGTGTGCTTCCCATGCATATATATGTAGTTAAATTTTGTCTTGTTAATCTAATCTGTATCCTGTCAATTTCATTATTAGATCAACAGAAATAACCTTGCTTCTTCCTTCCCACACTTCCAATGACATTTCCTCATTAGCCCAGGCTGGCCAGCGCTCCCAGCCCCCTACCCCCATGTCAATCCCAGAAGCCGGTTGGCATGCAACAACATGGACGTGGAGAGTTCTTTCCCAGCGTGACAATTAGATCCAGACATGGGAGCAGATGCACATTCTCAGGGAAACCAGGTCCCAAGGCCTTGGCAGGGACCACAGCAGCTGCCCATTGCCAGCCGGGCTGTCAAAAGGAAGTGAGGCATGGGAGCTGGGCTCTTGGGGGAGCCACCACAGGATCCCTCCGAGCTTCTATCAGGTCTTGGCAGGAAGAGAAAACTCTTTTGCTCTTATAGAGAGTAAAGAGAAAGGCAGCATGGCCGGGAGGCCAACTTCTGCCAGTCTTCAGGGGGCGGAGAACAAAACTCTTTTTTTCTCTAGGTCCTCGAACCCTCTGCCAGGCCAGTCCATTGGTTGGTTCTTTCCCAGCTCTCTTGGCACCAGGAGGTGTGGCAATCAGAGCTGCCCAGAGCCCATTGAGGAGAGGCCCTGAATAGGCACATCCAGGAGGCCCAAGCCAGCTGATGCTCCCTCCAGGAGTCCAAGCCACACAAGCTTTGCATTCTGAGAGACCTGCATTCACCATCCAGGCTCCATAAGCCCCCGGAACCTCAGAGTCCTCTTATTTAAAATAATGAGGATGTCATATATTGTTTAAAAAAAAAAAAAAAAAGGCAAGGTGCAGCATGCAAGTGTAGTGTGCACTATTCAGGGGGCATAATATTTATCCACGTTTTGCTCATGTGTGAATAAAGTGTTTCTGGAAGGATAAACAACAATTAAAAAGGGGGGGGGCTATTTAGGTGGCCTCCAAGAAGGGAAATTGTGGGACTGAGGAACAGGGGAAGAGTGAAACTTTTTAGAGTGTACTTTTTGGAGCTTTAAAATTTTGAAAATTTTCAGTTGCTATATATTAAGAAATAGAATTCGAAGTAGGCAAACAAAACACAAGGATAACAGTACCTCGCTGGATTGCTCTGAGGATAAACTCATCACCCTATCTCTTTTGGGTATAGTTTATCCAATTTTAAGCCCTGGTTCTGTGTACCAAATTACTTGGCAAAGTTGCCATAGAGTTTGGCTGAGAGCCAAGGATTTGGCTAAGGTTCGAGGTTAAGATCTTGGGGAAGCTATAAAGCAAGAGGTTCAAGTTCAATTTTTCTTTTAAGAGCTTTGAGTACTGAAGGAGTCTTGAGGATGCACCTTCTAGGTTATGTTTACTACAAATTCAAACTGTACGTCTTGGAAAACCAAGACTCACTCACTGTCTCAAGGTTCTCATTTGCTGCTGTGTGACCTGGGGCAAATTATTTAACCTCTGTGCCTCAGTGTCCTCATATATAAAAGTGGGGAGTAAAAATAATACCCATGTCATAGGATTGTTGTGAGAATTAAATGATTTAAAATCATAAGTGCTTAGAACAGAGCTGGCACATTGTCAATGCTGTTTTTCTATATTCTCATGCTCAGTGGAGGGTAGTTTGATAAGTTGGGGAGACATGGCTTTAAGTTCCCCCTCTATTAATTACAAGCTTGTATGACTTTGGGAAAATGACTTAGCCTCTCAGAGATTTAATTTCTGCATCTACAAACCAGGCCATGAAGCCAGTGAAGCTTTGGGACTCCTCATCTGTCAAGGCTCTGTACTTAATTTTGTATTTATAATTTTATAATTGAAATTTAATTTTTTTAAAAAGCCCCTACCTCATTTTTTTTTAAGTTTCAGGGCCTCAAAAACCTGGATCCATCCCTAAGAAGGGTAATAAATAAAAATACCTACTAAATGGGAGGTTGTAAAGATTAAATGAGATATTGTATTTGACGCCTTAAGATAGTGTCTAGCACACAGGAAGCCCCTATTAATATATAGCAGCGATTTCTATGGAATGTATGAGAATAGAGCTTGCTTTTCTCCTTTTATTCCTTTAAACATATAACCACTTGAGGAAACCCAAATTTTGGAAAAGATAAACCAAAGGATGGTCATTCTAGTTATAAAATGACTCAATGACCAGTGTTAGGGACTTTGTTTTCAATTGATGTCCGAAAAGCAGAGCTCCATCTACAAAGCAAACATAATGATTGAGACACCGTAAATGCTTTGAAATCCTGAGAGGATATCCCCTGCAGAGAACATAGGAATAACTGTGCCTTTGGCATCCTAAGCCGCTGCGGAAGTACCCAAAGCTGGAGGAAGCTACTTGCTCTCTGGAAAGCTGAGGACTTCACCATTTTCCAGCTAGACCCCAACTTCTCACATTCCTTTAACTTTAGCTTCCCCCACACCAGCCTTATGCATTTAGAATTTTGGAGAATTTCAACTTGATCCTCCCCCAAGAACAAAGCCACACACCATTGAACACATGAGGCAGCACTTCCTGCCTCAGCCTCCTGGCCAGACCTGGATAAGGTGTGGGCCTGGAATCAGATGGCCTCCAGGCATACCAGGGCAGAACTTACACTCAGCCCGCAAGCAGTGTAGGATGGACATACCCACTGTCCCTGAAGACTCCTTCTTAGATCCCTTCTCTGTCCATACCTGACTGCGGCCTCCTCCTCTACTTTCCACCTCTTGTTGCTCATGAATCCAGCCTTTTGCCATCCTAACCCAGAGCATGCATGAAAAACCCATCTCTCCTGTCTGGGGGCATTTCACATCCACCTTTGTCCTCCCTTCCTGCTTGTGTAGCTCCCTCTGAACATACTCATGTGACCAAAGGCTGCACCTACATTTTCTACAGCAAACAGACCCTCCAAAAGTAAAGATACCAACCCCCCAGCAGTGCTGGGTGACAAAGTGGCAAGGGCACTGACGCCTCAGACTCCCATCCCAGTCTCCCTGCGTGACCTTGATCATGTGACCTTAAAGAGTCACATAAAATTTTTTGTCAGTGCCATAAAATGGAAGGAGTGGTATCCATGTGGCCCACCTTGCTTGAGTGTTATGAAGATGAAGTGAGTTGCTGTGTATCTCATAAATGGAAATGTATATAAGGAAGAGAAGTTATGATACTAAATTTGGAGATTTTCAAGTCCCAGCCTGACTCAGCACATTTGCCTTCTGTCTTTGAATGCTGCATGGACCCTTCCCCTTACTCCAGGAAAGACCTATCTGTCTTTATGTCCCAGGCCACTGCTCAGAGAGTTTTCCTCCATGCCTGGTTGGATGGTGCCTAGGGCCTTGTGAGCAAGTCGCTGTGACCACCTTCTTCCTGGGATCCTAATCCCACACTACTCCTGACTTCTTACTCATATCTAGCCCAAGGACAAGCCACGAGAAGCTAGCTCTCTAATGGCCGAACTGTCTGGGAGGCCAGACAGTGACAAATCAACTTTCCAAAGAAAAATCTCAGAATCTTCGTCTCATAAAATGCTTCCAAGAAAACAAAAAGAGTTCTATGGTTGGGAAAGTTTGGGAAATTCTACTGACCCAAATCTAACCTTCCTCTCTCCCTTCCCTATCCATCAAGGAAACATGCAATCTGTCAAGTTGGGACAGCACAGTAGCTAAGGGCATAGTTGGGGTTTTTTTTTATTCTTTTTTTGTTGTTGTTGTTTTAAGGCAACTTTCAAACACACAAGTAGAGTGAATAGTAAGAGACCCTTTGGCTGTGGCATCCACCTTCAACAATCATCATTTAAGATCATGGGAGACAAAGGGTGTGAGAATCAACCTTGTATGGGAATTCAAGTCCCACAACCAGTTAGTGCGGGGTATCCAATCTCTCTGAGGCTGTTTCCTCTTGCATTAAGTGAGAATATTACCTTATACCTGAAGAGATTATTCCGGAGTAAATGAAATGACGTAGCTGTAAGGCACTAGCCAAATATCCCCCCAAGGTAAGTGTTCAGTCAATAATGACAATCACTACTAAAAGCAAGATGGTATAGACCGAGTGTCTGAGTTCTGGAGCCAGATTGCCTGAGTTTGGATTCCAGCTCTCACTGCTTCCTAGCTGTGTGACCTTAGACAAGTTGCAAACCCTCTCTGTGCCTTCGTGTTTTCCTAGCAGTACCTACCTCATGGGTGTTTTGTTAGGAAAAATTTTCCCTTTTCTCTTTTCAGTTCTTTGGCTGGTCTAATAGTGAAATTGACACAAAAGAAGTTAGCAGGAGAAAACAAATTTAATTTCATACACAAGGGAGCTCCAAAGATAGGAAGCTCCCTGAAGTGACCAAAGAAAGAGACTTTTATACCTATTAGACACGAAAACAATTTTGAAGAATCTACAAAACAAAGAGGTTTGGGCTTGGAGTAGTTAATTAGAGAAGAAGTAACAAGATTTGTTCATAGTTTTCTCAGCCTGAATTCCCTGTCTCTGGTGATAAGGATGCCTTTTACCCTCCTGGTACAGGGAGGGCACCTCAACGTAGGGGATTTATTTCCTGCTTTCAGGGAGATAAAAGAGGGATTTCCTTCCCTCTGAAGCTCAAAAGTGTCTTACCTCGCCCTTAGCTCAGACTGTCCTTCTTGCACTGGCTGTTTCTCAGTAACTTAAATCCAAAATAATCAATACACCAAAGTGGCACATTTAGAGCTGGCATATTTTGCTCCCCTTCACCCATTTAAAGCAGTGATGATAGTGCTTGGCAGGTAGTGGGGGCTCAAAAAAGGTCAGTTTTGTTACTGTTAACACCAACCTGTTGAATTTTACTTAATTTGGCATTTCGTAAATTCCTTCCACACCTATAAGCATCCTCCTTCTGAAATGGAATCCGAGTGAGGAGTACCACATCCGCCAGACCATGCCATCAATGCTCCTGCCATGTTATCAGCAAGAAATGTCAGACCTGAGGCCTCAAGAGTTATGAGTCCTGGCTTGCTGGCTTGGTATGCGGGTCATTCAGAGACATCCAAAAATGCTTTTAGGTGAGTTGACACAAGTTAGATAAGCTGGAGCCATAAACCAGGGAGAGGCTTAGCACTCCTCCTCCCCTACCACCAGCTAAACAAAGAGAATCCCAGATCTTGAAGACCTTTGAACTGCTGCCTGACCCGTCACCAGGAACCCGGCCAGCTGGAAATCCTGGGGTGGGGCTCATGGATGAGTCCATCCAGTGCAGTAAACACATCTGGTCCCCTCTAGGTGATGGGCAATGGGGTGACAGGATGCCTGATTTTCCCTGGGGCTCTTTGGGCAAGTCTCTTATGACATCTGGACTTTCTTTTTTTAAAATCATCAGCACCCAGATGATCTCTAGAATCCCTTCAAAATACTGCCTTTTGTGTTTCTATAATTTTGTCATTGATCTGCAATTCTGCTATTCTAATAACCTGATTCTTTTGTCCAAATGAGGGGAGTGAGAGAAATCAAGGGCCTGTGACTTCTGATGGTGAGTGTGGTTCCCCTCTCAGTCTGTATCTGCCCACCTCACCCTCTACATCCAGATGTTTACAGTAGCCGGAACCACAGCGCTTCCTTAGCTTTCAGACAGTGTGGCTAGCTCATCCCAGTTGACCTCTTGCTTTGTTTATTAGGGGAAAAAAACACCTAAAAAACCAACTGTCAAGGTCCCAGACAGGCTGAACCTATAATCTCAGGGAGTGCAGTGCCCTGAGCCTGTGCTAAGGGGAAATCTCAGTGGCCCCAAGGAGGGGTGGCCTAGATACCCTGGCTAGATTATCATGAACAGGAAAGAGAGCCCTCTTCCCAGGTTCTGAGCCTTTTACAAGAGAGTTGAGATGCCGTGGTTTTGTTTTGTTTTGTTTTGTTTTTGAGATGCTGAGTTTAAGGTAGCTGTGTGGACAGGCTGAGCAGGTAGAAGAGGATTTGAGTCTGCAGCTCATGAGAGCTTCAGAGAAAGTTGGTGTAGCTTGGACGCACCTAAAAAAAAAAAGAGGAAAGAGGTAAAGCCAAAGGAATAGATGTGATCATTCAGAGAGGAAGTAGTCGGTGACAAGAGACGCCTGGCTGGTGGCTGGGGAAATAACAGCACTTAAAGGACTAGCAGATAAAGAAGTCCCAAAAAAGAGAAAAAAATAAGAGATAGGAGGGTCAATTCATCTAGAAATTCCAGAGAAAGAGAAGAAAGGAAGAAAGGAGACAGAGAGGATGGAAATAATAGAAGAAAATATCCATATGTTGAAGAAAGGCAAGAATTTTCTGATTGAAAGGGCGCAAGTGTCAAGGAAGATAAAGAAATAAAACTAAACCCAAACAAAATTCCTAGACTGTCTGATGATATTACAGCCATCTAAGGGTAATGAGAAAAGTCCTAAAAGTTTCTGGGGAAGAATAAACATTTAACTAGCCTCAAACTTCTCATCAACCCTCTTCCCGTGGGAGCCACCCGATTGAGAGGGGCGTGGCCTTCTCCTCTCCCCACCGTGGCATGTGCTCATCCACTGATACTGGTGTACTCCGAAAAAGGGGAACCGTCTGGCAAAAATGTCACTTTGCCAGCTGTGTTCAAGGCTCCCATTCGACTAAATGTGAACTTTTCACATCAACTTGCACAAAAACAATAGACAGCCCTATGCTGTCAGTGAATTAGCAGGTCATCAAAACCAGTGCTGAGTCCTGGGGTACTGGCAGAGCTATGGCTCGAATTCCCAGAGTTTGAGGCGGTGGGACTCATCGTCTGGCCAGGGTGCTTTTGGCAATAGGTGCCGTGGGGGCCGCATGTTCGCACCAACCAAAACCTGGCACCATTGGCACTGCCGAGTGAACACAACACAGAAGCAGCAGGTCATCTGCTCTGTCCTGGCTGCTTCAGCCTTATCAGCACTGGTCATGTCTAAAGGTCATTGTATCGAGAAAGTTCTTGAACTTCCTTTGGTGGTTGAAGATAAAGTTGAAGGCTACAAGAAGACCAAGAAGGCTCTTTTGCTTCTTAAGAAACTTAAGGCCTGGAATAATATAAAAAAGATGTATCCCTTTTAGCGAATGAGAGCTGGCAAGGGCAAAATGAGAAACTGTCGTATCCAGCGCAGGAGACCTTGCACCATCTATAATGAGGACAGTGGCGTCATCAAAGCCTTCGGAAATATCCCTGAAAATACTCTGCTTAATATAAGCAAACTGAACATTTTGAAACTTATTCCTGGTGGGCATGTGGGCCGTTTCTGCATTTGGACTGAAAGTGCTTTCTGCAAGTTAGATGATCTGTATGGCACTTGACGTAAAGCTGCCTCTCTCAAGAGTAACTACAACCTTCCCATATGCAAGATACTCAGTACTGATCGTAGCAGAACTTCGAAAAGCCCAGAGATCCCGAGAGCCCCCTGAGCACCATGCAAGAAGATTCATCACAGAGTCCTAAAGAAGAATCCACTGAAAAACCTGAGAATCATGCTGAAGCTAAACCCATATGCGAAGACCATGCACCAGAACACCATTCTTCACCAGGCCAAGAATCACGGAGCACTGGGGAGATAAAGCAGCAGCTGCGCTAGAAGCCAAGTCAGATGAGAAGAAGGGGGTTCCACGCAAGAAGCCTGTGGTAGGAAAGAAAGGAAAGAAGGCCGTTGGTGTTACGAAGCAGAAGACGACTTTGGTGGGAAAAAAAGGCTGCAGCTACCAGGAAACCAGCAGCTGAAAAGAATCCCGTGGAAAAGAAACCCGCCACGGAAGAAAAGAAGCCTGTGGCATAAACTGAAATTAGTTTATTCCATACAAGTCAAATCGCTTTGAGACAGCTAATTTTGAATAAAAACCTGATCAAAGAGGCAGTGAGAAACATGGGGAAAAAAGCCAAAACACTTCTCATCAGCCATATTAGACTCTAAAAGATATTGAAACAGTGACTTCCAAGTTCTCAGGGAATGTTTTAATCCTATAATTGTATTCCCATCCAAAATAACAAATACATTTTTTTTTCAGATATACAAGGACTCAGAACATTAACTTCCCCTGTGCCCCTTTTTTGAGTGGGGGTGGAGGGGAACAAAGACATAGTCTAGCAAAATGAGAATTCAGGAAAAAGAAATAATGAGATCAAATAAAGAGCACAATAAGAAAACAAAATGGCAGTTGTCCACAGATCTATAAATTTGTGGCTCAGTTAGAGTAGGAAGTCAAGGAATTCCATGAAGAATCCTTTCAGGGAGAAAGTAGATTCCAATCAACAGATAATGTTATGACAGAGTATGGTCTTTGTCTCAATAAAAGAGATGAGACCAATTTAAAAAGAGTTGTATAAGAAAGTCATGACTCATGTATGAAGCAAGCTATTTTTTTCACCGAGGAATAATGTACATATAGCAAAATGCTCAGATCTTAAGAATAAAAATCAGTTTTGACAAACACTGATTTATACAGCTATCAAGATGAGGAACATTTTACATCACCCCCAAAAGTCCATGTCCTTTCCCAGCCAGTGTTCTCCGCCCCAAAGCAACCAGTCATCATAAATAGGCTCATTTTGAGAAATAGATGGAGTATAATAAACAGAAGTCCATTCAACCTTGATTCTTAGAACAAGACACTATCCAAAAAGTGAAACAACAACCTACAGGAGAAAATACTTGAAAAACACATGTCCAATAAATGTCTAATATCTATAATATAAAGAACTCTTAGAACTCAACAGCAGAAGGACAACCCAATTCAAAAACAGGCAAAGGATTTGAATATATATTTCTTCAAAGAAGGTATACGAATTACCAATAAGCACATGAAAAGATGTTCAACATCATCAGCCACTGGAGAAATACAAATCATGATGCGGTACCACGACTATAACCAAAAAGACAGACACTGAAAAGTATTAGGATGTGGATAAACTGGAACTCTCATACAGTGTTAGTAGGAATTTAAAATGGTGCAGCCACTTTGGAAAACAGTCTGGAAATTCCTCAAAAGATAAAGCCTAGAATTGCCATGTGACCGAGCAAATCCAGTCCTACATATATACCCCAGAGAAGTGAAAACATGTTTACACGAAAACTTGCACATAAATGTTGATAACAGCGTTATTCACAATAGCCAAAAAGTGGAAATAACCCAAATGACTATCAACTTGAATGAATAAACAAAGTGGTCTATCCACACAATGGAATACTATGCAGCAATAAAAATAATAATACATGCTACAACATAGATGAGCCCTGAAAACTGTATATTAAATGAAAGAAGTCAGCCTCATAAGGCTGCATATTATATGATTTCATTTATATGAAATGTGCAGAATAAGAAATCCTTGGAGACAGAAAGTAGGTTAGTAGTTTCCAAGAGCGAGGGGAAGGAGGAGAGGAGAGTGACTGCTCATGGGTACAAGATTTCTTTTCGGGGTGATGAAAATGTTCTGGAATTAGTGGTGATTGTAGACAACTGTGAATCTATTACAGGCTACTGAATCGTACACAAAGGGTAAATTTTACGGAATGTGGAAAAGGAAGGAAGAAGAGAGAAAGAAAGTAAGGAAAAAGAAAAAAGTTTGAAGGAGAAGGGAAGGAAATCTAGGATTTAACTCAGACGTTCATTTTCTCAATGAAACAGTTATTCATTCCACAGACCCTATCTATTATGTGTGAAACACTTAAATGCTTCTTGACCCAGTAGCTGCCCTTTCAACGAGAAGACAGTGGGTTCTGCTGCTTTTGAAGGGGAGTGGGGTTGAGGATTTAAAAAGGGGGAAAGTTTCCATTGACCCTTCTGAATGCAGGGAAGCACCCTTGGTGTGTTACCATCCTGGGCTGTGGTCTGTTGCTTAAAAGACTTTAAAGGCAGGCATCCTTTTCTTGGCTTCTGCAGTGAGTAGCCTTGCCAGTGACAACATCAGGGCAGCAGTGGAAAAAGACGTATTTTCAGTTCCTTGGCAAATAAGTTCTTTTGCCATTTTCCCAATAAGTGACTCATTCTCCTAGAAGCAACTCCGTGGCCACTTCCTGGACACCCACTCACCCGGAAAAACTGAAGCTGCTGCTATCCTAAAGCAGGTCTCCTGCTGCTACCTGCAAAGAAGACAAGCAGCCTGTTGTAGGTAGAAATGGCCGCCTTCTCTCTTTTTCCGCACACTTACCTAACCTGCTGATGGTCTAGGGGACCTGCCCCCAGTGCCAGAGTGAGCTGGAAGGAAGCTCTGTCTTAGGGGCCGGAGAACTGGTTAGGACAAAGAGGCCCAATTTAGAACTTTAATGACACTAAGAGACATCCTTATGGCTGCTGAAACTTAACCACAGAGGTGGAGCTTCTCTGGCCATTCCTGGTAGCGGAAGCCATGAACTGCCCAAAGCACAGGACTGGGTGGTACTGCTTTGTTCCCACTCAATCACCAGGGGCCACGTGCCTTCATCGCTATCTGCAAAAGAGGTCCCACTTTTGGTCTTTGAATGCCCTGTGGAAAATTTGAGAGGTCCTGCTTCCCAGCACCCTCTAGTGGCTAATTGAACCCAATGCTTTCTCACCTCCCCTCAACCACCCCAACTCTGGTTCTAGTATATGAAAGGAAACTTCTGCAGTTGCTTGAGAAAACGTATTTTAAAAAATTGCAGTTACATAGGATAAAGTATATTATTTGTCTGCTGGCAAGGTCCTTGGTGTATATAAGTTGTGTGTCATGTGAGTGCCCATCTCCCTCGCTGTATTTTCAGGAGTTTCATAGAGCCTTAGAAGAGGGACCCACCAGCCAGGCCAGAATCCTCCGGCCATTGCATTAAAAACTGACTATGGGTATAGCCACTGCTGTCAGTATTTAGAATCTCATTGCCCAGTGTCCTAGTCACGGGGGAAGTTTCAGAAGCTGCTGTCCTCTTCAGCCAGGACTGGCTGACATTCCTGGGGGAGGAGGAGGTGCTATGAGGAGTGACAGACAGCTTCCAGGCTGGACCCCAGAGTCCTGACAGAAGGATCTCTTGTCCTGTGACCTTGTCATCATGTGACTCCCAGTCAGTTTCTCAGTGGTGCCAGCATCCACAGCATGTTTAAGAATGTTACAGTGCACGAGGTCAATGAGCTCCTTGTGATGCAGTCAGTCTGGTCATCGAAATCTTCTCCAGCATTTTCTGAGCTCCTACTATGTGCAAGCCCTTTTCAGGAACTTTTAAAAAGTAGCAATGTCCTTGTCCTCTAAAAACATATAGTCTTATGGGGGGTGGGAACATGAGTACATATGGAAAATAACTAAAATTCCATTTAATTCCATTAAAACCAGTTAAGCACTTGTGTAAGGCGTTGCATAAGGCATTATAGTTGCCTTAAAAGAGCTTAGTTAGAATGTGAGGGAAACGAGAATGGGGAATGGGACTGTATTAAAATCTAAGGGTCAGTGGTACAAAGCAGGGTGAAGTCACGCCTGCCTGTGTACCAACCAGGACTTGTTCTGCTGCAGATGCCAGCTAGTCAACTCAAACTCACACACACCAAAAAAAAAAAAAAAAAAGTATTGACTGGTTAACAGAAAGGACCAAAAAGGTAGGAACGAGCTAGCGTTAGGGGCAGCTGGATCCAGAAGTGAAACAGCAGGAGGAGTCTCTCCTCTCTCCCCTTCCCTCCATCCTCCCGTTCCCTGGGCTTCAATTTCCCTGTGGCTTACGCAGAAGAACTGTCTCAGCGAAGCGGAAAAGGGTCCCAGGCAGACCTGAACCCCTGCCTTTGGCTCTCTACCAAAAAGGAAATCTTCCCTTCTGCTTCCATTCAAAAGAAGAAACACCAACAAACAAAAACCAGAAAAGGACTTGATATGCCCACTCTCCTGGGCAGAATGGGATGGGGTACTATTACCGGCAGCCTATCTAGAGCCAAATATTATAGTGGATGAGAAATGTCCCTCAAAAGAAAGGGGAATGTGGCCTTGACAGACAAAACAAAGTAAACCAGTTTAAGCCATGTAACCATTTTTCTGGAATGAGGGTCCACAGTTTTTAACCAACGGTCGAAGGAATCCCTAACCCAAAAACGTAGTTCTAGAAGTAATCTTGGTCACTACCCAGTTAAACTGCACCATTTTATAAAAGGGAACACTGAGATGCAGAGAGTTTAGGTAATTTGCCTACGATCACATAACTATAATGGGATTCCATATTGATTTGATGTAGGTCGAGGATGGGGCTATATGAGAAGGAAGGATCAAAACCTGATCTGAAGGTTAGAGTCAAGACAGACATTTTATTTTTATTATTTTTATTATTTTGTTTATTGCGGTAACATTGGTTAATACAATGATATAATTTTCAGATGTACATTATAATATGACATCTATAAATTCTATTGTGTGATTACCACCCAGAGTCCAGTTTCCTTCAGCTACCATGTATTTGATCTCCTTTACCCACTTCACTCTCCCCCAACCTCCCTATATTTGACCTCCTTTACCTCCTCTACCTCTTCTCTCCTCCCCCACACCCTACCCTCTGGAAACCACTAGTCCATTGTCCATGTCCCTGAGTCTCTGTTCGTTCTGTTCATTTGTTGCTTTTAGGTTTTTATATCCCACGTATAAGTGATTTCATGTGATTTTCAACTTTTTCTGTCTGGATTTTTTCGCTTAGCATGATTATCTTGAGGTTCACCCATGTTGTTGCAAATGGCAGTATTTTATCTCTTCTTATAGCTGAGTAATATTCCATTGTACATATGTATCACATATGTACTTTATCCAGTCATCTATTGTAGGACACTTCGGTTGCTTCCATGTCCTGGTCACTGTGAATAGTGCTGCTATGAACATCGGTGTGCAAATATCTTTTCAGATATGGGTTTTCAAGTCTTTGGGGTAAATACCCAGTAGAGGGATTGCTGGATCATATGGGAGATCAATTCTTAGATTTTTGAGGAACCTCCATACTGTTTTCCATAGTGGCTGTACCAATTTGCAGTCCCACCAACAGCGTATGAGGGTTCCTTTTTCTCTGCGTCCTCTCCAACATTTGTTATTACTTGTTCTGTTGATTATAGATATTCTAACAGGTGTGAGATGATATCTCATTGTGGTTTTGATTTGCATTTCCCTAAGAGCTAGCAATGTTGAGCATCTTTTCATATATTTGGCCATTTGTATGTCCTCTAGGGGGAAGTGTCTGTTCAGGTCCTCTGCCCATTTTTGATTGGATCATTTGGTTTTTTGTTGTTATTGAGTTGTATGAGTTCTTTGTCTATTTGGGATATTAGGCCCTTATTTGAATGGTTGCCTCTTTACCTTGATGACGATTTCTTTTGCTGAGCAGAAGCTTTTTAGTTTGATATAGTCCCATTCATTTATTTTTGCTTTTACTTCCCTTGCGTTTGAGAAGATAGACATTTTAAAAATAACAATTGTATCATAAGAAGAGTGTGTGGGAAAAATAAAGCATAGAATGAGGTAAGGCTCATTTTCAAAAAACAAAAAAACTAAAGGCCACCAAAGCTGTTTTGGTTAAGTTCCAAGGCCCCACCAATGTTTGTAATCTTTGAGGAATTTTTTTAAAAGGGCGAGGCGCCACCTGGCTGAAAACGGGCAAATATTGTTCTGCTCTGAAAGAGGAACAAGCAGACTCTAAGAGCTGTAGGCTGGTGACTGGACAGAGCACCCATGTGGGCTCCTTAAGAACAGGTCACACAAGACAGGCCTCGTTTTTGTTTTTGAGAAAGTTCTCACCCTAGCAGGTTACCCCTGAAGGGAACATGCTAGATTTCAAGACTCTTGACTTGTTAAATCTGAGAAAACCTTCAGGGATTAACAAACCAGGGGTGGCAAACCAGTGACCCCCAGCTGAACTCAACCATCACATTTTAACGAGAAGATTCCCCATCTAATCTGTTTCCGGCCTCATAACGACACTGGCCTACATTCCTGCCTGGCAGTGGGCATCACCGCCCTCAGTAGGTAAAGGATGCACATGCCCACGCCAGTTCACCCCAGACTCCATCACTCCCTATTGCCTCACCCTTAGCCAGCTTCATTCGTTAGTGTAATCTGCCTACTCAAGCTGGCATGTGAGTGTGTTCTAATCTGCCCTCTTTTATTTTATAGAGACTTGGAAGAAAGAAGTGAGGATGGAAGCACTTCCAATTCCTCAGAAGATGGCACTCTAGCATGGGCTACAAACTCCTGTCCTCGAACTCAGCTCTGGAGAAACCATAGAAGCAGAGAGAGGCTTGGATCTGAGAAACAGACCTGAAGGCGGTGAGTACCCCCAGGAAAACCGAGGCTATTGTGAACTAGTGCGTGTGTGGTAGCTGGAGGGTGGGGGGCTGCACATCCACCGGGGGTAGAGCAGACCGAGACAGAGTGGGAGGGCGGGTTGGCAGAGATATTTTTAAGTCTTACTCTTGCTTTTTCCCTTCGTCGAGTCATGACTGTCCCACTGCCTCTGTGTGACAAGCCAGGAGTCAGGTTTCAGGTGTTGGTGGGGTAATATCAGGGCACTCCAGTAGCTCCACTAGGGTGAGTAGCTAGGGATAACAGGTGTGGGCTGGCCAGCTTCCCTTGGACACTTACTTCTTCTCTTCTCTGTCCTACCACCAGGACTCTGTAGTGTCCCTTGGAGAAGCATTCTCCTTACAGCACTGCTTCTTTCTAAGGGTTCAAAGATGAGCCCCAGACCAGAGGCATTGCTTGGTGGCCCAGCAACAAACAGGGAGGGAAGGACAGAGGCCAGTAGTGGTTGTGTGGTGCCTGGAGCTCTTCACCTGGCTTCATCCAAGCCACTCTCCTTAAACTCATCAGGGGGTACAAACTAGGATGTGAACATCTCCAAAAGACAGTGGTAGCTATCGTCAAGGGAGCATGGGCTTACAGGCCAAAATCTCAGATACCTGAGAAGTGCATATTCCATTAAAGGTTGGGATAAATATTTTGGTATGTTCATCTGTGAGTTTAATCCCACCCAGTGTGCAGGTAAGGTAGTGCTCACTGTCTCTGGACAGGGCTATAGTAGGGTAGAAAAATATCACCCACTAAATACCAGCTCTCTGCCTGGACTATTTCCAAGGACCTGGTCTAAGGCCCGAGGTGGACAGGATTTCCTGTAAGAGACAAAATAGCTTGAAGAAAGTGAAGGGAGCTGGGCATCTCTTCCCGTAGGGTACTGGGCCTGGTAGGAGGGAGAGGTCATGGGTCCCAAGAACAGTGCAGACCAGGCCTGACTCCCTGACTGACCCCAGAAGCTGTACACTTGACCCCAGGGAAGAACAGTAGGAGAGTGTGTCTAGTGAGGGGCTAGTTTAGATGAAATTTGAAGTTTCTGGGCCTAGGGGCCAGGGGATTATGGACATTTCAGTAGTGCCATGTGGACATTTGTCCAACAAGATGGCTTGGCACAGCTAAGATATGAGGACTGAAGAGCAACCAAGATAGGGATGGGGGAATAAGGAACACATCTCCATGAAAACAAGTTCATTCCTGTTCAGCAGAGTAGTTGGTTTATGAAAAGCAGAGTTAAATCTCATGTGCACCTGGTTTGCAGAGAGATTCCACCCAGTGCACCTGTTCTCACATTGTGAGTCCTGGGGAAAGGAGGTGGAGAAGAGGAGGCTGGCTTTCCCTCAAACACCAGATGACAGTTCCCCAGGGAGCTCAGCTCCATAGGGAGGCAAGGGCAGCAGCCTGAGTGACACCCATGGGTCAGTGAGCTTGGGATAGCACGCTCCAGGGGCCAGAAGACTGAGTGAAAGGCGGCTACAAGAAAGTGGCATAGTAGAGGACTTTCAATCCATTTCAGAATTATCTACTGAGAACCTACCACATGCCAGGTCCTGGGCTAAGCCCTGGGGGATAAAAGGAAAAATGCCGGAAAACATTGTCAGAGCTTGGCCCCTGCTAAGTGCTTTGTAAATGACTCATACTCTTAGTGAAAGGGTACAAAGATGAAGAAAACACAGTTTAGCTCTCAGGGATCTTAAGCTGCTATGAAAGGTGAGGACCCTCATGTACAGTCCTCTGTCACCCAGGCCCATATAGCCAAAGGTCCAAGCGAGGGAGGTAGAAGATCTGATTGAGGCCTCACAGAGAGGTGACATATGAGGGCTGAGTGTGTGTTCAGGGGAGGTGGGAGGTGAGGAAGGGGGGCAGGGGACAGGACTCATGGGAAATTCTGGGAAGACTGAGCCTTAGGAGAACACATTCCTGCAGTCCCTAACCTCCAGAGGGAAAGTTCATGTGCAAATCAGTTGTTAGGAATTTGGAATGCATATTCCCATGGGAACAGGACCGCAAATGGAGGCTAGGTTCTCAGGCCAGAGGATGGAAACAGATTTACTCCACAGCGTATTCAGCTAGGTTGCTCATAGCTCTTTCCTCGATCAGAGAGACGGAGACCTGTGGCCTAACTCTTTTCTGGGTGGCTGGGCCTGCCAAAGGCCAAGGTCTTTTTGTCTGGGATTTGGTATGGTTTAGAAGGGGATTAAACTTGGGAAATCATAAGGCTAGTTTTATTTGTATTAGTAACAAAGCTATCAGCTGACATACATTTATAATTACATTTAAAGGAATAGTCAGTTTGCAGGAGGTAGAGATGAAATAAGTTCTAAATTAGTAACCAATCTGCTGAGGCAGGCTAGTCTTAGAATTTCACAGTGGCCCAAACAGTTCTGTTTGATGTAAATGCCTTCAAATTCCTAACCCAGGATAGCTGGTGTCCTTATAAAAAGGGGGGATTTGGACACAGACACAGGCACCGGGAGAAAGTAAAAAGTGGAAACTCATGTAACTGTGGCAGTGTAATCAGGTAGGGGACTGTCTGGTGCGTCAGGCCGTCAGGAGTCACTCAGCGATTCCTGCTGCAATTTCCACCCTAGCCGCAGGGTGGCATTGCTTCCTCTTCAACCATGGCCATTGATCGCTGCCATGCCAGAACTTTCCAACATGAGGGTCCTAAAAGCTGAAGAATAACAAAAAGAAAATAAACTCGGGGCACCATGAGTTAAAAATCTAGCTCACCAGGTCTAGCTTGTTCCCTGCAGCTCACAGCCCCTTCCCTGTCCATCAGAGTCCTAGGATGCCCAGGACTAGGTGTTCTTTTTTGCTGTGGACCCTCCTCATGTCCAATGATTAGGGTCAAAGGGGACTTCACCATGCAGGCAAGACCACAGTGGCTGACCCCAAAGACTTCCTCTCTCAGCCCTCAACAATATCTCAATACAAACAGCAACCCCATGTTCACAGGATCATTAGAAGTCCACAGGAATGAGGGGCAGAGGTAGGAGCTGTCCTTTCAAGAACACAGAGTTCCCTTCCTTTCTCAGGGGATGGATAATTCCTGCCTTAATGCAACTCTTCATTTGCCCAGTCTCTAGCTGATGGGAAAGCAGCCTCCTGAAGCAGCCCCAGTGACAGATAAGGGATCTTTGCCTGAAATGAAAAATTCATGAGGAAAGACTAGGAATCGGGCACTCGGATAGCCGCCAAGTTGCTGGCTCCGGGGACACGGCAAGGAGATCAAAAAGCCAAATGGAAATTTTCTCTCCTTTCCTGCGCCTCCCATCATGCTCCCCTTCCGTGTTCAGTGAGGCTCCCTTCTCTGCTGTACCTGGTCACACCACTTCAATCTCGTCTGAGCCCGTAGGCCAGCACCACCAATGCCCAAGATGCCAGGGCATTCAGGAAGAGGGGTACCGCTCCTTGCCCAGACCAGACACCACCAGCAACCTCCACAAAGTGTGCCTTGTCATTAGAGCAAGCTGGCACAGTCCTGACCATCTGGAACCCCCAATCCTGGATGACCCCCAAACTGGCTATTATTTTCCCTGGGAGGACCCCTTAACAGATTACTTCCTGTCCCAATTCCATGTCTTACGAATCTGACCAAAATTCATATGGTTGGTCAGTCATAATCACAACTTGGGAAGGCTTAGATCTCCTGTAACCATGCTGGGCTAACAACAGTTTGGATATAGTTAAAGGAGAAAGAACCTCGAACTGTCAGTGTTAGAGAATTTGACTCTAATGTAGGGATGGGCTTGAGAAAGTATGACTGGCTAGCCTGTGATATGCAAGATGGCACAATAGTCACGGATGCCAGCTCAGAGATGGTGAACACTGGGGCAGAGGCTCAGAAGTCAGGTAGGAGGGCAGGATGCCATCAGGGAGGAATTTGCCACAAAGCAAGTCCACCAGACTCCCCTCAGTGGGAGTGGGAAACTGGAGTCTCCGCTGCAGAGTTGCAGTACCTCCTCCCAGACACAGGGGCCGCTGGACCATGACTGTAGGAAAGTCCCAGCCCACTCTCCGTTGCCCAGGCCAACTGGAGCCCTCCAGGGATTACATCTTCCCCCATGATGTAAAGGCTCAGGCTCCTGAAGCCTTTGCTGTTGGTCCCCAGCTCTTTCTGGCATTTACACAGCCTTTCCCATTTAAAGAGGGGCCTGGGCTCAAGCAGCTGCCTCTCGTTGAATAGTAGCCCTTGTCCCTCCTTGTCGTCCCTAAGAACCACCCAGGGCCTGGTTTTTCAACACCAGCTCTGCCCCGTCCCTGCAAAAAAGAATTTTTTCAGTCATTTCCTCCTTCAAAAACCTGCAGGCTTATCTGCCCGCCACCCCACCCCACGTGAACGGGAACCTCACACAACATCAGCAAAAGGCAAAACACAAATTAAATACTCAGTGATATACCTGGAAGCCTAGCAGTTCAAACTAGGACACCAAGTCCAAGAGTAATTTAATTATTTGTTCTTCTCTGCGTGGGAAGCTTTTGGAGTTTTTCCTTCCAGATTATGACAGTAGTTCTACTCGTGTGGAACTCTTGAAAACTATAAGTATAAAGACAAACAGGGGGGAAAGTTTCTGTAATCCCACCAACCAGAGACATTATTAATATTTTGACATATTTCTTTTCCTCTTTTTGTTCTACGCCTTTTTAATTTCACTTGAATCATCCCAAATACATAATTTTGATCAGGAGTATTTTTCCATGGCAGTAGTACTTCATAAACATATTAATGGCTGTATAACTATCCATAGGAGGCATATGTCATAATTTGCTGGTCAGTCCTCTGCTTTTGGACACCTAGGTTGCTTCTGTTGTTTTGCTAATTTAAATTATGCAATTCCTATTTCTGGGTAAATCCTTGCCCATTAGTTTAGATTATTTCCTTAGGATAGAATCCTGGAAATAGAATTATAAGGTCGGAGTCTCAAGGACTAGGAGCATTTTCAGGACCCTCTTTTGTATGGCCAAGTGGCTTTTCTGGAAGGTTGTACAAACCAGCAATGTATGAAAGGGCCATCTTTGCAAGACTTAATTCTAAGCCCCATCATGTCGTAAGGCCAAAGCTACACCAGTTAGGAGTGACCGGGGCACAAGTGAGCTTCAGGGACAGTAGACTCAGCTGTGAAGGGCTGGGACAGGCAGAGCTAGCAGAGACCACCAAAGCTTGAGAACACTTTTAAGACACAAATTCTGGATTATATAGCCACAAATGGAAAGAGAGGAGCCTTTTGGACCCCAGAGCTGAAGGGAGAGATTGCTAGAGTCCTGAGGCCTTGCTGAAGTTCGAGAAAAAGCACGGTGAGTGGAGCAGGGTATTGAGGGCCCCCATGCTGCTGTGCGTTCAGGAATATTAAGGTTGTTTGGGTATTTGGCACGATGCACACTAGGAGTAAGTCTAGAGAAGGTCAATAAATTGATTTTTTAAAAAAAGACATTAAGGAATGAACTAGGGGTGGTGGTTCCAACGCTGGCAAGAATAGGAATAGTTTCAGAAGATGTTCTGTGGTAAAAGGGGCATGGATATGTCAAAGAAGAGGGCTAAAGCTGGCCTATCTCCCTCACTGGTTTCTACTGCTTACTGAGTGAGTCCTTTTTATTGGAGAATAATTTTCTTTTAATTTTTTTAATCTTGCTCATTTGACACTGTCGAGCCTCTGTTCTATCAGAACTGCTGCTTCTTGATAGAATGTGGAATTCTTTTCTTTCAAAATCGGATTCGTTTTTCTCTGATTACACATCGAAACCCATATGCCGTATTGCACTGGCAGCAGCCTCAAGCGTCTCGTGTTTACTGCATCTCTTGATTGCATCATTTTCTCTTGTGCTTGGTTTAATCTTGTTTTTCTAAATTTAGCATCGCCTATGTCTACAGTGTTTATAAAGTCTACAGTAACGTACAGTAATGTCCTGGGTCTTCACCTGCACCCACCCCTCACTCATTCTCTCATGCAGAGCAACTTCCGGTCCTGCCAGCTCCATTTACATTAAGTGCCGTATATGGGTGTACAACTATATCTTTTATACCATATTTTTACTGTACCTTTTCTATGTTTAGATATAGTTATAGACACGAATACTCACCAGAGTGTTACAATTACCTACAGTATTCAGTACACTTACATGCTGTAGAGGCTTATAGCCTGGGAGTCAAGGCCGTACCATACAACCCAGCTGTGTGGTAGGCTGTAGCATCTCGTTTTGTGCAAGTGCACTCTGTGCTGTTTGCACAGTGATGAAATTGCTTAATGATGCATTTCTCAGAATATACGGCTGTCATTAAGTGGCACATGACTGTAATAAGCAGATAGAGAAGAGACAGAGTCAATACTATCAAAGTGATATGCGATGCCGGAACCGGCTGTGCACTGCGCTAGGATATCCACATGCTCAGGCAGCTAAGAGGAAGCCAGTAGCTCAGATGAAGACATTAATTGGCCTCTGCCACTGACCCGATCTACCTCTTCATCTCCTCTCCAACCGATTCTCCTCTTGGACTCTGCTCTAGACAAACCAACTTGTATTCTTCCTCTTAGAGACCTGTGTTCTTGTTGTCCTCACCCACCAGTAATGCCACACCACCCTCACCCCAATTTCAGTCCTATGGGCCTTCAAAAGCCAGCTCAAATCTCCAAGAATCTAATTCAGAAGAAATCATTCCCTCCTCTGAACAATTGTTTATGACACCGATAATGTTCTATTGCTTACTGCTCAATCCTTCTAGTTATCTCTCCAAGTATGTCGCCTTTGTTCTATACAGGGGCAGGACTTTTGCTTTATGATTCTATTCCTATTACTATATGTCTTGTTCAATAAAAATATTTACTCTCTTGTTAATTAATTTACATATATGGTAAAACAATATCGGGATCTTTGGGGATGTAAACAGCTTTAAAATAGTTCAATAACATGAAATTATGAAAGAAAGGGTTGTGATGCCTTTATTTAATGTACTAGTTTTATTGACTCCTTTTGAGGAAACAGCATGAAGAACTCAATTTTTATTACTGTATTTAAGTATGACATCAGGAAGAGGAATGCATGGTGACTAAGAAGTCATCTTTAGCCAACCACCTGTCTAACACCCTGTATGTACCTAAGACCGAAACAACTGTGTGTGTGTGTGTGTGTGCACGCGCGTGCATTTGCGTGTGTGTCTGTTTCATGAACAGCGCTGGATCCTACGTGTGTAATTATTACCACATAATTTATCATCCAAACAGACCATTTGAGAGTAAAAAGGAGGCACTATTAAAAATTCCCCGAAGCAACAGGCATAAACCAAGACTGCCCTGGACATAAAAGCACCCTGTGATTTTATTATAGATAACTTCACTTGTAGGTTTAAGGAAACAGCCTGAATCATAGACAAGGTTATCATTCATCACCATTTCAGACAGCCAGCAGGAAGCTTTTCCAATTAGAAAAGGAGCCAAACTCCTGAATTTCATCATAGTTTATCCGATTACATGTTGGACTTAGAACCTCCAAACAAACTTTATCTCCATTATTAGTAAGAAGCTGGCCAGGAGGCCTGAGCAGAGGGCATTCTGAACTTACCGCATAGTTACACACACTGGGTGTGGCAATAAAGTGACAATTTTGGATTCCTCAGAGCTTGTGCCATCTTGGGCCTTCAGGGGAATTTCATGGATGTCCAGGCTGCAGCTTTTAGCACTATTCTGTCAGCCCTGTCCTTTCCCATTTCCTTCACAGTGATTAAGATGGTGAGGTCCAGTCTCAAAAACCTTAATTCAGTAGTCAGAACCCTCTTTTGGTGAGAATATCCCAAAGGATAAGTTTCTCTCACCAAGTGGCAGAGATTGCTAGTTAAAAACAAAAAACAAACCAAAAAAAAAACATGTGTTGGGGGGGGGGGTTGGGTAAATAGGAAGTTTCTGCCCAGTTTTGCTGCAAATCTAAAACTATTTTAGAAAAAGTCTGTATGAAAACAAATTCTGAATTCTGTGATCACAACTTCTGATGACAGGACTTAGAAAATAAGAAGGTGCCTTAGAGAAAAGTTCTTAAATGAGGTTCTGGAATAACTATGGCAAACATTTATTAAGAGCTAAGTGTGTGCCAGGCACTAGCTGATGTATTTTAATTCATTTGCTCCTTATAGCACCCCATAAGGGAAGCACAATCACTGTCATCCAAAGTTTACGGAAGAAAGTGGGGCACAGAGAGGTGAAGTACTTGCCTAAAGTCACCAGGCTAGGAAGGGTGGAGCCAGGATTCAAGACCCAACAGCAGAGGCTCCAAAGCCCATTGTTCTCAACCATCCCCTAAGGATACAGAATAATGAAAATGACAGACTAAATGAATCACTGATTTTACAAGAAGAAAATAAACAGAGCTTACTGTCTGCTCTCGTAGCTGCTGCCTTATGTCTCCCAGGGGATCTCGAGGACTTTAGCAGGGGTTAGGAAACCATGCTGAGGGGCCCCAGGCGAGTTTAGTGCCATTCCACTTTAGTAAAGTCCTGGAACTTTAGGACTCCAGAATGTGAGTGGGAGCACACCCTCTCCCTCCTTCTCTTTCCAACAAGGCACTCTCATACTTTCAGAAATGTACTTTATAGCCTCGTCCTAACCACTGGTTATCCTAGGCCAAGCCTCGCCAAATCATCAATCTTGACAGGCTACTAAACTTGAAAGCAAAAACGAGTCCATTCTGTCTGCTAAATGGCCTCCCACAGAAATGCTTTATACAATGAAATAATATAATTCAAAAGAATATGGCAAGAGCCAAAGCAGATGGGAGGAGACAGACACCAGAGACAAATAAGAAAGCAGTTCTGAGTGCTGCAGGTGGTGATGGATCATTACCAAAGCCACCTGGAGCTACAAAGGAGATGCGCGTGTTCTTCCTCCTCTACCTGGGCTCATTCTGTGCTTCTTTTGCAGCTTATGTGATAGCATCGGGCTTCAGAGTTCCTGAACTGGAAGGACATCCTTTTCTGTTACTCGTGGCTGAACCTCTCTTCCCGACGTTGGGAAAAATCAATCTGCACAACTGTAAGTCCATCTGCAATCTTCTAACAGCTGCTTTCTGTGGCTCTGAACCAAGGAGAAATCTTCCCAGATCTCAGGAGCCTCTTTGTACCTTTTAGGACCTGATAAGACATCTCAGTGTCTTCTAGCAAACACAAGCAGGAACAAACCTGAATTGAGCCAGGCTTTTGTTCCTAGCATGCATGCAAACACATGTATGGCCACCAGGCAGACCTATTTAAAGACATAACTGGAAAACGGTGGCACAGAACCAAGTGTGTGTGCTTGTGCGCGCGTGTG
The DNA here is from genome assembly GCF_014176215.1 of Rousettus aegyptiacus. Lineage (NCBI taxonomy): Eukaryota > Metazoa > Chordata > Mammalia > Chiroptera > Pteropodidae > Rousettus > Rousettus aegyptiacus. The sequence continues at coordinate 52,321,217 of NW_023416289.1, read as the reverse complement.
TGCGCATGCACGCGCGCGCACACACACACACACACACACACACACATCACTGGTAACAGATCTAACGCTCTTTTCTAGAAGCCCAAACTGTTAACACAGTCAATTATGGGGGTCACTTACTAAAATCCTTTACTACTGAAGAGTGAATTTTTCTTCCTCAAGATGGAAGGGAATTTAGAAGAATAAATAAATGCTGAGGTGAACTTTTCTTAGGTAACATGACAACTGAATGAAAAATATAGCAATGGCAAAGGATTTTTTCTCCTTCTTCACCTTGGAACACCATAGGTGTGGGTTCTCTCAAAGGCAGATCCAAAGGGTCTGGAGCTAAATTCAGGCCTGAGAGGCTATTCCTGTTTGTCCTCTAGGACTTCCACACCTTCAGAATGGGGAATGGGCTTCAGGAATCCCTGACGGATAGATTTTATGCAATGTCTTCTGGTCCAGGCTGATCGGCCTTCAAAGGGTTATTTTAGTCGCAGTCTGTGAAACTTGAACCATTGGACACTTAGCTGGGTGAACAGGATAAAGGAAGCTCCATTTTACCTTGTCATGATCCTGAAATGTGTTGGAAAAAATTTAACATTGCTAGAAATACCACTTTCCTTCTCTGGCTAGATCACTTCTCCCATCTCTTCCAGGCCTACTGTTGCCTGGTAGAGTAGCCCTGTCTGCCCCAAAGGGGTTGCATTTCAAGTCAGTCAAGTGTTCTATTCTTGGTAAAGCACATGCCATTGCAAAAGCATTTTCATGCTCATAGAATTTTAGAACTGGGCCTACTTCCATAGTTCGTTGGAGGTGAGTGGGTGGGGAACCAGTCTTGACTGAATGCCTACTGAGTGCCAGGCACTGTTAGTGTTTACTGAGTTATTTAATTTTGTCATCAACTGCTGTTGTTACTCCCAGTTACCAAATGAAGAAATCAGTGTGCATGCACAGATGTTAAAGTGGCTTGCTCCGTGCCATGCAACCTGTATATGGCCACAGGGAGATGATTCTAGGTCTGTCCCCAAAGATCTGTCCCCAAAGGTATTTTTTCAGGGTCGTCTTCAGGGTTGAAAAGGCAGTGCGCTGAGGTCCACACTGCTCCATACACTCTGTCCTAGCTTCCCCACCTGGGAGGGACTGGAGGCCGCCGCCTCCACATCCTTGTCTCTCCTTGCAGCTTGGTCACTCACTTTCCTCCCTCCTTTCTCCCGGCGCAGGACCCCAAATTCCACTTCGTATCCTGGGCAACTGGTGAGTCAGTCGTTCGACCGGGAGCCATCAGATCCCGCAGCTGAGCTACCAGCAGGCCTCCCTCCTTACACCATCAGATGACAACTGACCTTACCCAACCCCCCAAACCAGCTTGAGGTCACAATTGCCCCCTTCTCCGCACCCTGCCCGGGTGAACACCAAACACAGCCCACAGTTTAGCCCTCCTCCCGTTTCCCCGCCCTCTCCGGATCTTGGCCTACGGGCTAAAGACGTCAAAAGTAACCAATTGTCTTCACTAAGAGCTCCGCCTTCACTCTGAGGAGCAGCTTTGCTGACCAATGGGCTATCCTCTGGGGGTGCAATGAGCGCGCAAGCTAGTAGAGCAGCGTCCGGGCTGCCCAATGAACGGGCGGGTTCCCGTGGTTAGGGGCGTGGAAGGAGCGGTCGTCAGGGGTGTGGCGGCAGTTGCTTGGGCGGGGCCGGTAGCGGCGGGAGCTGCCCTGGCCAGGGGTTCCGGCTGCATTTCCATGAACGCCGCCGGCAGGCGCGGAGCTGCGGGAACCCGGGGAGCGAGCTGGGAAGCTGTAGTCAACCACGCAGAGGTAAAGCCGCGCGGCCCCTTGAGCTCCAGTACGCCAGGATCGCGCCTTGGGTCCATCGGGCCAAACCCTTGAGCCCTGCGTTTCTCGTTGTGGCTCGGCCCATCACGCCGCTGCTTGCGCGCCCCGATCCTCCGGGGCCTGTCACCCTGCGCCGCGGGGGTCCCAAGGGCCGGCTCTCCAAGTGGCGTGGAGGGAGGCACCCGGGATCGCAGCAGATGGGATACGCCTTCCTGAAAGCCATTTGGATCGAGGTACCAAGGTTGGGGACATCCCCGACTGAGGCCTCTCTGCTGGCCATCCTTCCATCAGTGTGCACTCTTGGGACCCTGGGGTCTGAGAAGGAGGTTCTGCTGGCCCAAGCTTGGTGATGGAGATCCAGATCAGCACCTAGAATGAGAGGGCCAGGGGAGGGGGCCTGATTACAGCCCCGGATAACCGAAGGGCCTCTGCGTTTCACGGCTCCAGGGGAGCACCCAGGACTGACTGATGGGATCAAGTTGTAGGGAGGCAGCTTTTGACTCTCTTGGAGGCGCGCTTACCGAGCTCATCCCCGTGCAGGGCACTGTTCTAGGCGCTTCGTGGGCTTTCCCCACAGCGAGAGCTGTCCAGCATCGCAGGTGGCTGCCTGCCAGACGAGGCAGCCAGCGCCTCGACCTTGGAAGTGTCCAGGCAGAGGCCAGATTACAGCCACTTGTCAGGGATGCTTAGAAAGGACTCCCAAGGGAGGAGTGGATGACCTTTAATGCCTAGCTTGAGAAGGATACTTCTGGGGGTCCATTAGTTAGGAAGTGGGTGTTGAATTCACTCATAATGAATTTTGATGTCTCCACTCTCAAAGTGGGTGTTAGCAAAGAGAACAGATATACCAAGAAGATACGGCTTGTTTAGCCATCCTGAAACTTTTAATTTGAACTGCTGGACTGACTCTCTTAATCCTCCCAGTTCCTCTCTTTTAACTGTCCGTTTCCCCTGTATTCCATTAACTGGATTTGACACAGTTTGCAAGGACAGGCTCATGAGAGGAGCCTGAGGAGACTGTAGGTGTGGCAGAATTAATGTGATCTATGCCCAGAGCTTTTCGAGGGCCATTTTGTTACAACCACATTAAGTAGGGTCCAAAAGAGAAACCGTACAGTACCCCTTGACTATGCTTTGCCATTTGCCTGAACAGGACACAGTAATCTTTCGAAGGTCATGGGGCAGAGAAAGAACTTTTAACACCACTTGCTGCCCATTTTAGGGTGAATTAACCTTTGAATAACTGGCCAGAAAGCAGACCAGTCCATACAGAGTGTAGACTTGTGGCATGTTAGAGTGGAAGCCAACTTAGAGCTCATCTAATCTGTCTTCTCAATACACAGGTGAGGAAGCTAAAGCCTGGGGAGGTCACAGGGCTGACTGGCCATCACATAGCTGTGACTGAGGGATGATCTGTTGACCTTGGATCTAGCGAGTATAAGACATGTAATTCGCTCCCAGCTTGCTTATCTCACTCTTGGTGTTTAAATTCTAGGGGAGTCCAGAGAGATTATGAGCATAGACTTTTAAGACCACAGTGCCTGGATTTGAATCTGCTTCTTACTAGCCATAACCTTGGGCAAGTTACTTAACCTCTCCTTACCTCTGTTTACTCACCTATGGAATGGGAATATAATGCTATTTACGTTAGAAGGTTGTTTTGAGGAGTACTTGAGTGACTATCTGAAACACTGGAACAGTGTCTGGCACACAGTCGCCACTATAGATTTGCTAAATATGATGTTCTGTTGCCCCTTTATACAGTTTTTCTTCATATCTACCACCCAATATTTTCTATCAGGAGCTTATTTTATCCCCTGCCTTCTCCCCTGCAATTCATTAACTATATTCCAGATTTATTGCAACACAGATGTCAGTGGGGTTTTCCAAGTTGCATTGCATTTTATTTCTTATTTATTTTTCTCTTTTATTGAATGAGGTAATTCATTTCTCTGTTGGTCCTTTCCCGACAATTGCACTCTTTTTAGATTCCAAATCTCTTCTATTCTCTTTAAAAGGTGTGTGTGGCGGGGGAAGGGGGATCCCTCAAAGTGATAAAGTCCCGATGATATCAGTCTCCACGGAACACTTCCGAATATCTCTTCCCTCTGTTCAGCTCTCCTTCCCAGTTGTCAGTGTGATGTAGCTTGATTATAAATGGATGAACATTTTTAGATTAAGATTTCATGAGCCACTGTAATAAGTGCTTTTCAGAAGTTCAGGGATCGTGTGTCAGATGCATTTAAGCAAGTTACTTAGTCATTCGATCAGGGTGAGCACCAGCAGCGCCTGCCTTGCCAGCAGAAACACAAGTGTGTGGCTGATTCTCGTTGGTAATCTAGTTTGTTCACTGGTTTTTCTGCATTTTTCCAGTTCTTTTTTTGAGATCGAGATAAACCAGATGGCAAGTGCCATGGAATGGTCTTTTCCTCTCGTTTTGGCCGGGAAAGTTCCCCTTCTTTCCTTTTTGCCTTCACCTTCATTTCCTTTATCACCTTCTCGATTTTGATACATACCTACTCTCAGTTTGCCAGCCAGTTCCCTTTTAATTGAGAAATACCAGTCACCTTTATTTCTTGCAGGAATCCAGTCGTCTTTGGTTTTCCCTTCTCTGGGTTTTCTAGAATGAACCAAAGATTATCCCTATTTATTGACTGGTACCTTCGTAAGAGTTAATTTTGAGTTTTGACTTTTTTTGTAAAGGACATTCTGGAGTTCAGCCGTCTTAGAATTGCTTTAGCTGCATTGTTTGTGTGTTGATAATGGGTCCCTTTCTCTCTATCTTGTTCTCTTTTCTCATAAGGTCCTGGTGAAAGGGCTTCTCACTGTTATCCCTTACCTCTTCATTTACATTTTCTTCCTAGTAATCCCTGGCAGGGCCCACAAAGAGTGCAGTGGTTCTCCACTGCCCTTGCCCAGAGCACATGATATTTCTTTAGTCCTTTGAAAGACAGGGGAAAAATCTGTCTTATGTTTTGCTCAAAACGTGGCTCTTTGAAAAGCTCTAGCAGAGATAGACTTCCAGTATAATGGAACTGCATGTGGCAGAACTCTTTCTCTGACCTACTGCGTACGGTATCCTGGTTTCAACTGCAGCATGGGATTGTTTTCATATCTGCACATTTATTTTTATTGTCTTGGTTTCAGGGCATAATGTTTTCATATTAAACGTTTTCTGTTTACAAAATGGCTGGTGTGGATAGGTGAGCAGACCTATTGTTTCGCCTGAAGCTTGTGCATCTGGACCCAGTTGGGTGCAAGGCTTGTTACACAAGGACCCATTCTCTGATTTTTTGTAATACTTAAGTTGCAGATAGATGAAGAGCTTACTAGAGAATTGGAACATCGAGACCCTTGGATTTGCCGGGTTTCTGATTTTCTTTTGTTGACTTTAAGGAGCGGTCCATTAAGTTCAACAAACTGAGCATCTGGTGTGTGCCAGGAACACAGCTGTCTAGATGAACAAGTATGTTCGGTTTGCTGCATCAAGACTATTTCGATTGTATTTTACATTTTTTAAATTGTAATGTCTTTACTTTTTTTTTTTTTTTTTCCAGAAAATAGGTAATTCATGTGCATGGTGAAAAAAAATATTTGAAAGGCACAAAAGGTTAGACATTAAATATGTCTCTGTCCACCCCTGATTCTGTCACCTAGTTTTGTTCCTTAGAGACACCAATGTTAACCAATGTCTTCATCCTCTAGAGGCGTCCCATGCATAGCCGGGATATTTTACACCTCTCTTATAGAATTTATTGTGAATAGCCCTTTCCACGAGTGCTTGCTGTCCTTCCAGCCCCTCACAGCTCCCTGTGTGGCCTCAACTGTAGTCACACGGTAGACCCTTAGCTTCTCAGATTCCAGATAACCTAGAGCAATTCCCTTCTCTATTCTGATCATGTAGATAAAGTCCTCACTCAGTCTTATCGATGACATTGAAAAATGTGCCCTTCTAAATAGAAAGATAATAGCAAATGCCAAGTAGATTATAGCCAAGGACGTTTTTCCTAATTTAGAAAACATAGTTCCTTCCCCTCAGTCTATCATTAATACCACCCATCAGTCTATTTATTAACTCTACGTAGAAAGCTGGATGTTGTATTGAAATTGCAAGAGAAATTTTGCTTTTGCCACCAAAGAGCTTATAAGAGGAAGTCAATTTTTTAAAGGCTTCTTTGGATGGGAGAAGCCTTACGGAGCATCTGTCAATGGGACTGATGTGGTCGGGATCCATCCAGCTCTTCAAAGGGCCTCTAATGGATAGTGCCTCACCTGTCTGTATTCCTACAGCCTTACCCAGGGCCTGGCACAGGGAGGTGTCCTGGGTCTTGATTTCCTTACTTGCATTAATAATAACAGAGAATTGTGGTGAGAACCAAATGAGGTAATGTCTGAGGATGTACTTTGTAAATTATGTCCTTGGTCTTCACTGTCAAAAAGAGTGCATTTAGTGGGGTAACTGATGTCATATATTTAATTCACAAGCATTTGGTTAACTGTAGAGTTATACAAATAGAAATTTTTATTATCACCTAGTTTTGCTCCATCATTTCAAAGATGTAGCGACTTGTCAGTTAGCATCAGCCAGAGAGCCCCTTGCCTGTGATTCACAAGCTTAGTGCTTTTTCTGGGTGGCTGACAGAGAAGATGATGGTCTCCAGGGGGGGACAAGGACCACTCTTCACCTGTAGAAGATGGTTAAATTGGATTGGTAGTGATCGCTCACAGGCAGGTCTGGGAGCTAGACTGACCAAGCTCGAAGACCCAGACACTTGGCTCTGGACTCAGGTCCTCTGGCCTTGTTGGGTTAAGCAGGCTCCGCCTTTGCCTTCTCTGGTGAGCACAGCACTGCCAAGTTAGCCTTGTGTCTGCGTTTATTTTTATTATAACAGCAGGACGCTCTTATTATCCCGACTTAATAGGTAAGGAAACCAAGGTGCAAAGAAGTTAAGAAACTTGCCCAAAGTCACACAACCAGCAAGTAGTAGGGTTGCAATTCAGGCCAGGTCTGTCCTTTCCCAAAGTCGATCAGTTTATCCACCACGTTGTGAGTGGCGTTGCTCCCCTGACACAGAAAGCATCTCAATGAAGCAGAAATCTTTTTAACACCAATTGTTCTGACCTATTTCCACAAACCTGTTTCAAATACCACAGATATTTGAAGAAGCATTTCTCCATTTTCTTTGGATGTTCAAAAGGATCCTTATTTTATGGTAACACCTACATCTCAATCTAGGTTTACCTAGGATCGGTTGTATTCAAATTTATGTTTCCTGGATTATATAAGCTCATGTCAGTTGGAAAAGACCATAGATGATTTCGTTGCATTGGCTGTTGTGGAGTGAGTAGCAGAAATCGCAAGTCTGTAACAGTATATTTCAGTATTTATCTGAATGCCAACAGTCATTGGGTAGATCCTGTCTACCTTCTCTTTGGGGACCTTTCCTTCTGCTACCTCAAACAGTCTGTCTTTGCTTTGAATTCTCTTTATTTGTGAGCGGTTTCTAAAATAGATTGATCACTCTTGGAGCCTGGTAAGATGTGCTTTAGACAAACAGGGAAAAGGGGAAAAGAAATATGGCATTGGACAGTGGTTTCTGCAAGTGATAGAAGGTGAATAGCTTTCATTTAGTTGGATAATTGCCTGAACTTTGAGATGTTTTTTAAAATATCCGAAAGCTGCTGATGGCCCAGGTCACACTGAACTCGCTCGCTCTCCATCCACAGTAGCATGGCAGTTTTAAAAGCCTGTACCTCTTAGCCTAATGCAATAATCTCTCCATAAGGCCTTTCCCACAGACTCAATCAATAAATACTTACAGAGTGCCCACCCACTACGTGTGCAAGACCATAAATTTAAACTTGTGCAGAATTTACACATGAGGATTGACTTAAAAGGACATAGACCAGAATCCCCAACAGCGATTAAAGGGGTGTGAGTCATCATTTTATGTAGAGATGAGTCTTGGGAATTTTCTGGTTATGAAAAGGTTTTTTTCAAAATGCAAAGGTGGGAGATTATGTGACTTTTAGGGCCTGGAGGGGCTGGACCCCCAAAGGAAGATTCCTGGATAGTTCAGCTGGTTGTATAAAACTATCTGGAAGCCCTTGACGCATCGCCACTGCTCCCAAACCTGTCCCTCATCCTGTCCACGAGTCTGCTAACTGCCCAGCATTCCCAGGCCTTGGCTCAGCCCAGGTGCCCCAGCCTGGTGTCTGCACCCACCCCTCCTTGCCTTCTTTTTCGTTCTATCTCTTCCTGTGGCTCCCCAGTTATCTGTGTCCACTCGTTCTTTCTGCCTCCTTTATTTAAATTCCTTTAGTATTTATAGGTGGGACTTCAGGATTTCGTACTTAATTATGCACCGGTTTGCAGTGTTTTCTAATTATTTCATGGATGCCATGTTTTATACTTCTTTCATAGCCCCACAGAGCTTAGAAATGGAGCTGATACCTTCAGTCCCCATGGGGAGTGGGTTGGAATGCCAGAAAGGAGATGTAGTTTTGCAAAACATGTCCCTGGGTGGTATGTACACATTTTCTGGTTCTGTCCTCTTCTTTTACAAAACACTGCTTTGTACATGAGGGTGCTCCCAACTTACAAAGGTAATCGATTTGGGGAAACAGAATCACCTTCCCATTTATGGAGAAGGATTTCCATCATTTCTGATGAAACAATATTTAATAAGGCAACTTTACTCTAAATTGCTCAAGGCATTTTACGAGGCTTATCTTGAGGATATCTGTGGGTATTTTATATTTATAAAGCATTTTTTTAACCTACAGACACTTATCAACTTCTTTCCCTCAGTAACCTGTTATGTAGCCTGCCCTCAAACCCAGATCCTCTGATTCTAAAGTCTGTATTGTTCCATTATACCACATAGACTCTTAGGGTAAGCTTCAAAATCCTTAGAGAGGGCCGGTGACCTGCCCACAGTTGCACAGCACAGCATGCTCAGAGGAAGGAACAGCTCCAGATGCCCTGGGAAGCAAGTTGCGTAGAAACACAAGTGGGTTCCCTTCCTTCTGACATTCAGAATCCAGCACCTCTGGGTCTTTCAGTTTGGATTGTGACCTAAAAGTTGTGGGGGGAGCATGAGGCTCTGTGTGCCTCAGAATCAGCAGGACTGATCACAGAGGCTGGGTACGGGGCTCCCTAGAGTGTTGGGGCTGGCTTGTTCAGCACCAAATGGATGACTATCTCACGATACCCTTTCCTCCATTTTTAGCCCTCTGAATGAGAATCAGTCTTTCCTATTTATCTGCATTTAGCTGGTGGAGTTTGTCTTCTAAGACTTGGGCACTTGTCACAGTGGAATCCATGTGATCTCCAAGCCTGCTGCTCCAAGCTGGCAGGAGATCTTGCTTCTACTCTTAGCATCTCAGGTGTTTATAAAACAGAAATAAGTGAAGCATGCTGTGCACAATGTATGTACCCTTGCCCCCAGAATTTTCTTTCGAGCTCAGAAGGACAAAGCGTCCAGAACCTTTCCTGCTGAGTGGCCTGAGCCCTGAGGGGCACTGCTGCTGTCACAGCTGGCCGAATTCAGCATCACAGAACCACAGAGCTGGGAGAAGGGGGTGAGTTTGGCCCTGCCCAGCCTGCGAGTGGGCAGAGGTGTCTCCTTGGGGAGAGGGAGGGGGAAAGGACTTGACCTATTGGTCCACTCTCACAGATCTACTTCAAAGCCTACTATGGCAAAAGGCGCATGTCAGAGTTACAACAGGCCTCGCATGTTAATGTGCTCATTACGGGTCCCAAAGTGTGGATATTAGGCAAGTACTGTGTGCCGATCTGACACGGAGACCTTGGGAAACCAGAATGCTCAGGAGTGGGGGCTCTTGGTTGTTTTTATTCTCTCGTTATCTGCATGTAGCTGTGAGCCCTTTTCTGTCGCAGCTCTGGTTGAAACTGTCTTCTTTACTTTAGTGAGTTTCATGGGGTCGGTGGTTCTTTAGTCCAGGGCTGTGCCAGGTACTAAGTCTTGCCTTGTCCCCCTGTCTCCTGGTTTCTTCCTTCTGGAAGCTTGTTTGCAAACACAGAAAACTGGGCAGGGTCCGTACTGTTCCCAGGATATGACCTGGAAGTTTCATTTGTGCGGTAAATCTACAGACACTCTTCTCTTGCTTGTACCTGTCTCTTGACAATTCCAGTAAATTAGGCACTTGAGTTTGTTGCGTTCCAGTAAACTGAGATTTTACTTGTGATGATACAGAATTTAATTACAGTATTAGTTTTTTTAATACAATGTTAGAATTATCAGATCTCTCCGTGAAAGTGCCCCTCCTCTTAGAAAATTCTAGGATCTCCATAGAGGGAATACCTGGTTTGTGGTTTTTGATTTGTCCTCGGATATGGATAAAATGGTTTCTGAATGGTAGAGAAAATAGTTTTGCTTGTGATTTTACTAAGTGCTTTACCCATTGTCCTCTATCAGAAAATGATTATGCTCTTTAAACAGGGCTGTTTGCTGAGGGGAGCGGCCGGCTCCCTTTCAGTATCTTAGTAAGGGCATATGAGAAACTGCTCAGTTAAGTGTGCTACTTAACTAGTGACTCAGTCTTCAGCTCTTTTTAGTTTAGTTAACTTTCTTTTGTGAACGCTCACGGGTTAGTAGCCATTGCTGACATTTAAATGTGAGGTTCACATTTTCTTGCATTCGGGTGACTCCTCTCACTAGGAACTTGTAGGACATTTTCTGAAATTTCAGCACGTTGAATGTGTGGTCTTTGACTTTGTGGAAGAATATGGTTAAATAAAACCGTAATCACATGAGCGAATCTGCACAAAAAGGCCGTTGCAAGGTCTTAATTTTGCCCTCAACTAAGAACGTTGATGTAACTGTATTTCATTATCTGTAAACTCCTTCCCTTCTCTTTTAGAAAACTGTGTGTGATTTGGGACAGTCTCTTCACCTCGTTGGTGGACCTGATTTGTAAGAGATGTGGGACTAGATCTCTGAGGGCTTTCTCCTTCCTTGTCGCTTTTAGTCTCGCCACCACCAGGCACTTCCCAGCACCATAACCCAGTCCGACCTCCCAGGGCCACCCCCTACTTGGACCTAAAGAGGTCTAGGTGCTCAATGCTTAATGTTCAAAATCAATACATAAACTTTCCTAGGCATCTTTTGAAAAGAGGGTTGGCCCCATCATTGCCAGAGCTCTCCGTTATCTTGGGGCTTGAGGTGGTGGTGGTAGTGAAAGTGGGGATTTCAAAACCCAGTTCCTCTGGAAACTAATCCACCAGGACTCTCCTTGGGAGAAGGGCCCAGGCCTGCAGCAACCCGGATGTGCTGAGAGGCAGTTCTGTGAGCTGCACGCAGAGGGGCTCGCTGTGCAGCGAGAACAGGGCTCAAATTGGCCCCGAGTCGTCAGCAAGTGTGCACTCTCGGGAGAGTGGGGCAGACCTGGGAACCTTCTGGCGGGGCCTCGGACAAGGTCCCAGGCCTTGGCAGTGAGTGACTCAGAGCACAAAGAAATATCTCAGAGGGGGATGGCTGGGCTTTCTCCTAGCAATCTGCTCTGTGCTGTTTCTCACCTCCTGTGGAGTGGCTTTTATTTTTTTTTTTCTCTGTAACAGTTCTGACTTCTTTAGTTAAATGGCAGATAAAGTGGGAAGAAACTGGCCCTTTTCCTCCCTGCCTTCTCACCAAAGATGTCATGTTGCCTGCATTTACGGTCGACTGCTTTTATCTAAGTTGCCACCAAAAAGACTGAGAGATTGGGGCGCGGCGAGGTTTTCGTCGGCAGCGTGCTGTGTGTGGCCTCCCACCATCATCCTGTGAGCAGCCTTGAGGGCCGGGAAGCCTGCCAGAGGCTTACTGTGCTGGCCCGGGTGGTTGTTCGTCTTGTTTTGTTTTTTATTCCAGGACATCAAAGAGGTTTGCTAGGAGGGCCTGGCCAGCCACCAGTGGCTTTACCTGCAGGAAGGTGTTGGTGAGGGCGCAGCCTGTCCATGGGAAAGGAGGGACCCCTCCGCAGAAGAGAAGGGGCGCGTGTGCCAGGAGGAGGGCACTGCCAGCACCTTTTTAGCGCGAACATAAGAACACGTCTTAGAACTGTTAACGGGACTTGATAATGAACACTTATTTCTCAGTGATGTATTAAGTCTATCATGGCTCCATCTGTGTCTGGGGATTAATTTTAAACTTGTTGGTGGAGGCCCAAGCAGTCATTCAGCTAGTTATTTCCTTGTTGGTGAGGCCTCTGTGTCAGTTCGGCGAGAGAGAATCTTGTAATTTCTGTTGCATTAGGAAGCTGACCAGGGAAAATGGAGGAGGGTTTAGTCATACTGATAGTTTAGCTAATAGTGGGGAGATGGGGAGGAGGGGGGAATTACTGTATTCCAGGGATTGTTTTAGAATATTCTCGAGGTGTGAACACATTTGGCCCAGCGGCATCATGCCACTTGCCCCAAAGGGCAAAAACCTTGCCTAGTGGAGCCAGGATTTGACACGGGGATCTCTCGCTCCAAGAGCGAAGCTCAACAAAATCCACATCTTCACCCAGACCAGAACAGGAAGAGAGGATTTCTTCGGGAGCTTAATTTGGTTTTGTTTTCCTTGAGAGCTATTTGTCATGGGACCCACATGAGTATTGAAGCTTGTTTGTCAGGTCCTGTGGGCTGCAAGGCAGAGAGACGCCCCCACCCCAGGGCGTCTGCGTCTCTGGCTCCCTCTGTAGTTTACAGGAGAGGACAGGATGGTTTTAACAGCTGAATCGCAGAGGCATAGAAACCAAGACAATAAATATTTGCACACAGAATACAATTTGTATTGAGTTAACAAGGAGCCGGAGAGTGTTGGTGTCCCTTAGCTGATTGTGGTCTCTTGGCTGGAGCTTGTCTGAGTAATAAGGGACCTTTGGAAAGGATGTGGCAGAGGACCCCTTCAGCCCCTAAAAGGCAGGCATGTGGAACTGCGGAGTCACAAGAGGTAATTTGGACGTACGTACCCTCTCGGGGGCCCTGCGGAGAAGTCTCTTAGGGCCTCTCTCCCAGCTTCCGAAGGTTCCTTGGCTTGGACGTGCGTTGCTCCAGTCTCTACATCTGTCTGTCCCTTCTCCTGTGTGTGTCTGTGTCTCTGTCCAAATTTCCTTCCTCTTACAGGGACACTAGTCATGGTGTTAGGGCCATTCTAATCAACGTGACCCTGTCTTAACTTGATTACATCTTCAGCGACCCCCTTCAAATAAGGTAACACTCACAGGTTCCAGGCGGACGTGAATTTCAGGGGGGCACTATTCACCCCATTACACGAGGTAATGAGTTTTCCATGTTTGCGGTCGGCTCAGATTTTTCTTCCTTTCTTCACAGTAGGTTTTGGATTGTCAGGGAACGTTAATATTCCAAGGCTGCAGTCATTACTCACTCATGGAGGTGGAATGAATATGACGGAATTAGTGGCATAACCAGAACAGCTGGAACCACATCACTGTGTAACTTATTAAAGGAAGAACAAAGGCCCCGAGGGTCGTCAGTTCTTGTGAACTATGTTGTTCAATGATCCAGGAAGGAGGCTGGGAAACAGGGCCATCTTCTGTTACGGAGCTCACAGAGCGTTTTTCCCGTACTCTTTAGCCAAGGACTGCAATTCTACCCCTAGAATCTCGGAAATTTTGAGCCGAAAGAGACCTTCGATATCACCTACTTCTAATCTAACCCTCTCATTTTACAGACGAGGTCTTTAGGACCCAGAAAGGTTAAGTAACTTGTTTGAGGTCACTGTAGGAAGAAGCAGAGCGGTCGCTGGGACCCAGGTCTCAGAACCCCCAGACGACAGCGACAGCCTCGTCCAGCACAGCAGCCCTGCCTTTTCCCCCGCATCTGTGCCTCCATCTTAAAAGGCTGCTCTTCGCTCTGAGAGAGAAACCCAGGCCCTCGGGCTGCTGGGAGCGCCAGTCCAGCCCACCTTAGAGATCTGGGGCAGCACCGAAGTTGCCTTTATCGCTGGGAATGGCAGCACCTTGGGTGTCTATTAATGTAGGGACCACAACTGGGATTTTAACCGGAACGTAGGGCACCTAGATCCCATGACTGGGTGGGAGCAGGGGAGGAGTGGGGCTGAGCTGAGGAAAGACCCAATCTATTGGGGGAGAGAGAAGCTTCCTTTTCATCTTCCGCATACCTGGCCCTCCAGCCATTCTGGGTGGCTTCCCTACTAGGCTGCCCGATGTCCATTTAGCTGGGTTTCACCTGCTTAGAGAAGGGAGAGGGGCATACAGAATAGTACAGTGAATACTAGGTGTGTTATGTCCAGAACAAATTCAGAATATTGATACTTAGTGGCAGGTTGAACTTAGAAGGAAAGAACATCATAAAATAAAGTTAAAATTAATTTCAAGAGTTTATGTTCTGAAACTGCCAGTTTTTGGTTTAATGCATATATACACACATACACACATATATATCACACACATACTTATATCACACACACATATTCACTCTCATACTTACACATCTAAGTCCTAAAGCCCACTTTGATATCTAGTTGTTTCATAAGTCCTCCCGTGGATCATTATTTCCTAGATTAATTATTCTTGTCCCCAAGTTTTAAAGTATATGAAGCCTTAACATAAATGTTTCTCCCCGATTAAAATGAGAATTCTGCTAACTGCAGCCCTATAGAATGCTTTTCATGGTGCTCGGCACACAGTAGGCCATCATGACAGCCCTTAAGCCTACTAAAGTTCCAGGTCGGTGGCTCTAGTGACATGTGGTAGAATTGCCCTGTTCCTTGGAACTTCAAGTTCAAGCCTTGGACCATGGTCATTACAAACCTCTCATAGGATTGCCTTCTCTGACTTGAATTCAATTTTAAACCCTGTTCATCTTTCAAAGGTTGAGTAAATTAATTCTCTATTGCTATTTTTAAAAAGTTGTAGGAGGACGCTGCCTATCACATCACTCAAGGTCCCCTTATATAAAGTTCCATAGGGTGTGTGTGTGTGTGTGTTTATAATTTCATGCTTGAAGAGCCCTACTTCTCCTGATTATCTGACATGCTTTCTGGAGAAAGAGCACAATATATGTTAGCTCTCTTTCTATTTTGGTCCAATTAGGTTTTCTTTTTTCCCGGGAGTCAGAAACTTCCAATCCATTCTAGGCTTAATCACATAGGGAATTGCGTGTGTTGACATTGGTATTTTCCTTGTCCAGAGTTTCTTAATTTCTTCTTAGATTTTGTTAGTTGCTATTTTAAAGCTTTTTTCAAATTCTTCTTCTAGTAACAAAAATATCCATAGTCATTAGGAGTTTTGGAAAAGGAAAAAAATAGAAAAATTGCCTGTGCTCTAATAACCCAGCAGCTGTAGCATCCATAAAGATTTGGGTGTAGCATGTCCTTCTGTGTCATTAGAAATTGCAGACTAAAGAGTCTAGAAATAACACTGGTTCATACACAGGGATCTATTCTCTCACATAAAAAAAAATCTTGAGATAGGCGGTCTAGGTCTGATATGGTGGCTCCCCGAAATCATCAGGGACCCCAGGCTATGTCTTTCTACTCTGCTGTCCTCTTAATGTGGCTTCCTGAGTGACCTCAAGGTCACTCCATGGCCCAAGATGGCTGCTGGAGTTGCGGCCAAGTGGTCTGCAGCAAGGGAAAATGGCAGAAGAGTTAATTCCCTGCCTTTTAAAAAGCCTCCCAAGAAATAGACACTCCTACCACCCCAAAGTGGCCAGAAATTAGTTCCACAGACTCGCCTACCTGCCAGCGAGGCCGGAGTCTGTAGTCTCCTCCCCTCCTCCCCCCACGCCTCCCACAAGCAAGGCACATGTTCAGGTTTCTGTCACAATGAAGAAGGAGAGACTTCCTCTGGGGAAGCCATCAGCAGACTGGCACACTTCTGAATCTTTATGCGTCTCTCTTCAGTGTTTGGTTGAAGTGATCGCAGATAGTTTGCAGTAAGAGTCAAGGTGTAGACAAACATCAGTGTAAATATCAATAAGTAAAATGTACTACATCTTGTTTGTCACATAATCCTTTTCTATAAATTTATCATTTATACATGTACAGATAATGAATATTCATTCGGTCAGTACAGACTTATCTAGGGCTAGAAGAGACCTTAGATTTCTTTAAGGGTTGCATATCCATATGCCTGCAGGAACTATTCAGGTACCACAGATGATTTGGTAGGTCAGGGGTCAGTATTGAGGACAATGATAGAGAGTGGTCGGGAGAGAGCATGCCCTGTGTGTAGGCGACCTCCACACAGCTCCATTCATTCTTGCCATTTGAGAATGCTGGTGTTTATAACTTGGCAGCTAATTCAGTTTTTAAAAATACCAGCCAAATGCAGCACCATTCCATAGGCTACGGGTTTAAGGATCCAGGCCTTGTTTTTCAGTTATCAGTGAAGCCCCGGAGAGGCCAGGTGGCTTGTGATATGGCTGGAGACATTGCTCTTTACTCCCCAGCTCAACAAAGCCTGGTCCTCTGTGGCTAATGTTGCAGAATATGAAGAAATAATAAACATTGACAGTTGAGCAAGACTACTGTGGAGGTTAATTAAGTCTCCCCTTCAACTGGCTTTCATTTTTTGTTTAAATCATTTTGGGGTGGTAGAATCAGACAAAATGGGGCTGGAACCCCCACTCGACTGTTTCACGGCTCTGTGACTTTGGTCAAACCTCTAGTGTCGTATCTGTATTTTCTGTACCATCCATTTTCTTCCTTGCTTGCTTCTTTCTCATCTCTGCTCTTCCTGCTTTCAGGTAGCACAACATGGGTCTCTGGAGCCAGATGTGAATCCTGGCTTCTCTACCTACGAGTCGTGTGACCTCGGGCAACTTACTCAAGTTTTCCATGCCTCCGTTTCCTCATCTGTAAAAGGGGATAATAATAGCACCTACTTAATAGGATGTGACAAGGATTAAACGCATTAGTACATGTAAAGTGCAAAGGACAATCTACTGCCTGAACACGCCCGATCCCGTCTGATCTCGGAAGCTAAGCAGGGTCAGGCCTGGTTAGTACTTAGATGGGAGACCACCTAGGAAGACTAGGTGCTATAGGTGTAAAAAAATAAAAACGTAAGGGATTGTAAGCTGACAAGGTCCTTGCAGTCTGTGAGGTCAACCAACAGTTGCCTCGCCTAAAAAAAAATAAAATAAAAAGTGCAAAAGGCAGAGCCTGGCACCTGGATAGTGCTATGTAAACACCATTCTCTTTTTTTATTTCCTCTCCTGCTTTGGAAGCTATAGATCTTTTACACAATGGGCCCAGCTCTGGCTCCCCGTGACGCAGGGAACACTTTTAGCTCCCGGCGCCCCTCCGCAGCCAGCCTCCTGCCCCGGGTCCGGACCCAGACCTGCAGGCCATGCGGCGCCCCACTCAGTACTCTCAGTTCTGTTCTGTTCTGTTCCTGGTACCATGATTTTGAGTCTGTCTGTGCCCTTTTACTTTTCTCAGCTCATATATTTTCTGTCATTGATTTATGTTTGGAAGAGAAAGAATGAGTTGACCACCTGCTGTTTTGACCTAAAGCCTCGTTAAGTTGTGTCATTGGTCACACGTAGGCAATACCTGTGAGGTGTTTCTGGAGATTATGTTCCGAGATAGAGAATAAAAGCAGGATGAGATTGCTTTGGCCAGAGTTCTGAGCGCAGCAGGTAACTTGTCCGGGAAACCAGAGGGACCCCGTCAGTCTGCGAATCGACAGAGCTTTCCCACGGTAGGTTTGCTCAAATGGCCGAGAGTGTGGCACACGTTAATTACAGAAATTATCTTTTTCCCTAAAGCTTTGAAATGCGGAGAAACGTAGACCGTACTTGTATTCCATTTAAATTGCTTCTTTCTCATGACCATTTAATCTTTTCAGCTTTTAGGTTACTTCGAGTAAGAGATTGGACCTGACCAGCCCAGCGGTGCCACTCTCCAAGGACAGTTAATATTCTCGGTGAAGAAGAACAAGGGACATAGGTATGTGTTGCCCACTGTCTTATTTTTACTTCTCTTCCTCACCTCCCTTTTGTTCTTCAGTAGTGAGTAGAAGTGGGGAGGGAAGGACTTTGGTGTTTTTTTTAATTCACTGAGTCTGTCCTAGACCAACAAGGAAACTGGTACAGCCAGTTTCTTCTGTTCTCCTCCCGACAAAGAGGGCAAGAAAAAAAACATCTGTTTTGGTCCCATATCACCAGCCTCACGTCAGAGAAATTTTAGAATTCCTACTAGATCTCGTTTTTGGCAGCTTCATCATCTTGGATGCTAGTTCCTCATTAGCTTGACTGGTGGAAATGGCAGCACTCTGAAGAGGTTAGGGGCCAGAGCCACAGGTTGACCCCGTGGAACATCTTCGAATGTGGCGCTGTGGATGTTTTAGGTCACAGGCCCCTTAGAGCAGCAGTCCCAATCTTTTTGGCACCAGAGACCAAGGCTCCTGTGAGAGTCGAATGCCTGATGATCTGAGGCGCAGCTAAGGCGGTGGTGCTAGCGCTGCGGAGCGGCTGCAGATACAGATGAAGCTTCGCCTGCTCACCTGCTGCTCACCTCCTGCCGTGTGGCCCAGTTCCTAAGGGGCCATGGACTGGTACCGGTCCACGGCCCGGGGGTTGGGGACCCCGGCCTTAGAGAACTAATTAGATCTGCAGATCTATCCAGAAAATTGTAAACTTTCACATGTGATTTCAGGGGACTATAAACTCCCATAGGGAACCCACAGACCTTGAGTTAAGTAAGAATCCTTGTTTTAGGGGTTTATAAATAATCAGTCTTTAAAGGGGAACATGGCCCCAGGAGTGACATGACATGTCCCCAGAAGTCGAGTTTTAATGAAACTGTCAGCTCTTAAAAGTTCAAAGGTGGATGCAGCCGAGAGTATATTCAGAGGTCCAGCCTGGGTTCAAAATTGTGTAGGATGAATTTTTTAAAAAGTCCTTGTCTTGCCCCAGTGGTGGAAGGCGAGCTAAGGAGCTGCGATCTTTGCTTGCTGTCCTCACTGAGTCGGGAGCCCCTGCCAGAGATTGTTGGCTGTGTGTTTACATCCTGTATTTGCCAAAGTCACCTTGACTCTAGAAAAGGGTTTCTGTGTCCCCTCGGCCTTCCTGTGGGCCTCAAGAGAGTTTATTCTGTCACGCCCCAAACATGTCTTTGGGAGATCGTTTCATCCTGCCTGTTCTGTCTACACTGTTGGCCACCAGAATTCTTGTGCTGACTGTTTTTAGCAGAGGCTACTTGAAGCCAGGGGAAGCTGTTGCCATAGCTACCTTGGCTGTTAGAGTTCCCATTTTCTTTTTGTTAGCTTGTGGTTTCCCTGATTTTTAAGGTAACAGCTGATGTTCTGTTTTTCTGCCGAGCAGCTAGGAAAAGACTGGATTTTTGCTGTTTTTTGTCATTGTCGATGTTTGCTTGTATGTGTTTGGAGGGGTGTGTGTGCGCGTGTGTATCTCATATAGAAGGTGAAGCTACCTCAAAAGACAAAGTATTAGGAGAGTTTGAGAAAAGCCAGAATTGCATATACATTTTCAGTACTCTGGATTTTAATTTTGGCTTAGCAGTTGAAGTTGGTTACTTTTAGCCTAGTGGGGGCAAAAAAAATTGACTGAGCTCCATTTCACACTGCCTGAAATCCCCCGGAGCAAGGACCCCTGTGACCTGGGCCGGGTCTGATACCAAGGAGCAGATGGCTAAGTCAGGCCCCGGTGGTTTTGTCTCACAGCTTTATCTCATCCTGCTCTGAAAACAGAGGGTTAGGGCCAGCAGGCAGTACAGCCACACCTGCGGGCCATAGCAACCCCACCCACATACCTGTTCCAGGCTGTAAACTGAACACTTGACACGCACCTGGCACACCAGTTGCAGGTTAAATCTGCAGAGAGATTCGAGGCTGCCTGGTAAACACATCAGCGTGTGACTCCGGGTCCCCCTCACCCTTTCTGATGGGACTTTTTTCTCCTGCTCTCTAAAGGATCCTATTCTTAGTGTTTTCCAATTTGCTTATCTTAGAAGTGTTCATTAGATTTAAATAAAGCAACACCCTACGCAGTTTATCATTGCTCAGGACTGTGTGTGATTTGGGTTGTTGCCAGTTCAGTGATGGCTGTAAGGTGCCCATGGCAGTCCACCTGGGTGTGCCCTGTAGACACACCTGAATCATGATGTCTCCTAGAGTGTAGGCTCCACCCTTCCTCACTACTTGTGCTTCTGCTCCCCAGATCAAGATGAATGCCATGCTGGAGACCTCTGAGCTCCCGGCCGTCTTTGATGGGGTGAAGCTGGCCGCAGTAGCTGCCGTGCTGTACGTGATCGTCCGGTGTTTGAATCTGAAGAGCCCCACAGCCCCGCCTGACCTCTACTTCCAGGATTCGGGGCTCTCACGCTTTCTGCTCAAGTCCTGTCCTCTTCTGACCAAAGAGTGAGTAGACCTTGTGCCTGCTGTGTGCTCGCCTGCTGAGTCATTCGGCTCGGGCGGTGTTCAAAGAAGAACCTTCTCACATTGTGTCCTCAAGGCCTCCATGTAAAAAGTAGCAACATGGCTGTGAAAATAGTCACAGTCTCCACAGAAGTCTGTTTGAATCCCGGAGGGTAGGAGACAGAATCAGATCTTGGTTACCTGGAGTCATCATCCATGACAAGGACTTGGCAGAAAGCAGTAGTCATTTTTAGGTAGATGCAGAAAACGTGGACAACATTCTAGCTTCTATCAAATGCTCTGTTGCCAGTTCTAGGGCAAAGAAACAGTCTTTTTTTTCCCACGTAATAAGCAAAACACAAGTTTATGAGTGGGGTACTCTCCATCTGTTTTATTGAAAAATGGACTGATATTAGTTAAGAGAAGCCACTTAACGAGAATGCCTTCATTCCAAGCGAACCAGGGGTCCCCTCATAAGCCTCAGTCTTGTATTTTGGAGGTGATGGGGTGGGCACTGCTTCTGAGAAAGGAAAGTGTTGTAAAGGGTGCGTTTTTATGTCACACACACTGTTTTCAAGAGAAGCGTGGTTAAATATTTCCCTGTTAGATGGGTTCCCTCTGAAGAACTCTTTCTCCAGAGCTCAGGCCAAGCCTCGTGCATGAGGCACCTCGTGTTCTCCTGGGCCTGAATTCCTTCCTCCTTTCTCCTCATTGCTGCTTCCCTCTGTGCCTCTTACAGCTTGTTCCATTCTGCCAGGTGGGGCTTATCAGACAGAAGCTGCTTGGAGAACAACCTTATTCACACCGTGTCCCCTCAGCGTGTGACCCACGCTCAGTGGACAGCAGCAGAAGCATTTCCCTCTATCCTGATATAACCTCTGACCCTCTGTGTTGGGGGTCAGTGACACTGGGTGAATGATTCTCTTCTAAGGGCAGACAAATGGGCAGCAGAGACATCTGAGAGTTTGGGTTCTCGCTTGCCTTGTTCGATTGTCTGGCTCCTTTTTACATGGCGTTAGCCAAGGGTAAAGAGCTGCTGTTGTGGACTGTGGGTTTTTCGAATGTGCACAGTTTCAGATGTGTACAGTTTCCTTGTAGTCTTAACAGTAGCACCGTGACCCAAGTTACTATCCAGTCGGGAGAGACGTATAATTCAGCCGTGTTGCCTCATACCCGAGGAGCATCACGCACAACGTGATGTCGCCATACTGAATCTGGAACTGGCCCTGCTGCGCAGACTCTATCGCAGTGGCTCCACGCCAAGTGTTAGACAAGGACGTGGTGTTTTTATTGTTTTTAGTGAAAAAGCTCCTCCCTTAGGGGGTACACAGAAATTGTATGCTTTTCAAATTGTCCAGCATTTTTCTATATTCAATTTAGATGATTCATTGACCTGGACCGGCAAGTAACGTTTGCACCCACTTTCAGAGGCCTGGGACCCAGCTAGACCCAGCTCCTGAGCCATCTCATTTTTAAAGAGCTTTTGAAAACCAGGGTGTTAAAAAAAAAAAAACTCTGTAAGTTAACATGTAGATGAGTGTGAATTGGCACCCAGCTTTGGTTCCTGACCTGAGTATAATTAGAGGAAGCCACAATAAAGCTGCTTTGTCCACATTCCAGAAAAAAAGCATAGCGTAAGGGTTGATTCCATACTAATTGTTCAAAGTGGAAAGAAAAAAAAAAAAGCTGATTATGGCCATTTTTTAACCACTTTTCTTGTTTTCCTTTAAAAGATAACCCAGAGATATAAAGTCCAACACTTTCTCTTTGCTTTTTCCCTGCTTTGGCACACTTTCTCCGTGAGTCTAAGGTACTGGCCTGGTGCCACATGACCTGTACTGAGGTGTCCCTCACCTACCCTCCTGGTATGGAAACGTGTCCCTGGTCAGTCTTCTTGGACCCCCAAGGCTGTGTCCGCCCCCTCCCGGCACTTCGCCACCCCTGTCCTTAACCGGTCGCCGTGCTCCCTTCTAGTGAAACCCCAGTCAGAGAGGCGCAGAAGTCACGGCTTCGGGTACTCAGCTGTGGTGTGAAGGGATGAGTTCCCCACAAACTGTTTCCTTCCAAGACCTGTCCTTTTGAATGTAGGACCCGCGGTCTTAGAGCATGTCGGAACGTTATTTCCGAAAATCAATTCCAAACACCCGAACGCTCAGACTTGAATATGACAAATGATTAAAGGGCAAAAAGGATGCACTGTGTCACCGCCATCTTTGAAATGACCTCTTATTTTCTATTTAGATGCTTATTGTAGGAAAACCTATATCCTGCGTTCATGTAGTGTAACACCAAGGTGTTTTACTGCATTTTGTATTTGTTATATATTTCTCACAGGCAAATATGCCCTTAACAACTTTGAGGTCGGATTTATTTTTCCTCTCATGTTAAGGATGGGGAAACTGGGAGTAACAGAGAGGGAAACCGACCCCAAGTTTGTGACTCCAGACTTGGTTTCCTTCTTATCTGTGGAGAGATGGACGGAGACTTTTTCGGGGTGCAGATGAAAAGAGTGAGGCCGAGCACACTGAGAGGCCAGCTCTCAATGACAGTCCTTAGCAGGACGGGCCCCAGAATGGCCTTCCAATTCCCTAGTGACCCTCTTTCTATTTTCATCACTCTGTCAGAAGCCACTGTCCTCCGGGTTCTTTCTCTGCGTCGCATTTCTGTCACGGCCTCCCGTGTATTTGAAGCTGAGGGCAGGAAATAGGTCTGTTATGGGTAAGAGTGCTTCTCCTGGGACTTTGAAGATTTTTTTTCCTAGAGGAAGCCTGTCCGCAGCCTTCGCTGACAATTGTCTGGGCTAGAAAGGTCAGTCAACTGATTTATAACAAGCTGGTGGCGTTACTCATGACCGAAAGCAGCCGGTTATTCTGACTTGCGTGCAGAATCAGAACATTTTTTTCTTGCTGTTTTGGAATAGAAAAAAGTTGATGAAACGTGAACATTGAAAAGAGAAGAGGGATTTTTTTCAAAATCAGTTTTTAAATCTCTTTTAAGCTCATCTCTCCAAAGATGCATTAGAAATGAATTTTTTGATGTCTGGAGTAAAACTCTGTTTAGATAGGATGATATGTTTCTTATTCACTTAGCAACAGATCAATATTTACCTAGTGATTCATATTTTTTTGTTCTCGAGAAGTGTTTGCTTTCAGCAAAACAAACAGACTAAATGCTTAGTTCAAAATTATGAGAAAATCTAGATGATGATACAAATCTCCATTTTTTTAATGAATAGGAAATTTAATGCATATTTTTCTTCTAGGAATGGAAAATAAAGTGAAATACAAAAACCATCTATAATTCTCCTACTCGGAGATGCACACCATTGCTACTTTGGTGATCATCCCCGTGAGTTCTTTTTTCTGCGGGTACTCCCCCCACCGAAATCAGGGGGGTCATGTTTCACATTTACTATGCCATAGACATTCACCCACGCTGCTACCTTATCTTCTGCCGTTTGATTTTTAATAGCTTCAGAAATTTGTCAGCCATTCAAATTTCCTAACTGCTCAGTGAGCAGCAGTGTCCTAGAGAAACTATGAATTGAAATTCAGACCAGGACACAAACCTGTGTCTTCTGCTTCTAAACGGGCCGTGGAACCCTGGACCAAATGACAGCCCTCTGGTCCTCGGTTTCCTTCTGTGTAAAATGAACAGGCTGCTCTCCTGCGACGCCACACAGCACCAACGTCCTTCGAGGCTAGTGCTAGTCCGTTTCAGGAAGCGTGGCAGAAGTCCTCTTGGAGGAAGGACGCTGGGGGAGGGAACCCTGGCTGGGAGGTAAGGACAAGGACCCAGAGAGAAGGGTTTTCTTGGGTATCTGTCCTCTTCTAGCTATTCCCTTCCCCCGAGGCTTTTGTTTTTCTGAGGACTTTTTTGACCTGTCATTTACTTAAAGTAAATGCACAGACCTTAAGTATATAGTGAGACCTACCTGTCCAGCCTCATAAGCTATGGCATCCCCCATGGCCCATGAGGTGCCTGCTCCCTGCGCTGGTAGCTCCTGGCTACTCCCAGACCCCTTCCTTTTTCTCTCTGCCCAGATGTCTCTTATCCTGTGAGAAACATTTACCTAGCATCTAGTCTCAGAAAGTCCCTGACTTCCCCCCTCTCCTTCTCAGTCAGAACACGCCCCTCTTTCATCTTCCTACCCATGGGTTTCCCCAGCATGTAGCTTCTGGGTCCATTTAGCACGTTCCACCTTGTTGTGTGGGAATTCGTGTCTCTCTTCGTCATCAGTAGAATACCTGTGCCCCAAATCAAGAGCCACACTCCTGATGAGCCGGAACAGGATGGCTAGCAATATACTGCCATCCTCTGTCTTCCTTTCAGGAGACAGGCACAGGTGAGGGGTGTTGGGGTGTTCCCATTTTGGCAAATGCCATGTATGCTTGGGCAAAAGCAACCATGTGGTCCCCAGCTTAGGCAATCAGTGCTGCTCGGGGGCACTCAGTGATATCGGGTATACCTGTCATTAACAGTTTGTCCATTGGGAAGTCACTATCCTGCCTCTGATAGATATTGTTGTTCTCTCCTTTGTTTGTTTGTTTTGATCTTAAATTAAGTCAGGGCAACCCCAGGTATATGTGTGAGAGCATTTTGCAGCCTCCGTCCTTCTGTGGGCCCAGCTGAAGTTGCCATCCCAGTTAAAAAGTGAAGACAGGCAGCCGGTACCCGGCTCTGGAACCTTGCTCTCAAAATTTATGTCTTCCCTGTGGGAAGCCAGGCCTCTGCCTTTTCACCCATCAGCAGGCCTATCAGTCTGGGTCATTGCGTAGCTAAAGATGAAGGCATTCAAGAGGCATGTGATGGAGGGCTCAGCCAGTACACAAGCCTAGAAACCAATAGCTGGGGTGTCTTTTTGAGACACTGAGGCGCTCCCCCCGCTGCAGGGTCTGAAGAAGGAAAGTAATGTGATCGAAACCACTACCACATGTTTGTGGGTAAGAACTGGATGTTATTGTTCTGTGTGGGTTTGAAACTTGGGTCTGGGAGTCACTCCCATTCCAATACCAAGACAAAAATAGTAGTAGACTCTCCTCTTTGAGTGTTTCCACCTACAGGAGTGGCAGAAAAAGGCCATGCCCTGCCCATAGGTCGTAATGAGCTCATCTTCCGTGGTTTTCCCTATTTCTCTCCTCACTCACCAGAGTACAAACTCCAAGAAAGGATCCTGTCGAAAGAGTATTCTCATCATAGAGAGTCTATATCTCTAGTTTCCTATCAGGAGTTCCCCCATTAGTCTTGGTTAATGAACATTTCAGGATCTACTTCTCTGAGACTCCATTGTTGGGAGGTATTTTAATAAGGACTATTTTTTTAAAAAACTTTTTCATTATGGATATTATATAGAAGCATTTTTTCCTATTGGTTTCTACACAACTATGCTTCTTGATGATTTCTGATAAGGCAAAGCAAAACTACTTTTGATTTTTCTCTCAATACTAATTTCTTCTCTATTGCTATCGTATATATCTACTTCCAAACCATAAATATTCACTTCTTTTTTTTTATGTACCCAAAATGAAAGCCCAATTCGATATGTGAAAATACTGTATTTTCATAGATACACAAGATACACTATTTTTGTTCTAGTGTATGAAGGATGTATTCAATCATCAGAAGTACTCAACAGAAAAGCGCTAATTCAGATCTCTGATAGTATGCTGTATGGATTTATTTTCCAGATCTGAAGTGCTTAGGACTTGGTAAACATACTCTTATTCCCCTGCCATTTCTCCCTTGCCTCCTTTTCATAAGGCTATCTGCAGTGGCAGCACCAAAAGGGAAAGTGAGGGTGAGGGGCTTGGACGTGAACAGTTGATGTTTTCTCAATCTTAAATAAAGCATTGCCCAGGTGCAGCCTCATACACTCCCTTCTAGTCAAATCGCCATCGCTATATTCCTCCTAGGTAGAAATTTTGAAGTGAACACAGCTTATTTATTGTGAGTTAAAGTTGAAAAGGATTTTATTATCTTGGACTTAAATTCCTCTTAATTCCCTCTGGCTCACAGAGACATTCCAGATCAGATCTAGATCCTTTCTTCCCTGGCTGAACACTAAAGCTTTGTTTTTTTTTTTTTATAGGATATACTCCTAATTCCCAAGAGTCTAAATTCCATTGACTCGATTTTTCCCATTTTCAGAACTGTGCAAATATTTCCTTAGATGCTTGTGATAAATCATTAACAATTGCAAAGTTGCTCTGTGGCACTCTGATGTGCTGATGATACAGGCAGCAGACCTTCAGAGCACATTTACCTGGAAACCTACTTTGTAAGAGAGTTCTTAAACCATGGAAGACTCAAAGTCATCTTGATCAAGACTGAGGAATGATGGTTAGCATCAGTAAAGTCACATTTTCATCTTAAAATTGCTTGTGTTTCTGATGACATGGGCCAAACCCAAACTAGCATGGTGAAAAAGGTTGAATTACTAACTCTGAGATATTGTCCTCTCTAACTAGACTGACCCCAAACATCCCAATTTTCCCAGGACTGATACATTTTCTGAAATGGGGAATTTTCCATGCTAAAACTGGGGAAGTCTCAGATAAACAGAAGACTCACTGTCTTCTGCCATCAGCTGGTGAAGTTTTGTTTTTGTTTTGTTTTTTTTTTTTAATGAGTGGATGTGTATTTGGGAGTTGGCGTTTAGTTTGCCAGTGGCCAGCTTTAATTTTCTTGCATGTAGCCCATCTTCTCTGCCTGTGCTCTAGCAGGTCACTTATCCAGGAGACCATCGAGCCAGAAAGGAAAGTGCCACCATCTTGGAGGCCTCCTGTATTGAATCAAGATGACTAAGTGGAGTCTGGCGAAATTCATCCACTTTCTCTAACCGAGGCACAGATCATAGCTTCTTGCTGGAGACTGTCTTCACACAGGAATTGCTGAAAAACCTAAAAGGTTCAGAATCCAAAATATTCAAGACTTCCTTGATTCAGTTTAGATGGGAGGAGGCTCAGTAATCAGTTCCAGTTTCCAAAAATGCATGTTCATTGTGCCTGAGTTTATTCTTCAGGGCTCTTCCTTGTCTTTAAAAAAAGCAGAAGAAGCATGTGCTGAAGCCTATAGATGGGCAAGTGGGCTTCGGCTCCATGCCAGACTTCCCCCATTACTGAGTCACCCTGTCCAGAGTAGATTCCAGGGTCCATCTTGGTCCACCAGTCATCCTTGTAATTCTAGTTAAACTACTTAAACCTAATTTACTTTATAGGACTTTCTTGGGATCAGATCCACTTCTGTGGTCCTTGTTTCTTATGGTTGCTGAAAATTGGGCCAGTATCCAGGAGCAGGAAATGGACCTCACTTTCTAGAAAATCTAAAATGTCCAAGTGTAGCCAGCTTTTATCACCTTCCGATGTTCTACTGATCCCGTGATTCAGTGGTGACCAATTTTGATCTCAAACTGTTCTTTTTCCCCACCTGCTGCTCGGCACGCCTCCCTGCACGCCGATACACAGTATACTTCATTCTACAAAACAGTGCGTGCTTTATTGGTAAAGCATAATTAAGACAGTAACTGGACTTTGAAAGTGCATTCTGGAGGGTGGACAAGTCCAATTTCTAAACTGTCAGGGCCACGTGCCGTCCGGTGGCGCGGAGGGTTAAGGGCTGACTGCCGCAGTTCAGGAAGTGACTGACTTTGGGAGCGAGGTCCTTTTCCTCAGCCTCGAGATCACCTTCTGTGCAAAAGGAGTCTGTTGGTGGGACTGGCTGGGGATCAAACTCTACTAGGTGGTATAATGATATTTACTTGAGGAAAGTGTTTTCCTGGGTTTATAAGGAAATCCGCCTCTCCACAAAATTCTGGGAAGAAAAGTTGTTACTGATACAGAAAGCTGTAGTCCTTAGTGAATCGGTTTTTTTCACATGACCAGATGCTATGCCATCCGTATTGCCACCCAAATGACTGTCTGCTAGGCTGAGCAGTGCCCTCTACCCAGGGCCGTGTGCTCTTCAGGGCTCTGCACCTGCCCCAGGTGGCTGCCTGTGGTGCTGTGTCACCGTGAGCCATGGGAATGAGTCAGTCCTGTGGCAGCTTGTGTACCACCCTGAATCTCCACCCATCGTCAGCTTCTAATCATAGAGCGACGGCGGTAGGTCTGCGTGGACACGTGATCTCAAACCGGACAGCTTAACTTTGGAGGTGGCCATTGAAAGAGTCTGTAATCTGAAGCATTTGGGAAACCACCTCACCTGGAGGTCAGTGGCTCATCCAAAACCACCCGAGGCCTCATGGCAGAAACAGGTCTGGGAAGCAGCAGGTTGTGCACTTTTCCACATTTCCCCGGGTACTAATGCCATTGCCACAACCGGCCTGACTTTCCTATGACACTCAGCACCAAATCCTCCTGCTGGCAAGACCCTGAACTCGTGTTTTCAGCCAGATCACAAAAGTGTGAACCAGTAATTTCTTATTAATATGAACTGAGAAACACCATATATGCTTTAAAATTTGAAATCCGCCAAGCCGTCATAGTGCAGACTCCTCCTTCCTCAGTACTTCATTAAGGAAGGTTCTTCTCGGTGAATAAATAAGTATGTATGTATATATAAGTCAGTCAATTAATATTTAGTAACCTGTTCTTCCAGTCTATTCATCGTCTGCGTGCCACACTCACCCCTCCCACATACATATAATCCTTTTTCTCATATTTCCACCTTCTCTGTTCATCAAAACCCTCTCCATCCTCAAGGCGTCCTCACTTCCTAGCTCCTCCAGCGTTCTCTAACTTTTACCCGCCTTCCCCTTTGGTTCTCACCTGACAGGATATAACCATACCTTCTGTGTGTGTCTCTTCACCGGCAACCGCATTCTGAGGGACGTAAGGACAGACATTGCCTTAAATTCTCCGTATTCTCTATGGCCGCCGCTTTGCACAAAGTCAGTGCACACTAATGTCTGTGGGTGGTTTGGGTAGAAACCAACGCGATTAAGTGTTGAGAATGAGTTTTTAGTAGTAGGGTGACAAAACAAACGCTGAGAAAGGAAGGAGGAAAAAAAAATAGGAAACTAGAAGAGCAACCCAAGTTGGATGAAGGTTGGTCCCAGGATTGAGAAGGAGCGTGCGGAGGTCCCGTGGAGAGGGGATCTGGGCCCAGGCTCTGCTGTGAGAACGACCTGGGCTCAGATGCCAGCCCTGCCTCCTCCCACCCAGGTCATCTCACCTCAGTGAGTCAGTTTTTTTCATTTGTAAAGTGAGGATAGTAGTACTTGTTTCACAGGTTCGGTATGAGGATAAAAACGGCGTGTGAAATGATTTATAGGGTGCTTGGGCATGTGCGAGACTTTCATAAGCAATGCTGCTATTATTACCACCATTTTTATATTGATATTGTTAGCTAGATCAGCTGTGTAAATGACAAAGGGCATATAATGTACACCAAGTTCTTACAAATATATTTGCACATCAGTAAGACCTAGAGGGCTAAGTAGGTGAAGGATATGACTAGATAATTCCCACAAGAGGAAATACTAGTAATAAACACCAAATAATAGTCACCGCCTTGGCAACAATGAAACTCTTAAAAATGAAATGTTGTTTGGTGCTCATAGGAAAATCTGGCAGTATTATCAATATGAAATTTGGTGGGATGTGGTATTAGTCAAAGTAGGCTAGTTTAAGCTGTGCTAACTAATTACCCCTAAACCTCGGCAGCTTAAAACCACAAACATTTTTTTTTTCCTCACTCATGCTATATGTTTGCTTTAATTGACTGGAAGGTCCTGCTGATTGTAGTCCCACCAGGACCTTAGCTGATGGAGGTGTCATTTCAGTATCTACTTTCGTGGTCACCAGCAAGACAGGAATAGAGATGAGACAACTCACACACTGACTCTCAAAGACCACTGCCAAGAAGTGGCGCTGCATTTATTTTTTTCCCTGTTTCATTGGATGAAGCAAGACTAACGGCCATGCCTAACTTCTGACGTGCAGACACGTCCTGCATCTACACGGGGGAGGATAGCGGCGACCACAGATACCAGCCCCTCTCGCTGAACCGCCTCAGTCTGTCTCTCCTCCCCACCACATTGGCTCTGCTTCAGTTCAGGACGTCATCAGCTCTTGCTTGGCCTGATGTCCTGGCTGTACTTCTGTCCTCTGTCCTTTCTAATTTATCTCGCACACCACTACGTCATCTTCCAAACCACGGATTTGATCATGCCATGCCCCTGCTTTAAGGGGCTTGTAGCGTGCCCGTAGGGTGCGGCCCAGCATCAGCCATTGCTTCTGAACACATCAGGTTGCCCGACATGTCCCGAGACCACGTGTTCTCTCCTGCCAGCGTCTTACACCTGCTGTTCTGTCTACCTGGCGTCCTTTCGTACCTTTAAACAGCCTTCTGATTTCGAGAACAAGATGACACCTCTTTGAGGAGGCCCGCCCAGCATCTTCCCCCACACTCAGAACGAGGGGTTCCCTTCTCGGTTTCCTTATAGTGTCTGGGACTTCCATGGTACAATTTGCATTCATTTGCATCAAAATTATTTATTAGTCTATATCCCATGATAAACTGTGAAATAACTTACTATTAACAAAAAAAAAACAATAGCAAAAACAACAAATACTATCACTTCTCGAGTGCCTATTATGATTCAAGCACTGAGTTCAATGATTTCAATATATTTTCTTTAATTTTCAGAACAACACTACGCAACAGGTGTTATTCCTTGCCCCACTTCTACCCTCCAGTTTTTAACTAATAAGTAAACAGAGCTCAGCAAGGTGAATTGAGTTGCCCAAAGTCTCAGAGCTGTCACAACTGAGATTGGTCCCTGGTCTCTTTGACCCCATGGTTTTCCCTACACTGTGTGTCCTCACTGCCTAGTATAATGTCTAAAGGAGTGAAAGTGTTGATTCTACCACTAGTTAACCCAAAGAAATCATTTAAACAAAGATAAAAGCTAAGACTTGATTGATTAAAAGTGGCAGATTGAACATATTTTTTCTTTATTCCACCCTGAATCCCCACCAAAATGATAATGAAGGATGAGAAGGGTACGAATTCTCGAGAACATAGAGAATAGGAGAGGAGATAAGAGCAGATGAGTGGAAAGCGATGGTCAAGCGGACACCGACGTGAAGACCAGGGAAAGCAGACTCCCACGCCTGGAGAAGGGAGGCGGGGCCACGAGAGGGAGGCAGATTTAAAGGCTGAGGAATTAGAGGCGCCAGCCGCCTCTGAAGATAGGGTGTGGAATACGTCTGAAAACATGAAGATTGGTGGAAAGTTCCCCAATCTGCTCCCCATCTCACACAGCCAGGTAACTGCCTATTTGCTCTGGCGGGAGTGTGGCACCAAGCCCTAGAGTCTGCCCGTGGAAGGTCCCTAAGCACAGCCAGTTTCCCCATGGAGATGGGGGGAGAGTACCCCCTCTAGGGAAACTGACCGGCCCAAGAGAAAAGTCCCAGAGACACTATCATTTGGGAGTCCTCTAACAGAATGGCTGGAACCCACAGGTTGACAGACAGGCCCTGTCTAGGTAGGACAGATGACGCTGCATCATCTTTTTAGTACCTCACCATGCAATAGGAGCGGCGAACCAGGGGTCCCGGTACGTTGGAGGAAACCCTCAAACACGAAAGACAAAGATGCACAGCAAGCAAAGAAAAGAAAAGAAGCAGAGGAAACGCAGTGAAATGGGCCAACGTAAACTTAGGTAAGAAAACCCGTAATGAGCATATTCAGAGGGAAGATATGCATCCATGTGGTCGGAAGACGAGACTATGAAATTGGAACAGAGAACAGGAGGAGCTTTTGGAGGAGAAATGAAGAAGATAAATAGATTACCAAATAAAGTTGAGGCACTCTTCCAGAAAGTAGAATAAGAAGACAAAAGATGCAAAGTGGGAGAGAAATTAAAGAACCAGTCTAAGAAATCCAGCATCCAAATAATGGTAAATTCCAGAAAGAGGCTAGAAAAAGTGGAAGGAGAGAAATTATCAGAGAAAGGTCCCTTAGCTATGCCTTCAGTGCAGGATCCGAAACTTCAGACTGAAAGCTTCTGAAACCATAGCCCAGATTTCTCCTAATTTCACATTCCTATGAAATAAAATTAAGAGGACTCTGAACATACATTTCATCCTTTATAGTTTCAAAAGTCGTATGTGGTTTATTGCTAATAATAAGTGTGTGCACTAATACTAGCCACTGTCTTTCGCATTTGTCTTTCCTATGTAAAGAGAGATGGACTTTGCTTTAGCAGAACTTTGTAGAACATACTTATCTGTATGGTTTTGCAGTGCCGTCATTACGTGAACAAGAATGAAAGTTTGATGGCCAAGTCGATATGAGTTTTCACAAGAACGGAATTGTTCACTGTTTGAGGAAGCATTTTTCTGTATTCTCATGCCATAGGAGAGGGCTAACATTTCGACAGGGCCAAGCCCCAGCCATCAACAGTGACTTCTTTCAGCTTTTTGGAACTGTTCCTGTTACTGAAAACTCCAGGGCAGCTGCACCATTTCCTTCTACACTTCTGTTCAGAGCTCGCACTGCTCAAGAAGCAGTGGTCACATTTCCCCATCATTCTCTCCTCGAGGTCATGTCACCTTATCTTCTCCTTCAGTGTTGCCCTTGCCGTAAATTTATAATAGTTATACATATCAGAAGCATCCTCACCTCCTTTAAAGTTTAGATTTATTTAAAAAAAAAAAAAAAACGACGGGTAATACACTTACATTAAGACTCCCTCGGCCACCATCCAGTTCCCTTCAACCAGTGTTTCCAGTTTCTTGATGATTTTTCCAGACATATTTAATGCAACAACAGCAATTACACATGAACACTTCTTTTCCTTTGCACAAATAGTTGTGTACCGTATATCCTTCTGCACCTTGCTTTTCCTCACGCAACATCCCTGATCCTTCCATCTGAGTGTAGAAAGAAATCCCTCCATTTATGTCTTGGCCGCTTGGTGTCCCATCGTGGACCATCATTCGTTTCACCAGGTTCCCAGGTGGAGGTTTTATTTATTTCTGGTTTTGCTTTCACAATGCTTTAATAGCTAATTTTGTGTTTGTATCATGCACACGTGTCAGTGGAGGATAAACGGGAAGTGGAGGTGCAGCGTCAGAGGGGGTGTGAAATTTTATTAGCTAACGCCCTCAAACTATCTCAGCAAGTATCATATGAGAGTATCTGTTTCCCCAAAACCTCGCTAATATCAGAGGTTCTCCTCCTTTTTGGTATTTGCCGATCTGATAGGTAAAAACTTTTTCCTTGCTGTAATTTTAATTTGTATATCTCTTATGAAAGAGGCTGTTCATCCTCTTCACATTTAAGAATTATTTTTTTCTTTTTGGTACCCCTGCCCCTTTCTCTGATGGTCATTGGTCTTCTTCCTAACCATTTGAGAGATCCCTTTGGGTGCTAAGAAAATCATCCCTGGAACTATGAATTGCAAATAATTGTTCCCAGTTGTCATTTGTCTTTTGACTTTGCATATGGTGGTATTTGCCATGCAGAATCTTTTTAAATGTTTGCATAGTCATACCTTTCAATCATTTCTTATATGGCTTCTGGGATTTCTCTTTTCCGTAAAAAGGTCTCCTTCACTGCAGTCTACCACATGCATGGTTTTGTTTTCTATTTTGAAATGTTCGATCCCTCTGGAATTTATCTTATTGTTAAGTGTGGCTCCAACTTAATATTTTTCTAGATGCTACTCTCTGTCCAACACCTTTTAATCTTTGCCCCATTTATTGAAATGCCACCTTTTTCTCATACTAAGTTTCCTAGGTATACTTAGGCACATTTCAGTCTGCTCTGGTCTCTGGATAATCCTGCATATACATACCATCAGCAGATTTGTCTCTTTTTAATATGTTTTATTATGGGGATGGTGCTAGTACTCTCTCACTGCTCTTCTTTTTCATATTTTTCTTGGCTATTATAGCTGGTTCATTTTTTCATGTGAACTTTATAATGCTTGTTTAAATCCAAATATAAACATCCTGTTATATTTACTGTGTATCTGTTAAATTTATAGATAATTTAGAGAGAATTAACATGTTTACAATGGCGGGTTTTCCAATGCAAGGTCATTTCTTCCAGGCTCTTGAGCCCTAAAGAGCATTATAAAATTTCCTTCTTATCTCTTTCTCAGGATTGTGAACTCCCTGGGAACAAGAATGGAGTCAGCTTTTGAGTGTGGGTTATTAGAAAGGATGTACATATACTAACAGAAAAAGTGTATTTTTAATTAAATATTTTAAGAACCCATGTTTTTTATAATGTCATCACTTGCCATTTTCTGGATTCTTTTATGCACATCAGAGAAAGACATGTGCCCATGTTGAATGTCAGCATCTTAATTCTCATCGGCATCTCTCAATTACAAGTGTTTTTAAAGGGCAGTCGTGCAGATAACGCAGGAACTTCACATTTAGATAGTCCAGCTTCCCCTCACTAAGAATCGTGGCAGATATGATGTGATTTTTTTCCCCTCTCGTCTTCCCTCCTCCCCACTCCCAGCAGAGATTTTTGAGGCGATTTTGGGCCGAGAAGCAGTGAAGAGGCAATCCTGGGTGGGACGAAGAGCGGACTGTTGACATCTGTGTGTGTGTGTGTGTGTGTCCTCCAGACAGGAGGAGGTGAGTGACGGAGACAGGGACGAAACAAAGGTGTTCAGTATGCTGTGCGTCAGCCTGCGCACGCCCTCTTGGGTCAGCACAGGCAGTGTGTTTTCACATCCACAATTCGGCAATAGGAAAGGGGAGGTCAAGGAGCAGTGTCTTCTGCGAACAGTCCGGGCAAGCGGACCGAGTGTGGGGGCTTTGCATTTGGCACCTCGGTGCTGGGCTCCAGGACCTGCGACGCGTTCTCAGCTAGGTAACTAACATTTGGCTCTTTGCCGGCCTAGTTATTGAATGGATGGCCATTTGTCAGGTGGAACCCTGGAGCTTCTTCATAAACCTCAAGCCCACGTAAAGCATGGTGTCAAAACCAGGGCGGGATGGGGGGAGATGGGGCTGTGCCTCCATCAGTGCACGGGGGAGCCTGACCTGTCCTGAACACTGTTTGTAGGGTGGGAAGATGATGGGATCAGATACGTTCAACATGTGAATGTAATTTTAGGGGTTTTAACCGGTTTTCTCTGAACCTCAAAATTGAGTTTATTTTTCCTTAGAGCAAAAAAAAAAAGCGCAGTTTCTTTTTAAGAGGTTTTATTGTAACTCACTCTCGTGCCTGTTCTCACTGACGTTCGGGTTTTATAGCTTGCACGATGGGTCATAGAGCTGCTGGCTCACCCGCGGTGGCCTCTGTCCTGTATTTACAAACCAGTTACAGGAACAGAAGATGTTTCCTCCCTCTCTTATGGCCACTTTTGGTCATTTCAGGCAAACACAAAACAGTCTCTGCATTGGAGTTTTTTTGTGCATAAGCCTGCAATTCAGGAATAGAACATCTAGCAACAACAGCGAAAATGTAATGTGTGACAGCTGTGAAGAAGCATTCGCCTCCAGTGGGGAATATGCTGTGTTCACAGCGTATTTCTGATGCGCCTATTAATGGGTGTTTGGGAAGCTGAATGTGCCACTTGCCATTTGAGATGAAAGACCCAAGATGTATGTTCCCGAAGTGAATGCCGAAGTCATTTCCCAGCCTCCACCTTGCCCCCCATCAGGTCTGGGGTGACGTGGTGCAGGCTCCACTCCACATCTGGTCTCCTGAAAAGAAGGGGTGCTTCCAGGGGGCTGTGACACATTGGAGATGTTGGGCCGAGCAGAGCAGGCTTACGAAAGATCTGCTGCTGCCCTCTCAGCTTCAGGTCCGTCAGGCTGGACAGTGGGGGAGAGGCCTTGGGGGAACGGTAGGGGTCTGTGGGGTGGGAGCAGCAGGAGTCCTGGGTTCGAGGCCAGTGGAGGGGAGGCTCTGGCAGTCAGGATCCAGGATGAGTATCTACAAAATGTCCCCTTAAACTCTAAAGGGTTTTGACCATCCCTGCTTCCTCATCTCCCCTGTGTGCACACAAGCTTGTGCACACACACACGCGCGTGCACACACACGCACACACACGCCTGGAGCTCAGTTTTCTGTCTCCTGGAGCTACCAGAAGCTTTGCTCCCGGTGCCGCCCTTCCACTGTGCTCATCCTGGTTAGTTTATTCTCACTCATTAAAGTAGGATGAAAAGCCCTCCCTGAGTCAGGTGCCTCTCTCCTTTCCAGAAGCACCTCCGTCCTCTTGCTCTCACCGTCGTCACTCTCCTGGCTCTCATTATCTTTGGAGACATAGTATGATCTTATTAACATTCTGGACTCATCACGGGAGCAATCAAATGTGAATATCCTTATTAATTACCTTCAGATGGGTCTCCTGCAGGGAAAACAGCAACACTAACATCCAGAAATGGCTTACAATTGCACAGAAACACATGAAATCAAATAAACAGTTTTTTTGTTTAATGTATGTGAGGCACACCAAAAAGAAGTTCCAGCAACTTCAATGATGAGTTTGGAGAAACAGGATTTACTGTAACATTCTGACAGTTGATTGGACAGGAAAAAATAGGAACAAAGACGTTTGTCATTTTAACTTCTAGTCGAGAGAGCTGATAAAAGTCTTGAGTGTGGCATAGTAAGAAAAGCTCTGGACAGAACCCAGAGACCTGTCCTCGAGTCCTGACTTTGTGACACCAGGCAAGCCAAGACTCTCTTTTCCTCACTGGTAGAATGGGAGTGTCACCATTGTTCAGAGTCATCGTGACGCCTGAGTGAGAGCCATGACCAGCCCAGCCCTTGGGTGCTAGGACACATCCCGCTCCCGGAGACCCTCAGACTCCCTCGGGCCGCTGCGGCAAAATGCCAGAGGCTGGGTGGCTTAAACAAGAGGTATTTGTCTTTCTCAGTTCTGGAGGCTGGAGAGTGCAAGGCTGAGGGGCCAGCACGCGAGGGGCCAGGCGAGGGCCCTGTTCCCGGCTTGCAGGTGGCCATGTTGTTGCTCTGTCCTCATGGGGCAGAGAGAGAGCTCGTCTTCCTCTTTTTCTGAAGGCACCAAGCCCATCTTGGGTCCCCATTCACGACCTCATCTAACCCTAATCACCTTCCTAAGGTGCCACCTCCAATGCCATCGTCACACTGGGATAGAGCTTCAACACGTGAACTTGGGGAGACACAGCGTTCGGTCCTTAACAGTCCCCATTATGTACTGCGTTACGCTGGTACTTAGCCATGTGAGTAAGTCTCCCCAATACCATTCTTTCTGACCCCACTTCCCACTCCTCAGAGTTATGCTGACATTATAGAGTTTTCTTTGAGAAAAGATTTTCTGAAAGAAATTCTTGAGCCGATTTGATTCTGTGGTGAATTTTTTATACAATACTTAAATCTTACCTTCACTGGGTTTGTTTTCCATTTAGATCTTACCACAAAGCTTGGAATTTGTTATTGCTCCGTATTCCATATTACTGACCATAGCTTTTGCTGAAGTAAGTTCTGCTGTGGCTGTGATTTTCACGAAGCACAGTCGTTAGGGTGTGTCATGCGCTACATAGACTAACAAGCCTTTAACCTTCAGTAATCCAACAAATATTTACATTGCTCTGTCCTTCCTGCACATTCTCTTGGGCATACAGTGCTCCCCACCCCAAACACACACACGTACAAGGCACGCAAAGGCTCTTACAGAAGTTTGCAGCCCTTCCCATGTGACAGAGAGCAGCAGATTTGGTGACTGGAGTAACCACTACAGCCATGGACTGCCTTATTCAGGGAAGGCAAAGGAAGTGAGCCTTTAATGAGCGTGGGCACTGTGCTAGCTGTTTTATGTACATTAGCTCATCCGATGATGAGGCTAACCCTTGTTAAATACCATGCGTTCAAATGTTACTTGCTTATTTTCATTCTACATTATAGGAATGACCCATGTTGAGTTGCTTAATACCCTAAATTTGAAATCCTGTCTATATAAGCACACCCTGGTCAATTTCTAAAGCTAATCTGTTGCAGGCTGTATTAATAAATGGGGAAAGGAGGTAAATCATGGCATGGATACAAGGTTGAATAAATAAATCTCATTAATGCTTAGTGTATAGAATTTGTCAGGAAACAAATAGATTGAAAGACTTTTGCTCGAAGCTTCTTCAGAGCATTATTCAAGGAATGTGGAGAAAATTGTCTTCTCGCTTCCTTCCGTCTTAGATACATTCCGCCGTTGATCTGGGGAAAAAGTGGACACATCCAAACAGCCTTGTATGGGAAGATGGGAAGGGTGAGGTCGCCACACCCATATGGGCACCGGAAGTTCATCACCATGTCCGATGGAGCCACTTCAACCTTCGACCTCTTCGAGCCCCTGGCTGAGCATTGTATTGGAGGTGAGTGAGTTTAGGTCGTATGATTGGGCCATGACTTGGAGAAGAAGCACTCGTCAGTGGGGGAGCACAGAGTACATACTCGTGCCACCAACTCTTACCATCCATCGGGTCAGGGCTGGTGGGAACTCTGCCGAGACCCATCACTTATGATGAGCAACTGGCAAGGATTAGCTCCAGCAGGTGCCTGCCAGTTGCCACATACAGCTCTGCAGAAGGTGGTGTTGAGTACAGTTTTTAATCCTCTTAAAAGGCAGAAGCTAGGTGTAAGGGGATGAGGGAGAACTTGGAGCCCAGGCCCCCCCCAGGACCAGGCCTCGAGTCTGATGACAGTTAACAAAAGCCAGACTGTCCTCCATGCTTTATATTTACTATTTTCTCATGTAATCCTCATAAAAGCAATACCTTATTATCCCTATGTTACTGATGAGGAAACCAAAGCCCAGTACTACGTATGCTGGTTTGGTTTGTTGCATAACAGCAGATAACAAAGGCTCTCAGGTACCCTCTGCTTAGGTTTCCATGGAGAAAAAGGCACATTAAGGTCGTATTTACCAGGCGGGGGTCTTGTACACCTGTTTCTCAGAAGCAACTAGCATTGCTCTATCCGGCCTGCACAATAGACACATCATAAAATGCTGCACAATGAGGACTTGGAGGGAGTGGGTTTAGATGGCAGCACCCTTTTAAATGCTCTCCTGACCAGAAGAGAACGTGTCTTTGGAGTTCCGTGGTATGCAAAGGCACCTAGTTGCTTGTTCTCTCTCTCTCTCTCTCTCTCTCTCTCTCTCTCTCTCTCTCTCTCTCTCTCTCTCTCTCTCTCTCTCTCTCTCTCTTTAAATAGGAGCTCAATAAATATGTATGATTCGATTCCTGTAAACATGTCATAGCTCTCAGTTACTTAAAGTAATAGAACTGCTAGCGATGAAGGTTTAATTTATGTTCCCTCTCTCTGGAATGCTCATCCCCAGAGTTTCGCATGGCTGCCTCCTCCTTGCCATTCTGGTCTTGGATGTCACCTCTTCAGAGGGACAGTTTCTGCTTCTCTTGATGACTGTTTCTTTCCAGTAAATCCTTCATGTCTTCCCGCTTTAGTTCTCGATGGCACCTGCCGCTCTCTAAACTTATTTGTATAGCTGTTTAGTATCTTCTGCTCAAATGCCTGACAGCAGACAGATAATAAACAGCTACACAAATAAGTTTCCTGGTTACGTATTTTGTTCTGTTTTCCAGTTACATGTTTTGTTCTCTTGTTTCTAACGATCTTCTACCATTAAAGCACAAAATTTAATTTAATCTTTGTTTTACTCATTCACATCTTTCTATCACCCCTGTCTCCAGAAAGGGTTGAGAAAACTGTGTCTGGGGAAGACAGTATTTGCATCCAAGAAATATTCTAAGAAAAACAGCCCTTTTTCCTTTTATTACTTTTTTAAAAATTTTTTCTACAAAAGGAGTAAATGCCCATTTTAGATAGTTCACATAATACAGAAATAATATGAAAAGAAAATAAAAATCACATGTAATCCTATCACCCAGCATACCGCTGTTGATATTTTGTTCCATTTACTTCCTATTCTATACATTATTTTTCCAAAATTTGAATTATTATACATTACATTGTAAATATTTCCCCATGTCACTGAATGTCTAAAAGTCTTCAAAAACATAATATTAATGACTGGTTAATAGTCTGCAATGTGGTCATACTATAATTTAATTATTTTTCTATTGTTGGGTGTTTAGCTTGTTTACAATTTTGCTGCTATGATTAATTCTATGATGAGCATCCTTAATCATAAAATTTGAGGCACTATTCCAAGAATTGTAATTACTAGGTTTATAAAATTGTAAAGGTTCTTTATGCATGTTGCATAAGAATTTTCAAATTGTTTTTCTCTTTTGGAAGGAAAATTTATGATTAGATTTAATGATCTAAACACCACTTTCCTTTTAAAGGAACAATGTGTATTCGTATTTTCAAGTAGGTAATTCATGCTCATGATAGAAAAAATTTAAAGGATACTGAAGGGCATACAGGAGAAGTCTCTGTCCCCCGACCCTACCGCCACCTCCCTCCCTCCCCAGGTACCCACTGGTGAGTTTCTTGTGTATGATCCCACAGTTAGTGGATGCACATAGATGTGGGGTTTTTTTTATCCACACAGATGACAGCATATCATAACCCTTTTGTGCACCACGCTTTTTTTCACTTAATATGTTTTGGAGAGCTTGCCATATTCATATATATAAAGATGCCTCTTTATTTATTTATTTGTTCGTTTGTTTATTTAATGCCTACAACACCTGGTCTTCCCAAGTGGTCTCCCATCCAAGCACTGACCAGGCCTGACCCTGCTTAGCCTCCAAGATCAGATGGGATTGGGCATGTTCAGGGTAGCATGGCTGTAGACAAGATGTCTCATTATTTTTAAGGGCTACATAATATTTCATCACTTGGATGTGCAATAATTTATTCAGCTAGACCGCTATTTCTGGACATTGAGTTGTGTTCAATCTTTTCCCATTACAATCTATACCGTATTGTTTTGCATTTGTACAAGTGTATCTATAGGATGAATACCTGCAAGTAAAATTGCTGGATCAAAGAAGTCTGTGTAAACATGACTATTTCTTTTGCCATTCGATCGTTTGTCCTTTCATGCAAAATTTCATACAGAAATTAAGACTAATGTTTAGAAACTCGCATAGCATTTTAACAGAATAGTTTTATATATCTATTGAATCTAATAATAAAAAGTTGAGATTTATGTTTTTTATTTCATTTTTTTGATAATTAATTTTTATCATGTTTTTCAAAAGTATCTGTCCATGACAGTTGGAAATTTTAAAAACCGACCCTTCCCCATAAAAAGTTTGAGAGTCACTAATATATAGACAGCTCCAGCTAGAAGGAAAAGATGATCTTTCCCAGAGAATCGAGTGAAAAGTTATATATTAAATTTCCTCCTCTTGTTTTCTAAGCCGGTGAAATGTCACTGTGTCCATTTATAGTGTCACTGTGTGTCGGCTCTACCGGGTCTCTCTTCCCCTGTAGGTGACATCACCATGGCCATCTGCCCTGGGATCGCCAACCACAGTGAGAAGCAGTACATCCGAACCTTCGTCGACTATGCCCAGAAGAACGGCTATCGTTGCGCCGTGCTGAACCACCTGGGCGCCCTGCCCAACATTGAACTGACCTCACCGCGCATGTTCACCTACGGTAAGCAAGGGGCGAGGCCGGGCGGGGTCTCCCCTTCTCTGCTCTCACTGTAAGGGCACTGCTGCTGCTGCCTTTGCTAAGTTCAGAATTCATGCCCAAGTGCGAGACGTGGTGGGGCACCCGGATGGGCCCTATAGCCACCCCCATCTCTTAGGGGCAGAAACTGAAGCTCGCAGGGGACGGTCGACTTTTGTTGCTACACCTAATGTCATTATTGATTTTTAATTATCGTTGCTTTGTGATATGGTCTAATGTCAGATAGCATTAACCCTGACCTGACTCATTGCTTCTTCAGAGGGTGCTTCTGTCTCTCTGCCTTTTTTTCTTTCTGTTGAACTTAGAATGATTTTGTCAAATTATGTGTCGAATTTCTCTGTCAGTCAAGATGGACTAGATTGTGCTCTGTAAACGACCTTCAAATCTCATTGGTTTGAAATTAAAGGTTTATTTCTTCCTCACACTACATATCCATCGTGGGTTGGCTAGAGGTTCCTATGTCTCCTTCATCACCAGCTTCATCCAAGGACCCAGGGTAATAGAGCAGCCACCAGTGGGAGCTTCCGCACCTCAGAGAGAGGAAGAAGTGTGGCTCTCAAAGCTTCCACTGGAAATGAGGGAGGCCGCACCTGCTCACAGTTGACTGGCCAAAGCACAGTCCAGGGCCAAGACTAACTTGAGTGAGGCGGTGGAGAGGCATTCTTCCTGGGGAGGAAAAGTCCATTTTGGTCAACTCCATCCAGCACAGTGTATCACAATTTTGAATAGGAGTTTAAATATATAAATTAGCTTGGAAAGGTTTATTTTTCTAGCGTTTACTTTTCTCATTTAGAAACATGGCGTTTTCCTTCAAGTCTTCCTGTATTTCTTCCATAAAGAACAACTAGTTCTTTCTGTGCAGGTCAGTGGTTAGGAGCATTAGAATCCCCCTGGGGCACCTAAGTTTCCCCCCAGGACTGAGAGCCAGGGATAGATACAGATCTTACACAACCTTGTTTCTTCTTCAGGTGTTTTTTTCTTTTATTTTTTTTTAACTTTTTATTATAGAAATGTTCAAAAATACAAAAATAGAAAGAAGGGTAAAATTAACCCAGAATAAACCCCCATGTGCCTATCATCCAACCTCAACAATTACTCAGGTTATGGCCAGTCTTGCTTCATCTACAAACCACCCCCTCCTTCATTCATCCCCCTTGCAAAGATTATTTTGGGGCTAGTCTCAGCCTGTCATTTCACCCGTGAGTATTTCAGTACGTAACACTAAGCTACGCAGACTCTCTGTAAACTGTTTTCAGTTGCTAGGACTACCATGACAAAGTACCATAATCTGGGTGGCTTGTTTTTTCACAGTTACTGGAGGCTAGAAGTCCAAGATCAAGGTATTGGAAGGTTTGGTTTCTTCTGAGGCTTCCGTCCTAGGCTTGTAGATGCCATGTCTTCACAGAGTCGTTGTTTCTCTGTGAGTCTGTGTCTGTGCCCTACTCCCCTCCTCTTATGGGGACACCAGTCCTATTGGATTAGGGCTCACCCTGACAACCTCTTTAAAGATCCTTTCTCCAAGTACAGTCACCTTCTGGGGTCCTGGGTACTTTCTTTCCACATGATTCAGACTTCCTTCTTACCCAGCTAATCCTGGTGGCACACCCACCACATGTTAGGCCCAGCCGAGTGTGGAGGATACAGAGATGACTCAAAGTCTCCAGCCACAAGGAACACCAGTCTCCACGTCCCTGTGTTTGAGCCTGCTTAGTCATGTTAGTGACATTTGGAGGAAGTGGCTTTTGAAATAGTAGCTTTCAGGCAGCCTTTGTTTTGTCTTCGTTTAGGGGTGGGAATTGGAGGAAAAGGGTCTTTCCTATTCTCAGCAGGTTCCCTTTCCAAGATGGCCCCATAGTTCTCATCTCTTCAAAGCCAGGTTAGTGTCTCATTTTTCATCTTGGCTTTAAAAAGCTTCAGCAAGATTAGAGACCCAAATCTTGTTACTGGTGCTAATCCCATGAGGATTAAATACATAGAACCTCATTAAAATCCTCCTAGTATTAAAAAGCAGATGGCTTTAATACTAGTCTCTTAGTAAGACAGCCCAGGGAGGGGCTCCCAGACACTGAGGGCGTCTGGCAGCTGGCATCAGGTGGAGGCCCCAGGAGAACCCAGCACCTACCAGAATGCTGATCCTGGAGCTTGGCAGACACCATGTCCTTGCCTGTCCCTTGCCAGGAAGAGAGGCGGCTCTTCCCAAAACACCCAGCAGCTTGTCCAGCATTAGGTAAGGCTGGCCCTTTATCCAGCTCAGATGTGTTTGGATTTAATTACATCGAAGACCCAAAGTGCCAACGCAATTAGCTATAATTGTCCATCAGCTGTATAGCAAATCCAAATTTTGCAACTGCCTCAGTGACATCTAAGCATCTGCTCTAGGTCTTCAGTAATTAGTCTGAAACCTAAGTAAAGATAGATGTGTCTAAAATGA
This sequence comes from Rousettus aegyptiacus, assembly GCF_014176215.1. Classification (NCBI taxonomy): domain Eukaryota; kingdom Metazoa; phylum Chordata; class Mammalia; order Chiroptera; family Pteropodidae; genus Rousettus; species Rousettus aegyptiacus. The sequence continues at coordinate 52,277,030 of NW_023416289.1, read as the reverse complement.
ATCAGATGGTGAGAAAGTAAGACTCTTATTTGGGAAAAAAAAGTGCAGTAATATTACTTACTTGTAGGTTTGGGGTGCAAGGCAAAGGACTTAGGCTTTGGAGTTCCAAAGCGGGGCCAAAGTACAGCACTCCCACTGACTCGCTGTGTGACCCTGGGCAAGTCATTTCGTTCCTTTCAAGCCGCTTCTTCCTCTGTGTTTGAGTCTCTAGTACAGAGCCTGGAACATGGCGCATCGGCCTGTAGTCCATTCAGGTGGGTGACACTGGCCCACTAAGTGCCTCGCCCCACAGGTGCAGCGGTGAACAGGACCACGAATGCCTGTGCTTTATGGAATTCAGAATCTGATAGAGGCTCGTTCAATGTTAGAACAAAACATAAAGAAATAAATCATTAGCCAAGGGATGAACAAAATTTGACAGAACCCCAGGGAAATGGTGCAGGATTAAAGATTTTAATAATGATGTAAAATAAGTCCCTCGGTATCATTTCTTAAGCAGACAAACAATGTCCCCATAACGAACTGCACAAACCACCGCTCCAGCATGAGGTAGGTGTAGGGTATCTTTAACACAGGTGGGACTCATCTAGGAGGATTTAAATGTCTTTTCCTCATTATTATTTACGTCTAGATTATTTTAACTGGCTGGATTTTTATTGAAAAAGTAGTGTGTATGTGTAGGAAAAACATTCAAACAGTGCAAAAGTCCATATACAATGAGCAAAACTATGTTCCGCTTTCATTATAGACCCCCAAGTTCCCCCACCCCCCCAGAAAACCAATGTCTGCTACAGTTTTGAAGCACTTATTCAGTCAGATATGTGTGCACATATAATCTTTTTAAAACCAAGAACACACATGAGCTGGCGCCTGCCTTCTTCTGCCCTTTGTTTTTGTCCGTCGGTAATGTGGCTTGGAGGCATTCCAGGTCAGCAGACCAGACTGTACATCCTTCTTGTTCACAGCAATTTAACTAGTTCTCTATTGATGGAAATTCAGGTTGTTTCCAGTCCTTTGCTGTTGCAAACAGCGCTGCGGTGGACATTCCCACACACGTCTTTGCACACGTGTTCATGCATCTTTGTGCACATCTGTGGTAAAAAGTCCCTAAAAGCGTAATTGCCAAAGCAAAGATTTGTACTTTTAAAAACAGATACAAAATCCATACTCTCTCCACACTAGTCTATCCTGTGCACACTTCTTGCCAAAACTTCTAACTTCTCTGTGAGGTTTTATTTTAGGTCGGCTCCCCACAGAGTCTGGGGTTGGGCCTTAGAAGGCCTGTGATGAATTCCTTCACCCGTATGTGGCCACTGACCTCCTCCTCTCGGCAGAGCCGCCGAGGCATAATGTGACTTTACCAGCTTCCCCGAGGGCACCCGTGGAGATCATTGCTCCTGGGAAAACCAGGCCCAAACGCCCTCTGTGTTCATGGGTCTCTTCTGTGTATTTCTGAATGGGCCTGCTTCCCTTGACACCCAGCGCTTACGTCACCGAGGACACTTTACCCTAATCCTACAGAGCATCCCGGCCGTCCCTCTGGACTGAGTTTGTTTTCCCTTCCCTCCCCTACAAGAAGATCCTGTAAATAACATCTGCTTGGTACTTTTCTTAACACGATGAATCATTGTACACATGGGTGCAGCATCCTATTTTGTAGCCTAAGAAGCTAATCCCAAAGGGATTCGCTCTTGCTTTTGTTTGAATCTGTGTGCGAACACACGCACTCAACGCACATCCTGAATCTCTTCTGATTTCCATGAGCATCCAGACATTTCTTAAAATCCACCTTTAAAGGCACATTGCACACCTGTCTGCTTGATATGTGGTACCTCCCCTCATGGGTGCTACCAGTGCTGGGACACCTGGAAACTTCTCCCCAGGCAGTCAGTGAGAACTGTGTGTATGTCTCTCACTGTGCGTGTGTGCGCACGCACACACGTTGTGTTCTCTGTTAGTGTCTTGGCACCCACTTAGTATCAACCCTCCAGCTCACATTTTCTCCAGTCTTCGTTGCACCTAGCATGATTGCGTGCCCTTCCTCTCTGCCCCCAGGTTGTACCTGGGAATTCGGAGCCATGGTGAACTACATCAAGAAGACTTACCCCCTGACCCAGCTGGTCGTCGTGGGCTTTAGCCTGGGTGGTAACATCGTGTGTAAATACTTGGGGGAGACTCAAGCAAACCAAGAAAAGGTCCTGTGCTGTGTCAGCGTGTGCCAGGGGTACAGTGCGCTGAGGTGAGTGATCCCTACCCCATGCCCCTACTTCTTTCTTCTGCTGAGTCCTTCCGTCAAGTACTCATTTGCTAAGATGCCCCAACGTATCAGGTGCTGCTCTGTGGCCACGGGAAATGCTGTGGCAGACTGAGCGGAAGTTTGTGGGTCTTTTGCTTCCACATCATACACTGCAGTTGTCCTGTCCGACCCCTCAAACCTGGGATGTGCGGCTGTATGTTGGGATCGGATCTGTAGTTCAGTAAGCCGAAGCCCCCTTACATCTGCCATCTCCCTGCGGGGTCTCTGCAGGGGTCTTAACCTACTCCTGCTCCAGGAGCTTTGTACAACTGTGGTTTTCTGAAAGAACACAGGAGACAGGCAAACCAGAGTCTGGCACCTGGGACTTCTGACCTCAGATTCCTCCAACCTGTGCAAGAGTTGCGTCTCAGATGGCACTGGACGGGATCTGTAGAAATCACTTAATCTGTGCCCTCACCTTCAAATATTCATCTCTTGTAGGCGTCCCAGACACCACCGTGAAGGAGATGACCTGCTGATAAGCCCCTTAGTCTCCTAGCAACAGAGCCCCACGGGCTGAGTCCTAGTGGGGCATTAATCTGTCTGCTCTGAGTCCCCCTCAGGATCAGTGTTGTCCCAGATCTCTGGAGAGTCAACACACACTCACGCGCACACGCACACACACTCTTCACACATCTTTCCAAATTCTTCAAATCCATTCATATTTCTTTCTGTACTCACTCTACATAATGAATTTTGTATTACAAATGGGTATGACCAATTACTAAAGAAATGAAAGTCATACAAGAAAGTTAAAAAAAAAAAAAAAATCACCCTCGCTGATCCAGTCCGATGCCCGTCAGTCCTTATCGTGAAAAATGAATCCTGCCTTTTTGCCTCACCTGTACCTCTCCTGGTGTAGTGTAAACTCATTTCATCACATTCTCATGGATGGAGCTATGTTATTTCTAAAAATATCTGGAATTTGAAGCCAGCACTTCCAAACAGCTAATGCAGGCCCAGAAGTCAGCCTCTGCCTGAGGCTTAAAGTTGGCCCAAAAGGAGGATTTAAATGTACCCAAAAGTAGGCACGAAAGACATCCTGGATGGAGCCTTCCCTGAGTTCTAGGGCCAGGGCCGGATTTCCAGTTCTCCTCACCGGCAGTCTGGGCGTGACAGTAATAATAAATAGTGCCTGCCTCGTAGTGCCGTTGCGAAGACCGTGAGAGTTAATGCCTGTGAACTACTTAGAGCAGTGCCAGGCACGTAGCAAATGAGTCAGAGACTATTAATTATCACCAGAATTAATCACTGTAAAATCAGAAGTAGGTTATATCAGTGGATCACAAAGACCAGCCTGGCGAACTAGTGACTGTCTCACTTCATTAAGAATCACTTGGAGGATCATGTCAGAAATAGATTCAGTTCCTTGGACCCACACCTGGAGATTCTAATTCATCAGTCTGGGGCATATGGCCAGGAATCTGCATTTGAACACATTTTGCAGATGGCTTCTGCTATTTAGCCATGTTTAGCAGTTACTGGGCCTGGGGACCTCAGTGGTCTCTCCAGCTGTTAGTATGGCAGGACGAGGTTAGCCCCCTCGTCCTCCTGTTGGTAACCCTCCCCTTCCCTCCCCTCTGTGCTCTGGAGGGCCCGCGAGAAGGACACGTTTCTTTATCTTGACTTGACTAGAAATATTCAAGTCCTAATTCATAGTCATCATGTAACCAGAGTTAATGAAAGTTCCCTCCTGCCCAGTCACTGGGATGATAGACAAGTAAGGAAAGGACCTGCCTGCCACCAGACTGAGGGGAGCAGGGTCTGCCGCTGCGTCTGCTCTCACCTGATGAATGGTCCAGTTTTCGGCAAGCCTTCTATCTTCTATATAATCGGAATTGCTAGAGTCCCTTCCTCAACCAAGTGCCCCGAAATTACTGTGGATACCGACTTTATGTTTAGAGAGCACTGGGCCTGATAATTAGGAGGATAGTAGAACGAGTTTGTTTTCATTCTTTTTTTCAACAAAGTCTTGAATGACAGCGGCTTCATTTCATTTTGCTGCAGTAGCGCCATCTGCTGTTGGCAATAGCACATGCTCACATTTGGCGAACTAAGGTGTTGGAACTAAGGCCAAGAAGGTTTTTAAGAAGCTGGCGGGTAAAGTGACGGTTGCCAGAGGGGCAGGGATAAGGGGGTGAGAGAAAAGGTGAAGAGGACAGGAGTTATAAAGCAAACGAGTCACAGGGATATGGTATATGGCACAGGGAATATTGTCAGTAGTATAATAGCTGTGCACGGTGACAGGTGCTTACTAGATTTATTGCGGCGATCACTTAGGAAGGTCTACAAATGTTGAATAACTGCCGCCTTGAAACGCACATAATATTGTATGTTAGCTGCAGTTTAATTTTTTAAAGATATTGGGTTTTTTTTTCTTAAAGAAGCTGGGAAACTATAATCTGAAGGGCTATGCATTTGGCAGACATGGTCCATACCACCCCCCTTTGAGACCTCAAAGATCTTCACACTTACAGTTACTTATTGTCGCATCAGTCTCGTACATCGGGGAGGGAGAGGCACTTTATCCGCTGGAGCACAGAGAACGGACGCTAGGGCTAAGATCCGGGGGCCCGGCACAGGGAGACAGGTGCAGGCCGGTCGGGGACACCGCCACCCTGAGTGCACTGGCGCTGCCGCCGGGGTTCAGGTCTCCTCAACGTTTTCACGAGATCTACTCACTGAAGGGCAGTGCCTTACGTTAAACCAGTGTTACCTTTTTTTTTTCCTGCCAAGGCTTGAGGGCAATGAGCCTTCTCAGCACTGGGATGGTGGCAGCCATGCTTCCTTTATGCCAACATGGAGCAGGGAGGGCTCGTCTGCCCGGGAGTCCATGCTTCTGGTAATTCCTTCGTAGTTGAGTCCGCAGCACCGCTTGTCAGTGACCCCATCCCCTTCCTCTGGCTTCTCCCCCCGTTAGCACACATCTTCTCTAGCTAGAGCTAGTTCAAGGCTCAGAAGCCAGCGCCCGCTTGCTGTAGTTAGCAAAGTCTAGCTGCTGCCTCTAAACAGGCTCACACCCGTGACGTGCTGAACCAGTGAAGGAGGGACACAAATGTCCTGAAACTACATGGTATCCAGCTGACTTAACGTGTCCCCTCAGCATAAATAGCTGCCCACTAGCCCTGGAAATGTGTGTGGTCAGACTCAGTCCAACTCTCTGGTTTGATTAAGCATTTGAAACCTTATGAATTCTGAGGCTGTTCTTAACACCATTAGTTGGCCAGCTCTCCTGGCCTAGAGAATTCCCTAGAGAATCCCCTGGCTACAGAATTCCATCCGCCATTAACCGAAGCAATGAAGACACCACCGGAATCTGTCAGGCCTGTGATAGAACTGTCTAGATTCTTCAGTCGCAGAGCAATCAGTATGTGAAAACGGATTCTCTAGTTCAACCCCCTGGTTGATAGATGAGAAAACTGAGGTTTGGAATGGTGGGGTGTCTTGTGCAGAGTTTGGCAAAATACCCAGAGGGGTCAGACGGGCCATAGCTCAAGTTCAGCCCCACTGTGGCAGCTGGGTTTGGGGCTTATACCAAACAGCAACAAAGGTTTTTTTAGCTGTTTCCCTGTCCTGTGCCTCTCTGCACCCACCCTCCCCTTACACACTCCCCTTATTAAACTGGAAAAAAATGTGCTTGCAGGGCAGGAAGCCAAATAGGGGAAGTGTCCACATGGCAGTAGAAGCAGACTTTGGTACTGGCAGGTTCGATAACTGAGAAGGGGCCATGGTGCTGGAAGAGGCTGTCAGGAGTGTCACCAACAGCCTGTGGCCCTGGAGAGCTCTGTCCGGGGCCTCACGTTCAGCAGTGCAGTTTTGCTGTGTCCAGAGGTTTCTCTACAGATAGTTTGGGTATCGTGGAAGTCCCTGTTCCGCCGTAGGGAGCCAGCGTTCCATGCAAGCACCTTCTCCAGTGACAAGAGCCGCTGCCACCACGTCCCCTCCAGGACGCGGCCCCTCACTCCCCCTGTGCTCCTCCAGGGCGCAGGAAACCTTCATGCAGTGGGACCAGTGCCGGCGCTTCTACAACTTCCTCATGGCCGACAACATGAAGAAGATCATCCTCTCGCACAGGTGCGTCACCTTCCCCTCTCTCTCGGGAGACAGTCCTTTCTGAGCTGACTTCTGAGTCACTACAAGCCAGGACTCTTTTTTTTCCCCAAGGACAAAAGAAGGGTAGAGGTCATGCAGATTCTGTGCTGACTACTTGTGACTTGGTTAGAAACCAGCTTGTCCCAGGCTCCCAAGTTCACCAGATAGCTTTCTGCTTTCATAATTCCCAGGAAATCCAAGATGAGAAACCAGTTCCACACCATTCTTTTCCCAATTTGGATGGTCCCGAGGGTGGCCATCATTGTTGAGGAACCTCTTTTCTTAATGATGCGTGTATTTAGAGATTAAGAATCCTTCTCTCCTGCCTCCTGGGGTTTTGACCAAGCAGCAGTGCAGCGAGTCCAGCTCCTGGCGCCAAGCCTGGTGGTCTACTCATCACCATGCTCCTCCTTCCGTCTCTTCCCGTCTCTTCTGCTCAGAACCCTTCAGCGGCTTAGCCCCCGACGGGTGCTTAGAGCAGGGCCTGGCGTGCAGTCACCTTCAGTAAATACTGGCGATGATTCATCATATGATTAGCGATGATTCATCATATGATTAGCATGGATATCTTCTCTCCCTCCCCCACCCTTGCTCCTCCCCAACCGTCCAGCTCACACACGCTCTCCGGCCTCTCCTACACCAACGTGCCCTTGGAGAATGCCCTTCCCCTTGTGTGCATGTCCAAAGCGAGCCTAGCCTCTCAGGTTCATCTCAGTTCTCCTGCTCCGTGAGGCCGGCTCTCCAGCCCCAGCCAGCTTCTCTGCTGCTTCCCTGGTTTGAATCCTACGTCTGGAACTAAACCACAGAGCCCTGGAGGACTTGGGTTGGTTCTGATTCCCTCCTGAGCTAAGCGCATAGTAGGCTCTCAAAAAAACACAGTTTTAGGGGGTTTTGATGCCATCCTAGGAAAGGTAATCTGACTGAATGATCAGTTTCTTATTCTCTTTTTTTCAACAGTAGAAAGAAAAGTGGTACTGGCCATCCTGGCCACAAACCCCAGGCTGGGCTTCCTGCAGGCGGGTTCACATGGTGCCCAGGCAAAGCTGGTGCTTGTGCCGGCTGGGTAGAGGGCGGGAGGGAGATTTCTGTCTCCCAGGCTGGCAGGATAGAAACCATTTCCACTCAGCTCATGGTGTTGGAGCACCAGTTAGTTGGGCATGGCCCAGCCGAGGTTTGGACAGGTCTGGGGATTTGCAGAGATTCCAGAAGGGGTGAAGCCGGGCCTCTGACCCCAAGTCCAAGTCCTTCATCTGCCTTTCCACACCTCTGGAATGGAGAGTGCCTCCTCCCAGGAAACATTCGATATGCTACCAGCCCAGTCTTGGCACTATTAATTAGTCCATACAGAAGGTCCACCCTGTACTTCTTAGCAAATTGGGAGAGTACTTTGGATGTGCTCTAAGTGTATTTACATTTTTTTAATTTACTACAGATAGCTAAACATCTCAAGATTTTAAGGATACTTTTTTTTTTTTATCAACATTGTCCTTTTATTTTTCCACTTTTCTTGAGATATAATCAATACACGGCACTGTGTGACATAGGGACATTTTGATTCTCTGCATAGGTATATAATCTTCCTAATAATTTTTGGGGGAAAAGAATTAAAGAAGCTTATTCCTCTTCTTGCGAAAGGTGAATGGAAACCAGAACATTTTGTTTCCGTAATGATTTTTTCTCATTCTAGGGCCAAACCTCAAACCAAACTCAGTCCTCTTCTAGCTAACAGGCTAGAGAGCTGTCAACGTACCCCAAAAGCTAAATGTGGTAGCCACTGTCTTCCTTGTGAAGCGACAGAAACAACTCATAAGGAGACAGGGGTTCCTCAGAGAGAGGGGGCAGTACTACCACCAACGTAAGGACGAGGCCCCCACTGTCCGACCGCCCCCCGAGACCTCCCCGCTTGCAGTGAAGGTTTTGTCATTGTCACCTAGACTCCACTCCAGCCTCGAGTTTGTCTAGTTGTCCCCGAAAATGAAAATAAGGTCTTGCCATCCATCTTCCTTGCAGTTATTCAAAAGTCGGCAGTGTCAGCTCACCCTCTGGGACATTCTGAGGTCCAAAGGTATATATTTCTAACTTCCCCAGGTCCGCCGTGTCCGAGACTGTCACCTGGCTTGCCTCTGGGCAAGGAAGCAGGCTCTACTGTGGTTACTGTCTGCATTAAAAGATTTTTTAATCAAAACTCTTTTTCAACTTTATTGAGGTGTAATTGACCAATAAAACTCTAAGGTATTTTCAGTGTAGAGACGTGACGGTTTCTTTGGTTTTTCATCTGCTGCTTATTCTCTGTTTGCTTTTGTGTCTTGTTGTAGACAAGCTCTTTTTGGAGACCATGTAAGGAAACCCCAGAGCCTGGAGGACTCGGACTTGAGCCGCCTCTACACGGCCACGTCCCTGATGCAGATCGATGACAACGTGATGAGGTGTGTCCGCTCTTGGGGCCAGGGGCCAGGCGGGAGGCTGCAAGCCAGTGCGGCCCAGTACAAGGGTTTTGCCCTGCTCACTGCAGTGTTCAGGGTTTTGTTTTTTGTTTTTCCTTTAAATAAGTGTCCAATATTTAAAAACAGAAGATTTCTCAGAAAAATGCAAGTTTTAGATCCTCTTGGAAAATAAGAAAAGGATCTGCCCGCTCGTTCTGCATCCCCACATGGCATAACCGAGTGTGAGTGTGAACTGGGGCCGGGGGCACGCACACCTTGGTTGTTCACGTCCTCAGCCTGCCTGTGTACTCGACGCCGGGCAGGGATCAGGAGCCACATGACCTGCATTTTCAGCGGAGTAAAAGGAAATAATTTTTATACCTATCTGTGTCTCCATCAAAAGTAAAAAAAAAGAAAAAAAAAGTAGACCAAGAGGGCTGCGCGTTGCCAGTAAAATGGCCCGAGCCTCTTTGGGGACATGAAGGCGCTCGTCTGAGTGTAGCACACAAACTCCGTCCACCTCACTCTTTTACCCGCCCCCAGCCCGGCCCCTCCAGGCCCCTGAGATTGAGACCCTGACAGTATCATCTTTCCCCGTATCATTAGTTTCTGATTGAAGTTAGTCTTAGACGGAAAAGGTAAAGTTGATCCCTAACCTCATTGTTCTCCTTTTGAAAAGTCATCCTTTTATTTAATGATCATCTCATGCCTTTAAGCATGGTTTCAAGCAAGCAAGCGTTCATCCAGGACACAGGCAGATGCTGACCTGAAGGCATGGGATCAGTACTTGTCCTCCTTATGGGCTCTTGGTACCTTCTTACACTGACTAACCTTGAAAGTTACCTGTTAACAGTTACTCAAAGGAAATAGAAACTAGGAAATTGTCACTGTATTCAGAAGGCAAGAATGAATTTTATTCACCCTCACTTCAGATAGATGTGCAACTTTATTGTGGTTTCTAATGAGAAAAACAAAAACCAAAACTTATTTCAACTTCCCATTCATCTTCTGAACTTTTCGAATCCTAAATAAAAATGGTCTCCAACTCTCCCTAAAGCTCTTCCGTTCTAATAATGCTGGGTAGTAGCAGTTCTCATGATGTTCACCAGTTTGGGTGGCTTCTCGCAAACCCGTCCCTGGTGACCCTGGAGGACTGAGTTTGCAAAGGGGACTGATTTCATGAAGTCAGATGTCCCAGAGATGATCTTGGCACATGGCCTTCTCCTTAAGGAGCTCTGATAGTCTTGCTCGAGCTTCCTGGGTCCTTCCCAGGCAGAAATGTATCTGGAGCTTGGTGGTGGATCCATAGCTTTGGGGCAGATGGGATAGCTTGATGACTCCAGTCAGAATAAAAAATCCAGGGGCCGTAATTCGCATCAGAAAGAAATGAGGTTCTCAGAGAGCCTCTGGCCTGAGGTTGACTCAGCCTGCTGGTCTCATAGCTCCAAGCTGACCTGTGCCAGGCTGCTTAGAGCACGGGGTGGAACCACACCAGGTTTTGTTAAACATTAGCTTATCTCTGACTGCTACTCCAGGGGTGACTGTGAATCCCCCATTTCTATTACTCAATACATATTTCACTCCAATTCACAGTGGTCCAGGTTGCTCTGCCGGGAAGAAGTCTATTATAAAGCAAGTTCTAGTAAATGCCTTTGAATTTCAATATTCTTAGTGTTTACAGTGACATCTAGCTTTATACCACCTTGAAAGATGTAACATGTGCCAATAATTACTAAAGATAATTATTCTGGGCCAGGCACTGATGTCATAAATCTCATAGCACCATTAAGGAAGGTCCTGTCCTTAGCCCCATTTTACAGAAGAGAAGCTCAGAGAGGTTAAACCCTTGGACTAAGTACATTCTACTAACATGACAAGTTAGTGCGGGAACTGGAGCAGGAATAAAATCAACTCAGCATTCCGATCTTATGACGAGTATTGTTGTGTTCTTTTTCTTTGCGTGTGTGTCTCAGGAAGTTTCATGGCTATAACTCCCTGAAGGAGTATTACGAGGAAGAGAGCTGCATGCGGTACCTGCACAGGGTAAGTGCCACGTCCGCCTCTGAGGGAGCAGCATCTCAGAATCAGTGTCACTCCATCCCGCTTCTCACTCCACGTAACAGGCACCCCAGCTCAACTTCCCTGCCGGAAGCTCAGTCGGAATCTGGCTCTCAGTGCTCCACTTGTTGACGTGGGTTTATTACTGGAGCAAACCCTGTCCCTCTGTGACCTCCACGCGTTAATCCCAGAGCTGCCCCTTTGTGCAGCGCAGAAGCAGTCTGCTCCCGTGTTTGTGTAAAGGCCCTTAAAATTGCCACAATGCCCATTTTTTTCCCCCTTCGTCTTCTTTGGACAGTGTGGTCCTGCCTGGTTCCTACCATCGTTCTACATAGGAGATCCCGTAGCTTTCTTACAATCATGGACTTTATTTTTTGGCCATTGTGTATTTTCTCAGTGTGGTGCCTAGGACTGAACACAAAAGTCTTTCCATGATCCAGTGAGCACAGAGTAAAATAGATGTATTTCTGCATCAAAATGATGAGGAACATGTCTGTTGACAAGGAGACTGGTTTACACTAACGTAGTTTCAAGCAGCTACAATAAACTTTATGTGTATTAAGTTTGCGGCCAACCATATCCCCATGTGTTTTTTACTTGAACCACCACCATCCCAGTCTCTCTCATTTGGTCTTTTTTGTGCAGTCACTCTTTTTGCTCAAACACAGAATTTCGCCTCTACCCCTGTCAATGTCCACCTGTGGGTCTGGCCCCAACTCCCCAGCTAGAGCAGATAATCGTGGATTGCAATTCTGCCATCTATCATCAGCCACCCCTCCTAGGTTAGCATCACCACCCAGGCTTTTAGTGTCTTCATTTGAGGACTTACAGAACCATCGAGCTGTCTAGGGCCAACGTTAGAGAATCCCAGGTTAGCACGAGTCATAAACACTACCTGGCGTGATCGCCCAGTAATGTCTGAGCGCCCGCATCGGCACGCTCGCCGCTAAAATAAAAAAGGAGACTCGACTGCAGCCCCGCCAGGAGGAGCTTCCCGATATCCCCCAGCCCGCTCCTCTTTTCCACCTTCAGCCTCTTCTTGAAAGGCCCCTTTGTCTAGAAGGAAGCACACTCCGTTTTTTCTCAGTAAATATAAAGCGAATGAGTATGCACGTAACTCTGCAAAGTCATTTTTCTGACACACACAGCTAATCCGAAACATTGAAGATCGTCAGAAATATTGTGCCAGTGAGCACCGTAGAGCTTTTACCCTCCTGGTGCTGCCAGAGCACGTGGGTCACCAAGGACATCGGGAGCTATGCTCCTGCACACGCCTGCCAGGGCTGTAGTCACAGCAGCAGCTAGAAATCATGCCACTGCCAGGGAATCCAGGGCGCTTTTAGCTCACCTGTTCAGCAAACTGGGCAGTGGCCCTCTTCCCCTTCACTTCAAAGTCACGTCCGATGGATTTGCACCTTGAATCAGTGGGGTCTAAAGGGAATTGGTCATTTAATCTTTTTCATTTTCTTGTTTCAGATTTATGTGCCTCTCATGCTGGTTAATGCAGCTGACGACCCCTTGGTGCATGAAAGTCTTCTGACCATTCCAAAATCTCTTTCAGGTAAGTGTTTTTTCCTGCTGCTCCCTCAACCACTCAGCAAACTGCCACAGTTAAGTTCTGTCACCTTCACCACGCTGTCACCTCCTGTCAGTGTTCTTATTCAGCGTAGCCTGATAGTCCTGGGGCTGTGACGGGGCCTGGGCAGAGCCTTATCGTGTCCTCTCCTGGTGCAAGAGTCAGGCCCATCATTTATACCCGTAGCCAAGAGCGGTTTGCCGAGTACCCTGGGGTTCTGTGACATTATCGTCTCGTGAAAATGGTTCCATTAAGTCTGAGATTTTGACTTAAAAAGATACTTAAACTTAAGGCTTGACCTGAAAACCACCAAAAACAAAAAAGCCAGTGCTGCTACCTCTCGCGACAGTCAGCCTCTCCATCCGCTTTGACGATAAAAATGTAAGCAACTGAGAAAGCAAAGACTGTTGCTCGTGGGGATGCGATTGCGCTTCCGGCCAGTGCGGCCTCACCGCACACCGAATAGTAGCTAAAGGAGGAACTGGAAGGAGGGCAGCAGACGGACGCCCTTGGGAATTCCCAAGTTGCTTTGCATTGAAATTCAGATCCCTAGGACCTCGTCTCCTCCCTCCACGTCCTCCGTGGTCACGTTTCCTCTGTAAATATCCTGTGTTGACCACAGGGAGGAGGGATGCTTCTGGTTCTCTTATAACCCCCAAGCTAGAAGGATAAATAATCCAGCAGACAGAGGACCCGCGCCCAGCCCCCAGAGAGCTCTCAGGCACCGCTCAGAGTGGATGCTGTGTGCGCAGCGGGTGTGTGATGTGCTAGAAGCTCTCTCCCGCCAGCCCCCTGCACAAAAGGAGCCCGCTCGGCCACGTGGGCAGCAGACAGAGAAGGCAGCAGCGTCTGCTTTCTTCTGTGCACCTAAAGTAACAGCCACACAGAAATGTATGCAATAGCGACTGGAAGGAGAAGAATAACGAGGGTCAGACAAGAAAAGAGCCCTGGAGAGCCACAAGTGTGCGTGCCAGGAAGCGCCTCCTAGGCCCGGAGTAGCCAGCAAGGGGCCCCTGTCTCTTATTCCCCCTGGGAAGACAGCCACTCCCTGCAGTACCTGCCCGTACTGGCTGCCCACTTTGCATCATCGGCAGTAACGGCCTTTACTAGCCCGTGTGCAACTAACCTAACCCATGAGGACAAGTCTAGGTTAGTCATTCTCAGGATGGCCTTTTAGCGTGTGCCGTGGAGAACTTGGGCATCTTTTAACATCACTGGCAGCTTTATGTTTCAGTCTTAAAAGATACAGGTCTGTAATGAAAAATCATTGACTTCGTTGAGTTCACATTGCTCTCCAGTAAATGCCCATATAAATGCTGTGCTGTGACACCTCCCTGAGAGCCCCCACCAACAACTCCCCCACCCCCATGCAGCATGGGCATTGTCCAGAGCCTGGCAGAGGTACAGAATCTCTGCCCCTTCCCCAGGCCTGTGAATGCAGGATGTGCCTTTTGAGGGACAGCCTGGAGACCGGATGTGCCAAGTTGGGGAGCCCTTGGCTGTACAGTCGAATCACTCGGAGCTTTGGCAGCACCAGTGCCGGGTCCTTCCTGTCCTACCCACCACCCCTCACAGAGATTCTGAGGTCGTTGGTGTGGGTGCTGCGCAGAGATCTTTACAAACCCCATGTATTCTCGCATGCAGCCATGGCAGGTTGTCACTTAAGCTTCTGAGGATCTCTTGCCTGCCCCACCAGTCTCCCGCCCACATAGGTGACCTTCACCTGTGGGGACAGTCGGGGCCGCCCTGGCCAAGCCCACTGTCGCGTCTCCCGCCATGGAGCTAACCCAAGGAGAGTGACTCATTCAGCTGCCTTTCCCCTGCAGAGAAACGGGAGAACGTCATGTTTGTGCTGCCTCTGCACGGGGGCCACCTGGGCTTCTTTGAGGGCTCCGTGCTGTTCCCCGAGCCCCTGACGTGGATGGATAAGCTGGTGGTGGAGTACGCCAATGCCATTTGCCAGTGGGAACGTAACAAGTCACAGTGCTCCGACACGGAGCTGGTGGAGGCCGACCTGGAGTGAGGCCTCCCGGGCTCTGGCGCGGTCCAGCTGCCCTCCTCTGGAACTCGCGTGCCTCGCCGGCTGCTTCAGGTGTCCCCTCTCCCTCAGTGACCTGGATCTGACCTCACACTATCGTCGGGGGGCCACCGACAGGCACACCTCTCTTGGAGTGGGCGGCTATCCCTGGGAGCTCCAGGCTATTTTTGTGCTTAGTTACTGGTTTTCTCCATTGCATTGTTGGCCATGATGACAAGCGACGGGCTTCTCATCCTCCTATCAGTCTCAGCGGCATCGTGATTGCTTCGAAGCCAACGACATCTAGTTTCCCTATTAAAATGTGTCTGAACAGCAGTTTTGCTTTGCCAATCAAAAGGCTTTTCCCCCAAAACAGTGAAGGATGTCCGTTATTTCATGGTGGTCGCATGTGTCCTTACGTACACCCGGAAAAGAGATCAGCACCCTAGGCCCACTGCTGGAGATGCAGCTCAGCCCAGGAGCCTAGGGACCCGGGAGCCAGGCCGCAGCGTGGCTTCTTACATGGCAAAGAAAATTCCCTTGGGTCACAACCAAGTTTCTCCCTCACTGTCTCCTAAGACACTTTGCCTGTACTTGGCTGGTGACAAGAGTTAACCTGGGGCGCTTGTGGAAAATCCAGCCTCCCCGGTCCCTCCCCTAGGATAAGTTCATTCGGTGGGTCCGGGGAGGGGCCCGGGTTTTTGAGTTTTGACAGGTGCCCCCGATGATTCTCAGACCCTGGCAAGTTTGGGGAACACTGTTCCGAAAGGCCTTTAAGTTAGAGACATCTTGGTAGCTCATTTTATCGAAATTCATAGTCCCAGATGTCACATAACTCCCAGGAGCCTCCAAAACAGCAAGGCCTGTCGTGTGCAGCTGCCCCTGTGCGACAGCAGCGTGACGTCTTGGAAAGGGCCTGGGCTGGGAGGGAAGAGTTTGGGCGATGCCCGACTCTGCTTCTCCACGGCTGTATAGGACCCTGGAAAAGTCCCTCTGAGCTTGAGTTTCATCGCCTGTAAAAAGGGGGCCTTGGACCAGGTAGACTGCCGAGGTAACTGCCAGTTGTGAAGTTCAATGACAAACTCAGTTTACTGAGGTTTGACAGAACGTCCCCCCAGAGGAGCCTGGGACCTGTTCTCCCCGTTTCCGCCCCTAGATGTCTTCATTTGCCTTCCCTTCCTCCCCCCCTTCCCCCGCTAATTTCACAGAAAGAGGTTTTTAGTTTTTTCTTTTTCTATTAAGCACTCAACTGTAATTTTATTTTTTTAACCCAGATCTCTAACTCTGGCTTTGATATCAAACAATTCAAAAGTTGGATCTGAGTTTGAATGAAGATCTTTCCAACTGAAGAGGGTGTCATTTTGAAACAGATTTTTAGTTTAATAGCCCTATATTTGTAGTGTGTTGGAGAGGTCTTTCTGAAGTGTGTCTTCTCAAGTGAAAATGTCCCTCTAGATTTCAAGTACTCTTCTCCGATCCTGTGGTACTTGAGTATCTAAAAACTCTGCACTTTGAAAAATCAGCAGTTGCTATCTAGAACTATGAGTGAAATTGCTGGATATGTTTTAAAGTTTTTCCCTGCTTCATCTCCTTTGCTCTGGGATAGACAGGAATAGAAAAAGTAGGCCTGTGTGGATATTTCAGGGGTAGAGGGAGTCACCTGGGGGCCTAGGGGCCAACCCTCATGGCCACAGGTAGATATAATTAGGCATTGGTCCAAGGGAATGTGACAGTAATGTTTATATAACCTGAAGAACCTGTTTTCTGACAATCAGCAGATTATATCCTAATTCATAACGTCGAAAGCAGCCATTATCTCAAAAGACGGAGATTTCCGCGGCCCCAGCTCCCAGCCCCGCTCTGCTTTACACAGACACTGAATTTGCTGTGGTGACTTTCCGCTGACTTGTCCCTTTCCTAGAGCATTTCCTTCCCGTGTTCTTTTCGCACACGTTGGCACTTTAGCATCTTCCCCTCCGCTGGGAACTTAGTCCCTCTCCTTCGTTACTTTCCCCTCCGCCCGGCAACCACAGCTGTGATCTAGAAGTCGTATTTCCTACTACTCCCTGCACGTCTCAAGACTTTTTGTGAAAGTAGGTAAACGAAGCCATAACTTAATGGGGTTTGTGGGAGCATCCCAGGAAGCAAGAGGCTCCTTTTCATTTGCCTCGGGCCACATCCCTAGACCTGTTCTGACAAAGTAGAGGCCAGGTACCAGCTCCATCCAGGAGGAGAAGAGAGAGTTCCGTTGTCACACACACACACAAAAACAGGGCGGGGACCCAGGAGCCTGGGAGACTCGTCCCAGAGCAGTCCTGGCGGCCCCATGGGGAGAAGCAGGGTTTGGGGGCATCGCCTTTGTTGTCACACAATGGGAATTTACCCCACAGGATGCTGGGGGCCGGGTCCCAGCTGAAATCTTTTTAGTATGACTCTGAATGGCACTTACATTCCATTTCGGCTCCCATGAAATCCACTGAAGCCCTTTGTTCTAGCTTCAGGCTCTCAGGCACGGAAATGAGAATGTTACTGTGGCTGTCTTACAGGGAAATTCTTGTTTGTCCCTGAATGAGAGCACAGAGGCATTGAATTTACAGAAATGCAAACTCGCCCAATAAACAAGGAAGCCGCATTTTCTATGTAGGTCAGCTTTTCCTGCCTCAAGCTTTTCTTGCTTTTCTTCCTAAAGTCATTCATTTCTGATGATAATATGAGTGTTCTTCTTACTATTAAGATCCTATTTGGGCTAAAACTAGGCTGAATGTTCAGAGAGCACTTGAATGCTATATTTTAAAATCAGATTAAGGATTTAAGTTACACAGACCTAGACAATTCTATTGCAGGAATAACATTAGAAACCAAGGAAGGAGGAAAGAAAGCACCTCCATTCCTCCTGGTTGTACTCCCTACTTCCTAAATGATTTGACGCCACCGGTAAATAACCTATTCCAGTCAATTTAGGATTCTCTTAAAAATGGTGTTGAATCTCCTTGATGTGTTTACATTAGAAGGAACTTTAAAAGACTTGAAGGAAGCCTCTTATCTTCCTGCTGTGATTCCAGGGCAGAATGGAAGTAGGAAGTCATTTGTTGTCAGTGTATTCTCGTCACCTCTCTGCAGCATTTAAGACTTATAGGGGACCCTATGAGAGACTGTAAGAGCGGACATGGACCTGGAAAGGGGAGTGTTTCTTTTTTGACGTGGTGCTGTGGAGCCGGGGTCCAGGGGACCTGGGTTCCTGTCCCAGTCATCTCGAATTCACGCTGGATGGTGGGCAGTCACGTCTCCTCTTGGAACCACTTCATCTGTTTCCACATCGTTTGCTCGAACGTCGCCACTTGCCTTGTACAGTCCTTGCAAGTGGACTCTGAGTTGTTCAGGCTCCAGGCTCACCTGCAGGGAACTTGGAGAGGAGCAACTGTATTAAGTAAGCCTTTGCTTGTAAAGACCCTTGACGTTGCCAAAGCCTTGCGTCTTTGGCTTCTCTTCAGAGTCCCCACCGTCATCTCAATGTCCTTGCTGTTCCAAGGGCAGTCGTGTGACTGGCACAGGTGCACCATTGGCACGAGGCGAATACCCCCATCTTTCTGTGTGACTCGGGCAGAGCACTGCGGGCTCCCAGGGCTGACATCCTTCCAGCTCCGGCTCTCATTCTGAAACCATCGTCTTAATTAAAACCGAACTCTCTGGGTAGCTGAGCATATTCTCCTGGCTTCTGAATGAGAGCTCTCTTTGTCACGGGGAGACTTGAGATCATTTCGCCAGCTCCAGGGAAACAAAGCATGTGTTCTCGTTTGTGTTTGCCGGGCGAGCAGATGTCTGAGATGTGAGAGGCTTTTCTCTTCCTGTGACATAGATTCTGGCTTAGAGCTGAAGTAAAGATCACTGACACATCATGTCGAGTTCAAAAGAACTCGGATCTTTGTCTTTTAGGCAGGACAGTAGAGTTACTAAGAAGCATTTCTCTGCAGCATCCGCCCACAGTATCATCTGGAATCACTTTCTTTGCCCAGAAAGCCTTAACTTGCCTCTGGGATGGTGTTACCACAATATCATGGCAGTAGAATTCCGAATCTTCTGAGGAAGTATGAAGCGAAGCCACAGCGAAACCAGAGAATTTCTCCATGTGGCCTGTATGCTTTTTGTTCCGTTAGGCGCCCCTACCCCTCCACAACATGAGGGACCCAGAACCCGCCCAACATCTCATCTCTGACGCCTTTCTTCCTTCTTGGCCTCGCTCTGTTGTTCAAAGCTACTTTGAATCACTTGGATGTTCCCAAAAGCCTTGAAAAGTGGTCCATCTGTGGCATTTAGAAGCCGAGCAATCGAGGGAAAGATGTCCTTCCACCTCTGTTATCTAAGCAGAGGGAAGGACCTCCTCTTCACAGAGTAGGATTGCTTTTGCCAAACTGTGTTCGAAGCTAACGGAGGGGAGGGGAGGAGTGGCCCCTGCTGGCAGTGAGACTGGACCGCTACCCGAAGCAAAAGCTGCTCCCTCTTGTCTGTCGGTGCTGCCACGGCTTTCGGGTGTTGTCCGGGCATCTCCGCAAAGCGGCCGTTGGAAGCAGACCGCGGAGGCCAGCTCGCCAGCCATTCCAGACTCCCGGCAGTGCACAGCTGCCCTCTTGGAGAGATCAGCCCCCCACGCCCATGTTTCCTGAGCTGTTTTTCCTAGCATGTAGGTGGGCGAAGCTTCCACGTATCTGTAATGAATAAGCTAAAGTTAATTTCGAACTGGCGGATTAAGTCTTTGAACTCGATTCCTGTCGATCAGTAATGAAACCTACAACCTGCCTTCTCCCCGACCTGGTCCCCACTCGCCAAGAAATCTATTATCGCCATAAGTTGGGGACAGTCCACTTAGAGCACCGGCAGAGATACCATTCCTCTCAACGTGCAGGCTCCTTCCAGACCACCCATGTTGAGCAGCCAACGATCCCCTACAATAATTGCCCTCTCAGCCCTAGGGCCAGCCACTTCCCTGCCAGGCTGTTTGTGTGGGTGGACCGAGTTCCTGGGCGTAGGAGTTGGGTTTTATTTGCTTTTTCGTTTGGCATCATTACTTTCCCTAAAGCACAAGCCCATTAGAACCCTGTCACCTCTCCATGCCGGTTCCAGATGATCTGGGTCCCTCCCACTGCCTCAGGAAGACCTTCACTGTACCTGAGCTTCTGACTTCCGCCACTGCAGCTGCCTTAGCGACACCAGGGGTGAGGGGAGAGGGGTGGGGAGCCCGTTGGCATCTCCCCTTTTCCTGGTTAGACTCTGGTCAACCACCACGTTCTTCTGTCGGCAGATCTGCTTCCGGATTGGTTTTTGAGAACCGTCACTTTCACATTCTTAATCTTTGTTCTGTTTTCCTCTCTTTCATTTGGATTTTCTGAAACTTAAAAAATGCTGCCCTGAAAATAATGTATTTTTGCGTTTGTGTTCTGAGAGCCTCCATGCTGCTGGATTTGGGGGGAGAAATACAGGATCCTCCAGCACTAAGGAGTTTAAGATTTGCAACTAGCAATGCAATTTTTTCTAATAAATATGAGGATATTTACCTTTATTAAGAAATTATACTAAACAATGGTGTCCTAGATCATTTTATGTTCTCATGTTACTTTTGGTCCTATTTTGATTCTATGTGGTGGTAAGCAAAGATCATTACAGACAAAAACTGTAATTTTGTTATCTTTGATTCAATGGAATTTCTTTACTTAAAAAAAAATAAAAGACTAAAAACGAGGCATGGCTGTGTGTCCTCTGTGCAGTGGGGATTTTGTGTCTGAGCGGATTCTTCCTGTGTTTTCACCGAAGCGTAAGCCCGAAGGAGATGGGCGAGACCCCAGGTTCTCGTCACGACTGATTTTTTTAACCCAACCTCGCAAACAAATCCCGAAGAAATGACCAGCCCACGGGTACCTTTACTAGCCCATCCTCTCCAGGCAAGAAAAACAAGGCCCGAAATAAGCGAAATATCAGCATTTTAATATCTATAAAGAGAACCACGTAGACAGAGCGTAAGGGGGGATATAAATGGTCGTTGCCATGGATGATTCAGATGCTTTCCTAACAGTGTTCTTTGAACAGCCTGAGCGAACATTACCTAAATTAAGATTATATTGGGCTGGCTGAGTGATGGTGATGTTTTCTTCTCCTTGGCGCCTGTCTGAATCCAAGCGAAGGGCATCCCACGGCCGGGCACTGGGCCAGCCAGGAGAGTTATT
Organism: Rousettus aegyptiacus; assembly: GCF_014176215.1. Classification (NCBI taxonomy): domain Eukaryota; kingdom Metazoa; phylum Chordata; class Mammalia; order Chiroptera; family Pteropodidae; genus Rousettus; species Rousettus aegyptiacus. Next base: position 52,256,353 of record NW_023416289.1, on the reverse strand, counting down.
CACGCTCCCTCAACCCAAGAGCCTGCATTCAGGCCATGCAAAACCTTTGACGAGCTGGGTGGGGTGGGGTGGGGAGTGTTGGTTTTGGAGGATGTGCATTAACACGACCCAAGAACGCTGTTACGTCCCTCTCCAGTAAGTAGCTTCTCCCTACTTCCGATCCCTCATGAAAAAGCCAGATAGGTTCTTTTGATCCAAGAAAACCACCTTGCGAAGAATACCACCTATGAAAAGCACCCCCTGGAAGAGATGTCAGGTCCAGGATGTTAGGCTGATGCCAGATGATTGCCAGGGTGGCCGGCACACAGCTGCGCCTCTCCTGGGGCAGTCCTATAGGTTGGTTCTCTGTGACATTTACCAGCAATCACTTGCTGTCCTGATGGAGCTAATATATTTTTTGTCATACTTTTTGTTAACAGGTCCCTCAGCTGTAGCCCTATAGGGAGTAACTTGCCCATCGTAAGGACCAAACACCTACCTGGACGGCCCTCTGTAGGTGTGACTGCCTCCCTCCTCATAGCTCTCTTGGGTAATGCCCCCCAGAGGGGCTTTCATGTACCCGAGTGGTCGCAAAGACATGACGGGCATCTCGCCCCTCCTCGTGGCTGCATGTGCCAGAGCTGCTTTTTGACTCACGCTTTCTACCTCATTTGGAATCACCCAGCATCTCTCCTGAAGACTGTTTGGTTTCCTCTTGGGAGTTATTTCCTCCTGTATCTGATGATATTGGTGAAATTGGCCTGGAATAAGTGACGTTCTAATTTCATCCTTCCTCTTCCCCCTCCTACCTACACTTGCTCTATCCCGCGGTGGGGGTGGGGGTGGGATTTGAGACCAACTGTGAGCAGTAACAACTGAAGGGATCTGAAGTCAACGTTGCTGTGTCGGTTGCTAGCTACTTCCTAGCTCTTTGCCCTTGAGCGGGATTGAACCTTGACGTTTTGTTTTTGTTTTTTACCTGTAATATGGGAATATTTATAAGAATGCCTCTCTCCGGATATTCGGAGATTCTGCATCACTAGCAAGCTCCCAAGTGGGGCGGACACCACCCTGCTGGGACCACACTTTGAGTGGTGAGGCTCCCAGGTAACCGGTGAGCTACCTGACCCAGCATGCCAAGTGTCCTCAGCAGCAGCATCATGCCTGCCACTGAAAGAGTGACAAAAGATGGTCCAATTCACCCATAACTGACCCTTCAGCTCTTTCCCTGTCTAGCTTGAGACCTGGGCATTCCAGGAAGACTTGTCTGGGCCTCCCTCCAGCGTCCCCTACGTGAACTTGAGGCCCTGAGCAGAGGCCAGTCTCATTCAGAGGCCCTCTGAAGCTGGTGGCCCCTTTCCCTCCTGAGGCCTCCACCCACACCTGAACAAATTGCCTCCATCTGCTAACAGACAATCTTCCCCGAAGGTCCATGTGAGGCCGGCAGGAACGCATCACTGTGACTTCCCAGTTCCCGCTGTGTTCACATTACTTTGACGTGGCAGAATCTCTGCCTCGTCCCAGATGTCTTTGGAGAGGAGGCTGTTCTGGGCAGCAAATGGTTGTCATGGAAGTTAAACTTTGTTGTCCCCCTTCCCATATTTGGTGGCTTTCAAAAGAATGTTTTATTGTCCCTCTTCCTCTCATTGATGCGGTGGTGGTGGCCCCTCGTAAGAATCCGGCGGGTAGGCAGCTGGGACTTTGTGAGGCTGAGCATGTCAGATTTTAACATTAACATCCATGGTCTTGGGAAAGGTCTCCCAAATGTGGCACCACCTTCCTGGGCAAAGTCTGGCCCAACCTGCCCACCTCTCTCTCCTGATCCCCTTGCCTCTGAGCATGGAGGGGCAGTACCAGGACAAGGCCAGCAGAGGGCGGTGCCAGCTCACAGAGTAGACTCACTGGGTCCCAATCCTATAGCTTCTGCCTCAGAAAGCCCCTGGGCTTTCTCGTCAAAACCCGGCCTTCTTAGCTCCAGATGTTCTGGGAGATCCCTCCTGATGAGGCTGCTGAGCCCTCTTCAACCAGCGCAGTTCCATGCAAGATCGAATTTGAAAAAGTAGAGCCTCAACTTTTAAAGGATTTTGAAGAACGATTTAGAGGAAAGACTCACTGGTCAGCCACCCACAAAAATTTGCTGTGATTCCTCCTCCAGCTCTGAAGTCCTATGTAAATATCATTTATGATCATGGATTGTTGACTATGAATGTTATAGAGAAGGAGGTTACTCGGGTGATGAGCATACACTGCTAACCTAGAAACAAAAGAAAGGATGTAAGAAATAAATGCGTATACATGTCCATTCACATACATGTGTACAGATACATAGCCATGCCAACAAACAAGAAAGAGAACTCAGTGGATCAGAGAAACTCCTGAAGAAGTCAAAGCAGAAGGCATTGGATGGAACCCACAGCCTAGGAAACAGCTAAAGATCCTGTTCCAAAAGGTAGATGCAGCACAAATGGTGGTGCTTCATGCCCACAAAAAGTGGGGTGACTCCCCACACAAGAGCAGAGGTCTTGGGATGATTACTGGGTACCTCAGTAGGAGCGGCCAGGCCAGTAGATCCCTACCCAGCACCACCAGCCAGACAACAGAACCAGTGTCTGCCAGTGGAAGATCCCGAGAGACCTGTCAGTGCCTGTGAGCCCCATGCCCTAAAGAAGCCAGCCCTCCCTCCCCCAAGAGCAGTGTGCTCAGCAAACAGTCGCCTCGAATCAGAGGTGTAAGAGACAAAAATGAGCACACACTCAAGAATCACCAAACACTTGAGGGATACCAACTCCACAGAAGGAAAAGCATTTGTATTTCTTAAAACGCGCAGAGCCGGAGAATAGACGTTCGTCCCTGTGAAGTGCCCGAGACTGCACATTGAGAAGGGCTTTCACCTTGAGGCTCGAGAGGGTGCTCAGAGAAAATGCCACCTGTAAAACTTCCGCTGAGGCGAGGGGCCTGGGGCAGAGAGCTTTTGGTGGAGGGGCCCCGCAGACAGAAGGAGGGGGCACAACTGCCACCCTGGAAGGACGTCAAGGTCCATCACTGCACACATCAGACTGACCCCAACTGAGGGGACCAGGCCACCCCAAAGTGGAGCTGCTTCAGACCTGCCTCCACCCTGGAATTCGATGTGGAAAAACCCCTCACCGGCCTACCGGCTGCCAAGGTTACTATGCTTGCCAGCTCCCCTCTTCTTTAATTGGGGTGGGGGGATGCGGGAAAGGTGCAGAGACTTTTAAACAAGCCTCCTTGCCCATTTCACAGACCCTAAAACTCTTAGGAAGGAAGTCATTGAGAAGCTTAATCAGTCTTTGAAACAACTTCACGCAAGTCACTGTGCTAAAGCTTCAGAGGCAGTAGAAATATAACTGCCCCCCAATTCTTCTTGTTCAGAGGAATTCTCCCTGCTTTATTGCCCCCAAACTTGGGAGGAGGGTCAACACCTGAGCTCACCCAAGCTTAGGGAGTTTCAAGGGAACCACAGTCACCCCAGGCAGCCTTTTTCCCAGCCTCCTGGGGTCCAGGACAGCTGAGGAGAGGCCCAAGGGTGCTAACTAACTATAGGTCAGATGGCAGGAGATATCCTCAGAAGGCGGTGTTCTCAGCTTGGGTCCCGGGGCTGAAGAGCTGCTCAGCCACGACCTTGCCATCATACTTGGGCAGTGTGCCCCCGAAGTCAGTGGGCAGGATGTCCTTGTCGATCTCCTGGAAGAAGCTGGAGAGGTCATCTCCATGGACGAAGACCTGCAGGAAAGCAGGGGAGACAGAGCTGAACAGGGGGCGCCCTAAGGATGAAGGATGGAAGGGAGGAGAGGGACAGGAGGACAGAGACACAGCGTGCCACCTCTGCCTGGTGGCACCCTTCTCCACAGCCCTTCCTGTCGTGCGCTGTCTGCGGGATCCACTCAGTTCAGAACTACGGTAAGTCTGAGAAGGGCTTGGATGGGGGCCCCCACCTTCATCCCTCTTGTCTCACGAACCCTGTTCTGCTACAGCCCCATTCACTCAATTCACTCAGTCACCCACCAGCGGGTCACTAAGCACCGTCTTCCCCGTGTGGCCAACGCACTCACCCTCTGGAGCAGCTTGCTCTTCAAGAAGGGCTTGACCACGTTGTAGGTCGTGGTGAAGTACCACGGCTGGTGGATAAAGTGGATGGCTTTGAACCGGGCTGGGAAGGAATCCTGCAGTGACAGAGAGCACACCCCCCGCAGTCCCAGTGGCCTCAGAGGTTGTCACCCAGTCCCCCACCGCCTCTCCCCCTGGCACAAGGACAGACTTGTCTCATCACACGGGTGTCCCAGAGGACGGCCCACTGAAGCTCCTATTCCCGGGACACCAGCTGGGGAGTCCTGGCTTCACTGTGGCTTCAAACTGCGGGAGGAAGCCCCCGGCGCCACTCAGCCCAGCCTGCTGGCCCCGAAAAGCTTGCTAGTAGGTAAAGTGAAAAAAAAAATAAAATAAAGGAAATGGTAGCCTTGCTTGGTTTTTACATGAGATGAGTTTTTCAAATCCACTTGCATGCTGAGTGGATCGCAAACTATTATGGTCCACAGGGACACCACTGTCATGCCTCAGTGTCCCTTAACCCTTCCCATGGCTCTCACCTGCCCCCTTCTCCTTTCCCAGGTACACATAAAGCAGATTCAAGGTGAGCTCTAAGAAAGGACTCTAACTCATCAGTATTTATAGGAGTGAGTTGTCAGGGGCGTTAGTGACATCCTTTCTCAGGATAAATTCACGTTTGAAGAGAGGCAATGAGACCAGGTGGACAGAGAGAGAATTGGATCCCAGGTCAGAAGGTGTAGGTTCAAGTCTGGCCTCTGTCTCAAGGTCAGTTTTGTGACCGTGAGAAGTCACTCAAATCTCTGAGCTTTGGTTTCCAGGTTTGTGAAATGAAGCAGAGAAGGAGTGAGAGGATGCTTTCAAAGAGTAAGTGAATTACTGGATGCGAATAGTTGGCACACTGTTGATCACCGGGCAAGTGTCTGTGGTTGCCATTGCTCTTCACGGCCCTAGGTGTTCACCTTCTCAGGTCCCTGCCAGCACTGTTAAACCAGGACGCTGGGCCAGGCCTCCCAGCCTCCCGGCCCGTGTGCAGCTCCTGCAGGACAGAATGCAGAGGCCTCACCTGGAGCATGTCCACCATCTTCCTGAGATCGGCAGCCCGAAGCCCGGCAGCCTGCTGCATGGTAAAACCCTTGAAGTTCTCAATGATGCAGAAGCCGTTAATCTGAGTTTCCTCGTTCTCCAGTAGCTTCTCCAGGATGAAACAATACGCCTGCAAGATCTTAGGCACAGAGTGAACCAGCTGTGAGACGCAACCCACAAGGATCGAGGTCCTAAGGGGAGAGCTAACTGGTACATCCTTTGCCAGAGGTAATTTGTCACGGGCCTTGAGCTGGGATGTTGCCGCTCCGTGAATGGACCCCAAGAAAGTAACCTTGAATGCCATATCCGTGGTTAGATGCCAGAGTGCTCATCTCTGAACCCTTATAATAGTGAGACGACCTAAATGTCCAACAATAAGGGACTGGCGAAGTTATGGTACATTCGTGCTGGAGCAGTTAAAAACGATGTATAAGACTAATGATACAGGGAGATGTTGCTGTGTGGTATGCTATTCTAGGGTATAATCCCATTTGTATTTTTAAAAGTGTGTGCATACATGTACATGTGTACATATGTGTACGTTTCTAGGTCTCTAGAAAAAATGGATTCGTAGAAATCTCAGTGGTAGAGTTGTGGATTATTTTTAATTTGTGATATTTTTGGCATTTTCTAAAATGAGAAGATATCACTTACGTAATAGGAAAAAATACTTAAGTTTCTTCCTTAACATGTATAATTTATATATACGCGCACATATGCACATATAAGAAATGTGCATAATGTTTGTGAGGAAAGCTTTAAAATACTCCTGAAGGCTCGGAAGCAGGTCTGTAAAAGAGAAGCATTCTTGCTTGCACACAGAACTGGGCACGGAGGAATTAGCATTCACAAAGAGGTGAGTTCCCCCGAGTGTGTTACTTGTATTTAATGTCATCCCAACGTGACTTCTAATATTTCTCCTGGAGCTAAAAAAGTGAATTCCAAAGTTCACAGGGGAACGTCAACAGGCTAGCAGCCCTAGAAAGGCCCTGAGAAAGAGGAGCGGTGAGGACGGAGCGGGCCCTGCCGGAAAGCCGTGCCACGTGTGTGTGAACGAGGGCGGGCCGCTGAAAGGTCGGAACCCGTGCTGCCCGGAACCTCCCAGCGCGGGGTCCACTCGTCCGTGTCCTCCGTACTGCTCTCAGCTTTCAGCATCTGGCAGGGTCAACCCCAGCCCTTGGCTCACAGCTGTCAGTCAGCCCCTACTTGGCAGGAAGGCCCGAGGGCAGCCATGTATTGGCCAGTGGGCCCCGCCAGCAAAGCCGCTGAGTTTTCCAGCTGCCCTGACACATCCTAGACCCCCAGAAAGAACCTGGTGGCATTGGTCACCTCCCTTCCCCCACTGACCTACAGACCTTGCCTTCTGGGGAGCCAGGAAGGAGAGCCCGATAGAGGCCCGGGCTGGGGGAGGCGAGCCCCTACTGACCTCGTCAAAGGTGATTTCTTCAGAGTCCCAGTTCTCGATGTTGAAGAGCATGACCACTCGGCCATACTTGTCCCTTCTGGAGAGGACGCCAGGGTAGCCAGCCTCGATGGTGCAGCGGACGGCCTCCAGGGATAGGCTGTTGAAGAGCTCGGGGTACTGTAGCCGGAAGTGCACGTAGCCTGGGGGAGGGAGAGTGGAGGGGCTCCCTCAGGGTGGTGGCAGTGCAGACACCTGTGTGTGCCCAAGCGAGCAGGATACTCCACCTTTCTGAGGCTAACATTGGCCTGTCTCACCAAGTTGTCATGGTGATCGAACAAGGCTCTAGGTGTGAACATCAGGTGCCAACTGCACACGCATGAGCCGTGATCCTAACTCTGAGGCCCACTAGTGCTTGTTTTTTCTTTGCTCTCTCCCATGGGAGAGAGAGAGGCACAGGTATCTCAGCCGGGCACAGGGCGAGCTGAGTGGGGGTGGAGAGAAGACCCCAAGGTGAAATCTAAACCCGAAGCAGGACAAAAAGGCCCTCGCGGATTTGACGACACGCGTCTGCCACCTACAGGCCCCATCCTCGCTGGTCCCTGCCTCCCCCTGGCCGTCTCTACCTCTGAACCCTGGCGGGGCCAGGCCCAAGGAGATGTGCGGGGAGGACGTGCCCAGGGCGTCCCGCTGGCCCCCCGGCTGCTCCTGCAACACTGCGGACACACCCCACCAGCTCGCGTGGTCCTTGCCTGCTGCTCGTCCCCCAGATATATCTCATTTCCTTCAGGTTTGTCTTCAAAAGTGCCCTTTGCACCAGAGCCTGTACCCTCAAACTTCAACCCCTCAGTCCTTTATAGCCACCTCTTTCATTTTTCTTGTTATTCCTTTTTACCATCTAGCAGGCTTCATATTTTTAGTTTATCTGATTTGTTATTTCCACCGTTAGAATATAAGGCCCACGAGGGCTGGCAGTTCTTCTCTGCTTTATTCTCTGCTGCACTCTTTGGCCTAAAACAGTGGTTGGCACAGCATGGCAGTGAATTTGGGGAAGGAAGAAGCAAGAAAAGGAGGCTCATTCGCCTGCGGAGGGCCCGCTCAGACACCCCTTCCCTCCAGCGGTGAGGAAACTTGTCTTGACCCAGCCAGCAGGGTCAAGGCAGCTCTGCCCTGGAGGCTCCATCCAGACTGGCACCATCTTCTCTCCATCCTGTATGAGCTTTAAGTACCTGCGGGGCGCCGGGCACCACATACCCACCTTCCTTGCAGGGCTGCAGAGCCAAAGCCTACCTCTAGGGCAGTGAAGGGGTGGAGCGGGGAGGGGAAACTCCTCTCCTCCTTGGGCACCCAGTTTGGTGGCTGAGTTCTATTCATTGAAACCCAAGACTGGGAGAGAAGGGAAAGAAGCCAGATCTCTAGGAATCCGGCCCTGCCATATTCATTCATCGTCACAGCTGAGCGGGACCTCAGAGGCTGTTCAGCCCCTACACCTATTTTACAGGTAAGGAGAGGAAGGTTCAGAGACCAGTGCAGGGCACGGGATGGGAGGGAAGCAGAGGGTGGATCTCCTCAGTGGCCAAGTGAGCGCCCCACCCCCAGCCTTCCCAGGGCCCTTTCTCCAGCGCGGCCTCACCTCTGAGCAGCTCGTAGGCGCGCCCCACGTGGAACTTCCGCGCGCGGATGAAGCGCAGGAAGAAGGCGCTGTCCCTCCCCTGCACCGTCTCCGCCACCACCCGGGCCAGCTCCTGCCCGGAGGCTGCTTGCGCCTCCACCAGCTTCTGCAGCTCCCGAATCACCTGTTCCCGAGTCTCTTCCCTCTCGTTCAGCTCATCCTTGGCCTGGAACAGAGCCGGGTGGAAGCACCAAGTCACAGGTAGATGCTATGCGATGAGGGGCGCGCACAAGTGGCAAGACCGGTCGAGGGGCAGAGAGAGGGCGCTCGTCTGCCCAGGGGGCAGCATCTGCACTGGTCACCCCGGATGGCCAGGTACATTTGGAGAAAATTAGTTCCAACTGCCCAGCCCAGATTGGGCTGCAGGAGTTAGCAACAAACAGGTCTAAGCGTTTCTAAGCATAACAGCCTACATTTCCTGGCCCCTGGTTGCCACCTTTTAAATACATTGTGTTTTTCAATCTTTGCCACAACCCATCACAGTGAGGTTGGTATTCTCCCCATTTCTAAGATGAGCAAACTGAGGTTCACAGAGTGAAGATATGCTTGCCCACATCACCAAGAAAGAAAAGGGGTGGACCCAATTAAAAGTCCTACTGAGGCTGGACTTTTCATCTCTGGGCTCTGCTGCCTCCTAGGCTTAATTCTGATCTTTTCCAAAACAAAGTTACCCAGCAGGTGGGCGGCCCGCCTCTGCCCCAGGGCCTCCACTCTTCTCCTAAGCAGAAGCTGGAGAAGTCAGTGAGCTACCAGCAGCTCTCTCCTAGGATGGAATGAGGGCTGAAGGCAGAGGAGGGGGAGTCAGGTTCGGAGAAGCTCAGGGCACTTTTTGCCTGAGAAGCCCAGGGAAGCAGAGAGGGAAGCCAGGAGCCCGGGCTCAGCTCAGCCCCAAAACAGCTCTGCCACCCTCGACAGACAGAGCGCAGTCTGTTGATCTCTGAGCTCGACCAACAAGTTCCTTTCATGGGTTCAGAAGGCAAGACGCAGAGAGAGAAAGCAGTTTGCTCAGGGTCACACAGCAAGCTGGAAGTAGGTCTGATCCTGGAAATCAGGCCTCTTGCCTGTTCAGTAGAGGCAGCCATCGGATCCCTGTCCTGCAGGGTCACTTGCAAACCAACGTTCTTGATATCAGAGTCTAGGATGATCCCTGGTCCAGAGGCCCCAGGTCCCAGCACTGGTTTCAGGGACCCCTGTGGGGGCTGTAGTTTGGGATAAGGCTGGCCTGGACGTCTGGTCAGCCCAGTTGCTGCCATGGGCCAGACCATGGTGCTCCTAGAACAGGCCCGTCCATTAGGCCCAGAATGACCTGGAGAGCTGGGGCGGGACCCTTTCCACAGAAGACAGGATGCGGGTCGTATCCCCGCCTTGTTGCTCCCTAGCCTGCCCCTCCCCACAGCCAGCCACCTCACCTTCTGCAGAGTGTGTGGGGGCAGCTTAGTGCACCGGCCGAAGACAGGCCCGTGGTCCTTGGTTGTAAGCCGCTCCAGCTGGGCACGGAGCTCCTGTTCTTCTTCGGGGACCATGCGGAAGCTGCCCACCTGGGCAGAGAGCAGTCAGGGAGAAGCAGCAACAGGCTCTCATCAGCCTGGGCGAGCCAGGCAGATGGGCCTGCTCAGACTCTAAACTTGGGCTTTTGCCCAAGGTCACTATTAAGGCTCCTCACTTTGGATGGGGTCAGGGACCACAGAGGGGTTGTAGGGGTGAGTGCCCATAGGCGTGAGCCAACCGGGTGACTAAGAAGCAGAGAGGGAGAGAGGGAAAGGGGGAAGGCGGATGGAGGCGAGCCCCAGGGCACAGGGATGCTCACCCCCGCTGACATGCTGCCTCTAGAAGCCCGATTCCTCTGCCTTGGAGAAAGGAGGGCCCCGTTTCCACGGTCCAGGCGTCTTCAGGCAGCCTCCTCCCTAGGAGAGGAAGTCAGGGCTGCAGTGGATAGAGAAACTCTTCTGGTATTTTCTCAGAACAGTAGATTTCAAACTCGAGGGCATCAGAAGCTCCTAGGGTATCTGTTGGAAATGCCACCAGTAATTCTGACTCAGGAGGTCTGAACTGGACCCCAGAAGCTGCACTTCAAAGCAGCACCCCTCCAATGGCTCGGAAGAGGAGAATTTTCAGGCTACACTTGGGAAACACCCGTTTGAGAAAGAGTACACACACACATAACCCAAACTTCGGTTCTTAAGAAGTTCTTAAGATGAGTTGGCCCAGCCAGGAAAAGACTAGGGGTGGCCTTCATTCTCAGTTACACAATCTGCAGGGTAAGGCACTCTGTCTTCCATCTGTGGCCCTCCTTCTCCGGCCCAAAGAGGGCCCTCGAAATCTCCCCAGTGTAGTGGATGACCCCTTCCCAGTGCTTTGATTCTCAGGAGGGGCGATGACTAGTTACATAATCATAATACTGGGTGTGTGTTCTGTGCTTTGTGATGCTTTTTTTCAAATCCATTAGCTCAGACTCTGGGCCGGCATTATTATTCCCATTTCACATAGGAGGAAACAGCCCAGGAGAATAAGTGAGTCGTCCAAGATCACACCTCCAGAAATAACCAGGGGTCAGGACTCCAGCGTCCAAGCTGTGACTTTCAGTCAGCACCAAGAGGTAGCCTGTTGTGGCAAAAGTCAGACCTGGGTTCAAATTCTGTCTTTCACTTACGAGCCGTGTGATTGAACCTGGGTCTGGGTTATCACCTATGGAAGGGAGACGGGAGGGTCATGGAAATTAATTAAATAAAGTACACAGAAGCAGTGCCGGCCACCACAATAAACTCCTCCTTGGCCCACATGACACCCGAATGACCTGCTGAGTCTTGGGGACAGCTTTCCTGTTTCCAGATTTTCTCCCTGCCACCTCAACATCTCCAGTGCCTTTTAAGGACACGTCACCACCCTGCTTCTGCCTCTGACCAGGTTCCCACTGGTCAGTTCCGTTACGTAGTCACGGTTGGTAGGTGGCAGAGGTGGGACTTGATCCGTTATCTCTCTGACACCAAGGCCGCTTTGACACCTACAGCCAAGGCACGTCCAGGCGACCTTTCTAGGAGAGCTAGTGTCGCAGAAAACCCAAAAGGTCAGTGATACCTGGGTTCGAATCAGCCTTTGTCATTCGCCGCCTGTGTGACCTTAAGCAAGTTATTTCACCTTCCCGGGCCTCAGTTTCTCATCTGAAAATCGGGGCTAATCCCCGCACCTCCCATATAGAGTTGTGCCGAAGAGCACAGAATTTCCGTAAGGTGCCCAGCGTGGTGTTTAGCTCTGACACGTAGTACCGCTTTCTTTTCTTAGCATCATGCTGATCATTACCCCAGCTTGACAGAGAGACTTGCAGGGAGGTGGGCGGGGGTGGGTGGAGGGGTTAGGGGGGTTTGTCCCAGGGAATATCTGAGGGTCTCCCATTTTCTGCTTCTCCCACGCCACAGCCCCAGCCAGGACAAGGGGTGTATTGGGGGCTGTCGCCCACCAACAGGAACCAAACCTAAGCCCTCTCTCTGGCAAGGAGATTTCCAGATACGTGGACGGGGAGACAGATTGAAGCGCTGCTGCTCTCGCCTGGGCTTTGCTGGAACGGGAGTGGAGAGGCTGACAGAAGCGCTCCGTCCAGGAGCTCAGACAGGAGAGAGCGCGGCTGGACAGCCCCAGCCGGTGACGCAGGTCGGCAGGACAAAATCCCGGCTCTTAGAAATGGAAGGTTACGTCACTACGGCGACTTTTTAAAAAACAGGCCATTCTGTTAACTTTGACTTTTTAAAGTACTGATTTATGAGCCGTACACACCGAACAAATACCCACCCTTCCCTCCACATCAAGGCCGTTCCCTGCTGTCTAGAGATGCCAGTTAAAATACACTATGCCCGATGACATGTGAATTTCAGATGAACAACAAATACTTTTTAAAATATAAGTGTGTCCCCAATATTGCACGGGACATAGAGTTCAAAAAGTATTTGCGATTCGTCTGAAATTCATATTGAAATTCACATGCACAATCTAATTCACATTTATTTGCCAAGTGGCTTCAGGTTGGTTTGGCCGACCTTGGACAGTGGCCAGTTGGCTTCAGTTCTACAGGCACCTGGGATGTGGTCTCCCCATCCCCAATGGCTCACCCCACACCTGGGCTCTCTGGTACTGACTTACCTGTCAGGCTAGCAGCTCCTTCTCGGGGCCACCTGGTGCCTGCCTCCCTCGGGAGCCCTGGAGGTCGCCTCCATGGGAGGCGTGGTCCAGTCAGCAGGCTGGGATTACTGTGTCACAAGAAACTTCTCATGGCCCCGGTTTCCGTTAAGTCAGACCCACAGGAGGCCCAGATTGGGGCCAGCAAAGCACCAGCGGGGAGAGGGGACCCGCCTCGGCCTGGCTGAAGCCGCCTCAAAGCCATCCTTTGTGTGGTCTGCTCCCGAGTTCCTGCTCAGCCATGTGGAAGCCAGGCTGTGGGGGTGGACCGGGGCCAGCCCCATTCTGTCCTCCCTGCCCTCGCTCTCATCGCAGGGGCTCTGAGGGAGCACGCCCCAGGGGAAGACATGCAGGAGGGAAAGGGAAATTTTAAATGCGATCGCCAATGCAATGGCAGCTGTGGTGTTCCCAGGCCTGTCACCCTCTCCCCCAGCCCAGCAGGGCCTGGGGAGGCCGTAGTCGCCTCTACCGTGAGTGGGGCCAATTGAGACCTGTAACTGGTTAGGCTGAGCGGGGAGAGGACAAGACAGGCTGACCTGCCTTCTAGGCGGCATGGCGTGGTGGTAGGAGAGACTGCTCTGCCCGCCCGCTGTGAGAAGTGACTTCAGCACTGGGCGACTCGGTTTTCTCCTCTGAGAAATAGGGATAATTAGTGGAAGGGCTCACGGCTTTAGTGAGAGTAAGATGCAGTCCAGTGCTTAGCTTAGTGCCTGACACTTAGCAAGTATAAATGTGTGTAAATGCTGGCACTTACTCCAAACACAGGGTCAGTAGGCTCCTGGGAAGATAGGACTCGCCCCACCCTCTGTATAGCAGGAGCCCCCCACCCCCACCCCGCAGCCCCTCAGCAGGGCTTCCCCCAGGGGGTGGGGGTGGCTTTCCTTTAGAATATTCTCTCTCTAGGATTCCAAGGGCAGGGAGCTCCCTGCTTCCACTCCTGGCCAGTTCTCCGTGTTTTAAAACACATCCTTGGTCTGAGCCCCAAGTAGCCTTGACGAATGTCACCCTCCGTGCTGGCTTTGCCTCCTGGTTTGCCCAGGACAGGTTCAAGCTCCTGCGCACAGTACGACCTCCAGAAATCATCCCCAGAGGTTCCAGTTTTCAACCCCTTCCTACTTGGATAGGTTTGCGATCGCTTCACCCTTCCGTGCCCTCTCCAGTCACCGTGGGCTTTGCGAGAGTGTCACTGAAGCGTAGTGCTCCAGGGCCAGAACCTGACCCCCACCTGGCTCTTTGGACCCCATCCTCCAGAGCACACCGAGGCGCCTGCGACTTGGGTAACCTCGAGCCCTCTGCTCCTCCTTCTCCGGGCGCCCGCTGTGTAGGCCTTGGCTCTTAGGCCATTTCCCTCCCAGGTCTTCTCTGGAGCTAGGGGAGCCCTCACCTCCATCCTTCAGCTCCCTCATGGGCTTAATCCTGCGCTGTCCATCCACATACAGCCCTTCAGCATTTGAAAAGGGGTAATGCGACCAAATGCTGAATTGTACATTTTATTTCATTCTAACCAACTTAAATTTAAATTTAAAAACTGATACTGGATTCAGTTATTGGAAGACTTTTAAGTATGCATGCAACAATTTAGGCGTATGATTCTACGTTCTCAACTGTAAATTGTGTGATCAAGGATTTCTGGTGAAAATTTCATGCAAAGTGAGATACGCTTTAACTATAAAATACCTATTGGATTTTGAAGACTTAGTATAGAGAAAAAAATGTGTAAAATTTATCATTAATGATTTTTGTTCAGCTTAATGATCTGAAATGATATACTGGGTTAGAAATATATTAGCATTAATTTCACTCGTTTCTTTTTACGTTTCTGTGACGTGGTTATTAGAAAATTAAAATTTCTCTAATTTTAGTTTAACAGCTCTGATTATACTTCTAACGGACCGGGCTGGTCCAAACCTTGCTGCTTCTTGAAGTGTGGCCTATAGACTGAGAGCAGCAGAATCATCTGGGAGTTTGTTGGAAATGTAGAGTCCCAGGCACTTCTCCAGACAGGCTAAATCAGACCCTGCAGCTTCGCAGGGCCTCCATGTGCATCATACAGGTCTAAGCATGCTCTGTCCCAGAGAGGTTCTGGTCCTCTCCTCCTCCTGCCTGCCCCTGACTTCTCACTGCCCATCAGCTCTGAGGATGGTGGCGGAGTAGACTAAGGATGCCCCCTGCCCACCATCCTGGTCCTCTTCTGGGCACTGGTGGCCCAGTGGGAATGGGGCAGCAGAGGAAGGAGGACAGAGAGGGAGGATCCCCTGATCTGATTCTAGTCCTGGCCCTGATGACCAGAAGCCATTGACTCTCTCAGATGTCAGCTGCTACACCTGTAAAATGGTGTTATGGGCTTACCTGTGTTCTCCCCAAATTCATGTATTAATGACTTGTATCACCTAGGACCTTAGAATGTGACTGTATTTGGTGAAAGGGTCTTTAAAAAGGTAATTAAGTAAATTAATTTAATGTTGGTCATCAGGGTTAGACCTAATCCAATATGATTGGTGTCCTTATAAGAAAGGATTAGAGCACAGACATGCACAAAGGGAAAGCCATGTGAAGGCACCGGAAGAAGATGCCACCTGCAAGCCAAGGAGAGGGGCCTCTAAAGAAACCAGCCTGGCCGACGCCTTGACCTTGGACTTCCAGCCTCCAGAATTGTGAGGAGATGAACTTCTGTCATTTAAGCCACTCATTGTGTAGTGCTTATTTTTGATAGCTTTAGCAAATAGAGGTGGGATATTGGATTTTTTCCCCAAGTACTTCATAGGGTGTGAGGCTCATGGAACAAATGGTGGTAGGCTGGGTGGGGGAGCCACGGAAGCCCCAGGAGAGGCTCTGGCAAAGCTGGGTGATGGGCTCTGTCACGAAGAACATTCCTATTCCTGTACAGCACAAATACATTTGAGTTAATGGCACAGCCCTGACCGGAGTGGGCTGCACAGAGCTTTTGTAAGGCGCTCACAGGCCACGAGGCCCTTTTTAGGGAGCAGAGCTTTCTTTGGCATTATCTTCTGCTCACAGCCCTTCTCCTGCCTCTGCCCTGCTCTTCCCCCTCCCAAGAGTCACGTTCACGTCTGGCTCCTCCAGCTGGAACAATGGTGCTACTGTGTCAGGGGAGACGCTGCCCTCATTGGCCTGGACACCTGTGTTGGCCACACTGGCAGACAACTGTGGGCTCACAGGCTCTCTTTGCCAGGCTGGGGACAGGGAGGGAGGGGCCTTGCGTTTGCCTTGACCCCATTCTGTACTGTGGCAGGTGTCCTACCAGCATTATCTAGTCCTTCCAGGTGTGAGGCAGAGAGTAGAATCCCCCAGAGAGGAAAGGACCTGTCTGAAGCCACAAAGCTTGTAAGGAGTGGAGACCAAGTCACTCCAAAGCACTGTCATCATTCAGCACACAAGGCTGCCCCCTCTTGCAAAAGTGAGAACCACACAGGTGTGGCTGCCCAGGGAAGGCACACCTGTCCCTGGCTCCTGGGGAAGGAAGGTGATGTCACCTCCCTTTCCTGGGAGCAGCCCCGGGGGGCCAGAGTCTGGTCACTGCCCTCTTGGGCTAGTAATAATTCTCCTGGGCTAGGGAGGACCCTAAAAAATTTCCAGGCTTCAATCTTTCCTTTGAGAAATGGGAAAACCCAGGTCGAGGGACGTCCTGCACCTTCCTTAAAATTACTCAGTGGTAATGAGACTTCCAGAACTAACATGGGCTCCAGCTCCCCCAGGAGGCACACTCATTCCACAAAGGAGGGTCTGCCCTGTGGCAGTTGGGGTGGGGGTGCCGAAAATTCAAGCGATGAGGAGTAGGAAAATAAAATCGATGAGTACGCTTATTAGAATATTTTAGAAGTAAGTAGGTTGAATAATATGAAGGAAAACAAATAGGTGCTCTCAACGGGGAACTTGGTTTTAACCCCCACCACCAAAGGAAAAGATGGAAGTGTTTATTATGAATGTCTGTTGAATGTCTCCCCCAAATTCATACGCTGAAGCCCTACCCCCCAGTGTGATGGTTAGGAGGGATGGGGCTTTGGGGAGGTAATTAGATTTAGATGAGGTCCTGAGGGTGAGGCTGTGGATGGGATTAGGGCCCCTATAAGAAGAGGAAGAGACACCTGAAAACAGTGAGAAAGGCCTTGTGAGCACACAGTGAGGAGGCAGCCATCTTCACGCCAGGAAGAGGGTGCTCATCAGAACCGGACCACGCCGGCCCCTGATCTCATGCCTCCAGCCTCCGGAACTGTGAGAAAATAAGTGTCTGTTGTTTAAGATACCCACTCTATGGCATGGTGTTTGGGCGGTACTCATAGGAGGGAAACTGTAGGAAGGGAGAGGTTAAAGACTAAGACTAAGGCCCGAGAGGGCTACGCAAGGGTAAGGTCCTTGCTGAGAAGATGGAAGAGGGTGGGACTCAGTGCTCCAGAGGAGGTGCCACCCTCGGCCTGGATGGCGGAACACTCTCTCATTGCTACGGGGAGCTAAAGGAAAGGATTGGTGCTGATAACAGTGAGTTTAAAGATTGGGTGGGAAAGTTGAAGTCATCTGCTGAGAGTGAAGGAGGAGATAGAAAAAAATGGAAATAATCCTCATGAAGAAAGGAAGGATAAACGTACTAGGGAAGATTGTCTGGCAGTGTTGAAGGCCCCCTTGAGGTTGGTTGCGGTGACTTTTTTGGGGCGCCCATGAACACAGTCATGTGAATTCTCCAGCACGACCCAACAGCCCAGGTATAGCTCCCACAAAGGAATATGGCCGGTTTCATACAGAGTTAGAGTTTGCAGGAGAGGATAGGTGGATGGAAGGACAGACAAGGGGGCAAGGTGAGGGGGCTGGCAGAAATGTGGCTGGACTATTAAAGCTTGGAATTAAAGATGGCGGAGGACTGGGGGATAGTGAAGATTAGAGAGTAAGTAAGTGGGAGTAAACTGGGCAGATGGGAAGTTGATGTCGAAATAGTGATTGTGGAGGTGGTTCAGGACATGACCGGTAGAGGGAGTGGCTGAGGTGACATGGATGAGAAAGTCATGAAGATGGGGAGAGGAGCAGCCAAGAGTCCCCATGAGGGTTGGACGATCCACTTCAGTGTTGCAGCCATCTAGGATGTCAGCAGAAAGGGGGTGAAGTGGAGAGATGGCCCCTCGAAGTTCTGGTTTGCTGCTTATTTATAAGCCAGCGCAGTTTACTAGGTTCACGAGCGGGCTGGAGTTTGAAAACTTTTTATTTGGTCTTAATTTCAGATTTACAGAAAAGTTATAAGATTAGTACAAAGAATTTCCAGATGCCCTTTCACCTAAATGTTAACATTTTACCACATTTGCTTTATCATTTTCTAAGATATATGTGTGCGTGTGTGTGTGTGTGTGTGAATATGTTATTTTTTTCTAAACCATTTTAGAGTATGTTGCAGACATGATATTTATCTACTCCTAAATACTTCAGGGTGTATTTCCTCAAAACAGGGATACTCTCTTAAATTAACCACAGCACAATAGTTAAAATCAGAAAATGAACATCAATATAATACAATTGGATAATCTATAAACCTTCATCAAATATTGCCAATTGTTAGGGGCAAGGTAAAGGATTTCTCTCAGGAATAATATTCCACCACCTTCTGTGTTTTAGCCACATATTACAGCTCAATGTTGGGACAGAAACGTGGTGGAAGGAAAAAATGCTTAAGAGGGTCATAGGCAAGGAGCAGGCCTAGAAAACTGAGAGCCTTTACTCTCCTCTAGTAGCCATGTTTCTTACAGAACTGGCCTAGTAGACCCAGCCCTCTCCTGGGGACTCTGAGTCACGCTCCAGACTGAATGCCCTGCACCTTGGCATTCCTTCACATTCCATCGCATGGGCACCTCACATTTGGCAAGTCCAAATCTGAAGGCCTTGTCATCGCCCCCAAACCTGCACCTATTCCTCTGCTCCCTGTGTCAGTCAACTGGCAGGATCACTGTCCCTCATCACTCAAGCTTGAATATTCAACTCCTCTCACATCTCCCCAAGCCTGGTTCACTCCATTTCCTAATCTCTTTTACACTTGGTCCACTCCTTTCTACCTGTCTCCATAGTCAGTATTTGGGCCACCACCACCTATCTCCAGGACAACTTATAGCCAGCCCCTAAGGGGTCCTGCCTTCAGTCCTCCCCACCCCCACCATCTTTTTTCAGCAATCCCTAGGTACTCACCTGCCAGAGTTATGGTTCTACAATGTGAATACAATCAGGTCCTTCTACTTCAGCTGTTCCCCACGTCCTCTGATGTGAAAAGGACTTAGCCCCTGCTCTCTCATCCCAAGCACCGTCACTTCCGGAACTAGCCAGGGTCACTCATTTGTTGCTCCCAGGCCCTTTGCACAAGTTGCTCCTGCAACCTAAAATAGACTAGACTGTAGACTCTCTGACCTTTCCTGCGTCGCTCTTTGCTCTTTGTTTGTTCATTTAACAAATATTTACTGAGCATTTGCTGCTTTGCCAAATGCTGGGAAATTTGCTAAATGCTAGGAAATCGCATGGGGAACCACATAAAGCCCTCGGGCCACACAAGGCTCAAATCTGAGTGGGTTAAAAGGCACCTTACTGGCACATGGAGTAGGACACCTGCCTCTGACTTCTAGGGGATTCCAATGCAAACACCTGTGGGACCACCTCACTCTTTCCCCAGTGGGACACGAGAAGGGCTTAACCAGCCAAAACCTCGTTCCCGGTACGCCTAGGCCACACTGCGCATGCTTACTCTGCGGTCCCGAATTCGAGTTCTCAGGCCGAGCCTGTGGAATGTTCTCTTCCGACGGTTCCCCCCACCTCGCCTGCCTTAATGGTACAGTCCACCGCGGGCGCCCGGCGGCGGAAGTGAGCCGCGGGGCGGGACCTGTTGTTCGGGGCGACGGAAGTGCGACGGCGGGAGGCTGAGCGGGCTTTTTGGAAGTCTGTGGTGCGGTGAGGGTGAGGTAACCGTGCAGAGGGGCTTCGCGCGCCGCCCGGGCGTTGAGACTCAGCGCCGTGGAGGAGGGAGCGGGGAGGAGGGAGCGGGCCTGTGAGGGCAGGAGGGCTCTGGTGTGTTCTATGGCCTGGAAGGCCGTCGTGCGCCGCCTTCTCCCGCCGCGTCCCGGAGCTTTCCCAGATTCCTCCCCCCGGGCGTGCTATACGTCAGCCCTCTTGTTAAATTTTTCCCTCCATCGAGGTTCAGCTTCTACGTCCGAGAAATTTCCCTTAACCCTAAAGCATGTCTTTATCACTACCACACCGAAATAGCCCCAAGAACCTCCTAGCCCCCGCTCTTTCTCCGTACTTCCAACTTTAATCTGCACATTGGTGTCAGATTCAGTTTCTTCGGATTCTTTTTCAGTCTTGTCAGATTTCTCTTTCTTTTGCTCCGAAAATTTCGGTTGTGATTACTTGCAGACTGCATTCTAAATTCTTTAACTTGGCATTTAAAACCTTGCACAGTTTTTTCCCCAAGGCATCTTTCCAGTCTTCCTCCTACCTATGACTCCCCTACTTGAACTCTATCTCAGGTAGTCTGCCCAATTTCCCCAAATAGGTTTTTCAGGTTCTCATATGAATACCTTTGTTTATGATATTCTCCTTCCCAGTAATGTATAATGAACACCATCTGGTTATTTCGATTATCTAAATGTAGTCACTAAGTTCCAGTTAAAGCTTTCTTCTGCTAGGGAGCCTTAATATTTGAACACATTTATTTCCTTAGTCTTGTTAATTTGTTTTTATACCATTTCATTGGGACTTTGCATTTGCAGTGCTGTTTATTCATTTATTAAATGTTACTTTATTATATGCTTACACATATTCTTGTTTAGATATGACAATTTATTATGTATGTGATATACTGTTAAATGACAGCTTTGTTATAGGCAGTGTTCTGGGTAGATGCTAAAAATACAGTAAAATGTTGGCAAAATTATGAAGCCACTTGATTAGAATACAAGTTTCTAATAAAGAAATTCCAAAGAATTCTCAAGATTATTTTGGTTGTATAAGAATCACCTCCTCATACTAGTTAGCAGTTCCTTAACTGTTGAGTATCCACTTTGTACATTGTCTATAAATGTATGAAGTACTCAGTTAAAAGGTAGGGAAGGGGGAAAAATTCAAGCTTGTTGACTATTGGAAGTTTCATCAGCTGACATTTTTGCCTTACAGTTTCCTGATATGTGCAACAATGGACCAGAAAATTCTGACTCTAGCAGCAGGCAAATCAGTAGACAGACTGCAGGAATTTCTTCAAACCCTGAAAGAAGATGATGTAAGTGCTAGGAAGCATGTTCTGCTAAAAGCAAATGTCAAACATGATGACAGATTCAAAGGACATGTTAGAACAATTTTTCTGCCACTTCCTCAGGAGACAAGGACTTATTTGATAACAGCTCAGATGTAAAGAACTGGGGGAGAGGACAACTTACAGGCATTTGTGTACATTTATACAACTATATAACATTTAAATAATATTTATGCAACTGTGTATACTTTTATGGTTCTTAGAATAGTCCTATTTGAAGGTAATATTCAGTCTATAGCTATTAATTGAGACATTGGCTTTGCCTATTGATGATTTCTTTCTCTTTTTTCCTTTGTATTTTTCCCTAAAGAAGAAAAATTCATAAGCAATTAAATATTTTGAAAATATTAGTAAGCGAAAACCGACTGTCTCTTCACTAAGTATATGATTATAGAATGGGACAATAATTAGGCTATTTATTGTGCCTAATCTTTTAACTCTCCTGATATACTTTTCTTTTTTTCCATAAGAAATGATCTCAGCTTGCTCAGATCTCTGCATGGAGAAGAATCTCTCATTCAGATGAACCTACTCTAGCTGAAATTGTCTTCCTTTGCTCATTGTCTGTCTCACCCTTTAATTTGGTTTATTTTTACAGATTTTTTTTCCTGATTTTTTTTTTTCTGTCACTTTTTCCCCACCTGCTCTACTATGAACTCTAAGTCGTGTCCATCTTGTTCATCCTTGTATCCTTAGTGCCTAGGGAAAAGAACATGATCAAAAATATTTGTTGAATCAATGTATATTCCCAAGAACATAGTTCAATAAATTAAGTACCGATTAAGTGCTCAATAAATGTTTGTAGTATGAATAAGTTTCAGTTTTGACAGCTCAGCTTCATGTTAAGATCTACCTTGGTTTAGCTAAATAAATGTTATTTGTGATCCTGGAATCTCTGAAGGATTAGACCCTGATAGATGAGTGTTTTTTATGTTGAGTTTAGGTTGTTGGAACAAAGAAATTGTTGCCAGAAACTTTTTTCTGTTTTTGACTGCAGCTGGTTAACCTTCTTCAGAGTGAGGCAGTGAAAGGAGAAGCTGTGGGAGCATTACTGAGAGCCATCTTCAAAGGTGATAATTAATACGATGTCTGTCTTCCTTGATTCATTGGTAGATTTGTTTACTTTTGGCACATATTGCTTGTTTTCTTCCTGTTTGAAGCCCCATTGAGACTTTTCTGTGTCTTGAGGATTTTACAGGATCAGCTAAAGCATCAGTCACCTGTCTTGTAGACTTAAATAATTTTACTGTTGGGGGTTGAAGTGGCTACCTGAGATTGTATTGCTGGTTTTGGGGTGTGTAAAGGATGTGTTTCTTAAAATCAACTTTGCTTTACTTGTGCTTTTAAAATTGTGGAGAAGAGAACGGCAATGTTTAGTGCTTAATGTGCACTTAATTAGGGGCTAAGGAGCTCTGGGGTTTAATGAAATGGAATCTCTTAGGTGACATATAGATTCTTAATTCCCAACAGGCATATTGTTCCCATATTTTGAACAAGGACCAGTTCTTCCTTGTTGCAGATAGTGATTTATCATGTTTTATAAATTGTTGTAGAATCACATTCTACAAGGCAAAAATTAACAGTGGTTTTATACTTTCAGCAGTTTATTTAACTGGGTTTATTTTTCTTCCTCCTTCAAGTAAATTGAGTTTCCACTGCAAGGGTCTAAAAACAACTTCCTATTCATGAAAATAAACTTTCAAAATTGATTGAGTCAGTGTTTATGGAAACTTGCTAAATGACTCTTTTGTAGAAATATCAAAGAAGAGGAAATAATGAAAGATCAGAAGCAGTTGCCTACATATACTAGTAAGTGAAAGAAAGAAGAGTAATTGCTTTCTTGGATGGACAGCCCTAGGAAGGATTATTATGGCTCCCACCTCTAACCTTATTTTTATCTTATTTAAAGATATAATTGAAAAGTAGCATGAGTTATCAAGTACTTGTGGAAACTACTTCCTAATCATTTTAAGTCTCTTAAATTGTTGGTATAAAGGACAACATTTTAAAAAATTGAGATATATTTCACATACTAAAAAAATTCACCCTTTTAAGGTATACAATTTTTTTAATTGAGATGTAATTGATATACAATTCACCCACTTAAAATATACAATTTAATGGCTGTTAGTATATTTACAGAGTTGCATAGCCATCCCCACAACCAATTTCAGAATATATTTATTGCCTCTAACAAACTCTGTACCCCTTAGCTGTCACATACCCATACCCCTGATCTATTCCAGCCCCAAGAAACCATTCATCTACTTTCTGTCTCTATCGATTTGCCTATTCTACATATTTGATATAAGTAAAATCATATAATATGTGGTATTTTGGCTTACGATAAAGTTCATCCATATTGTAGGCTATATCAGTATTTCATTTTTTTTTTTATTGCTGAATAATATTCCATTATATGACTATATCACACTTTTCCATTTATGAGTTGATGGACATCGAGACGGTTTCCACTTTTTGGCCATTATGAATAATGCTGCTGTGAAATTTGTGTACCAGTTTTTGCATGGAAAAATTTTCATTTCACTCTGGTAAATATCTAAGAGTGAAATTGCTGGATCATATGCTAACTCCATGTTTAACTCTTTGAGGAATGGTTTTCCAAAAACACCAGCTACACAAATTTTACATTCCCACCAGTACTGAAAGAGGCTTGTTATTGTCTTTTTTATTTTAGCCCTCCTGTTGAGAATGAAGTGGTATTTCTTTGTGGTTTAGATTTGCATTTCCCTGGTGGTTAATGATGTTGAGCATCTTTTCATGTGCTTACTGGCCATCACATAT
The DNA here is from genome assembly GCF_014176215.1 of Rousettus aegyptiacus. Taxonomy (NCBI): domain Eukaryota; kingdom Metazoa; phylum Chordata; class Mammalia; order Chiroptera; family Pteropodidae; genus Rousettus; species Rousettus aegyptiacus. Next base: position 52,232,887 of record NW_023416289.1, on the reverse strand, counting down.
CTTTTTTAGAGAAATATCCGTTCAGCTCCTTTGTGCTTTTAAAAATTGGGTTATCTTTTTATTATTGAGTTGTAATGGTTCTCCATGTATTCTCTATAGAAGTCCCTTATTAGATACATGATTTGCAATAACATTCTTCGATTCTAGTAGTTTTACTTTTTTGATGGTATCCTTTGAAGCACAAAATTTGTAATTATGATGTCCAGTTTATTTATTTATTTTTTTTGTAGCTTGTGCTCTTGGTGCTACATCTAAGAAATCATTGCTTGAATCAAAGATAAAAATTTACACTCGTATTTTCATTTCAAAATTTTATAGCCTTTGGATTTTCTATTTAGATCTTTGATCCACGTTGAGTTCATTTTTGTATATGGTGTGAAGTAGGAGTCCAACTTTATCTTTCCCCATTTTCAATAGCACCCTTATGAAAGCCAGTTGCTCATAATGTTCTAGTCCCTTGATCTCTGTGTTTCTCATTATGTCAGTACCACACCATCTTGATTAGTATAGTTTTTGTATTAAGTTTTAAAATCAGGATATGTGAGTTGTCCAACTTCATTTTTCTTTTTCAGGAGAATTTTGGTTATTCTGGGTTTCTTGTGTTTTCATATGAATTTTAAGATTAGCTTATCAGTTTCTGCAATAATGGAAGCTCGAGTTTTGGTAGGGATTGTGTTGACTCTATATGAATTCGGAAAGTATTGCTATCTTAGTATGTCTTCCAATACATGAACATGGGTATCTTTCCCTTTATTCGGGTCCTCATTTCCTTCAGCACTGTTTTATGGTTTTCAAGTAGAAGCCTTACACTTTTATTAAATTTATTTCTAAGTATTATTTTTGATGCTATTGTAAATGTAATTGCTTTCTCTGTTTGGTTAGCTTTGGAGTCAGCTAATGTCTGGGCAAAGAATTCCTAAAATTCCTAGAACCAGTGAGTTTCCCAGCCTTTGCTGAGGAGCCCTGTGCATATCAGTGGCACACCTTCAGTGCCTAGTCAGGTAGTTTATAACTTCTCCTTAGCCTTTCTATTTGTTCAAAAAGGCCTCAAGGTCAGACAGAGGTGAGAGCTTAGGGTCTTCTCAGGTCTTGCCCGGCCATATGCACAGGCTTGTCCATCAGACAAGAGGGAAACATCTTGCTGTTGAGTCCGTCAGAAAGGTCAGCTGCTGGAGCCTGATAAGTTTCACAAGAATATCTGCCCTAGGGTACCACTGATCGACATCAAGAAGTCTTGGGAGGCACACCAGCAACAAGGGACAGTCCCTATCACCGTGCATGAGCAATAAGGTCCAAGAGTGTCCCTAAGGTGACCTTTCCCTAATTTAAATACTAAATATCACCCCTAGGGGTGGAGAGACCATGCTAAAGAGACATACAGTGCATGAAAAAGCATGTAGTCGCACTGTGTAGGCCCCAGGAAACCTCTGCCATCACATGCCTAGATGTAGCCTTCACCCAGCCTAGCTCCCTTTAAAACCCTGACCCGACTTTTCTCTGGGAGCCATCCAAACCTTTCTCGGTGTTGGTTCCCTTGCGCACAAGCTTAAATAAACCTTTGCCTCTTGCCTGAACGAACTTTCTTGTGGTGATTTCTGATTTCCATCCTGGGAGATCACAATAACCCTGGGTGCCTGTAACACATGTGCACAGCACTAAGTATCTGCATGGCTTTCTAGATTCCCAGGAATATGTCAAACATTTCAAAACCACCTGTCCATGTAATTCTTCAGGATTTCCTTTTAAGGTTTTTGCTCAGCTTGTTGCTTGCCCAACTGTTATTGCTGCCTCAAGGCTGCTAAAATGTTAATCATTTGCAACTGATTTAGACAAATGCTCTCAGTGAAAAGTCCATTTGCATGAGTTCTAAGTCAGGTCAAATAAAGAAGCCTCGCTAGCAGAAATTTCTAGAGAGTAGCCACACAGGTAAAATAATGACAGTTATCTGGGAATTGGGCTTTTGAGGAGCTCCAACTGTACTGTCCCCTCCAGAGGCTGCTAGGCTGTTGGCTTTCACCATGACTGCAGGGTGAATGGTTTTTAAAGACTACTGGGCTGGCAGAGTGCAGGGGGATGGGACTAGGGAATGTTAAAATGCCACAAAGCTCACTGTTCTCACTGAGATTCAGCTGTTTTTCTTAAACACTCCCTGGATTGTTAGAAGCCTTTGGTTAATTTCCAGAGTTCTGAACAAGTTGGTTTTCACTGTTTTTGTCAGTGTTTTTTTTTTTTTTTTTTTTTTTTTTTTTGCTTATCCTGGGGAAAGGATTTCCCGAAGTCTTAATTACTGTGCCATTCCTACTGACATCACCCAGTGTTAACATTCTGAAGTATGTTAAAGACATTTAACTTGGGTTATTGGACCCAAAAAAGGGTCCAGTAATTTTTAAATTACTTTAAAAATTAATGACATACGTAGACGATGACATTTTCATTCAACTACTTAAATACTTTTTTAAAACTCCTAAATGTTTCCGCTGTAAATGCCATAGTAATCAGTAGTTTGATCATTATGTTTCTACGTTAAACTATAAAGCTGTTATATTTTTCCTATTTATTTGTCCATCAGCCTTGTTTGAAGACTTTATCCTTCTTTTTTTGCACCTTTGCAAAACAATAAGGTTCTCCCTGCTCTGAGGAAGCTGGAGCTCTTAGGAGACTTAAGATATACACTTCTTGTATCCAGTTGGTGGAGTCAGGGGATTTGCAGAATGAAGTAGCATCTGAGATCATAGGATTACTAATGCTGGAGGTGAGATGGAAAACAAAAACTTGTTTGGTTTTGGGTAGATTTTTGGAGAGGGTTGTAATTTGTTGAGAGAGTGAAAACTTAAGTGTGCCAAACCTAGCATAGTTCCTATTTATGCATAATAACTACTAAACAAAAAATAGTTGATGGATGAGCCATAAACCACCTAGATCAAGGATCCCCAACCCCCAAGCCGCGGACCTATACAGTCCATGGCCTGTTACAAACTGAAGCACACAGCAGGAGGTAAACAGTTGGCAAGTAAGCGAAGCTTCATCTGTATCTGCAGCCACTCCTCAGCACTAGCATCACTGCCTCAGCTTTACCTCAGATCATCAGGCATTAAACTCTCATAGGAGCACTGGTCCCTGGAGCCAAAAAGGTTGGGGACTGCTGACCTAGATGTTTACCTTATCTTACTGATATCGTGGACATGTGTCTTTTTGAAGAGCTAGACTATTTGAAAACATTAGGGAACTGGTGGAGCATTCTGACCTTTGAAATTCTTTACAATTATAAGTTTGTACCAGAGTAGAATGATTCTCTGAATCCCTTATGGCACCAGTTCTGGGTTTTATTGTCAATTCTGTTAACTCAGCAAAAGACTATTTCTTGGACAGAGATATCAAACATTTAGATTTCTGCTTAATATTTTCTTTATTCCATGAACTTTTAGGCCCACAATTTTCCAGGACCATCGTTGGTTAAATTAGCCAATGAGTTTGTTGATGCAATCAAAGAAGGCAGCCTAATGAATGGAAAATCTTTGGAGTTATTACCCATCATTCTCACTGCCCTTGTTACCAAAAAGGAAAATCTGGCTTATGGAAAAGGTAATTTTCTTCTAATTTTAGTGTTTTCTTTCTATTCACGTAATCAAATTTATTTCTCATTGTTGTTGTTGTTTGTTTGTTTGTTTGTTTTTTGCATTTTTAGATGAACTTAGTGGGGAAGAATGTAAGAAGCAGTTGATTAACACTCTCTGTTCTGGCAGGTGAGTCTTTCTCATTAATGCGTAAAACTTTCCGAGGACTATAAGTGTCAAAAGAAAGAGTTGCCATTTGTTTCAAGAATTCATGTCACTGAAGTCTGGGTTTTTTGGGTTTTTTTGTTGTTTATAATGTGCCACTTGAATAAAACCATTTAGTCTGTGAATAAGAAAGATTATTTACTAAAGTCTTTGTTCTAAGAATATACATATAATTTATTTGACTGTCAGTCTTAACATAGCAATTTAGTTCACTAACGTTATTTGGAGTCCCACAGTTCTTAAAGCTGGGAAAGCTCCTGCTGCTATATCTTTTATATTTTTTGGAGGGAGTAGAATGAATATATAAGTGAAGCTTGTACCTTTAAACCAGAAATATGGGACTTACTCTAAGGGAAGAGGTCATTGTAAAAGAAAATTCTCATACAAGAATAGGTTCAACACAAATTTGTGTCCAAATTAAGCATACAATAATAGAGAGATGTAGGCTGTGTATGTTAAGGTAGAGCCACTGCATGAAATTTATACTCATTAAAAATGAATTGTATAAAGACATATGTTGAAGATGATATATGGTCAGTGAAAAATAAAGAGAATAGTAAGTTATACTATGATTACACGAGGATATATTAATAATAACCGATAGAGAATACCCAAGATTATCTAAACCAGAGATGGCCACTTTTATGGTTCCTTACATAACATCTCTTACATAAGTAATTTTGGGCTTATATCAGCACTCGTATATTTATCCATTTATTCATTTGTTTTTAATTACACAAGAGTTTATTCAATACACATTGTACTATTCCTTTCACTTTTTTATTTAACACATCTGTTCCTGTCAGCATATACAACTGCATTTTTTTAAATGGTTCCATAGTATTATTTGGTAATCTCCAATTATTAGATTATTTTTTTCCCCTGATTAATATTTGGTTTTCTGTATTTATGCTATTATAAAATGTGTTGCAGTAATCATATGTATATATCTATGTGATTTCTTATAAGCATGTACATGGAATATATTTCTAATAGTAAGTTGGGTGGGTCTATGGTTATATGCACTCTTAAAGTTCATAAGTATGACAGTTTATCTTGCCAGAAAGGTTATATCAGCACACTCCCTAAAACAGTGTGTGAAGTGTTTCTTTCCCAAAATTGCACCAGCACTGAATATCATCAGACCTTGGTCTTGCCAGTCTAGTAGGTTGAAAGCATTTATTTCTTTGTTTCAAATACCATTTCTTTGATCTTATTTCCCCGTGGTACCTAATAAAACTTAAAATGGCCTATTTTTTTCTCTTCCTTACTGATTTTATAAAGTAATATGTAAATAAGGTAAAATGAGGCAAACTTACATATTCTTTGTTATTTTCTTTAACCAGATGGGATCGACAATATGTAGTTCCGCTCACTTCCATGTTCAAGTAAGTGTCATGATTCCCTTTTCTCCTTATGTCTTGCTGTGTGAACTTACCTGCTAGAAATTGAAATGTAGCAAGCTCAAACACTGCTCTCCCCTAGTAAAAGTATTGGTACCTTGGTTTTTTTGTTACGGGATTCCCTTCTAACCCTCTTTTTTTTGCTTTAATAGCTTACTTAAAGTATAATTCATGAATTTTTTCTTTTTTCCCTGAGATGACCTTGCTTAGGTAACGTTATTGATCCCCTTTAAGGTTCTCAGAGAAAATTCATATGGGCAGTAATAATTCTGATGTCTCCCAAATTAGGCTCTGGCATAATTTGGCTTTGGCCTTTAGAATCTTTGATTCACAGGGATGTCCCTCTGACTGCAGAAGAGGTGGGATTTGTGATGGAAAAAGTGTTGAAGATGTTCTCCAAGTTGAATCTTCAAGAAGTACCACCTTTGGTCTATCAGCTTCTGGTTCTCTCCTCAAAGGTATAAATAAAAAGATGTTTCTTTTTAACTCTAGTGGAATGACCAGTTAGGGCCATTCAGTTATTCATATTCTCGGTTTACATACTGGGGCATAGATGCTTTCATTTCACTTACGATGATTTGGTCTAGTAAAAAGGTCACGATCCTTAGTCAAGGAAAACATATTATCTCTTGAACTACCGTATAAGTGGCAGTAAAAGGAATAAAGATCTCAGAAAAGGTGAGCTATAGGCCCCTTAAAGTCTAAGTTGTGTTTCAAACCCAATTTTAACATAAAAGTGTTCTATAAATTCTTACTGTGACTCTAGGTTGTAATTTATTTTAAATTCATACTTGGGAAACCTTTAAGCTGAAAAGTTCAACTTGCTGGTCTTGCTGTTTGTGGGGAGACCTTACCACCTATTTTATGTTTTGGTTTTCTTTTTCCAGGGAAACAGAAAGAGGGTTTTGGAAGGAATCATAGCTTTCTTCAATGAGCTAGACAAGCAGCACAACGAGGAAGAGAGTGGTAACGAGTGCGTAATGTAGTATAGAAGTAAATATGCTCATCGCATATTTTCGTTACTTCATTGTTATCTAACCTTTCAGTCCCTGCCTTCACCTCAGCACAGAACTTCCCTAATTCTCTCCTAGATGCTCAGTAATAAAGTTGTTAGAATAGTGCAGCCTCTTCAGCTCATTGATTTGCACCTTTCCAGGAAAATAGCAATAATTGTTCTGTAAATTGCAAGTTTAAAAGCTATTTATTTTGTGTCAACTCTGTGCCAGACACTGTTTAGCCCTGGGTCTACAGAGATGAACCAGTCAAACAAAGTCCCTGTTCTCCTGGGGCTTCGATTTTAGTGAGAAGAGAACAGAAAATAAATGAAAAGAAAAATGTTAGAGTAGAAAGTGCTATACAGATAATTCAAACGGCTGATGTGATAGTGACAGCATAGCTACTTCAGATTGGATGGTCAGTGAAAACCTCTCTGAGAAAGTGCTGTTTTAAATGAAGTCTGAATGACAAGAGCCACAATATGTAAATCAGGGAAAAGAGCCTTCTAAGTGAGTACAAAGGCAAGAGACAGCATGGCATGTCTGAAAATGAAGATTTTTTTAAAGCAAATATTTATAGAGTGCTTATCTGTGCCAGGTGCTATTCTAAGCACTTTAAACCTCACACCAGTGTTATTTTGCCTCTATTTTATGGTTGCAGAAATCAGACCACAGAGAAGTTAGGGAGTTTCCCAAGGTTAGATAGCCATAATTTGGAAGAGCTGGGATTTGAATCCAGGCAGTTTGGAGGCAGAATTCACGCTATTAATCTTGTTGCAACTTACTGCTTCTACTCTAGAATAACTTAGTTATTTAGCTTGAGCAATTGATTAGAAAGTGGTCTTGTATATTTAGAGAAGACTGACAGAAAAGCAAGTTTAGGGGAAAATAGGCTCAGTTTTGGCCATGTTAAGTGTGAGATGTATATTAGCATCTCACACGGAGGTGTTGGGCAGGCAGGCTGGAGTTATAGGGAGAGGTCAGGGCTGAAGATACAGATTGGCAGGGACTAAAACCATGAGTCCAAATGGGGTCACCTAGGGAAAGTGTGGAGAGAAGAGAAAGAAACCCAAGACTGAGCTCAGAGGCATCCCACCATTTAAAAGGTGGATTAACCAGCAGCCAAAAAAAAAAAAAAGAGAGAGAGAGAGAGAAGAGGCCAGTGACAGTGCCCCAGAAACTAAGAAAAGAAAGTATGTCAAGAAAGAAGTGGTCATCTGTGTTAAGTCTACTGAGGCATTCACGTGGGACGTGATTATTGGTTTTGACAACATAGAGGTCATTTGTAACCCTTGCAGTAATAGATGACACTAGGGGGTAAGGTAAGGTAGGGAGGAAACAGAGCCTAATTGAATTGGATTTAACTGGGACGAGGTAAAGAAGTAGAAATAATGACTATTTCAGGACGCTTTATTGTGAAAGCAGAGAATGAGGCGGTAGAATCTGCTTACCGCTTTCCTCTAGTGATCATATGAGTTCAACTCGAGTTGGTCTGCTTGTTCATCTGAGCATCTGCACTACTGTCTCTTGCTCACACCTTTCTATTGAATCTTTTAGGCTCTTGGAAGTTGTTACCGTGCCAGCAGATGAACTTCGTCATGTGGAAGGCACTGTTATTCTGCACATTGTGTTTGCCATCAAATTGGACTGTGAACTAGGCAAAGAACTTCTGAAACACTTAAAGGTAGCATCAAGCTCTTAAGGTGATCGAGGATCTCTTTATGAAACAAGAGTGTTTGAACTCAAGCCTTTTTTTATGCCAGTCAATGACCGGAAATAGTAGAAATATTGTAGAATGACCCTGGGTCAAGAGGATATCGTTTTTTACTCTGAAAGTGGAAAATATATGATGTTACCACATTCATAAGCAAGTTCCATTTTTAGCCATATCTTAAATGTTCTAGTGTTTAAAAAGAAAAAAAATAAAGACTGTTCAGCAAAAAACTGAAAATTTAACCTTAACTCCATTAGTATGTGAGCTTCAACCTTGACCTCTGTTTCCCCATTTATGAATTGGGGATATTGCCTATATCTAGTATATTTTGGGGTGCTATAAATCTAAGTCATTTATCATTAAATATTTGTGAAGTAATAAGATAGAAATCAGAAATGTTTCAAACTCTTTCAAGAAAAGTAGTATACAGATAAAGGACCTATTTTCCTGCAACAATTTATTTTGAAAATTTTAACCCACAGAAAAGTTGAAATACTATTGCAGGATGAACATTTGTATACCCTTCATCTTGATTTACTAATTGTCAAATGCTTCGCCATGTTTACCTTCTCACTTTCTCTCACATACATTATTATATTTTTTCTGAATGATTTAAAAGTCACAACACTTCAGTGCCTAAATACGTCTGCATGCATCTCCTAAGAATAAGGGTTAGTATCTTTGGACTTTTTTGAAGCATCCAGCCCAGTTGTCTATGTCTCACATTGCTGGATTTGTCCGATTATTTTTCTTGTGATTAGATTCGAGTTAAACATTTTTGGCAATAATGCTTCACAAGCGATGTTGTGTACTTTCTCATGTAGGGATCAACAAACTATGTAAAGAGCCAGATACTCTTTTAGGCTTTGCAGGCCATACATTCTTGTCACGGCTACTCAGCTCTACCATTGTAGCAGGAAGGCAGCCAGAGAGCACACATGAATGAATGAGTGTAGCTGTGTGCCACTGAAACTGTATGGGCACTGAAGTTTGAATTTTATTTAATTTTCATGCATCGCGAAATATTCTTTCTTTGATATTTTTTTCCTAACACTGTAAAAATCAGTATTAGCACAGGAGCTGTACAAAAATAGTTGGTGGACTAGACTGGGCTGTATTTGCTGACTACTGTTCTAGTGCATTGCATCGGAAGGCTCCTGGGATCAGTCTGTCTTACTCCTGGTGGTGCTAAGTCCTTTGGTTAAGGCAGTGACTATCAGTGTTATTCATTTGCAAAGATTTATTTCCCTTTTTAATTAGAAAATAAGCCATGGGATCGTAATGTGAGATCGTGTGAGAGTCCTTTTCCTCAGCAACCTTTCACACACGGTTTTTGTTTTCCCACCTATTGATAAGTCTTGGCTGAAATCAGTAATTATACTGGGAATTACAAAATGGTAAAAATTAAAATTTTGTCCATATACACTGCTGGTCGTCTGTAAAAAGAATCTTCCTTCTCCTTTTTTATTTTGAATATCACTATGCACCCATGAGCCTTTTTTATTTCAATGTACTCATAAATTACTCAAAGTGACCCATATTTGCCCAATCAGATCTTTCAAGTTTGCTCATATGTCCTTCTGATGTGACCCCTTTGAGCCATTTTCGTGGCTTCAGCTGTGCAAGGCCAACCTTGTACTTTCTTTGCCCCATCTCGATTCTAGCTATTTCTTTAAGGTGCTCTGGGTTTCCTGCAAAAGGAAAGACCTCTATCTGTTCACTCTTTTTTTTTTTTTAGGCTTATAGTAACTGTATGATTGGTCTTTTCAAAGAACCAACTTTCTGTCTACTCCACTGTTTTATTTTTGTTGGCTTTCTGTTTTATTCATCAGTGATTTTAGATTTATTCCATTCTTTGTTATTTCTTGGATATCATTTCTTTTAGGTCTCAAAGGCCTATTTTTTAAAGTTGATTGAGGTATAATTTACATAACATAAAATTCACTCATTTTTTAAAAATTTATTTTTTTATTATGGTGACATTGGTTAACAAAATCCAGTAAGAGTCAAGTGTACTATTCAACAGTAAGTCGTATATGTATTGCACTGTATGTTTACCTCTCATAGTTAGATGTCTTTCTGTCACAAAAATGTGAAACGCTTCATGCATTTGCATGTCATCCTTGTTCAAGGGCCATGCTAATCTTCTCTGTATCATTCCAATTTTAGTATATGTGCTGCCAAAGCAAACACAAAAATTCACCCATATTAAGTGTTTTCATAATTTTACCTACTTGTGTAATCATCACCATAATCCAGTTTTAGAACATTTTTCTCACCCTATAAAATTCCCCATGCCTGTTTAGAGTTAATCCACATTCCCAGACCCAGGCAACCACTAATCTTTTTATTCTATATATTTACCTTTCTTAAGTATGTCATATAAATGGAATCGTACAATATATGATCTTTCTTGTCTGGCTTTCATTTAGCATAATGTTTTCAAGGTTCAGTCATGTTGTAGCATGTATCAGTTTTTCATTACTTTTTAATTATTGCATAGTATTCCATTGTATGGTTATATCAACTTGTTTTATTCACTCTGAATATTTGAGTTGTTTCCACTTTTTGGCTATTGGGAATAATGCAGTTCTGAATATTCACATGCAGTTCTTTTTGTAGACATGTTTTCATTTCTCGGATAGATTTCCTACAAGTGGAATTTCTGGGTTGTATGATAAATTTGTGTTTACATTTTTAAGAAATTACCAACTGTTCTTTAACATGGCTAAATCATTTTACATTCTTACCAGCAATGTATGGGAGTTCCTGTTTTCCATATCTTGACCAACATTGTTATTATCTGCCTTTTTTTACTATGCTTGTTCTAATGGCTGTGAGACAGGATCTCATTGAGTTTTACTTTGCAATTCCTTAATGACTGATGATAATTGAGCCTCTTTTCATGTGCTTATTAGCTGTTCTAATATCTTCTTTAGTGGAATGTCTGTTTTAATCTTTTGCCCATTTTTGTCATATTATTGAGTTTTAAGAATTCTTAGTATATCCTAGGGACAAGTTCTGTATCATTTACATAATTAGCAAGTATATTTTCTTACTCCGTGTCTTGTTTTTTCATTTTCATTTCATTAGAAGTGTCTTTTGAAGCACAAAGTTTTGAATTTTGATGACATCCATTTTATCAATATTCTTATATGAATTATGGTTTTTTATTGTATTTAAGAAATCTTTGTGCAATCTAAAGTCTTAAAGATTTTCTGCCATGTTTTCTTTCAAAGGTTTTTTAGATTTAGTTCTGACATATAGATTTCTGATTCATGTAAAGACCTTTTTTTAAGTAGGCTACGTTATACTTTTAAGATACAAGTAATGACTCCTTTTTTGTTTATCTCTTCTAGGCAGGACAGCAAGGAGATTTCAGTAATAACATATGTCCCTTCAGCATTGCCCTCCTGCTTTCTCTAACGAGAATACAAAGATTTGAGGAACAGGTATTGGTGATGTTTTGGTCCTTTCTGTAGCGGGTAAGAAACACAAGACCCTGTTTTTTTTTATTATCTTTTCCTTAACAATTCCACCCTAATCCCTCCAGCAGCAAATTCTGTAAGACATGTAGTTCCTCGTTCTCATTCTCAGAAGCCGGTGTTGGGGGGGGGAGGGGCGGAGGCAGGGGCTTGAGGACTTGTTCTGGCACTTGGTTTATTACCTCCGTTTCCTATTGTGTGGTAAGCCAGGTGATGAAGGGAAAAAAGAATGGAAACATATCACACAGTCCGAGTAGCAAGAATGAGAAGTTTAGCTAGGTATTCACCAGCAATTTTATTATTTTGTACCTTCCCAAGAAATTATCCCTGATCAAGTTGACAGTAATAGGAATAGGTTAGTTGCAAGAATAAAATGGTAAAATCCTTTGGCTTTTTTTCTCATATGGGTTCCCTAGTCATGGGTAATAACTAGTATTGATTTTAGCTAATTTTCTTTCTTAAGGAAGGCCTGTATTTAACTTCTTAAAGTTCCCATTGAAAGTTAATTTTTATATCATACTTATCTAGTGAAACAGTCATAGGTATGAGTGTATGACAGCAAGTAAGAACAGTTACAGTGTTAAGATTCTATGGCATGGGATATCATTTTTGACCTTTTTTCCTATTTCTCTCATTATATTAGGTATTTGACCTTTTAAGGACTTCAGTTGTAAAAAACTTTAAGGATCTTCAGCTTCTCCAAGGCTCAAAATTTCTTCAAAATCTAATCCCTCATAGATCTTGTGTTTCAGCCATGATCTTGGAAGTGGTACAGAATAGGTGAGTTCGTGAACCATACCCCGGTAAGTTCCTGTGTCATACCTTCTGGGAAAACTGACGACTGCAGCTGTTGATTTCACCTGTCAAGGTTTGATCCCTTGAAATTGGTCAAGCAAGCTTTTCCTTATCAAAAGTTCCTCGAATTCCAAGGCCTAATTTCTTGGCCACCTTAATAGCAATAATGCAAAACTGAAGTCATACCTTTGTTCCTTCATGATACTGCAACTCTTTGTCACTTTAGGTGAATAGACATCAAAAGTTTTACTTACTTTTACTGTCGAAATTTGAGCCCGATGGTTGGAATTGAATTAGCAGTTTTAGACAATTGATTGGCAGTTTTAGACTTTCATTTTAAACCAAATTGAAAAGACTTGTAACCTTCCCAGTTGTTATTTTGATTTCAGGGTATACACTAGGTGTTAGAAAAATCTTGACCATGACATACTTTCTTTGTCTGGATTAAGTATATTTTAAAGTTTTATAATTTAAGCCAGATCTCATTGCATGACTGGGAATTCTGATTTGATTGGATTTACATGAGGTTGGCACATAAGGCAAATGCGAGACTAGTACCTGTTGTTTTTGAGTGGTTTACCCATCATAGGCTTTAAAGCTCCTCTGTCTTCTCTGTATTTGGTTACTCCTTTTTTTCTAAGGTTTATAGTTGTACCTCCTGTATTCTGCCAACCCAGTCTCTTCAGATTGGGCTAAAGAAGCAGGGCATTAATTAACCAGGAAATTCCTGGAACGTAGCCCTTCTCCTGCAAGTCCCACTCAGCCATAGGACCTGGAAGCCTCTCCATTTGTAATTAGGCTGAATAGGCAGTTGTCACTAGTTTAGGACCAGCTCTCAGTAGGAGGGATTTGGGTAGCATTACCAGACCCCATAGAATAGCCAGCTGGTTTGTTATACGTGATCGCCCTGGTTAGACAATTTTCCTCTAAATAATGCATCCTACATTGTATGTGATTGAATCTTTGGACCCCACCAATCGGATCTTGGTAGTATTTTATTGTGTTTAGATTTAGATTTGCCTATTAGTGTCTAGAATTAATTAGTAGAGTGATTAGTAGAGTTAATGCATTTATGTTGTAATATGACATATTCCTGAAAAATGTTTTGTTCTGCAATATAACACTCTAAAAATAACAGGGCCTTTGAAGAAAATAGGATTTAGCAGACTTAAAACATATTCAACTTTGTAACCAGAGCACTAAGATGGATGGATGGATGGATAGACGGACAGACAGACAGACAGACAGACATAATTATTTTTGATTGAGGTTTAATTGACATGTAACATTAGCCTCAGGTGGATAAGTTAATGATTCGATATTTGTATATATTGCAAAATGATCTCCACAGTAAGTTCCGTTAACATCCAATATATAGTCTTAACATAAAAATTCTACTATAGTAAATATAGGACTCTACATTAAACAACACGTATTTAAACTTTGTAATAAATGTTACTGATTTCTTTGTTTACTTATATCTTTTGAACCTCATATTTTTCTCTAAGAAATGTGCCATAAATATATACTTTTTCCAGTCATCTTTTTTGATGTTTTGTGGATAGTAAACTTTCTGAGTCTTCATATCTGAAAATGTCTTTATTTTGCCATTCCACCTGAACAGTAGTTGACCAAGTATAAAATTCTAGGTTTATAATCATTTTTCATTGTCTTTTTGCATCTAGGACTACTGATAAAAAGTCTGGTGATTATCTGAATTTTTTGTATTGTTGTAAACAATCTGTCATTTTCTTCATGGGCACTTTTAACTCTTTTTATCCTTGATGTTCTGAAATTTAACATATTTTATGTTTATGTAAGTTCCTTTTTAATTCATTCCTGCTCGCTACTTAGTATGCCCTTTCATTGTAAGAATTCATATCTTTACTAAACTCTGTAATCTTTTTCTCCTTTTATTTTCTTTGCGTAATCCTGCCCTTTTCTCTCTCTGTTCTCTCCCATTTGCTGTTGGAATTTTTTGATCTCTGTGTGCTATCTTAATTTTTCTTTCAGGCCTTTCATATTTTTGTATTTTTATGTGAAGTTCTACACAAATCCCTTAGCTCTTTCTTCAGATTAATTTGTTCTTCAGCTCTGTCCATTTTACTCTTAGGTTCATTTATTGAGCTTTTTACTCCATCAGTCATGTTTTTCATTTTCAAGATTTCCATTTTTTTTAATAATAGTCTGTTTTTTGTTTCATGTTATATTCTTTCTTATTTCTCTGAGGATATTCAATAGACTTTTAAAATCTCCTGTTTGTTCCATTAACCTTTTCCCTCAGGTATTAAATTAATTCTCTTTATTGAGTTTGGTGCTTCTCTTTTAAGGCAGTATTTTTTTCTTCTATTTGGTGATTACTGATTATCTCCTTGTTGTTATTTTTGATGTTCCCCATTAGTTTGAGAGCACTGTATCTATTTAACAGTGTCCACCTCTGTGACTTGAGGATAGTAGTAGGATGTGCCCAGAGGTCATCTTCTAGGGACCTCCCTAATCCTCCAGGATGTTGCCTGGCATCCTCTCAGAGTGCTACTCTGCCTCTCAGGCGCAGGTTCCCCTACTCACAGATCTCATCTAAGAGCAGGTAGACCCCATTGTTGCTCACTTCTCAGGGGTATAGTGGGTCTTGGAGAAGGCAGAGAAAGATGCTCTATACCAGAAGGATGCATGAAAAGGTTCGCGTGAAGAGTGTCAGTTACCAGATCAGGTTTGGGAAATGTGTAACACCTCCCTTATGAAGATAAAGGTATTTTACTGAGCTTTTCTTTTTAACAAAGCTTTGTTTTCATGCAGTGTTCATAGTTGGGATCATGTTACTCAGGGCCTAGTAGAACTTGGCTTCATTTTAATGGATTCATATGGGCCAAAGAAGATTCTTGATGAACCTATTGAAACCAGCTCAGGTCTTTCTAAAACACCAAAGCAGCAAACATGTACGCTGGGAGCTGATATCCTGTTGGAAACTTTTAAGGTGAGACCCTAGTTTAGCATCTATTTCCTAATTTTATTAAATTGTATTATAAATAGGATATGATATTTGCCTGGGAGTTTAGGGGACAAGGAAATTTGAGTTTTGGGAATAGAGATTGGGATAGTAATTGAAACATTACTAATGTTCCAGTTTGATGGAATACTTACTTTATCATCTTTTATTTATATGAGTTTTTTCTTCTATTTTCTATTTCATACTGTTTCTTAGAAGTTTGAATATGTTAGTTTTCCCATGATTTTCTTTTTTTCTTTCAACAGTAAATAATTTTTTTAATGTTATTTCCTTATACAGAAAATAATCTTTTACATTGCTATAGAATATCAGTCTTGAACAGTCATACTTATTGGTTCATTGTTTTTGAAGAACTCAAAATGAGTAATTTACATATGTTTATTCATTACCATATTATGACTGTCATCTCAATGTTAATTTCTGAAACAGCTTTCAGAGATTCATTTCAGGTAAAAAAGGAAAGCTAGATCATATCTGAGGCTAAACAACATTGCTCTGCTAGTGATTCCTCTCAGTCATCTTCTTGACATTCAATTGTTTAATGTAGCTACATGCCAAAGTATAGGCTGAAAATGTTATTTGGAGGCTAATTTAAATATAAATCTAGTGTTCTGATCCGGAACTATGAAGTGAATGCCGTATAATAGCCCTTGATAGTTGTAAGTGTGTTAGATGATATAAATGACTCTTCTTGACAGTAATCTGATTAAAAACATTCTTAGAATAAGAGCCTTTCATGGTTTTTGTTTTTAATCATTTTTAAAGCTAGGGAGATTCCATTTGATTTCACACAGATGTTTGCTTTGTCAAGGCATCTGTAGAGCATATAATTTATTGCTAATAATTTAATTATTAGTCTGAAGTCTGAAAGAAATTAGTTTGTAACTCAAAGTAATCAAGTTCAGATAAGGATTTTAACTAAAATTTAAATGAAAATTCAAAACATCTTCGTTGGCAGCAGCCACTGTACTTCTAAAAACTGAGGGAGGGTTTCATGAAGATGATTTTCAATTTCAGAAATTTTCATGGGCTTTTAAATTTTAAAATAAATGTTATGAATACATCAGAAATGTAGATGTTGGCATGTAATGGATATCTAAGTAGAATTATTCCTGTTTGATGCTGGACCTTATATAGGAGTGCTTTCATGTGCTCTCTCTTTTAGGCTAATAAACATGGTGGCTTGCCCTGCTAATGATTGTCTGAGCACAGAATAAGGGTAGGGTTAAGTAAAAACGTCTTAACCAGTGATTCACATTATATTTGTGTTTGAAATTAACAGTCAGTTTTTACCCATATCTTAACTGTTCTTCATTGTACCTAATACGCCTCAATGCAATTGTAAGCTGAAAGTCACCAAAGAATATTTTACTGGTTCTTCTGTTCTTTTTAGATCCATGAAATAATCAGACAAGAAATTCTGGAGCAGGTCCTCAACAGAGTTGTTACCAGAGCATCCTCCCCCATCAGCCATTACTTAGGTATTGAACTTTGAAAGGGTGGTTCAGGTTCTCAGGAATATTTTAAGTGTCATAATGTTCTGGTCATGGGAAAAAAAATTTTAATGATATAGTAGTTAAATGCAGTGTCTTTGGTTATCATGTCCATTTATATTGTCTGTGGTTGACAAGAAAGGAAGCATATAACTCATGAGTGAAGCTTCTGTCTTGCATCAACTTTCTTTCTCTGTTTTGCTCAGTACTTCTCAAATGAGTGCTGTCTTTCTGCTGCCACTCAGTGACCTCCATTGTCTTAACCCTGCACATCTCCAGGGCTCTCTTTGCATGCAGCTCTTTCCTTTCTAGTCCTCTGCCCAGTGAATTCTAGCTGCTTTGGCATTTCTGATTTCATCTCTGTTCCTTTAACTCGGGAAGATCAGATTCTGAGTTTCCCCTCTCTGCTGCTGCCTAGAAACTCTCTAGCCAGTAAAATGGGGCAGTTAGAGACTCACCTCATTTATTTCCTTTTCTTAGGGATCATTGTCCTATACTGCTTGTTGTCTAGTGTCTGAAAATTCTTGTTTAATATAATTTGGCGTTTTTTGTTGTTGCTTAAAGTTGGAGGATAAATCTGTTCACTGTTACTTCATCTTGGTGGGAAGCAGAAGTCTGTTCTTTTTATACATTCTCTTGCTTGTACGTGTCATATACACACACACACATACATACACACAGAAATATATTTTATATACATATGTATTTATATGTTATATACAAATTGTGTGTGTGTGTGTGTATATATATATATTTTGTTTTATTTTGTTTTTAAACACCTACAGCGCCTGGTCTTCCTAGGTGGTCTCCCATCCAAGTACTAACCAGGCTCGATCCTGCTTAGCTTCTGAGATCAGACAGGATCGGGCATGTTCAGGGTAGCATGGCCATAGACTACCTATTTTTATTATAATTTCAGTTATTCGTGTGGGTTTTTGTGGATGCGGCTCCCAATCTTTATGTTAAGACTGTCCTCTTAGTTCAGTGTTTTTATTCCTGCTGGATATTTCCATTTAGTATCTTTTTTTTCTCTTACGGCAAATGCAATCATTTACCTTCAAACAAATTCTCCTTTTTATCACAACTATTTCTACTATCTGAAGCTAAGCTTTCCAAGTCTCAGAGGCTGGGATTCCTTTTTATCTTCAGACATACATGGTACCTAACTTCTCATTCTTTCTCTCATAGTTACTTTTTCCTTTTTTATGCCCTCCCCTGCCACACACCCGTTGCCTACTTCCCAGTCTTATAACTTTGCATTTAGACTACTGTCCTAGCTTCCTAACTTCTTTCCCTGCTTCCTCTTCTCTCTGCAGCAATTCAGCCTGCATTATTGCCACTAGATAAGTATCCTAAAGTACCACTCCATTGCTTGAAAATCACCAGTTCCTTCTGTAATAAATTGTCAGCTCTTTATCCTAATGCTTAAGGTCCTTGACAGTTTGACCCAACAATAACTCATTATTTCTTCTGAGTCCTTCACCTTAGCTCCACAGTTTTCCCTACTGTCCTCTGAATAAGTCTTACACTTACCGTTCTTGTACTCTACTTTCCCCTTTACATATAGTAGGCTTTTGGGGGGTTTTGTGCATCTGAATGTTACCCATCTTTCGGTACCTGACATAACTTCCTTCTCCTATTCGCTTTCGTAAAACACACCAACCCATAATGATCTCTTCTTTTGAACTTTTGAGTGCTCTCGTTACCATTTGCTAGACAATAGTCTATGTTTGGAATTATTAGATATTTGATATCGTTATTTACCTCTTTCATTCTTTTAAAATATATTACTTCCAGTTAAATTAAAATTCTTGAAAGGAGGGAGACCATGCTTTTGCTTTTGTATATTCCTTCTAAGACCATATTATGCTTAGACATAATAGAAGTTCATAAATTTTTATTGATTTAGCCTGGAGATGAAGATGTTAGATGCTACTTGTCTTAGCAGTATATTGGTTTTTTTTCCTTTTCTTTTAGACAGGTTAATTTTTGTAGTCTTATGCTATTGCAGAAGAAAGTTAAAGTATCCTGCTTATACTGACCATAGGAAAAAAAATTATATGGCAGTATATTTGACTTGAGAAGTTAAACAAACTTTTTATTATTTCTTTCCCATTTTAATTTTCCTTTTATTTGAAATATTTTTATTTATTTAAGGCAACTCATTATAGATTCTGTTTTTCAGACTTGCTTTCAAATATCATCATGTGTTCACCCTTAGTTCTTCAAAGTTGTTCTTCTAAAGTCACAGAGACGTTTGACTATTTATCCTTTCTGCCCCTTCAAACTGTACAAGGGCTGCTGAAGGCAGTGCAGGTGAGTCTCCTGAGGAGCTCGTCAAAACTGAGGTGGAACTGCAATGGAAGAAATCCTATTCCCCTTGATTCTAAAACATAAAACTTCGTATCAAAAGGGCAGGAGCACTGAGCTCTGGACCCTCTTCCAAGTTCACCTCCTCTTCATAGCACTAGTCTCTCGCCTTGACTAATTTTTGTGTTAGTGAAGTAATCGAAAGCCTATTAGGAAATTATTAATCGAGGATGGTAGATTTAAAGGCAGTCACAACTAGTTCCAATTTTATGTTTCAAATGCAGCGTTGTCCTTATTACTAAGTGTAACAAACATTGAAACATATAGAAAACAGAACCGAAGTACTTCAGATAAGCCAAACAGTAATGGTATAGGGTAGAAATGAGCTAAGGCTGATGAGTAAAAACTTGTTCTGTTTTTACACTTCAATTCTTTCTCTTTCAGCCCCTTCTCAAAGTGAGCATGTCAATGAGAGATTCCCTGATACTTGTCCTTCGGAAAGCTATGTTTGCCAGGTATGTAGCCTCCTGTTAGACTAGGAAGTAGTGCCTTCTAATGTGAGTTAAAGTCCTCTCTGTCATCTCCTGATACAACCTGTGCATAGTGGGCCTGCATTGGAACCCAACAGAACACTCTCATCAGACAAGGCATTGTGCTAAGCACTCTATCCCATTTAGTCTTCAGATCAACCCTATGAAGTGAGAATTATTACAATTCTTATTTCACAGATCAGGAAATTTAGGCTTAGAGAAGGTAAATGACTTTACAAAAGTCAAATAGTGGTTGCCGGTAGAGCTAGAATTTGAGCTATGATCTCAGTTCTCTGCTGTACACCCCTAGAATAACCTTTTTCAAGATAAGGTTCTAGTGCCAACTGGCAACAGTTCTGAAGAGGAAAACTCCTTAATTAAGAAGAAAATATTCAAGAAATTTATTTTTGTGAACATCAGAATTGTGGTCTAGTGACTACAGACGAAATAAATTGTTGAAGGGTCTCAGTTATTTTGTTTTTTGGCTTTGCCAATGCCTCCTAACCTTTTCCTTTATTTCTTAGTATATAAGCTAGAGATGATAATATCTAAAAAATATTATGAGACAAGTTATGGGTGGAAAGCGTTTGTTAAGTTAAGCATAAGATGTCAGTTAATATCTCATTAGCTATTTGATGATGCACTCGTGGATAGCAAGAGAGACAGCTAGCAAGTAGCTAATACTGTTATCCCTGCTCTAGAATTGACAGTTTTTGCTTACTCCTTACCCAGAGGCATGTCTGATTGGCCGAGGTTGTATGTTGTAGCTTCTATAACATGAATTAATTATGAGCCTCAGTGAGATGAATCTACCAATTTTCTGGATGGAGGATTTACCTGGCACCAACCACTAAACTCTATAAAGAAGGGAAGTGCTTTTTCAGACAAAGAATCGACAATTTCCTTGCTATTCAGGACTTAGAGGCGTGTTTTCAGCACCTCGTAC
This sequence comes from Rousettus aegyptiacus, assembly GCF_014176215.1. Classification (NCBI taxonomy): domain Eukaryota; kingdom Metazoa; phylum Chordata; class Mammalia; order Chiroptera; family Pteropodidae; genus Rousettus; species Rousettus aegyptiacus. The sequence continues at coordinate 52,212,430 of NW_023416289.1, read as the reverse complement.
AGCCTCTCAGCACTCTTATTCTCATTTCTCATGTAGACTTGTCACTATAGATAATTGCCATGAGATTAAGTCGATAATCAAAAAAGTCAAAATTCAATAGCTGATGCCTTATTTGAGTATATAAATTCAACTTATTTTGCTCTGTGCTTCACTGTTTATACAAATTCCTTCTCTGTACAGAACTAACTGGATTTTTTTTTTTTTTTTGACCCCGAAGCCTGTTCTACGAAATGAATACTGTTTGTTGACTGCTTCTCTGTCTATTCCTAATCTAGCCGGCTTGATGCCCGAAAATCTGCAGTTGCTGGGTTTTTGCTCCTCTTGAAGAACTTCAAGGTTTTAGGCAGCCTGTCGTCCTCTCAGTGCAGTCAGTCCATCGGCGTGAGCCAGGTCGGGATTGCTCACACTGGCCTGTCGTGTGTGTGTTGATGCAGGAGTTGCTGACGTGTGAACTGTTTTCCTCCTGGTTGTATAGATGGTACTGAAACAGTCGTGATCATGGTGGTGATGATGATGATGATGACGATAGTGTCAGTTAACCCTTCCCAGTGGCAGATTTTTCGTGCCCTGTCTGTCTACTGTGGTAGCTACTAGCCCAGTGAGGCTATTGAACTGAATGTTGGAAATGTGGCTAGTCCAGACCGAGTTGTGCCGCATGCGTAAATGATAAAAGAATGTAAAATATCTCAATAATTTTTTATTCTGATGACATGGGCAGATAATATTTTGGATATATTGGGTTAAGTAAAATATTAAAGTTAATATCCAGTTCCTTCTTAAATTTGGCCACTAGAGAATTTTAAAGTACTTGGGTGACTTGCATTTGCAGCTAGTCACGCTGGACACTGACAAAGTGCTTTACCTTCATTATCGTATTTAATCGTCATAGTAATTCTCTGAGGCTAAATACTGTTATTATCCCCCTCTTTGGTAGTTTACTTAACTTTTGGACATGAATATCCGTTAAACCCCGTAATCTGAGAAAAAAAATTATTTTTACAACAGTTTGGTAATGTGGCCTTTGGAACAGTAAATTTGTCTTCATAATTTAAATTACGTACTATGCAATTTGTATATAACAGACATTAATATAACAGCTTCAACAGGAATCCTTTATCACTGTTGTATAACTATACAAAACTTCCATCTGTAACATGTGGCATAGATTAAATATTAGGAGCAGTCGACTTCATTAGTGTGTTATTATCATCATCCCTGTTTTATGGATAAGAAAACTGAGGCCACAAGAGAGGACGTAATTTGCCCAGAGTGATAGAACCAATAAAGAGTCGAATGACGGTTTGACCTCAGTCAGTGCTGACTGCCTTGCTAGGGTGCCTGTGGTAAGGGTTAGGAATTCTTGGCTTGTAATTGCTGAATTGATTATGTAAATCAAATAAAGGATGTTGTTCTTTGTCATGTCCATTTCTAAGCCAAAAACTATCTCTAAACCTTAGAATTTTGCAGAAGCAAAAAGCTCAATTTTTCTAACTACTGATGACATCTAAAGAACTCTTTTAGGCCTTTAAAGTAAAATCAAGTATATCATGACTTACTGGGTTCTAGAGGCATGAAATAATCTTCGTGCCTAGCTCCTAAGCAAGTGACATTGCCAAGGAAAACTTGAAGGGATGGGGAAGACTTCATTCTGTTAAAATGCTGGAAAATTCTTTTATTCCAAACCAGAATAAGAGTAATACTTGTAGCCTGGTAGTGATCGTAATATCTGCCTCAGTCCTGGGTTTTGGTGTATGAGGAAAGCCAAGACTAGGTTTCATAGACCAAGAACATAGGCTCATTTTACGTCTTTGGTAGAAACGACTTTGGTAAACTAGACAAGATCTGGCCTCTCTTTTTTTTCAGGTCTTCGTGGATGTCCACAGCCGTTACAATTCTGTTGCCAATGAAACTTTTTGCCTTGAGATCATGGATAGTTTGAGGAGATGCTTAGGCCAGCAGGCTGATGTTCGACTCATGCTTTATGAGGTAAAACAGCAGAGTGGAGAGAATATAGCAGTCCCCCAACTAATAATCTTCTTCATTTTAATATTTTTTTCCTGATTATAAAAGTATAGTACATACACTCTTATTTAATGCAGTTAGGACCAGTAGTTAGTGATGGCTAGCCAAAAAATCGTTTAAGGTAAAGATTCGTAAAAGAGTAGTTGACATCTTAACTTTTTTTTTTAATTTGAAATATTTAAATGTAACATTACTTTTTCCAATCTTTTGTTTTAAAGCCAGGTTCTGCCATTTGGAATTCAGTGTCTCTCAAACAAACCATTACCTTAATTTATTAGTTTTTGTTTAACTAAAGTGAGATACAGACTTTAAGATTTTAATTAGTGATAGTAGAGAAGAATTCTAGATATGTCTAGTCTGTTTCCTAATTTTTATAATTGCCTTGCCCCTAATTCATCTCAAGTTGGTTTGATACTTACTATTATTTATTCTTTCTCAAACATTCAACTTAGTTTTTATGAAAAATTCTTTTTCTTTTTAAGTGTAATTTTCAAGTCTACAGGATGCCTGATTAAATCACATAATGACAGAACCATTAGCAAAATCAAGTGGGAAAAATAAACCTACTGATCTGTATTTAGCATGTAATTCAGCCAGTGGGAATAGAAGTGTACAGTCCAGGAGAATATACTACCATTTCTAGCTTTAGTATGCTGTGCAGTTCAGCATATGTGTTTCACAGACGGCTGGAGAGCAGTAGATAATCTAGCAAATAGATTAAGTGGAAGTCATTTCAAAGAGCAGCTACTATAATACCTTCACTTAATGATCTTAAAATAACATTTACTTAGTTGCCAGTTTTCAGATTTATTGTAGAAAATATGGAAAATATAGAAAAGTGTTTTTAAAAACTATTATCACTAATCTTACCAGTAACTCACTTATATATATTTATGCAAAATTGGAATAATTAGGTTTACATAGCTTTTATCTCATATTGTAAACATTTTCTCATTTTAAGTGTTTTTGACACGTGATTTTTAATACTAAAGAATAATCTTTATAGATGTATAATAATTTATTTAACTCTTTTTAAAATTTTTGCTTATTTATGTTGTTTCCATTTGCTCGCTATAAACATTGTTCCTGAATGTTTGACCACATTGCTGGGTTAAAGATTAGACCATTTTAACGTCTGTTGGTACATCCTAACAAGCACTGAAATTTTTTTTAAATCATTAAATCTTGTTCAATATCCTTTTATGATAAAATCTCTAAGAAACTCTCAAACCAAGATTAGAAGGGAACTTTTTCCTCCCGATAAAGGGTGTCTGTGAAACCTACATAAAAGGTAAGAGACCGAATGCTCCCCCATAAGATGAGGAACAAAGATATTTGTTCTCAGTGCTTCTGTTCAACATTGTAGTGAAGGGTCCTATCCAATGCAATAAGACCAGAAAGAGAAATAAAGGCATACAGATTTGAGAGGGTGAAATAAAGCTGCCTTGATTCGCATAGTATACATAGACAATACCAAAAAAATTTACAAAAAAAGTAAGTTTAGTAAGGTTGTGGGATAGAAGATCAATAACCATACAAAAATATACTTCTATTTACTAGCAATGAACAATTGGAAATTGAAATAAAGTAATATTTATAGTAGATAAAACACTTAAGGATAGGTTTAACAAAGAATGTCCAAGGTACGTACACGTGAAGACCATTCTAAAATTTATATGGAATTTGTGGAATTTGTAAGGATCTAGAATTAGGAAGATAATTGGAAGAGTATAAAGTTATTCGGTGGGGTTTTGACAGAGATCCCAATGTGATCCAATGGAAAAGAATGTTTTTTTTTTTATGCCTGCAGCACCTGGTCTTCCTAGGTAGTCTCCCATCCACGTATTAACCAGGCCCGACCCTGCTTAGCTTCCGAGATCAGATGGGATTGGGTGTGTTCAGGGTAGCACGGCCATAGATAAGAATGGTTTTTTCAACAAACAGTGCTGAACATTTGTTGATTGTATTGGGGTTTTCCAAAACCACCCCCATGTTTAAAGATTTCTCAAGAAGGACTCAGCATATAATATTTGTCTGATGGCTAAGATTTACTACAGTTAAAGATTTACTACAAGCAAAATCAGCAGTAACAAGAGGCACAAGGTGAACTCTGAAGGAGACCAAGTGCAGTCTTCTGAGAGTCCTCTCCAAGGGAAATTGCATAGGATGCACTCCATCACCCCAGCAAATGAGTTGCACCAACATGTGCAAGGTTTCCTACTAGGGAAGCTGATCAGAGACGTGGCATCCAAGATTTTATTGGGGGTGATCACAGTGGCATCTTTACTTAGCATATACCAAAATTCCAAACTCCCAGAAAGAAAGCAGGTATTCAGCATAAACCACATTATGTATACAGTTTAGACACAGTAAACCCCTTCTATCATTTAGGGAAAGTTTCGTATCAGTGTAGGAAGCTCTTTACCAGCTAAGTTCCCAGCCACCTGCCAAGGGCCAGCCTTGCAAGCACATGTTACTCTGGATAGCAGTCTCGGACTGCTGACTCTGTTGGCTCTTCTATGCACAGTCATAATCATGCAAAAAAAAAATCTGCTAGAACCCTTATCTATCTCTAAATTTTAAAAATTAGCTTGAAATGCATCATAGACCTGAATCTATTAGGATCTTGGTGTCCATTTATTCATCAAAGACTTACTCGGTGCTTCACTGGTTTGCAAACTCTCTGTATTAATATAAACACTTCGTCATATTTGTTTCAAGTATATGCCAGATTGTCATTTGCTTTTTAAAAAATTATTATCCTTTTGGACCTGTAGAAATATTAATTTTTGGTTGTTAAATCCATTGCTCTTTTCCTTTGAGATATCTATTACTTTTGTATAAAGAGTCCATATTCTTCCAATGAATATTCACTAACATTTTCTTCTCGTTTTTTTATGCTTTTGTTTTTTATGTTTAGCTACTTAGTTCATCTGGAGTTTGTTTTACTATAATATATAAGAACCTAACTTTTCCCCCCAGATTATTTAACTGTTCAGACAGTATTGCCTCCTTTACGTATACTAAATCTGTTTCTGTTTGCATGCTATATGCCTTTATTTCATATGTCGATTTTGTTCCAAAACTGTGAGTGTCATTATTCATTTATAAAACATTTTAATATCTTTTAGGGCTAATTTCCATTTGTTTATTCTTTTAAAAGTATTTTGTGGCCTGGGAATCACTTCTCATTTGCTTTTTTTCACAGATGAACTGTAAAGTCTTTTCCTGGTTCCAAAAAGAAAGTTCTTCCAGAATTTTAATTTCAGCAGTTTTTAACTGAGACTAGGAAACTTTGGATGGGGAGAAATGTTGTGCTCGTTGTCATTAGAGAGCTTGGGGCCAGGAGGCACTTTTGAAGCACAGGAGACTAAGTAGGAAGAATGTCCTAAAGGGGAGGCTGTTCATATGGGATGAGAGAAAAGAATCAGGGCCTAGGGCATCCTTGACTGTAAAAGAGCAAAATTCTCCAAAGCCAAAAGTGACCTGTTGTTTTAAAAATTGTAAGGACTATGGCCAGTTATTAGTGATCAGAGGTTTCTTTTTAGATTAGTCAAGTAACCTAAATTTTCTGAATTGTTTTTCCCTCTAGCAAACAACGTCTCCATCTTTTCAAAGAACTGAGAGTAGCGTAAAGAAAAATAGTGTTATTTTAAGGTTACGATTGTCCAAATCACTAGTATCTCTGTTAAAGAACTTGTTTATTCTCTTTGATTCCCTTTAGGGGTTCTATGATGTCCTTCGAAGAAACTCTCAACTGGCTAATTCAATCATGCATACTCTGCTCTCACAGGTAAAATATGTTTTTATGGATATAGAGAACATAATGGGGCATTGAGAGGCAATTGACATTTTCCAGACTTTTTGGAATATAAAATAATTCCCAAATAGTAACTGGTAAATCGTGAGCATGCTTGGGGTATGTGGTGCTGTCTTGATGTTTTATGGTAATCACCACTTACCTCCCTGTCATCTTGCCATCTTCTAAGTTATCGCTCTCGATTTACAGTCTTCCGAAGTCAAAAGGATATTATACAGAACCTTTTGTGCAAGAGTTATCAGCAGCTGGATCTGTTGTGTTTTATTTCTAAAAGAAAAAAATAGAGATCTGGAGCCAATATAGCAAATGTTAAGTTGAGGTTCCAGTTACATGAGTGTCTATTAGGCTATTTTCTGAAGTTTAATAAAAGGTTTTTAATTTATGAAATATTTCAAAGGACTATCAAAATGGGAAGGATTCAGCTGGAGAATATCTAGTGTAAATAAGACCTTTTACCCTCAACACTTATTTATTAAGCATTTATTTTAACTTTTAAATAGCTTTGTTAAGATATAATTCAGGTACTATATAGTTTGCACATTTAAAGTGTACAACTCATTGGGTTTTTTGTATATTCAGAGTTATGCAACCATTGCTACAATCAATTTTAGAACCTTTCATCATGATCTCAGAAAGAAACTCTATACCTGATTTTCTCATGTTTTTCCCATCTTCCCAGCCCTAAGCAACCACTAATCTACTTTCTGTCTCTATAGATTTGCCTATTGTGGATATTTCATATACATGGGATCATGAAATAGGTAGTCTTTCGTGACTAATGTCTTTCACTGAAAAATGTTTTCAAGGTTTATCCATGTTGTAGCAGTTTTTCAGTGCTTCATTCCTTTTTGTGGCTAAATATTTCATTGTATGGTATTTGATTGAATCTTTTATATACATTGAGGGAGTTCAAGATGTTATTATGTGCTGATAGTAATAATAATACCTAATATTTAGCACTTCGATGGCCAAGCATTTTATGAAGTGCTATGTGTGGACAATGGTTACTTCCATTTTACAGGTTTATATTGCAAGGCTCTGAGAGGTTAAGTAATTTAATTTGCTCCAGGTCACACAGTTAGTAAGTGAAAGAGCTAGGATTGGAACTCATATCTTCCTGGCTCAAGAGCCCAGGCATGAAAAGCTTCATACAGGATTGAGAACAAGGAAAGTCTTTTCAACAAGTGGTCTTGTGAAAACTGGATATCCACATGCAAAAAAAATTAATTTGGGTCCTTATCGTACACCTTGTACAACAATGAACTCAATATGGATCAAAGACCTAAACCTAAGAGCTAAAATTATAAAACTCGTAGAGGAAAACATAAGGGAAAAAAAGCTTCATGACATTGGATTTGGCAATTTCTTGGACATTGATCTGAAGTACAGTTAACAAGAAAAAAAAATAAATTGGACTTCATCAAAATTAAAAACTTTTGTGCATTCAAAGAACACTGTCTACAGAGTAAAAAGATAACCCACAGAATAGGAGAAAATATTTGCAAATCATACATCTGATATGAGATTAATATCCAGATTATATAAAGAATTCCTATGACTCTACAACAGTAACAAAAACAAAACAATTAAAAAGTGGGCAAAGGACTAGAATAGACCATTTCCCCAAAAAGATGTACAAATACCCAATAAACTACATGAAAATATGCTCAACATCGCTAGTCATTAGGGAAATGTCCATCAAAACCAGAGTGAGATAGCACTTCATGTCTATTAGGGTGGTGGTTATCAAAATGGAAAATAACAAGTGGTGAGTACGTGCAGAAATTGGAACCCTTGCGCGTCACTGATGGGAGTGTAAAATGGTGCAGCCGCCATGGAAAAAAGTATGGCATCAAGTATAGGGTCACTGTTTGATCTAGCAATTCCACTTTGGGTGTATCCTCAAAAGAAGTGAAAGCAGGGATCTTGCCTTTTTAATCCACTGTGACACCCTTGCCCCTTTTGAAGGAAACGTTTAGTCAGTTCACATTTAATATAATTATTGTTATGATTAGATTTAGGTCTACTGTTTGTTTTAATTTCTTTTTAGCTGTATTTCTTTTTGATATATTTATAGTGTTTGCTCGAGGGGCTACAATATGCATCTTTAACTCATTTACAGTATATTCAGGTTAATACTGATTTTCTTCTGGTAAAATATAGGAACTTAGTGCCGATATAGCTCTGTCCTCCTTCTGTTGTGATTTTGTCATGCACATTACTTCTATGTTAAAATCCCAGCAAAAGTTTTACAATTTTTTCTTTAAATAGTTTTATGTCTTTTATAGTAATTAAGGAAAGAAAAAGATAAACACGCACACACACACCCATGATTCTTTATACCTACCAACTTTTTACCATTGTTGAAGCTCTTCATTTGTTCCTATTGATTCAAGTTGACCAGCTTGAATAATTTCCCTTTTGCCTGAGGAACTTCTTTGAGTATTTCTGATGTGCAGGTCTGCTAACGATGATTTCTCAGTTTTCATTTATCTGGGTATATTTTTATTTTGCCTTTATTTTTGAAGGATATTTTCACTGGATTTAGAATTCGATATGCTGGACTGATTTTGTCCCATAGATTTCTGAGACTTAATTTATTTTTCCTCAATATTTTTTACACTTTTCTTCAGATTTGATATTTTCTCATAATCTATGAGAAAATTGTACTTATTCTTTCTTCTGTGACTTCAGATCTATTGTTTTACTCTTGGATGAATATTAAATTTTATCAAATACATTTTTGTATCTATCGAGATAACTATATGATTTTTCTCCTTTAATCTGTTCCTGTGGTCAGTTGTATTCCTGGCATAAACCCAAATTGATTATATTACCTTTTTTGTACATTACTGGATTCAGCTTATTAATATTCCATTTAGAATTTTTATATACGTTTACAGAGGAATGTCCTTTAGTTTTCATTTCTCATGGTGAATTTCTTTGGTTTAGTCTGAGCTTAGTAAAACGATTGGAGAATGTTCCCTCTTTTTCTAGTCTGTTTAAAATTTGAAATAGGTAATTATTTCCTTTATTCCTTTTTCTCCCTTGTATGGAAGTTATATTCTATCTTTCTTTAAACTAGATTTTTGGCTTTTGGTTTTACAAGCCACACAAATAGTGTTAATTCTAGCCCCAGCTGCATTTGGAGGCTAGCTCGTGATTAGAAATTCCTAGGTGAGGCGTTTCCCCCCTCCACTTGAAGTCAAGGTTCAGTGAGGTGCATTTCCCTACCATCTTTCTTTGTGAGGTGCATTTGTTTTTTAGGCTCATCCACTGAGGCTGCCTCCTTTTAAGAAGTTCCATTTTATGTGAGCTTCCCTGATACAGCTGCCACCCCACGAGGGCCCTAGGCTCTGTCTTCATTTCCATGGATCTTTCTACAACTGTAGCTCTGGGCCTCAGGGATCGGCAAGTGCTGCCAGAGCGAACACTAGCTCCAGAGCTCATTTGCTCATGTATTTGCCAGATTCATGGTTTATGATGTTTTCTAATATATTCGGACCTCCAAGGACTTATCTTGCTTTCCCATGACCTTAGCTCACTATTTAATAAGTAAATATATGTACAGAAATTTTAATGCAATATTATTTTCATTGTTCTCTACAAGGAGGGTTTTTCTAGACTCCTTGTCCATCACTTTGCTGAAAATGGAAGTTCTCTCTTTCTCCCTCCCCCCACTTTTTGCTTTTTCATAAATCTGCTAAGAAACTCCATTTGAAATTAAGATGTCAGATATATAGAAATTATTGGAAACGTATGCATCAAAAGCTTTTCATTGTGCCTTAGGCCTAATCCTGTTTAAAATTATATGCTGTTAGCTATATTGTATCTTTTAAACTGTATTATAATCAGTGCATCTACATTCACACACTAACAAGAATAGAAAATTATGATCGAAGGAGTAGAGCAGTGCTTCGCAACTCAGGTTAGCATGAGGACCAGTAAAATTCTGCAGACTCCAAAAGCAAAAAAATAATAAATAATATTTTTGAGCTCTCTTACGTGCCAAGTAGTGTCTGAAGCACTGCATATGTATTGGCATGTTTAGTCCTTAACCTTATACGTTTATATTAATAGATTCCTCATGTCACAGATGAAGAACCAAGGCATACTTTTATTGAAATCATTAATCTGTGATGGTACTGGGATTTTGGTCTCAGCTATTCTGAGTAGAGACTACATTCTAATCATCAAGCTATTTTGAAAATGCTGATTGCCTGTGTAGGTTTAAGGAATTGGTGTGAGAACATAACGATGTTTTATAGGAGAGTTAATGAAAGTGGAATAGGAAAAAAGATCTTAATTAGTATGATGTGCAAAGCAAGGGCAAAGGATGTAGGTGAGCCAAAGCAACATAAATTTTGCTTCATTCTTCTGTAGACATTTAGAAATATGTCTTAGAACAGGGGTCCCCAACCTTCAGGAAGCACAGTTAGGATCCGGGCCATACAGCAGGAGTTGAGCACCGGATAAGCGAACAGTTTCATCTGTATCTGCATCCACTCTCCAGCACTAGCATAGCTGCCTCAGCTCCACCTCAGATCGTCAGACATTAGATTCTCTAAGGAGCACTGGCCCCTGATGCCAAACAGGTTGGGGACCACTGTCTCAGAAAGCATTAGACATTAAAAATGCCATTAGCTTGACCAATTAAAAGTGAAAAGCATTCATGAGCCATTGTGTCTCTTTCCTTACCATACACAGTTAAAACAGTTCTATGAGCCACAACCTGATGTGCTGCCTCCTCTGAAGTTAGAAGCTTGTATTCTGACCCAAGGAGATCAGATCTCTCTGCAAGAACCACTGGTGAGACTTTTATTCCTCCTTATAACCATTATTTTTACTGTTAAGTTAAAATAACCCTGTCGATAGAGTTGATCTTCAGAGACAGATACCTTTCCCTGTGAAGTGCTCTTTCTGCTACACCAATGAATTTTTACTCTTAAATCTTTCTTATGTTTCTTTTCTGACCCATCATCACCTTGGATCTATTGATAAGATATCTCTGTGTCAGCACTTTACTAAGTCAAAGCATCTCCCACTTCCCCCAAGGAGCATTTTCTCTCTCATTTATGGCTCTTTGAATGTATATAGTAAATAAATATATTTTTAAAAGGGAGGGTTACCCTTTCTAAAATATGATGAACCCAGGGGGCCTGCTTAATTATTCTGGAGAGAATATATAACATTAATCTAGAGAGAGTATATGATTTAGGTTGAGCTAGAATTGGTCCTGTGTCAACCCTCCACAGGAACTAGGACAGGTTGGTTTTCTATTACTGATGTCTAGCCTCAGAAAGACAAGGGAGAGAAGATAAAACTGAAACTCTGCCTCCCCAAGTGATTTAGAACTCATGGCTGGGGAATCGTCATATTCCGCCTTCTGAGCCATGAGATGTTCAGCCCAGGTCTCCCAGAGATTCCCTCAGCACAGACCCCCATATATAGAATGGGACTCAGAAGAGCTAGAAAGGATTTAACTGTACAACCTGGCTCCATGATGTTTGTATTAGATCAGAGATAGCACATCAGATGTTGCATCCTGAGATGTCAGCTACTTATGAGGCCAGTTCCTTTGCGAAAGGTCGGAAAACAATGCCTCTGTTGGTTCAATTAATTTTTTCCAGTTTTGTTAATTCGGATCAACTTCATTTGTGATGGGAATGAGTCACTTACTGTAGCCTTATAGGTAAGATTTATTTGTTGACTATCATCAGCTTCACAGGTTATCCTTGAACACTCAAGAAAGTTTAATCATTATTTTCTTCTTCAGGATCATCTGCTGTGTTGTATTCAGCACTGTTTGGCCTGGTATAAGAGTAGAGTGATGCCCCTACAGCAGGAAGAAGAGGAGGAAGAAGAAGGATTCTACCAAGACTTAGATGATATGCTGGAGTCTATTACTAGTAGAATGATTAAGAGTGAACTGGAGGACTTTGAACTGGTAATTGCTAAGTCTCAGTTGTATTGCATAATGGCAGTTTTTAGTAGCTTTTAATTTTCGTCTTATATGTTTTAGGATAAATCAGCAGATTTCTCTCAGAGCACTGGTATTGGCATCAAAAATAACATCTGTGCTTCTCTTGTGATGGGTATTTGTGAAGTTCTAATAGAGTATAATTTCTCCATCAGCAATTTCAGGTAAGATAATTGCTGTGACTTTACTTGCAATTTGCTGAATACTTCATTTTGCAAGAGTTTTGTTTGTTTAACAATATGCTAGGTACTGAACAGACCACAGTTCATGACAGTGTCTCTTGAACAGACCTCTGGCCTGAGACCAGACTATGTTTTTTTTACCAGAGAGCACCAAAGCATATGCCAAACAGGCTGGTGAATGTGGTGCCTGTAGCAGGCTTTCATTTATTTAGAATTTCCCAGACCCCGAATTCAAGAACTACTTATTTTAATTGAGGAAATTTGATTGGTGGTAGTATTAGACTTTCATGCTCTGTATTGACTAGCCTAAAAAAGGGAAGAAAAAATAACCCAGATGGATTGTATGACTGGGAGTACTATGTGTGGCTCATTCATAAGGTGTCTAAAACAATGTCTAATGAACCATTGTGATTTCTTTGTTACTCTATGTGAAAGTAAATCACAACATTCTGATGCTTGTCCTTGGTCTTTCTTTTTCCCTCTATATAGTAAGAATAAGTTTGAGGAGGTTCTGAGCTTATTTACGTGTTACAAAAAACTCTCTGACATCCTTAACGAAAAAGCGGGTAAAGGCAAAACTAAAACGACCAGCAAAACACATGATAGTTTTTTGTCCTTGAACTTTGTGTCTGAGCTTCTCACCGCTCTTTTCAGGTAAGGTTCTAATAGAGTGCTACAGACAGCTGCACTATGAAGGCGATACTGGTGAACCTGGGTAGATGTTATTACCTAGTTTGGATTCATGATTCTTAACTGTATATACAGCAAGAAATAAGTCAGGAAGTTTGTAATTTTCTTAAAATGGAAGTTGGACAATTGTAGGTAGGCACTTTAAAGAGGTACCTTGAATTAAAGGAAATTTTAGAAATAGTGGACTAATGAATGGGAAAATAGGGATGAATCCTGATAAGGTGTTAAAAGGAAATCTACCTAAGTAGCTTGAATGCAATAACAGATAAAAAGGGAAGAAAAACGTGAATTTAAAAAACAGAGGAAGACCAAACCCTAAAGAAAGCTAAGACTGAAATTTAAGTTTTATAAAAGTAAAAGAATTGGGGGTGGGGGAGATAAGGTAATACTGACAATGATTGTAAAAGGGCAGTGCAATATGGTGATTTATAAGAAATATATATTTGGTCATTCGGATGGCAAAAATATATTTCTCATGTATATGTGGTCTCTGTCCACAGTTCCTGACTCATGGGTCTCCAAACCCTTGGAATTTCCTAAGTGTTGAGAATGATAAAGGTGACTTTTGGAAGCACCTAAAGATGGGGGGCTGGTTGCCAGGAGAACCAAACATGAGATTAGAGGGTTAGAACTTTCAGTCTCACCCCCTGACCTCTGAGGAGGGGAGAAAGGCTGGAGGTCAAATCAAGCTCTGGTGGCCAGTGATTGCATTGGTGATGCTTATGTAATGAAACCTCCACACAACCCAAAGGGTGGACTGTAGAGCTTCTGGGCTGGTGAACATGGAGATTCAGGGAGAGTGGCATTGCTGGTGAGGGCATGGAACCCCTTCCCTGGCCCCATACCTTGCCCTACGCATCTTTTCTACCTGGCTGTGCCTGAATTGTATCCTTTTACAATACTCTGATGATCTAGTAAGTAACATGTTTTTCTAAGTTCTGTGAGAGCCATTCTAGGATATTAACTGAACTCAAGGAGTGGGTTGTGGGAAGCTCTGATTTAAAGCCAGTTGGTCAGAAGTGCAGGTAACAACCTGAACTTGCAATTAGCTTTCTTGAGTTGAAGGGGAACTCTCAATCTACATCTGGTTAGTCTTTCAGAACCTCTGTAATATAACTCAGTTATTACCTGCGCTTATACCTGGTGTAGGGGGTGGGGGCAGTCTTGTGGGACTGAACCCTTAACTTGTAGAATCTGATGCTATCTTTGGGGAGATAGTATCTGAATTGAGGTGAGTCCTTGGACACCCTGCTGGTGTCTGAGAATTGCTTCGTGTTGTGGGGTGAAAGCCACCCCCCTCCCCAACACACACCATGCACATGGGGAAACTGGGCCTGGGAACCAAATTTAGGCAGTCGTGGCACTGACTTTGGCATGGGCTGCCTAGGGTCTATCATTCAGAGCTTGCTGGATGCTGTTATTCTGAACAGTCCCTAGAAAGCCTAATCCCAGATCCGAGTGGCAATAGGGGAATGTCCTTTCTCTACCCCTCTCCCTCCCTCTCTCTCTCTCCTTCCCCCCTCCCTGCCTTTCCGCTCTCTCTCTAGGGACAGTACTCAAAGCCACGAAGAGAGCCTGTCTGTCCTAAGGTCCAGTAGTGAGTTTATGCACTATGCAGTGAGTGCGGCTCTACAGAAGGTACAACAGCTGAAGAAAACAGGACATGTGAGTGGCCCTCATGGCCAAAACCCAGAGAAGATCTTTCAGAACCTCTGTGACATAACCCGGTAAGTCACTCTCACCCTCAGAAATGTGTTTCACTTGCTGCGGAATCTCCAAGAGAGAAGTAATTAGAATAACTAAAGTTTGAAATAAAAAAAAAACAAGACTCACGCTACCTGATTTCAAATCTCACTATAAAGTTACTTATACTTAAGATAGTTTGGTATTGGCAGAATCAGTGGAACAGAATAGACAGTTCACAAATATGGTCATTTGATTTTTGACAGAGGTGCCAAGGTAATTTAATGGAGAAAGAAAAGTCTTTTCTATAAATAGTTTTGAAACAATTGGGCATCTTTGTGCAAAAAGTGAACCTTTATCCATTCCTTGTGTCATATACCAAATAATAACTTGAAATGGATCAGAGATGTTAATGTAAAACAAAATTATAAAACATCTAGAAGAAAACAAAAATCTTTTTGATCTTGTTTTAGGTAAAAATTTCTTAGCTATGACACTAGAAACACAATCTATATATATAAACACTCAAGGAAATTAAAAAACAAGCCACAGACCAGGAGGAAATATTTACAAAACATGTCTGATGAAAGACTGGTAACCAGAGTATATAAAGAACTCTCAAACTTGTTGATAAAAACACAAACTACCAACTTAAAAAGTCGGTAAAATATTGAACACTTTACTGAAGATTTATAGATGGCAGGCACATAAGGACAGAAAAGAATGGTCATTATAATTCTTCATTAGGTAAATGCAAAGTAAAGTCACAATGAATTAATCACTAAATGCCTATTACAATGCCTAAAAGTAAAAAGACTGACCATACCAAAGTGTTGTCATGTGTGTGGTGGAATTTGAACTCTTATACATTAGTGATGAGAATTTAAAAAGGTACAACGAGAAAACAAAAACAAAAAAATAACAAAGAAATAAAATGGTACAACCACACTGGAAAACAGTGTCAGTTCCTTAGTAAGTTATGTTCAAAACTGCCATGTGATCATACACACAGTCTCTTCTTAGGAATTTACCCAAAAGAAACGAAAACATGTTTATATCAAGGTTTGTATATAGCAGCTTTATCCATAATACCAAAATTGGAAACAACCCAAATGTCTACCAACAGATGGATGGATAAATTGGTGAAAGGTCAAACAGTATATCCATGCAGTGGAATACTGCCGAGTGGTAATGTGGGACAAACTACAAATAGATACAACATCAGTAAATCTCAAAAGCGTGTACTAACAAAAGCAGATTCAAAAGGCTACATGCCGAATGATACCATTTTTATATGATAACTTTGTAAATGGTAAAACCATAAGAACAGGAATCAGATCAGTGGTTACTTGGAAAATTGGAGTCGGGTGGAGGGGAGTGGAGAATTAACTACAAAGGAGCATAAAGGAAGTTTTGAGGTGATGGAAAAAATCG
Source organism: Rousettus aegyptiacus (assembly GCF_014176215.1). Classification (NCBI taxonomy): domain Eukaryota; kingdom Metazoa; phylum Chordata; class Mammalia; order Chiroptera; family Pteropodidae; genus Rousettus; species Rousettus aegyptiacus. The sequence goes on along the minus strand of NW_023416289.1, from coordinate 52,196,619 downwards.
TGGGATGATTACACACTATATAAGTTTGTTAAATTTCATGGCATTATATATCTACAGGGTGTGAATTTTACTGTATATAAACTACACCTCAGTGAAGCTGACTTTAAAATCACTTTTCCCCTCTTCAGGGTCTTGCTTTGGAGATACATTTCCATTCCTACTTCAGTGGAAGAGTCAGGAAAGAAAGAGAAAGGAAAGAGCATCTCGCTGCTGTGCTTGGAGGGTCTGCAGAAGATCTTCAGTGCCGTGCACCAGTTCTATCAGCCCAAGATTCCCCTGTTCCTCCGGGCTCTGGGTGGGCATTTCAGTTTGGATAAATTGGCTTGATCTGGGTTTCTCTTTCTTAGCCAAACCTCTTGATTCTATATGTTAACCTATCAGAGGACACCTGAGGACAGTCCTGTTGCTAAGACATGACATGATATCAGAATTGGCATTTACTGGATTACACTTAACCACAACTAGTGACTGCAGAATGAAATATAGTTTTAAGAAATTGCAGAACGTTTGGAATATATTTCAATCTGCTTCTAGACTCTCGGCTTTCTGAAATTTTAGCTAGTAAAATGCCAAAAAAAAAAAAGCATAGTCCATTTCAAAGATGATAAAATTTTTTTCCTTTCATAGATGGTCCAGGTGATGAGGGAGAAGAGGCGGAAGTCAGTGTCACTCAAAGAGCAGCATTCCAGATCCGGCAGTTTCAGGTGAGGAGCCTGGGGAAGCTGCAGTACTTGCCCAAGGGTCGTTGTGAAGGGACTGTCAGCTGGGGCAGCCGGTGAGAATGGGAGACAGGGAGCAAGCAGGACAGCAATTTTTTCTGGGTCATCATCCAAGCAAGAGGACATAGTTCTTAGAATGAAAGCTAATGCATTTAAAAGGATGCCGGGGCGGATGTCTGTTCAGCCATCCCACCCTGCACCACTCATTTCCTCGAAGAATCACTGAATTGACACAAAGATAGCTAGGAGCCCCTTAAGGTATGACGTTTCTGCCTTTGTTTTATGTCCATGGTGTAATTTGGCTTTGTCAGGTTGCATGCAGACTAACCATATGAATAGTTGTCACAATATCTGAACCTTCTATCACAGAGGATTTCTTTAATAAATAATTTTAAAGTTCCTGCTGTTTGCCAGGGACTATTATTCTATGGGCTAGGGATATAGTAGGGAACAAAAAAGACGTAATCCCTATCCTCATGGAACTTCCGTTGTAGCAGAGGAAGAGACCGACAGACAAAATACAGAGTAATTCACGTGGTGAGAAGAATAGAACAAAGAAAAACAGGGAAGGTGTGGGGGGAGTGCTGGGGTGGGGGCATGGCCCAAATCCAAGGTCAGCGGACGGGCTTCGGGGAGCTGTAAACCCCCCAAACGGTGCACAGTCATCCCTAACGTGCAGCGGGAGAGGGGAGGAGTCCATAGTGTTTAAGAGAATGCTCAGATCAGTCAAAAACAGTAGGAAGCTAGCTTTCAGTTGAATTTATTTTCAGATTTTGTACTCTTGGAATTTCAGTAGCTTTGAGTCCTTTCTGTCCCAGCCTTAGGGATCTCTGACTAGATGTCTCTTCGCTCTGGTAGGAACATGTCTGCTCATGTGTCTGTGTATACTTTCCTTTCTCAGCGGTCCTTGTTGAATTTACTTAGCAGCCAAGAGGAAGACTTTAATAGCAAAGAAGCCGTCCTCCTCGTCAGCGTTATTGCCAGCTTGTCCAAGCTGCTGGAACCCTCCTCCCCTCAGGTACAAGCACCACTCACTCAGTCCCACCTAGTATCCCTCAGAAGGCCAGCGTATTGCATCTTAAAAGAATGTATCTAAGTATCCTCTTAAAGTCCGATTTGTTTTAAATAATATATTTAATTATGCTCCTGAGTTAACATACGATCTATAAGATGGACCCCTTCCCTGCATAATGTTTCTACCGTGACGTAATTTCACACAGCCATACAGGGCAAGAACAGGTTGCTTTTGTTTGGCCACTGTCAGGGGTCAACAGTAAGCACTATAGAAAAAATCATGTTTATCTTTGGTGTCTTCAACCTTCTTGACCTGTGTTTTTACTCACGCTTGATGTTTTATCTTCTTTTTAGAGATGAAAATAGGTTAATTGTTGTTAAGAGGGTAGCTGATACTCAGCAGTTGGCATTCTCAGCTGGTACTGAGTTTCAGAGAAATTCAACAAAAGGTGATTAAGTCAGAAAATGTGACTACAGTTCCAAAGCAGAAACAACTCTGCTGAGAAGGTCGTATGTATATGTGTGTAGGGTACAATTGGGTACCCACATGAGTGTTCACACACAGAGAAGGATAAGAGGAGGGCCACATTTTGTGGGTCTGTTCCATTCAGGAATAATTTCCCTATAGGACAATAAAGAGCATCCTTGAGTGCCTAGCACTGTGTGCTTCTACCACATTTAGTTCCTGCTTCCTACTTCCTACTTTTGTGAGGAAAACAAGTTGGAATCCTAGGGTACAAGGCTCCTCGTGTGAGCCCTTGCTTCAGGAAGCGCTAGTCTTTAAAGAGACTATAGAGAGGGGAGGGAGTATGGTGTTTGAGTGCTGAAAAGCCGTAATTTTCCTGCCCAAAGAAAGTCCCTTTTTCTCGCTCCTCACTTCATCCTAGATCCAAACAACTCATCTCCACTTTACTCTCAGGTTCATTCTTTCATACCACTGTTTTTGATGCAAAAAAAAACAGGACTAGCAAAGAAACAGCTACACGAAATTGGGCAGGGGGATGTTTAAGGAAGGATAAATGGATTTGGAAAGGCTTATTTATATATACAGAAAATTTTTACTTTAAAATTGACCACCCCACCCCCATAATTTCAGGTAGTCTCTTGTTTTTTAGATTTAATTCAGAACAGGTAATAAAGTCCTATGATTTGAAAACCGGAAATTATAAAAAGATAAAAAAAATAATCTCTCTCCTATTTCTTTCCCCTACCTGTTCAGTTCCTCTTCTCCCCTAAATAAATAAATACCTTTTTATAATTTCTTATGTATCCTTCAAGAGTTTCTTAATATCTGGAGAAGCAAATATAAATATAGATTTCTTTTTCCCAACCCTACCTCTCTCTACACACAAAAGCTTGTCCTGCTGGTTACATTTCACATTGTATCTGGAGACCTTTTTATATCAGCTCAGAGAGCTTTCAGAATCAGACTCCGAATTTACCTTTTTCCCCAAGAGATCAAAAAACAGAATTCTTACTGCTCGTTTTGCACTTACGTATGCCAGCGTTTCAGGGCCAGAGAGCTGCTGGAGCAGAGGGCTGCTATGCGTTTGGCAATATGAGACTTACTATCCCAGGACCACAGGCAGGAGAAAGGAGTTCCAGCCCAAGCCTGTGGTCGTAGGGCAGGGGAAGCTCAGGGGTACGAGCCCAGACACCAAGATGTAGCCCTTAGTGAGGGCATGGAGTATGATAACTAAGTCATATGCTGTGTTACAAGAAAAGTGTCAGTAATTCTCATGATTCTGGACTTATTTTGTTGCTATTAGTAGATTACCTCTTTCGATCCAGGCACATGTTTTGGTAGTTGATTAGATTGGGAAAGGCTTGAGGTCTTCTGGGCCCACGTCTTGGTATGTTTCTTTAATACCTGCACGCTCTCTAGTTTGTGCAGATGTTATCCTGGACGTCTAAGATTTGCAAGGAAAACAGCCGGGGTAAGTTTTCCACCATGTTTCCTTTTCAGCTTTCTATAAAATCATCACCAAGTACAAAAGGTATTTCCCATTACACAGTCACCAGAGTAGCCAAAATGAGAAAGAAGCTCAGTACCAGTACAGTGTTGGTAAGAGTGTAGAGCAGTTGGACCGCTGCTGGAGGTGTAAGTTGGTATAACTACTCTGGAAAACTGGCAGTACCTAACTACTAAAATTAAACAAATGCTTATGACCCAGCAATTCCACACTCAGCAAATAGGTGGAAGAATTCTCACAGCAACAGTATTTTCATAAGCAAACAAACCCAAATGTCCATCAGCAGTGGAATGGATAAAGGCATGGTAGAGCATACATACGGCAGAGTACTGCCCAGCAGTGAGAATGGACGCACTACGCCAACACAACGCGGGGGAATCTCACCAAAGAGAAGCCAGACACCAGAGGGCTTAGATGTCAGGGTAGCAGTTTCCTTGACAGGGCAAGCGTGGCCAGAGGTTTCTGGGGTGCTGGTGATACTGCTCCTTGGTGTGGGTACGGGTTACACGATGGCAGGGACTAAGGATGGGAAACATCTCCCTGCTTCATGCAGGTAGAGAGCAGTGCACCTTCATGGGCAGGCTGCTCAGTCAAATTGTGTACAGCCCTGGGGGTACTGTGCCTGCAACATGACAAGCTATGTGTCCTGGTTATGCACCCCCTTACCCTGAAGGACCGACAGGGTTATAACCGACCTTTTCATCTTTCCTTCCTACTCTAGAGGATGCCTCATTTTGCAAAGGTTTGATGAATTTGCTCTTCAGCCTCCATGTTTTATATAAGAGTCCTGTGACCCTGCTGCGGGACTTGTCTCAGGATATCCACGGGCATCTTGGAGACATAGACCAGGTACTGTAGCAAGCCCTCAGTACAGTTCCCTGAGTCGGGGCAGAGGTCAAGGGAACAGCCTTACTGCCATTACAGCTCACCTCTTTCCCACCCCAGGATATAGAGATGGAGAAAACAAACCACTTTGCTTTGGTGAATTTGAGAACAGCTGCACCTACTGTCTGTGTAAGTGTCGATCCCCAAACCATGGGAAATGGCCTTGTCATTCCTTTCATTTTATTTCATGCGATGAATAAATTGTAGTGGCTTATGTCCTGAGGCTTGTAACCCACCTGCTCTAAGTGGCCATGGTTACCACGTTACGCCAGCAGCTGTGTGCAGGGAGCCATGGCAGACGTTCTTTTCTTCCACAGTTACTTGTTCTGAGTCAGGCTGAGACCGTCCTAGAAGAAGTAGACTGGCTAATCATCAAGCTTAAGGGACAGTTGAGCCAAGAAACCGTGTCAGGTAAGATGAGTTCAGGGTGGGGTTCTTGTGATCAGAGCAAAGTCAACCAAAATCCAAGCTGGACTCCTCATGAAAGTGGATGCCCTGAGCGCCATTCATCTGAGGTCGACTTCCAGTGTGATGAAAGTAGGCAGTAGTGTGGCTTATGACCGCATGGTTATTCACTCTGCATGATGCGTAACATGATCATTTTCCCTACAAACTGCCTTGTTAATTGTGTTGAGTTGGTTTCTAAATCCCGTTCACTTTTACTAGAAAATAAGGCCAGTTGGGTTTGAATGTGCCAATTTCATTTCCCTTCAGAAGAGTCCTCTTCTCAGGCAACCTTACCAAATCGTCCCATTGAGAAAGCCATCATCATGCAACTGGGAACTCTGCTCACATTTTTCCATGAGCTGGTGCAGACAGCCCTGCCATCGGGCAGCTGCGTGGACACCTTGTTAAAGGACCTTTGCAAGATGTACACCATTCTTACAGCACTTGTCAGATATGTGAGTATCAGAGCGATGATCAAGGTCACCACCACCACCAGTCTGCCCAACCAGCCAGGAGACTAGGCCAGGGCAGCAGCCCCCTGATGCCCCTGCACGGACAGAGCTCTTGCCTGCACTTTGGCAATTCATGGTTTGATTCTCGTTTGGTCAGTAGGTGGCAGGCACCTCCACAGGCCAGGAAAGAAACAGTTGATGGCATGATTCTAAACCTGCTTTTAGAGGCCTTTATTTCCTTGGCATATGAGTTTATAGCATCTGATGATTAAGTGTGAATCCCTCTTCGAATGTCTTCTAAGAATCTAAACTATAGAATTCAGTCTTATGTCCTATTGCACAAAAAATTACAGTTTGGAACCAGTCTGGTTACTAAAAAGGTGGTTTTCCTTCTCTCTTGCCTTTAACAGGTAGATGTTAAATGCTTTACAGGTCAAGTACTAAGGTGGGGGAAAGGGGTGTGTTTTTTCTGTTTGTTTTTTTTTAAATACAAGGCATATTCCACCCTGAGTTCTAAGTTAATGCTTCTTAGTATCTGTTGACAATAAACACTCTTTCACTTGAATATTTTGGTCCTCAGCAGACATTCAGAGGGTGATAGGAACCAAGTAATTCAATTCTGATTTTTTTTTTTCCCAATTCTGATAATAGCAGTGATCCATATTAAATACTTAGGCACAGACAACCAAAGAAAGCTGGTAGACCACCACACAGCGTACCCAAACAGCAGTGCAGCTCTCTTGAGAAAGTGCAGCTCTGGCCACGTGGTGTGGCTACTAAGCTTCTGTAGTGGGAATACTGACAGCCTCTTCCCTTTACTGGCATTTTTTTTTTTTTTTTTTTAAGTAAAAACAGCAGTAATTGGCATTCTAAATGCAAGGACTATGTAGTAGCTTTACTCTTCCCTCTCCAGTCAGAGCAATGAGTCACACTTCGTTAGCTCATGTGTCGCTTGTGGTTTCATAGACATTTATATAAGATGTGCTAAATCTAGGAATCTCCTTAGTATCTCCAGGTATATCGGAACTCCAGAGGAATTCCAAAGATTATGGAAAAGCTGGTGAGTTCAGAATGCCTTTCTTAGGATTAGGGGGAAACATTTTATTTCTACAATTACATTGGTTTCCTTCTTTGCTGCAGGTGAAGCTGTCGGGTTCTCATCTGACCCCCCTGTGCTATTCTTTCATTTCTTACGTCCAGGTAAGTGATTCAGAGTCAGTACCAAAATAGTGCTTCAAGTAAGAAAGGGCTTCTGATGTTCCCAGGGGACTGCTTAGTCACCTGAGCTGAGTATATATATAAAGTTTATCCCCTGCTTACGATCAGCCAGAGGTGCCCATTTGAGACTAAGCCAAGGCTCAGTCTTTGTAGCAAGGAACTCTTTTGTCAAACACACAAAAACGTTCAAGTTTGTGGTGAGAGAAACATCTGAGATGACTGCATCTAGAGCGGGGAAGGAACAAGCGTCCATAGGCTCAGCGACTTGGTTTCCTTCTGGGTGATTCCAGATCCATGCCAGTGGGTCCGTCTTGGGAATGTGGGTAGAGGAGCAGCAGGCACGTGGAGAAGGGCCGAGGTCAGAGGTGAGGGGTGTGTGTGAGCAGCAGCACTTTCAGGGAGATGGAGGGAATATGGGCTTTTGCTGTCAGCTGCCCAGGTCTCTTTTCTTCTCCTAAATTAATAAAGTAATGGGCTTTTTCAGGGTTTGGCGAAATTTCAAATGTCATCTGGTTCCAAATACCATAAGATTCTTGCAATACTTCAGTCCCCTTAACTGTTGACCCAAACCAGAGTTTTTCAACCTCTGCATTAACAGTTTGGGCCAGGTAATTCTTTGTTCTGGGGCTTGTCCTATGTATTTTAGGATATTTAGCATCTCTGGCCTCTACCTACCAGATACACATAGCAGCCCCCCAGTTGTGACAACCAGAAATGTCTCTAGAAATTGTCAAATGTCCTTATGGAGCAATATAAGCTCTAGGTAATAACTATTGGCTTAAACATATGAAGTGACGGGAGACCTACTGTCTCCCAAGGCCACTTAGTCACTGCAGTTAAGAGTACTGTACGGCAGTTACTGGTCTTTGAAGAATCAAAGAGAATGTCCACTGATGGGTCAGTCCAAGCCAAGATTCTAGAATCAGTGTCAGAGCAGTGGATTGTGACCACTGATAATGATGCCCCACCTGTTTCCTGCCTCTGCATCATGTGCAAGCACAACATCCTCCCCTCAGTAATTTGCCTCATTATGTGCATTAATGGTGTGTCCTCTTCTCCCCTCAAGGGTCAGGGACCAAGTGGCTTGTCACCTGGGTTTAGCTGAAGTTCTCAATAATGTATCAGGTTTTCAAACCTAGTCAAGAACCTCTTTTTTTTTTTATAATAATATTTGGCAGAATGTGTTTCATAGAGTATGACTTGGGAAATGCTGCGTAAGACCATTCTCATTTCACTACAACCAATACTTAGAACCCTTACCTGGTTCTCTCTACTCCTTTCCATGTATCACTTCGTTCATCCTCCCTACCCTTGTGACTGGAAGTTATCCCTATGTGAGTGTTGAGAGAACATTAGAGAAATAAGTGCCAAAAACAACCAGTTAAGGGTTGAGTTGAGACTTAACCCCAGGTAGTTTGACTCTACAACAGGGGTCCACAGACTTTTTCTGTAAAGGGCCAGATACTAAATATTTTGGGGTTTATGGGCCAGATAGTCACAATCACTCAGTTCGGCCATTGCAGCATAAAAGCAGCCACAGACAGTGGCCCGGATTTGGCCTATGGGCTATCGTTTACCAGCCCCTGCTCTAGAATTATACTTGATCCATATCAACATGTAAAATGTTGGAGGGTTTGGGGCTTTTGTGTTTCTGACCCCATTCTGAAGCATTTTCTTCTGCCAATCACCAGGCACCTCCTAGACTGTTTTTTCTTTTTTCTATATTACACAAAAACCCTGGATATTTTCCATCTTTCTCATCTATGTTTGACTAAAAGCCTTACAGACAAGCCAGGTGATCCACAAGCAGACATTTTTCTCTGACTTCGTGAGGTGTGCTTAAAGGAATTAAACAACTCATACCTAGAAATCAGGATCACATTTGCCACATCTTTCAAAAAACTGTTTACACTCTTATAGCCCCTTTCTTTCCACAGTCTTGGGAAGAAAGCAGTGAAAGCCAGTATGCCAAAAGCCTTAATATCCTGCTTAGAAATGTCCATCACTAAAAGATGCCGCTTCTCTTCTGGCTACACTTTTAGTCCTGCCTGCATCAGGAGGAATGGGCAGGGTATAGGATTAATTTAGGAAGTCTCACAAGGGTCCTGTCTTGGACTCAACCTCCAGAAAGATGGCTTACGTCCCTCTTGGTCACGAGTAGCTGCTTCCCTGCCCCTCCCTTAAAAGGGCTTCAGCCTCTACCACCACCATCCTCCACCCTGCCTTCCAGGACAGATTTTTTTCACTCCAGCCCTCTGCAATCCCTGCCAGTCATTTTCCTGAACACGCCATGTGGAGGAAGCCTCCTGCCTCTGGCATGGCTCCAGTGGTGTGTTTTAATTCTCTTACTCGTCCCGTGGAGCATGGTGTGTTTCAGTCTTAGAAGACATCAAAGTCCACTCTAAGTAAAGCTTGCTATGTTTGTGTCCCTCACATTTGGGTGGTTTTTCTCCTTGGTCTTTCCAGACTCTGGCCTTATCAGAATCCTGTGCTTCTTGGTTCCTTTCTCTATCAGTTATTACTTTCTCCAGGAGCTCTTTATTCTCTGATTATCCACAACCTAGAGATGTAAGTGTCCTATGACTTCTAACCCCTTTCAAGCATGTAACCACATGGCTCGTAAGACATTATCTGGTGATTGCCTCTGAGGAAGGGACCTACAGATCCCGGGAACAGCCTCTCCAACTTCCTCTTTATGAAGCCCCCTTTCAGCCTGCTGCTCAGTAGGGAAATAATGATTCCTGCTACCACTCTGACAATCCCCATTTTAACCATCCTTGGCTGACCTGGTACAATAATGGTTGGTCCTGCCCTCACCTCCATGTGCTAGTTCCAGGGACAAGATCATAAACCTCACAACAATAGAAAAATGGCTGAGGATTATAAGCGTCACAGTACGTTTCCCATCTTCCAGCATCTGCTTCAGGATAGTCTCTCTACCTAAACTTGGGCCCCTTAAGAGTCCCCATATGCGGCTATAAGCACTTTTCTAGAAAATGACCATCGGGGCCTCCAAAAGTCTTCAGAAGTAAGGGAATTTGTTTCTGTTTCTCTAGAACAAGAAGACTAAGAGCCTGAAACATACAGGAGGAAAGAAAAAGGAGAAAGCCGCTGCCGTTGCCATGGCCATGGTGAGCCACTGACAGTGCTTGTCACAGGTTACAGGGCAGCTGCTGCCGAACCTGGAAAACATTGTTAAGTGAAAGAAGCCAGTCGCAAAAACCGTGCAGAATAGGCCAATCTAAAAAGACAGAAGGTAGATGAGTGGTTGCCTAGAGCTGGGGATCGGAATGGATTGGAAAGACTCGGGGGAGGTACCTACTAAAATGGGTACAGGTTTCCTTTGCAGGCATGAAAAAAATGTTCTGTAATTTCTAGTTGTGATGGTTGCACAACTCTGAGTATACTAAAAAAAAAATTGTACAATGTAAAGGGGTGAATTGTATGGTATGTGAATTATATCTCAACAAATCTGTTATAAAAATGTATGTATAAAGCTGGGAGAAGTGTGTGTATGGCAGCTTCTCAGCTCACGGATTTTATGTTCAGATGGAACATCTTTTTCCTCTGAACCAAAAAACATGCTTTATTCAGGAAGCACTGGAAAAATGAGCTCTTTAAAAAAAAAAAGAAAAAAAACAGCTTAGGACACCCACTGGAAAAGATTGTTTTTTGGAAAAGTTAGTGCATGCAGAAGGTGCTCCCTCCTCAAGTACGTGTAGGAGCTGGTAAAGGTACAGGGAGTTCACAGAGGTGAGAATTAGACCCATCTCTCAAGGAGCTAATGTGGCAGCAACTGCTGTCACTAATAGAAGACTAGCTAAATGGGTTATAATGTATTTATACTGTAGAATACTATACAGACATGAAAAAAATACAAATCTACACGCTCAGCTATAGAATTATCTCCAAGACAGTTTTTAAAAAGATGAGAAGAATGTCCTCATCTGTGGTTGTATTAAAATATAGAAACATCTATATGAATAAGACATGGTTGAAAAGATCTATAAATTGTAATTCAAACAGGGGAAAGATAATATAACCCCAATAGTGAAACTTTATGTGCAGACTAGAAAGAGGAAATAGAGCTAGTGCAGAGTGGGCTTATTGTTTTAAAAATATAAATTCAGGCAACCAGATTTCTACAAATGGCGCTTCCCTCAGCCAGCCTCTAGGTGACAACAAATACTCAGAAATTCTAAATGGAAGGCTCTAGTGTGATGTCTATTGGCATTTAAGTACTTTGATTATATTGAACTGCCAAAAATGATAGATTACTGGTACCAAAGTAAAACTGCTTTTGATTGAAAGACCAGCTTTCCCCCAAAGCCATGAGCAGTTCTACTGCTGACAGCATTAGTGGACTGCTTCAGAAACTTAATCTGACATGTAGGCCTTTCCTCCTCTGCCCCTGTAGGCCAGAGTTCTTCGGGAAACCAAGCCAATCCCAAATCTCATTTTTGCCATTGAACAGTATGAAAAATTTCTCATCCAACTTTCCAAGAGGTCCAAGGTAAACATACTGTATTGTTTTCTACCGTTTCCATTTACCCTGTGAGGGACCTGGCCACACCAAAGTAGCCCAACTTCAGGGGGAAAAACTACAGTCCTGGTCCGTTTCTGATCTGGGGGCCTGAATCCAAACCTCACATCGGAAGCTGATAGAAAAACAGGTCCAGGGTGTATGCGCGCTTGCTTTAAGTAGGAACTGAAGGGTCTGTCAGAGGTACAGCAGAAATGGTGTGGGCTGTTCCGGGGAGGGCCTACCAGCAGAGGCATGTGCTCAGCCTCACAATCCTGTCACAGGTGAATTTGATGCAGCACATGAAACTCAGCACCTCGCGGGACTTCAAGATCAAAGGAAACATCTTGGACATGGTTCTCCGAGAGGATGAGGAAGATGAACACGATGAGGTCAGTGTCTGCTTCTGACCGGGTGCGGCAGCCCTGGCTACCCTTTCTCACGGGTTGGGAGCAACTACAGATCAGTAGAGGGGCGACAGCCACAGACAGAATGAGCTGAAAAGTGGTTAGGCAAAGGTGGTACTAAACACTCTAGAGGAGGTTTGTAAACTTTAAAATCACACCAAGGTGCCCAGACTTGTATACATTTTGAGTACCCATTTCCAGAAAGGGGCTGGTAACAAGACAGGGTCTTGTTAGGCTAACCATTGGAAAATGACAGATGGCCAGAAAGTTTACTTCCTCTTTTACCATTCAAACAGGGCTGCTCTGATTTGTTCAGGTCGGGCCAGTCTCGTATCCTCCTCCTTTGCCCCTCTGGTCTATTCCTCTCCCTTCAGCTTCAGCAGTTATAACAGCACACCATGAGCCCTCCATCATCTTTGAAGTAGAACCCCATGTTTCATCATCATTAGGCCCTTTCAAAACTGGAGGTTTACATAAAACCCTCCAATTTCTAGCTTCTCAAAATTTTACGCCTACTACCTTCTTCAGACTCATACTCCAGGCCATGCATGGTGCACCTGACCCTACCTACTCCCTTTACCCACTTGGCATTGAAGGTTAGCATTGTGATGACCCTTCTGCCATCCTGTCCTATGCATCTCCCCAGGTGCACCAAAAATCCCAAAGGAGGGGCTTGCACTGACTTACTCTACTCTGAGGCCTCCCTTCTTTAACATCGGTCAGTGCCTCCTGTGAGCGGGAAGGGGGAGAAAGCATGACCACACAGGCTTTGATGAGAAGATAAAGGGTTTTTATTTCCACTGCTTCTGAGCAAGTTTATCAATAGAGCGTTACTTCTTTCCACTTCTAGGACACTGCATCAGAGCACGAGGGACAGAACAAAGAACCAGCCAAGAAGAAAAGAAAAAAAAATAAATGAAATGCCTGAGTTAATGTGAACTTTGGGGCCTCTGCTTTCTTTTTACCCAACAAGCAACAGTACCCCCTTGTCCTACAGCCTGCACCGATATTGGCATCTTGGTTCTGAACCTACTGAACTCAACTGCACCTTCAGTCGCAGGCAATCGTTCCTGGCAGGCCCTGCTACTGAGAAAAGCACAGTGGAAAGCCTGAGTTTGGGAGCCTGTACCACCCAGATGAAGCTCCACAGGAGCAAATACAGAGCCTCCAGGCAGAGCTACAGTCCAAGCTGGCTTCATTTTTCCAAGGAGCCTTTGGTGAGTTCAATTATCTGGTAAATATCCAGCGCTTCACCTGAAAGATAATGCAGATCAGTCAGGATGCTGTCTCAAGAGTTGTAGCTTGGAGCTCAGAAATGACAAAAGGAGCTTAATGTTAAGGTCACAAAGGAGGCTGGAAAGGCGGGAATAATGGCCATGTTACATTTGGAGGGTTCATATTTCTTTTTTGTATGTTTGTCTTAGATACACTTTAAATAGGAAATAAGCTTTCTGATTTACTTGTCTGACATTCAAAGCACAATTTTCTCAAAAGAATGCACTTCGACTTTGCACAATAAACCTTTAAACATTTCTGGTGTGGTTGAAGAGGGGAAAGGTACAGGTAGAAGAAACCGGAGTTTCAAATATTCCTTCATTTCCTATGAACAGTTTTCTAGAGAAACATTCCTTTGTAATTTGAATATGTTCACTTTGGACCCAGAGCACATGTAGCCTAGTACACAGCACAAGTTAAGAGTGGATTCCTTATCCTCTGGTGCCCCAAGCTTCCTCTTGTCCAAGACCACTTCCTAGTCCACCTTACATCCTACACATGATGAGGAGCAACATGTTATGCTCACCCTGGGGAATCCCGTATCTCCTTTCCATCCCAGTCGGGTTGGAAGGGGTTTTACAATCCATGGTCACTTCCTTCCTGAGGCACTGGTCAATATCGACTGCACTGAAAAAGGCGACTGACTGGGGCAAGTCGTTGAGACCCAGCTTGTAGGCAAACATGCACCTGAAAGAGACCCAATCTCCGCTCAGGCGTGACCCCCGCTGTGAGGGGTGGAGAAAGACCGGTCTCCCCTGGAGCAGAGCATTTAACCGAAAGAGCTGAGGGGCCAGCACCGCCCTCCATCCCACCACCACTGGGGACCTCCCACCGAGACAATGAAATGCAGATGCGACTCCAAACACACCTTTTTTTCCACTTTGGCGCACATTGATGCAAAATCTCCTTTCAAGTATTAGAATATACGAGGATTTTGTTAGCTTTGTTAAACATAATCGCCCAGGAAATAATGAAGGTGGCAACAGAGACAGTGTTGTTATAAACATTAATTATTTATCCATTAATCAGATCACAATTCCCAAACTAGTTCTGAGTGGCGGATCAACATGGAACTTGATATCATTTAATTCAACCATATAAATTTTACTCAATATATAAATTATGAATTATTTTTAAATCACATTTCAGTTTCATTAACAAGGTTTTATTAGCAGAATGGCAAACTTGACACCTAAACCCTCAATTTTTTTATGAATTGAGAAAAGCCTTCTGACATTTGATTTTCAAAACGGAATGGTTTGTTTCTAGGAGAGCACAATTTGAGAACTACTGTTTGACACTCCCCTGACCTTCCTCATCACCTGCGTGGTGACACTTTCAAACCCAAGAAATCTTAATTTTAAAAGTTGAGGCCAGTCTTTTTTTAGACTTCTACAGTATTTTTGAACTAGAGATAAGGGCTGAAACTTTCATTTCTGGGGAAATGAAAAACACAGATCACGCTGATCCTGGGCCCAAACCCTGCCTGTGAACATACAGCTGGTACAGAGGCCACAGCCCCGCCTACCTGGTCAGGAGGTTGGTGACCTGCAGGGCCAGGGCAGCGCGGTAGCGGTCCTCCTCCCGCACCAGGTAGCGAACCTCGTCGTGAATGCTGATGCAGAAGCGCCCATCGATGGCAAACTCCTCAAACAGCCACTTCATAGCCACAAGCATGAGGTGTAGGTAGTCCACAGCAGAGCTCTGCACCACCCAATTCACACGACTGGTCATAAACTGGGGAGGGAAGGTGGGCACAGGTGAGGGATGCTGCCAGATACCAGTTCACTGGGGTAAGAGGCCTGCCCTCCCTGAGGCCCTCTCCCCATACTACACAGGTACAAGATACCTCCCCCTGCACGGCTGAGGGCTCCAGGGCCCGGCTGATGCGACAGCCCAGCACCGGGGTACACGGCGTGTCGGACATGGCGATGCTCTCCAACTTGTTGAACATCTCTGACTCTGTGCCCCCCATCCACGCGCGTTCTGCAACCACCTCCCACTTCTTCCTGCGGGACCTGGGGGACCAGGAACAGAGAGGCCAAGCTGTCTGAGTCTCTCAGAACAAAATGCATCCCAGCTCTCCTGGGGCCGGCCCGGACCATCGCTCTACCACCCTTAACACACAGACGGTTCTCACTTTCGTGAAGCTTCTCTCTGGATCTTGCGCAGATCCTGCAGGGAAACCCAGCCATCTTCAGTCCTCTCCACAGGGAGGTCCAACTGCCTCACCAGCCACTCGCCCTCGTCCGACAGCCGATACCTGAGAGCAGTGTCACCACCGTCATCCCCACGTGAGTGCCTCCTGCCGGGTCCACATACCACCTTATCCATTTCCAAACCACCCTGAATCCTGCCTATCCCCTGCAGACCCTACTTCAGAGGGGAAGATCAGCACAGAAAGGCTAAGTGACTTGTTAGGCACACATGGCCAAGAAGGGGTAGAGCCCAGACAGAAGCAGCCCAAAAGGGGCAGAGACTCCAACACAAAAGCCAACACTTAGGTACTAGTGCCTTAGACACTGAATTGCCAAATGACCGAGAGGTGCCGGGTACTAGTTCAGGACGCAGCATGGGCTACCAACGCAGACCGGCGTGGGGCAGAGCACGCTGGGAGGGCAGAACCTCGGTTCCCACGGCCCCAGACTCAGCCTCACTGCAGCCTTAGCCATCACCAGACTCGTCCCCTCACGGCTCCGGAGCCACGTCACTCACCAGCTCAAAGGTGTACCGGCACTTCCCCTTCCTCGGTCCCCTTGGTCCAGGCTCCCCTGTGAGGCCTTCAAAGGTCCAACCTCCCGTGTCATCACTGTCCCGCTTCTGCCAGCACATGCCACCCACAGTGCCAGCTGCACTCAGCCCCCCTCATCCTCTCCACTCTGCATGACACCCGGCTCCCCTGTGTTGTGCAATCACCATTGCACTGTTGTTCACTTATTTATCTTTGTGTTTCATGAGGTCAGCTAGTTAAACGTGGGCACTATATTCTCCGCAAGGAAGTTACAAGTGTGCCTCTCCTCCCTCACACTGGCTGCAGAAACCTTCCTTGGAGCCTGCTGAGACCCAAGCACACAACCAGTAGCAGGATCAGGAAATACACAGCCTGTCATTCTCCCACATCAGAACCAGTTTAGTCTCTGATTTTCCAAAGAGCCCTCCTCTCTACTGTCTGTCACCTGTCCGCTTCGCTCTCATTCCCTGGAAGCTTAGGAATTTGCAACACCACAGTACTTTTTATTCTGCGTGACCAGGGCTACTGACCTACCACTTGGTGACAACATAATGCAAGTACAGCTTTACCCCTATGAAGAAACCTGTTCAAGACTGACTGTTAAGCAAATGTCACAACCCAAGACTAAACCATCCTGGAGCTAAGTCACAGGTCTGAAAGGAGAGGGGCCACAGATAATAGGAAAGGTAGAAAAGACAGGGCAGTAAAGGCTAGTAAAGGCCTGGAGGAGAAAGATGCCGGGGGGCGGGGGGGGCGCTCACCGGCGCAGGCCCTTGGTGACGGCATACATCTGCTGGGCCTTGTCGGCCGCCTCCTGGCGCGTGAGCCGATGGTTGAACTGCATGAGCAGGCGCTCAGCGAAGGGCTGGCCCGCCCCGTAGATGCGGCCGTAGTTGAAGACCTTGGCGTGCTCACGGCTGATGCCCACCGTGGCGGCGGTCTTACTGTGCAGGTCGGTGCCCCTGCTCTTCCGACCCTGCAGAGTCATCCACCCAAAGGCCGTGCAGCCTGTGGGGCAGGCAGGAGTGAGGCCGGAGGCGCAGAAACCCTGTGCTCCCAACCTCGAAATCTGGGTCCCAGGGCCAGGCTGCCTCCATGCTGCCCGGCCCTGGTTCCTGCTCACCATGCATGCCGGCAAAGTGGGCGTCTCCAAGCACAGCTGCAATCCACAGCTCCTGTGAGTCCACGTCAGCACCCACGAGGACATAGCCCGGTGGGGCCTGCACCATGGCCTTCAACTCGCTGCCTACTCGGTCAGGCTGCAGGAAGAGTGAGGTCAGGCCCTGCCTAGATGCCACCGTGAGACTCCTTCCACCCCACTCCTGGAGCCAGACTTGATGACAACGCTGGGGACTTTCCTGAGGGGGTGGCTTGAGGGAGTGAAGACAGTGTTGCCCCAAACTCCCAGCGACGGCCACCTTCAGACATGAGGCTGACAGGTAAAGAATCCCTACCCTGTGCCCGATACCCAATACCCCACTTAGCCACAATGGCTGTGGCTATCGTGCCTTGTCAACATCTGGCCAGGACCATGTTTGCTGGAAACTGATGAGCTGTGAAGCTAGACTGGAACCTGAGTCCTGCCTGGCCCAGATTTCAGGCTCTTTTTTATGCTCCTCACTAAAGACCTTCCACAACCCCCGTTTCTAGAGACACAGGAAAGGAAGGGCAGGGACCAGAGGTGCAGACACATACCCGGGCATTGCTGGCAGTGAGCCACGTGGGCTCCACAGCTCGGCGGGTGATGGTGCCAGCGGTCACTACCTGGGGCAAGATGGCCCCATAGCGGCCTTCCTCATCGTAATCTGGGTGCCTGTGGGGAGGGAGAGAACACGAGCCTCAGAAGTTTGCTTTGACCCGAAAACCCACCCCACTCAGGTCTTCTGCCTCACAGCAACTTGACAGCCCGTACCTGGTCACAGCACGGGGCAGAGCCGACCTAGGCAGCCATACCACCATCTGGGAGCTGTGGGAACAGACAGGCTGAGGCTCGGCGCAACCGTGGGGGCAGAATCCACCCCACCACGGCCCTCAGTGCACAGCTTCAGGAGCTACCGTATTCCCTCCTCCCCCAGCCTCCACCCTCTTCCCACTGACCTGACTCAGTGTGGGCCCTGGCACAACCACGTGGGGTCCTAAAATCTACCAGGCAGGAGCCTATTCCACCTGGGAACTGGCCAGGCCGCCAAAGCAGCCCCTGCCCTTACCCCAGAGTGCTCGTGAGGCATGCAACAGCAGCCCTGCCACAACTGCCTAATCCACACTCGGGACAGGCCGCAAGCCATCACGGCATCTTCTCACAAGACTGCTGCTGGCGGCCACCACCACCTTCAAACTAGTCTTCAAGATGAATCAATTTGCTACTCCGACCTATAGGACCCTGCTCCCAGTCCCCAAGAGAGGACCAGCCCTGGTCCTCAGCCACTTCCCACAGCTCCAGCAGTTCCCTAAGGAGTCCTTTGAGAGCTGGGAGGGGCCATCAAGGACCAGTAGTAACAACCTTTATACATAAACAGGGAAACAACAAGCTGCAGAGGGAAGATGTGCCCATGGTCACAGAGCACCCGGGACCACAAGCCTCTGCGTCACGGCTGGGCCATCCTGCCATTGCAGCACAGGCTAAGTCAGGGCCCCCAGGGTGGGACACGAGGGAAGGGAGTCCCAGGGCTGCAGAACCCTGGCCAGGGGTACAGACAGGCGTCTCTGCTCTCCCATGGTGACCCACCTGATACGTTTATGGGCATTCCTCCAGAAAGAAATCATTTTGTTGATTTCCAAGGCACGGGGCCCACTGGCACCTCCTGGGCCAGCTTGCAGGGTGCCATCCTCCATCTTGGGCAGGAAGTCCTTAGCAAAGGGGCTGCCCACATTGAAGTTGTTACCATCCTGGAGAGGGTAAAGAAGTATGGACTGGAGGCAGGTGGCAGACTCCTGGCTGGGAACCGATGCCCTGTGCACTTGGGGTCTGCCCAACACTTAGCCCAGACCTCCAGCAGTGAGTAAATCCGACTACCACGCACACAAGCAGGCACTAATACACAGACTCAAACCTGGCTCCCCGCAAAGTAACCTATCGGGTAGCACACACAGGGTAGCAAACATGGTGCCAGACACTTGACGTGCCAGCACCTCTGTCATTTAGCCCCACTACCATGCTTTCCTACCCAATTTTCAGAAGGCATACAGGCTCAGGCAGATAGTACTATTTGTTTTGGGATGATACTCTGCCCCAACTACTGTCATTCCTGCACAAAGGGGAGCCAGTTTGAGTCACTCCGGAAGCCTGCTGTGGGCCCTGAGCACAGCGAGGACCCCAAGGAAGGACCAGGGGTAAATCAGGATACACACCTTGTGAGGGAGCTTGAAGAACCAGCAGCCAGGGATGTCCACGTCATTGTAAGGTCCACTGCCATGGTGATAAGCTGGCTGGCTGGCTTTTGGGCCACCAGCACCAGTCTGTGGGGGCCACACACGTAGATGAGGCCCTGCTCCAGCACCTGCATTCAGCGAGGGCCATGGGGTAGGGGATGGGAAAAGGGCCTGAAACACTTAGCAGGTAAGCTAGGAAATGACAGACGGCCACCAGGTCTCGGGCTTCCTCGACTTCCCAACCAGTGTGGGGCCACCAAAGGCAGGGCAGCATCTCCTAAGCCCCCGGGACCTTGAGAACTCTGGTGGGGAAGAGCTACTTGGGCCCAAGAGAAGGGCCCAGCTGTCCAGTACCCACACCCAGAGAACCCGAACAAAAGCCCACTCACCAGAACTGGGGGCTGACCTGGAACCAGCGCTTGCAAGCTCTCCATCTTGGCCTCCGCCTCCACCTCTAAGAAGCCCAGTTCTTCCACCTGGATGGGCCCAGGGTACCAAAGGAGTGAAGCAGAGGCCAGGTCAGGCCAAACCCACCAGCCCGTCCCCGACACGCAGACGGCCCAGGCAGGCCTGAGGTGAGGACTCAGCATACCCGGTGCCCCACTTCCCCTTCCTTGAGAGGGAAGAGACCCCCTCCCCAGGGCTCAGGCTGCGGCTCGCCTCACCGTCTGCCACACGGCACTGCTCTCAGTGAGCAGGAACTCCTCGGCCAGGCCGGCCTCCTGCAGCTCCGGCTGCTGCTTCCCCTGCTCATGACAGTGCTTCCTGTACAGGGACTCGATGGCTCTGGGCAGAGAACAGCAGCAGCAGCCTCTGGTTATGGGTGCCCACTCTGGGCCAGGTGGCTGGCTGGGGGCCTTCCACAATTCCCCTTGTTTAGTCCTCAGAATCAGCTCTGAGGCGAAAGTGGACAGCGCTCTCCCTGGTTTTTAGACAGCGAGTGACAAATTGAAAATAACATAGCACCCTGGGGACACGCTGAGGTTAGAGGCCTGGTCTGACTCAAATCTTAGCTCCTCTTGTGCCACAGAGATGCCACTTCCCTGAGAAGAGCTCTGGGATCAGAGCAGTGGGAAGTCAGGACCTGGCCACCCCCAGACTGGTTCCTGGTTCCTCATCCGCCCTCAGGCTAATAGCAGCAAGGCCGATCCAGCCCCTCTTGTCCGAAGACCCCACACGTGACTCAGGCTGCCCTGCAGAGCCGGGATTCTCGATTCCGGGCCACTTCAAGTGTTGTGGCCTCTCCCCAACACCTGCCTGTCAAAATCTCAGGTTTGTGACCTCAAATCAACTTATTTCCCTGGGCTTTTATTTTTGTCAACTCTATAATGGGGATAACCACCCTATCTCATGGGGCTTCTTGGGAACAAATGAGCGAAGCAATGCAAGCAGTTTATTAATAACCCAGATTATAATCAATGTTCAATCAATTACACTCAGAAAAACAAAAGCCTATCTCCCTGCCACTTGTGACACCCCCCCTCCCCCGCATATTCCTGTGAAGGCAGCTGTGTCATTGAGTCCAAGAGCAGGACCTCGGTGCTCCCCACTCCAGAACACCATGCCCTCACCCCCCACAGGGCTGTGAAGCCCACAAGGAAAAGGCAGCCATGGAGGAAAGCACTGGAGCCCGGACTCTCCGACCCCACGCTCCTCCCACGGGCCTGCACTGGACCTGGTTTCTCCAGCAAAGGAAAGGGTCCTCGGACTCCCACCTCTTCCTCCTGAGCCTGAGCCTCACCTGTAGGGGCAGGACACCCCAGCCGATGCCAAGGTGGTGGCGCCCCCTGGCACCTTAGCCAGGTTGTCCCGCCGCCCAGGCACCAGGTACCCCCAGCCGTGTCGCTCTGAGAAGTGTAAAGGGAAGCCATCCCAGGTCAGCGCCATGAGTTTGGGTGTGATCCGCATCTGCAGGCTAAGGAGGCTGGGGCCCGGGGTCCACGCAGGGTCATCTAGCCGGGGACAGAGCTTCCGGTACCACCTATGCCCCGACAGAAGAGAAGAGTGTCGCAATGGTAAAGTGAAGACAGTGTGTGACTGCAAGGCGGGCTCTCTCCCCCATAACGTGCTCCACCCAACCTCCAAGGCCCCAAGGTTTTCGTCTGGTGACCTTGGCCTCCAGTCACCATCTTCTCCCTCTGGATGTGGCCAGGCCCCCAACAGAGTCCCCGAGAATAATTCAAAGATCTCTGAAGGAAAGAGCCTGGGCTGGTCAAGAGCAAGGCCCCAGGCATGGCTCAGGGCTGGCTTCCTTCCCAAGCTCCAGTTCATGCAGGTAACTGGCCAAAGGAACGAGCAGGTGTGTGCCGCTGCGCTTCTGACAAACCAGGGCCTTCAGAGCCGTCTCTCACCTGCCATTCTCCAGGCCTGACGCAGGGTGAGGCAAGTGAGGCACGTGGAGCACAAAATTTAAAAAGGCCTCACACTCAGGGCCATATAAATGCAAAGCTGACACCCTGCTGTTCACACTGGCTGCCCCTATTTCCCCATCTCTGCCATTCTGAGGCTCAAATGGAGAGTCACCTCCTTTAAGGAAACCTTCCCTGATCTCCCCAAGCAGAGTTAGGCAGTGTCTAACTCTTCCCTGTCATCCTGGACATAAACACCAGCTGTACTGGCTGGTCTGCAACCTGGCTCCTCCTAGGATGAAGGAGCTGCGTTCCTGTTTGGACCCCCAGTGGTTGCCACGGGCCGGCACACGGCAGGTGCTCGCTGCACCTGTACGGAGCGAGTCCAGTCAGCCAGAGGTCAGAGTGAACTAGTAGGAATGAATGGCAGCACGCCAGCCCCTGTGCCGGAGCTCGGGACGGGCAGCCTGAGAGGGGGCTGAGGACGGACTCTGGATATTAGGGGAACAGAGCTCACCCAGGGTGTCCGGGAAGGTGCTGAGGCTTCTTGGGCAGGAGCTCTGTGGTCCCCTTCAGCTGCTCCAAGCAGGCGCGGGCCGCGACATCTCGTCGCAATTCCTCCTCCTCACTGGGGGGGCCGGGGTCTGCACAGGGTGGAGAGGACAATCAGAGCCAGGGGAAGGGGCTCTCGGAAAAACCTGCCCAGCCCAGTTGTCTCTGGAAGGCTGGAGGGACACCTTCCCAGTGCCCGCCCCCACCTCACCTCCCGCCCATGCTCACTACCTTCCTGATCCTTGGGATCCCCGGGCACCCCAGCCCCCTCGACAGGCAGGTTGCTGGTGGCAGCCGGCTCCTTCCTCTTCACCTTTGCCTTCTTCTGCTTAAACTCTTGCAAGTCCCACTCCAAGTCCCAGAGCCAAGGGTCTTCTTTGTACCTATACAGCCCATCCACCAGAGCAGGACTGAGAACAAGCCGAAAGCCTGGACTACTGCCCGCCTGCCCCCGGCCTGGATCCTGCCCACCCAAGGCCTTGCTACCTCTCTCCAGAGACCAGCTGGCAGGCATCATTGGCCAGATCCATCAGAGACTTCTTCATCTCCCGCTGGAGCTCCTCATAGGTGCTCTGCGCCTCCGCCAGGTAACGCTCCCAGTTCTGGTTGACAGGCAGGTAGGAGACACCCATCTCCAGCATTCCGGCCAGAGTCACCGGGTGGGGACACCTTGCAGTAAACACCAGGGCTGCCATAAATGACCACGGGAGGCAAGGCTTTGGCCCAATCCCTGAGCTGGTTTGGCAAGCCTCAACTCAGCCACCCATGCAGCATAACTCTAGTCAAAGAGATAGGGTTAAGTCCCAGTTTTCCCACTTCCTAGCCATGAGACCCAGGGGAAGTCACTTCACCTCTCTGAGCCTCAGTCCCTTCATCTGTAAATGGGGATACAGTCATGTGCTGCTTAACAATGGGGTCACGTTCTGAGAAATGTGTCCTTAGGCGACTGTCATTGTGCAAACATCACAGAGTACACTCACACAAACTAGATGGTACCAGACACCTAGGCTATGTGGTATAGCTTTATTGCTCCAAGGCTACAAACCTTTACAACATGTCACTGTACTGAATACTAGAGGGAGGGAACAGTAACAAAATGGCCAATATTTATGATCTAAACACGTCTAAACATAGAAAAAAACAGTAAAAAGATAGCATGTGTTTGTGTGGATGACATGCTACTATACATAGAGAACCCTGAAGATTCAACCAAAAAACTATTAGGACTGATAAATGAATTTGTAAAGTAGTGAGATACAAAATTAATATTCAGAAATCAGTTGCATTTTTATACACCAATAACTATCGGAAAGAGAAATTAAAAAGCAATTCCATTTACAATATCATCAGAAAGAACCCCTATGAATAAAGAAAGTAAAAGACTCATACTCAGAAAATCATAAGAAACTCAAGAAGCTAAAGAAGACACGAATAAATGGAAGTACGTACTGCGTTCATGGATAAGAAAAATTAACGTCATTAAGATGTCTACACTACCCAAAGCAATCTACGCGAACCCCATAGCATATCTGGGTGTTTCACAGATGAGGACACTGAGGCTCAGAGAACCGAGTAACTTGCCCAAGGTCAAATGAGTTGGATACCAGGGTCAAGATTTGAACAGAGTCTGACATTTATGACTCTGACTGCATCAGAAGTCTGAGTTACTAGCAAACATACCAGGATGGATGTAAAGCCCTTAGCTCCAGATCTGGGTGCAGAGTGGGTGCTTGATAAACTGAGGCCACACACAAGGCTCCAGCACAGCCCTCAGCCCTCCTCTCCAGGGCGCAGGTGGCCGCCACTGGACAGAGTGGCTCCATCCTTTCTGCCAAGAAAGGCTAAGGCCTCCAGCCTGAGGACCCAGCACCACCTGATGACAGTGGGCCCAGGTACTGGGAACCCGCTGACCCCCAGGGGCTCCCACAGGGGTTCTCCCTCACCTCTCCAAGAAGAGTGGGAGCTGCTGCTGGAAAACCTCATAGGTGGCCCACACGTCCCGGGCACAGTACTGCATCAGGTCCTGGCACGGGCGACAGGAAGGCGCTGGGTGGGCAGCCATCCCACTACCACCGCCAGTCTCAGGGTCAGATCTGGCCGCTCTAACCCCGGGTTCAGCTAAGGGTCTGCCACAGCCCACCTCCCAGAGCCCCTCTGCAGCAACATACCTGGAAGTTCTCACGGACGTCCTTCATACTACCCTTGACAAACAGTTCTCGAGGCTCCTTCTCTAAGGCAGGCCCCCCAACATAGAGGCTATGCACGTCTGCTAGGTTATTGACACTGCTGATGTCCAGCCAGTCCCAAGATGAGATCTGAGGGGCCAGAGCAAGGGACACACAGCAGATCAGCTTGGCCTAAGGCCAGACAGGCGGGCTTATAAAGAGGTCCCAAGCACCCTGCTCTGCCCGCCCCCGCCCCGGCAGTGTGTCCTCACCGCTGGGCCGCTGGCTTTTCTCTGGGACTTCTGGCTTCGCTGTGTGGGGTGCTGGGCCTTGTGCTTGCCCTGCTTGGCTGCCATCCACAGACTGCGCTGGAAGCTGCTTAGCCCTGAGATGGCCATGTGCATGCTCATGGTGTCCAGGAAGCGCATGCGGGAGCCCTGAGGAGAAGCTGCGGGTGAGGGGCCAGCCCCATCTCGGCTCCTTACACAGCCTCCCCTCCCATCACACAGCCTCCCCACACTAAAGACAGAACACCTTCATGCTTGCTCATGGCTGTCCCTGGATGTGCAAAGGGCCTGCCCGCCCAAATTCTAGCCACCCTTGAGGGTGCAGACATGGCTCGATCCCAACACCTAAGTCCTTCCAGCAGCCAGCAACAGCTCTGAGAGGCACTCTGGGCACAGAGCAGTCAAAACAAGGCCTTCTGAGCTAACAGGCTCATCCCCAGCCCTGCCACTCACAAGTTCTGTGGCCCTGGGCAAGTCAGTAAGCCGGTCTGAGCCTCAGCACCCTCAACTGTGGGCTAAGGTTGCTCTCACCTGCCCTGCCTTTCTCCTAGGACCATTGTGAGAACAGAGTGATAAAGCACTTTGCATAAAATTGAGAAATGCTACAACGGTACAGCAGGTGTGGTTCGGAGTGTTAGACGTGTTGAATCCTCTGAACAATCCCATGAGGCAGCTTCCGCTACCTCCCTTTTTGTGAATAAGGACACTGAGGCTTAGTCAGGGATGTTCAGGAGCTCACACTGCTCATCATGAGTGGCCGAGGTGCCATGTAAGCCCAGCCTGCAGGCCCCAAGCATCCAAAGACCCCTGCACGCTCTGCAATGACACACAGAGAGAAGGGCCACTGTGACAATTCAGGTTCTGTACCAGGCAGGTCCTGGGGACACAGCGCTGGACACAGGGACCAAGGCAGGGCTGGTCAACAGCAGGTCCTGCAGCAATGTCTCCCCTAGCCACTGAGTCAGGGTTCCTCGCCTGCCTGTGCCAGAACCTGCAGTTGGCCCCAGGAACCTTACCTGGATCAGGTACTGCTCCCTGATATGGGCTCGGTCAAAGGAGACATTGTGCCCCACAACTAACTGCTCCTGGCACTCTCGCTGGGTGGGGCCGCCGTCACTGGCAGGGACCTCCAGGGGAATGAGGTCAGCCGGCGACAGCTGGCTGGTCCAAGAGTAACGCTCTTCCACCAGCCGCCGGCTGCACCAGGAATACCTGAGGGAGGCGAGAGGCAGACAGGTTCAGCATAGAGGCGTGAAACTATCAACATCCACTGCACACCTGCCGCCAGGTGCCAGGTCCTGCACTAGCAAGCTGGGGGCACAAGTGAGACCAATGGGTGCTCCTATCCCTCACAGAGCTAGGGGTCAGGTGGGGCAGTGCGGGCGTATCTGCTGGGGAATGGGGTGGGACAATTACAAAAGCTGCTTTACTTTTCAATTTCCACAGATAAAAATGGAGCTAAGTGCCACACCACTGAATGTCCCACCATTCAGCCTGGGTCATCGAGGTGTCTGTTAGCCAGGTGTTCACTGAATCTGTGCTTGGCTCTGAGATGTTTTATAAATATTATCAACCCCTCATGCCTATAAACACAAAAGAGCTAGTGCTCAAAGGGCTATAAAAAAGATAAACAATTATAACAGAACCCAAAGTAGAAACCTTTTTTCCCCCCCATTTAAAGTGGCAAAAACAATGACAAATGCTGCACTCATATACAGGGTGAATCATCTGATGCCTGGAAAGATTCTTAAGGACAAAGAGCAAATCGCGCACCTTGTAGGTGTTGTGCTTCTCTGAGCAACCACTCTTGAGTGAGAGACTAGGGTAAGTGCCAGAATGAAGGAAATTATGCACATCTGCAGAGCATGGGGGTGGGAGGGATGGTGGATGAGTGCTGCCTGTTGAGGGCCTTAAACTGATTCAGAAAAGGCTGAAGTTTGCTCAAGACCCACAAGGCTAAGCATGCGGGAAATGGTTGCCGAGGAAAAGCCCATTGTGAACCACAGATTATGCCAAAAGGTCAAGGCCATTCAGCATCAAAGTGAGTGATGTGGCCACCACAGCTGCAAAGGAGCTCCCTGCACCCTTTATGGAGAGAAGGAGGGGTTTACTGCCAACAGTTTCAACAAACAAAACAGGGTTTTTTGATGGGAGGAGGAGCAGCAAAGAAAGGTTCCTAGTTTTAAACCTGGTAAAATCTAACTTGCACTCCAAAGGGTGGGAATATATATGCTCAGGGACTCAAGCTGAAACCTCCCCCCACCCCTTCCAATTTAGCATGTCAAAGCCCTTAAAAAACAAAGAAGAAAAGGCTGAAAAATGTGAACTATTTAAGGCTATGGTGATTACAGGAATTTTAGTTGCAATTAAAAGCCATACTGGCGTCAAGATCCTGGCCTGCAGCTGGATTATAAATTTGTGATAAGAAAATCGAACCACAAATACCTTTGGTAAACAGCCAACACCAATAAAGCTACACATTTCTCAGATAAATGGTGACAGCCTCTATCATGTCCCTCTAGTCTGGGGACCAAAGCCCTTACCTGCAGCCTTTGGGAAACTGCCTGATTGGCAGTCCAGACTTTCCCTCTCTCCGGAAACTGTGGGCTGGTCAGGTACCTGGTGTTACACAGCTCCAGGCATGTGGCAGGGACATGCCCAGGTGAAAAGTGGACAGCTATGAGGGCCCCAGCAGGCATCCCCCACCCCACCACCGTCAGGGTCCCAGGAAGCCCATGCTTCTGCCACCAGGCAAACTAAGCAATACCCCCAGTACCATGGCAAGAATGGAATGAGAATGAGAGGCGGATGGAAAGAACAGGAGAGAGAGAGGTGAAGTTAAGAGAGGAAGGAGGAGGAAGAGAAAAGGGGACTTTGGGTAAATTGGTCAAAAATGACCAAGAGATCAAAGAACAAGTTTTTCCTAAGTTTCTTTCAGCCGCCACAGCCTACTTCACCTTCTCCAATGATGGGCGGTATCCCCTCTATTCTGACCATCAAGTCACACAATAAGTACTGAGACTGTCATCTGAACTGGAACTAAATCAATGAGAAATCATCTAGTTTTGCTCTTTTCAGCGATGAATGCCTACCTTATCTATTTAGCCATGTTTTCACCATTCTCAACTGCATATTTAACATTTCGCAGCTTTCTTTACAAAGATGTAGCTTCCCATAGGAATAAAGAAACTGCCAACTTTTTTGCTGGCCATGCCTGAAAGCATTAAGGTTGTAAATAGTATTTTAATCCTGGAATGAAGAATAAAAAAGGGGAGAAACAGTACTGCCATCATTGTTTGAAAAAGAAACTTGGGTAGCACTTAGAAAGGTACTTAAAAAGAAGAGGGAGACCGGATATACCTTTTGGGGACTAAAATGCCTGCTTGGGAGGCGGAGGGACGGAATCAGCGTTTCCAATTTCTCAACTGCGTGTAGTTAGGGGATGCTACCTCCAGGGGGGGCATTTGGAAATGCTGGAGGAGAGGGTTGGTCTCCCATTTAAGGGAGCAGCAGGGATGCTAAATGGCTGGGACAGACCCCAAAAGGGAGATTTCTGCTCAAAATCCCCAAATAGAAACACTGTTCAAATGTCTTAGACTAACTTCTCGAGAAGCTACTAGGAGAGGGGGTTAAGGCACCACATCGAGGTGATCTCAAGGGGTCTCCTGGTCAGTCTCAAGTACAACATCCCACTGATTCTCTACATAGCCCCTATCACCACCTGACATCTGCTGGGGTGTTTGCTTACTGCTTGCTCTTCCCTCTGTCAAAGCTGGGGGCAAGCCTATTTTAGTTCACCACGGATCAGCAATCATGAGAAAAGCACCCACCCCGCACACCGCACACCGTGGGAGCTCAGTAAACGTTCACTGAACCAAGCAAGCTAAGAACCTGAGCCCCCACGTATGCTAAAATCCCCTGACCCGAGCGAGCCCCTGCTTACCAGGCCGAGGGGGATATGGCCACCGCCAGCGTGGGGCAAGTTCCCTCTGCCAAGCAGACCTCCACGTCGAACACCAGGGCCTGCTCCTCGGGGATGGCCACGGGTACGGCCTCCCCCGCGGGGCCGTACCGGGTCCAACCCTCCGCCCAGGCCCAGCTCGGGGGCCGGGGGGGCAGCTGGGCCTGCAATAGCGAGTTGGCCGCCTCCAGGTAGGGCAGGCTCTGCTTCTGGGCCAGGAGGCGGAAGTGCTGGTCCAGGCTGCCCCCGTAGAGGGGGGGTAGGCGCAGCTCCACGTCGGGCAAGGGCGCGGCCGGCTGCCCCCAGAGCCCGTGCTTCTGCAGGTGTTCGACGCTGCGGCGCACCGCGGCCTCGACGGGCGTCGCCTCGCCTGGCCCGAAGATTTGCTCGTGAAGCCCTCTCGAGAGCATCTGGATGTGCAACGGGTTGTACCGTGGCTGCCCGCCCTCCGAGGATGGCACTTGCGGCTGCGGCGGCGGCGGCTGCCCGTCGCTGGGGACGGGGACGGAGCTGGAGACCCAGCGCCCCGGAGCTGGAACCGGCCCTGGCCCGACGGCGACGCCGGCCACTTTCTTCCAGAGCAGGCGGCTCATGGTTGGTGCAGGGGGCCCCCCGCTGGGATTCAGGACACCTGGCTTTGGGCTCCAGCTTGGCTGCTTTTACTGACTGAATGACGTGGGGAGAGACACGTCCTGTCTCTGTTTTCTTGTCAGTGAAATGGGCCTGATCATGCCTGCCTTCCGCCTACAAATTCTAAAGCAGACAGACGACATAAAGTGTTACTACAGAGGTATCAACTGTTACATTACAAGCCGTCATTCCTTGAGCACTTGCGGCGTCCCAGGCAACGCGCCAGGCGCTTTTCGGTACATTTTCTCAGTTAAGCCTAAAACAGCCCAGGAAAATATCAATACCCCTACTGAGTAAATCGAGGTTCACGTAGGCTCATCAGTGAACTTAGAAAAAGTGAAATCACAGACGCTGGTTAAAAACGCTGATTCTGGAGTAGCCGGTTTGAATCCCGGCTCTGACTCTTGGGAGCTGCATGACCTTGGGCAAGCTCCTTAGGCCCCCATTTCCTACTCTGTAAAATGGGGTTAAGGACTCCGTCATACAGGGCTGGATGATAACGGCGAATAGGTCCCGCAGCCTGGCCCTTGGCAATTGGTGGCGAGGGCAACCGACTGCGACCGCCCAGGGCAGAGGGCGTAGCGCCGAGGTGCCAGCACCTGGATTCGAACCCTCCGGGTGGGCCGCCAACCCCCGGGACCCCCACCCACACCCGGGCCGCGCGGCCCAGCGGGCCGAGGGCTGCCTGCAGGGGGCGTCGCCGGTGGACTCAGTGTTCTCGGCCACCCGCCTGTGCCCCGCGGCGGCGCCGCGGTGCGCCCTGGGACGAGCCTCCGCCCTGCTGGGGCCTTACTGCCGGACAGGGGAGGGAGGAGCCGCGCCGCCGCTCAACGACCCGGCCTCCCCGGCACCAACCCCGCCGGAAACCTCGGTCCGCCTAGTGCCTTCCGATCTGCGGTTCCTGACCCCAGACCAGCGATGCGGCGTCTCCGCGCGGCCTACGCAGCCCCGAGGTGGCGTGCGGCCTCCACCCGACCAGTCCGCCTCGCTGGCAGCCGCAACTTCCCGTCTGCGCCGCGCTCTGTCCCGCGGCTTACCCGAGAGGCAGGCGGGGAGACTCTCCGCGCGACCAATAGAAGGGCCTCAAGTGGACCGGTCCGCATGCGGGGGGAAAAGGGGACTTCCGGGTGTGCCCTCCCTGCACAACCAAGGTCCGACTCCCCTGCTCAAGAAGCAGGTGGGTCGGTCCCAGGCAAATTGGTGGGCGGTAATGAGACTTTTTAGGTCTTCTAAACAATCTCTAGTACCAGGCGGCCGCGTGGCCTAATGGATAAGGCGTCTGACTTCGGATCAGAAGATTGCAGGTTCGAGTCCTGCCGCGGTCGCAAGGAAGTGGGAAGTGACCTTTTTGGTCATTTCTCTTGTTAGGAATGGAGTGTTCGGACAGCTGGAAAGATCGTGCTGATTACAACCCCACATTGAAGCCTGAGAACGTCCGCATCTGCGGAAGTAACGGCTCCCACACTGTACGCTCATCGTGTCCCCGTGAAGTTGCTCGCCTACGTGTCCCAGGACGGGGTGGAGTGCACATTTCTAAAATGTACCAGCCACGCGTCCCCCCACGTTGTTGGAGGACTTGAGAGGACGATAATCCTACGCGGAAATCCCGATTTAAAATCAATTGATACACGAGAATGGCAGGAGTTCACCGCCGAAGGGAATCCTCCCACCGCACCAGCCCTGTCCTCATCCTAAGCAATTAATGGGTAAAAACACTGCCTTTGTTGAAACCAAATCTGCCCACTGGCTACCCCGCCCCCCTCTCCAAGAGCGTCCTGTTCCCTCTGGCCTGAGGAGCAGCTAGAGGCTGCTTTCCAGCCTTTACGATCTCTGCATCCACCTCCTGTTGCTCCAGGTGCACGAACATCTGGGGTCTTGGTGACCCGTAGTTAATAAACTGTAAAGTACCTTGCAAAGGCGGCCCACGTGAATCACGAGAGTCTGGAGACCCAGTTGCCCCGATGAGGTAAGAGAGGCTCAGAGAAATTGGATGCAGACCTGAGTGAGGTCACATACCTGATTAGGACTGAAAGTCAGTCTCAAACTTCCAGCCCGTGTCTGTGCCAGGACACTGTGAACTGACTTGAGAAACTGACTTCGGTATTTTTCAGGAGTAGGGTGCAGAAACACACCTGCAGGCTGATCCCGCACCCTGGCCCTGCTCCCTTCCCCTTCCGTGAGACAGATAGAACCCACACTCCAACCAGGGTTTATGAAGGCGGCACAATAGCATTGAGCCTTGATCTTTCCATACTTTTCCCATGACTGATTCAGTCAATGGGTATCAGGGGGAGGGGAGGTCACAAGAAATACAAACATGGCTACTTAGGTATGTCTGGTCTTTCAGCTGGAGGAGTCATCATTGAATATGTCTGGGTGAGAAGGTTTCATGGAGGTGACATTCACCTAGAATCTTAAAGATACTGAAGAGAGAGGAGTATTCTAGGCAAGGGAGCTGTAGGTGCACATAAAGGCAGGGATTCTGTGCCCTGGGGTAACAGATGACTGGGATGGTAGGAGCATCAGGTTCACAGAGAGGGGGACACAGATCACATCACAGGGGGAGCCTGTATGCCTCAGAGGAACCTGGAACTTTATCCTGAGAGAGGCAGAACCTCACAGAAGGATTTTATGCAAGGAGGAGACATAATCAGGCTGGCATTATAGAAGGAAAGGTCTTTGCCCAGAAGTGTGGACAACATATCAAAGGAAGGTGATTTCTAAAGTGGAGGTCCAGTTAGGAGACCTCTGAAATCATTCAAGTGAGAGAGGAGAGATGAGGGTAGGGTAGTGCACACCTGGGGGCTGAATCCTGGCTTAGGCAATTTCCTAGTTGTGTGCCTTTCAGCAAGTTACTTACCCTGAGTTTTGCCACCAAAAGTGCCTGACATATAATAGAAGCTCAGCACATATTTGTAGAATGAATGTCAGGAACCCATCGAAACCTATGATCAGCTCCAAATCAGAACATCATGCTTGGGCCAACAGATATGCTGCTGCCACTGAAGGTGCGAGCCTTGGCCGGAATCTCGACTGCAAATTTCAGGCCTTGCCTGTACATCCTGTCATTTCCTCTTGCCCATCTACCACTCATCCTTGGAACAAGATCCTCAGACCTGAGAAGGGGCTTCTACTTCTTAATTTCCTGAGGTCCTGCAGGTATGAGAAGGACGCCCCCCCCCCCCGCCCGTCTGAAAGGAACTGCTGAGATGGGGAGGGTGAAACTGGGAACGGACTGGCAATGCCATGCGGACAAGGGGCACAGCTTACTTGGCTGAGAAAACCCTGGGAAAGGTCCTGAGCCTGCCCCATCAACCTCAGTCTACATGGGACCTTCTCGAAGGAGGCCAGGATAGCAGAGGCCCCAGTTCCAGGTTGAAGAGGAGATGAGATTTAGGCCTGGAGGCTGGCTGCCTTACTTACCGGTGTCCCCATTACGGTGAATGCCTGTTTCCTGACCATGAAGGGTCCCCCGCCCCTCATGAGCAGGTTGAGAGGCAAAGAGGAGCCAGGAGGAGGAAGAGGTGCCCAGCTCTCCTTAGGCTACTGCATCTCTATCCCCTCTATCCAGACCCCAAACCACAGAGCAAACACCCCGCGGGGGTTCAGAGTTTTTCCCACCCTGCCCGCAGCAGCCTAAGCCGTGTGCGCCTGCATCTCCCGGAAACTTCCGCCAGAGGGCGCTCTTGCACAGAGCGGGGAGCCCCACTCAGGGGCGGGAGATCTTCGAGGTCAGACCTACCGCTGTAGGACCCCGGGTGGGTGAGGAGGACGGAAAGAGGAGGACGTGAGGGTGGGAGCCCAGGAGACCCTCAAGAGTTTCTGTGTCCCGCAAGAGCCTTGGCGTAGTCCAGCCAGATCTTGGTGACGGAGGGGGCGGGGCGGGCTTCGGCCTTCCCAGCTTCAGATCTGGAACCTGGTGGGAAGGGTGTGGCAGGGCAGCAATGCGAGAGCTCCAGCAGAGAGGCCAGGGGGCGCTGCTCTGCCTCCTCCGCTACCCATCTAGGCTGCGGTGGGTTCCATGAAGTCACCTCACCCTAATGCCGCGCGAGCGGGGCCTGGGGGCAGGGACCGTGCAGTGGAGGCCGCCCGCCCCCCCTCGCACACCCTGGGCCTGCAGGGTCCACCACCCAGCACTCCTCTTCTGCAACCAGAGCCCTCATCTGTCGCTTTTCTCCCCCGAGGGGCCCTGCCCCGGAGGACGCCCACCCGGCCCAGGGACTCATCCACGGCTCTCCCCTGGAGGCCAGCTCCCCGGAACGGTGTGGTGGATCTTTGAACTGGACAGGACGGACTGGACCAAAGGTCTGAGTGACCTCTAAGTCTGGGTGTCCGTATTTGCCCTTGGACTCAATGACCCCATAATGCCAGAGTAGGAGGGACAGGATGGGGCGGCACAAAGAACCTTGGGGAGCCTAGAAAAGCTACCCGAACAGCAACTGACCCTTTCCTGGGCATCTGTTTTGAGTGAGGTAGCCTTTATAGAGGTTCAGAATGAGTCACCCCAGAATGTGCCTCTGTAGTGTGATTATTTTGAGCTAAAAGCAACTGAGACCCTGCCAGCTCTAGAGAAATTTCTGCCCCTCTCTGTTAACTACTTAGAAGAATCTAAATTCAAGGCTTTGCCCATGGTAGGCATTATCACCAGAAATAACTTTTTAGGACCTGTCTATAGGGCAGGGCAAACTTCCAATTACTGAACATCTGCAAAGGAACTTCTTCTCCTCTGAAACCCCAAGGTGCTTTACCTCATCCTTAACTCAGAATGTCGTTATGTACATCAATTTCCCTTCTGTCTGAACCTCTCACATACGTGGGGTCTCTGTCTCTCCCATGTATGTGGGGTCCCCATGCGAACATATGCAATTAACTTTGGTTGTTTTCTCCTGTTAATCTGTCTCATGCAGATTTAATTATTAGATCAGCTAGAACCTTGAGGGTAAAGTTTCTTCCTCCCCACACCCTCTCGATGTCCTTTAGTGGGTTCAAGCTTTATGTGCTCAGTCTTTCCTAAGCCTTTTGTGGGCTCAGAGAGCCTTTGCATCCCTACAGGACCTGAGGGACGCTCTCTGGGGCATTCCGCAGGGCACTGGAGCACCAGCGTTTTAGCCAGTCCCCAGGTAGGCACTAAGGAGCTGTGTTACCTGAGAGGCTCCCACGCTCTGACTCCTTGGGTTCTGAGGCAGGAGAGGGTAAGGCCATGGGGGCGGGCATCCCTGGCACAAGCCTCGGCACTCTAGGAGCCTAGAAGCCATGCCTAGGGTCAGGATACCTTTTGTCCTTTGCCCAGTGAGCTGGGGAGGTCGCCATGCTGGGTAGACCAGCCTTTGAGGACAACAAGGGGGCTCAGGAGGGGACTGGGACTCCTTGCTGTGCTCCCCCTAAAATATCTGGGTGACTTTTCATGCTCTTAACTCAGGAGAGGCTTGAGTCAACTAGAAGCTGGGGGGCTAGGCCCAGAGGGAAGAAAGAAGGGGGAAACACAGGCTGTGGAGGAGGCGGAGGAGGAGGAGGTGTGATGTCAGTTGGTTCTCCATCCCCATTTCTGAGATCTGGCTACAGCCTCTTCCAAAGCTGCCCAGAGGGTCCAAGAACCCAGTAACAAGCAATGGGGTGTGGCCAAGCCCCCGCGTGAAAGCATGCAGACTGGAACAGAGTTAGCAAGAATCATACTCGGCCTGTACCCATGCCCAGTCCCTCCGGACAGACAGGGTGATACCCAGATAACCCCTACATGGACCTGCAGTGTCCTGTGACTATGAGGCATCCAAAAAAGGCAGCTGAGGGCAAGATCTGAGAGGACGAGAGGGGGCTGCTGGAGCCCGGGTTTGGCAGGCACCTCAGTGGGCCGCAGGGGCCAGAGTGGCGGCCTAATGGATTCAGGCCCGCCAGGCAGAGGCGCACCCGCCCTCCCGCCCAAGCTCTCAATAGCGGACAATGGCGTCCCGGGGTGACCTGAACAAAGAATTTGGAAGTAGTTAAACTGCAGAACACGTTCTGGGCCTGGGTGCCTCCTTTCAAAAAGAGAGCAGGGAGAAGAAAAGAAAGCACTGGGGGGTGGAGGGGGTGAGAAAATGCCCAGGGGAAAAGTTGGTAGGTCGCTCTAGTTGCCGCCAGCTACCAGACGCCAGGAATTCAATAGGAAATGGGGGGAGGGGGAGAGTGGCCCAAGTTGGCCTGACCACAAGGAGAGGCTGAGAAAGTTCTGGAGATGGCCGAGGTTCCCCAGCAGGGCCGAGCGTTTGTCTTGTGCAGAGACACCCCCCCCCCAACTCCCACCCCGGGCTTCCACTCTGGGCCAGGCTCAAGAACTGGGCTGCCAGGGAGGCTGGGAGAAGCTCCTCTTGGGCTTTGGAGGCTAGAATGAGGCCGGTGGGTGGAGAGGGCGGGAGCTCCTGGGCCTGCCCCACCCCCAGCGGAGATTCTAAACGCACTCTCTCTTGGGTCCCTGTGTCCAGCCCTCCAACTCACTGGGTCTCTCGGGGGCTCCCCTAGTAGGATCTCTCTGGATCCGTTTCCCTCTCTGACCGCTTTTTCATAGCTTCTTTTTTGTCTTTCTTTTCTCATCCAGTTCAGAAAGGCTGGGTGCCCCCCCTTCTCTCTGCTTGCCCCATCCCACACAAGCAGCAATCTAAACTCTTCCAATGAGAACATTCTTTTGTTTTTCTTTTAAAGTCAGGCCTCTCGTTGTAGAAATTAAGGCCAATTATTATTTTTATCTCATGTTTTTCTGAACTTTCTAATTTTTCCACAATGAGCACAGTCACAAAATGGGGGGAAAGGAAGACATTTAGAAAAACAGTTACACTGGTGTCAACCTAATTTAGAAGGCGAAAAACCAGAGAGGTTATGGAGACCAAAAGTTTAAGTAAATAACATAACAAAAAATGGCCAGGAAATGTATTTTGAGGGTGACAAATCCTCTTTCCCTCTTCTAGCTCTTTCCCCAAGTTGTTTAGGAAAGAGAAGCAGAGAAGAAGAAAATAGCTGTGGTGGCAACGGCGTCAGAGAGGCGGGTGGGACACAGCGCGATTCGCCAGGCGGTTCCCCCCTGTGGGAGGCGCTCGGTTTGCAAGGAGTTAATCGCGTTGCTCAGTTGCTCGTGAACTTGGCCTGTCTGTCTGACTCGTGATGGATGGTGAGACCTGCTGACAAGTTCAGCTGTAGGGACGTCCCCTTCTGTGACGGCGGGAGAAACACAGGCGGAGGGGACCCAGGGAGAGCGGCGGGGCGCACGGGGAGGACGGTGGTTCAGCGCGGCGGAACGACCAACAAGGCGCTGCTCTGCCTGCCTTCCCGGCTCCTACCTCCCCTTGACCGCTCGCTTCCCTTCGTGGAGCCTTCCGTTATCATCCTGGAGCACCAGAGTTCCCTGGGGCCCTGCGCTGTGTGTCCCAGAACCCCCTGCTGACCCCTGCGGGTAACACGGAGCGGGAGGGAGCGGGGCATCCGGAGCCAGCCTCTCCGGAGGCCGAGTTCAGCATTTGGACAGCGGCTCCGGGGCGCTGCCGGCCCAGCACGTGAAGTTTGCAGGTGCCACAGCCGGGGTAGAGTGGAGTGGGGACGCCACTAGGCCTTGGAGAAGCAGGACCCAGCCTCGAGGGCTTCCAACGGGACCTGTTTCTCCGAGCTGAAATATCCCTTCCGGGCTCACACGGAGGCCCCAGGACCGGGCAGTCCGGCGTAGATACCCTCAGCCTAACCAACACTTGCAGGGGAAAGATAAAACGCCCCATTTCAGCCCAGAGAGCAGACGTCCGTCCCATCAGCTCTCCATCCTCCCCAAAGCAGCCCGGATCCCTGAGTTTACAGCTGCCAGCGAGGCTCCAACCCGTGGTTCGCCACCACCTCACAGGTTGGTGGCAGCTCTGGATGAGCCTGGTGGCGTGGGGAGAATGAAGATTTCGAATGGCGCCGGGACTCCCCGAGACAAGCTGGGGGAGGCAAGCGGGGCGGCGGAGGGGGGCGCTGGGCTGGGCGCCCCTCGCAGTTTGCCTCCGCCCTCTCCATTCCGCACTGGTCGGGGTGAGGGGAGGGGGCGGGGGGAGCCGCGCTGACGTCACTGCGGGCCGTGCCCGCCCGAGAAGGCGGCGCTGAGAGCCGCTCAGAGCCCAGAGAAGCCGTGCACTGCCGGGAGCCCTCGCACCACCTCCACCCTGCCCGCCTCCCGCGGATCTCGGCCGTGCGTCCGCCAGCCTAGAGAGTGGCCAGAGCCGGGCCTGAGCCTGTGGACACGCCGGATCAGGGGCCGCAGAGCCGCTGTCCCCACTGCCGCCCCACCCCCGCTGCTGCCTCGCGGGGCCCCGGCCCCCTTCCCGGTCCGTAAGTGCCGCTGCCTGCTGTGTCTCAGCGAGGCTGGGGAGCGGGGACTAGGGCTCGAGCGCGGTAGCCTCGGCTAGGGCAGCGTTAGGGAGCTGGTCTGGACTGGGTGAGGGGGCTGGGGCATCCCTGCTCGGGCTTCCCATCGCCACCGGGCGGGGTGAGGGGTGCACTCTGACGGTAGGTGGAAGGCGGGGCTCAGCCTCAGGGGCCTGACCCACCATCCCTAACAAATCGCCAAGGCCAAGGTCAAGGGTCGAGGGGCAGAGGGAAGTGCTCAGAGGTGAGGACTTTGGGTATGCAGAAAGGTGACAGGCGTGGATTCGGATGGAAGTTGTGAGGCTGCAGGCAGGTTTAGCAGAAAGGAGGGAATGTTTCTGAAGTCAGCTTCCCCGGTGGTTCCTGGACAGCCCCTTCCTCACTGCCTCTGCCTCTAACTCCCCTCTTCTTTCTCATCCCCTTCCCCACAAAAAAGTAACAGAAAGAGGCTCCCTGAAAAAAAATATTTAAAGTAGTAATGCAATAAACGGCACCTGTCTAGACAAGATTTATGGGACACTTTTCCAACTCTGTAATGGGAAGTTATTGGGAAATCCTTCCTGTCCTGCTCCCCAATCCTGCCCCAGAGCAGGCCTCTTGGATCTGCTTGAGGGTGTTTCTGTAACCTCCTCCAGTCCAGGCTCCAGAGAGTCAGGAAAATGAGGGCAGCTGTGGAGGTTGAGGCTGTGGTGAGGGGCCTCTCTGTGAGGAGGCTGGGGTTGGGGATTCGGGTTGGCCTCCGGCAGAATGGGGAGGTAGCTGGCAGAAGCTGGGAGAGGCTCTGGGGTCAGATGCCGGGAATGGAGCATGCTCCTGTAAATACACATACACCCAGATGCATCCATAAATACACTATACATCCATTGTGCCTGGGGGTAAATTGAGGTGCTGAGACCGAAAGGGAATCCTTTTTGAGCTGCCCCCCCCATATCCTGGAAGAGATGGATCCTTTAACTACAGAGAGGGAGAGGATGGAGTTTGAGATGCTGGCTTTCAATCAAGGGACAGAGGCCAGAAGGTAGGCTAGGTGGACCCTGGAGGGGGGGCGGTTCATGCAAGGTTCCACTGAAGGAGACTCTTTACTATATCAGCTGCTGGGGACCCCAGGGGAGGGGGACCGCTCTTCTCAGGCCTTTTCAAGAAGGGTGTTTCCAGGTTCCTGCCCAGCATGGGCCTCCCCAGAGCCCACAACTAAGATATCTAAGTCTTCTGAGGAAAGGGAGGCCGGATGTGGGGGCCAGAGAGGGCACTACATGGAGGTGGGTGTGAAGGGACCATGGGTAAAGAAGCTGGGTCCATCTGAGCTAGTCCAGTGCTGGACTTCCAGACTCCAGACAATAGGAAGATCAGCTTAATCAAAGCTTGGGCCTGAGGAAGGAGCAAAGGAGGGATGGAGCAATGGGGAAAGGGCACCCTGCACTTAGCCTAGGATGTATCTGGAGATCTGTCTCCTACTTAAGGCCCAAAGGGACTCAGGAAAGAAGTGCTAGTCCCAGGCTGAATGTTAGGTCTAGACTGGAACTTGGGGAGCCCCATCCATCTCAGGCTCCAAGCCTCTGGATCAGGGCAAGTCTGATTTCAAGATACCAGGTGCCTGCAGAGAACCGTTGGCTAAAGTCAGAACTGCCCACTCTTTTTCCTTTAACCCCTTAATTCACTGTGTCCTGAAATGGGGGGGGGCATGCTCTGGCAGGTTGTCACAGCCCCTGCACTGAGTTGTGTAACACTCAACAGGAAGCAGGAACTTGGGCCAAAGCCAGCCTGGCAGCTGAGGCTACCAATGGGTACAAGAAAGCTCATGTACACATGTGCGTGCACGGGCAGGGCATCTGCCCCCTGCCTTGAGCCAGTTGCTAGATGGGCGTTTGGGCTAAGTGCGTGGAGGAGCTGCAGGTTGTGTGAATCTGAAGGGGCACAGGGCACACATGTGGTTACTGTAGGAGTAGGCCTTTCTGTAGACACAGATATGGGAGCTCTGTATCTTTTCTGTCCTTTGGTGGAGGTTTGAATATGAAAAATGGAGCCTCTGGCTCTCAGCGAAGGCACCTAGGAAGGAAGTCTCCTCTTGAGGAAGCACTGCCACTGAGGCTTTCTCTCCTGGACCCTGCTCCTGTCCCCTGGTAGCTGCTCATGTCCTTGGAGATCAGGATTGGGACTGTGGGGAGGAAGCCAAGGAAGTTCAGGGCAAACCGAGCAGCGGTGGAGGAGAGGAGCAGCGGGCAGCTCTCAGCACCATGGCCAGGGCCCAGCCATGAGCATTGGCGCTTTGGTCTCAGCACCCAGCACTTGGCCAGACCCAGTACCTGTTTTCCTGTGATATCAGGACTTCCACTGGGGCCCGTAGCCCAAGGCCAAGGGCTTGGTGTGGAACAAAGCGCACAGAAGCCAGACCCAGTCCAACATGCAGATGACAGGGTGACTGGGGGCCAGAGCTGATCTCCCCATTTGGGCTGGAATGGGCCTGCCCAGCAGCCCACTACCCTCACCTGGAGATGCCCAGCCTACACAATGTGCCTCTGGGCTGGCATCAACCTGGACCACTTCCTGGGCCCGTTTAAAGCTGCACACGGAGGCCGCCCACCAGCCCACGGAGACTACAGCCAGTCCCAACCCGGCAGAGCAGCCTCCTCCCCACAGCCTACACCCTCAAGGCCAGGTCTCACCATGACTTCCTTCCATGGGAGTGGTGCTGTGATGGCCGAGTGATGAAGATGGAGGGGTCGCTGATTCCAGCACAGTCCCACTGAAGCAGGGCGTGGGAATCTCCCCCACTGGCTTCACCTGCTCCCCACCAAGGGACTCAGTTTCCCAAAAAGGGTAGCAGAGATGCAGACCTGATGACAGTGGCCTCCCGCATCTGAATTGAATCCAAATCAGGCTTTTAATTCTTTCTCCCAGAGCTCCCACCTGCCCTCAGCTTGCCAGTCGGGCGCTGCTGTGTTACCGTGAGCCTCGCTGAGGAGCCATTTTGTGCAGCATCCTGCTTAAATCACACTCCGAGGGGCTCCTTCCTGCTCTCTCTTCCCCTCGCTCCCATTCCCTCCTCCCTTTCTCACAGGTGAACCGTGCTTCTCCACCCCTTCCCGCCTCCGCAGCCCCACCCTTCCCACCCAGGGTGCCCCAGAAGGACTAGGGCTCTGGAGGCCGCCCCCACACACACCAAGAAGGGGAGATAGTGCGGGTTCCTGGAGCTGCAGGAGGAGGGGAAGGAAGGGGCGCCTCCCAATTATGGTAATCCTTCGGAATTAACTGTCTCGGGCCCAAATTCGGGTGGTTCCTTCCCCAGGGCTGCTGCTGGCCTCTCTCTGTTTCTCTACTATCGCTGCTCTGTCTGACTCTTGTTCGCCTTATGGAGAAAGGAATGTGTATATAAAATGGGATTTGGAGGTAGATAAGTAAATGCTAGGCCTGGCCCAGCACAAGCTGGCTGGGATGGGAACAGGACGAAGACCACCTTGGACTTAGGGTCAGGCTGAAAATACAACAAAGCAGAGACAAGTGGTGCAGCAACAGGCACTTGACAAAATCAAGAACTTCACAAAATGGAGCTGTGTCATTTTTAGGGGAAAAAGGGATATTTAGAAAAATCATGAAATCTTCTCCAAACCATGCTCTTTCCCTGTTCTTCGGAACCCATCCTGCAGGGATCTGCCTGGCAGAGAGCGGCTCAGAGCCCCAGGCCCCACTAAAATGGACCGTGCCGTCATGGGCACGTCTGGCCAACCTTGCGCTCTGCACAGACCTCAGCAGCAAGAGTCTGGCAGCAGAAAACCCATGTATTGACCACTGAAAGCCGGGAATCCACCCGCCTTTCCGTTGCCTATCTCTCCTTAGCTCTTGAACTGAAAAATTTTCAGGAAACATCTGGAAGCAAAGATATCAAATTTTCCTATTTAATCCTTTGCCTCCCAGCAATGGCTGGTGGGGGGCGGTGGGGGAAGGGGAATCCCAGCACCTCAGGCTAGAAGGTAGCCACAGCGTCAAGGAGGAAGGGGGTGATGGCTGGGATGAGCAAGAAGCGGCACCCATGGGCCACTCACCTCTGGAAGGCTGCAATGAGTCCTCCAGGTATGCTGTCAGGCTCAGCTGGGATGATTCTGGATAGTCCAGCATGGCAGTCCCTTTCCCCTGTTAAGCCACTTGCAGTAAGAGGGCCAGGTGTGTGCTGAGAGCCCTAGAAGGAGGCTTTGCGCTTTCATTTTTCAGTAGAACATGAATTTAACCAGCAGTTCGGGCCTAAGACATCTTCAAGGGGCCAGGCACAATCCATTGCACATTCCTAGATGCTCTTAGAGGAGGAACCTAGTGGTCTGATACTGAGCGCCAGGGCCTGGCCCGAGTGTAGCATGGCTTGCGAACCTCTGCGCTCCAGGGACTATGGTTGGGACACCGACCTGCACACACCAGGACACTTAATTCCTCTCTCCACTCTAAGGCTCCGCGGTGGGCTGGGTCTACTGCAAGGTGCTGGGTGTTGGGAGAGGAAAAGGAAAGTTAAAGGTGAAACGGCTCCTATTCTCGGCTCTTGACCTCCCAAGTGCGCACTCGGCAGCCCTGAAGAGACCTTCGCCACGCCCCACCACGCGCGTCCCAAACCTCGTCACCGGAGCTCCCTAACTCTGATGGTTCGCAGTGGCTCCCGGGCTTCCTAGGGCTTAGGGGAAAGCAGAGGAGTTTGGAGGAAAGGCCAGACGGTGCGCACCCGCCCGCGGCCCTACGCTTTCGAGGGCAGAGGGGGCACTGCCCTGCCCTGCGGGAGGGGAAGCCGTGAACGCCGAGGCCATTGTAAGGCAGGGTGGTGTGGAGCGCGGGAAGGGGGGCTGGGATTTGAATGGGAGCCTGTGATTGGCCGGTCCCTGGACTGACGTCACTTCCCCGCGGGGCGATTAGCCTGCGAGAGGAGGGCTGGCGGGCCAGTGCGCTGGGGGCGGCCGGGGCGCCCGAGGCTGCTGGAGCGCAGAGCACCGGCGCCCTTAGCGCGCCCCGGGATGCCGTCGGAGCTGGCAACGGGCGCTGGTGCCCAGGCGCACAGAGTGGGGAGTGGGGAAGAACGCGCTGGGAGGGCGACAGAGGGAGGGAGGGAACTGGGCGGGGGCTGTCGGCCTTGGTGGTGGGAGTCAGTATGTCTGTGTGTCTGTCGGTCCCCTCTGGCTCTCCGCGTGCGCGCGGGGCTCCGGGAGCGGCACCCGCTGCAGCCCCTGCGCCTAGCGGGCAGCGGCACATGGGGCCCACGGCGTGGCAGCGGCGGTGGCGAAGGGAGGCCCGTTTCTCTCTTTGGTTATCTAGCTGTATGAGTGTCACAGAGCCGTCATAAAGCTAGATAACCGAAAGTAGAAATGACTCTCACAACTTCTGCGTGCGAGCGCCAGCCCCGCCGTCCGCCCCGGCCCGCACGAGCCAGAGGAATCCAGAGGAGCCCAGATCCCGCCCAGCGGACTCCAGCCCGACGAAGCAGCCGCGCCCGGACCAGGTACCTGACCTCGGCTCTCTCTCCAGGACACTTTCCGTCTCCTGGAAGAACTTGCCAGGTGTCCCCCCTACTCCTCCTCTTTCCCCGCCCCCATCACATCCCTCAGCGCCGAAGCAGGAACCCCAAAGTGGAGCGGGCTGGGGGAACGGAGGGGGGTGGGGTTGCAGAGGGGTCGCTGGCGGGGAAGGCGCCAGGCTTCGCCTTCACCCCAT
Source organism: Rousettus aegyptiacus (assembly GCF_014176215.1). Taxonomy (NCBI): domain Eukaryota; kingdom Metazoa; phylum Chordata; class Mammalia; order Chiroptera; family Pteropodidae; genus Rousettus; species Rousettus aegyptiacus. The sequence continues at coordinate 52,153,624 of NW_023416289.1, read as the reverse complement.
AAATCAGGCTGGAACAATCCTCTCCGGGAGTCTCGGACGGGGATTTTGGGATGCAAATGCGATGGGAGAGGGACAGCGGCCGGTAGGGGGTGGGGGTAAGGGAGAGTGAAGGGGTGGGCAGGGGGCTGCCCCGCCGCTAACAATGCAGCCTTTATCGAATTATTCGACGAGTCAGCCCTGAGCGCCATTAGCATACGGCTTGGGGGTTGCCGGAGCTTCGCCCCTCAGTGAGGTCAAGTTCTTGATAATTTGATCACTTTTCACGGGCTCTGGCAGCTGCCTTTGTGTGCAGTTGGGGGGTCTGTGTGCAGCGTGAAGCGGAGCAGAACCGGCGAAGAGTGAGCTCAATGGCTAGGGGCCGGGGCGGGGGCCTCCCTCCCCGATGGGTCGGCCCTGCCCTGCATACAAACCAAGTGCCAGCGGGTGGGCGGGAGGGACAGAGCCCAACCCGCACCATCTCTGCACTGGCCCTGGCCGGGCTACTCCCGCCAGCGCCTCCCCAACTTCCCCAAGTGGTTAAGGTGCTGGCAAGCTCCGGCAGTCCCTCCTCCTACTCGCCCCACAAGTCGCAACATAAGATGTATTACAACGTCTAGCAAATAAAAAAGCAATTGGGGGAAATCTGCATTCCGTTTCCATGGCAACCCAATGCAGCACACCGGGCCACTCAGGCTCCTAGCCCCTCTTTGCTGGGCTTGGGGAGTGGGGGCGCACCCTTGCTGACTGCAGGGAGATCTAAGCCCCACAAAGCATATAGCACCAGGGTCCCTCTTGAGGTCTTTATCTGCTTCTAGGTCACTCTCCTCCCTAACACCTTGGCTAGCCCTAAAGCTCAGGACTCCTGTAAGCTTGTGGAACTACCTGGGCTTCCCGACAAGTGTGGCTGTAAACTCAGCCTTGGATCCTGCCATGCCTCAGGGAAGAAAGGACCCAATGTGGGTTCAGAGCCTCTGATGGTTTGGGGGGCTTTCTAGGTATGTGAGTGTGTCAGTGCTCTGACAGGCAGGCTGGAAGGGACTTGAACCATCACCCAACACAATCCTCTATCCCTTTTCCCCTTTCCACAGGAAAAAAAAAATAGATTGGAAGGCCTGAAGTGACTCCCAGAGTCACACAGGTCAGAGGTGCAGAGCTGAGCCCAGTTATTTATAAGGCCCATCATTCTCAGTCCCTACCAGGACCTGCCAGTCCCTTGTAATACCCTGTCTTTTTTCCTTTTCATTCCTTCAAGCCCTCCCCCACCCCCCCTTTTTTTTTTTGGCCTTTCCTTAACAAAATTATTTTGAAAATAGGTTATATGGGTAAAAGGCAAAAATTCAAATGGTACAAAAGGGTAATCTGTTGTCCCTAGGGAGAGGAACTGCTGAGGTGGATGATGGAGGGAGACTTTTCACTGTATCACTTTGTGAATTTTGAACCATGTGAATGTGTTAGCTATTGCAAATATCATTTAAATGAGAAGAAAACAAAAGACCAGGCAGGGAAAGTCAGTTGCCCTCCATCTATCTCCAGTTCTCCTCCCCAGAGAAAATCACCAGGTAGATTTTCATGGATCTCCTGTATTGCGCACCCCCCCCCCCCATTTTTAAAAACCAGTCTCCCTTTTCACTGGCAAGAGGCCGTCAAAGGTGACTAGTGCTGTGTTTCAGGATCCACCAGGCAGGCCATGGACAGCATCCCTTGGGCTGCCCCTCCCTTCCCAGCGCACCTGGGAGCCTGTGCGCAGATCGTGACCTCATTTCGGAGGAAACCAGAGCAGCTCTTCCCACCCCCTCGCCCTGTACTCCTGCCTCCCTTCTTAGCCAGCTGGCCCTGGGCCCGGGGCTTCGATCTTCCCTTTCCAGCATTCCTATCCCTTTGCTATTTTGCAAGAACTAGTCCTACTAGTAGCCCTGCTTTGCAGCCTCACAGCTTTGTCCGAACAGTCCAAATGAGTTTTTTTTTTTTTTAAACGCCAGGGTCCCAAACCGTCTGTGTACCTGAAATCTGGGTCCCGGGGAAGAGGAGTCTGAGCCGGGAGAATGAGGCTTTCTTTCCGTTTTCTACGAAAATCCGTTGATGCAAACCTCCTGCCTCAAAGAAAGGATGGCAGCAGCAGGGCTTCGGAGAGCAGAGAGCACTGGAATCCTAACTTCCCGGACCCCATCCCACCCCACCAGAAATGGCCCTCAGAGAGAGGCCAACCTGCCAGATTTCTGCTTCAGGATATAAATGCCGGCCCCTACCAGAGCCATGTTCAGATCCCCTCTGGATACTCGAAGCATGAGGCACAGACTCAAAATTGATGCCCCATCAGCCTCTTCTGGTTTGCACCGTGGAGGAGCTGGCTGAGCCTTGGGCCTTCTCAGCCCTTCTTCCCCAGCTCTGGGAGGCCTTCCCCTAACCTCCTCTAGCTATTCGTTCCCCATGTTTGGGCTTCACTTTTGCCACAAATTTGCACTCCCCAAAGTCCCATTCCAAAAAGGCTTTGGAGAGCTTGAGAACGCAATTGAAACAGCAGTTTGAAAGCCAGAATTGGTTGAGACCTCAAAGATGTTCTTCACCCAACCCTTTTCACTTGACGTCTAGAAATAGCGAACTTAATAAGGCCCAGGTGGCTCACCAAGGTTACCCAGCAAGCCATTGGTGGGACAAGGATGAGGGCAAACCCCACTCCTCTGGTGAGGGAGGCATCCAAGGCTTCCTTCTCATTGGTTCGCGAACTCCCAGTCCTAAACGACTCTTGGACCAGGTAGGCCTCTGTGCCAGAGAATGAAAAGCTGGCATCACAGACGGCGCTAAAAATCAGGCTTGGGTTCGACCAAAGGCCTAATCCAGGTTGCTCAAGAGAGCTGTCCGTGGCCGCAGTCCGACCTCCAGGAAATGGGACCAAAGCGTGGAGGGAGCGAGGCCGACAGGCCTCCCAGGGCCCAGCGGCGACGCTGAAAGGCATGAAGGGTAGGAATTAGGCGCTCATTTAGCGAGCGTTACTAATCCGAAGTTACAGCGTTAATTCCCTGATCCAGCCGCTCCCACACGCAGAGCAGGGATTAGAGGCACGGCCGCTGCCCCGCCCCACGCTCACACCCCAAACGCTCCTGCCTTGCGCCCTCAGGGCTCCGCTATCTGGCTAATCCGTGTTCCTCGCTTGCCCGCCCCTCTAACGTGTCGGGGGCGGTACGGGACAGGCAGAGAGCGGTCAGCCCTGAACCCTGGGGCAGCCTCAATGGGATGTATGCACCCTCCAAGGAAGGCCCAGGCGACCCAGCGCGGTCTAAAAAAACACCGGTATTTTTCCAACCTGGGTTTGCGCACCCACAGCAGCGGTCCCTTGGAGGCCGCGACGCCATTTTAATAGCCCTTATTTCCCCCCTTGGCAGCTCGCGCGTGTGTGTCAGAGTGTCTCAGTCCCCATCCCGCCCTGACTTTTGCCTCCCTCCGGCAGCCTGTATAGAGTGACCAATCAGCGCTGGCCTAGGGTGGGATGCGCGTCACCATGGCGACGGCCCGGGCGCCCTGGAAGTGTGGGCCATCACAGAGGGCGAGTTTTCACTCCGCCTAGACGGGTGTGAAGGGGAGGTGGGGACGTGTCGGGGCTCGAGGAACCTGTGGCACCTCAACCCCTGTCTCAACCCCATTCTGCCTGGGGTCGGTTCAGTTTAGGTCTGGCGGGGAAGAACAGATGGTGTGGGGAGGGCGTTGGTAGAGACCTGAGCTTGTCCTGGAGTTGCATTCAGTTTTTCCAATCTCCGAGGTCACAGTCCCCACCATCTTTATCATCTTGGTCCAAAGGACCATCTCGGTCTATCTCGCACACTCTTTTCTCTCTCTTCCTATGAGATGGTGTTAAGGAGCTATCAGATTCCTCCAAATTGCCTTGCTGTAAGCGCTGTGATTTGGGGCAAGTCACTCCCCCTCTCTGAGTCTTAGTTTTCTCATCTCTAAGATGGGCTGGTCTGCAGGCTCCTCACAGAAAGCAACAAGAGCACAGTGGGTACTCTATCAAGAGCTCCTTGATAGAGCTCCTTGTGCATCAGCAGGGAGGACAGAACTTGGGGATGTCCTTTCTGTCCAGGGAAGCCAATTTGGATGTCTAATGGCTTCCTTTGGCCAGTTTTTCATTTCTCCTCCAGACAGCTGAGAATCAGAGAGGTGGAGTGGGTTTTTAAAAATACAGCCAGGGTGGGGGCTGTGGTTGGAACAAAACCTTGGTCAGTGGCTCTGAGAATGGGCCACTGCGGCTCCCATAGCACTGGCTCCTTCCTTCCAGGCCAGTTCGGCTTAAGCACCACTTTAAGTGGTCCGGGCATTCACTGGCCAGCCCCTCACCGCAATTGAGCCGCAGGGGTTTGAAAAGAGGGCCAGGGCCTCAATGACAGGACCTTGGGCCAGGCTAATTGGTTTTGGTTCAAGGGGATACTGGATTTGTGAAAAGCTCCAAACTGCCTTTCCCACGCCAGAGCCAGGCCATGGCTTTAACAAGAAGGGTTCAAGGAAATTGGGGCCAAGCGAGAAAGCTAGGAGCCAGGTGCCTCCAGCTGATGATCCTGCCCTGGTGGCCAAGAAATTCCTCTACTGGGACAGTGGGGAGTTGGTGTAAGGCACTTCATGGGGGCAGGCAGTTCTCCTAATCTCACGCATGTGGCTGTGCCAAGGGGCCTCCTCATCGAAGCCTCTGATACATCTTAGTTGTGGAGAGGCCTCACTTTTCCCCACTGGAATCATCTAGTAAGAGAAACCAGAAATTGCTAAGTTAATCATTTGTGACCCTAGAGCTGGACCAAACCTGGGCTTTTAGACCCTAGGAAAATCCTGAGGGGGGCAGAGCAGTTGCTCTCAAGATAACCTTGCCTTTTTAAAATGTCCCTAAACCACCCTGGGCATGGGCAAACAGGTAGAGATGAGAAACAGGGGGACTCACGGTACAAAAAAAAAGGTCAACTATTTCTTTACATTCCAAAATTTAAGCACTAATAATAGTATGACTTTAATCTATCATTACTGTAAATATTAATGTAAATGCTCCAGAGCATATATTTTCAAGTATACATACACCTGTGACTGCACATTTGTATACATAATGTGCCCATTGTTTTATATATATGGTCTATAGACTGAATCGTGCACTTATATGACAATTGGTTATGGATGGTGTCAGGTTTGGGTGGGAGCTATAAAAATAATCTGTCCCATTTAAAATGACGTTGCATTGACTGAGACCTGTTTTTCATGGTTCATTGTGTGTTGAAAGGCACATCCTAAGTAATCACCAGCTAAAGAAACCCCCTACCCTTTTTATTATCTTCCAAATTTTTACTGCATTTGCCCACTTGAGGCATATGGTAAGTAGGAGAAAGGTACTTTGAAGAGATATAGAACTCTGTGTATCACGTTTTCCATTTTTATTTCAATTTTTAATTGCCCAGAGCCTAATTTCTTTGAGCCTCTGCTGATTTGCACATTTGAGATTCATGTGTAAATATGCATGTGGCATGTGTGCGCGCCTGGGCCTCCTTATCACAAAGTGTGCTCTCTCGAGGTGTTTAAATACACACAATCCACATCCACACACGATTATGGGCTTGCATATTTGCCTCTTCTCTAGATCGGGTTAATTTTCCTTTCGCTAATCCTCAACCCATTTAAGTTCTTCATCCCTGCCCGCCCCCCACAAAAATATTGCGAACCTTACCACAAACCAGTGGTCTCACCCCACTTCTCCAGCAGGCAGCTCTCCAGGTGGGGTGCTAGATTGAAGGTTCATATTAGGGAGGCTTCATTAATATTACCGAGTATACCACAGCACATTTACTCATCTACTATGAAGCATTATCATCAATAATTAAAATTAAACTGCACTTGTCAAAATAAATGAACGAAGTAGAGTTAGTGATGTCTTTGCCTTGATTTGCTTGCCTTGGGTTTGCTTATTCACTAATATGAAGAAAAGAAGAAAGAGAAAGGGAGAGAGAGGAGGAAATAAAGAACAGGCTGCCGTGGGAAGGGGAGAGATGTTGAGAGAAAGGAGAAAGAGAGGAAAACCCCTCAGTCACTGCCCTCAGGTTTCCAGTCATTAGGGCACTCTGGGAGGCTGGAATGCAGTCTCTAACGTCAGCTCATAATGAATATTGAGGTGTGGATGTGGAAGGAGGGATTTCTTTGTTTACTGAGGAATGGCCATGGGAATGGGGGAGAGGATTGCCTTTGGGGATTAAGGAGTGGGCTTTGTTTTTATGAAGGGCCTTACTTCTTTTCTGAAGTTTTCTGCTGCTAATTGATTCAATTCAGACATTCCTCCTCCCCACCCGGCCAGCCAAGGCCCTGTGTTTGTGAGATGTGCACAGCCCCGTTTCCCCATCTGCTCTGGCCTCTTTCTCCACTGTGACCCTTGAAAAGGGTGTGAACCTTCACATCAAGGAGATCACAAGCTATGAAGAAATCAGTCAGGGGCCGAGACCTTTGTATGTGTGTGACAGCCACGTACGTGTAAACCCAACATATGTTGTTAGAAGTATAACATATAGAAACAGATCATAGGTGTACAGTTCTGTGGGTTCTGACAAATGCATTTACACCCCTGTAACCAACACTCAAGATAAACAGCATTCCTCTCACTCCAGAACTTCCCTCCTGCCTTTGTCAATCTTTGCCCACCCTCATTTTGATGTCTCTTACCACGGATTAGTTTTATCTACCTCAAGTTTCATATATGTGGAATGTACACCAGGACTTTTTTTTTTTTTTTAAGGGAGCACTGTCTTCGGATGCCTGGCTGAGTGAGTGTCCAGATTTTTGTGTTTACAGTCACACTGGACTTGTGTTAAACACTTGCCCTGGAAAGGGCCCAGAAGTCAGACCTGTAATTAGCTTGGGTGGTGGGGAGACTGGTTTGGGCTGGTCTTCTGTCAGGACAGCCCTGTTCTCACCCCCAGTCTGTTAATGAGTGGGGGACAGGTGAGCCTCACACTTTCCAACTTGCCTCCCTTCTGCGGCATCCAGGAGCTGATGGAGAGCTATTAATGGAAGGTGCCGGCTTTGTGCTAATTAGAACTTCCCTTCAGCTTCCATCTGCACAGACAGTCCAGCCCCTCACTGGTCAGCCTCACCCCCACCCATTTGCTTTCAACCTAGTTTTGTTCCCCCCATGAATTGGGGGATGCTGTGAGTAGTGCCGCTCTCCTATGTCTCCGGCCAAATCCCAGTTCTTTGTGTGTTGTGGGAATATCCAGGGTGGCATTTCTCTAGCCTTCTCTGTCTTTTTAGAGTGGAGAAGGACTACGTGTCCGAAAGGGGGTCAGGCACCACGGCCATCCTCCAGGCAAGGCTGCACCATCAACTTGGGGTAATTTTGTAAAGGATCTCTCTCCTCTGCCCTCTGAAGAATGTGGCTTAAAGCCCTGTCCCCCTCCATTACACCCATTCCTGATGCCTCCCTCTCTGCTGTACACACCCCATCTCAACCTTCGGCTGCCATCTTTGCCTCTCAGGCAGCCTGGAGGTGGGGGCTGTCACCCTGGCTCTCTTCGGAAAAAGTCTAAACTTTTAAAATCCATTTTGCTTTTTATTTCTTTCACCTCAGGCCCAATGGACAAAAGTTCCTTTTTTTCTTTTCTTTCTTTTTTTTTTTTTTTTGTAATGGAGGTTGCCTCTTATAGAGGTTTTATTTAAAAAAAAAATTTTACATCACAGTAACACATTTAAAGAAGAAGCGCCTCTTGGCTTGGACGCTGGGGGAGTTCAGACTTCCTGATTATCAGTTGGGATGAAATCTCTTGTCGGGAACCAGAGTGAGTGAGGGGCATCTCCTCGCAATGCTCGTCCTTTTGGCTCTTGAATCCCCTCAGGTCCCCGTTGGGGTTGTGTGTAAAAATATCATGCCCTCCCTGCCCCTTCATCTCATTTTCTCCTGCTTGAATTATCCTGATAGTAATACAGGTCACCCACTTCTTTAACTGTGTAGACTGGGATTCTAAAAATCAGGAGTGGATTTTTGACCAGAGTGAGGCTTTGCCAGTTTTCCCCAAGGTTCTGGACGCCAGGCTAGAGAGAGGTGAAAATGCCTCTGGGGTGTCCAGCGGCTGACAAAATTATTCATCGCTGCCCATGGGGCGAGCGGGAGGACTGGCTTGCCGCTGTGGGCTTTTCTGTCCCTAAGGGTGGCAATCATGAGTTAAGGCGCTAGTAGAAGTCCCAGCACTGTCGTGGACTGGGTTAATACACCAGCAATCCAAGTTCCAGAAGAGTAGTGGCTGGAGGAAGGGTGTTTTTTGCCTGTTATACCTCAGTGTATCCTGAACGAGTCACATCACCTCTCTAGGCTTCTGTTTCTCTCTGTGAAATGGGGATAAATAGTACCCTCACATCCAGGTGTCACATGAGAGTTAACTGGAATACACAAATAAAGTGCCTGGCACACAGTGAGCGCTGAGCAAACCATAGCTCTTTCTCCAGGCGGGGACTGGGGCACACATGAATGTCTGGATCTGAAATTCTAACCTCTACTCTCTGGAGGCCTGAAAAGCACCTCAGATGTTCTGAGCCTCATGGAAGACCTGACCAGTGCCTGTCATGCCTGCTGGGCCCCCAAAGTGGGAGGTGAACAAGGACTCCAAAGAGCACCCCTGGGTTTTTTTTTTTTCGGGGGGGGGGGCTCGTGTAAAGTTCCAAGCTTAGCTGTTTGGGGAGGAGGACATGTAAGTGTCTTTAGAGACTTGAACGTAGCAGGATTGGGATTGATTTGGGTGGACAAGAAGGGGTTGCCATGAGGCTCCTGTTAGTGCAGGGTTCAGGGTTTCTTATAGTAGTTGCTTCTGGAAAATGGCCCGGGGTCCCTGCTCGGGCAGGTTCCGAGTCTCGGGACTCAGGACCAGCTCTGTCGGGGGAGGTTAGGGAACAAGGTCGTCCCAGAGCAGTCACTCTTCCCGCGGTGGCTGGGTTCCAAGCGCATCCAGGTGTCCCACCTCACGGGTAACCATTTCTGGCGCTCCAGTTCCCAGCGAGCGGGGGTTCGCTCCCGAGGGCGGCTTCCAGCGGCAGCCTTGCGGGTAGCTGGATGCTCGGCCCGCTGACGAGTAAGGAGTCCCGAGCCGGGACGGAACCCCCTTCGCCTGCACGCCGTCACGCCATCGGACTCCCCTTCTGCGTCCTGGGCTACGGTCCTGACCTGGGGGACGCATGTGTCCCACCCCCACCTTCAAGCGGACCAGGGCGCGCAACCGGGCGGGCGGGGCGTGGGGGGCGTCCTGATATCTGCCTCTGTTTTGCAGCTCTTCCCCCGCCGGCGCCTCCCTCCTCCGCGCCATTCCGCCCGCGCCCAGCGCCCTCTTCGCGGGCACGAACTCGCCGTCGGCACCGGCTCCGTCTTCCGAGGGCGCGCGGGAGAAAGGTGAGTGGCCCGGGCAGCCGCCTGCCCGCCCGCACCCGCCTCCGCCCCGGGAGTCTCAGAGGACGCGCTCGCCGGCCGCCGTCCCGCACCTCGGGAGAGCTCAGGATGAGGTCGGCGGAGCGGCTGCTTTTTCCCCCGAATCACCAGAAAGACGACGCCCTGGTCCCCAGCGTGGGTCCAGTGCCACCTCCCCCCGCCCGACACCCTCCCACGCCTAACGAAACGGCGCGAACCATATCCACTTACTGGCTCGCTGTGCGCTGCGATTCAGTGCGGCGGAGCTGGCGCCACAGCACGGCGTGTTGCACACAGTAGGCGCCACGTAAACGGCGGCTCTGGTGGTTCCGGCCTCCGTGGCGGCCTCCGGGACACCCGGGCGCTCCCGCTCGGCACCACGCCGCGGAAAGTGAGGCGCGCGGTGGCCTCGCCCCTGCCCGCGCTCAGGTCCTCGCAGGGCGCGGGCCCGCGCGCCCGGCGTCCAGGCTGCGCGAAGCGGCGGCCCCGGCCTCGGCCCCGGGCGTGGCGGGGCGCGAGCCGGCGGCGGCCTCCGTGAGCATCACACCTCGTGGGCCCCGCGGCGCGGCCCGGAGGCCATTTTGAGAGCGCGGCGCGGCGCAAGATGGCTGCGTGGGCACGAGGACGAGGACGGCGGCGCCGCCCGGACCCCGCGGCCCACGCGCGAGCGGAGCGCACGTCGTGAGCGCCGGCCGCGCCGTGTCCCCGCCGCCCGGCGCCCGGGCAGGCCCTCAGGTACTCACGACCCCGCGAGGCCTCGCGGCGAACGCCGAACGCCGTCGTCCCCTTTCCCGCCTCCCGCCGGGCCCCTCCGTCGCGGCCGCCGACGCCCCCGGTCGCTCCGTGCGCTCCCGGCTGTGTGAGCCGCGCGGCGGCGGCTGCGGAGACAGAGGCGTCGGCGCGACCCCGCCGAGCTCCGCCGGCTGCTCAGAGCAGGGGCGGGGACGGCGGCCCTGCGGCCCGGCGGGGCAGTGCGGTTACTTGGGGGTCTGGGACCGCGGGGGCTTCGCCCTTTCACCATGTCCGGGAAATGCAAGGCGCGGGGCTGACGCCCGCTTCTCCTTGAAACCGCGAGGGGCGAGCAGGCCGAGGCCGCCCGTCCCGACTGTGACTGGGTTCGGTCCAGAGCGCAGCGACAAACCCCGGGCCGGGGTCTGCCGAGGGCCTCGGTGTAGCCCGCGTGGTTGCGGCTGAGGACGCGCCTGGAGGCTCCGCTCACCCCTCCAAGGCGGGGCTGACACGGGAGCAGCAACTTTGAGCTCTACCCCTGGGAGTGGGGTGGGGCGGGTTCAGAACTGTGGCCCCTCGGCGACCCCCTTCACCTGGGTGAATAATTTAAGCTCGGTCGCTGTTGTTCTAAGTGCCCCAGTTGACCCACCGCCGCCCTGAGGTAGGCCCCACGCCCATGCTTTTGGACAGACTGAAAAACGTTAGTCGTGTTCCTTTGTGTTTATTGAGTCGAGCGAGCGAGTGTGGCGTCTGACCTGGTGCTGAGAACTTCATATTTGGTCCTCGGCTTCCTAGGTAGGGTGGTGATGCCCTTTTTGTGATTTCTGGCCATGGCTACGATGTGGCAGAGGCAGAATGTGGATTCAGTCAGGGCTGTCTGCCCCAAAACCTGAGCTCTTAACTGCACACTCCTCGCAGGCCCACATACAGACAAACACGGATTCACTACCTTTGTGATCTCATCTGTCACCCGCCAAACCTGTCCTGAATCCAAGCCCCCAACCCCACGCAGCCCTCCATGCGAGGGGCTCTCCTGTCACATATCCAACCGCCAACCTCCTGGCCTAAAGCCCTGGCCTAAAATAGATGTTATTTAATATTATGATTATTCTGAGCCTCCTGGCAGCCAAGACAAAGAAGAAAATATGGTGGTTTATAGCCTTACTCAAAAAAGGAAGTTCGTCGAGATTTTTAGAGAGAGGAACATTTTTCCTCCATAAGATTTATAGAAAACAAAGCTTGCTAATTATGTAGGTCAACCACTCATGTCACAGATGAGGAACCAGACTCAGAGAGGTTAAGGATTTTCCCCCAGGATCATAAAGTTAGCTAATAGAACAAAGACTGGGACCCAGGGGTCCTAATTCCTGTGCTTCTATGAGGCTTCTGTGGGCTTTTCAACAGGGAAGTGTTTTAGTTGTGTTTAGTGGCTCCTTTGCCCCCCCACTGGAAACCAGACCGGTATGCTGTCTTGTTCCTTCCTTTGCCCCCATTCCTAGTGTTGGGCTTGCTTTATTGTGTGTGTCTGTAAATATTTGATAAACTAGTGAGTGTTTCTTCAAGGCTAAACCTCTGGACTAGGAGATAGAGGTGGTGATGGAGGGAGAGGTTCTGAATCCGTTCTCTAAAGGGACCTACGTTTTGAATGTTGCATTCTTGAGCCCACGAATTCCTTAGACCCTCTCTTTCAGCAAAGGATGTGAGCTGGGTAGTGTATTTCCCCCCTTGGCAGTGGTCTGGCTGCTCAGCCCCCTGTTACTTTGTTGGACCTCACGGAAGGGGTACCATGGTTGTCAGTGAGACCTGCAAGTCCCTTTATGGGAACCGAAGGAGGGTTTCCCAATGGCACCAGCACAGTTGCCGTGAGACCTGGTGCACCCATCCTTTGTCCTCTTTGGGTGGAGAGGCAGCTTTTCGATGCCTTCCCAGGTTTGGTTCCTGTGGCTTAAAGACAAATCACAGAATGTGGCTCATCAGATCACCGAAACTTATACAGATTAGTAAATTCCCCTGGCTCCCAAAAGGTGGCCTTTGAACCCCTGGCATGATTACTGTAGGTGCTGAATAAATTTAGGAGCCTGCCATAGACCAGATCCTCTAGAAATTTTTACCTGGAAGTCGTTGCCCTGGGTGTGGGGAGGGGGGGCTGGCTTCTTGACGAGGAGCCCCTAATTAGCAGAAAGGCTCCAACAGATCCTGGTCAAATCCTGACCATTGTCATTGGGTAGGCTCTGCCCCTGCAAAGCAAGGTGGAGAGCTGAGGCTAGTTTGCAGCTAAAGCCCCAGCTGTGGAAGAAAAACAGGGTTCAGCTCCCCAGATTAGTTACTGTCTACAAGGATTAAAGTCCCCAAATAATGGCTGGCCTCTCCCCTCCTCCGTGCCAAGGGAAGACATGTAAATACAGCCGCATGCTAGCTTAGGCGGTAGATGTGTATAAATCGAATTTAGCAAATCAGATCATGGTTTAAATGCACTATTTAAAGCAGTCCTGCAGTGAAGCCTTTTACAAAGGGAATAATCATTTTGTGATGCTAATCATCAGCCTCCAATTTATCTCCTTTGTAAGTTCAGATGTTGGTGCACTGGGCGTTCTGAAATTGGGGCGCTCTTGTGCAGGGCTCTGTGATGGCTGTCTGCCTTCCTTTTCTGACCTCTCATTTTAAATGGGTGCATGTCCTCGTTCTCACTGGGGGCCTCAGGATGCTTGTCACTTAGCCTGATAGTTCTCATCCATCCCACTCATCATTTCATAATCTGATAGAGCCCACCATTCAGCTGCTCCTGGCTCCTTTTCTGAGATTTCACCCTTCCTGGCAGGAGATAGAAGCCCTGCTGTTCTCAGGGTATTAGACCCAGCTCCCTCTCTGATCTGAACGTCCTTTTGTTTCCTTGAGCTGCTGGTACCTCTGGTGCCGATCATAAAGAAGACCTTAGAGTCGACTAGACACACATCAGCCCCTGAATTTAGTGGGTGCTCACTTGCTGAATAGGGAGCGTTCAAAATATTCTCCCCATTCACAGCAAAATAACTGAGGCCTGGATGTTTAAGTGACTTTTCCCACAAGTCGAAATCGGGACTCAAAGGGGAACCTGTCTCCTAATTGCTATAAAAGTGTTTTATACACTGAGCTGTAGTGCCTTTCTTTGCAGAGAGAATATAATCAGAGACCATCTGGGTGGGATAGAAAGAATGAAGGGGAAGAGATGGATCCGAGTGGAATAAAGGAAGTGGGCAGGAAGCTGGGGGGCCGCGAGGAGCCTGACCTTGCTTAGCTCACAGGCCCTGATATAGTGTCTTTGTCAATGCTGCCACTATTGGCGCGTTCCTCGGTAATTATGACTGTGTGTTGGCATGGCGACTCAGAGTAAGAAGACTAGAAGCACTGGGTAAATGCACGACTTGTTCTTGCCTTCTAAAGCAGAGAGGAGCTTTTGTGGGTAGTTCCTCCAGGGAGACGTGGTAGAAAATTCGCCAGACCCACTGCTGGAGCATGGGTATTTACAACCCATAGGAGCCAGGTGGCCCTGATCCGGGGTGGCACACACAGAGGTCCTTAGCCAGACTGCCTCCAATGCAGGGGTCTCCCAGAACCTCCTCCTGTTCCTTTCTGTTGGTCTTTGTTCTGGAGCTTGCAATGTCAAGTATCTCTGTTTATACTCCTCTCCAGTTTGTCTTTTCCAAATAGGTTTATGTTGCAGTCCCCCCGAATTCGATTTATCATAAAATGATCTGTTTCATGGGCCACGAGTATTTACTAGGAGGCTAAGAGGAAAGGCCGATGGGCCCAGCTATGGGGTGGAGTTCGGGGCTTCCCTTTCTACCCTGGTGCCCTCTCCTTAGATACCTGGGCCACATCCTCATCCGAAGATGGAGGAGGTTGCTGGAGTCAGGAATTGCGCTGCCCAGTGTGCTAACCACTGTCGAGCTCATGAGATGTGGTCAGTGCGACATGCTGAAATGATAATATTGGGTTAAATAACATATTATTAAAATTAGTTTTACCTGTTTCATCTTCCTTTTTAACATGGCTTCTAGAAAATTTTAAATGATACGTGAATCAAGACCTTTTCCGGCCCTGCTGTTTAGTAACTAATCCTGGCCTCTCCCTGGAAGGTCTCTGGCCACGGAGATCTCTTTGCATAGAGGGCCACGGAAAAGCCAGAGAGGCTCAGGCCCTACGGGGCTTTTAGGAGTGCCTAGTAAAGCCCCTTAGATAGGGGTTACCTCTCCATCCTTCGAGGCAGAAGGCCTGAACCTAGAGGCAATGTTGTATTTTCTAGCTTTTAGGGTGGGGGTGGAGAGCCAGTGGGTAACCCCAGAAGAGTCTTTGAGTGGAGGTTTAGCAGTTTGTATGGGCACAGATGTAGGTAACAGGAGGGCTGTCCCAGGAGTCCAACACCTCCCTGCAGGCCCTCCCCATCCTCACAGTGATTTCATAGTCTCCCAGATGTGTGGAAAGCACAGGGAATGGGGTGGCAGCTGTGCATCCCAGGTTTGTGCCAAACCCACTTTAAGCAGGGTTCCTTTGGCCCGAGGGCTCATCGCCCCTCTCCCAGCCGCCCCTCCTCCCTTCAGCCTCCGCTGCTCTGTGCCAGCTGAAGCTTCTGGGATGCGCCTTGGCTCAGAGCCAGCATCTTCTTGGAGAGGCCCTCCTGCCCTGGCTCCCTGCCAGGCCTTGGGTCTTCAGAGAGGTTTTCCGAGGGAGGCACCGGACTCACCCTGCTGTCAGAGGGCAGAGGGGCTTTCTCACCTCGGAGGACTCCTGGCCGTGGGTCCAGCCTTGCTTACAGCCCCTTCCGCTCTCAGAAACTCCAGTTTCCTGCCCTGCACTGGGTTAAGGGCCACCCAGCTCCAGTAAGCCTTAAGTTTATGAAAAGAAATCTCTTCACATGAGCCTGGGCGGTGAGAAATGGGCAGCCAGGAAGTCATAATGAGTCACAATAATAGTGACAGGAACCATTTGTGGAGCGCTTATGCTGCGCCAAGTTCTGTGCCAACGCTTTGCATGCTTTATCTTCTTTAAGATCCATCTCTAAGGGAGCAGAAAGACTGGTAAAGGTAATCTGGGGTCTGCCCTTCTCCTCTAATCCAAATGCCATTGGGATGGCTGCATGGGATATATGCCTCAGAAGCTACAGCCCTTGGGTAGGTGGAGTCTGAGTCCCCTGTGGGACCTTGTCTCCCAGGGTCATCCTGGGCTTTGAGAAGCAACACGAGCTCTTTTGGGTTGATAGGGGATGGCTCTGTAGTGTCTCTTGTTTCGGGGCAGGTGATATACCTGGAGGATCCAGGAAGGAAGGCTCAGGGCTGGGCCCCTGGGAGGTGCTAGGAGGAGTGAGAAGCATCCCACTCAGTCCTAGCTCTCTCCTGATTGTCCCAGGATCTGCCTCAGTCTGCCGGTCTTCCCATGGAGCCAAGGGGTTTTACCTGCCCACAGCAAGGCTCGAGCTTCTGCCTTATGCGGTGCACCATTCCTGGGGTAGCACTCAGTCTTCTGGGGGAGGGGCAGGGATCCACATTCTCTGTCCAGTCTTACCTGGTCCTTAAGCAGAAAGTTAGACCTTCTTCCCATCTGCCCACTTTTGTGACACAGGACAGGAGAGGTAGTAAATGTCTTGGGGGGTGCTAGGAAAGAGAGGAAAGTCTTAAGTTTACAGCCGCCCCTTCCCTTTGGGCCTGCAGCTTCCTTTACCCCATCTTTAGTTGTTTCTAGTTCACTCTTCTCTCTTCTGCTGTTGGATTGCAGGCTTCAAGATCACGGTGCCATGTGAGGTGACGCGTGAGGCAATGCGTGCCCCTCGGAGCGTCTCGGGGTCTGCCTGACCTTGTTCAGACCCCTCAGGCACACGATTTCACCTCTCTCTCTGAGCCAGTTTTCTCATCTGTAAAACTGGGGACAGTGATATTTACCTTGGGGCACTCAAGAAGTACCAGTTTGCACACACACACACCCCCCCCCCCGCATCTGCTGCTCTAGAATGGGTATGTGTTGGGGGCAGGAGGAGGGCTAAGCACCCGTGAACCAGCAGGGCTCCGTGGCAGTTGACCACCTTGCTGGTGAGCTGCACATCTGTCATGAGGGAAGGCACAGGGAAGGCGGCGAGCAAGGGGCCAGGCTCAGCTTTGTCAGTCACTCTGCAGTAAGTCGTGGCGTTTACTGATCATGAATGAAGTCCCAGCTCCATGGTGCAAAGAGAACCCCAGGAGAACCCCTGGCCTGCTCCCTGTCCCCTTGGAGCAGAAACCAGCTTAGGGAGGCAGCATTCAAGGGGTAGATAGCTTGACTCAGAAGGTGGGGTTTAAGAGAAGAGGAATCCATTTGGGGTTGAGTTGGCAGAGAAGGCTAACTGTACCCACACAGGACTCCCTGGGCAGAGGGTCAGCTGTGGGGTGGAATGGCAGGGTGGAATCCTATAGGACTAGGCCAGAGTTTCGGGTATGGAAGAGCAGGTCAGATGGAAGAGGCCAAGAATAGCGAAAGGAGGACAGGTTAAGGGAACTGGGCTCCTCACCGTGTGCAAGTTGCATGTGGGGGGCTACCAGGCCGGCCTGAGCCGGGCCAGCACACCATCCCTGGGCCTCTTACCTCTGATGGCTTTTGGCATGAACTTCAGCACCCCCAGGGCTGTGCTGGGAGCCGCATCCCAGTTTGCAAGGGTTCCGTGAAGCTCAGGAATTGGAAGTCTTGTTGTGCCAGACTATTTTTCTACCGCATTCATTTCTTCATTCAACATTGACCATGCACTGTGTGTGGTCCTGGGCAAAGCCTTGGGGATACAGAGAAGAAAATCACAGTTACTCGTTTAGCATTTTAAGCTTGCATAATATAGAATTTCATCTGCCCATCCAAGATGGGAAGGCCAGGCTAGGGAGGAGGCTGCTGACTTAGTGGGCACTGGGATATGACAGTTCTCACCAGTTTGCAGCTTTCTGGCTACTCTGCCCCTCATCATGCCCCAAGAGCCCTGGAGAGCAGGGTCAGAGACCATTCTGTGCTTTGCTCATTTAGCTGTCTAGAACTTTTAATTTTCTAAATCCCATTGGTTATATATATAGAACTGCGACATCTCAATCGTCGTTTTCTTTATTTAAAAAACAATTTTGATCTTAGAAATCAGCATAGCGATAGCTATCGAGATTTGCATGTGAGATTGGTAGGGAACATCTTAAATGCAATCAAATAATAAATTATATCGGGACGACTTCATATACAGAAGGTTTCCCCTCCTGGGAAAAAATCAGATGCCATTTGGGGCACTGAGGACTGAATTCCATACTGGTTCTGCTCATACTGGATCCTGAGTGCAGTGATTGGCAGGCGATCCTGCATATGAGTTAGCAACAGTGGGCACCCAGCTAGCTTCTTTCAGTACATCCAGAGTTTGGTAGAGTTATCCAGGTGGTGGCCAGGTCGAGGGCTGCCCCGCAAATGAATCCACTGGCCCCACAGCCCAGCCTGCCGGTCTTGTCATTCTGCCACTTGCCTCCTGGAAGTGGGAAGGCCAGACAGCTTTCATCTTACTTATTACAACTTCGGTGGCTTTTTTTTTTTGTTGAGGTTGATGTGTATCGTGAATGTTTAGAAGGATACAACACTAAAAGTTATATAGCATCTGTGGTTAAAGTACAGTTGACCCTTGACACAACATAGGGGTTAGGGGCACTAACCCTGGTGCAGTCAAAAGTCTGCCTATAACTCTTGACTCCCCCAAAACTTAACTACTAAGAGCCTGCTTTGACTGGAAGCTTTACCGATAACATAAAAGTCGATTAACACGTGTTTTATAAATGTATTAAATACAGTATTCTTACAATAAAGTCAGCTAGAGAAAAGAAAATGTTATTAAGAAAATCATAAGGAGAAAATACATTTATAGCACTGTAATTTTATTGAAAAAATCTGTGCATAAGTAGACCCATGTAGTTCTAACCCATGCTGTTCAGAGGTGACCTGTACCTGTCAAAGACGTGGGAGGGACTGTGCCACTTCCAGCTGCATGGATGGAGCCCCAGCTCCTTGGCAACCAGAGGACTGTCAGGGGAAGTGTCCTCCCCTGGCTGCTGTGTGGCCCAGGCTGTGCTGCTGGCGGGCCAGACGAGCAGACGTGAGAGGCTTTTCCTCTGCGGACAGGAAGCAGGTAGCGAGATGCAGGGTGGTGCCGGATTCTGCTTTCGAGACCTTCCACCTTGTCTGTCCTGGGGAACCCCAGAGAGGCTGGTGAGAATGATGTCCCAGGAAGATGCAGTGTGCTCTGTGTCTCTGACAGGGAGCACTGGGACAAATGGCTGTCCAGATGCTGGCAAGGAGGGAGCCTTCCCCACGCTGGGTGGCCTCGGCGCCCTTCTGGCTTCCCTGGCACAGCTCTCTTAGACCTAGTTTGAATGAATGTCATCTCCACAGAGATTGGCTTTGGGTTTAAATTTGGTTCCCCGTTGACAGCACATGCGGCAGTCACGAAGCTGCCTGGTTGAGGTTCCCTCCAGAACAAAGTGGGTGCACAGACTCCCTGCTAGTCCCTGATGCTCCCACAGAGGAGAAGCCAGGAGCACAGCTGTCTCATTTCCCATTCTGTTCTCTCATGCGCCTTCTGTCCCCTCCAGGACGTGCTCCCGAGTCAGAAGACAGAGAAAGGAGAAGTGGGACCCTGGTGGAGGAGTCCGAAGGTGGGTCCCGGCCTGACACAGGCCACCGTGTGTGTGTGTGTGTGTGTGTGTGTGTGTGTGTGTGTGTGTGGTGTAGTAGTTGCATGGCTATGGATGGATGGTCCCAGGTAGGTTTAGATCTTGGATCACTGTTGGTTTTTTTCTTCTTTGGGAAAAAATAACCCAGTTTGGGAAGGATATTTAAAAAAAGGGAAAACACCCCCAGTGGGTCTTGGAGCCACCTAGCTACCTCTTAGGTTGCCCATGTGAAATTTTTCTTTCGTAGATCCAAAACAGTCAAATAGTGGTAATTTCATATGGTTCCACTGGCTTGGGCTGGTGGAGAGGGAGCCACTGTTCTCTCCCCAGAAACACATTTTAAAAGGTCTGTGGAATGTTCATTACTGTGTTCTTTTTGGCCTATTTCCCTTCTCAAAGTTATTTTAACTGCTGGGAGAGATCATCACAACTTGTAGATTCTGCTATAGGGAAAACCACCCCAGCAGGCTCCACTTTGACCTAGCTTCAGCCTTCAAGACATGTCTTGAAATGCAGGGCAATTAATATGGTTTTAAACACCTCTTCTTTCAGTATTAAAAAAAAAAAATTCTCCATGGCAGTTCAGATAACCCTGACCAAGGGCTGAGACCAGTTCCAAAGTTTTCTGTCTCAGGAGGTGTTGGCTTCCATTTGGATGCCTGAAATAGTATTTAAAACCCCCGCCCCCCAAATGAGCAGGGGGGAGGTTGTTTGGGGAGCTGGCTTGCAGCCTCTCCATAACCTTTCAGCCACCCTGGTGCTGGGCGACCAGCAGTGTGGGCTTTTGACTGAATGCAGTCGCCATCCTGCATTCATTACACCATTGTCAGTGTGTGTGTCTGGGGCTGCCTCTGGATGTGTGTGTTTCTTTTTGTGTCTGCATGTCAGTGTCGGGCTGCGTGTGTCTGTTTACGTCGGCCTGTCTAGGCGCGCTCAGTGTCACAAGGAGCTGGTGGGTATTAGTGGGAGAGAGAACACTTCATAGCCCCACCTCTCCCCCTGAGGGATTTCGGAAGATTTGTGCGTATGTGTGGGTGTGTGTACATGTTTATATTATAAGCTATATATCTGTATGTATAGTTTTTTCTGATGCTGCTCCCCGTGTGGGGTGACGTGCGAGGCTCTGACCAGGTGCGGTGTGAGTGGCCCCGGGCTGGGTGAGCCGCATCTGCCGTGAGCTTACAGACTTGCCTTCTTGCCTGCCCACTTGCCGTCCATGGGGAGCCTGTCCCTTTGCAGCTCACCGTTTCCTCTCTAATTTATTAGCTGGAAAGGAGGAGAAAATGAAATTGTACCTAAAGACAGTGCCCGAGACAGCAGGTCCCACCAGGCGCAGAGGCCAGCACCTCGCCCCCCAGCCCTGTCTCCTTCTCTGCAGTCAGTACATTACACTGCTAGGTCTGAAGTAATAAAAAAAGAACCCCCAAACCAATCTCTGAAGGCATGTCTGGCTATGGACATGCAGCCGTGGCTGTAGACTGTTGAGGTAGGAGAGGAGAGCAGAGGAAGGTTTGAGTCAGAGTGTGTATCTGCCGGCCCAGGCCCTCATCCACTGGGGGCCCCCAACCTCTGAGTCCCGGGACTTCTCCCGGCCGCTGGGGGAGGGGGAAGGGGCCCAAGGCAGCTGCAGTGTTGTGTTAGTAAACACTTTCCTGGGTTCCCATTTTCGTCACTCCCCCCACACTTCTCCAGTCCTGATGCCCCGTTACACACACCCCCACCTCCGCAGCATCCCCTATTCTGTGGCCTGCACAATGAGCTCATTGTCCTGGGTGTGATTTGAATAAGGGATCGGCGGGCCTGTTCCCAGCATTGTCCAAGGGGCTGGGAAAAACCCCAGCGCAGGCAGGAGGACCAGACCAGACAGAGACAGATGCCTAAATTAGCAACAAAGCTTTGTGCACGTCCCCCGGACAAGGGCTCGCCTTGTTTGCGTGGACTCGAGGGTGTGGAGCTGGCCGGCTGCTCGCATGTCTCCCCATGTTAATTAGTTTTGCATGCATGTCTGAGAAGGTGCCAGGGGAGACGTGTTTGCCTTTCCCGGGAGGGGGACCTATTTGTGACTGTGGACTGGAGCTGGGCTGGGTCTACCTGGGGAGCCAGGCTCTGAGCCTGGGTGGGAACCTCTGGCCCCCCTTCCTGCTTTTCTGTCTCTCCGCCCTTTGGGGGGCTTGGCTTTGCTCCCTGTCCCCCCTCCACTCGTACCCCGCCACATCTGAAAGTTGGTTAGCTCCTACTACAGGGAACTCACTGGCTTCCACCCAGACCCAGGCCAGCGCCTGTCCATCTGGCAGTCTGTCTCTCTCGACACAGAGCCCCCCGGGACCGGGCAGCAGAAGCGGCCGGTCTGGGCTCTCCTCCGTCCCTGAGCCAGATGGCCAGTCTGCTTATCGCATTACGGCCTCCCCTGGCCCCAGACCCCCACCGCCCATGGTTGGGCCAGGATCCTGTTTGGGATCTGATGGAGAAGCCCCCTCCTAGGCCCTTGCAGAGGTCTGGCCCTGAACAGGAAAAACGTCTGGTAGACAGGACACGAGGCATGTCCTTGCCACTGACTCACTGTGTGACCTATGGCAGGCCACATCCCTCCGACCCCTGCATCTCCGCTTTCTCCCTGACAGAATGAGAGTTGAACTTCAGGATTCTCTTGGTTCCTTCTAGCTCAGAAAGTCTGTGATGCTGGTGACATTTCAAACCCACTGATGGAACACAGCGATAGGAGTGGGACCAGCGAGTTCCGGGCAGGGGCAGTGGGGGCTGTTACAGGTAGGATTTCATCTCTGTCGACACTGGAGCATTGGCCTTTATTTTCAGAGTGGGGAGAGGATCAGGAGTGGGCAGAGCCTCTCTTCCCAGGACCTCACAGAACCCCCTTTGGCAGCCCAAGCCCTTCTCCCTCACCCCTACGGGGCAGTGGTGAGGACAGGCAGGCCCTGGCCCAGCAGAGGGGAGCTTGGCAGTGGCAGCAAAGGAGAAGTTGGAGTGAGAACAGCTGTTGGCTGGGTCCTGAGTGTGCCCTGGTCGCCCCCTACAGGCCCTGGCCTGGGGGACAGGGCTGAGAAGGTACTGGATGCCTGCTCACCTGGGCCTCCAAACAACTTTCTGGGTTATGTATTCAGAGTTTCCAGCTCTCCACAGCCCCTCACGATAACCCCAGGAGGTGGGGACAGAGGTGCGGGGGTCATGGAGCACAGCTCCTCTTAATCAGGGCAGAGGTGTCAGCATTCCATGACCAGGGCATCTGGCTCCCAGGCCCTTCCCTGGACCATCCCCCACCACCACTCAGCCCCATTGGCTGGGCCCTCTCATCACAGCTTCTGGGGGATTCAAAGTCCAACCCTGGGTCACTCAGTTCAAAAAACCTAATATGAAAACCTCCAGTCTCTTCCTTTTGGGTCTTTAATATGGATGGATCTATCCTGTGTCATTTCTTACAGATCTGGTGACTCCACACAGCCAGGAAGCAACTTCATGTCCTGTGTTTGTGTCCTCAATGATTTGGGATGCCTTTGGTTCAGGAAATACTGGGGTCTTAGGGTATAGCTTTGAATATCCAAAGGGACAGTCCTTTTGTCCAGCCTTCCTCATCTCTGGTGCTCCCTCCCACTCTCTCTGGTGCTGGGGGACTGCACCTGGCCAGAGGGACCCACGGGGAGCTTCTAGGATTACCCTCAGGGGGTGCTCAGTCTGGGCAGGGAGGCCCTGAGCCTTCCCTCCATGCCTCCCCCTCCTCCCTCCCCTGGTATGACCACTCTGGCCAGTCCCTCATTCTCGATACACTCACTCCTTCCAACCTGGCCGCCTCTCTCCACCATTCTACTTCTGTGTGTGGGGGCCTCTTCCTAAACCCTTTCCCTGACCCCAGGCTATCTGGAAGGAAAGTCCAAAGTTCAGTGAGGAAGAGTGTGCAGAGGTTAGAGCTCAGGGCAGGGACAGAGCAGGGGCCACAGTAGGGTGAGGGGAGAGCCCTGGAGGCAGGGCCTTGGGACAGCTGCCCTGCCCGTTGCCCTCCCAGCCCCTCTCCACTCCTCCCTCCCAGCCCCTCTCCACTCTTCCCTCCTGGGTTTTAACTGGCTCAGCTGTAGCCCTGAGCTCCTTAATCTGGTGATCAGCTGGGCGCTGGGGGGCGTGCTGGCAGAGGCTTTAGGAGGTGACAGGGTATCTGGGGAGTCGCACTCCACTAACAGAGCATCACGCAAAGCCCAAGAATCACATTCCAAGCGCGCTCCCCCTCTGGAGGCTGGACGCTGCACAGCATGGGTGTTGCCCAGTGGAGGGCTGGCGGCACCTGGCTCTTTGTTCCTCAGGAGGAAAGTTCCCGAGATTAAAGCCCTCCAGCCCTTTCTGCATGGCTGAGGTTTTGTTGGGTAGCTGCCCCTACCCTTACCCCGGCCCCCAACAGCTCCAGCTCCTTATTCCAGGTAGAAGAAAGTGGCTCTAAGTTGCAGGTATTCCTTCCCCTGTCAGCCAGGAAAATGCTAGTGGATTTGTTCCAGAAGTAAGCAAAGGTGCCTGACAGTGTACCTCCCCTGTATAGACAGGGCAGCCCTGAGAGAACCTGGGGGGTTAGGAAACTGAGGTGGGCATGTCGAGCCCAAGCCCAGGTGTTGGGAGGCTTCTGGACCACCAGCTGCGGGGTGGCCCAGGTCTGGGGCCATGGCTAGAGGGGAGGAGATGCTGTAGGCTCTGTTTCTGGCATCTCTAAGCAGTAGACTTATGATGCCTTGGAGCCTCTAAACCCTCATCTGTAGGATGGGAAGAATAATCCTTACCCACAAAATTGCTGTGAGGAGCCTTAACCGTGTGGGAAACACTAGACAGTGTTAATACGAGGTCAGGGGCAGGTATGAAGGCATCAAGCTTTTTCAGGTTAGTTCATACATCTGTGACTTGGTGTGGGGGAGGGGGGACAACAGCGATATACAGACTATTAACCATGGGCACCAGGCACTCAGAACGACAGCCAGCCCAAACCACCAGCCCAAGGAGGAGGGCACAGCTGCGCTGACGTAAGTGCATCTGTCTTTGTGTCTTTCTGCCCCATCACGGGGCCGCGCAGGCCTCCCTCAAGGGCAATTCCTGAATGAGTCTCAGGACATGGGACCCCCAGGTCTGCTTTACATTCTGAGCAGGTCGTATCCTCCTGGCATGGGGCACCCCTCTGGCAGAGGACGCAGCAGCAGAGGGCAGTGAGCTGAGGTCCTTCCCAGCTTCAGGCCCCACCCTGGCTGCAGCCCTGCCACCAGTTTCTGTGAGGACAAGCTTCCCCTGGGGGCTTTCACCCTCCTCATGTCCCATGGAGTTGCCCTCCTTCCTGTCCCTTCTCAAAAGTACTGTAGGTGAGGATTAGGAGCTTTTCCATCTTCCGATCTACTTCCTCATCCCTTCACTTCATCATCAGCCAGAGGAGGTCATGCTTCCTATTGCCTGGCTGCAGAGCATGAGCATGCGGTGCGTGGAGCATGTGGAGCTTTCAGCCTCAAGGTAGCATCTGCCCCCAGCCCCAGGCCTCCCGAAGTGCCCCCTGGGCATGTGGTGTGCTCCGACAGTAGCTTCTTTTACCTGGTCCTTGTCTTTGCCTCATTGGGTAAAATCCCTGCCTTTGAGGGCCCAAGAGGCCTGGTAAAGTGACAAGGGCATATGAAGCCACAGCCCCTCCTTGCTGGAAGTCAGAGACTTAGATTCCAGCTGGCTTCCTGCTCAGTGGTCCTGGGCAAAGCCCCTCCCTTCCTGGCTCTGGAAAAGGTAACATTGGATAGGATGGCATCTAAGGTCCCTTTTAGCTCTGGCGTTACATGATCTAGAAGTTCTTCTTATGTTTTTCCCTGTTACCTGCCAGTAACCCCCAACTCTAGCCCCCTGGCTCACAGGAAATCCAACCAGCTTTGTACCCTTCAAGCTACTCTGAGAAGCAGGTGAGGCACCTTCAACCAGAGGCTACAAAAATGAAAACCATCAGCCCAGGGAGGAGGGCACAGCCAGCAAGTGACTGCTGGCAAGTGACAAAGGGAGGCTGGGGAATGACCTGTCATGGAGCAAGACTTGGGCCAGAGAGCATGTCTTAGCTGAGTTCACTCCCAGGCTTTGATGTGTAACCTTCTCTTCTGTTTCCATTTTCTCTGACAAGTGTTTGCCCTGTGGCATGGTTTGCGCCAGGCGGTCCTCAGGGTGAATTTACAGTGTTGTGGGCCTTGCCCAGTCCCATTCGGTGGCGCCCTTCAGACTCAGAAGCTCCAAGTCCTGAGAAGCAATCCTTGAAGGGAAATGCTACTTTTTGGTGTCTGGTCCCTCTCTCAGTACCTCAGCCAGGTGGCTCTGCCATCGGAACAGCCGACACAAGTGCAGATTATAGAGTCAGGTGGACATGGTTCAGGTCCTTGTATGACCAATGTGACCTCAGGCCAGCCCTTAACCTCTCTGAGCCTCTGTCTTCTTAATTCTACGAAGAGGGTAATCACACCTGTCTCATAAAGTTGCAGCGAGGCACAGAAATAAGACAGGTAAAATACCATGAAATTCTATGGTCGTTTCCTTCCCTTACCTCTCTTACCCCTTAGTCCCAGCTGAACCCGGAGGCTCCAGACACGAACTGAACCGTCTTCTCTCCCCACCTCTTACCTCTGAGTTTCAGGCCTGCTTTGCTGGGGAGGTTTTGAGACAAGCTCAGCTGAGCTCCTCCCTCAGCCCACTGCTCTCCGCCCCCAGGGAGCAGAAATACCTACTTTCGGCCCTAATAATACCTGAATGAGATTTATAGGACACTTTCCTCCCCAGAGTGCAAAGCTCCTTCTCACATATTATTCTCTTCTCTTTATATTGTCCTATAAGTGTGATGGGACAGTCTCTCCAGCTTCTCCGAAAATGGAGACAGAGAGGAACTGTGGCTCTCGTCAAGGTCACAGGATTGGAATAGAGAGACACACTACCCCAGGACACTCAAGATCATCAGGAGGGAAAAGCCACGCAGGGAGAGAGGATGCAGTAGCCTTTCTCCTGAGGCTGCAGCAGTCAGGGGCCAGGATGGAGGAGGAGCACCTGGGCCAAGGGCACCGAGGGTGCAGAGCGGGCTCTGCTCCCATTCCCGTCCACCTGGGGCTTGGCAGGGCCACTGGGGAAATGGCCCCAGTCATTTCTCCCCATGTCACACATGTACCTACTTGTTCTGGGTCCAAGGTGCTCTGGCCAGCCCTTCAGAAACAGAAGCACTCTTCCATCCACGTTTCCTCCCCGGAGGATGGGGACAGCACAGTGGGAGGTCGCCAGAGCAAGGGGCTTCAGCCTCCCAAGAGTTAAGGGCTCCTTCCCCTCAGCCTTCCTCCCTTGGCGCTGCTCTTCCTCCCTCCTCCTGCTCACAGCAGGCAGGGCCTGGACCAGGGAGCCATGCCGCTGTGCTGTTGCCAGGGGAGCCGGGAGGCAGATCTGAGCTATGCAGGGAAAAGGCCTGGCCTGTCAAAGTGTCTGAGATGAACCGCCGCCGTCCCCGTGCAGCTGGGCTCAGACGTGTCTCGGCTCTTGTTCTGTGCCTGAGAATGGCGAAGCCCAGTGAGGTTCAAGGGCAAACTCACTATTCATTAGTCAGGGGTCCTTGACGTCCTCTCTCACTCAGGGATGGGTCCCCCCTTTCCTTTTCTCCCTCTTGTGACACATTCCTAGGTCCCTTTGGTGGGGACTGCACATCCTCCTCCTGCCCAACCCCCTCTCCAAAGGCATCTGGATAGACTTGTCCCAAGGAGACCGGGGAGGACAAAGACAATGGCTGCAGGAAACCATTCAGGCGAGACACTGGCCATGCTTGCCTGCCATCCACACCCAGTGCCCCTGTGGGCCCCACTCCCCTCTGGTTCAAGGCACCCCTGGGCCACCAGCCTGAGTGGGCCTGGACAGGAGGAATCCACTGGGCACTGCCCTCAGGGTAGCAGACCAGTCCAGCGCTGTTCTCAGCGGGCTCCCCGGCGGCCTCCATGGCCTGTATGTCACCTGGCTGGCCATCTTGGTGCCTTTCTCTACCATCATGTGTCATCTTGAGACACTCAAACACTGTTAGTTAGAAAGTGTAAACTATAATATTTTCTGGAATGTGGCAATATCAAAATTTAAAAGGTACAAGTACTTTGGTCACAAATTGCACTGCTAGGCATTTACTCTGTGGTTATATATGTAAAATGCCAAAAGACATATGTATAAAGACGTCTGTCAGAGCATTTCTTTTTAATATTGTAAAGAAATGTAAATGAACATATTGTCTGTTCAGACTGGAATACTATGCAGCTGCAAAAGTGAATGTGGTAGATTGCTATAAGCTATTGTGGAAAGTCGGCCAGTATATACTGTTAGGTGAATAGAATCAGTTGCAGAACAGGCAATAGAGTGTGATCTTATTGGTGTGTTTAAAAGTCAGTCCTAAGTATACTGATGTCTGAAGAGTTTCTGGAATGATCTGGGGAGTGGGGATGGATGGTGCACCTTCTTCTGTACTGTTATATTTTCTTTCCATGCTTGTGGAATGCTTTTATTGAAACATTTAAAGAGGCTGTTTAATATAATAGGTTTAACTTTTGTTAACCACCTTGGGGTAGACGCTCCAAGAGGATGGTGAGGATACTGCAGGAAAAAAACATCCCAGAAATTCTGCCCACAGGCTATTTTCTGCCTGATAATCACACCTTATCATCATGGCTGGTGTTGTTAATTAAAACCCTACTAAGTTCCAGGCTTAGCATCTCTGGGTCTTCTTAGATGGGTATCAGTATTCCAGTTTCACCAATGCCGAAAGATAGTTGATGGCTGTCGGAGCTCGACAGCAAGGAGGGGACTGGGGGGACCTATTTCACTGCCAGTAGGGTAGGAATTGCCTCTCTGCCTTCAGGAGCTGCCAATTTGGGGGAGGGTCCTTTGGAAGCCCCAACAGTGCCCCACCCAGGTTGCTCTGGTCTGTGGGCTGGGCTGCAGCATGTCACTGCTGGGGGCCTGTGTGGCTTAGGTGGCAGGAGGAGTGGATGGGGCTGCAAAAGGCCCTATTTGCATAAGCAGCCTGTGTCCTGAGAGACATCACCGTGCTGAATGGGGGCCCCTCATTGCCTCCCCTGCCTACCATACCCCCAAAATAGTAAGTGGCTCAGCAAGTGTTTCTGATGGGGTGATGGTGCTAAGATGTAAGAACAGGGCAGGGAAAGAGGCATGCCGTCCACCCAGAGGGCCTGGGAAATCCAAAGAGGTCCCTGGGGCCTGGGTGGGAGATATAGTTACTCCAAATTGGCTGTAGGCCCTACAGAGAGGGGAAGTAAGAAGCATTAAGAATGACCACATGTGGAGGGCTGCCAGGCCGGCAGGGCAATGTTTTATAACTCTATGGTCTGTGGGTACCATTGATATACCCATTTTACGATGAAATTGAGGCCCAGGAAAGATATGTTATAGGCCTCAAGTCATACAGCTTGTAAGTACCAGAACTGAGATTCAAAACCAAGTCTATTTGACTCTAAATCTGTACTCCTAACCCCAAAGAGATCCTGTTAGGCTTGGCCACAGGCTCTTTTCTGGGTTGTCCAGATGAGCTTCCTGAGGGTGGTGGCCTGAACACAGAGATAGTAAAGACAATCCTGAGTGAGCCCTGGAGAGCAGGGGCCTGGGTCCTGTAGAAGGCCTGCGTCTCCACCTGGTGGGAGGTGGGAGCGGGCGGGTTCTGAGGGTCTGTTAGGTGCTGCAGCCTCTCAGTCCCCTGGTTGCTGGTCATCTGCACTCCTGCACACTCTGCTTCTTATTTGGGGTCCTTGGCATGAGGGGCCTGGCAGGAAGATAAGGACATTCCTTGGCTTGCCCCAGTGCTTCCCAGAGGCTGGCCTGATGGGAGGCTCAGGAAAAGCTGAAGCTGCAGAATCAAGTGGGAAAGCAGAGATCTTGCCCAGGCAACTTGAATCATTGGGATGCTTCCAAGACCAGTGGGTTCCCCTGGATGTTGCTGAGGGAGGGCTAGGGCAAGTTCTGGGAGAGCGTCTTCTTTCTATCCTGTGAACCCCCTGCCTCCCTCTTCCTCCCCCACAGTAAATAAAGTTTCTTCATAAAGCCATCCATATCTCTCATCAGTTTTTCTGGGAAGACATGGGTAAGGAAAGTAAGCAAGACTCAGCTGCTCAACAAAGACAGTTCATGGTGTGGTGGATGTGGTGGGGACCCTGGCCTGGTTGGGAAGGGTAGAGGAAGACCCCTCCCAAGGCCTTGGAAAATCTGTCCCCCTGATCTGGGCTAAGGTCCTTTGGGTTAGAGGATCAAGGTCAGTGGCTGGACCAAGGGCTACCTCTAGCCTTGAGGGTGGCAATCACAGGTGTACTGGCCTGAATTGTGAAGCAGCTCCCATAGTCCTCCTCAGCCTCCATCGGTGCCACCTCATTTAATCCTCACAATGACCTCATAAACCTTAATCCCATTTTACAAACTGGAAGCTCAGAGAGGCTAAGAAACATGCAAAGCCACACAGCTAGGAAGCAGTGGAGCTGGGCTCCAGCTCTCATCTCTTTCACCAGAATGGGACGCAGGGCATTGTATGTGTCCTGAAAACCCCTGACAACCTTTTTTCTGCACGTGTGAAATCACAGCATTGGTTCTTCAGCCCTTGGATGCTAGATTAATAATCAACGCTTTCTGGTGCTAGGCACTGTTCTAAGTGCTTGTTTATGTCTGAAATCAGGGGTCCCCAACCCCAGGGCC
The DNA here is from genome assembly GCF_014176215.1 of Rousettus aegyptiacus. NCBI lineage: Eukaryota > Metazoa > Chordata > Mammalia > Chiroptera > Pteropodidae > Rousettus > Rousettus aegyptiacus. Next base: position 52,124,128 of record NW_023416289.1, on the reverse strand, counting down.
GTGGACCAGTACTTGTCTGTGGCCTGTTAGGAACCCTGTTAGGAACCGAGCAGCACAGCAGGAGGTGAGCAGCTGGTGAGAGAGCGAAGCCTCATCTATGCTTGCAGGTTTGCAGCTGCTCCCCAGCGCTAGCATCCCGGCCTCAGCTCCACCTCAGATCATCAGACATTAGATTCTCATAGGAGCACCTGTCCGTGGTGCCAAAAAGATTGGGAACCGCTGTCTTAAATCATGGTTTACTCCTGAGACATCTGCCTGCATAACTAGGCACTATCCCAATTTGACCAACAGGGAGAGTGAGGCTGGGTAAAGTGGCCCGCGGGCGTGGATGTGGGTGCGGCCAGGATGCCGGCACAGGCGCTCCAGTCTAGATGCCAGGCACTTAACCACTGCCCACTCTGCCTCCCCACCAGCCTCGTCCCGCCCCATGACCCCAGCCGAAGGTCCCTCACACTGCCCCACAGCAGCCAGGCTGCGTTTGAACCCGGGCGGCGCGCGGCCGGGTTTGCACCACCCGCCGGCAGGCGGCGCTGTCCGGGGCGCCCGGCTCCCCCCGCGGGCTGCGCTCCTCTGGCAGCCGGCTCCGGCCCCAGGACCCCGGGAGGAGCTGGGACCCCGGCGGGAGGGAGAGGACTAAGGGACTAGCGGCACAAAGAGCTTTTTATTTAAATTTGTTTAGAGTTTCGCGAATTTGCATGAAAAATGTGTGAGAAAAGCCAGCTCCGGTGACCTCATCCGCACCTGCCATTAATGTTCAATTAGCGGCTGAATAGCGGCCGCCGACGCGACGTGAAGAGAATCCGGCCGGCCGTGCGCGGCTCGGGCTGCGGGCCGGGCCCCGGCCTACTCCTCCCGGCCGGAGACGCAGCGGCCTCGTCCGCACCCCGACTTGGAGGGGACGCGGGGACCTCTGAACACTCGAACGCAAGGCAGTTTGGGGCGCACCAAGGGCCCCTGGGGATGCCCGGCTTCCTCCCGCGCGCAGGAGGGCGGGCTCGCCCCCTCCCTGGAAGCGGCGGTGGACGGCTGAGACCCGTCCCAGCTCAGATGGGTTCCCTCGCCACCTTCGGGACAAAATGTCAAGTACAAGTTCAAGTTCAGGGCCAGGTCCCGGCGAGGGGGGCGCGGAGCCTTCTCCGACCGCCTTTGTTCTTCGAGATAATCGCTCCCTAGTCCCCTCCAGGCGGGGCCCGGCAGACGCCCCCGCCCCGCCGCGCCCCACAGAAGCTGCCTCCTCCCGCCGGCACGGCGCCTGTCCCCTGGTCCCGGCGCTCTCGCTCGGGGCCACCGGAGGGGCGAGGGGCGAGGGGTGGCGCGATTCGAGTCCGTGGGAGCCTCCCCAGCCCCGCAGTCCCAGCAGCAAACGCAGCTTCGTCGGACGGATGCAGCGCAGAGGTAAGGACCCTCGCCGGGGCCTCGCCCGCCGCCCGCCGCTCGTGCCCCGCCTCCCGCCGGGACGCCGCGACCTGGGGGACTGGGCGGAGGGCGGCGTGCCGCAGAGCGGCTGGGAGGCTGGGCCGCCCCGCCGGGCCTCCGGGGGGCGCGCTGCCGCTGCAGGCCTGGGGAGGGGTGCACAGAAGGCGAAGGCGCCAAGTGACGCCCGGTGAGGTCGCCGGCCTTTCCCAAGGGCGTCCAGCTCACTCAGCTCCCGTCGTCGGTTAGCCTCTTGGTGTCCACTTCTGCGTCGCTAGTTCTGGCTCTTCTTCACTTCCTCTCAGATTCTGGCTAGAGGGCCCCCAGGGAAGACTCTAGCCCCCAGGCCCTGAGCCTCTTCCTGAAGAGCTGGAGGGTGACTGTGGCTCAGCTCTAAGGCAAATGAGCCGTGGGCATCCCTCCCAAGCCCTATCTCCAGCACCGAAATTAGGGTCCTGGGACAAATGGTGGCTGGCGCGGGGCGGAGTGCGCTGTGATTTAATGGCAGTGCAGGGGCCACAACGGGGCCTCGTTTCTGTCCCGCATGGGACTTCTTGCTGTTCCTGCATACCTTGGTCCTGGATTCTGTGTAAGGACGGGTGTTAGCCTGGACCTCACCCAGCCAGCGCACTGCCAAGTTGAAGGGGCACAGAGGGCTTCTTCTGAGTGGCCCCAACCTTGTGCCCCATACCTTCCTTTCACTTTCAGAGGCTCGCTCAGAAGTTCACATATTTGTGCTCTATACACAGTTCTACATCCATGATATCTGGTTTCTAAATTCACAGAAAATTAAAAGTAGCACATTTAAAAGGTCTTTACCCTGAAGCCATATTGCTCCCCCTTGTGTCCCTCTCTTCTTCTCTGTGTAGTCCCCAAATTTCTCACTTCTGGGATCTTCCTCATGATGAAGATTCTGCCTTTAAGAGTACACCCCTTCCCATCTCCATGTGGCCGAACTTTAGCAAGTGTCTCCTACTCCAGGAGGTCTGCCCAGATTCCCCCCACATCTCTCCCTCTTAGCACCTTCATCTGCACTGCCAGATGCTCAGCAGACAATAAACGGAATAGTTTCTGGATGAATTAATTTAAAAAACCAAACACACTTAAATTTTAAAAATATTGAGGATTGAGTTAAAAAAAAATTGGCTCAAACTGAGCTACAATCTCCCAGGGGTTCCTCCCTCTGTTCCAGTACATACAAGGTTTCATTCACAAGCAACAACTAGCAGGAAAAGGCTGGTTTTATGTACTGCAAAAAGAGGAGGAAAAGTCTATTCACGTTGCTTTAAATTTTTATAAAGAAGAAATGCCAGAAGGGAGTCCCTCAGCCTCTCGGAGGCTCCCTCTTAATCTGACTGGATCATCCGAGGGCCTGGAGAGGCTGAGCTTTCAGGCACTGCATCAAACCTTGGGCTCCCCTGCAAGGAAGGCTACAGAAGGGCCACCAGGAAGTTGACTAAAAATGGAGACTGTGACCTACCTAGTGCAACTCTTTCTGCTAGAGATGATTCATCACTGACATGCTGATGTCAGAGGAGCCTGAGAAGATGTTTACATCTTTTTAAAAAAGGGAAACAAACTTTTTTTATTTTGTTTTGCAAAACCATCTGCAAAGGATGCTCGAGACCCTTCCCATTCCTCATAAGAAGATTCTCCGAGTTATCTGACATCTTGGACAAACCTCTATTTTTCATCCCAATAGCCAAGGTTCCCAACTTGTCATGGGTATTAGGATGAGGAAATTTAAGGCAGCAGTTTTCAAAAGGCAATATAAATGCTACTCTGTAATAGAATTGAGAGAATAAAATTTTATTGTCAACATGTATTAACTCCCAACCAATAGGTCTTATTATTAGCTCTCTTTTACAGAAGAGGAAATGGGTGTGGAGGGATTCAATAAATTGCCTTCAGTGTCACAGCTAGAAGGAGGTTCAGGTGGGCTTTGAACTTAGGCAGGCTGGTTTAGACTCAGTGTGCTTGACCATATACTACCAACATTCTAGCTTTGTTACTAAGCTGGTCTCTAAAAATGCTCCCCAAATCACATGTCACATGAATTCTCTTGCTTTCCTTATCACCCAGAGACAGAAGGAGGTAGAAGGCAGGGGTGAAGATCCCAGCCTCCTTTGGAGTCTTGTGTTTAAACCCTTGCTCTCTCCCTTGCAAACCATATGACGTGTGCCAAATCTCCACGTCCTCATCTGTAAAATGGGCTTGTAAATGGAGCTCATGAGCTTGTGAAGATAAAATAAGATGTGTTTGGCCTAGTGCCTGACACATTGTAAATGTGTCCATGGGTACAAGCCATTATTATGATTTTAACGGTAACCATCTTCAATGACAATGTTACCGTCATTTTGCATTTTCCAAAACAACACCTCTCCTCCTCAGAAAAGAAAAAACTGACACAGTTGGTCTCCCCTTGCATCTGAAGAGGTGCCAGGATTGTGGAAGAATAGCAAGTCTGTCATGTAGGCAGATAACCCAAACCTCCAGGAGGTTACATGGGTCCCCAATGTCTTTGAAGGTGATGAATTAAATACAGACTCTTGAAATCTTGTACCTCCTGGAGCCCTACCACTTAGAGGGATTTGTGTGTTTTGGGGTGGAGGTGTTGGAAGGAGGACCCTGTAGATAATTGAGAGAATTTGAGTCTGAGACAGAAGGCTATTAAGGAAAGAAATCAGAGATGTATTTTTTTTTTCTTAGCTATAAAATCTGACCATCACCTCTTGATGAGAAAAATAAATTCAGACTAGACCCTGCTACGGAAGATCTGGTGAGTGGACACTTCTTCCTCTTTTGATTGAGTTAATAGCTGTTTATTGAGTGCTTATTCTGTAGCAGGCATCGATTTTAGGCACTGGGGATACAGCAGGGAACAATACAGAAAAACCCCCGTCCTATGGGAGCTGACATTTATGTGGCATTCTATGGCTAGAATTGAGGAGAGAGACTGACTCAACTTCCTTCCGTATCAGAAAACAAGTAAAGGAGTGAGGCAAAGATGTTCCTCAGGCAAAGTGCTCATCAAGCAGGCAGTACTCCCCCCCCACTCCATTCTTGGGGTGCTAGGACCCAGAGAAGGCTGAATCCTGGCAGTGGTGCAGGGACAGAAATGGTGACAGTCAGTGGAGGAAAGCAAGAGGACTGGAAAGCGGGGAGGTTGCATCCAGGGGTCTGGGTGACTCAGGAACAGGTAACCTGTACCAGGCATGCTTTCTAAGTGCTCCGCATGTATTCGTGCAGTTAACCCTCGCCAGGCCCTGTGAGGTAGGTACCATTGTTTCAGAGATCAGGGAGTCGAGGCACAGAGAGACTGAGTTAAGTGGCCCAAGGCCACATAGCTGATAAATGGCAAATCTGGGTCACATTTGAAACCTAGGCAGCCTGGCTCCAGGGTCTGTGCCCCTAACTCCACTACACACTGCTCATCAAAGGACTACGTTTCAGAAAGAAATGTGCCCTTTTCTAGGGGTGAAATCAACGGTCCCCAGGTGTCCTCTGAAGTCTGCAGGCATTTCTTTGCACTGCTCTCCCTCACACTTCTCAGAGCCCCAGGTTAGAGCTATTAGGAGTCCTCTTCTACAACATTCCTCCCTTGGCAGGTGAGAAAACTCAAGGTGGGGAGGAACTCCCCCCGCCCCTGCCCGAGGTCCTTGTCCAAGTCGCCATCAGAACCATAGTCTCTTGGCAGAACTCAGCCCACTCACTGCCACTCTGGGGCTGCATGCCAGTCTTGTGGTAAAGAGCTGCTCCCTTTACTGGAAACCCTTTTAGCGCCTGGGGCAGAGAAACCCGTCTTTTCATCGCAAACCCGGAGAGTGGATCTGAGCTGATCAGGGGAGGGGAGGTTTCCTCTGACTTCCCCACACGGGTTCTGCCTTCCAGCACTCACCAAGCCTGACCGGTCGGGTGTCTGTCTTCTAGCCTGGCGCCTTCTGGTCAGAACTGGAATTTCAGAAGCATTCGCTTTACTTCAGTCACTGGGCTGACCTGACGGGGAGGGTGATGGTAGGTTGTTGAGATATCCCTCGCTTTTCCAGAAAGTTGAGATTCTATCACCGAACCACTGAAATGAAAGGCACATACGATATAACAGCTGGAGTAACAAAAATCCGTTAGAGATTCCTGCCCCAGCTCATTTCAAAACCAGATAAGGCTGTTGAGGGGGTGAAAGGGTTCTGCCGCTGGTGGGTCTGATGCTGGAATTAAGGGCACCCACAGGGTTCCTGCTTGGCAGGCCTCATGGCCAAACTTACTAGACACTCTGAGGGAGAGGCATAAATCAGAAGCCAGGGACGCCCACATGGCCCAAAATACATTTGTCCAAATGCTTTTCTTAGAAAAAAATGAATCCTCAGCTGGAGAAGTGGGTATCAGGAGTGTGGGGGCCAAAGATTACGTCCCAGCTTATCTGCTTCCTCAGGAATCAGATTCATTATATTTATATGATTTATTCTGAATCAGTTACGGGCATTCAGTATTGATGGCCCTTCTCCCGACCACACCCGCATCTTTTGAGTGTGCCTGTAAAGGTCTTGGGAACCGAAAATACAAAAACTATTTTGCAAAAACTATTTTGCGTCTTTAGTTCCCGCTCCCTTCAATCTACCTTTCCTGACTAAGCTCTGGGCCCTATGCCGGCCGGAAGCCTTCTTGCACTGGGGACAGGGGAGGCCAGGCTCCGTCTGTCCCAGCCCCGCAATGCAGTTTGCCTCCAGCACCTAGCGGTCTGGCTCTACGCCTTTCTGCTCCTTTCCCGTGTAGGGATTGGCACGCCCTGTCCCATGTCCCTCAGCCGCCTGGTGACATTTGCCCAGAGCCATTATGCCATGAGACTGTTTGCATGGCATTGACAATGTAGCAGTGGATGGGAGATGCCACATCTGGCATCTCGGGCTCTCCTCGACTAGCTAGGTAGTCCCTGCAATCACCCGTGTCTTTTTGGAGCAGGGGATGCAGGGTCTAACCCGAGGGAGTGCTTACATCCTCGAACCCTAACTTGGGTCCTGGGAGAAGATGCCACGGGATGACTTGGTTCTCCGATGATCCCTTTAAACTAATTGGGGCCGCCCGCCTCCACCACCACGTCCCACCTGGCTGGTGGGTGGCTGCACTGTCTGGGACGCGGGCACCAGGCTGCTGTCACTCCCCTCCCTGCCTCGCCTCTGGGTTACCACTTTCGGTTTGTGCTCACATCTTGGACATCAGATTTCCCCGGGAATCGGGATTATAATACCTGCAATTTATTCTCACCCAGATTCCAGGGAAATCTATAATGAACATCAATGTCTAGTCTCCTGCTCAGGCTGCACCCAGCAGAAGGGCTGTAGAATTTTTTGTGGTAGAAATGAAAAAAACAACAACAACAACAACTGTCTTGTGCTGGGTCACATCAGGTCCTGTCCCTTGTTTACGCTCGTTCTCAAAGAATTTCCTCCCTAAGGGGAGTCCAACTTGTTGGAAACACAGATTTCTCCCCTCTGATTCTGCGGACTGGTGAGAAATTATCTTGGTCTCTGTTTATCGAAACAATTAAAAATTAGAGACTGACCGACAACCCTGGCAGGCCCCAGGAACCGGGCTGAGAGTGCCCACACTCCTACGAAGGTTCCCGGGCTGGGGCCCCAGGAACCCCTCAGCTGCTCTGCGTCCCTAAGCACAGAGGACCCTGCACTGGTTCTCCCAAGGTCCCGCCGCCAGCTGCCCTCTCTCCGTGTGCCCAGCCAAGGCCGCAGATTGCGGGCAAAAGCTGGGCGTCCCTAGGGATTCCGGAGCCACTCTGAGGGTGAGATCGGGTTTGTCCCACGACCTTGGCCCCAGGAAACTGTGGAAAGAGACAGACCCCAATTTTCTCCCCTTGGAGTTGAAACAAAACCTGAAAGCCCGAGGTTACCGGCACCGCCAGAGGTGGCGCCTGGGTGGCGGGGGCAGCCCGCGCTGCGAGTCCGCCGGGTTCCCAGGCCCGGCTTCTGTCCCTTTCCTAGTTGATGAGTTAGTTACCTAGCCGGGGAAGCTCGCGCAGCCCGCTCACAGGCAGCATTTATGCAAACGCCGCGCCCAGTCTCATGCTGAGGCCCCGCGCCGCCCAGACCAAGAGTTGCCAGGCTGGGCTCCGGGAGGAGGGAAGAAGGAGAATTCTCGGTAATTAGAGGGGAGGTTTTCCCGGGACACCCCTGGGGGAAGTGGCCTTGGCTTCGGCAGAGGAACAAAGGGCGAAGGTGCCTGCGCGCCGCGCGCCCTCGGGGGCCCCGCACCGCCGCCTTCACGCCCCTCCCGCGTGCGCCGCTGTGGCCGCGGGCTTTGTGCGCTCCGGCCGCGCGCAGCGCTGCACCTGCCCGGCTTTAAGTACCTTGGCGAGGCGGCGCAGGCGGCTGTTCTAATCGCCATCTCCAAAGTACCTGCTCATGAATAAACACCAGCCCCATTTATCAGGTACTTAGCGCTCATTGTGAAGGGGAAATTGGCCCTTTTCTGAACGTGTCTATCCTCAACCCATCTGCGGAGTCGTGGCTGCAAAATTTCTCTCGCGCCCTTTAGTCGCACGCACTCACGCACGCACTTGCAACATGAGGCTCCTCCAGGCTAAAATAAACTCCCTTTTCTTCCAGTAAGTGCGTGATTGAACCGCGACAATAGACGGAGAGGAGCAGGCGGCTAGGTCAATAGCCCAGGTCTCTCTCATTGATAGGAAAAGTCAGCAAGCGGAGTGTCCCGTCTTCCGAAAGCTTTGTCCTGTGTCCTGGCCACAGGGGCCTGTGCAGATACTTGCACGAAGCGCCATGGGTCCCCCAAACATTGGGCAAAATATTGGAAATGGTGGCCCAAGGTGTCCGTGGTGCCCGCCGACACCTCCCACCCAGCTTCCCCGTCCTTCCCAGCCTTACCTTATCTTCGGCTCCCCTCTCTAATTGGGCCCCACACCCTGGCCTGACTCTTAGGACGTGAGTATGCAGGACAAAGGGTATAAGGAGCGGGCAAGTCAGTTTGCAACGCCCCCGGCCAGTACAGGGAACACTGGCTCTTTCGGCCCAGGCTGGGGCCGAATGGTACTTTCCTGCAACGCCCTGTGGTTTCTGAGTGCGAGGCAGGGGAGGAGGGATATTATTACAGGTATAAATTTGTAGATGCCCATAAAGTTGTGCCAGCGAATTTATAAAGGCGACCGCGTCCTTAGGGCTCCCTTGTTCACCACTCATCCATTCCTTCCAACAGACGCGCTCCCTACAGACGCACAGGGGCCGGCGTTCCAGGGCTCTGTTCCCCCAGCCCCCCGAAGAAATACGATCCGATTTTCTAGACCTAAGTAGGGAGGGCCACAGGCAGTTCTGAAAATGAAAGTGTTTGCTAAGTGTGGGGATTTCGCCGATCGAGGAACATTTTAGCACATTTTAGCGTGGCTTTGTCTCCGCTCGGCTCTCCCGATATTATCCGGTGTCTTACAAATCTGTCACGGAGCCCTTGCATGGCTCCTGGCGGCGGTCACGCGGGGTTCAGGAACCCGGGATGCTTGGAAAATGACTGCCTATTGGGGTTTCCTGGCCCGTTCCATTTACACGGCAAGCAGACGGCCTCTGAAAGTCCAGGTTCTAGTCTTTTGCCAATGACTACGTAGGACCTTTGGGGTCCTGTGGCACTGCTGGCAGGAGTGTCTGAATCGGTTTCGGGGAGGCCTGGGTCGGGGGACTGGGTTCTGGAGAGGTGGGTGGTTGCACGGGGTCTGAGCACAAGAACCAGAGTCCACCAAAGACTGCTACGGGGCAGTGGCGGGAACATAGGGCTGTGGTTCTCCACAGAAAGTCGGTGGCCCTGAGTACCCAGCCACACCGCCCCCAAACCATCTTCACTACCCTGTGGGCGCCAGGCCCGCGGAGACCCCTCCCGAGTCCCAGCAGTACCATCATGCAGAAGAAAACAAGCTCGGCTCTGCTGGAATTCACCCAAACACAGCCGCTCTTGATGGGAATATTCTAGAAAAAAGCAACCCATTTTTCTTAACGATTAAAGGGAATTAAATGGCGGGTAGGCCATTTGCCTGGCAGGGCACCCAACAAACCCCTTCTTCTCCCATACCTCCCCACCTCAGTGTTTAGAGGCTAAAAGAAGCTCTATTTTATTTGGGGGGAAAATTCTGGAATTTGAATTCGTTGCTCTTTTCTGTTTTTGTGTTGAATGCCTATGTGGCTGGTGTGTGCGCTTCCACAGAAATCTATGGATTTCAGGGCAGCCGGCTCCTGCGAGGGGCTTGAGGGATGGGGAGCAGAGGGTGCCTGGGCATCTCCTCAAACACTGGGACTGGCCACCCAGGCGCGCTGACAGCGATAAGGCATCAGACCCCTCCTGTCGACGCCCCCATTTTTACTCTTTTCAGCCATGTCCATTGGTTCACTCCCTACCATCCCCCTGGGGTCCAGTACGACTTCCCCAAAAGACCAGGCAAATGGCTCCAGGGCTCTGGGGCTGGTTCGCTCACCGGCAGGGCGCAGCCAGGCTGGGGGCCTGGGCAGCCATTTGGGAAACGCTGGGGCCGGGGCGCACTCTGGGCTAGACTTGGGGCACTTTGAGGGGTGAGGGCCCAGCCCCGTCCACACGGCATGGCTTGTCCACAGACAGGCCACCCTCCCTAACTCCCCCTCCGCTGTCCCCATTTCATTTTGTTTCTTCCAGACGAGTGGCCCACGGGAGTTTGTATGACAGGAGGGTGTGGGGCTGCCAGGCCTGGAGCTGGGAAGCCTGGAGAAGGCTTGTGGGGTTTAGCCTAGATTAACTGGGAAAAGAGAGCTCAGGGCGAGGGCCACGTGAAGGAGGGAGGGAGCCACACAAAGGGGTATGGCTGAGAAGGGAGTTCCGAGGGCGCTGAAGCCTGTTCGACCTCACAAGCGGGCTCCAGCAGACCCTTGCTCTCCCGCCCCACCCCCCTCCGGAGTGCATGTGGCCCTGGAGAGTTCACGCTGCTGATGCCTTGAGCAGGGATGGAGCGAGTGGGGAGGGATCTGCCCCTGTTCCATCTCGCCTTCTGAAACCCCTCCGTTCATTGAAATGACCCAGCCTGTATGACGTGCCTTCATCTTTAAGCCAAGGGGCCTTTGGTTCATCAACCCCCTGACCTGCCCCCACGATGCCTGCCACCAACTAGCGTGTCTGGGCGCCCAAGCCTGGAGGGTCTCAGTTGCACTCCCTTTGCTCACCGTGCTTGGCAGTCATGCCCCTAACGTCAGCCCTAGCTTTGGCACCACCCTCCAGAGGCGAGGAGCGGCAGCAGCCACTGCTCACCCCAGGCCCCCAAGGGGGGCTGCTGGGAATTTGGGGGTCCCTGCCTTCTCTGCGTAAGGTGGTGGGAGGGAAGCCCCAGCTCTTTCTAACGCTTCTTCCTCGCTCTCTTTCACTGCCCAGGGCACTCCGTTGCCCAGGGCACTGATGGAAACACTGAAGCCGATTGGCTCAGGTTGGCCAGCAGCCGGGGGCCAGGACCCTGGGTGTGCCCACCCTGACTCTGGCCCCCTCCACACGCCTGCACACTGGCTGTCCGCAGACAGCTGGAAGGACGAGGGTGTTCCTAGGGACCCTGAGGGGAAAGGGGTGGCGAGGTTGAGCCTTGACGATGCTCCCTCTGCCCAGTTTACTCTCGAGGTCTCTGTTCCAGTCTGGCCAGTGTGCATCCGCCCAGCCTCCTCTGGGCATGCCGGCTCCAGATCCACCGGCAGAGGGAGCCCTGGGCCAGGGAGGAGCGTGTCGGGTGCTGCTTCTGGTTCCCGGCGCCACACTGTGGGGCTCGGAGGTTCGGATCCATACCTACCCGCGCCCCCCCCCCAACCCCCGCCCCAAACCGGCAAAGTCGCATGGACAGAGCCACAGATGTACATGGTGGAAGGGGGTGGGGGCAGAGTGGTGTTGCTCCCTGCACTGGGACCTGAGAGGATTTAGGCCACCATGTGAACACTTGAGAAGGTTCATCGTGTGCACTGCAGAGTGCATGTGTGCACACACCTACGTGTGTGGAGGCAGGGAAGGGGCGAGAAGGAATAGCTCCTGACACTTGGTCCCTTCTAATTTCTAAGCTAGAAGAGGTTTTCCAGAACACAGTCCAAGCACCTCATTTTAATAGTAGGAAACTGAGGCCCAGATGGCGTGGAGGGACTTGTCCAGAGTCGTGAGAGGTAGGGCTGGCTCATGGGGCTGGCGAGCGGTTTTCTCTCCACAGTCTTCTTAGCCTGTTTCCTGTGCCGTAAAATGTGGAGACTGGACTAGATTGTGGTTCTGGGGGTTCCCCTGGAGGGTGACGTGCACTTGTGTGTTCATGTGTGGGCAGCAGCAGGTGACCTCCTGAGAAGGAATGCATGGCCCCGCAAAGGTGCCTTCGGAAGTGTGGGGGACCTGTGTGTATTCGTCCACGTAGGGGTACATGTGTCTGCAAATCTTGTGACGTGCTCGTGCCTCCAAAAGTGTGCATTTGTGAAGGGATGTGTGTGGAGGAGGGAAGCGACATTCGTCTCCGTAAATAGCATCTGTACGAGTAATTGTGGGTAACTGCGCCTTTGAGAGGAATGAGTGTGACTGTGTGTGTGCATACTCGTACACGTGCACCCTGGCACCCCTCCCCCTGCACTGGAACCCCCTAGGTCAGGCCCTGAAAAAGGAGGGAGGGGTGAGAAGACCACAGGACACAGGCTCCAGGGTGTGGCCCTGCCCCAGCGAGCCCGACAGGCTGTAAGGGGCTGCAATTAGGCAGCACTTCTGGGCTGGAGGGGAGGAGGAGGATTATGGCAAATTCATTTCTATTTTCCAGCCCACTAAGCCTGCAGCGTGTCCCTGGCGTTAGCATGAGAATGGGCCAGGGCTCTGTGCCCCCCTCCCGACCTCCTGACCCCTCCCCACCACGTGAATAGGGGGGCTCTGAGCCTCCCCGGCCTCTCCAACCAGCTTCTGCAAAGCCACAACTCTTAATCAGGGTAATTTAATATATTTTAAGCCCCTGGCGGCTTTATTTTCCCTCCTTTTTGAGTTTGTTTTAGGCATTCACAGCTCTCACCCCGTCATTAGACAGCCTTATTTGACGGATGGAAGGAGCTGCTATGAGACCACAGCCCTTTGTGTCCCCCACATAAGCTGGGCTTCCCTGTAATTAGAATGGTATTCCCAGCCATTGAGGCCTTTCATGAGGCGGAACAAAAACTCCCCGAGATGAATATCCCCCAACTCTCAGCCCCCTGGCTGGGAAAGGGGCTGTGAGTTAAAGGGACTCCTTGGGGAAGGCAGTCTGAAGCAAGGAGAGCCTAGGTCCTGCCAGGGCGAGGAAATTAGAGGCCATGGGGAGTGGGCATCAAAGGCTCGCGAGGCTGCCCGTAAACACCAGTCACCTATGCACACTGCCCCACGAGCTCGGCCAGACGCAGGACCTACCTGGGCTCAGCCTCTGTGGTCAGAACACTCACATATGCCCGTGGAGTCGGGGGAGTTGGAGCCAGGCTGGAGCGTGCACGTAAAACACGGGCGTGCGCAGAGCCGGTCAGACCTGGATTCCTCTGTGGCTTTGCACCTGAACACACACACATCGTCATTCACATGTAGGCTTGGGCTTACACCGTAAACACACATGCAAACGTGCATGCAGCCATGCTCAGCCACAAGATCACAATGTCACAGCACCAGGTCGGGAAATGCTTGTAAATATTCACACATACCACACTCACTGTCGCCCAGACATAGAACCAGGCTGCAGTCTGTATATACACGCAGACACAAGCCACCCAGACTGAGGTGTGCTTGTGAACATGCACACACTCCTGCACACTCATATATACGTGTACACCTCTAGGGTCATCCAGACCCTATTTCTCCTGTGGCCATAAGGCCTTCGGCAGCATGCGTGCACTATGGTGATGACACCCCTCCCCTGGAGGACAGAGGCTTGCTTCTGGTCACACTCTTAGATCCAAGCCTAGCCTGTGTTCAAATACAGGGATTGACATGCACATACACCTGCACATCCCCTGGCTCACACTGACATGTGAAAACTCGGGAACCGAAATGCCATTACAATGTTTTGTCATTTCCAGGCTAGCCTCTCCTAGACACTCATGACCAGACATGCGGGAGAGTTTCAAGGGGTCAGTCCCCACCTAACTACATACTGTGCTGTGAACTGAACCCCTGAATGTGCTAGAGTCTCCTCTGGGGCTCCGGTGGGTCTCCCTAAGCCCTGTGGGGAGAGAAAACTTTCTTTTCCAAATTTCCCCTTTGTACTAAGGTCCAAAGGCAGAGGGCAGGTGCTTGGCTTTCCAGTACAATCTGTACAATCCCAGGTGTCTGGAAAGGCTCAGAGGGTGATACTAGGTCCGGGAGGCTTCGGCAGGAAGAATCCAACCCAACAACTGACCCACAGGGAAGCCGTCCCACAGAGAAGTAGTGAGTGCCCATTTCTGGGAGGATTCGAATAGGGGCAGGATGATCACCAAGCAAGGATGCTGTGGGGGGATTTATTTAATTCCACTCCTCTGCGTCAGAGCCTGTGCTCAGAGCTTGGAGCACAGTGTTGAGTAACATACAAGCCTGTCTTGCAAGAACCTTAGAGTCTGAAAAGGAGCAACAAGAAATGCACAATACATGGGCCAGGGGCAGAGCTCAGGGCTGACGCTGGAGCTGAGTACAAAGTGGTGTGATGGCTTTTATTTTCCACATTGGAATATCGGTGTCAGGGACTGGAGGGGCCCATTTACTGTCCTGTGGCTGAGGCAGAGTCAAGGCGCCTTGGAAGTCTCTGCATTGGATGCACGATGGAGTAACTGGTCTCCAAAGCCTCTCTCCACTATAAGATTCTTGGTCTCCTGGATTGGGTCCGTGGCTTTCTCACTGTGGCACTCTTTCCAAGGTGGGCGGCCACTCCCTAACACTCCTTAGTGTACCTTTATCACAGCGCTTATTGCTGGGACCAAAGCTGTCACAGCCCTATGATGAGGACAGGGCTGGGGCCCACTCTGCGTCCCCAGGAACAAAGGATAGGCTCAGATAGAGTGGGTGAGTCAACTTTAAGGTGATGGGGGCTGGTCAAAGAGCAGTAGGTCAGGTTCTTTCATGGTTCCTGGCTTTTAGGAGTAAAGAACAGGCCTCCTTCTCTTTTCTTCTGGAAGAAAGTCCAGTTTTGAAAGGATGAGATGAAGATCTGAAACTGCTAGTGATCTGCATGCTTTTATTTTATTTTTTAACCTTGCCTTCAAAATGTGGGGAAACTATCTTATTCTTGTAACTGCTGGTGCCACAAACAAACACATAGTCAGGAAATGACCAGGAAAATCCTATTGTCTCTGTCCAGATAAAACCTTTCTGTCTTTTTGTTTCCAGGAGAAATTCTCCAGGGAAATTAGAGAACAAAGGATGCTTTAAAGCCACTTCCAATGTCTTTTTGTGTTTGTTTGTTTAACCACAGTGTCCCATGGTCTGGGCTCTGGAGACACCCATGTTCAAAGCCACATACCCACTATGTGTGACCTTGGGCTCTTCTCCTGGGGCCTAAGTGTCTTCAACTGTAAAGTGGAGATAACAGTATCACTCTGCTAGGGTTGTTGTGAGGCTTAAATGAGCTAACGCATGCAGAGGAGCCCATCAGAGCCTTGTGTGCAGTAAGCGCTCAATCAGTGTTAGCCAAAGTGGTAAATATCAGAATACTCAGTAAATATTTGTTGGGTAAAGGAGTGTATTTTTCATTTTGTTTGCATTTATGATAAAGTTATAGGAAAATAAGATGCTTCTGGAAGCCTCTCTCCCGTAACTTTGGCAGGAGGTGGGGATCGAGGGTCGGCATGGGCAGAGGGTGATTGGAGTGTTCCCCTATAGCTTAAAAAAATAAGTTTTCCAGCTTTCTGAGCTGGTGCTGGCTCAGGTCGTTACCCCGGGTGCCAACAGGGGGAGCCCAAGTCATCACAGCCTGGGGGCTCCCGCAAGCAGAAAGGAAGGGAATTAACAATTGACAGAGCACACTTACTGTGTGCAGTGCACACACTGGGCAGATGTGGAGGTCCGGCTTTTACAGCAAGGGGGTTTGGGGCCTGGAGGGGCCTGGGCTGACGAAGCCCGGGCGGTGGAGCCTTGCACTGCTGGAGGGCTATCCTGCACTCCGCTTTACCACCGCACCCTCTGCACCCAGCTGGGACCAATGAACTCAAATTGTATTCTCATTTGCATCTATACCGACCAATAAGAATTGCATTTGGAAACTTCATTTGCATGAACTGGACCAAAATGGAAACTGTGGGTGGAAAATTTCTCTCTAAAAGGCGGCTTTTCCTTTGTCTTTAGAGAGCACACTTCCAGTGTCTGAGGTTTCTTGTGTCCTCAGTTTGCAGACTGTTCACATGACTGACGTCTCTCTGTTTTGTAATATTCTTTGGGGGGAATTTTTGTGGATTAAAGTTTCTGAAATGGAGGAGGAAGCGCCTTAAAGTAACTGGCTGAGGGCCAATGTCCGCTTCACTCAGGGTCTCCATCTGAAGAACTGAGGTGGGGCCCTGGGCAGGGCAAGTCACCTCCCCTCTGTATAATGCGTGTGAAATGCCTGTCCACTGGTCCTCAACAGAGGTGGCAGTGGTCTAGAGAGAGACTAGGAAATGGACTGGTTGGGGTGGGGAATTCTGGCAAATCTTAGGCACCTCTCCTCCCAGAGGGCACTGGCATTTTTAATGAAATAATGATACGAGGGCTGTGATAAGAGGTTAAATTTGTCTCAGTGACCAGAAGGAACTGTCCCCCCCATATCAAGGGTAGAGAAACTGAGGTTGAGAGTGATAAAGTGAAAAATGACTTGCCCAAAGTCACCTGGGGAGTGAGTTGAGAAGGAGCTGGAGTTTGACAAGAAGTCTGGGTCTGGTCTCCCCTTCATGCCAGGAAACCTAGTACCCCGCTTGTGTGTCTGCCTCAGTATCACTCGAAGGCAGGGTATCTGGTGGGCCCCTGGCCTCCTACCCTTGGTTCGGGGAGAAACAGTCTGTGAGAAGGTGCTGAGCCTCCACCCTGGAGAGGAGGGAAGGGGGAGGAGAGGGCCAGGCAGGCAGCTGTGTGGCAGGGCACAGGGCAGTGGGGTGGGGTGGGGATGGAGGGGGGTGCAGGCATGGTCACCTTAGGGTTTGGGGTGAGTTTCCTCTAGTTCTCCAGGATCCTTAAGGCCAGGCTCAGAGTCCCTGTTCCCTTATCCCTCAGGGAAGATGAGAGAAAGCGCCTCTGTGGGGACCAGAAACTTAGAGTCATTTCAGAGAAGGAAATCCCGTGCCCCTCAGGTTTCCTTGACCCAAGACCAGCCCTTCAGGTGCCTGAAGAGAAGGAGGCCTGCAGGGCACGGTGCAGGAAAACCAAACCAGTTCCACTGCGTCCAGACAAACTAGATTTGGTTCCCGGGTTAGGCAGAGCCACCAGGCAGGGGAACGAGGCAGGAACCGGCACAGGCTCCGGCCGCCCCACCCTGGACTAAGGCTGCTGTCAGCGGAACAAGATCCATACGGACTGTCCGGCTCTCGGAGAGGCCTCCCGGTTCTCCAGAACTTTGTCCCCAGAGGCGCGATGCGCGGTGGCGCGGCGAGGGGGCCGGGCTGCGCGGGGAAACGCGCCGACGTTAGGTTCCAACAGCCCCTTCCCCAAGCTGGACCCGGGTGCATTTTTAATTCTCCAAATCGGGGCAATAAACTCCGGGGTGTGAGATGGGAACTATTTTAAGAGGCCGACTCTCGGGTATCCCCTCCCACTGGCGTCCTCCAGCCGTTCGTGGCGGGCTCGGCCGTGCTCACAGCGGCCTCGTGAGGCGGCGCGCGGCATTACTACCTCCTTTTGAAAGGGGTGACAAACGGAGGAGTTCCCGCAGGGTGGGCATCCTCCTCGTCCTGGTCCAGGGCCACTTCCCTCGCAGTGTGACTAGGAGGATAAAAAGCGAGAATGCACAGGTTACCATTGCTCTGAGCCAGTCCAGGGAGAAGCGGGAGTTGAGAGGAAAGCCGGGGCTGAGAATTATCTGTTCCATCACCTGTGCCAGAGGCCGGAGGACGGAGGGAGGGGCCCGTGACTGCCTGGGCTGGCGGGCAATTTACTGGAGGAGCTCATTTGGTGACTGTGACTCTGAGTTAATTAAAGATGGCTGCTAGGGGTCATTGCCGTGGAGACAATTAAGCCCGGGAAGGAGCCTCGTTAAGGAGCAGTTTTAACAAGGCCTGTTGTTTTTAGCCTGAGATTAATGTGAAAGAGGAATTCTTCGGGCGGCTTCCCTTTCTCCCTTCACTGTATTTGGGACCCATTTCCAGATAGTCCCTGAGGAAGAATGAGAGAGGAGAATTCGGGGTTGAGTCCCTCTGAAAAATCAACAGGTTTCTTCTCTGTGCTGCTCTTGTCTCTAACAGGAGGCCTGGCTGGCAGAGACTTAGGGAGGGGACAGGCCATGAGGTCAGAGCAGAAGGTGAGGAAGGAGGATTTTATTGAAAATAGAACTGGGGGCCTTGTGTGGCACTTAGAAATGTCACTTCTGCCACCCTATCTGCTTCTCAAACTGACCAGGGGTATAGCCTGCATGGAGACTAGAGGCAGGAGGGGAGGGGAGGGAGGAAGGAGCACCAGGCCCCCTCACTCAGAGTCATGGAAGGAAGGAAGTTCAAGGCCTCTCTTAATTCTAAGCACTTCTAAAATGTATGCATTTTTTCTTATTTTCGTAGTAATACATGCTTATTGAGGAAACAGAAATTTCAGAAACACACACACACACACACACACACACACACACACAAAAACCTCCCCTGAAGTTCCTCCCCTAGGCATAACGAAAGTTAGCATTTTTAAGTGTGATAAGAAGCTGAGCAGAGGCTACGAGAAGGTAAATTGAGGGAAGGTGAAATGGAATGTATGTACATTTTTTTTCATTTTGATACCCTTTTCTGCTGTTTGAATTTTTCTCAGAGAAATGTCAAATAAAACCAAGTTAAAATAGGACATAATGCGACACACTGAGATGCAGTATACATTCGTCTCTACAAAAACAGGGGTCACGTTTTACCTGTGATTTCGAAACCTGCGTTTATTGCTTCAAGATAACAAGATATCTTGACCGCTTTTCTAGAACGTTACATTTTCATCCCGACTTTTTCTTTTTAAAGCACAACATAAACTATTCCAACTGTACAGAGGGTAGACAGGAAGGAAAGTTTCCTGCCCGTGTCCCCCATCCTTGGTTCCTACTCGAAAGGCAGTCACTGCTCTCAGTTTCTTTTGTATCTGTCCAGAGAGATGTGTGCACAAGCCCTGACCTGCCACACCGCCTTTCTGCGGCCGGGGCCTGTCCGTCTACTCTTGGTTTCCCAGGAACCCTCACCCTATGTATTCATTTAGTGCAACAAAGTTAACGCACTATTAGCCCTGCTCTGCACCTTGCTTGTTTTACTTCACAGTGCACCTTGGAGATGGCTTCATATCAGCAGGTACAGAGCTGCCTCATTCTTTGCTTCTATATAATTCTGGGTTCTAACACGTGGAGTCAGGCTCCTGCTGGTGCACACACAGGCCATCGCCACAGAGAAGGCTGCACAGAGTTTGGAGAACTAAAGGAGACTTGCCCATTCTATAACTCCATCAGTTGTAATGGCTTTCTAATATTCCAGTGTGTGAATGTCCTTGATGTATTTAACAGTTCCTTATGGATGAACGTTTAAATTGTTGCCATTTCCCATAGTGGATTACCCACAGTAGTCCAGAGGTGGGCTCGAGTATGCTTTCCTGGCCAGCCTTTGGCATAGTGGTCATATTGTAGCACTTGGCAAATGTTTGTGGATGAATGAATGAATGTGGGAGGGGGGGTGGATAAAGGAAGGGGGAGCTGGAGAAGTGGACAGGGGCCGTGGCTCTGGTGGCTCGGCGGAGAGTTTGAACTGCATCTGGCCCAGGGGTGGGGTCCCTCTGAAAGCCCTCACATGGCAGCAGGCACTGTCTCATCTGCTTTCAGGGAAAGGTTCCCCTGGGAGCCCGGGTAGAATCAGTGTGGCCACACAGACTGCAAACCGGTGTGGGACACTGTAGTACTGTCCCCCACGTTTAGTGCCCCCCACCTTTACTGTCCCTCCATGCAGGAGGATCGTATATCCTGCTGAATGCAAGCATGACCAAGTGACTAGTTTTGGCCCATGAAATATGAGTGGAAGAGAGATGTGACAGTTTTCAGGAGCAGCTTTCAGGGGCGGTTAGTTCGGAGTTTGCCATGTTCTCATTTCTCAACCTCAGCAGTTGTGGAAGTAGAGGCCGATGGAGCTGCCTTCACCTGCACCCCTGAGTGACTATGATGGGTGGAGGCCCCTCGCCAGTCTGCCTGGGCCTGGAAACGGGTGTGGGCTCCGTTACCGAGGAGGAGGGAACAGAGGTCTGGGAGGACACCAACAGTGTCCCCGCCAGGCTTCAAACCCAGCTGTTTGTCATAGGGCTCGGGGTCTACTCCTGGGGTTCCCTCGTAGGACTGAAAAATTTTAGGAGAAGCACAGAGGGGCTCTCAGGAGAAATTTCCTTAAGCTGTGTGTGTGTGTGTGTGTGTGTGTGTGTGTGTGTGTGTGTGTTTGAGAGAGAGAGAGTGTGTATTTCCGAATGGCACAGAAAATAGTTGCATCTCTCAGCCGGAAAGAAAGAGGAGGCAGAGACAGGGCAGGCTGGTCCTGTGCCCACTGAGAGACAAGAGGCCCTCTCTCCCCACCTTTTTCCCAGGACGCTGACTCAGGTTTGTTCAGCTGCTCCTACCGCACGAAACCCCTTTCCTGCTGTTACATCACGGGACCCGTGTTTCCCACTGAGTTATTCATCTTTACAAAAATTAACTTGTGGGAACTCTTTACATCTTGTAGACACTATTACTCTTTTAATTTATGTTGTTGCCGTTTTCTTGCAGTCGTCACTTTTAATTTCATATAAGGTATTTTTTTGCTTCACATAAGTGTTTAATGTTCATGTAATCGAATCTGGAAATCTGTCCCCTCATGTACATCAGCATTGTGACCGGATGAGCTGGTAGTTCTCACGTGTTGACATGAAGGATGCCTCCTGGGATAAAGGAGCTGTGTGATGGGAAGGCCTGTGACATGGTTGGTTTCTCGAGCCTTCCGGGGCCAGGCATTGTTAGAAAAGACCTCCCCCCATCCCCGCCCCACTTCCTCGCCTCAGGAGACACAGGCACAGCAAAGTGCTCCTTCCGAATCCTACCCATAATCCTTCTGAAGCCATGAATGGCTGACAGTTCTGTCTGAGGCAGCTGAGAGGTCCCTGGAGGTCATCTCTTAGCTTTAGGACTCGGGTGGGCGGGGCATCCCTGTGGCCAAGAGGAGACCAACAGGGCTCAGAGTCAGAGGAAATGGGGTGAATCTTAGCACTGCACCTAACTGGCTGTGTGGCCTTGGGTCAGTCCCTGCCCCTCTCTGGGCCCAGCTTCCTCTTCCGTCCAAGGAGGGGGTCGGCTATCATGGTCTCAAGTTTCCCTTTCACTGCTGATAGCCCACCACTGTTTCTCCACGTATCCCTTTGAAAGAGCCTCCTGCTGGGAGGTGCCTCTTCCTGCCCCTTCTCAGACTCCTCATCTGGGGCAGGAAGGGGCCTTAGTGTGAAGATGTCTGGGAGGATCTGTAGCCCCGACACTTGTTTCTGGTCTGGGGGTATGACTTCTGAGTGCCCCGGTGTGGCCTCAGCCCCGGAGGTGTAGAATGGAGGCAGGCACACGGTGGCCGTTTCATTCCTGCTCGCTCTCTCTGGCTTGGGGGGGTGGGCACTGCAGTCGATGGGCTCACAGGGAGGGGCAGCACTGGCCCATGTTGGAGCTGATGGGGAGGGTACCCTCCAGCCTGGCTTTCCTAAAAACCACATAAAAAATACCTCTAAGACTGTCTCCTAGTGACCGTCAGTCCTTCCAGAGTCCCAGCCAGCCCTGAACTTGTTCTCCACTGAGCCGCAGTTGGACGGTCAGGAGTGATGAAACCCTCTTGAGATCACTTCAGTTCGCCCCTGACATGTTGCTAGGGACATGAGACCTCTGTGCAAATGACTTGGGAGCCACGTGGGACCACAATTCTGAGTTGGCCTCTGGAGACCGACCTGTGCCCCGCCCCCAGGCCCCGGTGCATCAGTCACCTCTCTGGATCTGGTCCCACTGCCCTCAGAGTGTGCAGTGACTCCTGTTAGAGTCTCTCCCTCCCTCCAAACACAGCCCTAAACAAGCTTCAATGTGTCAAGATCAGTAGGATAAGCCTCATGAAAGGTCTTCAGAGCCCTTGATGAATAGGTAGGAAGTGGAGTTGGGGCCGGAGGCAGTGAGCCAAGCAGCCGGGAACCCCAGAGCTTCAGAGTCTGGAGGGAGCAGGCCTGCCTCACAAAGAGGGTGATACACTTCCCTTCCCAGCTCCGAGGTTCCCAAGCCTCAATTTCCTGAACAAAGGTCAGCCCCCGCGTGCTGCTGATGCTCTTTTGGGAGCCTTGGCGCTGGTCAGCAGGGAAGAAAGCCTCCTCTCTCCGGGTGGTGGCTGGCCTGGCACGAGGCTCCCTGGGAAACAGTCCAGTGTGTGGCTCCATGGGGCGTTCAGAAGTCCAGGGCCTGGCGGGCTCTGTCAGCTGCTGGAAAAAAGGGGGCATTGTCCCGTCCTCACCCAAGCCAACCAGCCCTTCCGTCTGCTGCTCCTGGGGGCCCAGCAGACTCCCTGCTCCCAGGGTGGGCTGGGGCCCAGAGGTGCCCACAGCCAGGGGCCAGGACCTGGCTCTGAGCTCGGAAGCCTTAGTCTCAGCACTACTTTTGGACACAACTAATTTAGAACTAATGATCATCCCACATTCAAACAGGGCCTAAGCAATGTAGCTGCCATCGACGGAGCACGGTCCATGTATTAGGGGCCTGACACCCACCATCTCATGTCATGCACACCCCATCCTACAAAGACTATTTCTATGCAAGCTCTAGTTTGCGATGAAGAAACTATGGCTTGGTGGGTTATGACACCCCCGAGGTCACACGGCCCGGGCCGCAGTGCCCAGGCGTGCTGACTCCTGAGACCGGGCACTTCCCGGCTGCTTTCCATGGCACCAGGCCCCTCGGGCGGGATTCCTCTCCCACTTCTCAGTTGGCTAAGGACAGGGGTCTTGTCAATGTGATCGGGCAGTTGGGGCGGGGGTGGGAGGGTTGTTCAGAAGAGGAAATGCGTGTAAGCCGCCTGAGCTGTACCCTATTCGCAAACAGCCACCTTTCGCCTGAGGCCCGAAGGCCTTCTGGAAGTCCCCTCATCTGAAAATAAGAAAGCAGTATTTTAGCTCCTCCACCTGCCCCTGCTGGGGGCTCTTCTGGCGTCTTCCGGGCCCCCCTGGCCGGCGGGGGTGTACGTTCTCACAGCTTTCATTAACTCCCAGCACAGCTGCCCAGGCCGTGCGTGGCTAGGGCCCAGTTGGCCCCGCCACGGCAGGGTAGGGGGCGGGGCTGCTGGGAAATGCCTGGGTAGGTGGCCGGGGAGAGCTGGCTTCCTGGGGCCTCCCCGGGTGCTGAGCAGTGTGGCCACTTCCGAAAGCCCCTTTGTTTGCCCCTTTATCCAGAAGAGCGGCTGCGATTGTGTGGGGCACAAAGCCCCCATGGCCCTGACTTCCCACCCCTGCCAGAGGCCCAGCAGGGAGAGGGTTTCCCAGGCTCCCTGTGAGGCAGGCTCCTGCCCTTCCCAGGCAGCCGGAGACCCACACCCTCTAGTTCTGGCCCCAGGACCTGTTGGTTTAGCCCACATCAGTTCCTCCATCCCGGGGGACCCGGCCGTTCACACAGGACACTGGCTCACTGGTCCGTCAGTCCCCATCCCTGGACTGACACACAGCAAGCGGTTCCTGTGCTAAACACTGGGGGGGACTCCAGGAAGATGCCGTGTGCTCCGCTCACCTGGCCCAAAGCGTTTTCAGAGGGTTTGCTGACATGCAGGCCGCTGAGGGTGGGCTGAGTGTGGGCCACCCCAAGAGGCAGCTGGAAAGTGGGGCAAGGCTGGGGAGTGGGCCAGACGCCGTGTCTGTGGGGTCCTTGCAGCCGCCCCGTGCCAAAGGAGGGGGAAGGCAGGAGGAAGAAGGAAGAGCTCCTTTAACACGCGTGTGCTCAGCCCCATGCCCGCATGACAGCGTGCAGTGCTCCCAGAGTCACCCCGTCCTCTAGACGGCTAAGGCTGAGAGACGTCAGTGACTTTGTCAGGGTCTCACCGCTCGTATGTGGAATTCAAGGCCGTGGGCTCTGACCCCTAAGACCGTGCTTTTAACTACCCTTCAGGAAAGAGGGCAGCAGGTGGCATGGCCAGGACCCTGTAAATGAGGGAAGGGGAGCATCCTGGAAGAAGGCGGACAGGAGGCCTGGAGCACCCGCCCCTCCCATCTGTCCGCCCACCCAGGAGCCCTCCCTCTGAGATGTCACGTGAATCGGCATTGACAGAAGCCCAGGGAGAGTGGGGAGCGCAGCACAGCTGTGGGAATGAGGCATGAGAGGGGGAAGGAGGAAGGCAGCCAGCCGGGACGTCTCCAACCCCCGGCTGCCCCTTGGAGCAGAAGGGGGCCTGTCAGATGTGGGAGGACAAGGGACTCGCCCCTGCTGAGGGAGGCACTGAGCTCAGGCCTCTTGCCAGCCCTGAGAA
The DNA here is from genome assembly GCF_014176215.1 of Rousettus aegyptiacus. Classification (NCBI taxonomy): domain Eukaryota; kingdom Metazoa; phylum Chordata; class Mammalia; order Chiroptera; family Pteropodidae; genus Rousettus; species Rousettus aegyptiacus. The sequence continues at coordinate 52,100,087 of NW_023416289.1, read as the reverse complement.
GGGCCTGACTGGCTGAGCCAGTTCGGAGCAGAGCAGCAGGTTTGGAGAGGGGACGTCGCTCCAGCAGCCAGGCTCTCGCCCTCCGCGTCTCGTGTCCGCTGCATTCGTGGGTGATAGTTCCTCTGGTTCCGGGACGCAGGGATCCCCTCCTGCTAGCCTGCTGAGCACCCCAGACTAAACATGTGCTAACACCAGGGCCTGAGAGGAGGGAGTCCATTCGGCAGACGTGGAAACTGAGGCCCAGACAGGGGAAGGGACGTCTCTGAGTTTGCATAGCAGATGACAGGCAGTCAGGGCTCTTGGCTCTCAAAGGAGAGGATTCAGGGAGGGCCATTAAGGATCTCCTCCTTGTCCCGTACGGGTCACCAGCCCAAGAGGACTCAGAGTCCAGGAGCAGCGCCTTCCCGGATGGGTCCAGAAGGAGTGCTCATGGGCTCCCTGCAGCCCACGGTCACCTCCACTTGAATTAGAAGAGAGGACCTCATTCCCTGGCACTTCCCTGTCTGGCAGCTGTCACACCTGGAGTCTCTGTCCCCCCCGAGCATGCACCGGGCTTAGGGGTCACTCCTTTCAGGAGAACCGCGAGGCCCCGTTGGCTGAGTTAGCTGCTCCTCCCCGGGCTTCCCTGTTATCTAGGCCTTGCCTCACTACACTCTCACACCACGTGGCAGTTTGTCCCCCACTGGACACAAGGCTTTTGGCGCAGGGTCCTGTCTGTCTCCTCCCAGCAGCATCCGGGGACCTAGGCCCGTAATACACGTTGCTGTGTGCTCACTGTGCCCCAGATGCTGGCATTGCACGCAACACCTCGGTGACTCTTCACAACGACCCTTTGGATTCCAGTACTAAAAATCAATAACAAACACTAATAATTAGTGATAAATGCTATTGTTAAGCCCATTCTACAGGTGAAGACACCGAGGCCCAGGGAGGTTAGGCACTTCCTGCTAGGGGCATGTCCGAGTCCTCTATGCCATGCACTGCCTCTGGGGAATGTGAGTTAGGTGCTGTATGGGTGGGAAGGGGTGCACAGATGCTGTTTGGGATTCTTCTCACCAGAGGGCTGCACCAGTTCCTGATGCCACTGGGGACTGTGTCCCCAGCCCCAGGGGCTCCAGGACCCTCTACAACTAGCACTGGGTTCTAGCCTCAGCTTCGCCAGATAGGAGATGTGTGAGCCTCATTCTCCAAGCTTCTGGGGTTCACTGGTCAAACGGACATTAGCTCCCTGCCCCAGCTCCCCTGCAGGCTGGTATGAGGGGCTGAGACAAGATCCTGGAGTGGACGTAAACGTGCTTTGCAAATGTAATGCTTCATACAAACAGGAAACAGAGCTTAGCATCAGTAAAAGCCACCCGCCTCTCTGACTCCTGCCGCCCCCTCGTCTGGGGGCTGTAGCTCCCCACACTGCTGGAGATATGGGTGCTCAGGCTTTCTGAGGTCACCTGCTCCCTTCTTGGCTGGACCCAGATGCCCCCTAAGTCTTTGTGTAGGTTGGTTGGCAGCCTGCAGGGGTATCCACCTGGGATATATAGGATAGTGGGTTCTGGGCCCTGGGAGTCCCCTATAGCTGTATCCCCTAGAACGGGGAGTGCCAGTCCTCTCTGTGCCTGTTCAACAGGGCTTGTGGTGAAGACTGAGGGGGAAGGAGGGTTAAAATCTAGTCCTTGCGACGGCTGCGTCTGCCCAGAAGGGGGCACCCTATCCTAAGGTCCACACAAGGCTCGTCTGGGCTGGCAGCTGGGACCCCATCTGGAGAGAGGGCGCTGGCACAGAAAGCCTCTGGGACTCCCTGAGGTTAGAGCAATCCCCCAGACCAGGACATTCAGCAGGGTTTGGGGGAAGGCAGGGGCACGGTCGGCGTTTCTAGTGGCCCATGGGGAACCTGGGTAGGGGACTTGCGTATGGAGGTGTGGCCTGGAGGCGCTAGGCTGTGATCCATCAGTCCAGTGGTCTGAGTATCGCCTGCAGAGGTTGCTTCTGATGCCAGGCCCTCTTCCCCATGCCCCAGTCCCCCTCTCTCGGAAAGAAGTTCTCATTTCCATCACATTTGCCATTTCCTGGTGTAAGTGAAGAGTGTCAGGAGAGTGACAAGCTAAAAGCTGCTGATTACTGTGGCTTCGAGGCAGCCACCAGTGAAAAGAACCAACATCAGAAATAATGTGGTCCGGCCTGTTTTGGGTGCCTAACCCTGTAATTAATCAGCATCGAGGGGGGGAGTGGATGAGGGTCTGTGTGCTCACCCCCAGGAGGTGGCAAACCTGGCAATTAAAGGGACAGACGCCCTCCCTTTCTGGGGGAGGGTGGAAAAGGCGGGGGGCCAAGGCAGAGTCACCACAAAATCACTGTGGTTATTTTGAATTCAAACCCATATTGTCACTCTGTGGCTTGAGTCTCCTCCCACCCTCCCCCAGAAATCCCTGAGATTACCATTCAATCTGATTTAGCAGCCTGCCCTCTGGGGGCCCAAATGTTAGAACATAAGAGGCTGATGGACATACACAGACACACACAAACACACACACACACACACACACACACACACACACACACAGCCAGAAGCATTTAATCAGTCTGGCAGGAGGGACTGTTTATAGAAGTGATTTCATTTATTTTATTCCTGCTATCGAGCAGGGTTGGCAGGAAAAAAACCTTTGCTCTGGGTTGGCTGGTAAACTTTGCAACTTGTTTGTAAGCTTGTTTTAAACATATGGTATCACAGGAATAAGAATAGTTGGGGCCCTGGTTCCAGCTCACACTCACCAATTTGATTCGTCTGAGCTGTTAATTTTGGGGGCACTCGTGACATCAGGCACACTACCATCCGGATTTGGGTCTCCGGCATTCCTGCGGCGGGTCCTGCCCTGGAGGAGCCTCTCGGTTGCTGGGGCCGTTTTCTGGGATTCAGGAGCTGCCCGAGTTAGGAGGGAGCTTGGCGTGGCAGCTCCGGCCCACGGGAGAGGGCGGCCATGCCCGCCTCAGCGACAGGATGGCGCCCAGGCTTCTAGGTGGAGGAAGGCCTCCAAGTCCCTCGCCTCGCTCAGGCCACAGGCGTTTCATCTCCTGATCTTTTAGTCCCTCGAGGATCAGTGAATTAATCCACTAAAGAGGCTTCCTTGTTTTTATCACCCAGACCCCTTTGTACACCCTGGGGGCCGAGAGGCCTGACAAGACTAAAATCCACAGAGGGGTCAGAGGGGAGGACCAGGAAATTAACCCCACATCCTGAGCAGGGTGGGGTCAGGGGTCATCGGGGTTAGGAAAGGGACTGACCATCACCAGCTGCCATGTCCTGAGGGGTCCTCCAGGGGCACCCACAGGTGGGATTCCAGCTCAGCCCTGAGATTTGGGGTCGGGGGGTGAGATGGAGGAAGGCGGTAAGTTCTTGCTCTGGTGCCACCTCCCCGCAGCAGCCCCCAGACCTCTGAGAAGCATCTTTTTCGCTTTGCTCCAGCACCATGGCAGGGCCCATCCTGCCCCTGACCAGGCCTCTTCCCGGGGTGGGATCCTGCCCCCCACCCCATCTCTGAGCAGCAGCTGAGTCTCCCCACACCATTCCTCCCCCCTCTCTGCTTTTGGAGGAGAATAACCTGTGATAATTTTTTCTTCTTCTTTCTGGCAACTAATGGACTCTTTAAATAGCAAAAATTGCGGCCTGTAATTAAGATCTTGCTTTTTAAATGATTAATCATTGTAACCCCTTTGAGCAGCATCCTACTTTCCAGTCTCCTCACATTGAAATGCAGATCGTTGGCAAGGGAAGGAGGTGCTCCCAAGCCACCGAGGAGCAATTAAACCTTCCCAGCTGTCACTCGTCCTGGGCTGCCTCCCGGCCTGTCCAGACGCCTTGGAGGGCTCGCAGGGTCCCGGCTTCGTGCCGTGCTCGCCGTTGGCTTGGCCGGGGGGCACCGGCGGGTCTGCCTCCACGCCTGACCCCGGCCCGGCAGCCCGGCCAGCCGCTCTTGGGAACGCCTCGGAACACAGATAATGGTTTTGTTGAGCAGTTTCTAGTGCCCAGCACTTCAGTCATAAGATCTCTTTCAGTCTTCACACAGGCCGCCCGAGAGAAGCGTGCAGGAGCCCCGTTTCTTCAAAGGGGCGAACGGGAAGCACAAAGTCACAAATTTAGAACATGGGCCTAGCAGGATTTCAAACGAGGTTGGGCTGATCCAAAACACAGGCCCCTTTTAGTCGTCCACACAGTCAGCAGGAGGTCACAGGGACACCTCACTGCATACACAGGAGGACAGTTCCTCACCAGCTTGCAAAGGGCTCTCTGGGTCGATCGCCTCTAAGCCATTGCAAACAAATGCCAACATTTATCCGCCCTCGGAAGTGTTTTCCAAGCCTTTCATCCTTTGATACATACATGGGCTAGCAATATGATTTAGGGACGATGTGTCATTAAAGCTAGAAGGGGACTTGGAACCCCCTGTGTCTCTACCCCTCATTTTATTCAAGGCACACTGGGACCCAGGGGTTAAGGGACATGGCCAAGATCAATATCATATATACAGCACTTAGAGGGAGGCCAGGCCCCTCGTAGGTGCTCATAGATTTACAGAATGAGCAAACCTGGGCAGACATACTTCTTCCTTCAGGGCTCTGCTTTCTGGACCGATGTGTGTGTGTGCGCGTGTGCGCGCACGTGTGCACGCATGCAATGGTGATGGTTGGGGCCAGGGCGAGCTCCCTCTTTAGTAACTGTGTTAGAGGAAGAGGCTAGAGATAGAAACAGACTCAAGTGTGAACAGGGGTGCCATGTGTGGATGTGTGGTCGTGCAAGCTCCCTGCACAAGTGCACTGGGCTGGGAAGGGTGAAGGGCCCACGCATTGCTGGCCAAGCCAAGATGTGTGCTCTGACAAGTCAGTGAACCGCTTGCTAAGATGCTGTATGCCTTAACCTGTGGGTGGGAGGTGGCACCTGCCCCGTGAAGGACAATTTGGCAAGATACAGCAATGTCACAAATGCACATGAGCTTAGGCTCAGCGGTCGTCCTGGAAATTTGTCCTATGGATGTATTCACACTAGTGAGAGCCAACTCGTGTGCACCATTATTTGTTGCAGTGACGTTTGTATAAGCAAAAGGCTGGAACGATACTATGAAACTGAGTAAAATGAGGGGAAAATAGGAATACAACTTTGTATTGGCTCCTGTGTGTATGGGGAGGCTCTGGCAGAATACAGAAGAAATGAATAACAGTTATTATCTCTTTAGAGAGCAGTGAGAATGGGGCAGATGGGGGACAAAGACGGGAAGGAGACTCCTCACTGCAAACCTTTTTACCTTTATACTAGGTGAAAGTGTTAGCTAGTCAAAAACATTAAATACAAATGGTCTTAAACGCGTCCATCAATATGATACATTCTTATATACAGGCTCGTACAAGGTCACCACCCTGTCAGCTGGTCCCAGCTCCCTCTAGAGCACATGCCCACCTCAGTGGGTGCACACTCTTGTGGGAGGTCACATGGTTAGCTTGTCTGCGGGAGCATCCGGTGCAGACTTACCATTCCCCTTCCTTCACGGGGGTATGGCAGCTTCCTTGGCCTTTTACTTGGCCAGTCTCATGTTGGGGCGCACCCCATAATCCAGGCATCGTTGTGGCCCTCCTCGCCTCATACCTTCAGAGCGTCAGAGTGGCTTAAGGCGCCTGCTGCAGCCAGCTGGTCTGAGACACACATATAACCACACATATACACATGCACGTGTGCGCAGATGCTCAACATGGGGTCGCATGCACACAGGCCTCGCTCGGGCCAGTCTGCAGGTCATGCATGCATCAGCCATCATCAGGAACAGGGACTGAGAGATGATGAGTGGGAGCTCAGGAGAGAGGGAGCTGGAAGAATCTAGGGAACTGGGTCATCACTTCCCACGGGCCTAGATCCAGCTGGGGAATGAGGGTCCACACCCCGTGGGAATGTGAGGAGTCCAGAGTACATGAGCTCAGAAGTCAGACCACCCTGGACTCAAAACCCAGCTCTGCTGCCTGCCCGTGGTGGGCCAGAGGCTGAGCCATTAACATTGGCGGGTCTGCAAACCGAGGGGAGAGGGGTCAGCTGGCCTGTTAAGGTCCCCCAGCTGGGGAGTGGCAGCGCCAGGATCACACCTGGCAGGCCGGCCTAGTGGCCGTGCTCTTCCCTACACCACCGAGGGGGCCACCTCTGAGCTCTGAGGGGCCTTTTGAGGTGTGTGAGCATGAATACACTCAGGTGCACAGCAGGTGCTCAGTACACAGGAGGGCCGCTCGCTCCTGGGGCTGGTTCTGCTCTCTGCCCGGTAAGAGGCAGCTCTGTAGCCAAAGGGTCAGTCGCCTGGTCCTGCTGGACAAGTTTTAAAACAGGTGTCCCAGGGAGCATGGGGGACCTCAGGAAATGCAAGGGTGAGGTCTCCTGGAGCAAGGGTACCTCAGGGGCCACTAGCAGCCAGGAAGGGACAACCCAGCTCACTGTACCCAGAATCAAGGCTCGGTCCCAGGTCCTCACACCCCTCCATGGCTATGTCACCTCCCTTCAAGGTGGCTCTGAGTGGCGCCGAGCTGTCTTACTGTGTCAGGTAGAATTGTTTCTGGCTGCAGGTAATCGGCAGCCCGATGGACGGGAAGGGGGCTTAAACAAATGCAGGCTTGTTCATTTCACACAGCGAGAGGGCGGAGGGTGGTGGCCCCCGGGCCGGCATCTCTGGTAGCCCTGGGACTTGAACTTTAGGCTCTCTTAGTGCTGTCCCTTCAACAGTGCATCGCACTAGCCCACGATGAGGAAGGACCAGCGAGCCCTGATCGCAGCCTGTAGCTGCAGGGGCACCGGACCACCTGGGCACTGACGACGGCCCGGGAAGGAGGCCTGGCTCGTACGGGGGGATTGTGCGGCTCCCAGATCACTCCCCCTTCCTACCCCCAAGGCCCGGGCTGGCATGGAGTAGAAAGGAAGAGAAGCCAGTTGCTCCTTTCTCTCCCCACCGGCAACCCCACCCCGCATTCCAGAGCTGGGTCAGGCCAGCCCAGCCTGTTCCCATCCTCCTTGCCCGTGATGAATGCTAAGGCCGCTTATAGAGTCACAATCACCACATTAGGCTGCCAAAGGCATCTCGGGCCCAGCCTGGAAACACCTCCCCGGCTGAAAGGAGGCACGTCTGGACCGCGCAGACGTCTTTATTCAGCTGTAATTGACGTTTCACAGACGTCTGTAACTCCGTCTGGAGGGACACAAAGCACCCCCATGCTCGGCCCAGGCAGCCTCTTTATGTCGCCCCCTTTCATGTGGCAGTCAAAAGTGGAGGAGCCGCCTGGGCCGTCCTACCCAGTCCTGGGGCCAGGACAAAGGCAGGCGCTGCTCACAGAGGCCTCCTGGTGGGCCTTTACCTCCTGGGGTGCTTTATGCTAATCCAGCGCCAGCCCAGACCCCTCCTGCATATCGATGGGCGGCTGCCAGCCTGGCTGGGACAGAAGATGAGGACGGGTAGAGTCCACGGCTCACCCCGAGAACGGGCAGCCCCCGATAGTCAGGTCTGAGCCGGTGGGTCCCCCTGCGCCCAGACTTCGTTGGCTGAGGCAGAGGAAAGAGGGACCTTGGAGCCCAGAAGGGGTTCTTAGCCTGGGGTCCATAGCCCCCAGGGGAAGGGGCATGTGAACCTCTCAAACCATGCGCAGACCTCTGTGTGGGTCCTTTTTCTCTAGGAAGAGGGTCCATGTCTTTTGTCAGATGCTCACGTCAGTCAACACTGGGCTCTTACAACTTCCCATTTTATGGGTGAGAAAGCCGAGGCCCAGAGAGCAGGTATGCCTCTTCTCCTTCCCACACCCTCTGCTCTGTCAGGGGCCAGGCAGGTGACCGTAAGGACGCACCCATCCAGTTTCGAGAAGGAGGGACCCTCAGGACTGGGCAGTGTGCATCGGTCTGCCGGGGACAGTGCGGCTCAGCCTCAGCCCAGAGTTGCCAGGTCCTCAAGGGAAAACTTAGGTTTTTTTAAAAATGTGAAATTTGCCAGTTTAAAAATGCAGATTTATATTTTAAAGCCGTGGTTGGAGGGGCGGCATATGTGGCCCCGCGAGCTGCTCAGTTTGAGACCTTTGCTTTTGCCTTCGCTGAGATCCCCATCCTCCAAGACTGCAGGCTCTGGGGCTCAAACGCAGCCACTTGCCTGGATTCTCCCAACACACAAGTTCACCCTTGCCCAGGAGTCAAAAGAGGGTTGTGATGCGGGGCTGGTGTCCAGAAGCCACACCAGTTGTCCTCCGTGCCCTGGGGCATGTCTGCGGCCTTCTGACTGGGTGGCTTCTGCTTTCAGTTGTCAGCCACAGCTGAGATGTCCCCTTTCCTGTGACTGCAATTCCTTGCATTTCCTGAGCCCTGCTGTTTCCACGCCAAAGGCAGAAGTGACAGGTTGATGGCAGTGTGTACTGATCCCTGCAGGGCGCCCTGACCTTCCCTCTGGGCTTGGCATGATCCCACAGATCACCCTCCGAAGAGGCCAGGAGGGAGGGGAGGAGACCGAGGAGAAAGGAGACCAAGACACAGACAGCCACAGGAAGAGAGAAGGGAAGGGAGGCAAGGGAGCAGGGAGGGAGGGAGGGAGAGGGAGAGTCGGGCAGATAATGAGAAGAGAAATAGAGAGAAAATCAGAGAGAGAGAGAGAGAGAGAGAGAGAGAGAGAGAGAGAGAGAGACTGGGCTAGGGGCACAGATGGAGAGACAGAAGGAGTAAGACAGAGAGAGAAAGAAACAGCAAGGCTGACACCAATAGAGAAAGCCAGAGAGAGACAGACAGGCAGAGACAGAAAGAGGCCACAGGGAGCAGAGGCCAGAAGGGCAGGAGAGAAGAGAGGTAGGGGGTGCGGGGGGCACAGCCCGGGGCGCGCCGTGTCCCCATTTCCAAGGCTCTGAGAGTGAGAATCAGCGCCTGGCCAGATGACTCTCTCTTTACTCTTGAAACCTGGGGCCATGCTCACCTGCACCTACCTGAAGCTCAGGTGAAGCCCAGGTGAAGCCAGACCTCCCTATGTGCTGGGTCAGTGGCGGACCTCCAGGACTGACCCAGGCCCACGGGCTCTGGAAGGCAGAATGGGGGCTTTTGCTGGACTCCAGGGAGGCCCCGAGAATGAGGAGCTCACCAACATCACCAAAAGAGTTTAAATGCATCCAGGAAGGGAGGAGACAGAATTGTTCAAATTCTTAAAAAAATTCTTTAAAAACCTTTATTAGCTTTTAAGGTGATAAATGAAAAACACGTTCCCCGTGACAGCACAGGAGGGGATCAGGTGGAAAGCAAAGATTTTCCTCCCCCGCGACATCCCCAAGCACACTCTGGGGGACAGGACGGAAGTGCTGAGTCCCCTACTCAAGGCGTTCCTTCCCCTGCCCCTCCCCTCGGTCAGTGGGGTCGGGTTATCGGTGGTTGGCGTCCGAGCTGGCTTTTCCTGCAGGATCCCACGGTGGCAACTCTTGGGAACACACAGAAGGGCCAGGTCCTTAATGAAGCAGCTTCCGCAGGTGCCCACGTGTGCACATACGCGACCCGTCTCCCAGGTGCGGCTCCTAGTGTGTCCGAGGGGCCAGCCAAGTGACCTGTCATCGCCGGCCGGAGAGGCTAGAACACATATTGTGTGTGGCTTATAACCGTGGCCTTCAGAGCACTTGACCTACGTGTCTTGGTTCTCGGGGGCTCACGTGGGGGAAATTTCAGGCACAAGAGAAAGACAAACAGGGCTGGGCCAACAAGGGAGAGGTTTGGGGGGAAAGAGGAGCAGATGGGCCAGACCTGTCCCTTTATTTATTCCGTGACCGATCCCTTCTTCTCCCAAATACTGACAGTGGCGTTTACAACGTGCGCACTTAATTATGTGCATAAACACTGAAAATGTGTAATTAAAAATAGTATACAAACACATTTGAATATGAACTTTTCTATACTACGTATTAGTACGTCAGGTATACACTTATGCATGTTCTGTATTGACTTGCAGGGCAATTTAAAGGCCCACCAGGGATAATTTCGACTGCACTGGACATTCAACCTTGAATATCGACTCCAACCCTGTGAAAGACAAAACTCCGCTGTACCCAACCCCTAGTCTATCGCAATCCCTCCATTAGGCCCTGGGGGGAGCAGAAACAAGTGTCCCGCCCTTGCGTTGGGGGCAGCCGTATAGGCACATGAGGAGAATCCACTGTGATACGTGCTGGATGGGAGGTATGCCCGTGTTTGAAGGATGCCCCGGAAGGGTTTGTAGAAAGTGGGGGACGCTGCAGGAAAGTCTCAGAGGAGGAGCAGGAGTGGTTAGAGGCCTTACAAATTCAGCCTTGCTCCGGACGCCTGAGGGCCGGGCTGGGTTTAAATTCCGGTCCTGCTACATGCTTGCTGTGTGACCTTGGGCCAGTCCCCCCTCATCTCACTGGGCCTGGTGTCCTCAGCAGACACTGTTGGTCACCCACCACTAGCCATTCCTTCATTGTTGCTGGCCTGATTTTGTCCCTGGCTTAGGAAAGGGAAGCCAGCAGTAGCCTGAGCGCCAGCTTCAAGGGGAGGGTTCTGACTTAAGTCACAGAAATCTCTGTTTTCGCGGTAATGATTGGTTGCGGCGTCAAAATGTGTTGTGCCCTTGGCACAGTTACCTATGGCTGCCCAACCAAACACGTCAGCGCTCGAAACAATAGTGAGCATTTGTTTTGTTCAAAAAATCTGTAGCTGCAAGTGGGGACTGCTCGTTTCTGTTCGACTCTAACCCTGTGAAAGACAAGACTCCACGGGCACTGTCCACGGGCAGTTTGAGTGGCGCTGAGGATCTGCAGCCAAGAGGGCTCAGTCACATGGCCGTGGGAGCTGGCTGTGGGCTGGTCACTCGGTCGAGGCTGTGGGCCAAGGGCCCCACGCCTCCTTGCTTGGACTTCCTCTGACTTGGCAGCTGGCTTCCCAGAGCAGATGTCCCAAGAGATAGGAAGGAGAGTCTGCGGATGTCCTCAGGCCTGAGCCTGAAACTGGCACACTGTCGCCTTTGTCATGTTCTATTGGTGAAGTCGTCAACAAGCACAAATTCAAGGGGAGGGCACAGACCTTACCTCTCAATGGGAAGAGTGTAGAAGAATTTAGGGACCGTGGTTTTAAAAAAAAAAATTGGGGGCATTTTTCAATTACAGTTGGAATACAATATTATATTAGTTTCAGGTGGACAACACAGTGATTTATACAACATTTCTATAACTTATGAAGTGATCACCCCTATAAATCGAGTACCCCCATTCGATACCATACATAGTTACTATAATATTATTGACTATATTCTCAATGCTATACTTTATATCCCCATAACTATTTTGTAACAGCCAATTTGCACTTATTAATCCCTTTCCCTTTTATACCTGCCCTTCCAACTCCTCCCATCTGACAACCATCAAAATGTTCTCTGTATCTACAAGTTCCTTCCGATTTCGTTTCTTTCTTTCTTTTGTTCTTTTGGACTCCGCATGTAAGTGAAATCATATGACATTTGTCTCTCTCTGTCTGACTGACTCCACTTAGCACAATGCCCTCTAGATCCATCCGTGATGTTGCAGATGGCAAGATTTCATTTTTTTTTTTAACGACTGAGTAATATTTCATTGTGTATATGTACCGCCTCTTGTTTATCCATTCATCCACAGATGGACAACCAGGTTGCCTCCATGTCTTGGCTATTGTAAATAATGCTGCAATGGGCATATGGATTCACATGTCCCCCTTCGAAGGGGTGCTTTGGGTTTGTTCAGATAGATACCCAGAAGTGGGATCACCTTGGTCCTTGTTTGTCTCTTGTTACAGCCTTTGTTTTCAAGTTTATTTTGTCTAGTATAATTACTGCTATGCCAGGTTTTTTTGTTTGTTTCTATTTTCATGAAATACCTTTTTCTATCCTATTACTTTCAGTCTGTGTTTGTCTTTCGATCTGAAGTGAGTCTCTTGTAGGCAGCCTACGTGAAAGGTCTTGTTTTCTTATCCATTCAGCCACCTGTGTTTTGACTGGAGCATTTAATCGATTTACAGTTAAAGTAATTATTGATAGATATGTAGTTATTGCCATTTTATGTATATTTTTGATCTCCTCCTCCTCCTCCTCCTCTCCACTCCCACCCCCATCCTCTTCACTCTCTTTCTACTTCTTCCCGTAACATTTCTTGTAATACTGGCTTGGTGGTGATGAACTCTTTTAGCTCTTTTTTGTCTGGGAGTCTCTTTATTTGCCCTTTGATTCTAAATGATAGCTTTGCTGGGGAGAGTAATCTTAGTTGTAGGTCCTTCCTTTTCATTACTTTGAATATTTTGTGCCAATCCCTTTGGCCTGCAAAGTTTCTGTTGAGAAATCAGCTGACAGTCTTATGGGAGTTCCCTTGTAGGTAACTAACTGCTTCTAAGATTCTCTCTTTGTCTTTAACCTTTGGCATTTTCATCTTGATGTGTCTTGGTATAGGCCTCTTTGGATTCATCTTGTTTGGGACTCTCTGTACTTCCCAGGGTTGTATGTCTATTTCTTAGCCAGTTAGGGAGGTGTTCTGTCATTATTTCTTCAAATAGGTTTTCAATTCTTGCTCTCTCTCTTCTCCTTCTGATATCACTATGATGCGAATGTTGGTATGCTTGATGTTGTCCCAGACCCGGAGGCCATGTTTTAAAACTCCCAAAGCCAATGAAACATGGGAGGAAAGATAGTTTTACGCCTCCCAAAAGACATAAGGCTTAACTGAATCACAATTGAGAGGCCAACATAAGAAATGAGACTATCCCAAGAAGAATAAGATGATCATTCACTTGACTCTTCGTGATTATGGTCATAGTTTCATAAGCTTCAGGGAAAGAAGACCGTTATAATATCTCCTGTAATTGTTATATTTGGGATCATAACAAAGCCTGCCTAAATTATATATGACACGTAAATCATACCTAAAATCCTATAGAATTGCATCATTTGACGGGAAAACTCAGTACTATCAAGGTGTTAATCCTTTCTAGATTACAATGTATATACGATGTAATACTATTGAGATGGAATATTGATACTTATATGCAGATTCTAAAGTTCCTCTAGAAAAGCAAATGTGAAGAATTAACTAAGAAGATTTTGAGAGGGAAAAAATGTTCACGCAGGACACAAAAACTCAAATAAAGGGATGTATTGTAGCACATGTTTTAATGACAAGAAATTGAAAACAACTTGAAGGTCTGTCAACAGGGGAATAAATAGTTACATAAATTAGAGTGGTGGGTCTCACACCGGGGAGGCTGGCGGGCCCTGCTCCCAGTCTCTGATTCGGTAGGCTGGGGGAGGAAGGACTCAAGAATTTTGCATTTCTCCCAAGTTCCCAAGTGATGGTGATAAGGCTGGTACAGACCACACTTTGAGGACCATTGAATTAGAGACTTTCTCCATTAGAGAATACTCTGATTGGAGGACAGGGTGGGTGAGCTGTAAAATATAAAGAATTTTCCCCAAAAAAAACACAGTGCGGCATCGCCGAGGGCCCCAACCCATCCAATGCCTGACGCTCTGTGTGTCCACAGCTCTGTGCTGAGAGTGACCACAGCGTGCACCACAGTGTCAGTGCCGAGGGTCCCTGTGACCATGCCCCCCACCCAGGTCATCTTTGTCCTCCACATCCTCCATGCCTCGTACAGACCTGTGACATGTGCTGCTTAGAGGAAGGAGAGAATACCGGCGTTGGGGGCTGGGCAGAGATAGGGCCAGTTCACATTTCTGCTCCTCATCTACTGGTCGTGTGGCCTTGGGCTAGTGTCTTTGCTTCTTTGAAATGCACTTTGTTCATCTGTGAATTGGGAAGCCCAGTATCTACCTCCCGGGATGGCTATGAAGCCGTGGCACAGTGGCTGGCGCCTACATAAATGCTCAGGGAAACTGGGACGAACTTTCTCCCAGTCTCTGCACATTCCCAAGTCTGTGCGTGCTATGTATGACTCTCCCCTTCAGAACGCCATCTCTCCAGCACTTCCCATGCTGCTCCCAAACTGTTCAAGCCTCAGCCCGACCACAAGGGACGAGGAATTGGGGCAGAGAGCTGCCCACCTTTACCCCGAAGGCCCCCAGAATCTACCTCTGTCTTCTCTCAAGGTCTTTGCCTTTCCTTCCCCATCCGCATCTTCATAGACCCAAAAGGACATACCAGAGCACAACTCAAGCTGGAAGTCTCTGGAATTCCTGGGGCAAAAAAACCCCACCCTGGTGCCGGGAGCATTCCCAAGGCCTAGGTGCCCCACACCCCTGGCCTGCCTGCTCCCTGGAGAGGGGTTCTCCTATTTTCCCAGCCGGGAGACCTGCCGGTTCCCACATTACCACATGAATGGGGCGCAAGCCCCCCTGTCCACTTGAGCAAACAATTTGGCTAGCAAATTGACATAATTACAGAGACAGAGAGGGAAGAAAGCTGCCCCCACCCCTCGGCCCCCCAGCGGGCAGCTCCCGCAGGGCTTTGTGGGCCAGGGCCCTCAGGGCTGATTAGAAGCCGTGTGGCCTTTTCAAGAGCCCTAGGTGATTGGCCCCCTTAATCTGATTACAATTTACAGAGCCCTTCCAGCCAGCTCTGAAGGGCCGTTCTCAAGCACCCTGCTTGATAGTTGCGCACACAAGTACACACACACACACACACACACACACACACACACACACAGCACCCACTTGGACCTGCTTGTGGGGGCGGTGGCTCTGTCTCTCCTCGCCACGCCTCGCTTCCTCAGGGCCCTCTCAGTGGTCCCAGTTGCTGCCCTCGGGTCCCACTCCCCTCAAAATAGGCCTTAAACTGCGGACACAGGCACTGGGGTGGGGTGGGGGGGCTGACGCTGCCCCTAACACTCTGGGTCACCTGTCTTTAGAGTATCCCATAGAGTCACACTGCCCAGGACAGAGGTACATGAGTGCACTCACACCCATGAGCACACATCCCCACTGCCAGCCCTCCTCAGTGCCTCCCGGGCAGCCAGGACCAGGCTGTCTGACCCCTCCGGGGCGGCCTCTGTCCACAGCAGCTGTATTTCCTGGGCTTCTGGAGCTGCAGCTCCCAGGGGATTAGGCCCAGCAGGCAGCTCAGGCACCTGACTGCTCAGGCCACCCCCCCTTGGGAACTCAGCCCTCCATATCTACTTTGTGGCTCTTAATCCCCAGGGCTCAGCCACAATTGCTCCCTTTTCCCATACTTGCTTCTGGCTCTCACGAGCCCCAGCCTGGCCTCCCATCCCAGATGGAGCCCTCCTGGGCAGCAGCTCAGGATGAGGGTGGGATGGAGGGGGGGCGCAAATCTGGGGCCCAGGCAGAAAGGGACCTTGTTAGCTGACCACCCTCACACTAGAGATGCAAGACGGGCTTGTCCATGGGGAGGGGGGCTTGCATAGGGTCCTCTCAAGGGATCCCTAGCCTGCTGACCCCTATTTTTCAGTCCCCTCAGTCTGGAGGCCCTGAGAAGGGTGACCTCTGCTTTGGAACCCACTCTTTTCTCTGACTACCCAGGCTGGAGAGGCCGGAGCCAGAGAGCAGGGAGCATGGAGCCCAGGCTCAGACATTGCACAGTCAGAGGCACCTGGGCTCACCCTGGCACCACGCTGAATAACACTGTGACCTTGGACAGGTTATTTATCTCCTCTGGGACTCAGTCTCCCCACCTGTGAGATGGGCATGACACAAGCGCTCTCTCAGGGTGGCTAGGAGGTTAAATAATGGCAGGTAAGGCACTCAGCACGGTACCCAGAACACGGCACTCAGTACACGGCAGCTGTCATCACCTGTGGGTCAAGAACAGGAGGGCACTTGGGATACAGCCATCAAACACACAGATGGGGGACAGTGTGCCCTTGCAGCCCTGCTAGCGACTCCAGGCTTCAACAGGGCTTCGGGGAAGACCCTTACAGCCAGATTTTTCAAGACAAGCCTCCCAGTTGCCAACATTTTAAAGACCCCATCCCTGATCACGTGGGCCAGAGACAGTTTAGGCAACAGAGACCCAGACCCCAGTCTCTCCACCCAGTGGGCCTCCAAGTGGCCTGAGGTGACTGCCCGATCCCTGCCCTCGATGTCCTCCCTGCCCAGCCCCAGGACCCAGGTCACGTAATCAGGAGAAGAGGCCCTGCCCAGAGCCCTCAACGCCTGGTCCTTTGTTGGGCCTCACAGTTGGCAGGACTGCTAGCAGCCTGGCTTGGGAGGACCCCCTCCACCCAGTTCCTCTCCCGGCCCAGAGGCCCCTCCCAGGCCCTCCGTAGGCGTGCCCGAGAAGCTGGGGCCCCATCAGCTGAAATCAAAGCCGCTGGTCCCCGCCCCAGCACGCTGCACCCCTGCCTAGCACCTCCTCCTTTGTCACAATGTTTTTCAATCCAGTGAAGCAAACTGTCCAATTAGAGCCAGGGCCTCCAGCTTCCATCTTTGCCGATGTTTAATTAACATGCTCCTCTTGGCAGCTGCTGACAAGTTCCAGAAACAGGTTGTAAAGGGTTTTTGTCTTTACCCAGCATGGAAAATGAGGGGTGTTACATCGCGGGAACATGAATAGGTTGCATTTCAGCTCCCTCCTCCCGGCCTCCTCCAGCCCCCCCACCCCCACCCCCTCCGCTGGCAAGGGGAATGAAGGCCCCCAATGTGTATGCATGTGTGAACTGCGAGGGGGGCGGGGAGGGCAGACTCACTCCTCCCTCTCCCCTCACCCCTTCTTCTCTCGAGTCTTTGCTCCACAAAGGGTCTGGATTCTGCTGCTTATTCTCCAGCCGGCACACTTTTGCCTGCCTCTCTTCTCTTTTAGCCAAACCCAACCTCGCCTTGTCGATTCCCATCCCTAGGTCTCTGCCCATGCTGTCTCCTTGCCATCTTTCTGGTAAACTCCTATTCAGCCTCCAAAACCCTGTCCAGGTGACCCACTCTGAGAAGCCACCTGGGCGCTGAAGGCCCGTCAGGGTGGATAGTTGGTGTCAGGTCGGTTCCCCAGCTAGACCTAGTCCCCTGAGGGCAGGACTTGTGTTTTTCAGCCCAGAGTGGTGGCAGGCCTCATTAAATGATGGGCGATCCAAACTGACACTACCTTCATTGCTTGGCAGGGAGAAAGGAAGGATCTGGGGAAGGGGATTAGCCCAAAGAGCCTTCCCCCTCTCCCTCCTCTCCTCCTCTAGTGCCCTTGAAGCTGAGCTGGGTCACATGGGGGGCACAGAAGGAATGGCAGTTTTACAATGGGCAAATATCTGAGATGGTTGATACGAGGTAACATGGACCCTGGGGAAAGACCCCAGCCCAGAAGCTGAGCCCTGCCAGGGGCCCCAGGTGGGGTCAGGCTCCAGTAGCCCAAATTCTTCCTCTGTAGCCCGGGTGATTTCCCTGGCACCGTGGGTGTCAGCATGTAGGGGAGGGAGCGGTTCTGACTGTGGCAGGAGGCCAGGTCACGTCTCCTGGGCCCTTTTCTCCCTCAGACTGGTCCTGTTGGAACATTCACACCCATGCTACAAAGAACACCCGGAACGTTTATTCATGAAGACTGCCATCTGCATATGGCACAGAGGTCTGGGGGACCCAGGGAGCATGGGATGTGCAGGCTGAGGAAGGCCCCAGCAGTCGGCTGGCAGCCAAGTTGTCACCTAGGAGGGCTCGGGTCCAGCCCCAGGCTCCACCCCCCTTTCCGTCTGCTTGCTTTTCTCAGGATGTGGCCCCCAAGACCTCTGGTGGCAGGCCTCCTGCAGCCAGAACCTGGCTGACTGCCTCCTCCAGTCTACAGCTCCTCCTTCTCCATTCTCAGGCAAGCCCCGCCGGAGGAAGGCGATGGGAGGGGTGCAGGCGCCCTGGGCCAGGCCAGCGGGCCAGGTGCTGCTCCCCTTGCTCTCGTGCACCCAGTTTGGTCCGCACTGGCTCCTTTTGGAGCACCGGAACAGGATGTGGAGCCTGCAGCGAGAGAGCCAAGAGGAGGGGCCGCCGTCAGGTCCCGCAGTAGCCCCTAGGGCACTTTTTCCTTTTCTGAATGGGGTGAGCCTTAGGTCACACCTCACTTTTCTTTCCTTAAGCCCCAACGTCCTCTCCTGCCACCTCACTCAGCCTTTCGCCCCAGACACAGCTCTTTTCCAAACTCGGGCCTCCAAGAGGTCAAATAATGATAATAAGGGCAACGATAATGACCTAGAAAGACCCCAGTTCCTCCATTTGCCAGCTCTGTGACCTCGAAGAGCCAGAACCTCTCCGAGCTCTAATTCCCTCTTCTGTTAAGGAGATGAAAAGTAACTGCATGTGTCTTGTAGGGATCTCCGGAGAGTTAGGTGCAAAAGGCATAAGAAAGGGCTTGGTGCATTTCTCAGAGGGTCTGGGCAATGTTAGTTGATAGAAAGAAGGAAGGAGAGAGGAAGGGAAGGAATGAAGGGTCTTGCCTGAGTTGATCAAGTGAATAGAGCCAGTCCTATCATCTTTGGTTTTATAAATGAGACTCAGGCTCAAGGGAGAGAGCTTCTCAAAGTCACTCAGCCAGTACGCGGCAAAGCCAGGTCACCTTCTGTCTGTTCCTTCCAGTCCCAAGCACCTTCCACGTGTGCCTGTGTCTGTCCAGTACACACGTCATCCGGCTCCGAGTGCCTTTCTCATTAACCCCAGCGTCCCCACTCCACTCCGGGCGGGAGGGTGGCAGCTCACCTCCTCATTTCTTGCTGTTTTCTTTTGGCCCCTTGGCCGGTGCCATCTGATTCCCCACTGGGAGAACTGGTCATCCCCCACTGACAAGCCACACCGCTGCTCCCCTGCTTCTCACCTGCCCTGGGAGCTTAAGGTTCTGATGGCTTGAGGTTAGGGTCCTCAGGATGGGAGACGTAGATCGTATGTTCCTCCGGCACCTGCAGTGAGAGGAGGCAGCTCTGAGGCCCCTGCTCCAGGCTGGTGTACCTGGTAGAACTAGAACAGCCTGGGCAAGTCAGGAGCAGCCAATGGCGTGTAGCGAGCGCCACCTTGTGATCACCCCTGCAGATTGCATGCTGAGAAGCAGGGCAGTCCATAGTGTACCGTGCCCCTGTTAGCCACTGTCCAGGGTGCTGGGGCGCTGCAAGGACCTTGTTTTACTAGAGCAATGGGAAGGCATTCAACTGAAAGGCACCATGACAATAAGCGTTGTAAATGCACACAGAGGCTGATAACCCAGCCCGGGGAAATTACAGTTGTGCCGAACCCGCTTTTGAAAGACGAGTAGTAAATCATGCGCCAGGTGAGAGGCAGGCAGCCTGACAAGCTCGAAGTCACATCTTTCAGGTAAACCATCCAGCGACCAGGAAGGGGGCCGTGGATCGGGACGGGGGACAGAGAGGGGATGGACAAGGGATGCCCCGATGGTGGCTCATTTCCTCTGGCACAGAATTATATTACTCAAAAAAGATAGCTGCTGATGGGTATACAGCAGAGAGAAGGTGTGAACTTAGAATAAATCATAAAGATCAAAACAGAACCAAGAGTGAACTTCTACGTAGGGGAATTGACTTTTTTTTTAAGTTTATTTTATTAGCATTAAATCCATGTGGTTTCTAATTGTACCTAAAATAGTTTAAGTTCTGACTTTTTAAATGTAAAATGAAAATAATTATGCTGCTAAAAAGAAAGTTTATTAAGAATATAATAACACAGAATACTTCTTATGATAGATAAAGGGAAGGAGCAGGATACCAAATTGGGTGTATAATAACATCTCGGTTGTGTGAGAAAAATCAATGCAAATTAAAAAAAACACTGGAAGAAAATATAGCAAAGATATTAACAGTGCTTGAATTAGGGCGATGGATTTTTTTTTTTTTAGTTTTATGTCCACATTTTCTTTAATGAGCTTCTATTCATTTTTATAATTAAAAAATAACTTAAAGAGTTATTTTTAAAGACTTATTAATTATATACATGAAACTGGTTTATAGTGGATATTAGTTAAAATTACCATGAAAATGTCTTATATGGTTTTAAAAACACAGAGCCAAATAAAAGGCAGGGATGGGCAGACCTTCATCTTGGGGACCACAGACACAAGCTAAGTCCTTACCCTTGTCATAAAGGGGAAGTTCAGGGAGCAGGAAGGACCCTTTGTCATTCTCCATCATCTAATTTGGGTACACACCTGCAATGATTTGTGGGGAGGAAGGCCTGCCTGAAGGCACAGAAAGCCCAAATTGTGGTGTGTTTTTAAACACATTCCACCACTCTAAGCTTCTAGAACAATGGTCTTCAAGTCGGGATTTTGTACAGGCACCCACAGCTGCCCTGGCCCAGAGATGAAAGGGGGCCCCTCCTCCAGTAAAGACAGCTCGGCTCCTGGCAGGGGGAACAGGCTTTGGGGGCAGATGGGCTCCCCCTGAGTTTTGGATTCAGGAAGTCTGGGTGGAGCAAGTCCCCAGGTGATACTGATGAGGGCACAGGGGACCATACTTTGGGAATGACTGCTCTAGAATAAGCTTTCAACCCCCAGGAGACACAGCCTTTTGAATAAAGGAGGAGGAGGATACAGGCTCTGTCCCCAACCCTCAGCTTCTGGCTGCCTGGCCCCCAGCCGAGCCGATGTGTGCAGGGTCAGGGAAGGGAGGAGATAGCCGTTCTTGTCCAGGGCAGAGGGTGGGGGACAAGCCCATAGAACTTACCTCCCAGTAGATAGCATCATCAAAGCAGTTCTCATCAGCAGGTTGTCCCCATATTGGTAATTTCAGAATGATCCCTAAAGAAAATTTGAGGTCACAGGAGGTCAGGACCTACTTCCTCTCTGCCTACCCAGCCTTTTCCGTCATCTGGGAAAATCTCTCCAACCCCATGGCCACAAATACAGAGTCCAAGGATTCTTGGGGGCTCGCAGAGATCCTCTGGCACGTGCTCTTGGGTCCTCCACCCACAGAAGCCCACAGTGGCCCCACCCTCTCTGGCCCAGCCATTCTCACTCACCCACAATGATGCCGCCCACCAGAGCCATGGCCAGTGACACAAAGATGCCGGCAGCCTGGAAACTGCCCTGCATGCTTGAGGACCAGTTGATATTGTGCTGTTCAAAGTCAAAGGCATGGGCGAGCCTGGGATGGAGACAGGGGGCTAGTAACCACTTGCTGCCTGCCCCTCCCCCTCCCAAAGGTGAGCAGGCACCAAGGCTCAATAAGACCTGGGCCTCGGCCTTCCCATCTGCAAAACAGGGGCATCGAACAGATTGGATGGTTTCAGACTCTTGTGGAAGGATGGAGGCTGTGGGGAGAGGCCCATGAAACAGTGGTCCAGACTGGGGTGGGGCTGGGGTACAGACACAGTCATGGACCCCAGAGGATTGGCAGCGGGGAGGAACAGGGAAGGAAAGAGGGGAGCCACTGCCATACTTACCCTTGCTGTCCATACACTTCGCTGCTGGCACAGGCCGCCGTCACGGCACCCACAATGCCGCCTATGATGCCGGGAATGCCGTGCAGGTTGTGAATGCCACACGTGTCCTGGATGCGTAGCTTGGACTCCAGGAATGGCTGGAGAGGGGAGATGGGTGCTACTCAGGCCTGCGGCTGTGGCGGGGCGCGGGGAGGCCAGAGTTTTGGGGACCCCCAAATACACAGAGACCCAGGATTCTCCAGCCCGCCCCCCATCCCCTTCCTAGGGATCCCCATGGTCAGGAATACAGAAACCCCAGCATGCCCCAGCCCCCAGCCCCTTGCCTGGGACCACCCTTACCGTCAAGTACACAAAACCCAGCGTGGAGACGATGCCACAGATGAAGCCGACGATGAGGGAGCCGTAAGGCATGAGCATCATCTCGGCAGCGGTGCCCACGGCCACCCCTCCCGCCAGCGTGGCGTTCTGGATGTGCACCTGGGCAGGGGCGGCAGGCAGTCAGTCCTCTCCCTGACCCCGAGCCCACGCCGACCTGCTGTGCATGGCGCCGCCTGGCCCCAGAGCCAGGGGTGGCTCAGAGGGCACCCCAGCAAGGGACTGCGGAGCGCTCCTGTCTAGCCAGGCTCGGGACAGCCACCCGTGTCCTCCGCACATGTGTCACTCACACCAGCACACTGGGTGTGTCCCGTGTGCACGGAGCAGTGCACTTGTGTGCAAGCGGGTGAGCCCCGTTGGCACGCCTGCATGTTCCCTTTACAGCGGGGTGCCGCGCGCACCTGTGTGGCCAGGCCCACGTGTCCGATGCTTTCTACATGCAGGTGTGCCAGCGCTGGGCACCTGTGGGGCCTGTCCCTACACACACACACCCGTGTCAGAGTCCGGGGCCTCCAACAGCACCGTAGACTCTGAGGGCCCACCTGTGCTGGCTTGTGGGGACTGTTTCTGTCCCTCTCCACAAGCGCAGGAAGTAAATACGGTTATCTCTGGATGTTTGCAGATGAGGAGACTGAGGCGCAGGGAGGTGACGTGACCTGTTGAAGACCACACAGCTAGCAAGACATGGAAAGACGGCTTGATCTAGGTCTGTATGACGCCAGAGCCCCTGACCTTGAACCTTTCCACATTCCTCTTTGCAGGTGGGGGTTAGACACACACAGATGCGCTCACATCGGTGTATTTAATTCTTTTCCCCCTGGTACCTGAGTCCGCACCTCTCTGCACAGTGACTGTCCAGGGCCACCAGGGGCTCATGGCAGTGTCCCCAAATAACGTGCTCCTGGCAGTGTCTCCACACACATATGCTCTCGTCAGGAAGCTAGTGTCAGACTGTGAGATAGAGAGGCGGTCTTATTTGTAATGGAAAAATCTACTAATACCCATGGGGTTTGGCCCCTCCCCACTAATGACAGACACACCTGCCCCAGCGGTGTTATGTGAAGGACGCTGTCAACACACTGCCACACAAACCTGCCCAGTGGAGTGGACAAGGCGTCGGAGTGTGCGGGCAGGCGCGGGCAGGGTTAGGAATGCCGAGGGCCAGTGTCTGGAGGACCAGAAGCCTGGCAGAGGGCAGTTGCCCCGGCAACCCTGCTGGGCAGGTCTGATGTGGTGCTCAGCCCGGAACAGCGGTCAGCCCCCCAGCCTGTGGGGAAGCGAACAAGGAGGGGACCCAGCAGCCGGCATAATAGCATCTCCATGAGTCTGGTCCTGGGCTCTGCTGGGAACCATCTGGACGCGTCGTTTCTGCCTGAGCCTCAGTTTCATCTGCAAGACGGGTGCAGGGACCCTGACGCTGCCTGCCTCGCAGAGGCGTTGGCAGGGCGTGCCGACGGGGGGGGGGGGGGTCGTAGCCACACCTCTCCCCACAGTCCCCACTGCCCCGCCACTGCTCACCATGTCCAGCTTGCCCTTCTTGTGCAGGGCGCTGGACAGCGCCACGGCGGTGAGCACACAGGCCGCCAAGGAGCAGTAGGTGTTGATGGCAGCGCGGTGCTGGGCGTCTCCGTGATTGGACACAGCCGAGTTGAAACTGGGCCAGTACATCCACAGGAAGAGGGTGCCTGGCCAGACCAGACGGGGCCAGCGGGCCCGGGAGAAGAGGCGTTAGATGGGCCCAACGGAGCTCAGGCTGACGCCCTGTCATTTAGCTCCAGAGCTGTCAAATGACTCCCGTGCCCTCGCTCTTTCCCGTGCTGGGGGCTCCCTGCCTTACTCACTACTAGCTTGGCCTTCTACTCCACTCCAGGAAGTGTCCCCTGACCCCACAGCTCGGCTAAACACCTGCCACCCTGCTCTCACAGCACCATGAGGGAGACTTTCTCCACTGGGGGGAATTCATCCCTTCCCCTGCACCGGGAGGAACTGAAGCCGGGTTATTTAAGAGACCAGAGTGGGTGGCTGATGTGTGTTCTCTGGAATGAATGGACACAGGAGGGAGGAACGCCCTGGCCTGGCCCCAGGATGGGTACCACCGTGCCTGTTCTCGGGCATCCTAGCAAAAGCACAGGGCGACTGGCCAACTTCTTCTAGCCCCGCGGGGAGAAGGGATGAGAATATGGGATCTTAGAGGTGTCTTTGGGCACCCTCCCTCTGCCCTTCTGTCCAGGGGGACTGGTGGCCACCCATCACACCACATGGGGATCAGGTGTGCCGATGGTGGCCTGGATCCTTTATGACGACCCTCGCCCATCATGGTGGCCCTCGGTCATTGTAGCAGCTCTCACCGATCATGGCGAAGAGGTCCGAGTGGTACACAGGGCTCTGCCTTTCCTTGCTCTGATACAGGTTCGGTCGGTAGAGGATCCAGGTCACTGTGAGCCCAAAGTAGGCGCCGAATGTGTGGATGGTCATGGAGCCCCCTGCATCCTTCACCTTGGGTACAAGGGGCCTGTCAAGCTCATGTCACCTCTCCTTCCCTCCTCGTAGCACCTCCTCCCCAACACCACACACACACACACACACACACACACACACAGGTCCGGCTGTCTATGACTTGATGAGTTATGGGATGGAGCCCGGGGCCTCCACAGACCAGTTGATTAGGAAGAGGAGAAATTGGGGATCTCTTAAACCAGGCTGTAAGCCTGTCAGCAAAATGTCAAGACACCCTCACCCAACAGATGGGATTGTGCCCAAGTGGAGAAACCCAGTCTTGGAAGGGGCTTGCTCCTGACAAGGGGGGTAGCAGAGCTAGAACCCACGGCAACCCCCATCTAGCTTGCCCCCCACTAGCCTCCATCTTATCTCAGTTCCGGGGTGCTCTCCCCTTCCCTCCGGGTCTCCCCTCTACACTTTTCCTTCCACACAAGCACCCCTGGCCCAACACCACCCATCCAGACTGTCGTGACCCATTTCCCTATGTCCTGTCACACTCCCTGCCCTCCAACCTCCCAGCTCACATCTCACTGTCCACCCCAGGCCCACCCTCCTTTCCTTGTCCCCAAAGTCAGAGCAGGCAGAATTGGTCCCCTCCCCATGTGTCCGGCCCTGGGCCTGCCGCCCTACCCCACCGCGTGCCTCTGGACTTCTTAGCTCTCAGGTCCCTCATTTACAAAGTGGGGGTGATCGTGATGACCTCGCAGATATGTCTCAAGGATTAAACTAGACACCTTTGTAAAGTACCCGGCCCTTGACAGGTGCCTGATGGATTTCGCCTTCCTCCCCCCGCCCGCCCACGTCCCCTCTCTTCAGCCTCCTCTTGCCTCTTAGAACCAATCTCAGAGGAAATGCCAGTCAGAATCACAGACCCATTCCTTCCGTTCAGCTGGGGAGAACCCAGCCAGAGCGGTAAATGTGTCGCCCAAGGTCATAGAGTTTCTCGCCGAGTTGTTGGCACTGCTGGTGGGCGCCTCTCCCAGCTGTGCGACCTTGGGTGAGCCTCTTAACCTCTCTGAGTCTCAGCTTTCTCATCCATGCAATGGGGTTAATAATTGTGCCTGTCTCAGCGATAACCCATGTGGGGCATGCCCATGAAATGTCGCTGCTCCCACTTTAGAAATGAGGACACTGAGGTTCAGAAGGTTAAGCCACTTGCCCAGGTTGAATTGAATCCAGCTGGCATGTCTCCCCCAGCCCTCTTTCCCTATCCTCCTACTGTCCCCTCAAGTGTCCACTCCATCTTCACCCCCATTCTGATCCCTGCTCACCTCTAGCAGGCTAAGGAGGATGAACTCATTCACTGAGAAGAGGGTCACTTGGAAGAGAGTCATGACGAGTAGCTGGATAGGGCTGACTTTGCCCAGAATGGCCCCAAAAGCCACACACACAGATCCCACGCAGAAGTCGGCGTTGATGAGGCTGTGGGGAGACAGGGCAGGGAAGGGGCCCGTGGGCTGTGGTCTCAGGGTGCTTTCGATGCGCCCGGGGGGAGGGCCCAGGCCCAGCCGCTGGAGAATAGACACTGAGGTGCCTCTACAGCCTCAGGCTTAGCAGGAGGGAGACCCTCCAACGGCGCTTGGACACCTGGGGACTCGCTGAGTAGGGAGCAGAGAGTGTGTGTAGCATGTGTCGCTGGCGAGGTGTCCTCTGGCTGAGAGAGGAGACGCTCACAGCCCCAAGCCCGGGCTCTATTCCTGGCGGGATGCCGGTGACCCCGGCCCAGCCCAGTGCGCCCCGCTTTCCGGGCCCGCCCCTCACCCCGGGCCCCGCCCCGGCCCCGCCTCGCTCACTTCTCCACGCCCACGAGAATGTAGCCGTCTTGGTAGGAGTGAAACCAGCCCTGCATGAGCAGCGCCCACTGGATGCCGAAGGCCGCCAGCAGGAAGTTGAAACCCACGGAGCTGTAGCCGTAGCGCTGCAGAAAGGTCATGAGGAAGCCGAAGCCCACGAAGATCATCACATGCACGTCCTGGAAGCCTGTGGGAAGAGCAAGGCCGGGGCGCTGACAGCTCCCCCTGTCCGCCCTCGCCCGCGCCGGTGGGCGGTGGGTATTGGAATTTGGCGCCAGGCTCATGGATTCCACTCAGGGTCTAGGTCTAGAACCCAGACCTCCTGTGGCCTTGCCCCCTCAACCCCGTTCCTTTACTGCGGAGAACTTAAGGTCGTCTGGGTAGCAGTCTTGGCTGGCCAAGCACATCAGTTGATGGCCCAGAGGAACAGGGAACATGTTCACATGCCACCCTCGCTCCCAGCAGGGGCAACTTCCAGCATCACTGAGACCTGAATTTGGACAGATGTATCTAGAAAGTCACTCAACATCCTTGAGTCTCAGCGTCTTCTGTAATGCTTACTCTCCAATGCTGCAAAGATTAAATTGCGAGTGTGCACGGTGTCCGTCCCATCACAGATGCTCAAAATGGGCGAGTGTCATTAGTCATTATTACTTTATTATTGGTACTTGGGCACAGTCTAATAATGAGTCCCGACCCGGCTCTTCTACCAACTCACAGCGGGGCCTTCACAAGCCACTTCCCCTCCCAGAGCCTCAGTTTTCTCAACGGTAAAACCAAACGGAGGGATTAGAATGATCTCAACGGTCCTTCCAGGGCTAACGTTGCGTGGTTCTAGATTCCCGGAATATAATAGAAGGCAAAGAGCTTCGAGAAGCGAAGACAGTAAAAGAAAGTATAAGGTGTAACCAGAAACTCCAGGTGTCCCAGGACACAGTGGCCAGATCGAAGGGCTCCCACAGGCCAAATTAGGGACCCTTTGAACACCAAAATAATCGTGTGCTATAATGAATTAAACCCATTAAAAAACAGGAACACAGAATAGGTAAATAAATAAAGGAGCTAGCAGGGAGGGCTCTTGCTTACAGCAGAATGCTGGGCACCCGACTGTTAAATGTGGAATGAACGCTGAAGTTGGAAAACTGTCCTTTTCACCGTGAAGTTTCCATCACCGATGCTAAATCCAGGGAGAAATTTTGATGAAGAGCAGGACATTTGCATTATCTTAAACTACCTCCCCACAAACTACTGATGAGTTGCAGGAGAAGAATAAAAAACCCGGTAATTATATAGTAGAGAAATTGGGCAACACCTTGACTAGGTGATCACAATGAACATCACCAGCGTGGGACAGAAAGACACCACGCACCTTCAGATGCGGTGTTCTGAGAAGGCGTCGCAGCCGAGAATGCATAATCCTAACCTAATCGTGAGGAAACACCAAATACAAAACGAGTAGCAGGCTGTTAGACAGGGGTGAGGCTCTATTCTTGAAAAAATATCAACATCATAAAAAAGATTGTGGAAACGTTCCGGGTCGAAAGAGGCTAAAGGGACATGCCAAGTAAATCCAGCACCTGACTTGTGACCGAGGCCTTCCTGACCGCCTGGCTTTAAGCTGGTTGTCTCCCTCGCGCATCCTCTTCTTTTTAGTTGATGGTACAGTCTGCAGTTGAGTTTGTTTTTCTAGCCCACTAGACTCTGAAACTCCAAAAAGGCAAGGCCGTGCCTGCTTCCTGTGCGCTGATATTTCCTGGCACCTAGGGGAGCGCCCGGGTCGACTCAGTACCTCTCCACGAACGAACGAATGACTGTGGTTGTTCTCTCCGCAGCAGCTGGACGTGCCAGCCGGGTGGCTGTCGAGGAGCCCGAGGTGGGATGTCACGATCAGGTAAGGCAGCAGCCCCTCTCTGGTGCAACACCTGCCATCCGCAGCGTGACTAGGCCCTGGTGCCCACTGCAGTTTGGTCAGGTTGGGGGCAGCCATGCTTATGCTACAGCTGCCCTGCCCTTGCTTGTACAGATAGGAATCTGCCCTCGTGTGTCCCCTGCAGGCTTCCTTGAGGCCCAGGCCGCAGCCACAGACCCCTTGGCTAGCAGCCACCTGCGAGAGGCTCACGGGGACCGGCACACAGCAAGATAGGGGCAGGGGACAAGCTGATGCGGGAGAGCTGTAGGTCTTTCTCCAGTGTGGCGCTCTGAGCTCGGAGACCTGTGTGAATTTACACGAACGGCAGCTCGGCTCGTGTGTCACAGCGTGTGCCACCGATTCCGCGTCTTCCCAAGTTTCCTGGCCGATCACTTTTCCAGCTGTTGTGAGGGAAACTGAGCTAATGTATGTGAAGCAGCATACATGGTATTATGGTTATTCTCGGGAAGAACTGATGGGTGACAGACTGGAGGAGAGGCGTGAAAGAGAGGGAGGCTACACGTTCAGATGATGAGGATTCCAGGGGAAGGGAGGGGAGCTGGCAGGATGGCCGGGCTGTCGATAAACACAGGGAAGCGGGTACAGGTTGCTGGGATGGGAAGGGAGGTGCCGAGTCAAGTGCTGGCCGTGGGGGTTTGAGGCCACCCCGGGAGCCGGGTGTAAGGGGCAGTGAAGCCGGGGTCTGAGACTGGCAGGGCTGCGAACAGAGCTGTGAGTCGGAATGTGCAAGTGACGAGGTGGCCAGCCTGGAAGCTAGCGGGGTAGACGGGGAGGGCGCTGGCAGGGCGGTGGGAGGAACCGTGGGAAAAGGCCTTTCAGGGAGAGGAGTGTCAGCTCCTGGTGGCACAGACGGACCATTCCGGCAGGGGTGGGGCCGAAGAGGACTGCGGGGCACCCTACCTGGGAGATGTTTGCAATTTCAGGGCCGCCTTTGTCCCCGCTGTGGCCCAAGAGCAGGAAGCCCTCCACTTCCCCGTGCTTCTCCCTGCCTGTCCCCCTCCCGCCAGCTCTCTGTCCCTCTCCCTGCCTCTCTCCGACCCTCTCCCGAGCAGCTCTTGTCCCCTTCCTCAGGCACGAAGACACTAGCTTCTCTCCCCCACTCCAACCCACTCCCTGGGTACCTCTTCGATTTATTCTCTTTAATCTCTTTATCTCCAAAACTAGTGCTAATTTAGAACCAAAATGTGCCAATTTATTAATTTATTTCATAAAGCTTGGTGCTACTTAAAATGATGCTTCTAATAGTAATGGTTTGAAGGTCCAGACTGTGTGGCCTTCAGCAAAGACGCAAGCTCTCTGATCTGCAGTGTCTTTTCCTGTAAAATGGGGGTAGCGACAGTGCTCAGGGAGTGCTCACCTCTGAGGTTCGCGGTGCACATTTAGTGAGGTGATCCCACCAGCGCCCTGGCTGAGGCCTTTAGCAATTGCTCAATCACAGTAGCTACTGTTTCTCTTTTTCTCTTCCAAGACTGACCAGCTTTGTACTGGGTTGGAGCCTTGCTAAGAGTCAGTGGAGGTTGGTGAGACCTCCGCCCTCTTTCCCTGGCGGCCCGACCCAGAACCTGCTCTCTGCACACCTGGGCGTCCCTGACAGGGCATGGCCTCAGGCTGGCTGCAAGTCCTAAGAGCTGCCACAAGGGGGCACCAGTACACAGCCGTTCTCACTTTCCCCTTCCGCTTCCTCACTCACTCTTCCCTCCCAGGATGATGGGTCCCCAACGAAGCTGGCCAGGTCTGCGAAATCTGAGGACAAAGTTTCCCACACCAGTGGGGTATGGCAGCTCCATCCCGTCTGCTGCATGGTCACAGAAAGAGGGGTGCCCTGCAGTGGCCTGGGTCCTGCCCCTGCCCGTTTTCTGCAGGCTATGCCCAGGCTAAACTGGTCCCTCAATTTTCCAAGGCTCTGTGGCCACCTCTGCCACACCTCAGAGCTGACCACAGAATCACCTCATCCCTGCAAACTCTCCTGGGAACACCGTCGGGGTGGCACTGCCATAGAGGCCCCGGGGAAACAGGTGGTCTATGGGGGAAGGACTTGGCTTGTGCCATTGACCGACCAGCTGAGAGCTGAGGTTGGGCAAATCTCTGACCTCTGATTCCTGCATCGTACCGTAACACGGGAACAAATCCATGCCCTGCCTGGCAGCACTTGCAATGCAAAGAGCAGTTGTAAACGGGGCGCACCCAAAGTGCCGTAAGAGTTGAAACTAATACTCGGAAGATAATCCTTGGTCCCATCTCTAAGGAGATGCTGAGCCTCCACTTAAATACCTTCAGCGACAGAGCACTCACTCCCTTGCGAAGAAACTCAATACCAGCATTTACTGCCCTCTCATTTCATGCTGTGAGATGCACCCTACCAGTCAACTGCCATCTTCAATCTTCCCAGAGATCCTGTGCATTACATAACAGTCCCACTTCACAGATGAGCCAACGGAGGCTCACAGTGGTTAGGGAGTCGGTGGGCTAACTCCATTTAGTGATGGACCCTGAGCTGTTCCGTTCCAAAGTCCAGGTTGCAGTGCCCTCTGCTGGTGGGAAAGCTTGTCCTTCATTAAATGGAGCTGAACCAGGTACAGGTGGCCAGGAGCCCGCCTGAGTGCATGAAACAGCCCCTCAGTGTTTGACTCCTGTGTCCTCTGTCCTTGGTCCTCTCTTGGAAATGTGTTTTGCTCCTCCCTCAGTCTTCCCAAGAGCCCAGGCTTTGATGGCTTCTCCCTGGTCAGTCTCTGCCAGACACTGCCCGTGGCCATGCAGGTCCCGCAGCACCGAGCCATAAGGAAGCTTCATGTTCAGCAGCGGTGCCCACGGCGCAGGCCTCAGAGGGCACCGCCAGGGCAGGTCCCCAGCTGGCTCAGTGCCTGCTGCCTGCCAAGGGCCGCATGCCCAGGCAGCTGTCCTCAGGCCCTCCTGAGCCCCAGCCCCAGCCAGCTAGAGCTGGACTCCCCTGGCAACTGAGATGCCCACAGGGCTCCAACCCCCCCTGGGCAGGAGCAAGGTTACGGAGTGTTGATGGCCTGGAGCCAAGAACCTGGAAGGTACCACAAGGCCTTGGGACTCCACCCGGGCCAGGAAGCCATGTGCCCTCTAACTCGTAACCATGGCCACCATGACCAAGTGCGCCCAAAAAGGGTGAGGCAGGAGGAAAGGGGAAAGGTGAGACTCGAGGGAGGAGAGTGGTCCAGGCATGCGTCAGATTCCCAGAACGCCCACCCTGGCTCTCTGCTTCCCTAGCCGAAGGACCTTCGCAAGATACGTTTCCGCTCTGGCCTTAGTTTCCTGGTGTGGAAAAAGGGAGTCATCACAGTGCCTTCCTCATCGGTGGTGGTGACGCGTGAAGGGGAGAACGCTTGTACGGCCCGAACCGTTGCCACTGCTTCCGGCCCTTGCCAAGGAGTCCCGAGGACAGTTTCTCTCCCACATCCCTCTCCTCTCTGCCACTTCCTGCTCAGATGACGGAGAGCTCCCCGGCACCCACAGGGCACCTTGCAGGAGAAACTCAAGACCCTCCTTGATAACTGGGGCTGTCTCCCTCCTCTCCCTTTCTCAAACCCTCTTCTGCGGCCACACAGAGCCACTCAGCCCACACCCCAGCATGGGGCCCCTCGGCTGTCCTGCCTCTCACCCCCCCCCCACTCGCTGTCCCACTGCTGTCCAGGAAACTGTCACACGTCTCTTCTGCCCAAGCACTTGACCCCATTGAGGCCCAGGGTGTTGGGTGTACCTCTCTTCTCCACAAATCCGGGAGCACCTTAGGGCTAGAGAGACCCAGGATGTTCACCTCATTTGTCCAGAGTGGTCATAAGCCCTTAGTCCTGGGAAATTCCTATTGGCACAACTCTCCCACCCTCCTCTCTCAAAAGTGTCATGTGGTCGATAAGTTGTAGGAAAGCGTTGAGTGAGTAAGTGAAGGTGAAGCATGACACCTGGGTGGGCAGGTGTGAAGGGGATGGGGACAGGACTTGAGGAGACCTGAAGACTGTACCCCTCACTGGTGAGGTCCTATAGCCCTGGTGGCAGGGTCTCGAGGCCTCCTGCTGCTCAGACACATCGAGGGCCTGCGAATGCTCATAGGAGGCCCTGTGCCTCATGCTGTACTGAGGGGCTGGCTCTACGGCCAGCCGGCGGAGAGATAAGCAAGAGGTGAAGGTGTGGAACAGGCAAAGGAGGGCCTCGGGCCGGCCCGCCCCACCATTTGCCGGGTCTCCCACCAAGCGGCATGTAAAGGCAGGCGATGGGAAGCGTGGATTCGGAGTCTAAATTCCGAGGCCTCAGCTGTCAAGATCTCTTAAAACGTGGCCCCAAGCGGAGCCCAGCAGAGGCTGTGGTCTCATCAGCACAGGGCATGACATACTCCCCCTCCTGTCCCCTCCCTTCTGTACTTCCGTTAATGCAGTAGAGATTGTGCTAGCTTTTCGGGAGCCCCTTAATAGAGCTGGCTCCCGCTGCGTCCGTGGCACACACCCCATCTTTTCTGCACAGGGTCTGCCATCCTGAGTGCGTGCAGTTATTAATTTGGAACTAAGTAAAATGCCATTTCTGGAGGTACGGAATCCCGTCACTGCCGTGGAGGGGACACTGTTGGTGTAGGTGGCTGCCGGAGATAAGTTTTAGGGTCTCTTCCAAAACTAACAGGACACAGCATGGGAGCACCCACAAAAGGTGGTCATTGGGTGCTGGTAGATGGTGCGGAAACCAGAAAGCACATGGGCACAGAGGCTCCTGGGCTGGGCGTCTGGAGGCTGGGCTCCCCCGAGTGACCTTGGACCAGTGCTTCCAACCCCCGAGGACTAGGATGTCTGTTGTCACTGCTCTTCTAGTGATCGCTCACGGCGAAGTAAGGATTCCATGCCCGGCACTGTCTCCCGCCCGCCTCACCCCACCCCTGCAAGTTAGGCAGGTTCTGTGATTATCCCCATTCCACAGATAAGGACCCTTAACTTTAGCGAGGCTGACATTTGCCTAAGGTCACCCACCTGGTGAATGGCAGAGCCCAGAGCGAAGTGAGGTGTGGCGATTCCAAGCCATGCTCTAAACCACGGCGCTTGGATGCCCAGGGATTTGGGGGTGCGCCTTCTCCCTCTCCCAGCCAACAGAGTTTGGGTGCCATGGTCCCACCCACCTCTCCCGGCAGCAGGGCTGGCAGGTATATGAGCCACCGTGGCCCTTGCCCTGGAGAGTACGGGTACAGCTGGACAAGGGAGCCAGGGTCACCCACCTCCCGGGGGCTAAGATGGGGCTTAGGTCTTTCGAGGACCTCACGTCTCTGATAGAAGGCTGGAGACCTCTGATGGCACCCGGAGTGAGCGCACCCCCTTGAGGTTTCCCTGTGACTCTTTCCCGGGGAAAAGGAGTTCGTGCGCATCGAGCCATTTCTCCGGCGTGATCCCCAGAGCCAGGAGTGCCTCCGTGGGGCTGGGCGGGGGACCGTGGGCAGCATCTCCAACTCCGGCCCCCGCCCTGGTTCCCAGCGTGGGCTGCAGAGGTGCGGCCAGGCAGGACTCTGGGCCAGGTGGGGACCCGCTCAGCTGTGCCGAGCGCGGCCCCGCAGGGCGGCGGCACTTACTGGGGTAGCGATAGTAGAATTCGTTGTCGAGGTCGCTGGAGGAGTTCGCGTGCTGCTTGTCCTCCACCCAGTGGGCGTCCGCGTCGGGGTTGTAGCGCACGAACACGCCGAAGAGGACCACCAGGGCCACCTGCAGGAGCAGGCAGGTGAGCGGCAGGCGCCAGCGGAGGTCGGTGTTCCAGGCCATGCTGCAGGGTCGCCTGGCCCGGAGGGCAGCGGCCGGTTCCGACGCTCGGGGAGCCGGAGAGGCTTTTAAGACCCGGGCAGGGGCGGGGCGGGGCGGCGGCGGGGTGCGGAACAGCTGACCCTGGTGCCGCCCGCGCGCTGCGCGCTCGCCCAACCAGCGAGGGGACCCGCGCGGCCCGGCTCGCCCTCCTCCTGGGGCCTCCGGAGGGACAACACCGGGGTGGGGCTGAGAGGGCAGTGTGCAGGGGCGCCAGTGCCCCGACCTCTCGGGAGCCCGGCCTGGCCCCTTCGGTGCCGGTGAACCGAGAAGACGGAGCCGCATCATTTATTTGCTTCGCACCGAGATGAGGATGAAGACATTCCCAGACGTGGATCGCCAACTTCGCCATCATCACGAGCCCTTTTCTTTTTCTGATTTACGAAATTCGCACAGGGTCCATGCAAAACCAGGGAAAGTCTGAGAAACTGCCACAGGCCAGAGGCGCCTGGAGAGAGGTGACAACAGAATGCGAGACGGTACCACGATGGCATCCTGGAACAGAAGGAGGATGTCGGTGGGAAAACGAGTGAGATGTAAATAACGTCCGAAGCTGAGTTAGTTAGTGGCGATGCGCCCGTTGGTTCCCCAGCTGTGAGCGGTGATGCCCCCTGGTCCTGTAAGATGTTAACAGTAGGGAGACTGTGGGGAGTATGCTTTGTGCTTTCTCTGCAAGTTTTCTGTGAATCTAAAATTGTTCCCAAAGAAAAGGATCTTAAACTGGGGGGGGGGGGGGGGCGGGGAAACGCACATGAAAGAGTTTAGTTAGAACGCTTTAAGCGTTTTTCACAAGTTCATTGAGCTATGACCAGGAATTATCTATTGGTTACTGTGCATGATCTTGACATGAGTTAACTGTGGAATTTAAGTTAAATCTACGCTTAGTCTATTTTGTCAAGATGACTTTGATTTTCTAATTTTTCTTTCTTTCTTTCTTTTTTTTTTTTTTTTTAAATGTAGTCCTGGTATATTGTAGAGGTTTTGGGAAAAAACAGAAAAGCACAAAGAAGAAACTAAGAACTACCTGTAGACTCATCATCAAAAAATAATACTAATAAGAGCGAGGGACTCATGCTATATAATACTGGTTTATAGCCTGCTTTATTCAACATTTTGTAAATGTAAATATTTCCCATATTCTTTTTCTTCTATAATATCGTTTTTAATGACGGCGTATACCATGCTGTACCTAGCTAATCTCCTAGTGTTGGACAATGAGGTGATTTTTTTTTATTTGTTTGGTGTTATAAATAATGCTGGCATCAACATCCAGGCATATAAGTCTTTGCCCAGGTTTCCATGAATTCCTAAAGGCAGAACTGTCTTGATACATTTTGCTACATTTCCCCCGCAAACAAAGCATGCGCCTCATGACCCAGCCCTGAGAGTAGTTGGTGCCCGTGCATCCTCATAGATGCTGGATTTTAAAAGAAATTGTCACCAGTTTGGATCCCAGATTTATAAAAGGCACAAATGCCATGTAGATTGCCCAAGGCTGAGCACCTGGGAACTCGAATGTGGCCCGCCGCACCGGCATGGGGCACCGGGGTGTCCACACTCCCTCAGCACAAGAAGCAGCCTGCTTTAAGACACAACCAGATGCTGCAGGAACAATGCCAGCAAGAGGGACCATTTATCATGTGCCTGACGTGACCGGAGACCTCTAGACATAGTCTAATGATCAACAGAACCCTTGCAAAGCGGACACTGGAGCCCACCCGACAGATGAAGAACATGAATTCTTAGAAGGGCCAGGGAGCATGCTGGAGTTCAAACGCTGGGCTGTCTGAGCTCACTGCACCATGCCTGGCCGCTCTGGGCAGGGCCAGAAGGAAGGCCTGGTTTCAGGTACCCGCACCCTCTGTCTAAGCACACAGTAGGGGGAGTGAATGGAGGGCAGGGAGACAAGAGCTGAGGAACTTTGGGGATGAAGTGGGAGGGGATGCTCAGGCCTCTAGAGTTAATCCATTTCCATGGAGGCCGTGAGCTTCCTTATGGTAGGGGTGATGTCTTATTTTTAACTCCAGGAGTTAAACATATTTGAATGTGAGGAGTGGGCACTCAGGGAGGGTTTTGGAAGGAGGAAGGAAAGGTGAGTAATTTTCTTTGAGCACCTACTGTGTGCCAGGCACTGTCCATTGAGCAAAAGAGGCAAGATCTCTGTCCTCGTGGGACTTTCCTTTGGTTAGTGAGGGGGTAGTGGTGACAAAAAGCAAACAAATAAGTAAAGTATATAGCATGTTAGAGGGTGATAAGGACCATGAAGAAAAATGATGCCCCCTACCTCTAGCTCGTACTATACAAGAGAAGGCACATGTAACTTGCCCCAGTGGTTAAAGCAGAATCCAGCACCTTCCTTGGCAGGATAGAGGCGGGTTGAGGAGAGGTTGGGAGGCACTTGGAGTGATCAGGGTGGGCTTCATAGAAGAGGTGAACTGATTAAGGATTTGCAGAGGAAGTAAGAGATAAACCTTTTCCCTTCTGCTGTCTGGCTCTTGTCTCATCAACCTACACCAGAGGATTCCAAGCTGTCTCCTACCCCAGCCCCACACTTCTGTTGACCCCTAGAAGGCTGGAATCCTGGGCTTGTCCTCTGAGACCAGGGTTTAAGGAACTGGCTGCTCAGGTTGATGGGGCTGGGCCGGGCTTTACCCAAGGAGCCAGATACTTCCTCCTAAGTCGTGGGTGCCTTGTCAAGTGTGGTGATGAGGGAGAATGACTGGGAAGGGGGAGAAGCAGGGTGTGGCAGCCACATGTCAGGCCAGAGGCGGGTTGCAGGTTGAAAACAAGGGTGATTCAGATTATCGGGCTTCCAGGCTCATGGCCATAGTGAGGGAGCCGGCAGGGGCAGTCCCTGCCCCTTTCCTCTGCCCATCCCTCTTAGCACATCATCATCAGCACCCTTGTCCTCCTTGACCTCGGTCCCACAATGAGCCTGAGGCTGTGGCAGGAGCACTAAGCTAGGAATCAGAAATTCTTGGGGCTGGTCCCCATTCCGCAAATTTGGTCAGAACACACAACCTTCCTGGGCCTTATTCCCTTCGTCTGCAAATGACCACCTCTAGCCCGCCCTGTGCATCACCCTGATCTGCTGTGACACCCCAAGGAGAACACACAGCATGATGCTTAGTATCTGGACTCAGAGGTTCAAAGGGGCCAGGGTTTGAGTCCCAGCCTTGCCACTTCCTAGCTGGGTGACCTTGGGCAAGTTGCTTAATCTCTGGGGCCTCCATTCTCCCATCCATATAAAGAGGCGACAGTAGTGCTCGCCTTTCAGGATGATTGTGAAGACCAGATAACTCTAAGGTGTGTCATGCTTTTGACATAGAGTGTGGTAGTCAGTGCTTTGAGGAAGCAGTAGCTCTCATTTGCATCTGGAAATGAATGGGTAAGTCCTCTGTAAGATGTCGTAAATGTGATTGCGGCTTGCATCCATCATGTGGATAATGACATTCTTCTCTGGTGCTGTCTGGAAAGTCTGCAAAGGCAGAGCTCAGGAGGGCAGGCCCCAGGCCCTTCCCAGAGCCAGTGCTGCTGGCCCGTGGGGGCGGGGGGGTGGGGGGCGGAGGACGCAGGCCTCTGTGCAAAACTCTCTCTTCTACGACAACTTGTGGGATCAAAAATAAGGTCACCAGGCGTGGGAAACTGGACATTCTGTGCTCTATGATGGGCTGATCTGAGAAGGACATAGCATCCCATTCATGCTATTTTTGCCAGAAACACATACCCTGAATTTAATCATGCAGAAGCAGCAGACAAACCCAAATTGAGGGCTGTTCTGCAAAATAACTGGCCTGGATTCTTAAAAAAAAAAAAAAAAAAAAAGAATTTGAGATTGCACTTACCACACTCTGTAAGGTTACATTTACTTATCTCTTTGCCCCAGTTGATTTCTGGCCATGGAGGTCACGGGGCTGATGGCGGGGCAGAGGGCACTGAGGCTGGTCTGTGCCTGGCGTTAGGGTAGTTTGATTATCTAGGTCCCTGTATCCCCCACAACTCCCTTTATAGGAACCTAAAGTGGGTTGGGCTCTGGAACTAGAAAACACTCCGAAGGACGCGCTCCAAGGACTTTGAGATGGACCAGTGATAGTAAAGGAAGGAGGGGAACAAAGGCCCGTGCTGACCCCAAGGTCCTTCGCATCCCTCGACCTGTGCCCACCCTCCATAGGCCCTGCTTCCTCAGCCCAGGGCTCTTCTGTTCCCATTGGTGCTGGTGGGAGGTCTGCCTGGCACACCTTCAGGGTTCTGCTCCGTCCTGGCAAGACTCCCCCCGCCCCCCACACAGTCTGCTGAAGCCCTTTCCGACCTCATTCCAGCTCTTCCTCATCAGCGTCTCTGATGGATGCTGCCTTCTGACTGTCCCCAGCGGCTCCCCGCCCCCATAATCCATCTCTCACTCCTTTTAGGAATATAATTTTAAAAAATATTTTTATTACACGCAACGACACGTGTTTGTTTCTTCTCCTTTCTTTAAACAGTTTCAGGGGCCCCTCTCTAAACTGCCCATCCTGGTCCCCAGCTCCCATGTCTGACCTCCATGGTCAACTCACCCTGAAACTCACCTCTCCAGGGTCTGTGTTCACGTGGAACACCTTTTCAAACCAGGAGAAATTGAGTGAAGGCAGTTCCACATAGGCTAATGATCCGCATATGGGCCTTTTATCAAATAATGGTCCAAACGTGGCGAGGGAGTCAGGGCCCCTGGGAGGGGTCCTTGGCAGAGCTGAGAGTAGTGAGAACGATCCCCAAACACATCCCTGCTCCCTCACACCTTTGCCTTCAAGAGCTTAACAATGACAGAGAGTCGAACCTAATTACAGCTTTCTAGATGAAGAGCTGTTCTCCTCCACAGCAAGGAGACCAGTTTTCTTCCTATTTTAAATTCTTGGGGAGAAAGCAGAAGACATTGAATTAAATGCAGCAGGAGAGAGCAGGGCTTAGAAAGAAGAAGACTTGCCAAAAGGCTGGTGAGAACGGCAGGACCTGGCCGTGACCTGGCGGGCGCAGTTGGGCAAGCCAGGAAGTTCTGAGCACAGAGACAGATGTGAATCAGCTGCACTGATGGGTGGGCCCGAGCCGAGCCCTGCAGTCGGGCCTGCTGCCATTGAAGGGCCAGCAGTGGCACAACGTGCCTAGGGAGCGCTTCAGTCACGGAGGACTTCTGGACAGCGCTGGTTCTGCGATGCAGGAGGGCTGGGCAGGAACCTGCCACGGCGACAAGACTCACCCATGAGGACTAAACTCTTGTCCGTTT
This sequence comes from Rousettus aegyptiacus, assembly GCF_014176215.1. Lineage (NCBI taxonomy): Eukaryota > Metazoa > Chordata > Mammalia > Chiroptera > Pteropodidae > Rousettus > Rousettus aegyptiacus. The sequence continues at coordinate 52,061,133 of NW_023416289.1, read as the reverse complement.
TCTTTCCTGACTGACACTCCCTCATCTGTCAGAATTCATCATAGGTATCACTTCCTCCAGGAAGCCCTCCCTTAGGACTCTAAGCACACCGCAGTGAACTCTGCGACTTAGCCTCTTCCTTCTCCAGACCGTAGGTTCCTGGAGGGGGGAGAGCAGGTGATTCCTCATTGTGTCTCTTGTGCTCGGCAGGTGCTTGGGAGATGCGGATGGGGTGAAGGAAGGAAGGAGGAAGGCATGGAGGGAAAGATAAAGAGGCAGGAGGAAGAGAGAGAGGAGGGAGGCAATTAGGAGTGAGAAAGAAGGATGAAGGGAATAGGAGAAGAGGGAGGAAGGAAGGGACCAGGAGGGCAGAAGGCAGGGAGAAGGATGGGAGGGAGGGATGCTAAACTTACACAGACGCCCAAGGTTCTGTGTAAGCGATGGACGGTGGTTTATCAACAGCAACACCACCCCGGGCTTTCTGGCAGCTGGGTCTTGGGCTGCTACCCATGTTCTGTCCCATGCAGGCCCAGCCCAGGGAGAGGAGTCAGCACGGGCTAGTGGGTCCTGAGCATCTGAGCTTGGGATGGTGGGGGGTCGTGATGGGCACAGGTTGACAAGTGAGGGGAGACAGCTCTGGGGGCCAGAGGAGAGTTTGGCAACAGATGGGACTGTACAAATTCCTGTTAGATCTGGTTCTTGGCATTTCTACTCGATGGACAGAATTTCAGAGCTGTGTTCTCAGAGCAAAATGTACTCTCATTTACTGTAATGTTTTTCACGAAATGGCAATAGCATTATTGTCATTCCTGAATATAAAGAAAAGGAAGCTCATTATAATTGATACAAACCAAGGAAAGAACACAAAAATGGCCTGAAATCCCAGGGATCACTATTGTCAGCATTTTGCTGCATATCGTTCTAGAATTTATATATATTTTAAACTTGTATATATTTAACTAGATATTTAATAATCTATTTATATATACATATTTAAATATATAAACATTTTAGAAATAGTTTCCTTGTAAATTAGCAGCAATATCATTCATTAAGTCAAATATTGTAGGAGAAACAGAGAGTTGGGCAACATCGAAGATTGAGATATGGAAAAGGAGAGGTTTCCTCTTCAAAGGATAAATACCGTGTGATTCCACTCGTATGAGTTACCTAGCATGGGCAGATTTGTAGGGACAGAAAGTCGGGTGTTTGTGGCCGGGGTCTGGGACGAGAGAGGAATGGGGGGGGATGTTATTTTCATTGGCACAGAGTTTCTGTTTGGGAGACGAAAAAGTTTCTGGAAATGGATGGTGGTGGCGTATCCTAAAGTCCACAGAACCGTACATTTAAAAATGGTTAAAATGGTCAATTTTATGTTATTTATATTTTACCACAAGTTAAAAATAAACTTAAAAAAAACTCGAAAGGTGGGGGAAAACCCTATGGGAGCGTATACAAGCGCTACTAAGATGGTTATCTGGAGCGGAGGTGGGTAGACACGGAACAGCCGTGGGACGGGGACTTTCACTTTGTTCCTTCTAATACTCGATCAGTGAATGTGTTGCCTCATCAGAATGTTAAGGACATAAAGAAAAAGAAAGTTCTTCCTGATAGTGAACCGAAATCTGTCCCACAACTGTGACGAACAGGTCAGATTCCTCCTCTAGGTGACAGTCCTTGAAGTCCTGAAGAGTATTCCGCTCCCTCTGAGCGTCAACTCTTGAGTTCTCTGTGCCTCTCTCTCAGTGCCGGGGCCACCGAGCGCTGTAGAGGGGTGTCCGAGTCTGTGGGCTCTCTGACGGCCATTCGTGGTTTGGGGATGTCCACCATCTACTCCCTTCTGCCCCCATAGCATCCTACTTCTCCTCTGCGGAATCTCCCATTATGCACAGTCTCTGTTGGTGAAGTCCTGACTCCCTACTCTGAAAGCAGAAGGTACCGACGGTCCAGTCAGGAGGCTAGCATGTGACTCAACCCGTCGACTTGCTCTTCCTGGGCTCTGCTCTTCCGAGTGCTGCAGGGTGGCCGGGTGCCTAGAGGTGGTGTTTTTTCTATGAGTGGTGGGCTAGAGGGATAGTCCCTGTGCTTCCTCCTTTGTGGGGGTTCCCGCTGTCCAGGCCTCCAGAGCTCCTTGGTTCTGGCACGTTTTCCACTCCAGGAACTTCCAGCCTCCTTCAATGCTGTGAGCCCTAAAGGCTGTGGACCCCAAGAGGGAATACACCTATCAGAAATAACTTTTCGTGGGTAACTGGGTCTAAATTCATAATTAGAGTCTAATGGCTATTGTTCACAGGGAGCTTCTCGTGCACTCTGCCTTCAGAAAAAAAGCCACAGACCAGGCTGTCAAGTGTCCTGCACTGCATTCCTGCCAGCTGAGCCGAATTTTATAAAGGAGTCCCCAGACTCATATTTTGGCCAATGAGCTGAGACCTGCCCCATCCAATTGGAGCTGCCCAACTATAGCCTCATTTTCATGTTTAGTGACCAATCAGAGCAGCTCCATGATGACCAATTAGGATGTGGGATTCAGACTAATCAGAACAATGCAATTTGGACCAATCAAATTGCAACTTTGGATCCCTCATTTGCATGAAAATGGACCAATCAGAGTCCAGGACAGGCCTCCCCTTTGTCTCAGAGGAGCACACTTTCAGGTTCCTTGGAATGCTGTGTTTCCTTGGTTTGCAACGTTCACTTAAATTAAGTCTCTCCTTTTACCATACTGTGTGCATTGGATTGGTAGCCATGACCTTGTGTGGATGAGCCTTTCAAAAATTTTTGGTTAAGCTAACCAGAGCCAGCCTCTGTAATTCACAAACAAGAATCTTAACTGGTAAGAGCCCAAATTTACATATGAATTTGAGGGAGTGTGGCAGATTGTATTTTCCCAAGATGACCTCAATATCTCTCATTCCACAGGCTAGTCAACAGTATAACCTTGCCATTCCTTGCATGCAGAGGTGAGGTCTGTGTCCTCTCTTGAATGTGAGGAGGCTTCCACAAATAGAGTGTAGCAGGAGTGGTCATATGTGACTTCTAAAACTCAGTCGTAAGAAGCCATGAGTTCCGGCCTGGTCCCTTGAGATGCTTGCTCTGGCGTGGAAGTCAGCCCCCATGTAAGAAATTCAACCACCTCGATGCCAACAGGCACCTGTAGGAGGTCTGATTGACAGTTCCAGATGGAACCCCCAGATGACAGCCAGTATCAAGGGCCAGCAGAGTGAGTGTGTCATCTTGGACATCCAGCCCCGTCAAGCCTTCAGATGATGGCAGCCCCATTAGACAACTGCCTTGGAGACCCCCAGCAAGACCTGCCCAGGTAAGCTTCCCCATCTCTGTCCCACAAAATCATGAACAGAAAACTGTTTTAAGGTACTAAATGTGGGGATTATTTGTTATATAGCAATAGAAGCTAGAAACTCTTGCTCGCTTGCCTGCTTTTCTTGCCCCACAGAAAGTTGTATTTTCTCAGCAAGAAGAAAGAGAACTGGATAAAAGGCCATGAAACCTACATTTACTGAGTCCTACACAGACAGATCCTTTTCATATGCCACCTCATAGAACCCTCACAGTTCTTTGAGCTGGGGACAGTTATTCCCTGGTTGAAAAGAGGAATTGGGGCTCAGAGGGGACAGTTAAGTGTCAGACTGCAGAGACAGTGCCTGTTCTGTTGGGGCAAAGCCCCCGAAAGCAAGACTAAAGGAGTGAGCGAGGGAAGAAAGTTAAATATAACAAGGTGATGTTGCGATAATGTAGATTACTGGAGCTGTGTGATTGTTTTAAAGGGTTTGAAGTGTTGATATGGCTTCTCCCCACACATTAGTCAAGTAGCAGGTGGAATATGTAATCCGTGAGGTGGGGCTGAGGCAGGGCTTTCACAGAACCTTCTGGTTAGGAGGGTAACCTTCTGGGGCTCATAAATCACCTCCTTTTGTTCTCAAGAGCCCTGTGAAGACCTGGGCTGAGCCCTGCAGTAGGCGGTTAGCATTGAGATGGAGAGACATGGTGCATTATGATGGGAGCTAGGAAGCTTAGTGATACCTTGTAAGTTCCTGTTATGAGGTAGGCACTTTAGGAACATTTTCCCTAATCCTGCAAGGTTGACATAATTATCCCCCATGACAGGCAGAGACACAGTTGCATGTTAAGTTATTTGTCTCAAACATTGCGCAACGAGGAAGTGCGGGCTAAAGAAGGGGCCCCCTGGGGTGGAGTGGAGTATAGGAGGAGAAGGCAGACTGACAGGCGGTGAGGTCGGGCTGGCACAGAGCCCTGGGCGGAGACACCAGCCCAGGGCCCCTGTGAGCTATGCACACCGAGAGAGGGTTCTGGAGGAAGAACTAGCAGAATGTGGGGTCCCCAGCGGCCATGGTTTCAAAGCTGCTAGGGAGGGGCGATGTCCTCATCAGCCTGTGGATGAGCAGAGACCTCAGGAACCCATGCCTCGCATTCATTAACTCCCCAGCTAGATGGGGACCTTCTCATCCAACCCCTTCCCTTCGACCGAGATGAGAAGATGGCAGCCAGAGAGGACTCGCCCAAAGTCCCCCAGGTGCCAGCGCCAAGCAGGACAGGAGTTCCCGTTCCTGACTCTTTCAGAGTCACCTTCCTTTGGTTCCGGACATCAAACTCAGGCTATAACCAGGGTGACCCCTTTAATTTATCATTCAAACCAGAGTGAGAGGGGGCATTATTAATAATTACACCAGAATAACAGGTGTAAACAGAATTGCCCTTGGATAATGGGACATATGCTCACCCTAGCGTGACAGCTGAATGCCACTCACTTTCCCACCAGGAAGGCTTCTTTGTGGCTGAAGGGACCTGAGGACTTTTCATCACCCTCCATAGCCAGAGAGGGGCTGGAGGACCAAGTGGCCTTGACAGACCAGCCCTCCCAGGAGTTTCGAGGTGCCCTGGAACCAGCTGCACTGTGACTAGCCTCCCTCCCCTCCCAGGGCGTGAATGCATAAACGGAGGCCTCACTTGTTCTGTCCTCACCTGTCAGAGGGCAAGTGTCCTGTCAAACCCAGCAGAGCTCCAGTTTCAGGTGTTTCCCTCTGGGTGGGAGCCACCCAACCGAAACTGTCCCCACCAGAGAGCTGTGAACACGGGCCTGCCGTGGGTGACAGGGCAGTGGGCCTCTCCTGGCCTGGGAGCCAGGGTACAGCAAATGCTTCTGGGAGCAGACTCGAGGGCCTGGGCTAGCTGTGCCGTTCCCTCCCCTCTCCCTCACGCCTCTACCCTCTCCCTGATAGTCACAGGCTTCCCAAAACTTCGCCTTGTACGTGAATGCCCTGAGGAGCTTGCTAAATGCAGATTCGGATTCAGCAGCCCAGGAGAGGGGCCTGAGTTCTTGCATTTCTAACCAGTCCCAGGTGACAGAGCCCCTAGATGCCCTCCTTCCCAGTCCCTTCCCCGCATCCATGTGGCTGCTCCTTCTTTAACGCCCAGTGGGGCAGACTGTCGGCCCTCTTTAGAGAGGCCTTCCCTGGCCAGCGCCCAGATTCAGTCCCCCACAGCACCCCGGGCTCACTTCCTTCACAGCAGTAATGGCGACTTGTCATTCGCTTTTATGTGTTTGTTACTGGCCGTAGGAGGTTGTCACAGTCTGTCCCCAACTGATTGTGTCTTCTATACCCACACTCCTCTGAAGCCTCTTCCCGTAGTGACGCTGGGCCTGGCCACGTCATCTGCTTGTGATTCTGACCCCCAGAACTGTAAGATCACAGTTGTGTGGTTTAAGCCGGCACGTGCGTGGTGATTTGCCGAGACAGCAATGGGAGAGGAACACAGGCCCTACCCCCGACCCCCATCGGGACCCACAGCCGCCTGTGTCTTCCAGGCTCTTGGGGTGCAGAGCCGCCCCTCCAGTTCCCTATGCTCCAACGGTGGTTCTTGACTTTCCCTGTGCGCCAGCCTCCTCTGGGGTGTTTCTAAAAAATAATGGTTCAATTGGTTAGAAGTAGGGCCTACACATCCCATTTTCAAAAGTTCCCTCTGTGATTCTGTGCCCTGCCCAGATCACACCCTGGCCTTCCTCCCGCTCGACCCGCTCCCTCCACAGCTCTCCTCCTTTCCTACCCGCCCCCCCGCCTTGGTTTCATCTCTGTCTTCTCTTGACCCTCTCAGCTGAACAGTCAGTGGGACTTCTTCCTGGCAGGGGACAAGGGTGCCAGTGTTTCTAATTAAACAAAACAAAACACACACACACACACACACACACACACACACACACACACACCACCCCCCCAACCCAGGACGGTAGTGCAGAGTGTAGGTAGATTGAGTCACGTTCTCCCAGAAGGGAAGGGTCCCGCAGAGCATCTGGTCCAGCTGCCCACTTTTCCAGTTGAGGAAACTGAAGCCCAGAAAGAGGCCAGGACGAGTCCGGCCTGGGCAGTGAGCAAGGCACAGGGTCTGGAACAAAACCCTCGTCTCCCGGTCAGAAAGAAGCCCGTCGTCCTTTCGCTCTGACTCTTCCCCAGGATGGAGAGTGGGGGACTCCAGTTCAAGACCTGGCTCTTTACCCCATGTCCAGGCAAGGCAGGAGGGGGCCTGTGTAGTGAGCAAGCACTGGAACCCTGTAGAGGTGACCTTGGGCGGTGGGGGAGGGGCATGGCTGCAGAGATTCCGATGGCCCAAGATAAGGGGGTGGAGGGGAGGCAGCCAGTCAAGACTGTGGCTGGTGGCAAGTAGCCAGCCCTGTTCCCAGCCATCTACCCATTTGAGGGGGGTGAGAACGGGGTGGGGGGGGGGAGTTGAGGGGGAGGGGAAGAGAATGCAAGGGGCAAACACCTGCAAAGAAATAGCCCCCTCCCCACCACGGGGGCTCTGAGCTGACAGAGGCAGGGATCACAGTGAGAGTGTCCGGTCATCTGGCCTCACCTTCCCTCCAGCAGCTGCAAAACCCTCCCCAACAAAGGGGCAAGGGGAGGTAGACGGGGTAGAGGGCACTCGACCCGGCTGCACTGCGGCAGGTGTGGGAGGGGACAGCAGTGCAGTGTCCTTAGAAGCACAGGTGGTGCTTAGAATCACACAGATGCCGATTCAGATCCCACATTTTACTCTCTGACCTGGAGCAGGGCGCTGAGCCTCTGGAATGGGAGAGGCCTGTAAACCAGGGATGGCAGTCCCTGGTTCTCGGAAGGACTCGGGGAAAACACACATACACGTGTGTGCACACGGGCTCAGGAAGGGCAAAGGCAGCACACGCAAGGGTTCAGACTGCCGGGGTTCAAATCCCAACTCCTCCCCTTTTCAACCTGCACAGGACCCCTGTACCCGTTCTCTCTACTGGGAAGTGGGGTGGCAGTACCTCGGACCCAGCAGAAGTAAGTAAATTCATGGATGTCAAAGGCTTGCGACAGGGGGCCCGGCTCAGTGGGTGCTCCAAAGTGGCAGCTTGATTTTGCCGCTCTTGCCCTGTGAGGGGCACGGGGAGACCACTGTGCCTCTAGACCCAAGGGCGGGCCTATGAGGTTTTCCCATCACCAGAAAGGTTTATAAGACCTGAAAAAACAAATAGAAGGAAATATGAAAATGTGAAAGGAAAATACAAAATTGAAATTAGTGAATGCTTTCTGAAATGTCTACAAACATACTATTATTTCAACTTTATTAGCTGTCTTCGTAAACGTTTAATAACATTTGAAAATCATTTGAAAATCATTTATAGGTTAGATTTCCTCATTCTATAAACATTTAAGTGAGTGGGGATGACTAAAAATCAGAAGCAATCATAATTTAAGTAACTTATAATCAAATAACTTCAAATGTAAATAGGTAAAAATTATTTTAGTAGATCACTCTGAGAGAGTTGAAAATTTTTAAATGTTTAAAGTGTGTGTGTGTGTGTGTGTGTGTGTGTGTGTGTGTGTGTGTAAAGTTTAAGGGAAAAAATGGGAACAAGATACTCCAAACAGCAACCAAATTTAAAATGACAGTTTCCTCTGCAGGGCGGGGAGGGGATCACAGAGGATTACACGGATTGTCTTAACCCGCTTGGTAGCATTTTATTTCTTAAGCCGGGTGGTGAGTACTGCAGTTTTTTATTATATTATTCTTTATCTATTTTTTTACGTACGAAAAAATATAGTAAAATTTAAAAATATGTTTTTTAACAAAAAGAAAGAAATGTCACTACGTCATTTCAAATTATGTTACGACTAATCTATATTTATTGTCAAATGTGGAGGTATTTTAATATGTTCTCTATAACGTAAGGCAGGGCTTCCAAAAGCATGAGTCCCCAAGGCCCCGTCTCTCCTGATGGCCTTCAGGGGCCAGATCCCAAACCCCTTACCTGGGGATGAGTCAGCTGGTGACTGTAGACCCTGCGGAACCCACCAGGCATTTGTTCTCTGTATCAACCATGTGTCTGTCTATAAAATGCAGATCCATGTATTTCTCCCTACATGCTAGGGAGAAAATGGAGCCTTGAGAAAGTCAGGCCGTTCCGACAAGTAGGAACCAGGTGAAGAACGGGGCCTCTGAGCAAGCCTGGTGATCACTCTCGCCGCCAGACCTAACACGACGAGGAGCTGGCTCAGCCCGATGGCCTGAGACTGCAGCCTTTTTCACCTCTGGGGACAGCGAGCTTCCGTCTGACCCCTGCCAATGACAGAGAGATGCCGATAAGGCGTAGAAGACAAAGAGTGAGCTGTGAGAGGTGAATGAGGGAGAGAAAGGGGGTCGTTTGTGATCTGCCATGTGAGTCGGCCACGCTCCCCGACAGGTCACTGGATCCCACCCAGGACCCAGCTTGTTGGAATCCCTGAAAAGGGAAAGGCCCTTAAATCAGAATCTGGGAAGAGACTTCCTGCCACCAGCTGACATCTGGGCCAGCCCTCAGGCCGGTTTGATTCGGAGCCTTGTTTGTCTTGAGATTAGGAGTCAGGGTTGAAGGAAGAGATCAGCCTGCTCCTAATCCCTGGGTTTGCACAGTGATCTCTTTGTTCATCTCCCTTGGTGTGAACAGGTAAAGGTGTGAATAATACAAAATGTGTACATTGGTCTTTGCCCTGGTTCCTGGCACACAGTGCCTGAAACCCTTATAGTTTCCTGCATGATAAGACCACTGAAGCATCTTTCGTCCTAATATTAAATTGTAGGACACCAAGCTCATGTCGCAGAGAATTGCTTGGTGGGGTAAACCTCCCACATGTCTGGTGTCAGAAGTGTTTCATGTAGTAGTGTCAGCGTGAAGGAGAAACACAGGACGTGGACTGACTGGGCTTTTTCGACTCAAAATGTTCCCCATGAAACTCTTGTCATTGGCCGGAAATGAGGCAGGAGGGCTAGTGGTAGATGCTGAAGGCTGGGCTCAGAATGGGCTAATGCCAGTCCTCTGGTAAATTAGACCCTCGGGCTTTCATTAACTCTGTGCCAGGTGCTTGCTATGGATTAGTTTCAGTCCTCAGAACAACCTTTGGGGTCTGTACTGTCATCATCTTCATTTTAAGAAAGAAAACTGAGGATCAGAGAGGTCAAGTGAATTTCCCACAACCACACAGCCGGTAGGGGGTGCTGGGGGAGGGACCAACTCCAGGGCCCTCCCTCTTCACCACTGCACTACCCTACACGCTCGCTCGAGTACACAAATCTGTGATGTCCAGGATGGGATTCATGATCTCAGGCCCTTCTCTCATTCCCCACACATCATGAGAGTCCGAGATTACCCGGTGAGGAGAGAGAGGGGACCGGCATTGAATTTCCCTCCAGCCTGTTGGAGTCAGACTTAGGCTGAATTGAAGAAAATAAGTAAGGAAGTGTGATGTGGGTGTTTCTTGCACACTTGGGTTGTAGCCATAAAGTCTTGCACGCCATACAGCTTTTATCTTAATTCTCAAAAGAACTGTGTCTCTATTTTACTGATGAGGAAGGTGGAAGCTCCTAGAAATGTAGAGACTGGCTCAAAGCCACAGCGCTGGGAAGTGGCAGAACCAGCATTCAGTCCTTCTGACTTCATGCCGGCTCGAGGTGAGGGTGGGAAGTGGGCCCGAGCACAGGGTGAACAGGCTGGGAAGGGGGCAGCTCAGGAGGGGTAGGGGCAGCCTCCTGGAGGAAGGAGGTGGCCTTCAAGCCGCGTTTTCAGGGATGCGTAGCGGTGAGCCAGAAGAGAAGGGCAGAGAGGAAAGCATCAGGTGCAGAGACCAGAGATGAGAGCACAGCGGCAGATTTTGTCATTGTCTGTTAGTCCAGACGAGGCTGGGGGTACAGAGAGGCTGAGGATGTGCCTTCTCTGACCACCAAACGCCCGTGTTCATAGCCAGCTCGTGGTTGCGGCTCACCATAGCTGCGACGTGAGTGTGTGGTTGACACTTCCGTGCACATTAAGGAGGAGGTCGAAATGAAAGGACAGTGGCATATGTTGGAACTTCATTCGTTAGTCAAAAATGCAGCGACTTCAGGGAGGGACATGCAGCAGCTTCTAGGGCCGTGGTGAGTGTATCGGGATTCGTTCTGTTAGTTTTCTTTAAAATGGTTCAATTTTTGTATATTGCATATGTATAACATATTTTATAATTCTATGATGATCTTACGTGGTAACTTTTTAATAAAGAAGGAAAAGGGAGTTATGAAGAAGGTTTGAAAATAGGACTCTGTAAGGATTTGGGGGTGAGCTGTACTGAAGGCCCAATTTCAACACTGAGGTCTACAACTGGAGGACAATTTAAACTCAGTCTAATTTGCTGTCCCATCCCCTTTGGTTCCCCAGGGACAGGGATAGTGTCTTCTCTACTCTCTGACCCCATAGTTCGTTATCCGTGGTTCAGGGGGGCTGTCACAGCTCCCTCACTGTCCCCCTCTCCTACTTTTACTTGTCTTTGATCGCCTGACAGCTGGCCAACAACCTGCAAGTGTGTGTTCAAGGTTAGTGCTGTCTGGTGACCTCTGCTTTAACTGGGTCTTCAGTGGTTTTAGAATCTTCTTGTGGGATGAGGAAAGGGTCAGGCAGCTCGGGGGCTCTCCGTCCGTCCTGTATCTATTACATAGACTCTAACTGGTGTGTGGAAAATGGGAATGAAAGGATACATCTGAAAATTACAGGAACGTGCACTTGACCTGCAGAAGCACTCGGCACGCATTGTCTCGTTTATCCCTCATAGCAATCACAGGAGCCGGGTAGTAGAATTATTCCTAATTTACAGATAAGGACACTAAGGTGCAAAGAGGTCACGTGTGGCTGCAGAGGTGGACGAAGGAGAACCACGCAGTCCTCCCAAGATGTCGGGCTCCTCTGGGTCCTTCTGGGCGCCTGTCCAGGGTACCGAACACCCAGAGAGTCACTGAGAACCCTCGAGGATCGTGAGAAAAGACCCCTCATGTGTTCACAGACACCCAGAGAGATGTCCTCATCCTCCAGACCTTCCCAGAGTGAAAAGCCCACCTAGAAATTAGGGTTCAATTCTACAAACTCACTTTCCACTCTCCTTCCTATCCTTATGAGTACACAGACAGCAGGGAGCATGTGGATGAGACTTTGGACAAGTCACTGAGGTTCTCTGCGCCTCATTTAAATGGAGATTCCAGTGGTACTTACCTCATGTAGTTGTTACGAAAACAAAATGTTAATATGTGCACGGTGCTCGGAACAGTGCTGAGCACGTAATAAGCACTAAGTGTTGACTATTATAAAGTTATCACAATCTTCATCTAAGTCATTCAATAATGACTCCTCCAGAGTTTCAGCGTGGCTGGCTGCCCGGTTGTCCCCACATGTGCCTGAGGAGTTGAGTTCCTGGTTTAAGCTCCAGGAGAAGGCAAAAAGGTGGGCAGACGCAGGTGATTGAGGAGGAGTTGGCCTGGGTGAGCTGAAAAGGCGGTGGGGTCGCCACTCCCTGCGTGCCGGGAGGGGCCCTTGGGCCGATGGCTGGGGCACAGCATTGTTTGGACAGGGCTGCTATATATCATTCAGCTAATTGATCTAGAGAACTCTATGAATTCTTTCTCAATATTCTGAATTTATGGGTGTGGTTTTCTTTTCTTTTTCCTCTCTGCCACTGCACTAGGTCTCTGGGAAAATCTTGGCGCTCAAAGCATCATGGGAACCTGGGACGAAGGTAATCCTATGCACTGAGCTCTGGGAGCATCCGGAAAGAAGTATCCGTCATAGATTTTTAGGTTTCAAACAGGCCCAAGGGAAGATCTGCCCAGCTGGCTTGGAAGACGTTCATCTCTCATGGTCTGATGCAATCAATGAGACTGACTCTTGCGTGAGTTTTAGGCCAACTCAAATGCCCTCCAGGGCCAGGCTGGAAAATTAGTAAGCAGAAGGAAGGGCATGCTGGGGACAACCGGGAGACAGAAGGAGCAGCCACTGCGCAGTGCCACATGTTTGCATTTAGAAACATGGACCCCGTGGCCAGATACCCTGACGTGAAATCTGGATTTCTTTACATGAAATCTCCAGATATTTAAATGTTTGATAAAATATTCTCAATCTTTAAAATTTTTTTTTTTATTATGAAAAATGTCAAACGTACAGAAACACAGGATGATAATATAAGGAACACCCACATCCAAAGAAACCCACCCCTCAGATTTAACACTTTTAACATTTTGTCATGTTTGTTTCATCTGTTTTTCTTCTGATTAAGTCTTTTACAGTAACAAAATCAAAGAAGCTAATAAAATATTTTCATTTTTAAATAATTCGATAGGTATCTCTTAAAAACATAGTTTCCTAAGTAGCTACACTAATACTTAAGAAACTTGCCAAGTACCTTGTCTTTACTTATATTTTTTTCATTACTCCAAAAATGACTTCTTAAGACAGATCTTTCAAACCAGAATCCCATCAAGGACCAAGAATTAGATTTGGTTTTTATGTCTTAAATACCTTTAATGTAGAAGAGATCCCCACTGGTCTATATTGTTACATATTTTTTTGTATTTTGGTGACATTGATTTGAAGAACTCAGAGCAATGTCATGTTGACCATCCTGTCTAGATACATCTGACTGTTTTCTTGTGGGTGGTGTGACTTAAACTTACTCGTTTATCCCATTGCATTTCCTTGAAACTAGTGAGGTCTAAAGGCTTAGTTAAATTTAGCTTTACATTTCAGCAAGAATATATCCCAGAGGATGCCGACTCTGCCTAATGCATCGCCTCAGAGGGGCAGGATGCCATCCTAGTAGCAGCGATACTAACTAGACGGAGGCCTAGGTTAAGGTGACCCCGTCCGTTGTAAGTCTGTGTTTTCTTCCTCACGCCAGTCACTTCCCTCAGAAACCTACTACCTAATGGTTTTAGCATCCATGGGTGCTCCTTGCCCAAATCAATTATTTCACTAGGAACTGGAAGATGGCGCTTTTCTAATGCTGGTTTTATTTTTGACATTTATTCGCAGGCATTCTTTAATGACGAGCTTTTCCCTCACCAACGGGGGCTATTCGGTAATCTGGAAACTGGAAGTATTGGTTCTTACTGGTGCATGTCATCCTTGCGCAGGGACCAGGTTCGTCTGTTATAATTCTATTTTGAGACTATGGGCTGCCCAAGTGACATGATGTGTGTTTTAATAAAAACATAATATGACCCATTCCTGTGAATTTTTAAGTGAAGATACACACTCCAGGCAGGTTAAGTCTCTTTTTCTCCTGGGGCCTCTTGTGCTCCTGGGCCCTGCCAGGGACCCCTGCATGGGGCACTGTGTGACGTCTGCCCAGAGAGCACCTTCTCTACCAGGTCGTTATCCGGCCTGGCCTGGATGCCTCGGCTCCCCACCATGCACCCTACACACTCCAGCTGCAATTCCGTAAAAGCCTCCTCAGCCCTGAAAATGGGTGGAAAAGCTTCCCGGGCCAGGTCCTGACCAGTCCTTACATTTGTCTCTGGATATTACTGGAGAGGAGAGAGAGAATCCCATTTCATGGACCTAAAGACAGCCAGAAAATGTGAAGTGTGAGAAGAGAGGCCTGTCAGGCTCTTTAGGATCCATTTCTAAACCCACAGGGCTGGTCATCTTGAGCCTTGAGGGGAAGACAATACATCCCCCCCACCCCCCGCCAAGCTAGCCAGCCACAGGCTGCAGGTGTCCTTGGAGCAAGAAGGAGCCTGCCTCAGCCTCTGACTAGCCTGACCTCCTGTCTAAGCTGACCACAGTCCCACAGATTTTGTTTGTTTGTTTGTTTTTGTTTTTATTGTATTACAATATAACATAAAATTTTTACCATTTTAACAGTTTTAAAACAGACACCTCAGTGGCATGAAGTACGCTCACATTGTGGTGCCACAGTCACCAGCATCCAGGTCCTGAATCGTTTCGTCATCCCCTATCACGGCTTTGTCTTACCAGATGTTTTTCATCTGATCTTACGCGTTTGAAGAAAGAGGTAAAAGCGGGTTCCCCAGCCCTCCACTCCCAAACCACCTGGTGGCCTGGGGATTCATGGTGTCATAGAAATCGTTCCTCGTGGCTCCTCACGGCTCCTATTCGCCGGTCCGGGGCTCCCTGGCCGAGCCCAGCTCGGAACTGTGACCTGCAGGTCTGTCATCCTAAAGGTAGCATGTGGATCCCTGGGGGAATGGAGCCTCCTGATCAGCCCCGGCCCTCCCCTTTGCTCTGGCCATGGCTCTATTAGGGACACTGTTGTCCTGTCCCCCACCCCAAACTGTCTGGGGTCTCCATTACTTCCCACCCTTCCCGCCAGGACCCCACGGCTGCTCCGAGCCTCTGCAAGCCCATCTGAGTGTAGTGGGGGAAATTTGAACACCTTTCCCAAAGGCCAGGCTGCTCCACCTTGGGCAGATAGCTGAAGTGATGGTCATGAGTCCATACAGCAGAACCAGGTTGTCTGCAGCAGAGCTGGCTTCGGAGAAGGAGTTCGATCTTATCAGGACTCTCAGTCCTGCCCAGCGGCCTCAGGGCCCCCATCTGCTTTAGCGCCATCTTCCTCAAGAGACCTGTGCTGCCTCCGCAGGGGACCTTCCTTTCGTCCTGGGGCTCCCACATCAGCAGATTGGTCCCGTGTTCCAGGCCATTTCCACAGGACCCAGGGCAAGGGGTTTCTGGGCTCCGTGCAATCCTGATAAGGCAGGCCTGGGCCATGCCTCATTGGCTTTAGCCAAAGCTTTGCTCCCCCAGCCAGAAAAGGGAGGGCCATTCCCACAGGTCTCTGGGGCTGTTCTGGCCCTCAGACGCGGTTTGCCTGGGAGCACTGCCGGGGTGGGCATGGAGGTGGGCTCGGAACGGCAGAATAGGGTCCTAGGCCTCAGGATAGCAGGGGCAGAGAGACGATGTTGGGGCAGACGCCAGGCAAGCACCACATCTCTCTCCGCCACATCTCTGAACCACAACCCCGCCCCTTCACTACACAGAAGGCCACTCGATCAGCTGTGTGATGTCCAGCCACTCACCCGACCTTTCTGAGTAGTAAAAATGGGGATACAAAAAAGAGGGGCAGTGTTGGAATGTTAAATATAAATGCTCCTAGCGCGATTCCAGACCCTCAGAAAGTATGTGATAAACATTATTTTCCTTTCTTCTTTCTTCTCTATAACAGCTTCCTGCACCAAGGAAGCTAGGCAAGCTTGAAGTTCCCCAAAGGGTAGAGAAGCCACAGTTGTGACTTTGTGTCCAGAAATACTGCCACAAATGGATGCTTCCCCCAGGGACCACAGGTAACAATGAAGTGCTGAGACCCTGGGCAAAGGCATGCTTGGGCAGATGGCTGTTGTGGAGGAGACGCTGTCCCAAAAGACCCACCCTGTTACCCATACCCACCGAGAACACATATTCTTTGTGTAGTAAAAATATCCAGCACTGAGACCTTTGAGACTCCCTGTCCAGCTGGAACTGGAGTTGTCCAGATCCGTCAGCTTCTTTTTCAAAGGAGGGGAAGGACATCTTAACGGTCATCACTGCCCTCAATCAGAAACCAGAGTACTGAAACAGAGAACTGACTTGTGTGCCCAGGCCCACCCCCACCTAGTTCAGTTAGAAACTTCGGGAGTTGGGCCATGGGTATTTTTTAAAGTCCGCAGGTGCTTCTAATATGTAACTGGGGTTAAGAACTTTTGGTCCAGTACAACTGCCTCAATGCAGAGATAAAGACACACAGGGAGAAACACAACCCCAGAAAGGTTAAAATCAATATTTAAAGTGACAGAGTATAGTACAAAGTAGGCGCTCCAAAGAGAGAAGCTATTATGGTTTCATTATTTCTATTATTGCTCCTTTAGGGCTGGCTTCGTGGACATGTGGCTGTACAGTCACACAGTCCCTCAGGTATAGAAGGGCCCTGTGCTTGGGTCAGTGCTCTGCTGGCATTAATTTTTTTTTCCCCCTTTGTACAGAATCCTGCAACTTAAGATAGCTGGTCCGGGCCCTAAATCACACAGCTCTTAAAAGCAGAGTGGGTTATCACCCCATTAAAGAAAGATGAGGGCTCAGGGGCTTGCTGGATGCGGGGTGAGAGCCTTCATCGCTCAAGGAGGTCCCTTCTGTCTGCCCCATCACCGGGAGGAGGCTGTCCTCACATCCCGTGAGGGAAGCAGTGCAGACTTTAGCGCCCCCTCTTACTAGCTGTGAGAGACCCTCTTAGCCTCAGTTTCCTCATCTGTAAAAGGGAGACTGTAATGCCTGCCTCGCAGATTACTGTGAGGAGTGCCCAGAATTGTGACTTTTCGTTCCACTATGTGCTGCAAAAGAATCGTATCCGTTCCACTAGGTACAGCCTTGTCAGCACCCCAAGGTCCTCCTTCTCCCCGGGATGCCCAACTATAATAAGTTCCCAGACTTCTGCTTTTCTCACACAGACTAAGGTCCTGCCATGCTGGAGAAAGTTTTCCTTGTGGAGTGGGACAGCAGGCTTCAGAGCGGCTGCTACTGCCCTCTGGTGGTGATTTATCTGTATCTGCACAAATTTCTACAACTGGGAAAGAAATGCTTTTTCATAATAATACGATTCAATTAAAAAATAATAATTCGTTGCTACTCGCTAGGCACGAAGGACACAAAGAGAGGTGAAAATAGTTCTTGGCCTTTCAGAATTCACAGTTTAGAAAATGAAGCAAACTCGTAAAGAGATAGCTTGAATACGGGACAGTGTGCCTTAAATTATAATGAAAACAATGACTCCAACTTCTGCTTCCAGACAAAAACAGTCTTCTTTCTGCTAAGTAATGCTACAAACTCTTGGACATTCTACATGAGAAGACTCTGAAAATTTGAGAGAAGAGGAAGACTTGGAAGGGGATCTTGAGACCCAAGGAACCACATGGCAGTGAGTTCCCCTGAGGTTTTATTGTTTTTTGTTTTCCATATACATCCTGACTGGCAACCTAATAAAAGAATGGATTCCAGCAGAAAAGATGCCCCAAGAAAAGTATGCTCTCTCTAGTCAAAAGACCAGGAAAGAGACAGACTAGGAAGACAGAAAACATTCAGAAATAATCACTCCAGTCCAGCCAAACTCCAGGAGAAAAATTGTGGCCCACAGCCCCATTCTCCCGACCCCCATTTCCCATTTATCACTAATGCCCACCATGTCTCATTTCCTTTACCTGCCCAGGTACCCAAAGGCATCAGATTTTCTACCTGTGATAAAATGCATTTCTATACTCTCGCCCTTCCCAGTCTGGTGAGGGTGGCATATCTGGCCACCCTAAGTCACTATGATGATTTCTTTCTGGGTGGCTTCTTCTTTTGGCAATACTAAAGATTCAGTTTAGCATTGAATTATGTCTCTAATGCATTCTGGGTGTTGTTACTTTCTAGGGACAAATATTGAGGTTTATTGTTTTATATGTATCTCTCGCTGCCATTAACAGTAGGCAGATAGGCAATAACTTTTCATGAAATAAAAGGGTAAAAGGGAAGGTAGGGGAAACAAATATTAAACAAATGAACAACCTTATTTAAGAGAGATTGTTGATCTGGGGACTGAGAAGAAATGGAGATTAAAGAGCCAGATCCTGGTCACTGTTTTAGACAAAGATTTGACCCATCAACTTTATTCTCTTTCAAAGGTCTTTCCTTATGAAGCTGGGTTTTTTGTTTGTTTGTTTGTTTGTTTTTTGTTTTTTTCTTCCAATCCTGGTTGCTAGTGTTGTACCCGGGAAACCAGCTTTTTAGAATGTACATTGGATTTCATTCGCTGTTTTGCTGTGTCTGAAATCAGTTTCCTCTATTTGGGAAAGAATGAGTTTAACAATGACAGTTAAGAAGTTAGCTGGGAGAATAAGGGAACAAATTCCTGTCCCAGGGCCTTTGCACTTGTGTTCCCTCTTCCTGGAACCGTCTTTGCCCAGAAGTTCACAGGGCTCTCTCCCTTACGTCCAAGTGCCTTTACCAAAATGTCACCTTAGAGAGGCTTACCTGACTATCCTATTTGAAACTGCATACTCCTACCTACTCCTTATCCCCTTTTTCTGCCTAATTTTCCTCCAAAGCCCTTATCAATACCAAACATATTATATATTTTGTTTATTTGTTTATTGTTTGGCTTTCCTACTAGGTTGTAAGCTCCTGGAGGGGAGGGAGAGTTATCTGTGTTCATTCTCTGCAATGATTATTTGTTGAATGAATGATAAACAACACAGCGGGTGTGGACTTTTTTAGCAAGTCCTCGACACAGTAACAAATGTTTGTGGCTCTAAAATGACAGTGAGTGGGTCAGGAAATGTTTATTTTTTCAACTATTTATTTTATTCTCCACGTCCAGCAGTGTCTTCCTGCTGTCGTGCAGGGTCCACTTGGTCTTGGTAGTTGACCGACCTCTAGGTCCCACTGGTTGTCTAGCGGCGTGTTCCTTAGGGCGCTGTGGGTGTTGGTGGCCCTGGCAGGAGGATATGATTTGGACAATCTATACATGATTAGTGGTGGTCTTTCTTAAAATAATTGGCTCAGAGAATCTCAGAATTGGAAGGAAATATAAAGGCGGCCAGTCCCAGCTAGAGAGCTTAAATTCTTCTCTGCTGTTAGGACCAATAATAGCAATGGCTCCTATCTAGAGTCACAACCTTCTCTACAATTGAGGATTCTTTTATTGCAGCAAGGGGATTCTTTTTATTCATTAAGGATATTTCCATGACTGTAAAAGTAATAGATACAGAGTTGTAGAAAATTTAGAAAATTCAGAAGTGTAAAAGAAAAATTTTAAATCGCCATACTCTTGTCATCCAGAGACAATCAGACAACTTTAGATGCACAGTACTATTCAGTTGAAAAAAAAATATATAGATAGAACATTTGGAGATCTCACTGCATATGCTGTTTTGCAGTCTTTTATTTTTTTCATCTAACATTACATATAAACACATTATTTTAAAAAGCTACTCGACGTTCATTCCTGTTGCAGGTGTACCATACCTTATTTAATCATTCCATTCGAGCCGTTTTCAGTGTTTTTTCAAGTTAAATATATTCTATGATGTACGTACATCTTTTGTTTGTATCTGATTGCCTTCTTCAGAGACTCCTAGAAGTTACTGGGGTAAAGGGCGTAGTCTTTTGATTTTTAATAACTTTTTCTTAAATTACAGAAAATTAAATTCTTCACATCGGACTGTATTCCATAGAAAGTCTAGGGTGGCTTCAAGCCAGTTGGATTCAAACCATCCCCAGTTCCCTTCCGGTACCGTTTTCAAGGACTTTGTAAAAACGTCTCCCAGCGGCCCCGCCCACACCAGCGGAAAATCGCCCAAACGCAGGTCTCCTTCCCAAAAGGGAAACTTAAAGACACAGCCCGCTAGCACCACCTCTTTAAATTTTAAAACCAAGACCCAGACCAATGAATGGTAAGGTTCTCCGGTATCACAGCGCCCCGCCCACAGTCACGCCCCCTCCCGTCAATCAGAGGTTTTCTCCAGAGCCCTTCCAGTCAGCGCCGAGAATGGACGTCGCTCACGTAACTTACGTTAGGCAAGCGACCAATAGGAGCCGAACGTGGGAGCCGGCTCCGCCAATGGTAGTACTTCTTGTAGAGCGCGGGAGCCTTTTTTACCAGGACCCCTGGAAGGAGTGGATGGCGCTGCTTTCCTGAGGCTGGGGTCTCTGGAGAGAGCCCCAGCCGGATTCCTGTGGCAGAGTCGCGTCGGAAATGGCCTGCTGTCGCAACGTAATGCTGCTGCTGGACACCGCGGGCGGCGCCGCTGGCCAGAGCCGGGTCCGGCGGTCCGCCCTGCGCCTCCTCATCTACCTGAGCTGCCGATTCGGCCTGGCCAGGGTCCGCTGGGCCTTCCGGTTTTTCGACTCTCACGGGGCGCGGAGCCGACCCTCCCGCATGTCTGACTTCCGTGAGCTGGGGGCCCGCTCCTGGGAGGACTTCGAGGAGGAGCTGGAGGCCAGGCTCGGGGACGGCGCCCCCGGCCCCCACCTGCCCGGCCCGGCGCCCCGGGCCACCCGCACTCACAGCGCCCTGGTGGAGACGCTGCTAGACTACCAGTGGGACCGGCCGGAGATCACGTCGCCTACCAAGCCGATCCTGCGCCGCAGCGGGAGGAGACTGGTGGACGTGGAGAGCGAGGCCAAGGAGGCCGAGACTGCGCTCGGGGGCTTTGGGAACGCCGTCTTCCTGCTGGCCCCCTGTCCGCATTCGCAGAGGGAGCTGCTGCAGTTCGTGTATGGCTCCGAGGCCCAGGCCCCGCGCCCGCCGACCACTCCTCGGCAGGTGATGGAGAAGTTGCTGCCTAAGAGGGTCCAGGAAGTCCTGGCCGCCCGAAAAATCACCTTGTACTGGGTGGATAGCACCGACAGGTCGAAGGTAAGATTATAGGGAACTCAGATTTAGTGCAAGGTGTTCTCCTGGTTAATCAGAACTTGGCAGCGTCTGCAGAGCACCCCATAGACCCAGAGTGAGACTACCACGACCAGCATGTGTCCCTCCAGAAGGAAAATCCTGTAGTCACAAATAGGGACTTCTAAGCAATAAAATAGGTAGGTTCTCCGTACCTACTGTCAAAGCGTTGAAGGTCCTTCACAATGTGGGCCCCTCTGCCTTCCTTCCCAGCTTATTCTTCTGGCATGTTGAAGCACAGTCTATTGGTCAACAGGTGTGGCTGCTTGTTTTGTCTTAATCATCTGGACTAGCAGTGCTCGCTCTGCTGTGCTGGTGTGAACCTCGTTCATTCTGTAAGGCCTTGCCCAAACGGCCAATCTCAGCTTCTGAGTTTCCCCGACACTTTTCTGGCACTTTCCCCTTCTCATCGTATGTTCCAGTTGTTCAGTCTGTCACCTTCCATCTTGTCTAAAAACACCTTAATAAAGGCAGGCACGCACATCTTTGTCTCCACCGCAGATGTGCACTGAACATTGTAGGTATTCAGTAAATATTGTTGACTAAATGAATCTTTATGTACTTATAGTCCCAAATGGCTAATTTGTTTTTTTGCTGAGAGAGTAGGGCCCCTGTTATCGTTGAGTGCTGCGATACGTGTATGTGTATTATTTTTGACCTTCACCGTTTTCTTCCTGTCATTGCATTACGCCAATAAATATTCATTGAGAAGCCATCACATCGAGTACCTAGTACACTATGTTAGGTACTGGGTTTATGTTCTAGGGGGAAGATATGTTAAATAATTAAGAGTGACAGATTGAATGGCTTAAGTAAGTGATAAGATGTCAAATAATCACCGAAGAAAATTAAGTAGGGTAAAGGGATGGGAGTGGGGCAGAGGAAGTACAAGGGGAGTGTAGGGTTGCTGTATACAGTTTAGGGTGGCAGTCATGGAAGACCTATCTGAACAGAGAATTGAGTAGTGAAGGTTGAGAAAGAACATTCCAGGGAAAGAGAAGAGCTGTTGTAGAGGTCTGAGTGAGAAATGAGCTTAGTTTGTTTAAGGCGGGTGGGGGTGGGAGATGGGTGGAGGGCGGGACGAAGGGGGGTGAGGCAAGGAATGAGAGGGGATGGGAAGTCAGAGAGTAAATAAGAGAGGCCTACCTGTATGGTCAAGGTCGAAAGTGTAGATTTTGTTCTAATTCATGGGAAGATGGTTTAACCAGATAAAAGATGGGATTTTACTTGATTGGAACTCTTGTCATCAAGCCAGGAGTGCGTTAAACTGTAATACAAATGGAAAATGAGCAGATACTGAAAACAAATAATGATATATTGTGTAAAAATTTTTGACATGCTTTTACATACAAAGCCCCCAAAAGGTATAGCGAATGCAAACCAGGGCAGCAGTGGCTTGCCAAAGAAAAGGAAAGGACAAAAGCGTTTAAGAGGACGGTAAACATTTGGGAGAGAAAATGGAAACCTAGGACTTAAAATTTGTTAAGACAACAAATCAATATCGGATAGAGTACACAACACATAACTGCTTGGTTTGGGATAATATCAAATCATCAAAGATTTTCTTTTGGAAATGTATTGTATCAAATACTGGCTAGAAATGAGTCTTAGCACATGAGGGTTGGATGTTCTTTTTCTGGCTTTTCGGAATAGCATTAACATAACTAGGTTGACAGGCTCTTCTAAAGATCCCTTCCACTTCTGACACTATACCATCAAAGGGGATGGGTCTTCTTGGAAGCTTCTCACATCTATTATTAGGTCGTTTCTCCTAAGAAAATGTCCATCAGATAAATCTTAAGCTTTTCCAGTGAAGGTCTGTTTTCTGGGGTTTTTTTTGTTTTTTTTTCCCTCCTGTTCAAAGCTTATTGCCAGCCACACTGTGGAGGCAAATGGAAACCTTAGGCTCTGTGCTTGGGGAGCCCTCGCCACAGGGGTAGAGAGGAGGGAAGAAGAGAAAGTCCAAGTTCTGGGAAGTAGAACTGGGAAAGGACCTGGAATGTTTATTGGTGGAAGGAATCCAAACTCACAGAACTCTGGCCAAGATAAAGGATACAAGGGGGCATAGGAGACCCCTGGCACATTTTCCATTTTTTCAGTACATATTTTATCATATCTGCTAGATGTGCTGGGTGTGCCATTAGCGAGACAGACAAATGTGGTCCCTGCTCTCTTGGAGCTTATTATATCTTAGATATTTCTAAATCCCCAAATTTGAAACTACCATTAGGAAATGTTTGTCACTTACCTTGTCATATGTGTAAAAAGAGGAATTTCACCATAGTCCATATATATACTGTTTGTGGGTTTTTTGTTTTTTGTTTTTTTTAACACATACATGTTACTTTTTAATCAAAAGTTGATGTTCTTTCAACTCCTATTAAAGTTTTACCTTTCATTTTACAAGCATTGTTTCTCTCCTGGCAGATCCTCTGGCTGAAAACAATTTCGACAAATTTTTTGTTTCTGCCAAATTTTTTGTTTCCGTTGGCAGAAAATTGGGCTCTGTGATATCTGAACTAGCCATTCTGTTCTTCTCCATAGCAGTGAACGTGGGCATGGACAGGATACACGAATGGTAACAGCAAATTCTAATTAATTGATCAATCTGTTACAGCATTTTCCAAACTCATCTGCATAACTGAAACAAAGGTTTCATAATATATTGTTTATCTTAGGTATAGGTGATATTATCTGTTGTGCTCCGATATTTTCTATATTTTTTTTTTCTTTAAAGCTGATTATACACTACTCAATTAATCCGGCAAAGTTTATATCTACTCCATCAAAGGGTCATGACCTTCATTTTACTTTATTTTTATTTTTTTATTTATTATGGTCACATTGGTTAATGAAATCCAATAAGTTTCGAATGTATAATTCAACAGTAAGTCATATATATACATATTGCATTGTAGGTTCACTGCCCATAGTTAGATTTCTTTCTGTCACCACATATTTGACCCCTTTGACCCCATCTACCTTCCCCCTCCGCCCTCTGGTAACCACTAGTCTACACTTCATGTCCATGAGTCTCTCTCTGTTTGTCATGTTTATTTTGTCGCTTTTAGATTTATATCCCACATATTAGTGATAGCATGCGGTTTTCAACTTTTTCTGTCTGGCTTATTTGGCTTAGTGTGATTATTTCAAGATACATCCATGTTGTCGCAAACGGTAGTATTTCATCTCTTCTTATGGCTGATTAATATTCCATTGTATATATGTACCACAGCTGCTTTATCCAGTCATCTATTGTAGGACACTTTAGTTGCTTCCATGCCCTGGCCACTGTGAATAATGCTGCTATGAACATCGGTGTGCATGTATCTTTTCAGATATATGTTTTCAAGTCTTTGGGGTAATACTCAGTAGATGAATTGCTGGATCATATGGTAGATCAATTGTTAGTTTTTGACGAACCTCCATAGTTTTTTTCCATAGTGGCTGTACCAATTTGTAGTCCCACCAGCAGTGTACAAGAGTCCCTTTTTCTCCTCATTCTTTCCAACACTTTTTATTACTTGTCCTATTGAAAATAGTCATTCTAACAGGTATGAAATGGTATCTCATTGTGGTTTCGATTTACATTTCTCTAATAGCTAGTGATGTTGAACATCCTTTCATATGTTTGTTGGCCATTTGTATGTCTTCTTGCTGACCTTCATTTTAAAAGCACTATCCAAGATAGTCCCGGGTTTTTAGACTGGTCTTTCATTGTCTTGCTGTAACCTTGGCCACTCTTAGGCCCCCCTTGAACTTGAACATATTGGAAAATTTGGCGGTAGACCTAGAAGACCTCACATTCACATAGCAATGTATAGTCTACTATTGTTAACTTACCTGTGGGGTAGGCAGCCCAGCACGATGAGCATTTTCTGGGGTAGGGGTTCCTATAGTTCCTAAATATCTTCGTGTTATGTTGTGATGGCAAGTTGAATATTCCATGTCATTGCAGTTTTACTAACTCCCCCGACTTTAAGATTCTAGAAGATGGGGACTATGTCCTGCTAAGTTAATGGTACATAGAGGTTGCTCAATAAAAGTTTGTTGAATGAAGAGTCAGGATCGGCTTTTACTGAGAAAGCAGGATTTGAGCCAGATATAAGTGCTGTAATTAACATCCTGTTGGTGAAGAAGGAAGGGCAGGAAACAAAATCAGCAAAAATGTGGAAGCATTATGAAATACAGTGTGTTCAGGAAACAGCAAATAGTTCGGTGTGCCTCGAAGGCAGGGACGAATGCCGGAAAGATTGTCGAGGCTTGGGCTGTGAAGGGCTTTATGGCTGTTCTGAAGAGTCACTTTATCGTGGAGTCGCAGTGAGCCCTCAGCTCTTTAGAGAAGAAACAGGATGCTGATACATGATTCAGAAGAATCCTCAGAGCAACAGGGAGGAAAGGCAGGGCACAGACTTTACAGGCCGTAGTAAGAGCCTAGGTGGGAGATGACGAAGACTTTGTTGCAAGCAGCGAAGACGGAACTGAGAAGAGCTGTCTGGTCTCCACACAATCCTGAGGGGTGGGCAAGTCAGCAGTGATCACCCGCCAGAGGAGGTGCCCCTGCCTCACTCCCATGATTCCTGGCCATTGTCGTGTAGGACAGAATTATTTGTATTGATGTATCATGGTTTTGTATTTCTTCTGACTTCAAATTTTATGATTTATCCCCAGTGATTTGCATCACTTCTTTTCCTGGATAGGAAGTAGAGTTGAAGTGCTGTTTTCAGTAAATGGACACTTTCTTGAAGGCATATTATGTAGTGATTATATTCTTGGGCTATAGAGTAACAGGATGCTGGCCATTATTTAGATTGGGTTCAACGAATGTATTAATTGTGCGGTTTGATTCTTTAGTAGAGATATCAACTTTACTTTCTCCTGATTTCCCTTAGCTTCATTTATGAATGCCTAATTTATAGTAACTTGAGGTTCTTTGTAATTTTATTTTAGCTTTGGGAATCCCCAGACCACCTTGGGTACTGGACAATATGCGACCTGCTCTACCACGTAGGAGGCACCATCTTGCCATCTGAAACTTTCAACCAGCATTGTATTAAAGCTGGGGAAACACTGCTTGGCAGCGACAAAAAGCTGTCAAGTGAACCTCACTTCTCTTCGTGGATTTCAGTTATGCCAACAGATTCCACTTTAAGCCGTCTGCTCTATAATTCGCCCGAGTATGAAGCCTCATTTCCACGAATAGAAGGAACATTATTTCTCCCTGTCGAAGGTGAGCAAATAGTCTCAGTTGCATTTCTTTCTTCAAGGCTGGGGCATATTTTCTTTTTCTTTGGAATTTACAGCAGTCCAGGTTCTCAATTCATACTTAAAAGATGTCTAAGCAAAATCATAGGTACCATAGGAAAGGATTGAACTCTGGTACAGTACAGCCGCCAGCCCATGTGCAAAAAGAACAAGCGAATGATTTCAAAGAGTTTCCTAACTGTTGGCAAAGAAAGATAATATTGTTTAGGTGCCCAGGTAAATAGGTGGTAAGATTTCATTACATGTAGAAGAGATCGATAAATTGAAGACCATAGAGAGACTATCATTGACAACAAATTAGTCAAAAGAAGCTGAAAATGGTACTTATTACCAGGAAGAGTCACCATCTTGAAATCTCCTTAAGTTTGCTTTGTCATAGGATTCACTATGTATATTCTGAATCATTATGTGTGTTCATACAGAAGAGGTATATACATAAAACTATGTTATATAGTATGTGTAGTATATGGAAATTTTAAGAGTAGTTTTGTTTAAGCAATTTGTCTTTAGAATTTAACTTCATAAGATATGCTATGCACTATATTTTATGGATTTAAGAATCATTGTCTTATGTTTTGTAAGCAGTGAGTATTGCTTGGATATTTTTTTTTTTTTTTAACACCTACATCACCTGGTATTCCTAGGTGGTCTCCCATCCGAGTACTAACCAAGCCTGCCTGACCCTGCTTAGCTTCTGCGGATATTTCTTTCTAAGTCGTAGTTATTAAGTTCTGGCACAGGTCGTGCCCTCACAATTCCCTTCCTGTAGAACTACATGGGCTTGATGGCCTGTCGAGTCAGGGTTGAAGTGAATTAAGTGACAGTACTGGTACTTCAACTGACAATCTAATGTTCTTACTATTTTATTAAACCTATTTTCAGTAACTATTTATTAAAATGTTAATATTCTTCATTTCTAACAGGAAAAGAGATTCAAGAAACATGGACCGTCACCCTGGAGCCCTTAACCATGCATCAGAGACATTTTCAGAAGCCGGTCAGAATTTTTCTAAAAGGCACTGTCACTCAGTGGTCCCTCCCAATGAGTGACACTTTGGTCACTGATAGCTGGATGCTCCAAAGTCCAGACGAGAGTAAATCAACTCAAAGGACATTATTTCAGCAGCTGGTAAATAGGCTCACCGCTGAAGAGTTACATCTGGTAGGTTTCTTCCCCATGCTACATTATGCTAATCTAATAATGCATTAGCAAAGTGAAATGAGTGTGTTTATGAAATGCCAAAGGTTGCCCTACATAACATATCCCAGCGAGACAGATGATATTTTTTGCAAATAACATTGTCTGCATTATTGCATCATGACAGTGTTCATTAGTGAAGAAACAGTTTGTAAAATTGCAATTGCCTTGAATCCAATTAGGTTAAATTGTATTCACATAAGAAAAAAGGCAGCGAACCAAACGGAATGATTGTATCAGGATGGTGAAGAGATGGGACAGTCCCCCCACCTTATCTGCGGTTCCACTTTCCACGGTTTCAGTTACCCACAGTCAACTGCAGTCTGAAAATATTAAATGGAAAATCTCAGAAATAAACAATTCATAAGTTTTAAATTGCAGGTTGTCCTGAGTAGCATGATGAAATCTCATGAAGTCCCGCCTGGGACATGAGTCATTCCTTCATCCAGGGTCTACACACTGTACCCTCCCTGCCAGTTAGTCACTGAGCAGCCAGCAAGCTTATCAGATCCACTGTCTCAGTATCACGGTGCTCGTGCTCAGGTGACCCTTACTTTACTTCATAATGGCCCCAAAATAACAAAGCTAGTGATGCTGACAATTCAGATATGCCAAAGGGAAGCCGTAAAGTGCTTCCCTTAAGTAAAAAGGTGAATACAGTACAGTAAGATGTTTTGAAAGAATGCATTCACATTACTTTTATTACAGTGTATTATAATTGTTCTATTTTATTGTTAGATATTGTTACTGTCTTACTGTGCCTAATTTATAAATTTATAATTTGTAATGACCAGTAGTTACACAAATTTAGAAATGCCTTCTGAAAAGAAATACATACCTACCGGATTTAATTTAAAGGTGATGGTTATTTTAAACCGCCAGCACGTTTTTTTTTACCTTACCTTGTCTTTTGCCTTCGTAACCTGTGTCTGAAGGCTTCTGTCTCATGGATCCCATCATGACACATTCCAGAGAAAAGCTGGGTATTCACCTGAGCACGTGTTCTGAGTTATGCGCTCTGACAGAAAGAGCACTGGGTGGGTGGGGGCAGGCGATCTGGACCTGGCCCAGCCCTGCTGCCCACTGTACGATCCAGTGAATCCGTTAGTGGCGGTTCTGCCTCTTACTGACCGGGCGGCCTTGAAGAGGATACTTATTCCCCAGCCTCAGTTCTCCCCTATCAAATGAGGATGATGATCGTTGTTACCTCAGAGTGGTTGTGGGGATTCATTGACTTACAATAAACATATAATGAGTGCTTAGTAAATATTTCTAGTTACCTTAGGTTTTTCTTAATTGTAAATTGAGGGATTAGGATTAGACAGATGGTCAATAAGTTCGATTTGAGCACTTACTTAAACCGATCAAATCTATCTTTTCCATGATTTTATATTAGTCATCTTCAGGGGAAAGTACCATTCTGTCTTTCACTAAGCTACATTCTTCTTTACGCAGATGTTAACAATATTCTCAACTAATTAAACGTCTTCTATAGGTTGCCAGTGTGGACCCTGGCGAAGGCTGGCCCCCCATCTCTGGAGTTATTTCTCCCCTCTCTACCAACACTACAATTCTCACCCTGTTCCACACCAAGGAGGCCGAATTTCAGCGACATTTTCTCCAAACAGTTGTGGCAGAGGACCCCCAGGAAACGGCTTCCCTTTGTTTTGATGTTAGAGACATTGTACTGAATCAGATTCACAGTTTACAGAAAGACACCACAGCCTCTGGTAAGTTTCTGAACCTCTGACCACTCCAGGCGGTGGTTAACAGTCTTTTCCAGCATAAGTGCATTTTGTCACTGCTCCTAGAAGAGCCCCTTATCTGTTATAAAACAAAAAAGCAAACTATCGTCCTCCAGGCAGTTGAAGCCATTAGTTATAGCAATCCTGAGGCACTTCTGAGGAGGCCAAAGGCTCTGTGAAACCACCTTGCAGTCAAAGGTTTAACTTGAAACCTGGTTTTTAATGAAGACTGGAGGTAAAACTCACGATTCTGTCCATCTTTCCGTTCCTTGCATTGTGACTAATATGCAAACCTTATTTAGATAAAAAATGATGTGATATTCATTCATTCATTCATTCAATCGATTTAGTGAACACCTGCTCTGTGTGGGGCACTGTTCTAGGTACTGGGAATACAACAGAACAAAACACAAAGGTCTCTGTTCTCGTGGAGTTTACCATCTAGTCAAGGGAGAGGAGACCGTAAACTAAGGAAATTATATCATACATTTGAGAGAGATGAGCGCTATAATAATATACGTAAAAAGGAGTTGGGAGGGGGAGGGTTGCAATTTTAAACAGGCTTTGCTGAAAAAGTAATATTTGAACAGAAGAAGCAGTAGGTAGGGAGAGAACATTCCCGATAGAGGCAACAGCAAGTCCAAGGCGCTGAGACGGGCGTGTGTCTGGTGTGTCAGGAGCAGCGAGGAAGCCTGTTTTCGTACATCTTCAGAGTAGGTTTTAAACAGACACACAGGCTGTGGGAGCTGGTAGTGCAGACGGAGGAATGTGGCTCCAGGTGCCAGTCTGTGTGTCCTGGGGAGGAATGTGGTCTGTCTGTGGGAGGGGCGTGGCTGGGTTCTCCAGGTGCTGCTCATGCCTCTCCTCATCTCTGCTCCAGGCCCTGCAGCGCCTCCGGTTCCTGAGTGGGCCCAGCAGGAGCTGGGCCGCACCGCCCCCTGGAGCCCTGCTGTGCTGGAGCGGTGGTTCCTGCGCTCCGCCCTTAGTGGCGCCAGTCCAAATCTGATGGAGTCATTTTGGTAAAACTTTTTACTTATCTGAGCCTTGATCATTGAAATTGGCTCTGAGTCATTTGAGTATGTGTTGCTGTTTTTTAATAGACTGCATTTTATGAATATAGTTTAATAATATTAAAAACTAATTACAAAGGGAGAGTATTGTTTAATGAGTCCAGAGTTTCAGTTTTGCAATATGAAGAGTTATGGAGACACAGATGGAGGTGATGGCGGCCCAACATTGTGAATATACTTAATATCACTGAACTGTGTAGTAAACAGTGGTGAAGGTGACAAATTTGTGTTATGTGTATTTTGCCACCATAAAAAATTGGAAAAAATTAATTACAAAAATAAAATGCTCTCTTATATTATGGATGTGAGAAAATATTTAGTATTAAATCTCAAATGAAAATGCAAACTTGTATAATGTAGCTATATTTATACTTAAAGGAAAATGTATAGACCTAAACTATCTTTTAAAGAAGAAAAATTAAAAACCAGTTAGCTGAGTTCAACACAGAAAATAATACAAGAGAATAAACCCAAAAAATAAAGAAGGTGATAATAAAGATATCAAGAAAAATCAAATAGCAAACAAACTATAGAAATCTACAGAAACAAAAGATGACTCTTTGAGAAACCAAATAAATCTATAGCAAAATGAGCAAAGTTTTTAAAAGACAAACTATTGGAAATGTAAAAGATAGAGCAGAAATTCAAAATATTATTAAGGTAAAGTTGAGATTTGTTTTTTACCCGGGTGTTACAATACCTTTGTTCTAAGACAGTCTTTTTCTCATTGAATTACTGTGACCACCATTGTTCAGGTCTATTTCTGGAAAGCATCTAGTCCAGGAATTATGTTAATGCTGCACTGTCTTGAGTGTTGAAATCTGGTAGTCTAAGTCCTTGCAACTCTTTTTTCTCCCCCCCCACCCCAAGAATTGTTTTGGCTATTCTAGATCCTTTGCATTTCCATGAAAATTTTAGAAGCAGCTGTTATTTTTCACTAAAATTTTTGACTGAGCACATGGAGTCTGTAGGTCAGTTTGGGAAGACTTGACATTTCAATAATAATGAGTCTTCTGATTTGTGAGCATAGTTCAGCTCAAAAGGGCTAAGAACTAAACATGTGCACTTCCCCCTATGAGATCAAAATTTACCCTCAAGCTCTAGCGAATAGGCAGTGTGGTATTTGTGCAAGGATTGACACGTAGACCAGTGGGACAGATTAGAGGGCCCAGAAAGTGACCCACGCATGTAAGGAAAGCTTGGCATACAATAAAGGCAGCATTTATAAATCAGGGAAAGAATTAGAGTATTTAGTAACTGGTGATATGAGAATCGGCCATCCAGAAGAAAAAAGGTAAAAATTAGATTTCTACTTCACAGCATACACATGATAAATTCCTGGCAAAATAAAAATTCAGATTTGAAAAGTAAAACTTTAAAATCTTAAGAAGGAAAAAACCAAGCTAGAGATGGATTTCTTAACTAAGACATAAAAAATTCAAAGCATACTGGAAAATATATGACCATAATTTTAAAAATTTCGTTATGATGGAAAAGACTAGGTGTAGACTTGAGTAACTGTAAGGTATATAACCAACAGAGGATGAGTATTCAAATGAGCACAGAAATCCTAAAAATTAGTAAGAAAAAGACAAGCAATCCAATAGAAAATTGGGAAAAGAATACAAACAAGCAATTCAAATGAGGATACTCAGCAGAGCAGTAATTTGGAAAGATACTCAGCTTAGGCAAATGGAAATTAAAACCACAGTAAGAAAAAACCCCACAAGATTCTATTTTATACCCAATAGATTGTCAAAATTTGGTAAATCTGCTAGCGGCACGAAGGGAAATGAGAATACTTTAGATGATAGAAGTGAAACGGTTACAACCGTTTTAAAGAACACTTTGTATTTCTAGTAAAGCAGAAATGCACATACTCTGACACCCAGCAGTTCCACTTCTAGGCATCTACGTTAAAGAAATATTTTTGCAAACATAAGGAGAGCTAAACCAGAAAGTTCATGGCCAGTCATTAAAAGTGAAAAAGTGGAAAGAACCAGCTGACCCTTAGCAGGAAAATAGATAAAGTGTGGTATAGTTATACAACAGATTTTATATATATATATAGATATATATATATATGTGTGTGTGTATATATATACACACACACACATATATACCTATATGTATATATATATATAAAAATACGCACATAGATTATTAAAACTGAATAAAGTAGAGCTACTTCTATACAAATGAAAAGTAGATTGTGTACAAAAACTGCAAAAGGATGGTGTTATAATTTCTTTTGAAAATTTACAATATATAAAAGCAATTTTTGTTGTTTTTGATCCATATCTATGTCTATAAATAAAAGATCTGAAGAAGATATGGAAAACTTAACAAGTATTTAATCTTGGAGGGAAGTACATACTTACCATTTCATAATGCTTTCTCTGTTTTTCTGTGTGTTTGAAATGTTGAAAGCTTTAAAAAATCAACAGGAAAAAAAACTGGTAGCCTCAGCAGATTCAGCTATTAGTATCATAACCTTCTTCTATTTGTAAATCAGATTATAGCAGGTAATGCAAGATAGTGAAATACAAATAATACATTTTTAATATCGTGCCATTTTTGTAATTTCCTTAGTGAATAATAGTTAGCTCTAGGTGGAAGGGCATTTAATAACTAATCGACCCCTGCCGCACTTCCTCCTTGTCTCATCAATCCCAAAGTAGTTTACTGCAGTGTGAGAGAACTATTCAGAAGCCATTGTGATTCTTTTACTCTATTATATTTTCTTGTATTTTAATGTATGGACACTGAATAAAAAATAACTATGAAAGCCCAGAATTGAAATGGTTGCTCTAATTAGACATGTACCATAGGACATGAAGAACCTTATTAATAAAAGTCAATATCGTATGTAATGAATCCTGGCTTTGTGAACAAGTAGCTTCTGCCCCTGAGTTTGTTTAAATTCTAAACGAGAAAAGGGACCTTTCCCCTCCTGAGAAAGTATATTTTTGAAGCCATTTCGTGGGGCTATCTGATTAGCTTTTAAAAGGATAATGAATTTTGTTATTGCCATTTTGTCTTTAGAGCATTTTGGAAAATCAGGATGTCAGCTTTATACTAAACATCTTGACTTGTTCACAGGTTACTACAGGCTGCCTTGTCTCACAAGGAAGAGCCTTCCAAGACTGAAAGTGAATTAACACGTTGCCTCTCTGATCTTTACCTGAGAAAGTCACGTGAGGAATCCGTGGTGTCTAACCAGGAAGACAGCAAAAAGAAACGTATGCACGTAGAAAGGGTCTTTTTTGAGACTGTGTATTTTAAAAGCTGGACATTCCCTAAAATGAAGTTGAAACGGTAACTGAATATAGAAGGACAAGTTACTAAATTTCAAATCTCAAAATAATTACATTGGTACAATAGTAATTAAAAAATTTAAAAGCCACAATCTTACCTTCTTGATGAATATACCTCTTTAATTTTTAGTTATAACAGAAATAGAAATACAGTTTTGTGCTCTGCTTACAAATATTTGTTCATCTCTTACTTTGCCTTTTCAGTTACTGTTCCACCTCATTACATAACAAAATTTACAAAATTCTTACATTGTCAAACATTCTAATTGTTGTTTTTATCATTATAAATGATACTGTGGTATGCATCGTGTATGCAATTTGTTCTTCAGTGATTTTCTTAGCATAAGCTTCCACGAAAAGTTACTGCATCAAAATGTGAGGAAAGTTAAAATAAATTAATTAAAAATAAAAAAAAAGGTAGCTCTGGGTGCAGCTAACTCTGTGACCTTGGGGAGCACCAACATCCATTTGTTTGGCATTTATTTCCCTGTGTAAAAACCACCTGTTCACATCGAGATGTTTGGTTCCCAAACTTCAGCTAAAAAAAGAGCTGTCTTTCTGCCCTGTTGTGGCTGGAAAGAGATGCGAGGACTTTGATCATTCTGAAGGGATCTTCTTCATTTCAGTATTCTTCGACTGAATATTTAATCTGAATCAAAAATAGCTTTTTCTGTTCAGTTTTTGTAACTAAAGTAGTTCTCAATTCCATAGGAGTAAAAGTTATTTTATTTCCTTCCCATGATGCTGTTAGGAGGTGTCCCTCGTACTCCAGTGAGGCAGAAGATGAACACCATGTGCCGTTCCTTGAAGATGTTGAATGTCGCGAGGTTGAATGTCAAGGCTCAGAAGTTACATCCGGATGGCAGTCCAGATGCCACTGGGGAGAAAGGGACCCAAAAGACAGCCGCTGGAAGAACAGTGGATAGGTTGGAAAACAAAGGACGATCACTAAGAAGTTCGAAACCTAAAGGTATTTCTCTGTTTTATGACATTTTTGTGTTTTATGTCCATGTGTACCTTTTTATACCCTCATATTCTTATAAATTTTAATCATATCCCAGTTAACATTTATCGAATATCTGCCACATGCTCACAAGTGTGTTACGGGGAATACAATAAATCGATAACATAATGTCCTCTCCTTAGATTTATGATCCAACTACAAAGAATAGTAATGAGCAGATAAATATCGATACATATACAATATACGTAAGGAATTAATAAAACTAATACCTAAGGGAGCCCAGTGTTGCAACAGAAAATCGTACCCATTTGGGAAGTAAAGACAGTAGGAGCCGAGAAACAGAAGGTCGGTCAGCCGTGGGCTGAAACTGGCTGCGAAGGCTTTCGAGGGGCCCGCGGAGCCCAGATGAGACTCCGAAGAATGAGCAGTTTCGGTGGCAGAAGACAGGAAGAGCATACTGGCTGGGGCCTGACATAAGCAGAGTCACCAAGGAGGGCTGTGGTTTGGCCATAGGACAAGTGGTTGAAGACGTTTTATACGTTTGTCAGTAAAGGGGGGGGGGGAGGGTTCATGAGCAAGCGAGAGCCAGGCCCTTGAGGTCTTTCAAAGTCAGTCAGAGGAAGTTGGTCCAGTAGCTTTTACTTTGCCTTTTTTTTGCTTTAAAAAAAAAAAAAAACAGATCGAATTACAGTTTGTTTCTCATTCTCAGATTACAGTCTACACTGACAGTGGCCATCCTGTGGAATGGTTGTGATGATAGCTTAGGAACTTTGGGCAGTAATTGAATGATGTCACCCTTGTGAAAATTCGAAAATTCAGGAAGAAATTTTCTGCTCTTTTAAAGACTTTATCTCTGAGGAATGTAAGAGGCATAGATGACACTCAGTTCAAGTAGGACAGAACATCTTTAATGAGCTGTTAAGGTGCAGGAGAGTGGATGAGACAGTCAGAGGAGAGGGAAGCTAACAGTATTCAAGATGTTGTTAACAGAATTTTTGCACTAGCCTTTTTGCAGAAATAGACCTGAGTAACAGAGGTAAATTGATGTGTGACAAAAGTGGCCCAATAATTCAATGAGAAAAGGATAATCTTTGTGACAAATGATACGGCGATAACTGGATATCTTTATGGAAAAAAACCTCGACCCTACTTTCTAATAATAATTTGAATTTCTGCTGTATTTTTTCACTTTTAATATTGTTTGTTTATGTCTATGGCCATGCCACCCTGAACGTGCCCTATCTCACTTGATCTTGGAAGCTAAGCAGGGTCGGGCCTGGTTAGTACTTGGATGGGAGACCACCTAGGAAGACCAGGTGCTGTAGGCGCTAAAAAAAAAAAAAGAAAAGTAAAAAAATGTATTTTTTATTTATGCCTTTTTTCTCTTTTTTTAAATTGTTCCATCTTGCTATAGATTCTATTTAATTAGGCTTTTCAAAGAATCATTTTTTGTTTCTGTTGATCTCTCTTGTTTCTTTGTTTCCCGTTCTTCTCTGTTCCTGTCTTTAGTATCACCTTCTTGTATTGGACCTTTAACTAATTTGCTTTTAATTTTTCTTCTTTAAAAGGTAAGTCTAAATATCCCTCATATGTGGTTTTCACTGATACTTAGTTCTAAATATTTTCTGACATTCCTAATATTCCTAATTTGTACTTAGCTTTTAATATTTTTGGACTTCGAGCAGAAAGTGTATTCTGTAAGATATTGATACTGTAATATTTGCTGGAACTCTGTGGCCTAATATGTGGTTAAGTTCTGTTAATATTCCATGTGTACTTATGAATAATGTGTATTCTCTGATTCTTGGGTACTTGGTTCTATACATGTCCATTGCATCGAGTTTATTAATATTTGAATATTCAACATTCTTAATAATTTTTTCTACTTTTTTTCTGTCTATAACTGAGGTGATTATCTTACAGTCTTCCACCATTCTCAAAATTTTCTTGCCAATTTACCAGTTCTCACATCATATATTTTGAGGCTTTTTTGTTAGGTTCATACAGATTCACAATTGTTTGTATCTTGTGATTGTCTTTCGTAATGATTTTTTGCTTATTCCTACCAACTTTCTGCTTTAAAGTTTCTTTTTCTTGGTATTAATATAGCTATACTAGCTTTCTTATGGTTAGTGTTGAGGCCAGTTGCCACTTGTGCCAGACTTGGGCTGCTTAGCAGGAGGTACAGGGCATGGCGAGGCCAGGCACTGCTTGTTTTGGGTTTGTGAACCTTTGATAGATTTTGGGAAAGTATGTAACCTGAGCAGGCCACACGTGGAAAAGCCACTGTAAGCATCTAGGGCCAGGCACGCAAGTTAGGTGGGGCGGTGTCTCAGGGACTCTCCAAGGCAGGTGAGTGGGGTCAGCCAGGTCAATGGCCTGCGCCAGGCTGGCTGGGTCAGGAGAGGGCTCGACAAAGGAGCGGTGGCCCCTGGCAGTGCTTTCGGCCCCTGCCGTCCTCTCACTGAAGCTAGTATGTTCAGTTCCTCCCCATGTATGTCCCTGGTCCCTGCCCTGAGCTGGGGCCCTGCGCCACTGAATTTGCAAGTGAGTCTGTGACTGCCCTTTAAGAGGGCTGCCCTGTCACCAGCCACCGTCCATCTCACCTGGTTGCAATTCCCACTGGTTTTTATAGCCAGATGTTATGGGGAGTACTCCTCCTGGCACTGGTGCCCCAGGATCATCTGTGACCCTTTACTCCCACGGGGGCCTCCACAGCTGAGCTATCCCTGCTGTTCTCTGGCCACACCAGGGGTCAGGGACCTGCCCCTTCAGTGCCTCTGCCGCTCCTACTAGTTTCCACATGGCTTCTTTACGTCCTTAGTTACAGGACTTCTGTCCAGCTAGACTTCAGGTGGTTCTGAGTGATGGTCGTTCTGTCATTTACATGCAATTCTGATGGGGTCATGGGAGGAGGCAGCACAGTGTTTAGCTACTCTGCCTTCCTGGACAGAAGTCCTCAATTTGACCGTTTCTTTTTCTTTCTTTCTTTCTTTTTTTTAAGATTTTAAAACTGAAGAGGAGCTACTGTCTTATATACATGAAAATTACCAAAAGACTGTGGCCGCAGGGGAAAGCATGTTGTATTCATGTGCCCGGAACATGATCTCAGCCATAAAAGCGTTCCTGAAGGCCAAGGGCACCCAGGAGTTAGAGGTACGGGAGCGGGGGCGTTGCACGGCCTACATGTAATTGTTGCTTGGTGGGTTTGGTTCGTCAGTTTATTGTGCATTACACAATTCAGAAATGATAAGATGAGCAAAGAGGTGAGCATAATCCCAGGTCTTGGAAGATGGACGTGGCGAACTAATAAGGTGGAAATCAAGGAAATAGTCTGGGGCGGGGGGGTCATTACTTGCCTTCTCCCCTAAGGAAAGCTGTGTCCTTAGTTTCATTCTAGCTGCATAGGTTAGACTGGCGGCCTTCACCCTGGCCGCACTTTAGAGTCACTGAGGACTTTTTTTAATAGCTGATGCCTGATTCTCTCCAGAGCAACTGGAACAGGTCTCTGGGGGTTGAGTACTGTTGAAAAGCTTGCTAATGATTCTTACACACAGAGAGTGTTGCAAACCACTGTTTTCGACCATGTTATTGCTTTTATTCATGGCTGGTGAGGCCAGGCCCCGCTAAAGTGAACAGGAGGAATTATTTACGTGCTTAGACATCTCAGTCACCACTTAATAATCTCCTTTAAGAAAGATCAAATTTGCAGGCTTGCTTTATCCGTGCCTAATTGCTCTCAAATACTTTTTTACCATGTTCTTTTTTAAAGATATAAATGAACAATATCCATTGCGCTATTTTTGATTCAAATGAAAGAAGGAGGAAATTTGTAAGGGACAGCACTTCCCTTCTCAGGGCATTCATTAGCTGTGAAAAAATTAGAAATAATGATGTCATGTAATCTGTTATGCTTCTGTATTTTCAGGTGAACTGCCTGAATCAAGTCAAAAATAACCTCTTAAAAACTAGCAAAAGCCTTAGACAGAATATAGGAAAACTGGATAAAGAAGAAAAAGTCAGAGAGTAAGTAACTTACTTTTTCTTTTTTTAATCATCTCTCTGAAACAAAGCTCCAAGAGTTGCTTGTATCTGTTCAAAACACATTGTCAGTTGCTTGAAGAAGCTTTTGTAGCCAGTTCTTTATGAAGTCCTAATATGTAGTTTGACTCACTTATTTATCTGGTGACCGTATTATTATTTAGCAAAAGCAGTGGTCCTTTGAGGTTATTGTTTCTTATATAAATAGATATATACTTAAGGAAGAAGCTTTTGGATAAGTGGCATTCAAAGTAGATATAACCAATTTTTTTTTGGTTTTTTTTTCCCCACAAGGTGCCAGCTTCAGGTATTTCTTCGTCTGGAGGTGTGTCTGCAGTGCCCTTCAATACAGGAGAGTGTGTGCGATATGGAGCAGGTGGTCGAGGAGGTAAGTACAGAGAGCCGAGTCGGTGGGCATCCGCCACAGCCACCTCCGGCTCTCCTGCAGAGGGCACTTAGGAATTGTGTAAAATCTCTTTCAGGTGACAGATTTGCTGCGCATGGTGTGTTTAACTGAGGATTCAGCATACCTAGCAAAGTTTCTGGAAGAAATTTTGGGATTGTAAGTTTGATGACTGCTAACTTTCAAATTATTCTATCCATCAAGTACTACATAAGTGTTGTTTCAGAATCATGGAGTTGTAAAATCCTTCTCATGCTGGGTAAGGGAGGGAATAGAGAGGGTGGGTAGGTGACCGACTGTTGCGTGTTTAACCGATATTTATTCCACAGGTATGTTGACTCTATCCCAAAGACACTTGGGAGTCTCTACCACAGCCTAGGGTTTGTGGTTCCTCAGCAGCTGGTTGGTGTTCTTCCTACGGACTGCTTCAGTGATGATTCCATGACACAGGAGAGCAAGTCACCACTTCTTTCTGTGCCTCCTATGTCAAGCACCCAAAGGTCAATGTCAGCTGGCAATGAATCTGACCAACTGGAGGAGCTTCGCACAAGGTCAGCTAAGAAGAGAAGGTAGGAGCCCAAGGAATTGAAGAACTTAAGGATGTGTTTAAACCATAGTCCAGTTGTCTTTGTTTATAATTTATTGAAATAACAGTTGTCCTTATGTCTGAATCACAGAAGGCTATTCTTGGGGTTCCTCTTGTATGTTCCCTGGATAATTTGAAGAGTGCTAGAAGCGTATGACTGTCTTCATGTTACCCAGGGAACTTTCCATGTTTATCAAGCGGTCCACAGTATCTTTCTTGACTGTCCACGTGGGGTCTCCAGGAAGTAGTAGCCGTTTATGAGATGAGCTCAGGGTTTCTGCTCACTTTTTAAGTTTTTCCTTGATGCTTTTCATTGTTCATAACTAGTTGAGTTTATAGTAGTAAATTGCAGAAATTCTGGGTTTACTTTTTTGGTGATAAATTCAGGCTAACACCAAGATAACTGACTTTTATTTAATTAATGTTTTATGTTACACTCTAGTTTTAGTCAAACTTAACCTGTATTGAGTGTAGATTGACTCTTTCTCTCCATTTTTAAAAGGAAAAATGCATTAATAAGACATAAAAGCATCGCAGAGATCTCACAGAATCTTCGACAAATTGAAATTCCCAAAGTGACCAAGAGATCTACCAAAAACGTAAGTCATTTCCGAGAGACAAGAAACATCACTACTGAGTTGTTCCTTCCGGCAGGAGTCACACCATAAATAAGAACAAAAGGCAGTGGCTCCACATTTAGGACACGGACATTGCAGCACACAGAAATAAAATTGGACATTCCCATCTGATCCAAGGAATAAAGAAATATGTATATTTTAAAGATTAACCATGTCACCCAAAAGTGACAGTTAGAAGTAATATAAAGGAAAACAGCACACAAAAGTTAGGAATGAATAAGTTAATTCGGAACCTAATGTAGATAAGAAAACTCAAAATAATAACTAGCCAAAGCAAAGAGGTTATTAAAATATAATGCACAATTATAATAGGACTCTGGCTTAATTCCAGAAAGTACTTTTCAGTACATAAGGTTTATTTCTGTAACAAGTTAAAAAAGCAGTAAAAGGGGGGTGCTTTCATGAAGCCAGACGGTAATTGTTTTTTGTGGCAATAGACGTAAGGACTTGACAGTTTTTTAAAAAAATGCCTGGGTCAAGTCCATTTACTAAGTAGAATTGTTGTCTGGCTCAGGAAAGGAGACGAAGAACGCATCAAAACTTTTGAACTGCATGAAATAATGAGAAGAGTTAAAATTCTATGAAAATTAGCTTTCAAAGGATTCATTATTATGATAGTTGTCTGCTCTCTTTCTCGAGATTTATAACTGTCCTTTGGAATCAGAGGTAAAGAGTTCTTTTAAAGAGTTAGTAGTGTTCATGTTCTTAATAGATCTTAATAAGTATAAGTGAATAAGATGCAGATCTTACATATCCTGGAATCCTGATTGGAGAGTGTGAAATCCAAAAGTGGACAGCCAGCGGGTGTCAGACCCCGTCTCAGCAGAGCTAACACTGTCACTGTCGTAATGGTTACCGATTGGCCTAAAAAGTTGGCTTCTCTGAAACTTGATTCACTAAGATCTGGATTTGATCTTGGTTAATACAGAGCATCATTTGTTAAGTTTCTGCCCCTATGTGTTAGTTCATTCCCCAGTTATTACAGTGGCATAACTGAAAAATGAAACAAAAAGATCTGTAAAAATGATCCTGTTGTTGAGATCCGTCTGGATTTTAACTCTTAAATCCTCTACTATAATAGCAAATAAGTAGCATTTTTATATGAAGAAGTTCCTAAGAGTATAGGTAGGCACCCTCTAATTAGTTTATATTGATTTTCACCTACTTTTTTATGTATACAAAAGGTATACATACTCACCATTAAAAAGTTGAAATCATATAAAGTTAAAAGTGCGAAAGTCCCTTCTCCATTAATCCTTCAGAAGTAATCACGGATGATGATTATATTATCCCCAGGCCCTTTTCTGTACATAACTGTTAACATACACCAAAGGTTTACACGCATGGTATATGTACAGATACACGTAAACATTACAGTTAACCCACTGTACTTATTATTCTACTTTTTTTTTTTTTACATTTTCTCCATCATAGACCTCTTTCTGTGTTAATATATATGGATTTTTCTTCCTTCTCAGCTCTCGTAATGTCTGTATTGGGTGGATGAACCATCATGTATTGACTTCACTCTTTATGGAAATTTAGGGTGTTGTTTATTATGTGTTACAGTGTAGCCCTCAGTAGCCTTGGAACATATTTTTTCGCATTTTACAACAGTTTTTTGTTATGGATTCCTAAAAGAGGAGCTGTAAGGGTCAGATGCTTCAGGTGCAAGATTTATTCTTTTATTTTAAAAGAATGTCTATTTTCTTATTAGATTTTTCTCACTTTTCAGGAGAACGCTCGCCCAACTCTTCAGCAGCCTCCACTCCCAGGGAAAGATACAGTACAAGGTATACTTGGCCCTCAGCGTATGTATTTATTGACCTGAATGACAAGTTTCTTTTGATTGCATATATTTAAGTAGCTGCATAGTTATAAATTACAGTTTTATATAGTTGCTGGTTAGTGAAAGATGTCCAGATGCCATGTGCTAGTAGAATAAGGCAGTCTCAAAATACTGCTTTCTGCAAAATAATTGGCCTGAAATCCAAAGAAACCAACCCAAACAACCCACCATTATTGTGAAAGCCCAAAAAAGGGAAAGATGCTGTGACGTTGGTTTCGAAGAGAGGAGTTTAAGTGTGGCAGCTCAACGGACTTTGTGTCCCCCGCTTGGATCATACATTTGAAAAGGAAAAGGATATTGTGACATTAGGAGAAGTTAGAAAGTGGACACACGCTCTTCCTCAGGGGACAGGCACTGACCACAGGCACGTGAAGAGCTGTGGCGTCCGCCACGTACCCTGCAGTGCTGAGGGGCGGGAAGCTGTGTCCCTGGAGAGAGGGGTGGAGGCAGGAAGCAGACCTTGACAGTAGGTGTATTCTACCAGCACTGCATGTTTATTATATTCTTCCAGAGTCTCTGTAGATACTAAGCTTTTAAAAAACCTGGGGAAAATAAAGTGAAAAATCAAATGTAGCTGTCAGGTCATCTGTCAGTTTCACAGACAGCCTAAGGCAGGTCACAGGCACTCGTTCGTGGAGGCAGAGGAACGGTTTTAGGAGACCTTGGGATGCTGTCGGCACCCTTGGCATCATTTATGTCACCGATGGGAGGACATAAGGGCGCCTCCTCGTTCTTGGATCCTACTTTGTTTGGCTTTCACGTAAATGACTTGCTCCTAGAAGAATTTGCCCATGGTGAATTTCTGAGTAGCCTCCAGCAGGCCCTCTTAAGATGCCACTCTGCTAACTTTGGCAGACGTTTCTCGATTCTTCAGCTCTTTTTCTGAGTCTAGATGGTCAGAGCCCCTATGCTTCGCAGTGAGGAGAGAACTTACGATAACCCAAAAAATTAGCAAAAAAATGCCACAAGAAGAAAGAAATCAGTGAAACTCTGAACAGTGTCTTATCTACTTGAAGCTGAGCTGATACCAGGCAGCAAAAGTGTCCAAAGTGAGAGAAACACCCTAACACTGGGATCTAGTAAAGGGACCATGACCTACATTCGCCAGCTTTTTACTTAAGGATTATGACCGTTTTATAATGAGCAAAGCTTCTGATGTAAGTGATGCGGGCCTTCCACGTATTCCTGAAAAGCTGGGATTAAGCTGAATGTGTAAGAGTACATAGTTTTAATGTGCCCTGTGGGTGTAATTAAGGAAATCCTGTTAGCAGGTGTCAACATGGTAGTCGGTCTGTAGGATAGTTTCCTTAAGCAGCTTCTCTCTGTTTTGGATATCTTTGTTTTCCCAGATATGGCATTTATGAGTAATGAGATTTGCTATTTTTCCTTTCTTTTTTTTTTAAAATACTTTTAGAAGTGACCAAAGTTCGAAGAAATCTCTTCAACCAGGAAATTTCTCCCTCAAAGAGACCAGTAAAGCGGGGCTTGCCTAGGAGCCATTCCGTGTCGGCTGTGGAAGGCCTGGAGGGCAAACTCGCCAGCGTCACGAAGACCAGAGGTACAGTTTAGAATAACCAAGAGAACGTGGTTCGCGGGCCCAAGTCCGTCCCCGGACTCACCGTATTGCACAAACGTGTTAATCTCACCAGTTCCTCCCCGCTGCGGTCACCCTCTGTTAATTTTCCTCTGGGGCCGCTTTCCCTTCAAGCTTGGGTGAAGGTCTCTCTCGGTCTTCCCCCAGAGACAAGCATCTTTTCACAAAACCAGTCAAAAAGAAATGAACAGTGATTCCAGCTTTCTAGTCTTTTGTCAATTTTGGGGGTTTTTTTGGTCTGTTTTTTGGTTGGCGGCTTTGTTTTGCTTTATTTCATTTTATTTTATTATTTATGTTTGTTTGGTTTTTTACTCTTTTTAAATAATTGAGATAATCATGTACCATGAAATCAACTCTTATAAAGTATGCGACTCAGTGGTTTTCTAGGGTGTGTATGTTGCCCACTCGATGGTGCCCCAGGATCCCACAGGCTTTGTTCGTTTTTCTTCATTCTTTTTTTCTTTCTGCCCAGACTGGTTGATTTTGATTGCCTTTTATAATTTTCAGTGGTTTGTTGATAGTCATACATTGTTTTCCTGGTTTCTTTAGTTCTTTGTCCATGGTGTCCTTGAGCTCATGGTACATATTTAGAATAGTCAATTTACTGTTGACCATTGATTCCAACATCTAAAGCATACTTTCTGTCAAGAAAACCCATGTCTCTTTTTTTCCTGTGAGTGAGCCATACTTTCCTGTTTCTTTGTATGCTGATATCTGCTTATTGAGGGCAGCAGCTATCTATTTGTCTTTTTTAGACTATTTCTGGAAAGCACGCATTCCTTGTTGTGTGTGGTCACTGAAGTTTCTATCCTGTTATCTCTGTGGCTAGTCAGTGACCTGACAACTATGTAACATGTCAGGTGGTGCTAGACTTATCGGGGTGATCAGTTTGTATGGGATATAAATGTCCGATTCCCGTGCTCTCCACCTGAAACCAATGTGATGTTGCGTGTCCGCTGTAACCGAACAATAAAATTTAAAAATATGTCTGTAGGGCAAGGTCCCCAACGTCTGCCCTGCCACCAGCCGACCGCTCCCCAAAAGTGGGCCACTGTCCCCACAGCTGCAGTGGGGCCGAGCAAAGGGGATGGCGGCTGCTGGGCGCGCGTCCTCCCAAACCAGCATGGGCGCCTCTCCCTTCGTGAGCACTTCCCCGTTGGTTACAAGCAGCCAGTTTCCAGGGTTCCAAAATAGTTGATTTGGATCATTTTTTCCCCTAGTTTACTAGCTGTTTTAGAGGAGACAGCAACCCCTAGAGCTTCCTACTCTACCATTTCGCGTGACGTCACTTCCTCAGGGGTCACAATCAATATCAATTTATCACAGCTTAGTTCAGACCAATACCAAATCGATGTCAGTAGCATAAGAAACTTTGCACCTATACAGTTATATTTCCTACTCCTCCTCTATCAAATTCTCATATAAATCACATCTTTATATACTGTATGCCCACTGAAAAAAATTTATAATTATCGCTTTATCTTTTCACTCCTAGGAGAGAAAAG
Source organism: Rousettus aegyptiacus (assembly GCF_014176215.1). Classification (NCBI taxonomy): domain Eukaryota; kingdom Metazoa; phylum Chordata; class Mammalia; order Chiroptera; family Pteropodidae; genus Rousettus; species Rousettus aegyptiacus. The sequence goes on along the minus strand of NW_023416289.1, from coordinate 52,016,232 downwards.
AGTGATAAAACAATACTTTTATACTGTCTTTTGTATTTACTTGTGTGGCCGCCTTTACCCATGCCCTTTAATTCTTCCTATGGATTTGAGTTTGCTTATTGCCCGTTCATGTCAGCCTGAGGGACTCCCCCTCAGTGTTACTTGTCGAGCAGGTTTGCTAGTGACCCGTTCTCTTTGGGTTTTTTTTGTTTGTTTTTTTTGTTTTATGTTTAATATGGGAACGCCCTCATTTCTCCTTCGTGTTTGAACACTGGTTCTACTGGATAGAGAGTTCTTGGTTGACTCTGCTTTTGACACCTTGAACGTGTCATCGCACTGCCTCTCCGTCTGATGAGAAAGCAGCCGTCACGCTTGTCAAGGATCCCTTGCGTGTGATGGATCGCTGCTCATGCTTCTCTCCAGTGTCCTTCATTTGTGACAGTTTATGATCTGTCTAAGTGTGGAGCTCTTTGAGTTTATGCTACTGAGGTTTATTGTCACGTCTTCCATCAAACTTGGGAGATTTTCATCTCATATATCTTCAAGTTTTCTTTCCGCCTCATTCCCTCTCCTCTCCTTCTGTGCACGTTGTCATTCTTGGCGGTGTCCTGTAGGTGTCTGAGACGCTGTTTATTTTTTGTTGTTATTTTTTCTTCCTGTCCCTCATACTGGATATTTACCAGTCTTCAAACTTGTGGGTTTTTTTTCCTGCCACCTCAAATCTGTTGAGCCCCTCTTCTGAGTTGTTCCTTTTAGATATTTTTTTCACCTTTAGAGTTTCCTTTTTTTTTTTTTTAATGATTTCTGTCTCAATTGATATTTCCTATTTGGCAGTTCATCACTCTCAGACTTGCTTAGGTCTTTAGATAGTTTTCTGAACATATTTCAAATAGGTAAAGTCTTGGTCTAACAGGTCCAATGTCTGGACTTCCTCAGGGATGGTTTCTATTGACTTTTTTTATTCCTATGTATGGGCCACACTTATTTCTCTGCATGTTTCATTTTGTGTTCACAACTGGACATTTTAAATAATGAGTCAGCTCTCCAAATCAGACACCCAGCTCCTACCCACCAGAGTTTGTTGTCAGTGCTTTTGTTTTGTGAATTTCCAGAACTAATTCTTTAAACCGTATTCTGTCATGTGTAGGCCCTGAGGTCTCTGCTTGGCTAGCTCAGTGGTCAGTGTCCGGACACATTTCCTCCCAGCCTTCACTGACGGCCCTGCGCGTGTCGGCTCACGCCCCCATCACCCAGCCGGGCAGCTCACAGCTCCACTTTCTGTTTATCTAGAGTCTCAAGGTCCGCCAGAGGTGACAGTTCAGACCCGTTTTTGGTCTGTCCTAGGCATACACACAGCCCTACAGTACCTGGACTTCAGGTTTTCAGAAACTTTCAGAGGTTTGCAGAGTCCCCTGTGGATGTCTCCTTCCCCAGTTTTTCCAGTTAAACTTTTGGTCAGCTTGTCGTCAGCGCCATGTCGGCAGCTCCGATGGTTACAATTTCAGAGTTTCCTAGTCAATGCCGTTTTTAATGGGTGAGTTCTGAGTCAGGTCAAATGAGAGAAGCCTTGCGAGTTGCATTTTCCAGGGAACTGCCTGACAGGCTGAATGATGACAGTCATCTGGGAATGGGGCTTCGGGGGCACTTCGGTCCCATTCTGGCCCGCGCGGAGGCTCCAGTGGGTTTGCACCGTGGCTGTAGGCTGTTGGTTCTCATGTACCAGAGGGCCGGGAAGGGGGCTTTGGGCCTGGGGCGGGTTAAAGTTCCACATTCTCGCTGATAGCACTTCTCCTGCTTGTCATTTGTCACTCTGTTAAGATCAGTCCTGCCATGAGCAGTTTGACCTACTCCGCTGAGAAAGTGATCTGCCAGGTAGAATTATCTTAATATGAAATATGTAGACATTCACATGGCTTATCAGCATTTTTACAAACTTTATTTTATTTAACCATAAATACAAGAACTACCAACCAGGCGGACAGATGTGTGAGCACTTTGTGTTTCTCTGGATGACTCGTTAGATGAAAATTTCATAACACTTTAGATTTGCTTATGTATCATTTAGTCTCTAAGAGTGCCAATTAACTATTACATCATGTTAAATGGAGCCCTACAGTTTAGGGCTGAGTCCAAGATCTGAAGTGCCACTGCAGCTAAGTAGGAAGCCATGAGCAAGGTTACACGGTGTTCTTGGCCTCGTCACTGCCGCAGGGCATGGCGCAGTGAACCGTCTGCTGCTTGCTTCTAGGTCACCACAAGCTGCTGACGAAGAGTGTGCTTGAGACTCCAGTGCACAAGCAAATCTCCAGAAGGCTGCTTCATAGACAGATCAAGGGCAGGTGAGTGACAGCGTTGTCTAGTTCCTTCATACCCCAGTCTGCTCTGTGATGATGTTGCTGGCCACTGGTTACCTCCCCATGACCTTCGTGACTCAGATCTTAGCTGTATTGCTTGTAACCGAAGAGCATTCTGCAAAGTCTGAGGACTGGAGAACCTACAGAAGGGGCTGTGTGGCTGGCCTTTTTCACCCAGCAGAGTGTCTACCCTGTCTTATCCGGGCTCCCTCTCGACCTGATTGGTGCATGGACTTTACACACTTGTACATGTTTATCTCTAAGATAAATAGCAAGAAGTGAAATCTGTGGGTGTTAGTTAGAAGGCATACAGATCTTGTAAAACGGCTCTCAAACCTTGTGGTCTTTTTCACCTTGTGATTTGGGAAGCTGTATTTCTCTTCGATGTGTGTTAACTATGGATAACCAGCGATATTGAATACTCCTTATACTTTTTTTTTCCTCAAGATCCTCTGATCCTGGCCCTGATATTGATATCGTTGACGAGTCCCCGGAAAAAGGAAACGGTATTACCTACATTTGATTTGTGTTTTATTATATTTTATCTACTTTCAATGAAAACCATTCTTTACCATTGTTACTCTGCATATCCTAAGATGTTCTATAGGCATGTGTCCATCAATAACATTAATCGATGGACTGTCTCTTGTACAGAATGTACTGAGAGAATTTCTGGAGAAGAAATAATTCACACAATAGAAAAGTAACTCAGTGAGGGCTAAACTTCTATACTATATAATGCAAAGTACTATGGCTTATCTATAAAGTATATAAAGATGGAGTTTTCAAAACTTTTTTTTTTTTTATCTAGAAAGTAATGCTTCTTGTAGAAAATCAAAATCTAGAGTAGCCAAAATTGTAATGACCACTTGGAAATCTAATAACTCAGAAATGGTGTTAACATGCTAGCTTCAATAACACTCTTATGGGTGTCATTTTTAATTTTTCAATTTTTAATTGTTCTTTACAAAAGTCACACTTGTTTAGCAAACATGTCTTACCCTACATGTTTAACGGTGGCAGTTTATGAGACTGTCTGGAGGTGACAGTCTGGTATTTTTTTTACATTTTTGGAGCCCTAAATCCTTCTCCTCTGAGTTTTGTTATAGTGGTTAAGAAGTCTCAACCAGTAGCTGATCAGATTCCGTCTGTTGTGTGGCATTGCATAATTTTTACCCATTTTGCACATGGGAAAATGTCAGGCTTGCATCTCACCCTCGTTACCAACCGTCATTTTTGTTTTGTAGATCTAAGTTTAAGAAGAAGTCCTCGAATCAAGCAATTGTCATTGTGCAGGACAAAGTCTGGTTCCTTCTATTCTGCGTCTCAGACCAAGTCTCGAAGTGTGCAGAGAGTTCACTCCTTCCAGCAAGTCAAGTCAGGTGACATATGTGTCAGTCTGTTCTCAAAAGTCCACGCCCACTTTTTGGGAAGCATTTAGTGAAAAGAAGTATGAAAATTGATATTTTGCTTCTTGACATTGAAGGGGAAGAATAAATGTATATATTCGAGTTTCTGTGCAATGACCAGATACATTCCATGGCCGACACAGCCAGTCACCCCTTTTGATTCGTAAAACTGGTGATCCACACATTTCTTGCAAGCAATACATTTGTTTAAGAATAATTCACCTGCAATGCACACCATATTTTCAAGTGTTCCAGGTGCAAGGTGATATCTTTTTGCACATACTTTGTTTTTATACCTGTTATTATCTTGGATCATCAGAAATGTGTGCTTATAATTACAAAATAAATTATTTTTGTTGCTCATATTTCCTTAGTTAGGGGCTGGGAGTAAGTGTAGCCTTCTTAAAATTCAAGAAAGCAGCAATACTGTAACTGCTGACAGAAGGGAGTTGCTCTCAGAAATTATTGTCTTATTTTTTGTGTGAATTGGCTGTTTTATTAGTATCTGGAGGGCAGAAGGTAAAAGGAAATTCGGTGTTGTCACTGTTTTTGACTTGTAGACCAAAGAGATACTTCTGTCCAAACTATTCGGTCTCCTAAGAGCCTTCTTTTTGGGGCAGTGTCTGAGAAGATCAGTCCCTCAGAGAAGGGTTTGGCTCGAAGTAAAAGGCCTTCAAGAAGCACAGTGGATTCTGAGACACCTACAGCCTCAAAGGTAGGAAATGTTTTTACTGTTTAAATAGTAAACATTTTAGGAAATGTTTCTTGAGGAATGTGGAGGCATGCATGGTCATGGAAACCCACTGAACCCGTTAGGGAAGAGAAAGCAGTTGATATCTTCGTCATAAAGGAAATTTGGGATGGTTGGTGTTGAGCCATCAGGATGATTATCGGGCAGGTAAGGATTTACCTTGGCAGGTCGGCTTAGGCCAAGCTGGTAGGTGGAAGACAGACATGGTTATAGACTCGATCCAGTTTCCCATCAGCAACCTGGAGGTCACCCTTCACTTGTCCATCCCCCTAGTGGAGCCAGTCCATTTTCCTTGCTTGTTTTATGTACAGTCTGTATCTGTATCTTATAGCTATTCCTTCTTCTCAATCCTTCCAGTTCCTGCCCTAGTTCACCTAGAACATTTCAACAGTTTTTCCTCCTCACACTCAGCCCTCCCCAAGAGGCCAGAGTGTTTTGTGTTAGCACGAGATGCTCCTTCTATCACCCACGTTTGCAGTGTTCCGGATTCTTCATCTGTTTGTGGTGGATGGGGGAGGGGAGGGTCAGAGGGAGATGATAGGGGAGGGTCAGGGGGAGAGGATAGAGAGGGGAGAGAGACAGATGGTGGGAGGGAAGACAGACAGACAGTTGGGTGGGGAAGAGAGACAGTAGTGGGGGGAGGGAGGGAATCCTTGAGCTGAAACTCACCATCTTTCAGCAGACTCCTTATTATACTAATACCATGCAAATTTGCTACTTAGTCAAGTTAGTTCACTGTCTCCTGTTAATGTTGTCTTTGTTTCTTCCCACTCTGTTTTTGTGTTTCTGTATGACCCGCTAAACACCACCAACCCCTAGGCATGATTTCTTTTTTACCCTTTTGGTGGCAGTGATACAAGTGGGGACATGCCCATATCCAACTTAAGGTCATTCATCCTTTGGCTGAATATAAACCTCCCTCTTGGCTCCTTACCTTAAAGGCTTCTAAAATAATCTTAGACAATGCAGTTTATGACACTCAAGCACTGAAATGAGCATTTTTCCTTACAGACTCCAAAGAAGAGTGACTGGAAATCCCCCAGTTCTTCTAGGACAACACTCAGAAGGTGCTATCAGACACCCCAGACTCCACTGTGCTCCCCTGAAAGGCTGCACAGATCCCCTGCAGCAGCGACTCCTGTCAAACATGTCCTTTCTCAGTCCTTAAAAGACTCATTCTTGCATGCCTGGGATTCACCTCCACCAGAAGTCACTCTGCAGAAAGGACGCCCCCTGCCAGAAGGAGGTGCCACTCTGCTGGGAAAGATACCCAGAACTCCCAGAAGGCCAGGCGGCCAGCAACCCGGATTTCTGCACAGTTCTACCTGGCCATCTTCAGCGAATTCCAGTCCAGAGAGCACCTCTTGTCCTGCAGTCCCAGTGCTGTCAACTGCCCAGACCCGGGGGGAGTGTCCAACTCCTGCCAGACACCGTCTTCGATGGTCTCCGAGAGCAGCAGCAAAAGGGGCGTGTGGAGCAAGTGCCCCGGTGGGCACACCTCAGGATCAGAAACACCAACATTCCCGTGCCCCCGGAGCTTCCCAGAGTGGGCCGGCAGAGGTGTGGAAGGATCCAGTACTCACAGCCCCAGACAGGCCACGGGACCCCACCATGACCTGTTCCCCACCCGTTTCTCCTAAGGAACCTTTTAACTCTCCTTTATGTGACATTTCCAAGAGTCCACTTGAGAAATTGTTCACAGAATCTTCCCCCTCTGGACAACTGGATGGGAAAGAGTCCCAGACATCATCTCGTGTCGCCGCACAGCTCTCCGGTCCTGCCCCTTCGACCCCCGCCAAAATCTCACAGACAGCTCTGTCTGCCATCGTCCCCCCTCCACCCCCTTCTAAAAGTGGGAAAAGGCACAGAAAGACCTCAAACCCCGAAAGAAGCTTCCTGGAGTGCCAGCCTCATACCTCCACTGCTCCAGGAGCCGGCATCACTGAAAACACGGATGCTAGAAAGGACCAGAAGGAAGCAAGCCCCACTCCTCAGCCTTCTCCTGAAAGGCACCATGACCCTGGGACTGGCTTCAGGAGTGGCTGCCACACAGCCTCTCCTTTGCTCGTTGCAGAGGACATGGAGTACCTCAGTCTCGTGGATGGAGCTGAGGACCATGTCAGTGATGACTTGCAAAGCAATGTTTCTCCTGTGGGAGGAGGAACGGGGTTAAACATGGGGGGTACCGGTGAGAAGCCTTCCCTGACAAACCCTGGGACCCCTCTGTCTCCACCTTCCTCTGGACCCAGCTCCCCCTTGTCAGACAGAAGGCGGCCCCTGGAGAGGCTGCTCGCTTCTCCCCCGCTTCCGGGAGCCCCAGGCAGCCCGCAGACCTACGAGGTGGAGCTGGAGATGCCAGCCTCCGGCCTTCCCAAGCTTCGGATTAAGAAGGTTGATGCCAGCTCTTGGTCAGAGGCTGAGCCCCCAAGAAGGGACGAGGGTGCCTGCCCTGGTCTCAGCATGTCGTCCAGCAAAGCCGAAACCACCTACTTATCACCCCCCTGCCAGCGCCCCTCGCACAGCACCCCTGGCAAGGGTGGCGGACAAACCTATATTTGCCGGTCCTGTACCCCTACCCACTGCCCCTCTAGCACCCCCTGTCCATCTCAGACAGACGGTGGGGTTCCCTGGACGCCGTCTCCCAAGCACAGCGGGAAAACCACCCCTGACAGCATCAAGGGCTGGCCGCGCAGGAAGCGGGCGGTGGGTGGCAGCCTCGGCCCCGCCGCGGGGAGGGCTGCGCCTGCCACAGACCTTTCTGGCTGTGTGTCGCCGCTCCGGCCGCAGGGAGAGGAGCCAGGCTTCAGCCTCGGCATCCGCCGGACTCCATTCTTGGGGGACTTTGAGCTCGAGGGGGTGTGTCAGCTGCCAGACCAGTCGCCTCCCAGGGACAGTGTGACTGAGGCTGAGGAAGCCTTCTCCGGGGGACAGTTTGGGTTGGGGTCCAGGAAGAGACTCCTGTCTGCCAAGGAGGAAGCTGAGCACCCAGCAAAGAGAACCTGTGACAAGCAGAGAGAAGACGCGGAAGTTCCTGAGAGCGAGGAGAGGTCCCCGGGCGCGGGAGCACCGCGGCTCCGCGCCGCAGGCGACAGCGAGGGCTTCGTCTCGGGTGAGTTCGCTGCCCCGCGGTATCTGTCAGGCCGTGTTTGCCGGGGGCTGCTGCTTAAGAAGGCCCGGGCTTCCTCGTTTGGGACAGCACGGGCCAGTGCTGACCGAGTGTCATCGCTTTAGGCTCGACCCCACCTTCCGGCTGCGCCGTGTGGAGCTGCCTCTCTGCCAGTGGCCTCCAGGCTCTGACCCAGTCTCCGCTGCTGTTCGGGGGGAGGACGCCCTGCTCTCAGCGCAGAGACCCCGGAGGTAATTCGTGGGAGGTCCTGGGGGCTCCTGCCAGGATCGTACTGCACCCTGGGGGTGACTGCAGTTAGCACAAGGCTGCTGGGAATGCAGTTCCAGAGACAGGGAATGCCCAGGGATGGGACAGAAGGTTCTGTCCCTGCACTGACACGCCACGTTAGAACTTGTGTGCATTTGAACAGAATCCCTCACCCTCCCGCCCTCACCCCCACCCCCAAGAAATCCTACCGAATTACCTGAGCCTCTTGAAGACAGTGACAGAAGTGGCACACCGTGCCCTGCTTAGCCGCGATCATTGTGACCTGAAGAGGAAGGAGCATTAGAAACAGCCGTTTCCCCCGCACGTGACGGGACTGGCTTTGCCGGCAGCCTCCCGACTCCAGGATCCCGCCTGGAGAACTGGGTGGAGCCCGAGGATCGCTCAAACCTCGTAGGTTCCCTTCTAGAGCTTGAGGGTGCAGTGTAGGAGATGGGGGCCTCAGGTGATCCTCGCCCTTCAAGACCGTGATATAAATCGAGCAAAATAGCATAAAGCCCACAGCTCTGAGACAAGACTGTGCAGATGATCACACGAAAGAACGAGACGCGCTCTACTTTTCAGTCACTGCTGTTGATGGTCGGGGGCAGGAGGGCTGGAAAGGGCACAGCATCTGGGCAGGAGGGAACTTCCGTGCGGCCCTCTGTGGTTCGAGCCGTTTTCTTTATTCTGTTCTGTTACCTCCTGCGTGCTAACTCTCTCCGCCTTTTCTAGATGAGGATGTGGACGTGTCCCCCCCCATGGCAGACGACTCTCCTTTCAGCCATTCGTTCTCCAGGAGACGCCCCATCAGTAGAACTTACACGCGGAAGAAGCTGATCAGCTCGTGAGTGTGGAACCAGCTCAACGACGAACATTGCTGAGCTCCTCCAGGTCACTGCACGCCCTGGGCTGAGGTGCCCGGAGCGGCTTCCTCTGGGACTCTTGGGGACTCCAGATGCACACAAACCGTGGAGTAAGTCTCAGCAGTGAACCCGGAAACTCAGCTCATCTGAGCTGGGGCGCTGCTGACCTGCCCCATGTGTGAGCCTGGGCTTGATACACAGGGACGGGAATGACCAGGGTAGAATGGAACTGGGCAAGTTCGAAAGATGAAAGTAAGGTCGCCCCATGGGCATAAAGAAAATAGGGTCCTAGTCCCAAGCCTCCGTCCACCCCAGGTCCTGCCCTTGCCACCACTGCCGCTTGTTAGAGAGGCCCCATACCTGTCGCTCAGGCAGCCTGGGAGTCAGGAACCAGGCAAGGAGCTGGCGCACCGAGATCCCATTCCAGCACCACTGTGACTCGTGACATGGGAGAAGGGACCCCACGCCTGGGTCCTTGGTGAAGCTGCTGTAAGGCTGGGGCGCCGAGACAGGCGGTGCTTGTCAGCTAAAGCACCAACACAGAACGAGGGCTCTGGGGGTGGCAGAAGCCACATGCCACGCTCCCTGCAAGGAAGTCACGTCTGGCCACTCAGCATCCGGGCATGTCCGCTTCACGTTCCAGTATGGGGTTGGCCACAAGCATGGAACAGCCACCCCGCGAGGTTTGCCCTGAGAGCCGCCCACGGCACAGTCCCTGCTGTCCCCGGGGAGGCACGCCTGGCTGCGGGTCTGCCTGCAGGAGTGCCCATGGGCCCGACGGCGGACGCAGCTGTCCCACGGCCTCTGGAAAACTTCAGCCTGTTGTGTCCCCAGGTCTGATCCCTACTACCGCAAATCACACTCTAAGTAAAAAATCCCATTTCTCCAAAGATAGATTGTCATTTATTATAAAATGGTTTTACAAAATCCTAAAAATGTGCTAGGTTTCCCAATTCCCCCCACATACATAAGACCATTTAGACCACGACCTGTTGCCGCAGCTGGGCATTCTGAGACTCACCCTGGCCGAATCCCAGAACTAAGGGCGCACATGTGCAGACCCGTGGCCAGAACTATCCTTCTGAAACAAGCAAGCCCTCCAGGGTGGCAATCGGGTACCACAGCTTAAAGGAGGTGACTGGTAGGAGTACAAATGTCTTTTTCAAACAATGAGAGTCCAGTTCATTTGGGTTGTGTCGCAAATTTGCTGGCTCTGGCTGTGTGAAGATCAGGACCTGACTTAGAGTGAGGTGAGGACTGTCCACAGACGCAAAAAGAGGCCGTTGTACCTGTCAGCAGGCTCCGCCTGGGAGCCTACAAGGGGTTCCTCCTGACGTCGATCATCCCTGGGCTGGCCCTGCGCAGCTCCCTCCGGGGCCTGACCAGGGGCCCCAGGTTCCAGGGCAGGGTCCCCTCCCCCACAGGAAGCGCTCGCCCCAAGAGAGGCTCTGCTGCCTCCCATGGCCGCCGTTCCTCCGGGGAGCCCTGCTCCTCACCGCACAGGCTGGAGCGTTTCCACGTCAGTGGGAGTGGGGCCCGGACCAGGTCCCGAACGTCCTCCCGGGCACGGAGGGCACTCTCAGCTACGGGGGGCTGCCAGAGACCCTCAGATGCTGGGTGGGGCTCACCTTCATTTCCAGGGGGTGGCCTGTTCTCCAGGCACAGGGTCCTCTTCTCCCCACCTGTCACTGAGAGTGAAAATGACATTGTAAGGTGTGGAGGCATCAGCACCTCCCCAACACCCCAGCACGGTAAGCTACGTCGTATGCAGTGATCCAGTAACAGCGGAAGCTGTCATGGTTTCTGAACTTGCCCTGAACAGAGGAGGAAACCTGGCGTGAGTGGTCCGGGCGGGGGCGGTGACACTGACCCCGGCTCTGGCCTGCGGCGTCCACCCCACTGAGCTTCTGCTTCAGTTCCTGGTTCAGACACACGTGGCGGCCCAGCTCCTTCTCCAGAGCTTGAATCCTGGTCTCATACTGCCTCTTGCTGTCCGCTAACCCTTCGCCAAGGTGGTCTGGAGGGGACAGGACAGGGTGAGGAGGCGCCGCAGGCAGGCAGGGCGGGGCCTGGGAGTGCGGGCGGCCGGCGCCTCACCCCGATTCTGCTGCAGGAGGAGCTGCATGTTCTGCTCGTGCTCCTTCTGCTGCATGGTCAGCTGCCGGTCCATCTCCAGGCGCTGCCGCTCCAGAGCCACCTCCAGCCAGTACACCAGCCGCTGCTGCTCCTCCAGCTGCATCTCCAACTCCGAGAAGGCGATCTGCTGCTGGTGCTGCTCCTCCCGCAGCGTCACCACCTGTCCCGAGAGCCAGGCGATCCTCAGCTGGGGGCAGCAGGCAGACCTGCCGCCACAGCACAGCTCGCTGAGAAATCACGGGCCCCACAGCACCTGGGCGGCCACTTAAGAGTGAGGAGAGCTCGCTCTGACTCAGGCTGAGTCTTACTTCCCGTCTCTACCTCAAACTCTCTCCCAGTCACACTCGGGGACACATTGAGGCAGGTCCCTCACGCTGTGGGGGCTGAAATTTCTCAACCGCGGCACTACAGACACTTCGGGTCAGATGAGTTTTGGTTGCGGGGGCCTGGCCTGTGCGTTGCAGGGTGTTCAGCAGCGTCCTTGGCCTCTACCCCGACTGTCGTGACAACCAAAGTATCTCCAGACATGGCCCCCAAGGCCCGTGGGCTAGCAAAATCATCCCCTGTTGAGAACCACTGATGTGGTCCAGGGTCACCCTGAAGCTGTGATGAGAACAGAAGGGGCAGTGTGGGTGGGGGAGGGGCTGCACTAAGTACCAGGGGCTGCAGAGAAGAGCCCTGCAGACAAGCTGGCCCTGGTCCCCTCCCCCACCTGGTAGGAACTGCAACCTTGTCTGGAGCTGCCCTCAGAAACCTGCCTTGTGAGTTCCAGAAGGACTAGGCTGAGGTCTTGGGCCGGGGACCTACCTTGTCGAAGTACTTGCAGAGGAGGGCTCTGGTCTCTGAGGACGAGAGGTAGCTGAGCTTGGCCATGAGGTTCATCTCGCACTGGGACAGCAAGGAGGCCGAGGCCCGCAGCACCCGCTGGCGGCATGTGATGGCCTCATTCTTGTACTCAATGGCAGCGTCCAGGGCCTCGATGGCCTCGTCCAGCTGGAACAGGGTCCGTTCCTCCTGTGCCAACATGGGGACATGGGGGTAGGGAGACTGGCTTCCTGAGCCACATGACACCTGCTCCCCAATCATGGACTGAGTCCTGGGGGACCCCTGGCCCTGAGCACGCAGCAGCATGTTGAGAGGTGCACCTGCCACCAGGGCAGGAACAGGGACCCTGGCAGGGAGGCTGTGGCCGCGGCTGAGTGACCTGCATTCTGGAAGCTCAGAATGCCCTGCACTGAAGGGACGGCACAGCCAGGCTGTGCTGGCGAGTGACCCGCACACGGGCTTCCTCTGCTGCTCGGGGGAGGCACATGGTGTGGTCCCAACCGCACTCCCCCACGGGCAGGCGGTCAGTGCAGCCAGGACGCAGAGCGAGCCCCGATTCCAGCTGCAAGGAACAGAGGAGGCAGCCGGGCCCAGCCTCTGCATGTCCCAGACAGACAAGGGACTGGAGCAGCAGCCAGTGCAGCGAGCTAACCTCGGGGGGCTGTCACACGGGAGGGACGCGCGTTCCACAGTGCCCAGGCCAGGCGGGGAGAGGACAGCAGACAGCCCAGGGCCGGGCGTACCTCGGGTGACAGCAGGCTGCCCTGCCGCAGCTTGCCGTCGATCTCCAGGCGCTGCTTCAGCAGCAAGTCCTTCTCCTGGCGCAGGGCGTCGATCTCCCCGCGGATCTGCTGCTGGCTCTGGGCGCTGCCCTGCCGCAGCTGCCCGCTCTTCTCCGAGAGCTCCTTCTCCAGGTGCTCCAGCCGGCTGGACACCCGCACAATGTCCTCAGTGAGAGCCTGGGGGCGGCACTCGGGATCAGGGGCGGAGCAGGCCCCACCCTCACAGGGGACAGCCCACTCCGAGGACAGCCTCTTGGTTTCGTGTTTGGCAGCCCCCTCAAACCCTCATGGCATCAGCATCAGCATCAGCATCGTTAGGATTTCTGACAGCAGGAAGCTGGGCTCAGAAGCGTCCTACTCACGAGGGGACCATGGAGCCCAGCAGACCAGTGCCAGGGACGACCTTTCTGTACCCCCTTCCCGCCTGCGCGGTCTCAGGGCAGGGCTAACGGGGCAGAACTGACTGGGTGGGGGATGGACGCCCTGAGGGGTTCCGCCCCCACATCAAAACCTAGGCCATGAACATCCCAGAGCCCTGGAGGTCAGACAGACAGAGCTTCCCCGAGGGGGCTGGCGCCTGCGGGACCCTCACCTGGCTGGACCGCAGGCGCTTGCTCTCCAGCCCCGTCCTCTCCTGCACCAGGGCCTCCTTCTTGGCCAGGATGGCCTCCCGCTTGCGCAGCTCTGCGCCCAGCTCCTCCAGTGCCCGCCGCTGCTGCAGGGCCTTCTCCATCTCCTGGTCCAGCCACTTCTTCTGCTCCTCGATCTTCTGAGGGGAGGCAGGAGGCACCTCAGCCCTCGCCCCCCCCCCACCCCGCTGGCTGTCGGGGGAGCAAGGCGTGCCCGGCCGCCGCCCCCGTCCCCGCCCCCACCGGGGTGCAGGCCCCGCCCCGGCGCACCTGCTGCTGCTCCAGGCTGAGCACCGAGCCGCTGCTGCCGCTGCGCCGCTTCCTCTGGAAGGCCGCGATCTCCTCCGTCTTGATCCGCAGGACCTTCTGCTGCTGCTCGTGCTTCAGCTCCAGCTCCTAGGGGTGCGCGGGGACACGCTCGGGGCAGGGCCGTGTGCGCCCCTGTGCCCGGCCCCACGCCCCGGCGCCTCCCTGGGGCCCCGCGGACGGGAGCCGGCACGATCCGGCTCCTACAGGGGGACGTGCCTGTCGCCCTCTGTGGTTCGTCCCACTAAACCCTCACTCTGGCCCCGAGCTTCTTATAACTCTCCTCGCTGGTGGGTGGAACAACCAACCCAGGGAGGCCGAGCGACCCGCTGGAGGAGGTCACGTGGCCGTGAGAGGTGGGACCTAGACGGAGCCTGGCGGGGACGCAGGGCACCGCCCCCCAGCAGAGAGCCCGAGAGCCCCACCTTGACGCGGTGCTGCCGCTTGCTCATCTCCGCCTCCAGGCGCCGCTTCTGCTCCGTCTCCTCCCGGAGCCGCCGCTGCAGCTGCCCCTGCTGCTGGCGCATGAGCTGCACGTTCCTCTCCAGCTCCTGCAGCCGCTTCTCGCTCTGGGCCGACAGCGACACCAGCCGTTCCGTCGCCTGCTTCTTCTCCTTCAGCACCTGGGACCAAGCAACACAGCCTCCGCTGGGCCGTCGCAAGCCTGGCACGGTGCCTGGCACTTAGCGGGGAAGGGCAGGACCGAAGGACAATGATAGAGGTACAGGAAGAAGGGCGGATGGACAACGGACTAATAAAAATATGAAAAGACCACTATGGGAAGTATGCTCACCATTACTATGTACCAGGCACGCACCAAGTGCTCTGTGTATACTAAATGATCCTAACGAGCCTATCACAAAGTATGATTGTTGTTACCCCCACTTAATAGATTAGGAAACTGAGGCACAGAGAGGTTAGGAAGGTCAGCTGAGGACACACAGCTAACACATGGCAGAGCTAGGATTCGAGCCCACGCTCTTGAACACTCCACTGTACTATCCCCTGGACACGTGAGCTGAGAGGACAAGGACTGAAAGACGGATGAGCTCGCATAAAGGTCAAAAACAGATGGACAGATGATGCCCAGACTGATAAAAGGGAATAGAGAGATGAAAGGGTAGATGGACAAACGGGCAGTGGGTCACATTAACTGATAAAGGGATAAACGGGTAGATTAGAGGGACACATGGGCTGATGGGGAGACAGATGGAAGAGGGGAGGGGGAGGTAAGTGATGGGGTGGCTGGAAGGGCAGACAGGTGGCCAGAGGGTGGGGAGGGCTGCAAGAGGAAGGGCTGACTTTCTGCGACGCCCACCCCTCACCCCGTCCTTAGTCTCCCAGAGGGTCGGTTGTCAGGCAGGACCCGCCTCCCCACCTCGGCTGTGCTTACAGCTGAGCTGAGCCTCAGTACCACCGGCTTGGACATAATACTGGCCTCGGCCTGGGAGGCCAGGAGGGTGCCGGCACCCACAGCTTCCACACTGAGCTTGGGCTCCAGAGCGCATGCGTCTGAATCCCAGGACCCCCGCCCGCACGCCCCCACCTGGGTGGCCGAAGCTGCCACCCCCAGGGTCCGACGCTGACCTGCACCTGGCTCTGGGCCGCGGCGACCCTCTTGCGGAACTCCTGGAGCCGGGACCGCTCACCAGCATCCTGGGGCTCCCTGCGCTCCAGCTCGCGCAGCTGCCGCTGGCCCTCACTCAGCTCGGCCCGCACGCGCTCGGCCTCCTGCTCCAGCTCCCGGATGCGCTGGCTGTGCTGGCGGTTCAGGGCCTGGGCCGCCTTCCCTGGGGGGAAAGGGGGGGTGCGGCATCAGCACAGGCAGCCCCTCTCCCCACAAGGACCGTCTGCCCGACCCTCTGGGGGGGGTCCTCCACTCTGGGGGTATCGCCAAGCCTTTGCACCACCAGCACCATCATTTACTCCATGTTTCTTCTTTAAATCGACTCACTTTTGAGATCAGCTTCATCCACAGCAGTGACCCAAGGGAATTGCAGATGAACTAGATTTTTTTTTGCCCGGTACATGCTAACAAGTGCTACAATTATAACTCAACGAAGGACCCTCTGCTCCACACGTGAACGTGCCTGAAACGTCCACGTGCTGAAGCAAAAGAACATCCACGCTTCCCACAGCAACCAACAGATGCCACGTGATCCCTATCAAAATACCGATGGCGTTTTTTCACAGAAATACAACAAAAAATCCTCCAGTTTGTAGGGAACCACAAAAGACCCAGAAAAGCCGAAGCCATCCTAAGAAAAAGGAACAAAGCTGAAGCTATCGCGCTCTCTGACTTCAAACTATGCTAAGCTACAGCCATCAAAACCGTATAGTACCGGCAGAAAACCAGAACAATGGGTCAGAATTCAGAGCTCAGAAATAAACCCACAGTAGTATATGTGGGCAATTTTTGACGAAGGAGCCAAAAACATACAATGGGGAAAAGGAAAGGGCTCTTCAATAAATGGTGGAGAAATTGGAAAGTCACATGCCAAAAACGTGAAACTAGACTGCCATCTGATACTGTGCACAAAAATTAACCCAAAACGGATTAGGCACTTAAATGTAAGACATAGAACAATGAAATACTTAGAAGTAAAGACAGGTACTAAACAGAGAGGTTTTTGTGAACCTGACCCCAAAGGCAAGGGAAGTAAAAACAAAAATGAATGAGACTACATGAAACTCAAAAGCTTCTGCACAGCAAAAGAAACGCTCAACAAAAAAGGCGACCAACTAAATGGGAGAAGATATTTGCAAACCATACCTCCAACAAGATATCAATATCCAAAATACGTAAAGAACTCGTATACCTCAACAACAAAAAATCGAATTAAAAAATGGAAGAGTGCCTGAAGATACTGTTCCCAAGAAGACACACAGGTGGCCAACAGACATGAAAAGACGCTCAACCTCACCAGCTATAAAGGAAATGCAAATCGGCAGCACTCGGAGACAGCCCCTGACACCTGTCAGTCAGCATGGTACCATCGATGAGACAAGCAGCAGCAAGTACTGGCGAGGCTGCGGGGAGAAGGGACCCCGTGGGACCCCGTGCACTGCTGGTGGGAATGCAAGCTGGTGCAGCCACGGTGGAAAACTGTATGAGGTTTCCTCAAAAAATTAAGAATAGAGCCACCATGTGACCCAGCAATCCCTCTTCTGGGTACCCACCCCCCAAAATTGGGAAACATTCATAAAGACACATGGACCCCAATGTTCACTGCAGCATTATTCACAGTGGCCAATGTACAGAAACGACCTAAGTGTCCTTCGATGAATGATTGGATAAAGACGATGTGAAACATATACACGATGGAATACTACTCAGCCATAAAAAAGGATGAAATATTGGCATTTGCCACAACAGGGATTGATCTTGAAAGTATCTCGCTGAGTGAAATAAGGCAGACGGAAAAGGGCAAGAACCACAGGATATCACTCAAATGCAGGATATAAAACAGAAAGCGACAAACGAATACACTCAGACACAGACAACTGTACGGAGATGACCGAGGGGCTGGGGGAGGGTGAAGAGGGAACACGGGGTCAAATACATGGTGACAGAAGGAAACGAGATAGGGCAGTGAGCACGCAATGCTACACACGAATGACGTGTCACAGAAACATACACCCGAGACTCATATGATGTTATTAACCAACTCGATTCCAGTAACTTTATCAGCAACGAAAAAAGATGAAACAAATATGAGGAAGTCTTGATAACTGCTAATCTCGGTCACACGCATGTCGGGACCCACTGTATTAGTCTCTCTCTCTTTTGCATTTGTCTGAAATTTTTCATGATGCACTTTGTAATAAACTCATAATTATTAAAAATAAAAAGGTTCAGCTGATCACCATTTAAAATCGCCCCCTACTTCATCACATGTATCACCAGTAGTAAATGGAGCATGATTTGGGGACACTGTGTGTTCCCCAAGACCGAGAGATTCTGTGCCCAGCACAGTGTCTGATACAGAGCAGGTACTTCATAAATAATAATGATGCCTCCCAAGAGCTATTCCAAGCCCTTCGCCTAAATTAACTCATTTCATCCTCACAACCACCTGGTGGAGCAGGCACCGCAGTACCCGTTTTAGGGATGAGAAAAAAGGCACGGGAGGCTATCCTACCTGCTCACGATCACACGGCTGAAATATGCAGTGCTGGGTATCAAACCTAAGCCATCTGGCCCTCACGTGGGGGCCACCCCAGCGCCCACCTCCTCACCTGTGCGGACTAGCTCGCCAATGAGTTCCTCCTTCATGCGGATATTGATGGCCAGCTCCCGGATCTTCTGCTGGGCCTGGGCCAGCCGCCACTCGGAGGCAGCGGGGGCCTGGTGGGGCCGAGCCTGGGCCTTGCTCCCATGCACCGCTGTGAAAGGCCACAGTCAAGGCAGCTGCCACAACCAATGAAGCAGGAGGCATGCCCTGGGCAGGGGGTGATGCGTGGACTGTCCAGGGCAGCCAACCCAGGACCATGGAGGGGAGAAGGGGTCGGAGGCCTCTGCATCCCACGAAGCTCACCTCTGGGCTCCAGGATAGCTGCAGCCAGCTCCTCAAGGCGGAGCTCCGAATCCTTCCTGCTGCGGGGACTCCCTGGGCCGGCCTCCGGCCTCCGGCTCCCCTTGCTGATCCCGTTTCTAGAAGGCAGAAGCAGGAGTCTGTTCCCATCCCCAGCTACTTCTCGGGCTGGAGAGAGGAAGACTAGCCACCGGCTTTCCATCTCCCCAGGGTCAGTGGGTGGTTTGGCAGAACCCCGAGGCCAGGGGCCACGCTTAGCGGGTGCAGGGCAGCTGGGGACCCCGAGGACTGCCATGGAGGCCGAGAACCAGGAGGCCCGGCCCACTCCGCAGCACACCCACCCGCACAAGGACTCGGTTCAGAGCCCACCGCTCCTGTCCGCTAACCCTCAAGGGCCAGCTAGGCAATGTAGGTGAGGGCACCTCGAGACCACAGGTCTTCTCAGCCTGGGCCCTGAGCCAGTCATTGTCAGGTTGGCAGTGGGTCCAACTCACCTGCGCAGGTGCAGGGTCCGCTGGGGTGGTGGTTGCTCCCCGTCTTCTTCCTCATCCTCCGATGCAGCTGAAGAGCCCCCATCCAGTCTGTCTGTCTCCTCCAGCAACTTGACTCCTGCCTCCCTGCCATTCGTCACCTGCTGGAGGAGTGTCAGGGTTTCGGGACACGAAGCCTGCAAGGGCTTCCTCCACTGGCCACTCCCATCCCTAAGTCTTCGCTCCCATCTACACCCTGCCTGCCCCTCACATCTCTACCTCGGTGAGACCTCGCAGAGGCCTTTCCAAACTCAAGTCTGAGCAGGAGCTTCCTCCCTGCCCATCGCCCCCTCCCCAGCCCCCAGAGCCCTGGTACCATCTGCGTTTCTCGTATACAGGTCATCTGCACCCAAGTCTTATCTTACTAATAACACCTGGCCAGAGTGGTGGCTTCATAACAGATTCTGTGAAGTGAGAACTGAGAGGACCCAGAGCTTTCAGGCAGATGTGGGAGCAGCCTTTGTCCCAAAGCCCCTTGTGACAGAACTAGGAAAAGGAGACCAGGCTCGGGGAGACTAGGGCTCATGGAAAAGTAAATTTGCAAAGAAACATGGAGGTAATAAGTTCCTCATCTCTGGAGGTATGCAGGTTTCCCATCCAGTGCTGGAAGCCAGAAGCCCTCAGTAACCCCCAGGCAATCTCCAGCTATCCCAGGGATTGTCAGTGGCACCTCCCTCCTGAGGCCCTACAGAGTCCCCTTTTCTCTAAAGATTCAAGAGGAGGCATTTCACAGCTGGCCCCATGAAAGCACGGGGCCAAGGACGTTCTCCAGTGTTGCCCTTCCCCTGCCCGAGCCTGTCCGGTCCAGCAGGCCCAGCACACGCCCAGCCTCGCCACTTCCTCACCTCTACCCCGTTCTTGGGGCCAACTTCATCTCCAGGAAGGCAGGTAGGGGGCACCATGCCTAGCACATGGCTGTGGACGCCCCCCAGGGGGGCTGTGTGAGGCCGGGGCACAAAGGACCCAGGAGGCAGGCCCTGCAGGAGCCCTGGGGCCCCCCAGCCAGGCCGCACCAGCTCTAGCCGCAGCCGTAGCTCCGCCATCTCCTCCTGCTGCTCACGCAGACGGTCGCTCTGCAAGACACGGTCCAGGTGCTGATGGGGGACACGGATGGGGGTGAGGGTGCTGCTGCAGGGATCTGACAGGCAGGAGGACAGGAGACTGAAGAACAGGTCTGAGGCCACTTGCTCCGCCTGGGCTAAAACTGAGGGCCAAAGACCTCTGACCGCCTCTTGGATCCCTCCCCCCCACCACACAAACCGCACTAGCTCGGGCTCAGGCTCTCACCCCACCCTGCCGCCTATCACTCCCTCCACGCAGGTCTTCCACGTCCATTCCAATCACTGCCGCCAGAGGGCGCCAAGAGCAATGCTGACCCAGTTACCTTGGGGTAAGAGTGACCGACTCCAGCATGCCACCGGGACTGCCCCTCGCGTCCCACCTCACATCCATTCCCCCTGCACTATTCTGCTCGTTGGTGCGTCCCCTCAGCCCTATCCACCCTGCCAGAATCCACCTTGACCAATCTCTCATTCTAGGAAACGGCTCACTTTCACCTCCTCCAGGAAGCCTCCCCCCACCGTGGCTGGCCGGCCGCACCTGCAGCTTGTACTGCTCCATGGCGTCCTCCAGTGCGGCCAGAAAGTCTCGGTTCTCTTCCTCCAGGCGGGCCACCTGGCTCTGCAGGGCCAGCAGTGCCCCCTCATCTTCCTACGGGGCAGGGAGAGAGGCTTCAGGGACAGCCCTGATGGACAGTCCTGCCTGTCCCTGGGACACTGGGTTCTCTCTGCCCTGCCAGGGTCTCCTGAGCCCTATCTGCTGCTCTGCTCCAAGCCCTGCCTGCAATGGGAGTCTCAGACCGCACCTGGCCTGTGGAGCCTTCTGAAAGCCATTTGGGCCATTTTTATTGTTAACATTTGTATTGTTTTGTTTTGTTTTAAACACCTACAGCACCTGGTCTTCCTGGTGGTCTCTCATCCAAGTATTAACCAGGTCCGACCCTGCTTAGCTTCCAAGATCAGACGAGATTGGTCACGCTCAGGGTGGCATGGCCGTAGACCATTTTTATTGTTAATAAAAATATAATTATTAACCCTTTTTATTAACATCACCACTATTATAGTGAACAACTTACTGAGCCTTCACCAGCATGCTACGCACATCACACCTTCAGCTCTAAGGCCACCCCCAAGAGACGGACACCAATGTCATCCCTGTTTCACAGACAGAGACCTTGAGGGTGACTTTATGGAAATGGACCATGTTCACCAAGAGCAGTGCCTCTAGATGCCCAAAGTTCTCTGCTAACGGACAGGGGGCAGGGGCGCTGCTGGCTGTCTGCGGACCCTCTCCCTTCCCCTTCCCGCCCGTCCCCAGACCGCACCCTGCGCTCGGTCACCTTTCTGCCGCCGGGCGCCTGCGCGGCCTGCTCCTCGGCGGCGGAGGCGCTGTCGATGCCGCTGTCGGGCCCGGAGGCGGAGCTCAGGGCGCTGCGCTCGCCCTCCACGGCGCACAGCCAGTCGCGCACCTTGCGGGCGGCGGCCCCGGGCAGGCCGGGCTGGGCCTGCAGCTCGCGCAGCAGGCTGTAGGCGGCGTCGGTGCGCGCCCGGTAGCGCGCGCACTCGGCGCCCAGGCGGGCGGCGGCCGCGGCGGGGGCGGCGGCGGCGGCTGGACCCGGGCCGCGCCGGCCGCGGTGGATGATGCGCGTCTCCGAGCGGTGCCGCGGGGGACCCCGCGCGCCCGCCGCCTCCTCCGGCGCCCGCTCGGCCTCTGGCCGCCAGTTGACGGTGGCGCGGTTGCGGATGTTCTGGGCGCGGCTGGCGTAGTTGAGGGTGTTGAGGGTCTCGTCGAAGTCCGAAGAGGACGGGCTGACGCAGGCGATCATCACCGTCTTGGCATTCCCGCCCAGCGAGTCTTTTAGGATGCTGAGGACACCGGGCAGATGCGTCAGGGACATCACTGAGCCAGAGCCGAGGTCCCCACCCCACACAGGGCCTGATCCTCCCACCAAGTCGACTTAGTGCCCAGAAGCTGGAGGACCCGCCCTCTCCCCGCCACTGGCCTCCCGGCCCGTCGCCGGGGGCCGCCCAGCAGCCATAGCAGACAGACTGGCCCTCGGGGGCCCCTTCCCCCGGGGCTCACCGGGTGATCTTGGAGTCTCGGTAGGGGATGTGGCTGCCGCGGCGCTGGGGGTCGCCCAGGGCACTGATGACGTTGCCCAGAGCCAGGAGGCTGCTGTTGATCTGGATGCTCTCCCTGAGGCGCTCGCCGGTGCTGCCCGTCTTGAGCACACGCTCAGAGCCGGCCAGGTCCACGAAGTGGAACTTGGACACGAGCAGCTGGCCCGGGGCCTGGCGCGGAGGGCGGCTGGGGGTGCGCCCCCGCTGCTCCAGGGTCACGGTGAAAACCGTGTGCGAGCGGCTGGACAGGCGGTTGAGGTGCGTGGCTCCCGTGTGCCGCGCCGCGTTGCCCATCTCCAGGACGCTCAGCACCTCGTCCAGGCCCTCCACGTCCACCTCCTTCGCCCCACACAGCACTGCGGACACAGGGGGCAGTGAGCCCTGGGCTGGGGCAGCCTGAGGCGACCGACCCTCGGCAGCTCTTCCCCACTCGGGTGGCCTTTCCCCCTGTCCAGGGGGTCCTGCCCCTCTGGCGTGAGCTGGAGGAGCTCCAGCTTGCCCCATGCCCGCCTCAATGCCTCTCGCTGGGGGTGCAGGATACACCAAAGACAGCAGAGATGGTGAAACCAAAACCTTCCAGAGCTTGGGTTTCCCAGTTGGGAGGTGTCCCTCCCAGACAGGTGAGCCACCCTGCAGCAGGTGAAGCTTCAAGGTAAGAGCCCCACTCCCAGCCAGCAGAGGACTCAGGGTTTCCTCACCAACATTCCCGTGCTCGTCTTCCCGAAGCTGGATGTCTCGGCCGGCGGTGCCCGCCTCGAGCAGGTCTCGGAAGTCCTCCTTATACACCTCCAGGTAGGACACGTGCACCAGGCAGTCGAGCAGGTCGTTCTCATCGATCAGCTTGAAGGCCTCGGCCATGGCCCGCGGGATGATGCCCTGCTCATCCTCGCGGAGGGAGGCTGGGGAGACACCGCAGGGGCCCCTGCCACCGTGCCTTCAGCTGGAGGGTGGGGCAGGCGGCGGCGGAAGGCCGGAGGGGCATGCCCCAGGGCGGCCAGGCAGAACCACAGGATTTCAGAGTTGGAAGCAACCTCCCCTGGGTCAGCCAACCCCTTTCATGATGTGAGCATCCCCTCCGCTACATCCCTGCCAGGTGATCGGATACCCCTGGCTTGACTACTCCCCGTGATAGGGAGCTCACTGCCATGGTCTATGCTCAGTTATCTAACGGACCTCCTAAATTTATTCCAAGGAAGGAAGATGTTTGGAGCAGCAGTCTTTCTCCTAACTTCAAAAAATGCAAACATCCCAAGTGTCCATCCTAATAGCCAATATGGGAATCTGGTTAAATAAATTACCTTATATTCACAATGGAATGCCAAGCAGCCATTAAAAAATTAGACGAAGAATGTTTAATGATAGAGAAATGGTCACGATATGATGTTAAAAAAAAATACAAAAGAACGATGACTGCGTAAGCCCATTTTTAAAAGAGTACAATTTTCAAAGCAAAAATCTGGAATGCCAACAAGGTGAGTTATTTCTGAAAGGCAATTATCAAATAAATTTTATTTTGTGAGTGTTTTCCTGTATTTTCCATGACAAACAAGTACACTTTTATGACCTAAGAGAAAACATTTGTGCTACTTAAAACAGGGCAGTTCCCTCCACTGGCCAAAGCATCTGTCCTCTACCCTGCTCCATAGCCTCACTACGTGCCAGAGCACGTCTCCCCCAGGACAGTCCCCATCCCGACCACTCTAGCACATGGATTCTTGACCTTCGGCAGCCAACCTGACAACCTCCAGAGACAAGGCGACTTCCTGTGCCCTTCCTCCCCGAGGTGCCCAGAACCACATGTGTAGCCGCATCTTCCTGGAGTCGAGAAGGTCATTCACTTCCAAGGACCCCTCCTTCCCACCTGGCCCATTGACATGGCTGGTCCCACCCTGGGCTACGACCTGTTCAGGAAACTGCAGTCTCCCCTAGTCCCTCCCCTGGCATCCCCACCTTCAACAGTAAATGGCAGCAAGAGAGCAGGGTGGAAATTCGGGAGCCACTGAGGCCCCTCGACATGGGCCCGCCCGAGCAGGGTCACTCACCCACACTGGCCTCCCCCATGGTATACGTCTTCCCGGAGCCTGTCTGGCCATAGGCGAAGACCGTAGCGTTGAAGCCCTGGAAGAAAGCCTCCAGGAGGGGCTGCACGCAGGCCTGGTACACGGCCTCCTGCCCGGCGTCCTCGTCCAGCACCACGGGGAAGCCGAAGCGGCGGTCCCGGCCCAGGGTGACACGGCCCTGCCCTGGCTCCACCCTCAGGCAGCTCTGGTGCCCGTGCAGCAGCTCCTTGGGCAGCAGCGGCCGGACTCGCAGGGCCACCCTCACAGGGGCCTCCTCGGCCCCTGGAGGCCTCTGGGCCTCCAGCACCATGTTGAGGGGGCGCTGCTCCAGGCCCTGTGGAGAGAGGAAGAGGAACTGCCATAGGTACCTCTTCTCCAGGGGCTGAACTCACCCTGGAGGTGACCTGGAGCCACACCCTGCAGCCCCTGCCTTTGGAGGAGTGGGGCGCTGATCACAGTTCAGAGCACCCCCATGCCACAGCCCGGTGCCCAAGTCACAGTCCTACACAGTAACATCTCACGGCCCTCAGCAGTGGCAAAACAAGGCCCTACCTCCTCCACTCGACGCCCAAGGGCTTGTGGTCCAGCTGCACCCTTCCCCTGTGACCCTGTCATCTAGGATACATGCATGCATACACACAGAACCCCTTTCCAAGGACACACAGACTCGTGAACATGGACAATGGACTCGCAGTTACCAAAGAGTAGGGGGAGAAGGGGGAGACAGATGGGGTAATGGGGTTCAAATAAGTGGCGACAGAAAGAAATGTAACTATGGGCGGTGAACACACAATGCAAATATATATGGCTTGCTGTTTAAAAAAACTGTGTGAATAAAAACACACACCCAAAGAAAATAATGAGACATCAACCTAAAAATTTACATACAAAATAATTACTGCGATTATATATACTGGTCAATTTTTTTTTAAATGAGGGCATAAGAAATACTATGATACTATTAAAACAATTACTTCAAATATTATTTTGAAACATTAGAAATGATTGTTAGCCATAAAAAAAAAATAACTAGAATACAAACTGTAGTATACTATATAATCTCAATGAAGTGGAGAGATACACACACAATCATATAATGTCTACCCCACGTTGACAGTGGTTATTGTGGGGATGGAGAATTGTCTAATTTACCGATTTTAATAAAATGTCATTACCCGCTGAATTATATTTAAAAAAAAAACAAAAACAACAAAAACAAAAAAACTCTTTCCCTAACACCCACTAGGTTTTCCACAGCCTCTGCCTTTGTTACGTCATACCCTCTGCCCAACCTTTTTCAAAAGTCAATAAATGTCCCACCACCAAATCCAGTCAGTTCCATCTCTGAGATACAGTCCGTCATTCCCCTGCTGTCTGCGGAGGACGTGCTCCAAGACGCCCAGTGGGCGACTGAAAACACAGATAGCACTGAGCCCTATTATGTAACAGGCTGTTTTGCCCCCTACGTACATTCCGAGGATAAAGTTTAAGTTACAAATTAGGCACAGTGAGAGATAACATACATTTAACAATAAAATATAACGATTATAACAACATACAGTAATAAGAGTTATGTGAATGTGGTCACTCGTTTTTTGGGGGGGAGGTCCCTTGCCGAAGTCCTCGTACAGGCTCGGTGCTTTCCGGCAAAGCACGCTGCTGTCAATCAGAACACGCTCTCTGTCCACGTCTCCCTTCCACACGTCACCCCTTTATCATCTTAACTAGTGGCTCTCATGCACCGTGGCCATAACTCTCGCTGTTTGAGATGTGACGACAGCAAAACCAGCCCAGATTTCTTTTTCTCGCCTCATAATTTCACAGAAGATTCACTCTTACTACAGATCTTCCAACCTAAGCATATGATTATTATTTTTTTCTTTCCTGATAATGTTGAGAACTTTCACCTTTCCACTTAGAGGAAGCACCTCAGGGCTTCTTCCTGGCAGCATGTAAATTGCCAGCATCACTCACTCTTGTGCTTGGGGGTCGTGATGAAGTAAAATCAGGGTCACCTGAACACAAGCACTGCACTACCACAACCATCTACACAGGGAGCTCCCACAGCATGAAGGCACTTTATTTTCACCACAGGTGAAAACACTTCACAGGTGTTTTTTTTTTTTTTTTTTTTTAACCAAATTGATTCACATCCAGAGTGGGCAAGATGTCACAAGATTTCATTGCGCTGCTCAGAATGGCACACAATTAAAACTTATCAATTGTCTTTTTCTGGAATTCTGCATTTAATATTTTCAGACCATGGCTAACTGTGGGTGACTGAAACTGCAACTAAGGGGGGGAGGTACTGTATTTCTCAAGTTCTTCTGCTTCTCCCCATCCTATGCCAAAGCCCCGGTCCTGGCCACTGGCGTCCTGACAGGGTGACTGTTACCAGCCCCTCACTGGTCTGTCTCCCAGGGCCCTACTACACTGCAAGCAGGGGCATTTTTAAAAAATGCAAGCGCCACTTTACACTCCCTGCTTAAGCTTCCCTTAAAGAGGCTTCCCACAGTCCTTGAGGAAAGGAGAAAAACTACTTTAACAGGCCCTGTGTACCTGGACTACTGTCATGCACCCCACCTTTCCTCAGCTTTGTTTGCCACACTCACTGTTGCCCAAGACTCTCCCCATTCCAAGGCTGAGGCTGGCCCCACTTTCTTGAAGGAGCCAAAAAAGTAGCCCTGTTCCGAGCCCCTCCACACACACGCACACACAACCCGTGGGCTGCTGCCACCAACCACCGACCAGCCTGTTGCAACTGCCAGATCAGCTGCTGATCTCCCTGCACCTCCCACACTGGGAGCTGGGAGGCCGGGACCCTCCTGTCCCCTTTGTGCTATGTCTCCAGTGCCCAGCACAAGGTCTGACGCTTACTCGCTGCCCAATGGCGACAGATAATCTTTATTTAGAGAACGTCCCCTTATGGCAGCCCTCACTGCCCCTTTCTTGGCCCCTGAGCACTGTATTTTTCTCCACAGGCAAGTCTCATTTACTGCACCTCACTTCATGGCACTTCACAGGTGTTTGTTTTGCGAACTGACACCACGACCCTCTACCGGCAGGATTATGACTGGCATTGCTGAAATGCCTAGAGCACCGCATTGCGCAGGTGTTCCTAGTGATGCTGGTGTAAATGAGGCCACTGCCCTACCTGTCAGATGAAGTACAAGCACGTGCGACCACGTACAGCACACGGCACTTGATAACGTACTGCTCCATGCATTTACTTGTAATCCTTAGAGTGTGCTCTTTCTACTTATAAAAAAAAAGTTCCTTGAGAAACGGTACGCTGTTACACAGTGCAGCCTCACACGTTTATGGGTCTGAGCGTCTCCTGCGCTTGATTTCATCTATTTCGTGCAGCGACAGGATGTGCCACGGAGCCTGGAGCGCAGCAGGCTGTGCCGACCAAGTGTAAGTGCCCTGCGATGGTCCCAAATGAGGACGCCATCACTAGGGCATTTCGCAGCAACGACTTGACTGTATGCAACTTCTCTCAAGAGAGAAAACGGTTTTTTCATTAATTGAATCATTTGGTCCCTGCTGGGTGCCCCGCCCTGGGGACACAGCGGTGGCAGCCCCGCTCAGCCAGACACCTCAGCCCCTGCGGTCGGGCGCGGGCAGCGGGGTCGGAAGCCGGAGGTTGGAGCTTCGGGAAAGTTCGAAGGGGTCACAAAACGCAGACCCGACCCTTGCAGGGTGGCGCGGCCTCTTCCAGGCCAGGCCCGCGATGTCCGTCCCAGGCCCCCGACTTGGGAAACAGGGGCTCCCGCCGGCTTAGGGAGGTGCCTCCCGGAGGCTGGTGAGCAAGGGCGGGGGGCCCCCCGCGACGCCCCCGCCACCTGGTCCTCGCCGTCCACCCTTCCCGGGCCCACACTCACCGGCTAAGGCGTCAGCAACTCCCCGGCCCCGCGCGCCCTGATGCCGTCACCAGGACCCCCGCCCCCTAAATAATCCCGCCCTCCTCCCCCGCAACTCCGCCCGCTCGGGCTCTCGGGGGCGGAGGGGCGAGCGGGGCGGGGCCGTGGCTGGGGGCGGGGCCACGTGTCCCGCCCCCCGAGACCCCCCAGCACCGCCCAGGGCCGCCCGCGCTGCTGCCTTTATCCTGGCGCGGGCTCGGCGACCTCTGGGGACAAGACGACCCTCGTGGCCGGCCTGGTTCTCCCAGCCGGAGAAGCCCGCCTGCCCACGGGCGGGGAACCCAAGTCTCCTAAAGGCCAGTTGTAACACGTGAGAAGATGAAAATGAACTAAGAGCCTCTTTCGCTCCGCGAGGGGAGGGTGGATTTTCGAATCCCGAGACTCCGGGTGACAGTGGACTAAAGATAAGCCAAGCTACTGTTCGGTCGTTCGTTCTGGCGTAGACCTTCCCTCTTCCCGCCATTGTACTGCTCCCTCCATCCGCCCTCCCCGCGCCCGTCAAACCTCAGCAAAGCTCTCCCTCCCCAGGCCCCAGGAAGCCCGCACCCTCCCACCCCTCATCTCTGATTTCACATTTCCTTCTAAGGCTGAGAAGGATCCCCTCCCCATGATTTTCAGAGTTGGGATGGGGACCCACGTATCCCTGGGGGGTTGAGACCTTGGCTGCACTCACACCAGAAGGTCATCACTGTGCCCCTTCTCTGCCCCAGATCCAGGGTGACCCACAGGCTGGACACAGGAAGCCACCAGAGAGCCCCTGTTTATGCCTTCCAGCAAGCCAGGCAGAGAGCAGAACGGGGTCTGCTTTCTGGGGCCTGGCCCACAGCTCTGGTTTTAAGGCCCTATTTGGAAAAGGCATGGGATCCAAGGGTCCCTTGGTGAACTCCACTGCCACCAGCCTAGAGTTCCTGGGCGGGCCACTGCCCCTCAGGCCACTGGAAGGTGGGGAGTGCTGTAGGGTTCTTAGGCCACCACTCCAGTTGGGGAAGTTATTGTGGGCAAAAGGCCAGTGGGAACCTTGCAGAGGTGTTCATCCTGCACCTACCTGGGCAGGTGCTACCCAGATGCCCCCACCATCCACCCCAGGGCCGGAGCCATCGAAAACTCCTCTCTTCTCACATCTACCATTGAGCCTCGATGTGCCCTCCACAGTCCAGGCAAGTTTCTCTGAAAACTTCCACAGCCTCGCCACCCATGCCACCACTGTCTCTGGCCTGGGCCGCTGCAGAGCCTCTTGGCTGGCCTCCCTCCTGCCCCTGTAACACATGCAAATTTAAAAAATAAATAAATAAGCACATATAAGTACAGAAGGCCACCAATCACAGTCCATGTCGTGGAGGGTCCCCTTCCAACTATTATCCTCTGTGTGTCTTAGTCCATTGGGCTGCTATAACAAAATACAGACTGGGGAGCTTATAAACAACAAGCATGTATTTCTCACAGGTCTAGGGGCTGGGAAGTCCAAGATCACGGTGCCACCTCCTGTACAGCTGTCTTTTGGCTGTGTCCTCACAGGGTGGAAGGGAACCAGCTCTCTGGGGCACGGCTCCACCCTCAAGACCTAACCGCCTCCCAAAGGCTACGCCCCCTGGTCCATCACGTTGGGGGCTGGGATTTCAACATACAGATTTTCAGAGAATATGGACATTCAGACCATAGCACTATGATGTATAAGCACGTACATATTATATCTACATATAATATACATATCATATGTGTTTACTTATCCATTTTACCCACTAAACTGTGAGCTCCTTGAAGGGACTGTGTCTTATCGTCTTGTTGCCTTGGCCCAAGACCTGGCATAGTAACTCCACAGAGGTTCCTGGTAAAAGTTATTGAAAAAAAAGAATGAAAACTGTCTTGGCATTAACAAAAATATGGATGTGGGACAACGTGGCTCATATTTTCTTATTGTAGGCACCAAAGAACAGAGTGGCACACAGAACATACCTGGAGAACGAGGAAGCATCTTCACAATGGCATCTCCTCATGTTTTAGAAATCAAGTCCCTGAACTGGATGCCAGACGGTCCTGTCCGCAGCTTGGAGTTCCTTCTTCTCTATTGTCCACTCTCAGACCTGAGCCACCCCTCTCCCTGACAATACAGCAGAAACTTCCGTCTCCCCATCTTCCTCAGTTCTAAGACGTGCATTTTCTCACAGTCTAAGATTTCTGAAATTGAGGCACATCTGCAGTCTTTGCCAAGGGAAACCTGGCACGAGGAGAGGCGACAAGGGGATGTCCACATGCTGCCCGGAGGACAGCGTGTCTTCGCCTGTGACCTCTGATGCACTGGTTGCACTGGGAGCACCACGCGTGGCTGAGTTTTAAGATCTAGAAGCATATTTGTCATTTAAAATGTCATTAGAAAGTTCAACTCTGATGTAGTAGCAAAATTCATTTTGTATATGGAAGATTTCTACAGAAAGGCTGTTGAAACTGCCAAGACTCTTTGGCAATCTGTATTAGGAAACCCTCACCCTCAAGGAATAGGAATCACGCCTTGAAGTGGCTTGAACAATATAGTCATGTCATCTCAGCTAACAGAGCGGAGGGAAGAGGGCTCCAGGGCAGGTTGAGTCGGTGGCAATGTGACAAAGGACCTGACCTTTCTATTTCTCCTGGCACCTACAGATAGAAAACATCCGGAAAAGGAATAAAACGCTCAATTATCTGTGTAGCCGCAGATGAAAATAATAAGAAAAACAGGGTTTGGTTTGGAGAGCTACTTGGCATTATCTAACCATATTTAAAACAGATACCCTTTCTCCCAACAGGTCATGGTTCCAAGTGATAAATGTATTCTACAGATATATCCACACATGTACACGAGACATTCTGTATAAGGACATTTATTGCGATACTGTTTGCAGTAGCAAAAAAGAAAAAAAAAACAAAGAAATAGAAACCACCTTAAAGTCTTTCATTAGGGAACTATTTGAATCAATTATAGCACATCTACATTATGAGGCACTTAACTATGTGGCCATTAAAAAGAGCAAGGAGAATTTATGCTGGTGATTCAAAAAGATCTTTAAGACGTATTAAGTGAAAAGGCCAGGTGAGTGTAACATCCCACAGCTGTGTGAACACAGTGGGGCGTACGCACCATGGGCTGCCACGTGCACAGACTGTAACTGGCACCCTGGTTGTTTTTGTGAAGGGGAACCGGGAGGCACCCTTGCAGTGTTTGAATTTTTAAATTACATGTATGCATTTCTTAGATTTACCGAATGTCCACATTTTCCAAAACAGGGCTTGGAATGGTCTATGTAGTACAGACTTTATAAGGTGAAGGGTCACCACTGTCGCCTCCCCACACTGGAGATGCCAGCATTCAGAAGGATGCAAGGGTGAATGCACAGGTAGAAGTCAAGAAGATGCAAGTGGAAATGTGCTGTGAGCCGGAAGGTGGCGCTACAGAGCACAGGCCGGCACCCAGCCTGTGAGGACGCAGGGGGCCGGGTACTCAAAAGCGACGCAGATATTTGTTAGATAATCACATGAGAGTTTTACACCTGACTGCTGTTCCTTCAGAGTAGCCTACTGAGAAGTTGGATGCTCAGGCATCTCTGAGCTCAGGACGTAAAAATGTGCCCAGAACTCCCGCTTGGACCTTCAGGGTATTTATCTACAGAGGATGGATCTTCAGTTTTGGAAAGAGTCAAATGTCAATTGGCCACCGTTTGGTTAACAAAATGAAAGATCAAGTTAGGCAATTAAAATTTTTTAGGACAATACAGAATCAAAGCAGGCTGCTGCTCCGAAGCTTCTTAAAGATTGGCTCTGCCCCAATTTTTGAGCCCCAAAAAGATGCTCAAAAGATGACGCATGCCTTGGCAGCGCCGTCTGGAATGAGTCTCGGGCTGCCCAGGGGGCTACTTTGAAGACTTCGACGCTCTCTTGGAAGTGCGGGTTCTGCGGACATGCCCGCGACACCGGGTGTGGCGCCGGCGGCGGGCTGCGGACGCAGCGCTCAGCTCAGCTCTTCTTGCGCAGCTGGCTGTACTGCGCTCGGCCCAGGATGGGCTCCATGACGCTGGGCCGGAAGAAACTGTCGCTGACCCTGCGCGCTGGCTTCTCGCGGGGCGAGGCCGGGAAGGCCGGGCGCGGCGCAGCAGGCTGGTCCCCTCGGTCCTCCAGGCTCGAGCCTCGCGTGCTGCGCAGGCTGCCTCGGTGCTGTGCGGGTCGTGGTGTGGGCTCAGGGCCAGCGGGCAGCAGCCCAGACCCCCTGCGCTCCGCCTCCTGGCGCACGACCTCCTCGATGTCCCGGAACTCGCTCTCAGGCTCCATCAGTGACAGCCTGGGGAGCTGAGGACCCGGCAGCCGCATCAGGACCTGGTTTGGCCCACAGCTTGTGCCTCCCACCCACAGCCTCTTCTGGGTTCCCCATGATCCGGCACCCTGGGAGCAGCCATTAGGAGGGCACAGGCTGGGACAGGGCCTCTGGCGCAGCAGGGTGGGGTGTGTGGGGCCGACCGCCGAGGTCCTGCCTGCTCTGACGGTCTCCACCATCTAGACCCCCTCACCCAAGCTTCTGGACCCTTCTGCCTCCCTCGGTGGGAGGCCAGTGGCCTTCCTGACCCTTTCTTAGGTGCGAGTTGTGGGCTAAGCATGACCGAGTCATTGCAGGAGTCAGAGTACCCCAGCCTGGTCCTGTTTTGAGGCCAAGGTGGACAGGCTGGCACACCTGCTGGTGGGAGGGAACCACCGGCCAACCCCGCACCCACCCGCCCCGCTCTGAGGGGGCCCCCTGCCCCGACCCGCCCTCCTAGAGCCTGCAGTCGGCAGCTTGCTCCAGGAAGGGGCCCAGGGTCTCCCAAAAGGCTAGTATTGGTGACCCTCGGGTTTTCCTGTTGGTGACAGGAGACAGAATTGAGATGGGGACAGCTGCTGGCTCCTGGAACGCAGCCCGCCCCCCAGGACCCCTGGCAGCCTTCCTCCAACCCCTTCCCAGGGAACAGCACACAAACCTCCCAGGTCCTGGCATGTGGGAGCTGAGGGGTGAGGGCTGAGCTACTGGGACCCCCAG
This sequence comes from Rousettus aegyptiacus, assembly GCF_014176215.1. Lineage (NCBI taxonomy): Eukaryota > Metazoa > Chordata > Mammalia > Chiroptera > Pteropodidae > Rousettus > Rousettus aegyptiacus. Next base: position 51,983,563 of record NW_023416289.1, on the reverse strand, counting down.
GAATGATGGGGACAAGGGATGTGGGGAGAGGTCTCAGGCTAGGGCAACAAGTCTCTACGTTCCTGGGGTTGGGAAGGGACCCAATCAAGGCCATCGTATGTCAAAATGTTTCCCGGACACTGAGGATCAGAGCAGAATCACCAGAATCACCGAGGAGACGGGAAGGCCCCGAGGGGCAGGGACTCACCGGCACGTAGTGCACCACTGTGTCCACCACGTTGTCTGTCACGCCCTTCAGGGCGTCTGACAGCGACATGGCCCTCCCCTTGGCCGAGCTGGTGTGAGGCGCAGCGCGGGCTGGTGTGAGGCGCAGCACCCTCCCTGCCGTGCCCAGCATGGCTGCAGGTGCCCACGTCACAGCCGACACGGCGCCCTGGAGGGCCTTCTGCAGGGAGTGTGCCACACTGCCCAGGAGGCCCTGTGGGCTGGGCAGGGCTGCCACCTGGGGACCAGAGCAAGGTCAGAGCCTTCCACAGTGACTCCCCTGAGCCTTCCCCTCCCCCCCATCCCCAGAAGGGAAAGAATGGGGACACGCGGCTCTGCCATTAGCTGTGTGGCCTTGGGCAGGTCACGTCCCCTCTCTGAATCTGTTTTTTCATTTGCAACAAGGGGATGACGGTCTCTGCCCTGAATATCTTAGGGGCTGTAATGAGGGTCAACTGAGGGAGGGGCATGGTTGTGCTCAGCTGGTGGGGTGAACAGGGCTGTACCCGGGTGCCATGTCCCTGAGCCCTGGTTTCGCCCTGTGGCTCTGTGTCTCAACCCCCTGCGGCCTGCGGGACCGTGAGGCCACCTCACCTCACTGAGCTGCTGCTCCTCGGTCTCTGACTCGTCCTCCTGCTCGGTCTCCTCCCCCTCTGTGTCCGTCTGCTCGTCGTGGTCCTCGTCCTGGGCAGCGGCGAGGTTGTGCAGCCAGGGCACCCGCACCTCGCTCTGCCGTCGGGACACCACCTGCATGGCCGCTGACGCGCCCCACTGGGCCAGGCTGCTCTGAGGGGTGAAGGTGGCAGCCTCTGGCTTCACAGTCCCCACGGCCAGGCCCTGGCCCGCAGGGTGCAGGTGGGAGGTGAGCAGGGCCTGGCCCAGCAGACTGTCCTTAGAAAGCTTTTCCTTGAGTGGGAACGGTCACACACTGACGTGCACACAGTTCACGTACAGCTCTGCGAACTGCTACGAGGGCACACCTGTGTAGCCAGCGCAGGGCCAGACAGAGGCCATTTTCAACTCCCCAGAAAACCCCCTGTGCCCCACGCCCAGTCGGGAGCCCCCAAGGCTAATCACCTTCTGACCTCCATCACCATGCCCTGGATCTGCCTATTTATGAACTTCATAACAGGGACTCAGACACAGTGTATCCTTTCGTGAACAGCTTCTGTTCAACACGTGAGAGTCACCCGTGCCACTGCGTGTGCAAGTAGCCCCTTCTTTTCCATTTCTGTGTGATATTCCAATGTAGGAATATGCACATTTACCTAGTCTACTGTTGACAGACATCTGAGCTGTTCTCAGTTCTTGTACAGATAAAGCTGACAGGAACATTTGACCTGTCTTTGGGAGACACAAGGTCTCGTTTCTGTTGGGTGGAATTGCTGGGAAGCAGAGGACGTGTGTGTTTCACTTTAGGAGGTGGTCCCGGCGGATCTTTAAAGAGTGGAAAAATCAAGTGGGCCAAAGTGTTCCACGGGAGAAAAGTAGAGGCCCCCCACTGGTAAATGCCCCCCCCCCCAGTACAGGGGACAGAGGGGAACTACTACTCCTGTGTCCCTCCTGCAGCCACGGAAGCTGGCACATAGTAGGTGCTCAGCAAACATTCGCTTGGATGAATGAGCTATGCTTGATGATGCTTTTAAAAGTTATCACCCAAATGATGGCTATAAAGTGGTTATCTCGTTTGCTGACTTTTGAGCTTTAATATTGTTTTCATTTCCTTTTTAGCCTAAATTTCTTACTAAACTTCTTCATGGAAAAAAAAAAATCCAGCTGTCTCTGCTGAAAATACACAGAGGGATGGAGGTGGGGGGAGTTAGACCCACCTGGGTCTAGAAAAGGCAGCTTTACCTTGGGTACAGTGGGAGGCCAATTAGAAGCCCCTAGAAGGGACAGTCAGGGGAGGCCCAGCTGGGATCTTCTCCCCAACAGAATGGGTTTGTGCCTTGTTTACTCACAGGGGACACTCCCCGGTGCCTAGACAGCAGACGGGAGCCTCTGCTCCTCACAGGTGGCAGGACCCATAGCAAGAGGCCCACTTGGGGGAAGAAGGGGCGGGGCCCAGTGGGAGAATGGGAGAGACAGAAACGGGTGGTAGGACAAGGCCACCCTTGCAAGGCAGGCCTGTCATCAGCCTGAGTCCGGTCCTCTCCCTCCCCTGCAGCCTAGAAGACTGGCCTCTGCCCCACTTAGGCCTCTCCTCCTTAGACCTGAAGTCCCAGCCCAGGTGGGAAGAGAGGGCATTCCCAGGATGGGGTGGAGTCAGGTGGGAGACAGAGGGACTTGGTGGGGGCAGGGAGGGCACTCACCAGGGGAGCCACACCGGGGATCCACATGGCCAGGGCGTGGCCCTGCTTCAGCACCCGGACTGTGGTCTGGAAGGTGTGTTGAGAGACGGTGTTGGCCAGCGCCCCAACCCTGGTCACGAGGCTCGGCTTGGTCTTAGGAGACTTCTGGGTCCGTGGGCGTCCTGGAGCATTGCCTGGGCAGGAGTTTGGGGGAGCAGATGAGAGGAGCAGGGGAATGCAGGGTTGTGTCCAGGGCTGGAAAGCAGCTGTCCTCGCTCTGTGAGCTCGCTATGATCTCGGCAACTCACATTCCACACTTACTAACGGGGAGAGGGGCATCGCAAGAACTGGTCCATCTGAAAACCCCGCGGGGCCTTCCCTGCTCCAGAGCAATGGCTGGATGAGCCCTTGCCAATTTTACTTATTCCCAGGCTGCACGGGGGCCAACTCACTCCCCGGGGAGGGTCTGCCAGGCCCCTAACAGCAGATACCTGATGACTCCTTGGCTGGGGGGAGGAGGAACTCGACCACCTTCTCCACACCGCCCAGCGCCAAGTCGGCCCCTCCAGAGGCCAGCCGGCCAGCTCGGGTGTTGGCAGCATAGTCAGCGGTGTCTTTGGCTGCCCCCCAGGCGAGCTCACAGCCGGCCAGAGCGGCCCCCAGGACCTTGTCCGAAGTGCTGGCGATGGGCACACTGATGCTGTTCCTGGCACTGCGAAGGCGGCTGGAGATGGTGTCCTTCAGCTCAGAGGCGATCTGGGGGAGTGAGCAGGAGGGTCGCCCAGGGCACTGGCACCAGTATTTGGGCACCGGGATGGCGCTGGGCCTGCAATGCAAAGGGCTCCAACCCTTCCTGTGCCAAGCGCCCCGGGCACCTGGCTTCTTCACACTGTTTCTGCCTGGTGAGTTCCTAACTACCCTGTGATGGTGCCCCCAGGGCCAACTGCTTGATGACACTTGTCCTGACGCCCTCATGCACACAAGGCGTTGCCTCTTCCAAACTCCTCCCCTGCCACCTCCGTCCTGCCCTCCGAATGCCGCTCACAGGCCCGTCTGCATCGATAGTGATTTACAGACGTGGCTGATCTTCCTACCAGTTCTGCGCTGCAGGAGTCTCTCCTATTCACCTGGGACCTCCTTTGTAATGAAGACCTCGGCCTTCGTGAAGACCACAGGCCTGGGAGCCAAACAGACTCACTCTCATGTGGCCTCCACTTAAGGTCACTAGTTTTCTCACATGTCAAATGGGGCCAACCACCCTGTCCCAGAAGGTTGACAGCTCCAGAAGTCACTCGTGGACCCTGGCACAGTGCAGGGCGCGGTAAATGCTTGTGGATGAACAGGTAGCTGGTCAGTGAGGGGGACCCGCTCCAAACTCCTGGTTGAGTCGGCCTCCAGGGTTGTGCCTGCTGGCCCCTGCCTTCATTTAGCTCCACAGAGACGGGAAGAAGCACACTGTGTGACCTTAGGGTCAGTCAGCTGCCACCGGCCTCAGAGGACACTTGCCACAGAAACGGAAGACTCGCAGTCATGGCATCATCGGCTTGCACCCTCTCTTCCCCCGAGGCAGTGACGACCAAGTGTGGGGCACGTCGGAGAAGAGGGACTGGCTCACCTTTTCAGGAGGGTACTGGAGGGCTGGGATCTTTTCCTCCAGGTGGTCCAGGCCCCGGCAGGCCAGGTCGTTGGCAGCTATGACTGGAAGCAAAGGGCCATGCTGGAGTGAGCCCCGCCCCCACCACGACAGCCTCGCACTGGTCTCTGTGCCAAGGCAGGCGCCTGGGAGCCCTCAGACCCCCAGCCCGCTGTCTCCAGAGCATCTCGGAACCGGAAGCCCTCCGCCGCCTTCAGCCCCCCCATCTGCTGTGACTCCTTGAGGCCAGGCCAGTTTCTTCCAACTGTGTGGGAACTCAGGAGTAGACCCGCACCCAGCCCAGAGCCAGTATCTGCAGTGTGTGGCTTTGGGTGGGTCACAACCTGCTTGAACCCACTTTTCTCATTTGTCAAATGTGGGTTAATGGTGCCTGCCTTGCAGGGCTGTTGTGAGGAGAACTGGTGGAAACTGTGCGAATCAGCAGCAAATACTGGGCTCTCCCTCCCCCCCCCACTCTCTGGGTGAGCATGAGGTGACAAACTCCCAGCCACAGCCCATCTAGGCCCAACCGTCCATGGCTTTTCCCTTTAACGTCTAGGAGTGAGGTGGTCAACAGTGAGAAGAGGGTCACAGGGGAGCAGGGCAAGTGGTGGAGGAGGCAAACGCCCCCAAGAGACACTGCCCAGGGCTGCCAAGGACTAGGTTCTTTTCTATGTTTTTTCTCCGGATATCTTATGTTTCTCCACAGACTTTAGTAGACAGGCCAGGTGACTTGGCCGTCCTTTGATCGGGTAAAAACTCTTTGGAGAGCATGCAGGCAGGGAAGCTGCTGGCTCAGGGCCTGGGTGTTTTTCAAATACGGGTGGCTGTTGTGTGGAAGCCCTGCTTACCCATCATCCTCTAGTCAGGCTGGTGGGAGACCTAGCCTTCCTGGTGCTGCTAGAGTTCCCAGCCCTGTCAAGAGCTACACCTTGGAAACCATTTTCAAATGGGACAGAATGGTTTGCATGGTGGGGGCGCCGTTCTGGTAAGGCTGCACAGACAGCTGTCCTCCACCTCCAGGACCCTGACTGGTGGCTCTCTGCTGTCCCCCCGTCACGAGCAGGTGCCATCAGCTGCTGGGCCCAGAGGGCTTCCCCTGGCTTTCCACGGCCCCCAGGCCTGCCAGGCCATCCCCGGCACCCGCTGCCTCTGTGCCCGACTCTGCTGATTCCCGCTGCTGCTCCTGCTGCTGGCTTTGGAGCTAAAGTGGGTGTCTGGTCTGGCACCAGCCCCACTCCCAACGCCCAAATAGCCAGACATATAAGCAGACAGACAAGCAAGCCATCAGATGGTCAGACAGACAGACGCGTGGACAAGACTGGCAGGCAGGCTGTGAGCACCAGGGACAAGCTGGCAGCCTCCGAGGGCCGTGAGGACTCACACTGGGTGGACAGCCTGCGGACCACCGGCTCCATGCCCCAGGCTGCCAGGCTGCTGGCGCCCTGCACGCCCTTCTCGTAGGCATTGCACACCGAGGCCACCAGGGGGTGGGCCTCCTTGGTGCTGGTGTAGGTCTTCTGGAAGCACTCGCAGGTACCGCTCACCACCGGCAGCTGCAGGACCCGCTGCAGCACGTTCTCCTGCTCCTGGCAGAGAGAGGAGAAAGGCGTCAAGCTGCCCGCCCCCCCCCCCGCCCCCTCCTGCTTCAGGGTCACGGAGCCCATTGGTGAGGCCGACCTGGGTCCAAGTGACCTGGGAGGAACTCGGGGCTGAGTGTCCGGACACCCCACCAGAAAAACAAGAGTCAGCCTGTCGGACTTTGGTCACAGTGCAGGCCTCGGGGAGCTACTGAGGCGACCGCCGCCCTCCAGGGGCCCTCCAGCCCACCCCACTTACACCTACCGATAGAGAGCGAAGTGCCTGCACACCTGCCTGGAGTTTTTGCCCAGCTGGGTTTGGCGGCTTTATCTAAGCATTCCCCTGGTCTTTCTGGGACACCGCCTCCCCGCCTCTGCGTGCCGGGCCCACTGCCTGGAGCGCCCCCTTCCCTCCCACACCCCTTGCATCCAGAGAAATGCCACCCCCTCGAGACGTGGCTAGAGCTTCACTTCTGTGAAGCGTCTGGACTCTCTCCTCTCTTCCATCAGAAGCCACCGCGTCCTTCCCTGGGCTGTCTCCACATTCACCACATGACGCTGTGTCCCTGCCTCTCCCCCAGCAGACTGCCACCGCAGTGCCACCCCAAAGCCTGCACAACAATGCTGGTCGCACACACGACGCATGATCAGGGCTGCACCTAGTGGAAGGCGTAACCTCAGATCTGTCCAACCACACAGAAGCATGGAATCTCAGGCCTCTGGGGACCTCTGCAGCCTTGGACATGCATGTCTCTGTGGATGGAGCTCATGCCTCCTAGTGGCCTGTGCCATGCCGGACAGTGTCACTGAGCGGAAGTCCGCCTCTGCCCTCTGGAACAACACTGAGCGAATCTACTTCATCATCCCCAGGCTGGTCCTTTACATATTCGAAGGCGGATGTGTCTCCCTTTAGCTGTCCCTTCTCCACGCTAAATAGCGCCAGTCCCTAACGTGGCTCCCAGACGGCTCGCCTGGGTCTGGTGGTCCCTTCCTCCAAACACGCTAGTTTGGCGTTGCCATTCTGACAGGTACAGCACTCAGACTTGAAGACTGCGTTCCAGGTGTGGTGTGCGTGGGGCACAGTGAACCGTCAGGCTCATTACTGGGGTGCTGTGCTCCTATTACTACATTTTAACTTTGGTGGCAGTCACGTAATTAAACTTTAGGTCATCTAGGAACCTTAATGAAAAGACACTGATCTCTGAGTAAAAGAATGCGGATTCTAGTCTCCCACAGGGAACATTTACTCAGTGCCACTGCACTCCAGGCAATGACTGGGGTGCTCTGGTGACATGACCTCATTTAAGCCTAACAGCGACCCTCTGAGGTCAGCATTATCACCACCACTTTACCGATGAGAAGACAAAAACTCAGAGATGTGACATGACTTACCCAAGATCACACAGCTAGTAAGTGGCAGAGCTGGGATTCTGATGCAGGCCTGAAATGGCATATCTGGGATTTGCTTCGAAATAACCCGAGGTAGGGGAATAGAGGATGGTGAGGGTGAGGCAGGATGGGCCATGGATTAATAGTTGTTGGCGTGAGTGAAGGGTATTATACTCTGTCTACTCTTATGAGTGTTAATTATTCTCCATGTAAAAAGTAGAAAGAGAAAAGTTACCAGGTCAGACACAGATGCTTGAGCTCCCTATAGCTCTGAGTTTGCCGCCACTACATGGCTCTGCTTGGGAGGCGAGGAAGGACCTAGCCCCTTCTGTTGGCAGGAGGCTGAGCCGGAAGACCCATCAAGGAGAGGAGTACAGACACTAGACGCCAGACTACTGTACTTCGGCTTTTTGTCTTGCAGGTGAGTTTGAAATTCGAAGCAGAAAAAGATTAAGACCATAAAAAGAAAATATTTTCTTAAATATTTTGGACAGAATCTTCAGGGGTTGTTTTAGGCAAAACCAAAGAGGAAGAGAGGTCCTGGGAAGGGAATAAATCACCACCCATTAGGAGGGCTTAACTGTGCACCTGACCATGTCATGTGTTCAATGATTTGATACAAAGCTTAACATGGTGATTCCTAATGCGAAGATCAGCTAAAGCCTAAATTGGGACAAGATGGGTACTGTAGGGGTTCACGATTTTTAAGTTTCACTATCTGAACTGTGCTTAAATCAGAGAGGGCTTGCCAGGATGCATCGGGTACACGTAAACGTGTCAGACCATTCCAAGCCACAGTAAAACCAGGCCAGACACACAGCACTGGACACCCTGCCGCTCCAACCCTTTCCACATTCAGCAGCACGAGGTTGTGCACTGTGTGACTGCAAGAGGCGCCACTCGCAGAGACTAAGACACGAGCAGCGCCTGGAGTTACAGATGCAGTGGCTCAGTACCAGATGGACAGTCCGCCTGCGTGGATGAAGCATAGACTTCTGTGCCAGGGTCAGCACACAGTGGTTCCCTTCTCCCCTTCCCACACAGCCAGTATTTCTGTCCTTTTTCCACAAGGTGCCTAGTTTTTAATAGGTGCCTCCCACCCTCACCCCACCACCGATCCTCTAACAGTCCCCTGCAAAAGGTAGTAAGGGCAAGAATAACTAAGACATATTGGTCCATGACCTTGAATATCACCTAGACATACATCGTTCTAAGTCCCTTGATCCCCCCCCCAACCCCGGTCCTCCCTCTCCCATCAGCTGTCCACCCCTCCCCCCCCAAGCGCAAGTTACTTACAGGGAGGTCTCCGTCCAGCAAGGCCGGGCCCTTGTTGACCGCCATCGGAGCTCTTCAAGCTGCAAAGCAGAAGCCCCCAGGTCCATCAGAAAGCCCTCAGCCTGAGAGCCACAGGGTCAGTCCTCTACCTCTCATGGCCACCAACGGGGCCCAGGCTGCCTGGGAACTCAAGTTCCCTGAGCAGAAGGCATTAGGGTGGAGGGGGAATCACAGACAAGTGGCCACTTCTTGCAAGTCCCATAGGGAGGTGCCCCACAGCTTGATGTTTCTGACAAGGATTCAGGGTCAGAAGGGAAAAATGAAGGTAGCTTTAAGACAGAAGAGGTGTTAGATGAAGTCGAGGGCTTCTCTAACGAGGGGCCAAAAGAGACTAAAACAGGTTTCAGGTTTAGCCTTTTTTTCTTCTTCTTTTTTTTTTTTTTTAATAAAAGCATTCTGCATTAATGCCTCTCTGTCTGCCAGTCCTTCCTTCTATGCTCAACCCGGTGAAAAAGTAGTCACTCTTAAGACCAGCTATTTTGGCTGCATTCTGGAAAAGCTGGTGGCCGCAGACTATCTACTCTACGTTCTTGGCCATTTGCATTGCAGACCTCGTCATCCTCGGTAAAATTCCCAGGAGACCCTGACCCTTGACTTCTGTTAACTCTCAGAAACCAACCAGGTAAGGCCGACGTCCGGGACCCCCACACTCACTCCAGCCGATGCCGCCTCAGTGCCACAGAGCCCAGGCTGCAGCGTCTCCTCCGGCAGAAAGAACTCCAGCTGCTCTGAGGAGTCTTGGGCAATGTGACTGACACCTCCCAGCTAGAGGAGGGCAGAGGAACAGAAAGCTGGGTCAATCAGCTGTCACAGCTATTTGACTGAGGGTCCCCTGGGCACATCCTAACTCTGTAAGATGTAGCCAACTAGGAGGCAGATCACAGAGCTAAAGACTCAGGCTCAGAGGAATTATTATTCCAGAACCATAAAATATTAATTCTGTAACGTGTTTCTGGCTCCCCCAGTTCTCAAAAAAACTGCTATCTGGAAAGACGATGTTGGAATATATGTCGTTAAACTCGTCAGCTCTGAAGTCCTATAATCTTTGGCTCCTTTCCCAAAGAGGCTCCTGTGGGATTGTTTTCAACCCATCCTGCATCCTTATTATTTACTATCAGGAGTGAATTTTGGAACAGAAGGATTTAAATCCACACGGGAACAGCATTCACCTGAATGCACCACTCTTTGTGAAGAGAAGCTGTTCTCAGTGAGGATAACCGGAGCCGGGGTTGACTGCCTGACAGCCCAGCCTTTCAGGGAGCAATTTCAACCTCTGTAAATTCCTGGATTTCAAGACAGTTTAATGAACTCTACCGGGTCTAAGACACAGCCGGTTTTGTCAAGTCTGGAAGAGCGACAGTGCTGCCCAAGACCCTGTTACTGGGCACCGACCAAGAACTACCGCCCGCGTCCCCTTCTTTAAGCAAGTCGGGTAGGAACCCGAGTTCTAGTCCCTCTTCAGATGGTGGAGGACCGTGGTGTAAGCCAGCGTTCAAGGGCCTTTCAAGAAAAATGGATAGGAGGAGGACAGAGCTGACCTCCCTTGGTGTTGGTAGAACTCCATCTGTGGCTGACTAAGTTGTATGGCGTGGGCAATGGGAGAAAGAGCCGGGGTGGGGAGAGCCAGTGCTTTCCGACAGGCCCTTGGTGGCTAATTCTGTACAAGTGATACAACCAGGGAGGGAATGCGAAGTCAGGAAAGGGCGGGAATCTGGCAAGGAGCTTCCAAAAAAAGACCTGATACATTTAACAAATATTGATCCAACTGTGCTTTCAAACTACCAGACAGTGACGGAGAGGAAGCATCTAAGTGGCCTCTGCCCTCAGTCCAATGTTCAGGACGAATTATCCATGAGGCTGTGTATGGAGAGCAACGCGGGCCAAAGGGCACTCCTAAGCCTTTGGGGAAGTGGCCATGGGCCAGAGGGCCCTGTGCCTGAAAGCTCTGGTGACAAAGCTGATTCTTTGTTCACCTCAGCTGGGAGTCCAGAATGCGGGTGAGAAGTGAACATGGTGAAAGGGCCGAGGAGAGTCCCTTGGGAAGAGTCGATTTTCTAGCAGCAGCTTGAAGGACAGTCACCTTCTTCCCTTACCCATCCCCATCTGTGTCCCCCACTCCCAAAGCATAAGCACAGGGACCCTGTCATCTTGTGCACAGTGAATCCCGTAACTAAGCACGGCACTCAAACATTCCTTGTTGAATGAGTAAGCTCTCGGGCGACAAGGTTCAGCTGTAAACGTTCTGGCCTATACATCTAGAAACAATGGTGATCTTTAGAATCCCTCATGAATGTGGAGGCTCAGAGGCTGGGAGGGTTAGTTGAGGAGAAGGATGCACAGGGAGGGAGTTACCGGGGCACCACAAAGGTTTTCAAATTCTAGAAGAGGCGGCATTCCCCAACTTCCCCACCACTCACTCTAACTTGCAGAGGACAAAAGTAACGAGATGGATGCCACAGTAACAGGCTTCCGCAGATTCAAGGCTGACTTCTCCAGGTGGAAGCCAAAGCTCCACTGACAGGGCTGATACAGAGGCCACTCTCCTGGGTAGCGGTCTGGATGAGAACATCTTAGTGGTCCCTTTCGACCCAAACGTCCTACGTCTAAATCCTCTTCATCCTCCTCCTCAGCTTGGATCTTCCAGGCCAGAGCTCTCATTTTACCAGCTCCCTCTACCAACTGCGTAGACTGATTTAAGATCGTCTCTGGATCGCCTTCCTTTTAACTCTTCTCCATTCCCAGAACACAGCCACAGATACATGAGTCAACTTTGTCTAGAAATTTAATTAGACATAATTAATCTATTACAATAGCAGACTGGACAAAGTAAAAGTAGTTACTTAAACCTTTATTTGCCCTGACCTAGTGGCTTTCATTTCTCTTAAAATTCCTAAAATATTCTTTCCCAAATCCTGTATCTTGACTGACCACGTTAAAAATAGCCAGGCACCTGAATTTACTTTCTAATAAGCGCGATCACACTCATGGGAAATTTATTTAGTGCACATTTCTTTTCTCATTTCCACTCTGATAAAAAGAGATGGTTTTACTGGTAGGACATCAGCCTCCTCTCTCTTTACCTCACTTCCCTTAAATTAGAGATCGGTAATTCCAAATGAGAACCCAGCACCCAAGATGAGAAGTAGGCATATGAGCAAATGGCTTTGACTCAATACTCAAATGCCTTCGCTAGCCCCTACTGCCACTCTTTCCACATACCCTATACATATGAAGTCTGATTTATCATAGAAAATGGCAACCCTCCTATATTTAGAGTACTCATGAAATTTCTAATTGCATAAATTGTGATAAATATTAATGTAGAAATGTCCAAACTGTCACATGGATTTATATAAAACAATCTAGCTGATAAGTCTAAATATAGTTTCAATTTTTGTAGAATAAAACATAAACCCCTGACCAACAAAGATTCTCAAAAGGTTTTTCGCGTGGGATTCTGGAGAATCCCACACTTCAAATCCACCAGGAAGGCAGTGGAATCTCATGGAAAGAACATTCGATTGCGAATCAGAGACATGAGGCTCTGGCCTGTTTTTTAAACCTCAGTTCCCTCGTCCATCAGAAGCTTCCTACAGGGACCCACTGCAACCCTCCACACTGCCGTTACCGTGCATTCTTTCTAACTGCTTTGGGTTTTTACTTACTCACTGCACTATCTATAGACTCCATTTGTGCCATGGAGGTGCCTGATGTGTTCCTGATTTCACTTCTGGACAGAGGCAGGACAGGACTGCAGTGATGTGAGAGTGAGCCATTTAAGAGGCTAGAAACCCAGCTGCCCTCTGCTCTGGCTCTGGCATCTATGGAGGAAGGGGGCGTGGCAACTGATCGGAGGCACTAGAGCCAAGAGAGGGTAGCAGACCTGCTGTGGTCACATTAGTTAGGGCCTTCTTCAATTTTTATTCATTCAAAAAACACTAAGCTCCTACTATGCATAAGAGATGCTCAAAAATGTTAGATGAAAATACTCAGAAATTCAGAAGTCATGCCAACATTCTAAAAAACACACGTGAATCTTCATGCTCTCTCCTCCATTCTTTGCCCGACCTCTGCTCACATCACAGGCCACTAAACATTCTCACGAACAAGTGTTTCAGCACAGTGTGACACGGTCTGACCCTAATGCAAATGTCTGTTCCCCCAAGAGATACGAGTCTTTGGCCTGAAACCACCTCAGTGGGTCTTCAGCTTCATGTGAGGACATGCCACAGTGATGATGCCTGCTATAGAGGACACAAGTCCTCCAAGTCCAATGACTCCAGGATTGGACTTATAGATCCCCAACTGGTCCAAAGGGTCCAGGATATCACACAAGTTCTTCACCGTGTCCAGGAGCAAGGGAGGATGCTTCCTCAGAGATCGGAATAGGAGAAGGAGAAAGGACTGGAGCCATTCTGTTTCGTCCTTGGCCACGCTGTACCCCAGAGGATCCTGGGATAATGACTTTCCCCTCTTCGCCCTGTCGCGTACAACCCTTTCCATCTGCAGGGAGATTTCGTACAGATCTCTGACCAGGCTCAGAAGAACAGAATAGTAATAGTGGCGTGTGGCCCACATTCGCCATTTCTCTTTGTTAATGCTGGAGGCGAGCCCTGTGCTCCTCACCCAGAGGACGGTGTCACAGATGAAGTAAACCACGCGGTTCAGGTTGGCGATCGTCAGGCATACGCGGGGCACCAGGTCCGTGGCATGAATGCTCTGCTGAGTGGCCTGTACAGCATGTACCACATTGCCTAGTCTGAACCCTGCAAGAACCCACAACAGTCGATGGTTACGTAACTAATATGTAACAGGAAGAAGGGTCCCTGTATCAAGGTGAGGCCAGCACTGGTATTTTAACAACAGACTGTCGTTTGAGGTTGTCTTTGCTCAGGAGAGAAGAAGGACTTCACAGTATGTTAAGGACACCTCGAATGATCCTGGAAGGCACAAAACACAGTGGCCCTTAAGATTTATTGCCTGCATTTCAGTGAACACTGGAACTAACACTGTCTTACGACATACTTCGGGCAAGGTCAATCGTGAGTGTAGATTGTCACATATGGACATTACCGGCTACGCTTCTTTAGAAGGAAGATGCTATGATAACATGAACTACAGGTGAAACTCCAGATTCTTTTGGAGAGTCTAATGCCTTATATTTTATTTACTTTCTAGACAAAAGATTGCTTTGTAAAAAACATCAATACCGATTTGCCACTTCTCTGGTCCAAACCTCCTGTGGTTCCCTACCAAGTAAAGATGGTAGGATTTAGTGGACAGGACAACTATAATATTGTCATGTGTGACTCCTACCTGAATTAAATCAACCATTGAAAAGTATGTCCTTATCTGAGTATGTAATTCAATTAATCAGGCATGTATCAATCAAATATTTATTGACTGGCTACTCAGAATGAGTTACAGTCCTAAACATTATGAAGAAAACAAAAGAAGTGTGTTCCTTTCCTTAAAGGACTATATCTTAGACTCGGCAAAAGCTCAGAAGTATTTACCCTCGAAAACTTATAATCGCAGAATGGTTGGTATTATTTCATCAAAAATAACAAAAAAGAATATGTAATGAATACTCCTGGGTTCTAATTCTGGCTCTTGTACAAACTGACCTCAGGTAAGTCCTTTCTGGACATAAGAGACCAGTAACCTCTAAAGGACCTTTGAGCTCTGACCTTATAAAGAATCTGAGAAATGCAAATCTTGGCTTTCAAAGCCAACCAGGAAAGCTCACCCCACCCCTCCCATTGTACTTCACAACTTAAGTCTTCCTTCTGTCAGCCTGGTTTTCTCATGGATCCTCCAGGACAACTGGTTTACTCCCAACACTTTTGAGCCTTCACTAGAGGAAACCACCCTTCAAGAACGCTCTCCTTCCACCTCAAGTTCCACCTCCTTCAAAATACCTTTCTTTTCCTCTACCAACATATCTGTCGCTTAATCTCATATCGTCACTCACACTATGTGATCTTAGTTCTCCCATCAAACTCAGCACTATGCCTCTATGAAGTAGGTGCTCACAAGTAAGTGCTCAACATCTGATTTCTACATCCCATTCTAATGCCTCTGCTTGCCTGCTTTGCAACACCTGGTTCTCCTCAAGCAACTAGGAGCTGGGCACACAACTGGTATCAGACTTCACTTTTTGCCACAAATAGTCTAGGAAAACATATCTGTCCATCTCCTCTAGCAATCCTACAACAGAAGAAGTAGAAAAGGCAGAGGGTCCAAGACACAGGCATTCTGTTCTTCTAGAGAACACGAAGGGCTGCCAGGGGCCCATGCCAGGGACTGCAAAAACATTCTGTGATTCTAAGAGCTAAAGGTGAACTAACACAGTGTATGCCCCATTAGTTACGATTAAACAGAAAGATATGATGTAGCACCAAATGTGAACATAGGAGGGTGTCTGTGAATGCAGCAAAACAGTCCATTTTTTTGGCCTGTCATTCCATGAGGCCAGACTTACTGGTAGACTTCATCAATATATCTGACTCACTAGAAATGAACCATCTAGAAAGTATTTTGTGAATTATGGAATCTGAGGATCTAAACCAGGAGCCACTGTCCCCCAGGAGACAGGGTACTTACATTTACGGCCAGTGCTCACACTGGACTCCAGTTCCTTGAGCTTCATTACCACCTTCTCTTTGCCAGCTTTAGGCTCTAATAAATATCTAAGCAACATGCATGTGTACTGAGTGGCTCTGAAATGGAAAAAAAAATGAGCAATTTACAAACCAAATAAAACCTGATTCATAAAGTAAGGGAAGAAACACATCTTGCCAAAGGCGAGGTTTCCAAGACAATTTCTCATGTAAGCGGGTCTTACAAAAGCAAAATTCTGCAACAGTCGCTCCACAGGCCCAAAAGTGGAACACGTGATAGAAATGCAACACAAAGGTAATAAAAGAGAACTTGGCGCTAATACAGAGAACAGCCCCTCAGGAGGCCTTCTGCTGGCACAGAGAGGCAGATATAGTCAAAGTGGTAAACTGCACAAAAACCTCCCTCCTGCTAAGTCTGCAAAGACCTTTATCTTCTCTAGTGCAGAATGATTTTTCAAGTTTCTAAAATGAACTTTTTTACCATACAGCTAATCAAATACTTATGTGACAGGAGGCACACTCAAACCAGAATCAAATGAAAAGTCTACAGTTTGAACATTGCTTACTTTTGAAAATAAAGAACAAATACACACTAATACATAAATAAATAGAGGTATTTGTCTTTCAAAAATGATTAGTATTTTATATAAAATGCAGACTTTTAGGTTTCAGAATATTAAATATTCAATAAAGTGATTATTGTCGTGACTACAAATAACAATTCCTTACTAACAGAAACAGAACATGTAAAACGTTTATATCCCATAATCAAACATTTAAATGCACTTGGCAGTCTACTTATTAAAGCAGGTGCCTGTTTTCCATTGTCCTATAACTGCATTTGAATTCCTTTTATGCCATAAATATTACTCTTGTGAGGAAGAAACTTTCCTCTATCCTCAATATTCTTTCTGCTGGTCTAATAATTAAATCCAAATGAGACAGAGTAGTAAGAGAAAATGACCAAATTTAATTACATACTTATGTATGAGAACCCTACATGGATGAGAGAGTCAGAGACTCCACATAAATGACACATTCAGAGACAGAAGGGAAATTGTGGTACATACAATGTTCTGAGCTAAGGATGAGATAAGGCACGTTGGGGCTTCAGAGGGGAGGAAGGTCATTTGCAGATGTTCAGTAATTAGAAGTTTGCCCTGCCCTATAGAAAGGTCATAAAAAGTTATTTCTGGTGATAATGCCTATTATGGGCAAGGCTCCTAATTTAGATTCTTCTAGGCAGTTAAGGTGGGGGCAGGGTGGGGGGAACAGTTTCCCTTGAACCTGCAGGGTCTTGGTTGTCTTTAGTGCAAAATAATCCACATATCACAGAGGCACATCTTAGTGTGACTCATTCTGAACCCCTACACTCTCAATTAAAATATAGCACATTTTCCAAAATGGTGACCTTGTTATTAGGGATGAAGTAAAAAAAAAAAAACAATCACCCTCTACCCCTGCCCCACAACAAGTATGTTTGCTGGTTAGAGGGCTCGAGCTGGTCAAGTCAATGAATTGCCCTTCCTCAGATTCAGTCGAATAATAGGAATATGTCCAAAACCAAGGCATTATTTCGGTTGTCACAAAAGTCACAGAAGGTGTATATCACCAAAGCTACTGGGAAATGAATACCAGAGACTTCAGATCTTGCTAAGTATAACCTTAACAACGATTTTATTAACCAACCTCATTAATAAACCTTGCAGGGTACATTCTGAGTCCACTGGAATTGTAGGCTTCCACTTTAATGAAGCTTTTATACAATGCAATCATTAACTTTTTTTTCAAATAAATTAGAAAAGTAGTTTGGCTTGGTGGTTAAAGAGGTGGGCACTGGAGTCTACTGTGAAAATTTAAACCTCTCAGCTCTGCTACTTGCTACCTATTAACTAACCTTCTGCTTCGGTTTCTCCATCCGTGAAATGGGGACGGTTTAAATTATCTATCTCATATAGTTGTGATCAGGGTTAAATAAGTTGTGATCCACTGAGAACAATATTTTGCATAAAGTCGGCTTCCTAAAGTCTCATTACTGGGGCTATTCTTACAGGTCTGTCTGTATTGCCACGTGTACACTCAGAGAAGGAGGAGAAGCTGTCAAATGAAGCCGCAACTCTAACTATTTTTCTTCTTCTTTTTTTATTGAGCAAGACCAAACCTCTAAAAGAAACATCATGAACTCATCAATATGAAAGCCACAATCTCGTTAACGTTTTCGGTAGCACAGCGTGTACCTCAGCAGAGGTGCTGCCAGCTCTTTCTGAGGCTCTCTCCATACTGCATTTTGTTTTCCAGTTCACAACTCTTTCACGTGCCGTACCTCACTGAAGTAAAAGGACAATAATGGGAGATAAAGAAGGTAACTGAAATTTCTGTCTCTCCACAAGAAACCACAAACCAAGAGGGTGGTTCCCTCGCCACAAATGCCAATCCAAAGCTCCTTTTAGAAACAAATTCCTCGGAAACACGTTTAGCAGACAGCCCGGTCTTCCCCAGCCTAGGCGAGGAGGGCTCGGGACGCGCACGGTCTCTTGGCCCAGAGCCCACAGAATTCAGGGTGAGGGAGGCTCGAATCAAACGCCCTCCGTGCGCCGGCAGCCTCCTTCTGGCTTTCGTCCACTGGCTACTCCCTTCTCCCCGGGGTGCGGAGAAAAAGGATCCGAGTGCGGGTCGGGGAAGAGGTGGAGGCAGCTGCAGCAGACTAACCTGAGGAGCCGGTCCCGGCCCTGGGTCTGGTTGGTGAAGCGGGTGAAAGCGTCCATGGCACCCAGCTCAAGGCCAAGCGTCGCACTGGGATCGGTCGTGAGTCCTCGAGGTGCACCGCCGAGTCCCCGCGGGCAGGTGAGCCTCGAGACGCCGGAGGGGCTGGGTCTCCCGATCCCGTGGGGCCGGCGCATTTTCCCAAGAGCTACTTCGCAGGCTTCCGGTCTGGGCCGGAAGTTGTGGTTACTAAGGCGACACCAAACAGCTTTCCCAGGTAAGTGAAACCTCTGCTTCTGCTTTGTGGAGTATCGGTTCCCCAAGTGCTCTCCATATCAAGGGTCTCCTACAGGGAGTTCGAGGGGGCCCGTCTCACCAAATCAGGTGTTCCCGGGACGCCCCGCGCCTCTCTGCAGCTCCCGGGTCCCCAAGAACCCCAGGTGGAATCCCGAATGGAGACTCCCCTGAGCTTTTGCTGGGGACTACAGGGGGTAACTAGTTCCCAGATCTGTGCCTCTGTCTCCCTCTAGCAAGACCAGCTCCAAGTCTGGGACAGGACACGGTTAGAGCAGAGATAAGGCAATTCGTGGAGTATACTTCTAGCACGAGAGCTCGGAAAAGTTCGAGAATTTTCTGTGAGGAGTATTGAACACTAAATGAAGATCACCACTTGAAGGAAATCCTAAAAGAGCCAACATGAACAAAGTGGAGGCAAAAATAGTCTACAGTGAAATTGCATCACTGAACCTTCCTTCTGTGGGGCTTGAAGACATGAAACCTCATCTATTCCATAGCAGTGATTACAAAAAAAATTTTTTTAATGTAACCCATGTTCCACATTAAATAACTTTTTTAAAACCAACTTTTGAAAGCTTTTTTATGATTCGTAGTTTTGAGTTTGATGAAGTACAGATACTTGTTCTTACAGAGTCAAACTTTATGTACACAGACAGCGAAAATAATACATTGTAAACATTTAAAAATATTTAATTAATTTGATTTTGCAGATTTTTTTCCAAGTCTCATACATTTCCGTAGGTCCTTGAAAAATCTCAGGTTCTAAGCGCTGCGCCTGCAGAACTCCTGGGTAGCAACAGTGAATATACAGACAAGAGGAACAAATTAGACAGCAATTTTTGAAGTGTTTAAACTGCTGCCTCTGACTGGGGAGGGAAAGGAAAGGGAGAAGTCAGGACTTACTACCCAGCTGGTTAGAGCACAGCCATTTACAGACATGGAAGAACCATAAGGCATCATTTGTATGAGAAAGGCAAATTCTGTTTGGGACAGAAAAACTGCCACTCTCTTATGGAGAGGTGAAGAAAGGCAGCAAGGATGTGAGATTCCTTTCTTTCCATCACAATACACATCATCTTGGGCTGGCCTGGAAGATGTGAATAGTCAATACCTGTCTCTGCTGATGTTCTTACTAATATGAAAGGCGTGTCTTAGTAATGTGGTAACAATCCTGTGATAAATCAGGAAAGTGCCAGTTCTAGAATAAACAGTCCCCATAGGCTACTGTGCTAGAGAAGATGATATACTGTTTTCTAGTAACTTTCTCTTTTTCTCAAAGTACCTTTGCTTGCTTCCTTTATCAGCTTTTCAGAGTTTCATAGATGTTACCGGTGCCACCTTCGGTGATGTCATCCCCCATAGGAAGTCGAGCCCAGAGGATGAGACTGCCTATTTTCACACAAAAGGGGCTGCTGGAGGTGCCATCCCCCACAGAGAAAGACTGGCCTAAGGATGATGAAGAGGATTATGTCTTCAAGGATCCAGATCAGGAGCTGCATTCCTTGCCTCAGCCCTATCGAATGATCAACAAGCTGGTAAACCTCCTGTTTGACAGGTCGTGGGAAGTAATCGAGGAGAGGGACACGCTGAGGGAAGCCGAGCTCAGCCGGATCCAGCCCACTGTCTACCCTCCAGTCTTTGAAAGCAAGGTATGGAACAGCTGACCAGAGCCCCTGTTTCTTAGTCGAGTGTTAATACATGAAAACATAACCTAGGAAAGGAATTCCTTCCAAGAACCTTCATTCCGTAAGACAGCTGCATTTTCGAACAAGTATAGCTATGCCGATGTTAATTAAAATGGACCTAGTCATTCATTGTCTGGGGAAACGGGTGTGCTGGTTAATTGAAGATTATATAGAAGGTCTTTTATATTCAGCTGTTATTTTAAAATATCTCTGCTTGTAGTAATCACTGTCTTGCTTTATGGCTGAAAATCTGCCAGGGCCTCAGCTATAGTTCTTTCTACAGTGTTCTAGATGAATTAAGTATGGGGCCTCTTGTCCACTCATCACAAGGCCCATGATTGGGAATATCCATTAATTCTCTACTTCCTTGTTTTTCTCTGGCCCCTTTCCTCTAAAAGTGGAATGCCATGACTTTCTTGATACATGGGCAAGATATTTAGGTGAGCACTCTGTTTGGGAATGGTATTATATCTAGGAAGGGCAAATACCTCTGTTTGAAACATTAGCTTGTATTACTTGCAGATGATGATAGCTAATAATCATTCTTTCTTTGTTGTCGTTTTTGTCTTCCCAGTTCAACAAAATGCCAAATTGTATGGCTGTTTCCCAAGACTACGTGTTTATTGGAGGAGCCAAAGGATTCTCTGTGTATAATCTGTATGATGCTAAACGAATGTATGTTTGGGACAAACTGAAGGTTGATGTCACTTCCATCTGGGCCACAGATTTGGGGAGTGAAACACTTATTGCTCCTGTGGATGAAATGGGTACTTGTTCTTCATCTTCCTTTTAGCCTAGTTTACATGTACCTGTACACCGTTGTTCAATTTAATCACCTTGCCATGTGGGCGGGGTCAGACACGGGGCATTCTCCCTGTGTAGTAGTGACCAACACCAACAGAACAGTGTGGTGTACCAGGCACTACTCCAACATGTCACATATTTGGCCCATTTAACAGCCTTCACAACAGCTCTACGAGGTACGTCTAATTTATTATCCCTGTTTTTCGGAAGAGGCGACTGAAGCATGCAGGTTAGATAGCTCACTTGAAGTAACGTGGAAAACAAGTGGCACAGGCAGGATTCGAACCTGGCGGTGTGGCCCCAGAGTCCACACCCTTGGAGCACTCAGCACTCCTGCCACTCACATAAACCAGAGCTTGCTTTTTCCCCTTAGCCTGAGGGCGAACCAGGCCCTCATGGGGACTGTAGTATGGAGAATTACAGACAGTGTCCTGGAGGACACTGCTTCTGCAGGAGAGTGACCTGACCTGATTGGCATTTTGGAAAGGGCGTAATGGTAGGTGTCTGAAAAAGTCAAACTGAGAGGCAGAGACACCAGGAAGAACTATCGCATTCATTAGGAGAAATTCTGAAGGTCTGAACCAAGGTGGGAGCTGTTCAAAAGAAAGGAAAAAGTATACCATGGCTATATAAGATGGTAACATTAGGGGAAGCGAGGTGGGGAATATAAGGGAATTCTTTACAGTATTTTTGCAAGTTTTCTATAGGTCTAAAATTAGTTTAAGATACAAATATTTAGAAATGAAAATGTAATAGAAAAACCTGGTGAGTGATGGAAAATGTGTATAGGGTGGGGAGGAAAGTAAGCAGAAAGTAAAGACAATGAGTCCTTTCTGCCTTAGATGGCGGGTTGATGACAAAGCCATTCCTTGGTAGCTGTGATAGGAGAATAAGCCTTCAGGGGTCTGTGAGCTCAAGAATTCCATTGGAGGTCACACCCCTGAGGCGCCTGGGGTGGGGATGCTGGCACGCAGGAGGATGTGGGTCTCAAGGTGGGATCGCGTTTCTCGCACTGCACTGCATCTGTTCGGTTTCACATCTATGATGAATTTGAGGGCAGAGACTGCCTTGGTTGTCCCTAGCACATTCATGGTCACGGAGCAGACAGCCTGTGCATTTTTATTGGCTTGAGTTAGACTTTCGTCCACAGTGGGCAGGATGCCTTTGCAAGGTCTGTATCATGGGTGAAGGGGCAGGTTATGAGTGTCTGAGAGGCACCTAGAGAAAGGTAAGAAGTCATGGAGCCCTAAGGTTAAATGGGAGTTAGAATGACAGAATGACTTATTAAATACCGACAAGATTAACTGCAGGATTAACTGTGTGAGGAGCTTGTTGGAGGTTGAGAGATGGGTGATAAGCCATGGCGGATGCTGATCCTATACTGGAAGAGTGAGATATGATCCTTTCCCTCAAAGAATCTATGAACTTATTAGAAGAATAAAAAGCAACCCACAGGAAACAGATAACAGTATGAGGCGGTGTGGGATGATGCTAAAATGGAGAGAGAAGTCAAGGAGGGGACTGGCGTGGCTCACAGGAGGCTTCTAGGAGAAGAGGGTAAGGGCCAGGGTAGGCGGAGAAGACCCAGGACGGAGACCAAAGTCACCATGGGCAGTGGAGGGGCCAGGAAGGAGGCCTAAGGACGCATGACCTTATGACGATAACTCCAGAAAGGCCTCATGCAAAATTTCTGTGCTGCTTGGCTCACTGTCTGTCTTACACTCTTATTTATTCTTTTGTTTCAGGTGTCATTAGACTGTTTTATTTTTGTAAGGACAGTCTTTTCTTCATCAAAGCCATCAATGAAGTGGTAAGTTCCTATAGCTGGGGCAACAGCTAGAGCAAATCAAGTTTACTTTCACTATGAAGGCGATGACAGCTGTCCTAAAACAGCACGAAATAGAGACCCGCCCTGGCCAGAGAGCCACCTCTAAAACATTCAGTTAAAAGCCCCCACCACTGGAGGCGCCTGCTGACGCCTTGCATTCACTCACCCTGTTGTCAAGAGAAGAAAATTACTAAAGAGCACCAGATTGAGCACCAGACCAACCCATCTAATAACTACTTATAAGTCCCTATTTCTCCAGGTTGTTTTATGTGCTGTCCCCGTCTGCTTGGAGTGCTCTTCTTGCCTCCCTACCCGCGTGTGCTTCTTACATTCCTCTCATTCCTCAAGACCAGCTCACATGTCTCCTTCTCTGAGACACTTTCCCTGATGTACCTAAGAGGAGCCGATCTCTCTCTCCTCTCTGCCACCACCATAAGCAACAGACTTTCCATCACAATGTTTCCTCCATCCTCCACACTTATTGGGTGATGCCGCTTCTCCTGGACATGAGTTTCCTGAGGGCAGGGGACGTGCCTTATTCACCCACATAACCTTCATTCCTAGCATATTGCCTGCACATACTGTAGGTTCTCAGAACTTTTTTTTTTTTTAATGAATGAATCAAAAAAAGAGAGGGTATTACACAGAGTAATTTTTATTGCAGTTTGTCTTGTAAAAAATATTACTGATGGGCCCCAAAACCTTTCCCTGGAGAAAAGAAAGTGCTGTCAACAAGCGACGTGGGTAAAGGAAATGGGAGGAACGGGCCTCGACCCGACTTCACGCTACACGTAAAAACAAACTTGAGAGGACTATGGGCCTAAATGTAAAGGCTAAAGACATTCTTCTTCCTGAAGAAAATATGGGGAAATATTTTTCCAATCTTGGGCAGGCAACGATCTCTTAGGATATGAAAAGCACTAGGCCGTAAAAGAAAAAACTGACACTGGACATTATTGAAATTAAAAACTTCTCATTCCTTGCCTCCTCCCACACAAAAAAGACTCTAAATGGATGATACTTGTATGTGAATTCTAAAACTATGAAACTTCCAGAAGTAAAGAGAGGAAATCTTTATGATGTAGGGTTAGGCAGATTTTTTTTTAAGCTACAACACCAAAAGCACAAGCCACACAAGAAAAAAAAATCGTACATTGGCTTTCATCCAAATTAAAATTTTCTGTTCTACAAAGGTACTGTTAAAAGAATAAAAAGGCAAGCCATAGACTGGGAGAAAATAACTGCAAATTATATATCTAATAATGGGCTTGTATCTGGAATATATAAAGAACTCTCAAAATTCAACTCAACAACAAGGAAACAAACAGCTCAATTTTTAAAACGAGCAGAGGACTGGATAAGAAAAGATAGTTCATCAAGTAATATATGTGGAAGGCAAATGAGATGTTCGACATCGCTGGCCATTGGGGGAAATGCAAATCAAAGTCACGAGCTATCACTGCACATGTATTGAAAGGCCTACAATTAAAAAGTCTGACCACTCCAAGTGTTGGCAGAGATCTGGAACCGCTGGAACTCGCACACACTACTACTGGTGGTAAAGTACAGTGGAGCAAACACTTCGGCAGTTTTTTTAAAACATTAAGCATACACCTAGCACATGATCCAGGCTCTCCGCTCCCAGGTCAAGTGAAAGCCAACCTCCTTACAAAGACTTGCACACGAATGTTCATGGCGGCTCCGTCAGTAACAGCCAGAACCCAGAAGCCACTGAATGTCCACCGACAGGTGAATGGTGAGCAAACCGTGGCACAGCCGCGCACGGACTGCTGGCGAGCAATACAAAGGGACGTTTGTAACCTCGTGGCTCCATCTCAGACTAATTACGCTGAGTGAAGGAAGTCAGACAAAAAAGAATGCATGTGCGAGTCCATTTCAGTAGAATTCTAGCAAATACAAACTAATCTAGTGACAGGACACTTCAGTATTTTGCCTGGGGTGGAATGGAGGAAGGATTACAAAGGGGCAGAGGAAATTTGGGAGTGATAGTTATGTTTACTGCCTTGCTTGCGGGATGGTTTCAAGGGTAGACATATGTCGAAACTTATCCAATTGTACACTTTATACATGTTATGACACCATTAAAAATGCTAATTTAAAAAAAAATTCTGCTCATCAAAAGATGCAATTAGAGTTCAATCAGCATCAGAGGTGAAGAGTGGACCCTACCCAGGGAGCTCTAAGAAACCCCACTGCCGCCCCCACCCCAGTGACCCCCACATCCCAGACCCACGACCCTGGGCAAGGAGGCTCTGCCCACAGCTGTGCCACCCGCAGGAAGAGTGGCGCCCGGCGGTGGGGCAAGGAGCTCATGGCAACGCAGGTTTATGGAACAGTCAGATGGCCCCACGTGACCGACAGTTATGGTGCTATCCACAGGAAGGACACCAAGCAAGACGCTGCCACTGAGAATGACTCCAGGAAATGTCGCCTGTGTCGGGGGACCTGCGGGCACCCGCCCTGGAATTCCAACCCTCCGGAACAGGGAGAGGAGATGGCATGGCTGACAGCACAAAACAGGGGGGTACCGGTGAGGCAGACGCCTTACAGGTGGATGGCTGGGGAGAGAAGAAGGGAAATGACGGAGACGAGGCCTCAGGTCAGCAGCCGCCTCAACGCGGGGTCCCGACTGAACTGCCGCTGCAAACGCACAGAAAACCTACGCCGCAGGGGCAGAAGCGGCGAGAATCCAGCCACGAAGTCATCGGCTCCCGGCTCCCGAGGCCGAGTGCGGTCAGCTGACCACCTGAACCACCGCCCGGTTCTGTCGTCCTAGAGATGACTGTGACGTTCCAGTAAGAAGTGAATGAAAGACTGGGCAGAAGACCTTAAGTGGTTGGGGTTTTTTGTTTGTTTGTTTTTGTTTTTACCTAAAGACTTCTCTTTTTGGTAATACCAAATGAGCCTGGGTTTTCTCAATTCAGCTTTAAAGGCTTTGAAATGGTTTCAGATCTGGCTCTAAGACGAGATTTTTCAGAACTTCATTTTTAATTTTTAGTAAAACAGTACAACTTAATTCCCCCCCCCAAAAAAAGCCAACAAAATGCAAGCATCTGTTAATAAAGGTCTTAATAATAATAATTTATAATAATTTATAATAATCATTATAAAGATACTATTAAGAAAATAAAAAAGCAAGCCATAGACAGACTAGGGTAAAATATCTACAATACACACATATATGTGTGTGTGTGTGTGTATATGTATGTATGTGTATGCACACGTATATCTTTTAAAGTATACCTAGAATAAATAAAGAACTCCAAATCAATAATAAAAAGACAACCCAATCAAAAAGAGGAAAAAGACTTGCACTGTTTTACGAAAGATATACAAAGAACTGATTTTTTCAGGCAGGGGTCCCCAACCCCCGGGGCCATGGACCAGAACTGGGCTGCACGGCAGGAGGTGAGCAGCGGGTGGGCCAGTGAGCCTTCATCTGTATCTGCAGCTGCTCCCCAGTGCTAGCATCACTGCCTCAGCTCCTCCTCAGATCATCGGGCATTAGACTCTCAAAGGTGCACAGGTCGCTGGTGCCAAAAAGGTTGGGGACCGCTGTTTTAAAGTACCTAATATCGTTAGTTAACAGAAAAATGCCAATTACAGTCACAGCGAGACACC
Organism: Rousettus aegyptiacus; assembly: GCF_014176215.1. Classification (NCBI taxonomy): domain Eukaryota; kingdom Metazoa; phylum Chordata; class Mammalia; order Chiroptera; family Pteropodidae; genus Rousettus; species Rousettus aegyptiacus. The sequence continues at coordinate 51,957,549 of NW_023416289.1, read as the reverse complement.
ACTGCACACCTATTATAATGCTTAACATGAAAAAGGCAGCTCCACATCCCAATGACGACACGGAGCAACATGAACTGTCATACCTTGCTGGTAAGGGCGTAAAATGGTACAACCACTGAAAAACTGGTAGTTTCTTACAAAGTTAAACTGATAGCTCATCAATTCCACTCCTAGGTATTTAACCAAAAGAAAAAAAACCATACATCCACAAAAAGGCACCTTTTCATGCCTCAAACTTTGAAATGATTTATGTTCCCTGGTGGGAACCACACAGGCCCTGAAATACATCCTGTTCCATCATCAGGCTGAGCTCACCTGAGCATCTCTCTTCTTTTCAGGAAGATACCAGCAAGCAAACCACCTGTGTAAAGATGGCGATCTCTAAAGGAGGAGACTTTGCAGCCTTCCTCCTACAAGGCAAGGTTAACCGAAGCCTGTTAAGAAGGTTCAGATTTGCAGTCTCTTTCAGATAATCACCTTTTCCACCAAAACCTTTTAGAAATAATTCACAGAAGAATTGCAAAGAGGGCAGAGTCCCCCAGTACGCTTCAACATTTAACGGAACCAGGGTACATCTGTCAAACTTAAGCAACTAACACTGGTATAATACTATTAACTATAGATTTTTTCCCACTAATCTAATTTTTTGCTTCAAAGTTCAATCCAGGATACCATATTGCATTTAGTCACCAAGACTCAGTCTACTCCTGTCTGTAACAAGATCTTGGTTTCTCCTTTTTCATAACCTTGATACTTTTGAAGACTGCCAGTCAGGTATTTTGTGCACTGTCCTTTGACTTAGTTTGTCTGACTCTTTCTTGGGATTCATCTGTGGTTAGGGATCTGGGGAAAGATAAACAGAGGTGACGTGCGATTTTCATTGCATTGTATCGGGGAAGGGGGGGGAGGTATGTGATAACAACATGACTCACTACTACTAATGACCATTTAGTTCAAGTGGTGTCTGCCAGGTCCCTCCACAGTTCAGCTACGTTTTCCCCTCTCCAAACTCTGTTAGAAGCAAGTCAGTATGTCCTGGGGACAGGATTTAAGCATCACTTACTGGAGGTAGGAAGATCAAAGAATTTTGGGGTATATGTTGAGACCACAACAGTAACTGATCAACATTTGGGGTGAGATACTTTTGAGACTCTGCAAATATCCTGTTTCTCCTTAAGGTTTTGCCCATCGATTTTAGCTTTCATCATCGGATCTTGCCTGTTGCAATTGTGACTATGGTGATAGAATGTTTCATTCACATGATTATGAGCTTGATTTTAACTTTTAAATATTCAGACATAAGGTTTCTGGGCCTCTGTTTATATTCTTGCCCCAGGCCCTTCAAATGTTAAGTGCTTGAGGAAGATACGTATTTCATCATGCTTCATGCATTAAAGGGAACATTTATACTCTCTATAGTAGTTTCCTTGGGCTGCCATAACAAAGTACCACAAACTGGGTTGCTTAAAACAACAGATATTTATCCTCTCGCAGTTTTGGGGGCCAGAAGTCTGAAATCAAGGCGTCTAGATAATCATTTTTTAAAGAAAACTTTTAGCCAGAATCCCATCCCATGATAAAGCAATCTTTTCCAGGTTGGCAAGTATTTGGTATAGCAGCTGAGCGTACTAACGAATATGCCTTTAAAACACGTAGTATTAGGTGCTATGACAAGATAAAGTCCCACAATACCCCCATGGGTTGTCTTCTCAAACGGTGGTTCAAAGAATTCTAAGGCATCTCTCCCAATTCTAAACCTTTCTCAGCCATATCCCTCTCAGTTATTGATTCCGTAAATGCCCCCTTCCTCCCCAGATGGGAGTCACTGTACGACGAAATGTCGTTCGAATTCACCATTTGGAACCTAGGATACATGGGCCCCGGGCCCAGCAGAGTTCAGTTAGAAACTGTTGGGTCTAGGCAGTGCGTGTGAGAAGCCCCCCAGTTTCCCTCGGGGGCAGGGGCTGGAGGGGAGGATCCCAGCTCCCCAGGAGTGAGGACTCTGGCAGGGACGAAGACAGGACTGCGTCTCCTTTGATTAGTCAGAGCTGCTGTCCTGGAGGTGTCTGCTGGTCTCCGTGCCAGCGGTTCTAAGAAGACGGGCCGTTTCTCAGAGGAACTTGGCCCCTGCTTACAGTTGCTCAATGGTTCCCTTGATTTCCCAATGCAGGAGCCGGGGACATTTGGCTGGATGTGTATAGGTTGCCCAAGGAGTCTTGGCTCAAGGAAGTGGAGCACCCCCAACTCACTACGAATCCAAAGAAAAGAGTCAGACAGCCGCAACTGGTAGGAAGTATCTGTTTCAGCTGCTGTGTTCCTCCCGACCGTTGGCCCACATCTAGCCTAAATCCGCCCTGGAATCCCAAGAGGAATGGGGCCTTCTGGGGGCTGTAAGAGATGACGGCAGGCACACTGGCCCAGTCTCCCAAATCGATCCGCTTTGGGTAAAGTCAGATGTTGAAAAGCAGAGTGCCTTCAGCTGTAGGTCTCTCGGTGTCTCTCCCTTCTGGGCAGTGCCTCTCCACCAAGGTCACTCCCAGGCGTTTCTCTGCCAGGAGGGCCTTTTATCCTGACTCCTGCCTCATAGGTAATGTTTTTCCCACTCTTGGACTGAAATAATCCTCTCATGCCTACATTCCACTAAATTTCCCAGATTATGGTACACACAGATGTTCTCAATATACAGGAGTACATACATTCTTCATATTCTTGGAAGGCAGGAATTCTACCATTTCGGTTTAATTAAACATGATCCCTGGGCCTCATGCCTTGTCTTTAAAATACAGTTCCTCATAAATGTTATTTTAAGACTTCATTTACTCATCTGTCTGATGTGCACTTATTATCGTCTTTAACCAACACCTAATATTAATGAGTATGCCTTAAAACATATAGTATTAGGTGCTAAAGCCTTCGTGAAATGATTAATATAGGAGAAGGACATTCACTGCCGAGTCACCGATGGGCTCTGAAGACACGCCATTTCTCCCCCGTGGACGTCTTTGTAGGGGCTGTAGTCCTATCACTGACAGCGTTACCAGCCCAGAGCCCATCTTCTAAACTCTCACGGGATATATTCCCTGTGCCTCTTTTTTGACACCTTTCACATGCTACCTTGATTTTCAGTATCGTGTTGGGCATGAAAGCCCTTTTTCTTAACTAAGTAAGTTTCTGGATTATGAAGCTTCTGGTTCTTTTTATCAGCCAGCCCCATGGTATCATACTCAGTGCCCAACAGCTACATCTCTGGAGGGATTCGTTTATTATCCAACTGGAAAAAGCACCTTGGAGTGGGGTGGTTTCTCGCCATAATGCACTCAGTTTCCGTACCCTAAGAAACAGCCGACTAACGCCAGTTACCGTGGCAGTCCTTATACAATGAGTTACATTTAGAGTTAGTTAAATAAAACTGTCAACACTGTCAACGTATTTTGCCAATCGGAAATACTCGTTTCAACTCAGATTTCTGTAAAGGTCTCCTCACTGATCTTACCTCTGTTCATTCACATTCCCTCTTATCATTACTATTCCTGGTTTCCCCAACTATGTTTTAAGATCCTGGAGAGCAGGGATCACGTGTTAAAATCCTGCAGATACATAAATACTTCCCCTTTGTAGCTACTGGATGAGTAGTTACTCAGAAGAGTAATTGGGGGGAAGAGAGAGCATCTCAAAAGATTAAAGAGGGAGGAGGGACATAAATCAAGCCCACTGTGAATTAACTTCTCATTTTTCCCCTCAGAATACTCTTGATCCCATGACTTCGGATAATTTAGAAATGGTAAGAAATTTTAAAGAAAATCACCATAAAGATTTAAGTTGCATGTTAGAGATTTTTGATTTTGACTTGAAATTCACCTTGAGTACACTAGTAAAATATCCCACCGGGGCACTATTTTCCGATTCTCTGTAACTTAATCTCGTGCCTCATGTCCCTTGAAGCCCCCTATCCTTGAGGATAACTGACCCAAGTTATCTATTCAGAGATGGGTTTCCCTGAAGGGAGGTCTTCAGAGCTCCTCACTTGTATGGCCCCTTCCAAGATCCTGGCAATGTGTTCACATGGTCACATACTTTTGTAAAATTGGCAAAAGTAACATTCTTTAACTGCGGTCACTCAAGACCGGTGTCTCTTTTCACTCAAACTTTCCCTCTGTCACTATTCCCCCCATATAGGCTGGTATTAGGGTGGTCATGGGCATTTTGTGTTAAAAATTGTGTGCTCTTCTTCCAGAGACCCCAAAATCATATGTACTCGGGGCCCCATGAAACCCTATTTCTTTGCACGCCACCCCCCACCAAAATAAAAAGCCCAAGTCAGCAAGCTGAGTTTCTTGGGTAGGGAGTGGGGGGGTGTGTTCCACTTTGTGTTAGAATTAGGGACAGAATCCGAGTTTAAATGCTTCTTTAAGAGATTTTCAACCTGTTTGCTAGTTCCTCCAGCACTTCGACTTCCAGAGGGACCCAGAGCTGCCATTTGCTAGTCTCAGGGGGCTTGTGGTATTAATCAGGCGGCTCCTAGGCTTTCTCCCTTACTGGGTTCAGATTTGACTTTCTTGGGTCTGCTAAATCATTTAGCCATCTGCTTTCCAGCTTGAAAATTTCTTGCTTTTGTCTCCTCTTTTATTTGCTTATTCCTTATGCATTTATTCCTTGGGGGGGGGACCTTTCTGTCATTTTAATAGGATTTCAGGAGAGAGAAGAGTTAAATGCATGTGCGCATTCTAACATCTATACTATTTTCCAACTAATGACTGCTCGTCCACGCCTTTCTCAGTATTCATCAGGTCCTTAGTTGCAGCAAAGAAGCTGGAACGACATCAAGTTTCAGAAAATTGGAAGGAACCATGGGAGGGAAGGCAGTGGCGACGCTGCAAGCTAGGGCTCCACTACCGCCGTCGCTAAACAGCACCTCGCCCCACCCCCCGCCCCCCTGCCCCCCGACATGGTCACCAGACCTGGTGCTGGACTTCCCACACTGGCTCTGCCACTGGGCATAGCCACTGGGAATAATGTCTCCACTGTTTATGGATCTCTGCGTCACTCCTGGGTGGGAGCGCACAACCGGTTGAGCCGAGGTCACGTGCCGATACTCTAGCTTCCAAAGAACAGGAGTTTCTGCCTCATGTATTCTGAGGCTCTATTATCAGCTGCATAAACATTTGGAATGCTATGTCCCCGTGATGAGTTAACCGATCCATGATTATTCGATGACGCTTTGATCCCTGCTAATAGTTTTATGGGATGTATCTTTTTCTATACTTTTAATATATTAGTGTCTTTATATTTAAAATGAGTTTCTTTTTGATAGCGTATACTTGGGTCTTGCCTTTTTATACACATTGACAATTTCTACCTTTTAATTGGGGTGTTTAGGCCACTTATATTTAATATGATTATTGATGCTCGGGTTTAAATATACCACTTTGCTATTTACTTTCTATTTGTCCCGCCTGTTTTCCTTCCTTTTCCCTCTTTTCCTGCCTTCTTTTGTAATGAGTGTTTTTAATGATTCTGTTTTTACCTCCATCGTTGGCTTATTAGCTGTGCCTTTTTCTGATTGTAGGATATAAATGTTTGCTTTAAAGGAGACATTAAGCTGAGTCTTCCCATCCACATAATGAAGATCAAACCACCTAAACCAGTTACAGGTCAGTCTGATTCACTAATACTCTCTTCTTTGCCACTGATTTCTCAGTTTTCTTTCTTTGCTTTTTCCACATTTCCCATTATTTCTATTTATTAGCTGCACTATCTAAATGAAGTACAAGTATAGGGCTGAAGAGGAATTCTTTTAAAGCCATAAGCTCTGGGACCTAAAGACAAAAACGATAAGTGTTACAGGGACACGGTTACCTAGCAGAGTTGGGAGACTGGGAAAGAGAGCGATCTTTCTGGGTGCTAGCTGGAGTTCATTCATTCTTATGTTCCCGTGTTATTTCATTCATCAGTACCTTGAGTCCTTATGTAATGTCGTCAACAGGATCTGCGACTTTAAGCATAACGATGTATAATGAAATCGGTTTGACCATATGCAAATTGATATAAACAACACTTAAGTCCCTACAATCATATCAACATCATAAGGAAACGGCATTTAATGAGAAATGTTATTCGAAGACGGGCTGTATTTGCTGGGTGCCGGCACCAAAACCAGAGATGAATAGGACACATCGCCTGGGGCCTAAAAGCAGCTGGTCTAGCGTGGGAGACTGGAAGGAAACCGGCGTAGGAGGATGTGATAAGTGAAGCCATGCGGAGCCTCCAGGACTGTGGAGACAGAGAGGGCAAAGGTTTTATCAGAGGAAGGGACGCGTGAGCAGGTTTCAAAGAGTAAGCAGGAGCTATTCAAGAGGAGCAGAAGGGAAGGCCAGCGTAGGCAGAGGACACAGAGTACTCTCAATCCTCACAGAGGACCTCAAAGATGTACCTACAAAACATGGTCGCTGCAGTGTTATTTATGGAGGCAAAAGACTGGTCAGATAAAAACTGGTATACTCATACAAAAGAACACTTTTCAGCCATTAAAAAGGAAGAGGGAAATACAAGAGGCCAAGAAGAGCTAATTCCCTCTTGTAAAAAAACATGATGATTTGCTGAAACAAGATTTATTATAAAGCTACAGTAATTGAAACTTAGAAAAACAGATGAGTAACAGATATAAATGTATATGTATATAAATAAAATATAAAAATGTAGATAGTAGATAGGAAAACAGGTGAATGAAACAGGATTGAGAGAGAGGTGAGAACAGACTCTGGTGTGAAGGGACACTTGACACCTGACAGAGGTGGCACTCCAGAGTAGTGGGGAAAAGATGGTCGTTTCGATAAGTGAGGCTGTTCGTCCATGTGGAAGCAAAAGTGAAACTTGTCCCCTGCCTCATACCATGCACCGAAATAAATGCCAGATGAGTCATAGAAAAAAAATATGAAAACCAAAACAATAAAGCTTTTAGAAAATAATATAAAACAGTACCTTTATGATCTCTGGGTAGGGTAAGGCTTTTTAAACGAAACACAAAAAGTACTTACAATAAAAGAAAAATTTGATAAATTTCACAACGTTAAAATTAAGGACTTTTAATCATCCACAGACATCATTGAGAGCATGAAAGAGCAAGCCACGTACTGTGAGAAGATAGTTCCAAACACATAAAACTTATGAATGGTTGGTCCATACCCAGACTATATAAATTCCTAAAAATGATTAAGAAAAAGATAGATGATCCCATACAAAACAGGCAACGGATTATTCAAATGGCCAATAAACATAAGAAAGGTGCTTAACATCATTAGTTATCCAGGAAATGCAATAATGAGATACCACTCCACACCCACCAGGAAAGCTAGAATTAAAAGACACCTACCATACATGTCAGTGAGGATGTAGAATAATCAGACCTCCTATATATTTGGCATTATCTAGTGATGTTGAATATAATTTACATCCTGTGACCCAGCATTTACACTCCCATGTAGGGCGATCAACCACACCAATCTGCCTGGCACTGAGGCATTTCCTGGGTCCTGGGGCTTTCAGTGCTAACACCAGAAAGCCCCTGAGCAAGCCAGGATGAGTTGGTCACCCTACGTCTAGGCATATGCTCCATAGGTTTGCAGATAAATGTGTACCAGGAGAGACATATGAGAATGGTAACAGTATCATGATGCCCATCAGCCCCAAACACGAAATAACCAAAATGTCCATCAACAATAGCACAGATAATTACATTGTAGTATAGTTGCTCAATGGGATACTTCATAGCCATGAAGAGGAAATCTACAGCTATACACAACAAAATGGATCAATCCCACAAGCAGCAAACAGGGTTAACATTGTATAATTCCATTTGTATACAGTCCAAAATCAGACAAAACAAAGCTGTAGCGTTTAGATGCATATTTAGATAGCGAAAGTAAAATAATGGAATGAAGCAGTTACATAAAAGCCAAGAGAATGGCTGCCGCTCGTCCCAGAGGGCTGTGACTGGAGAGCGGCACCTGGGATGCTTCCAGGGGGTGGGCAATGCTCTGCTTGTTGACCCAAGTAGAAACAGATGTTCGCTTTATTATTTATTAAGGTATACGCCTTATGTTCTTTTCTAAATATTTCACGATAAGAAAAAGGGTTAAAAATGAAAGTAACAACGAAGAAGATGTCTGATACTGATCTGAAGAGGTCTCTAAGATCGTTTGTTGAGGGCGTATGCAAGGGGATCACACACTTGGAGGACCTGTTAAAACTGTTGCTGGGCCTCACCCACGGTTTGTTTCTGTTTCAGTAGGTCTGGGGTAGGGCCCAAGAATTTCTAACGAGTTCCCCCACTGACCCTGTCAGATCCCTGATGACCTGGGACCACAGTTTGAGAGCTATTAGTGTGGAATATACTACCTTTTGTTTATTTAAAAAAAAAAAAAAAGAGTCTGCTTCTGGAACGTCATGTAAGAACTGATAACAGTGGTTGCCTGGGGAAGGGGACTTCTTGGGCAACTTGAAGGACCAAAGAGAGCAGAGTTCTGAAATTTGGGGTGTGAACCCAGAAAATAGATCATCCAGTTTTACTGTAGATTTAGGAATAGATAGAAAAGAAAGAAGGAACAGGTTACTGGGAAGGAGACTGATAGGGAAAGTGACTGACAGAAGGCGGTTTTTAGAAGGAAGGTAGTTGGCTAAGTGTAAACGCAGGAAAGTGGGAAGCCTGGAGGAAGGAGGGGAACACCAAGAAGCAGGCAGCCAGAGGGTCTGACCAATTCTGGATCATTTTCAACCCAGGTACCACATTTAAGAGCCCCCTGGAAGTCTTCGCGAAGATAGAGGACCTCTACGGGCTGGGCTCGGGGCAGAACCACTTCATCAAGGACAGCCAGTGGGAGCAGCAAGCGGCCATCTTCAACGCCATGTACAAGAAGTACCTGGATGGAGAGTGCGAGGAGGAGGTGCCCAGGTGAGCCTGGAGGAGGCCCAGCCCCGTCGCCCCGCTCCCCGGGACCCCTCAGAGCTTCTCCTCTCTGGGCGCACACAGGAATCAACCCAAGGACTCAAGTTAATCTGGGTCTGAAAGCTCCTGGTTTGGGGGATTTTTCTGAGAACTTCAGCAGATCTTTTGACAAGTTGTATGAAGACTGTTCAACTAGAGTTAGAACAAAGGCTGAGAACATAAGTTTCAAGAAAGAATAGAACAGCTATGGAGAGGAGAAATACAGCTTACTTTGCAATTTTACATATGCTATCATCTCTTGAAATTTTTTTTTCCTGATTACCAAGACAACACAGAAGATCCATTTCCATCCAGTCTTCCTAAATGTGTAATATGTTAACATGTAACTATTATATGTTAATGTGTAACTATTAAGATTTGTCACTTTCTAACCCCTGGTCAGCAGGTAGGCCTCACTCACCCCACCTGTCACTGTGAAAATGGAGCCCAAGCCTCGGAAGTGTCTGCCAGAGCAGGTTTCAGGAGCTGGCTCTCCTAGCAGCCCCTGTGGGTCCAGCTTCCCATGGAAGTGAAACCTCTCACCTTGCTGTCAAGTGGACCTTGAGTTTCTTCACTTCAGGACACGAAAGTCCTAGGGCTAAGCCCCAATGGCAGCTACCTGAGACCTGAACTAGAACCCAGCAAGGTTCACCGGTGGGCAGCCTAGCAAGACATTTAGAAATTTTGCAGGCCAGTTGTTAAACCACTGGTAATTGTCCATCGTGAGGGTAATTATACCACAAAAAAAAGCTACAAACCCTATAAAATCAGGAAATTGGGGCTTTAAAAAGAGCCAGTCTATGAGCACACCACGGGCTGTGCTGCCCCAGGATAAGAGAGCATCTGTGCGCATCACCGAGTCTGGTCACAGAGGGGTCTTCCCTGAGGTCAGGGACTGCTCTGCCCAGAGCTGGGTGCTGTCTGGGCCTGAGAGGCCCCCACTGCTGCGCCCGCCCTGCCCATCCTGCCCTCAACAACATGCCAGGCCCAGCGCACAGAATACGATCTGCCTCTGGCTCTGTAACCCTGAGAGGGTCCGTCCTAACTGCTCACTTCTGGTCCTAATCCTGAGGCTGCCAGCATCGCATGTGGCCCAGGAGTCTGCCATGGTTCTGACAGGTGTCTCTTTCTTTCCCAGTATGGCCACGTTTCATTTCCTCCTTCCGAGCTGCATAACTATGATGCCAACAGAGGTCAAGAGCCCTGCAGGTAAATAAACATGAAGCAGGTGGTTGTCCTAGGCACATGGCCAGTCACCGTGGGGGAATGCCTCGGCAAGCCCTCCTGCAGAAGCTCCACACAGCAAACCCTGCATGACAGGAGGGGACAAGGTGGAAAGTAGGTGCTGGCTATCACTCTACAGTTCCTGGTTGGACCTGTGGCCCCAAGCCCCGATAATGGAGGCTGGCCCTGTCTTCAGGGGGCGACCGCCACAGAGGAGGGAGTGAGCACGCATCCCACTAGGCTGCTTCTGCCACGAATTCATTTTGTAGAAGATGTTATTAAAACACTGATAGCCAAATGGACATGAATGATCTAGAAGGTGTGAAAGCAGCCGAGGTCAGGTGTGACCGTTGTCCCTGCCCAGGCAGGCGAGTGGGCCCTAGGAATAGCCCTTCTTGGAGGTGCCCGGCCCCTCCTCCCCAGGAAGCTCACCCTTCTGTTGGGTGCTGCCTATCAGAACCACTTCTGAGTTCAAACCAACAGCCGCCCAGACTCCTCACGTGACGCCCCTTTCCTCTCTTCTTTCCCAGGGGTAGCCTGTGTCCTTGGCATCCACTGGACTGGATATCACAACTTCTTCCTCTACTCGCTTAACCGGACCCTGAAGGATAAAGTCGGTACTGTACTGCTGCCGTGGGAGCTGCCCGAGCTCCGGGCCCTCAGAGCGTGCCCTTCTTCGGCTTAGCTGGGAGCACGTGACTGACACCTCGGTGTCACGTTAGGGGCTCAGATCTGTGCAGGCAGAAGTGGGTGGCTCAGTGGTGTGATTCCGCCCGCTACCCAAGGCTCTGTAGTCTCAGGCCAGTCGCCTGATGCCCCCAGTCCCCGCGATGTCTCATCTGAAACGCAGAGCTAATTAATTACACCATCCCTCTCTACTGCACGCATCTGCCGCGAATAGCAAAATTCAGTGTTTTGTATGTGAAAGCTCTTTGCAAGCAAAAGGCACTTAGGAAACATGGGTGGTCGTGCTCGCTTTTTACAAATTCATGGAAGCAGTTTGCATGAGCAAGTTCGCTTTGTCCTAAGTCCTTGAACTCATACACTTACATTATACTTTACAACTATACTTCAAAAGTAACATTTAGAAATTCACAGAGGAAGAATTTATTTTCTCCCATCCCTTTCCCAGGCACCCTGGCTTCTAATCTCGACTTCTGCTCTGAGGCAAGCCACTTATTTCTCGGCCTCAGTCTCTTCATCTGGAAATTGGGGGGTGCTAATAGGACCCACCTCATCAGATCCCCACAGGAATGAAATAAAATCATGTGTGTAAAATGCGCTCACCACAGTGTTAGCACCTAGTCAGTGCTCACTGAATGTCAGCTGTAGTGTAACGCTAGTGTGGCCTGTCACATTATCCTGAGGGAGGAGATGGTACTGCACAGACAGAAGAGGGATGCTGAGTCCCAACAGGTGCTCCTGCCCATGTCCCAGACGGGCAGCCTAGCCTGGGTCTCTGGCTGGCCAGGTGGAGGTGATGGCTGGGTGTGGGGTCTGGGGGCCACCCGGTGACCGGTATCTTCCTCACTAGACCCTGAGGGCGTGTGGCCCTTTGCTGCGCCCATTGCTGTCTCCAAGCTCAGCAACTCCTGCTCCTACCTGGTGCTGGCCTGCGAGGACGGTGTGCTCACGGTGTGGGACATGGCGGAAGGTGAGCCCCCACCGCGGCCTCACACCTGGGTAGATCTCCAGGTGCTGAGACTCTGGGAGCTCTGAAGTCCTGCAGGTTCTGAGCCTTCCATTAGACCCTCTGCTTTCACCTCATTCATTCATTCATTCAACAAACATAACCCTGGTTAGTTATCGAGCGCTCGCTCTGTGCCTGGCCCTGTGCCAGGTCCCAGAAGTCCAACCAGCACCTTCACCATCACCCTCTAGCACAGCATGTGAGATCACAGTGGCCTCCAACCTTGTCCTCTTGGTCCCCACGTCCTTAAAACAAGCAAGTCTTCCTTCCTGCCCTTCCACCCCACCTAACAACAGGAGCCTTCCTGCTATTGAAGCTAAGAGACCAGCAGCTATTCTGGGTGGGGAGTCGCCTTGGTAGCGCCCTGAGATCCTGGGTCCAGCTTGGCAGGTGGAGAAAAGCAAAGGTATCTGTTTATCCCACATCGGTCGGCCTCTCAAGGAGTGTCGCTCTCCAACCAAGCTTTTTTAAAAAGCAACAAACCAAATGGTGGTTTGTCATTTTACAACTGGATGTGTGTTTCATTTGAGTTAAGGTGGCCTTCTTCCCTGATGACAGGCGAGTTGGTGAGGAGGACCAGACATGGTGCCCTGTTTACTGGAGAGCTTATGATCCGACAGCAGAGCTGGCTGTCCCGAGGGGGGGCTTCTGTCAAGTCAGTGATGTGCTTCCCTCGCTGGGGCTAGTTCCATCTGAAGAATTCAGTGGTTGTGTCAAACAGGGAGACAGTCTCCCCACATGGCGCTAGGATAAACCCAGTGGAAGGCCCTCCTGGATTTTACCCACCACACCCACAGCAGTCCTGAGCCAACGAATGATCGCGATGTCACAATTCCTTTCCCAATAGCTTGTTTTCATTTTTCTGGATACTGATAAATTCTTGTCTGGCGCTATACATACACCTCCCTCTCCTTTTCTGAAACCATTTCCCTCTGATGTGCCTCAGACCCCCGGGCCAGCGGTGCTGACTCGCCCCGTCCCTAGCTCCTCTCCATACTTAGCAGGGGTCCCCCCAAAGGGGGCGCTCGCTGCGGGATTTTGCCCAGGTCACAGTCCTTGTACCCAGGCCTGCACCCCTCTGTCCCCTTTCTGATCTGCTCATATGCTTGTTCATTCCAGGACTCCCTATTGGGGTCGTCGCGCTCCCCGAGGGATGTTTCTGCCAAAGCATTATCTTCCTAAAATACTTCTTAGTCCTTGAAGGACAGAACGTATATCCTGAGGGTCGACCGAAATCCCAAATAACATGTGTGGTGCTGTGCACAGACGCTTCTCTCCACCTGGTGGTAGCCAAAGCGACCCAGGAGCCCACCATCAGCGTGCTCGTTGAGAGGTCAGTGGCCCCAGGGCAGGATGGGTGGGTGATCTGCCAGACAGATGACGCTAGTTAATGGCGAAACGCTGAGCACCTCGCCAGCCAGAGTCCACCTTCCCCAGAGCGACCACTCTCCCAATGAGCTTTGCAGGACTCCCAGTGTCCTTTACATGTGGGTACTTCTAACAAAAGCGTATGCCGGCACAAATGACAGCCTTCATATCCCCCGCATGGCCAAGAGGGTCATTTTTGGCCAAAATAACCTAGTTAGCCTTTTATCAGTTTCCCCCAACAACTCTCTCTTTTTTAAACTATGAAGTGTTTTATGCATGTAAATGATCTATACAATATGGGAGGGGGTGGGGAGAGGAAGACAGACTCCTATGTAACCATTACTGAGCCTAAGTAGGTCATCTCTAATTCAGTTAAGGCTGTGTCCTTCTCCTTGATTGTATCCTTCCCACTCCTGATCTATCACTGTATACAACAAAATACCCCACACCTTAATGGCTTAAGAGAACAGTCATTGTTTAGCCCGATTCTGTAGCTCAGCATGTGGGCCGGGCTCAGCTGGCCAGTTCTTCTGCTGGCTCTTGCTTATGCTCACATGTGCCTGGAGCAGCGGGCAGCCCAGCAAAGGACTGGATGGTCTAGGATGGCCTCGCTCACATATCTGGCAGATTGCAGGCTATTGGCCAGGGCACTTGGTTCTCCTCCTTCTGGCCTCTCCCACAGGCTTTGTCACCTGGTAGCCTAAAAGTCCCCAGCAACAAGTGAGGGTAGTCGGCACACACGAATGCTTTCCAAGCCATTGCTTGTGTGACCTTGGACAAAGCACGTCACATGGTCACACCTGCATTCAGGCAGTGGAAAGACAGACTCCGCCTTTTGATGGGAGTTGCTACAAACATTATGGACGAATTTTTTTTTCAATCCACCACACTGTTTTCCTACATTCGTTTCTTTGCTCTCCTTTAAGAAGTAACCTCACCCACATGCCTGCATCTCCAAGCAGAGTACTGTTTAGCTGTGCATATTGAGGAAACGTGTAAATGGCGTCACATTCTTGGTTTTTGCCAACTTGTTTCTCAACGCTATTTACTCTGTAAGTTTCTTTGCAAAATGTTGAGTCGTACTTGGTGGTGCACATAGCTCGTTCTTATTTTCCTTGCCACACTGCATTCCACTGTGTGCATCCCGGAGACTTGGGCATTCTCCCACCAGTGGAGGTTTGCGTTACTCCCAGTTTCTGCTCCTACAAACAGTCTACGACGTACCTCCTGATGCTTATACACAAGAGTTTCTCCAAGAAAAGGCCAAGGAAAGGAGAACAAAACCTTAACACTCTTCAAAAATGAATGTCTTGGGTCTTGTTTCCCACAGGCCTGTAAAGCACCCTGAAGAAGCCATCTGTGCAGTGGTCGCTGTCCTCACCTTGCCTGGCATGGTAGGTTCCTGATGCCGCTCACTCCTCTTCATGAATGTGTTCGTGTTTCTCACAAACATCTGCTGAAGGCCTAGCACGTGCTTGGCACTAGATCAGCTCTGGGGCTCACAGAAGGGAAAGAGAAAGTCCCCCATGACCAGAAAAAGGGCAAGGTAGCCTAACTCGACCTGCAGAGGTTGGTGGGTGGAGGGACACCTCTTCTGGAGGCGGCAGGACAGCTGAGCCACGGGAGCTAAGAAGGCAGCACCACGGAGGCAAGAGAACCGTGTGTGCCCAGGACCACAGGGAGGTCACGCTGCTGCAGGGGCAGAGCCTGTGGGGTGTGGAGAGGGAGAAGCCGGTGATGCCCTGCGGACTGAAGCACCGCGGGGAGCTGGGGCAGGGGGAGGACGGCGCGGGAGAGGCGTGCGATGGACCCCACCAGGCCGGGAGGCAGAGGCGGATCCTGCAGTGGGGACAAGTGGTTGCCAGTGTGGTGCTGCCCAGGGCGAGGGGCCCGCAGGACCCCCGAGGAGGCTCTCAGGGAGCCTGGCGCTCACCAGCGGTTACGGCAGATTCTCCTAGTCAGAGAGAAGTGGTGCGTGGAAGAGGTTCCCTGTGGGAATTGCCATCAGTGGCGGGACCAAGAAAACGAGCCGACGCGGTGCCTGGGAGGGACGCCTCAGGGAAACCGGGAGAGCGCCCCTGGGAGCTCAGAAAGGAGCCTGAAGGCGGTGAAGCACAGTGTCCTGAGCCGAACAGAAACCAAGCACCTCACGGAGACCAGTGTCCATGGCGGGGGACAGACGACAGACGGGCACGGGGAGGTGGAGGAGTGGAGAGACTGAGGACAGGCTCTCTCGGACACATGCTGAGTGTGGGGGAAGGAAATGGCCTGGCAGCTGGAGGAGGATGCAGGGTCCAGGAGGGTTTTCAAAGATCAGAGCGAGTTGTGCAGGTTCCTCTCCAGGGAGGAAGAGCCTGGGCAGGAGACAGGCCCCATCTAGACCCCAGGCGAGGGGTGCTGCTGGACTGCGGGGGGACCCCAAGGAGGGGGGAGGAAGGGGCATCCACCTAGACGTGGAGCTGAGTCCTGGCCAGAGATGCTGGGGGTGCAGACGCAGCACCCGGCCGAGGGCCTGCTGTGGCCGGTGGCACCTGATGGGCGATCACACACTCCTGCCACTCCCCCGAGCAGGGTCCAGAGCATGCGTGTTGTTTGCATTTTTTTGTGTCCAGCTGACTCTTTTTCCATACTGGGGTGACTGGCACAGTAGAGAAGTCCCCACTGATCGTCATCCTGCTTCCCAGGTGCTGACCTTCTCCAAGGGCGGCTCTGTGCACCTCCTGGACGTGGCCAAGCGTCAGGTCGTCTGTGCCTTTGCCCCTCCCAGACCCTACCGCCTGGCGGTCCCCTGGGAGCCAGTGTTTGTCGTGTCTTTACAACACCCGTATTTCCTGCTCCGAGGTATGGAAGGGGGACCACGAGGACCGCTGCCCAGACCTGTGGCCTGCTGACCATTTCCTTCTCAGTCCCCTCACCAAGCCTAGGGTGACCCCACCCAAACTGCTCCCCACTCTTTGCCCTCCCCAGGCACTTAGATGAAATGCCAGGCAGGCCTTCTCTGTGATGGAGTGAGCCCCTCACGGCCCAGCCCCAGTAACCAAACATTTATGAGCAGAGAGCAGCCCCCACGTGCCCGCTCAGGCCACAGGGACCACGGGGAAAGTAATCCTTACACAGCACACAGCACTCTCGTTTCACCTCAGGAGACCGTCCAGCCGAGACAGGGCCCACCAATGACACCGATGACAGCCAAAATTCTGTCTTCTATTTCCATTTCAACGCCTACCCACTTGTGGAAAACATCTTAAGGAATTGCATCGTTTCTCAAGTTGACCTGATGGAAGACATGGCCTTCCCCTACGTCCTGCCCTTGGAGAAAAGATGCGAGAACTTGCTACAAAAGAGGTAGAATGCTGGGTCCAGCCCATCGGGCCCCTGGGTTGGCTGTGGATGAGAAGTAGTGGCCTTGGCTTGATGGTAAGAGCCTTCCAGGATTTCAGTTCTCGCTACAGTGAAGGATTCCACTAGCTCAGAGCCCGGAGCCACACTCCGATTCACATTCAGGTTGCTAGAGGAGGAGTGACTTAGAGTTCAGGCTGAAAAAAGGCTTCCAGCCGGAGTTTTCTTTCTGTCAAGACTGTCTTTTCTTTCCACTTTCTCAATTTTTTAAAAAGCATATTTGAGTTATTAGACACAGTCCCTAAGGCAGGGGTTGGCAGACCACGGCCTGTGGGCCAAATTCGGCCCACTGCCTGTTTCTGTGTAAAGGGAGCGATGCTGGAACAGTCAGGCCCGTCTGTTCACACGTGACCTCTGGCTGCTCATGTGCCCAGCAGCAGAGTGGCCCACGAAGCCCCCGGTTCAAGAGCCCTTTCCTTTACCCACCGTCTAGATCAGCGGTTAGGCCTGGCCTCTGGCCTCCTCCCCGCCCCCTCCAGTCCTGCCGGGACCCACTTGCATTCCCTTCTGCTATGAAAGCCTGACGAAGTAGCTTGGCCCATTGTGGAAAAGTAGGCGTCTCTTCTAATCCATCCACATCAGATTTCCGGGGGCTTGCGAATACTTGTTGACGCTTTCTGCCATGATCCGACCATATATTTTAGGTGGAAGGAGTCGCTGGTGGCGCCCGGGCCGGCCACTACAGGTCCCTTCCCTTCCAGGCACTTGATGTCCTTCTGTAACATGAGCTTTGAGATCCTGACGTCACTAATCTCCCTAACGTCCCTTCACAACAACCATTTCCTCTCTCTACTGACTCTTTCCTCAAGAGGAATGAAGCACATACTCAGGTTTTCTGACCACCACTCACGGTGAGAACTTGGGTGAGTTATGTAACCTCTCAGAGGCCCACTTCCCTCATTCATTCAAAAAATATTTATCAAGCACCTACGACATGCCAGGCTGTGTTCTGGACACTGCAACGGTGCCTGGTCCCGGGTTTTAGAGGTATTCAGTGAGATAATGTCTACAAAGTGTGAGGCATAGGGTGGCGGCTCAATAAATGGGAGGTACCAGAATGGGTCCTCCCCCTATCATAGGTGCTCCCCCTATCATGGGTCCTCTCTCTGCTAATCCGACTTCATGCCTGGGGGAAATTCTAAACACCACGGCAAAGGCGCACCGCTGCCCCCTCCCTTCACGACTGTGGCTGACCTGCTGCATTTAGTCCTGGCCAGGTTGTGCTGGGTGGCTTGGGTGGCTTTCCGTGTCTCAGGATGGAGGGAAGCATGCTATGTGGAAGAGGAACGTGGCCAAAGGGTCTTGGGGAAGGAGGACGATGAAGAAGGGGACAGCTGACACCTCCCCTGATTAAAGATTTACCCGGAACGCTTTGCTATTCCTCACATGGAGGTTTATTTTGACGTTTGATGACGTGTTCTTAGGAGATGCAGCTAAACAAGTTAGGGGCAAAGTATCACAATGTCTACAAGTTACTTTCAAGTGCATCCAGGAAAACATTTATAGAGAGAGCCAGAAAGAGAAAATGCTAACAGTGGGTGAAAACCACAAAAATATTTATGGAGAGAGACAGAGAGAAAGATGGGGAGAGAAAGTGTTAGCAATGGGTGAGCGTTAGGTGAAGCCTTCCTTGTACTACTTACAACTTTTCTACAGGTTTGAAATTTTCCAAAATAAAAAGATGGGAGAATTCATAAAATACTATTTACAGTATAATCTTGATATTGAGTAAAAGAGAGAAAACTGGAAATGTGTACATGAATAGTAATAGTAGCTATATTTGGGTGATGAAGTATGCATGTTGTTTTTGAGTTATCATCCCTACTTGTAACTTTACCACATACAAAAAAAGCTTTTGCTCGGTGAGGCCCAGAGAACTCCTTGTTTAATGAGCCTGTTTCTATTTCTGTCTTTTCTGTCAAAATCCCTCCTTTTACTGGCCCAGCAAGGGCAAGCCGCCCCACTTTACCTGAAGCTGACTAGCTTCGCTACCGGTTGTGGGGAACAGGCCACAGGCGACCAGCCCAGCTCTGGGCTCACCTCCTGCCAAGCAGCAGAGGGCCCGACAAGTTCTGGAAGCCTCAGTCCCTAACCGACATTCCCACTCTCCACCACGGGGTGGGACGCCAGTGGAGGTTAGCACTCGGACCCCTGCTGAACCCTACTTAGCCCGTGACCTGGCTTCATGTGGAGGACTACTACTCTAACAGAGTTGCTCCCCATTGTAAAGGCTCATGTTCATTATTTCTGATATAAGTTATGTGTGTACTTGTAGAAACTTAGAAATCAGGACAATGCAAAAAAGAAAACTTAAATAATCCATAATCCCATCACCAGAAATAGCAGCAACACCACTAATATATTAGTGCATGTCCTTCCAGGCTTTTTCCCTCGGCGTTTTTGCTAAGTTAAGATCATGTTTCACATTCACTTTTTACCTGCTCTAAGAAGGAAAAGCCAGTCCTTTCTGCCCTGACTTCCTCCAGCCTCTTCCGCCTCCTCCCTTCTACCAGTCTGTCCTTCCTGTCAACACAGCTTAGCTCCCAGGTCTCCCTTCCCCATCTCCCCCCGCTAGGCCCCAGAGCACTGGGTGGGTGGAGAAGGCTGCCTTCCAGGGAACCTTCGGCAGAGCAGAATCACCAGAGCGGACCAGGTGGGGCCCTGGGGAACAGGGCCAGGGCTTGGGACTGACCAAGCAGTGGGAACTTAGGGACCCAGCAGGAGCTGGGAGGGGACGTACTGTATGGTGGTGGCAGGCCCCGCTGGGAGGAATGTTGGCTTGGACCTCATTGCAGTGTTACGATCACACCCCTGGTGGCAACCCATTTCCTGAATTGGGTCCCAGCAATAAGTTGGGAAACGCTATCATTTAGGGAAAGCTTTCCTCCTCTACTTGCTCTGAGGACTGATAGCCAAGGCTTTCAAACCAGCGTACCTACTCCATTTTATTATGAAACATTTCAAACACACGGCAGCTTTGAATAAATTTCAGTGAACACCCCCATACCCAAAATCTGTCATTAACATTTTACTCTTGTTGTTTACCATTCTTATTTGCGTATGTCCCAAAGATTTTAATCCTATTTTTTCCCATATTTTATAGTGTGTGTCTGGAAGTTTCCATTGGCCCTAAAGCTAAGTGAAACTTTAAGTCCATGGGTTCATGTGGCAATCTCAAAGTTTCACACTTGCAATATTCTGTCCAAACTGTTTTTGCAAAATCTGTCCTGGGACTTTCGTAAGGACAGCATGAGATGGCGCCCGGGGCGGGTGGAGGAGGGGCGCGTCAGGGCTTTGAGAGGAGGCCAGTTAGTTCAAAACATGCCACGCCCCCTGCTGCTGGCCCCAAGCCTGGCGTCTGCTCCCATGCAGCCCGGGCCTCTGGGGCACCATTCCCATCTGGCTCCACTGCCTCAGTGTGTGCCATCTCCAGCTGGGGCAAACTTTTGACAAGACAGAAATTTCGGGACACCAGGAAGGAGACAGAAATTGTCTGTCTCTCCCTTTATTCTCTGTGGAATACAAGGCCAGGAAAGGTGCAGCTTCTACCGACCCAGCCTTCCGCCATAAGCATGCTCCTGGGGTGACCTAACAGGCCTAGGGCCCACAATGTATGTGGCTCCCTTGGTGAAGAGTTGGGCAGGCCCTGCGTGGACACCAGGTGACATTTCTTGTGAGGCTGGAGAAGTGGGGCAAGAGATGGTGTCCAGAGACCCTTTATTACTATCCCTGGGATAGTTGGGAATGGTGGGTCCATTCCAACTTTCTTTCGCCTTTCTTAAGAAACAGATAATTTCCTGGAAAATTATCTATAGGTGCACAGGCCCCCGCCGTGCAGTCAGCCAGTCTGCCTGAAGTCAAAGGCTTTCCACAGGGACTGTAGGTGCGCCATCTCTCCTCCCCCTTTGCAAATGGCCGGCCGGGCTTTCTGGACGTTGTATACGCACACACCTCATCTGTCCCTTCCAAACATCAGACGGCAGTCACACGCTGCGTTATACCGTCATGGGACAGAGAAACCTCTGCTTGCTGATGGTGGAAGGAGGGGGCCTCAGGCTCTACAGGGGACTTTCCCAGGGGGGCCCTGCCAGTCAGTGCCCAGCCTCAGATAAGCCCAGCATCCTCCCCGCTCCCTCCTCTCCCCAGAGCACCACCTCGGGAACTGCACTGCGGCCACGCTGGTCCCACCTGGGGCGTCCTGCCCAGCTGCCACCTGCTCCCTCCGCAAGGCAATCTCCTGCCACCTCCCCCTTCTGGACAACCCCGCCTCTGCCTCCCAGAGCACTGCAGTCCCAAAGGGCCGCCCTCTCACCTATACCACCGGGGTCCCACACATGCCCTGCCGCCTGATTCAGAGAAAGAGGCGCCCTGCTCACAGCGGCCAACTCTACATGCAGAGTGAGGGGTGGATCCTAGGCTTCTGATTTTTCTGTATTGAACATGCGTTTGTTATTTAAACCAAGAAAACAACCTCTTGTTTTTTAAAAGACCCAACAGCAAACGCTTTGTCTTCTGGGAGCATCGCCCCCCCCCCCGCAGGGTCCACCCCTTCCTCCGCTCGGCATTTCCTCTCTGCTGCACTTACATGCCCCCTGTCCCAGGTGTTCTCTCACGCTTGTCACCCTTACTACACTGTGGAGAGGGAGGGGCAGTTCTGGTCACTGGGGTTGTCCCAGCACTTGCACCAGTGCCTGTCACTTAGCTCAAGAAATGCTTAGTGATGGAGTTGCTGGCATTCTGATGTTTTTAATGTGGACCCATGCAGACAGACTTGCTTTCTTAACCTCGCCGTGCCGTCTGTCACTGTCCACCTCTTCATTTAGAATGCTACCTCTCAGTCATTCAGCAAAGGTGTGTCAGGTGCCTTCTGTGTCCCTGCCTGAGTCCTGAAGACACAGAGACAACATATCATTTGGAGCCCAATATTAGCATGGGGTGTCAAGATCAGCCCTAGGGACCTGAGAGCAGAAGCAGGGAACAGGGCACAAAGCAGGTTCCTCTTATCTCTGTGTGTCCCACAGGTTTCAGAAACTGGAGAACAAGGTAAAGGAGCAGGAGCATTGGACCCGACTACGCAGGTATTCCTTGCTTCTCCAGAAAGAGAACTTCAGGAAGTGACTGGGCCGCAGCCCCGGGCTCTCTGAAGAGGTTTCAGCCACAGGCAGGCTTCGCCCCAAGAGGCCCTGACGTGAAGAGGCACAGCAACACAGGGCTGCAGCTCAGTAGGTCCAAGGGGCCTAGACTTGCAGTCTGATAGCTCCAAGAGCCTGGAAGGGGAGAGGTGTTATTTTGTGGAGTTTCAACCACTATGCCGCTTGTCAGAGTCCTCAGGCAGACAGATGCGCCACTCAAATAAATAGTGACATTGTTTCTAGACTGCAAAGTTGCTGTGGTGTGTACGTTGCCCGCCCCTCCCAGTCCAGACCCCAGGAGGGCCCACGCACTGTTTTCCTAGGACACCGTGTGGTGCCTTCGAGAACTGCAGGTGGTTCACATGTCTTAGCTTCTTCCCCCATGACAAACTGCCTGTGGAGGTCCACTGCACGCTAGGTTTTTGATGGCAATTTCTTTTGTGTCCTCATCCACCTCCGCCCCTGGGTCATGCACATGCTCCTTGTTGGCATGACACCTTCCTTACAGCGCTGGTCCCAATGAGCTAAATGTCCCCTAGACGAAGATGCTCCCTTTCCTACATCCCGGTTTTATAGGGTGACCCTGATATGACCCTGAGAACTTGTCTTGGGTACAGAACGACCGGCCTAGCTACCCCTCAACACTGGCCCATCCAGCGCGAGCATCTCCGCAGCACAGCTGTCTCAGCGGGAGCAACGTGTGTGGTCAACAAGCAGAAGCATGTTTCTTGCCCATGTGCCCTAGGCTTTATGTCACACGGGAGCTGCACGCACGCACGCACGCCGGCCAAGGCAGTTCCAAAGACTGGATCTGTCAACCACCACTCACAGCTGTCCCTACCCCAATAGCCACATACTAGCTTCATGAACAATTCCTCAACCTTTTTCTGTCCTTCATCGTCCTGCTCTGGAAAACAGCACACACCCGCCTCCCTGCAGCTCTAAGGCTAAAATGACTTGAAAATGACTTGAATTTAAAGTCCTAAGCACAGAGCTTGGCCCAAGGTCACTGCTTTATAAATGTCTTTTTCTCTATCATGTGAGTACTGATGACTTAGGTTGTGCGAGCACCTCCGAGGTAAAGGAGGGCTGCATGGCTGACCACTGGTGACCACAGTGCGAGCTGTGCCCTGCGCTGACACCATCACTCTCACTCCCACACCTTCAAGCAGGCGTGTGCGCAGATGGCTCTGGACCAGGGCACACTCCCAGGTCCTCAGGTGAAGTGAAACACCAGCCAGTACCCTCTGTCCTTGAGACAGGCTGATGTTTATCTGTCACAGGAGCAGTGCACCCATGGCTGAGCACACAGGTTCTGTGGTCACATCTGGATCCCAATCCCAACGCTGCCACTGAACATCTGTACCGGCATGATACCGGTGAGCCGCGATGGCCTCATCAGCTGGGGCTCACCCCTGGGTTAGCTGAGAACTGAAAGAGAGCATGTGCCCTGGCTCACCTACCTGGACGCTGGCATCCATCCCGCCCTCTGAATGGGCACTCGGGGCTTCCTCTGGGTGCAGTGGGGCTGGCCCAGGAAGGGTGGGGCTGGGGAACGCTGGGAGGCCACCCTTCCCAGCTCCAATCCTTGGTCTTATTAGCAGGAGCCTGTTAATGAAAATCACACCCAGGTGCTAATAAACGGCAGGGCAGCGACTGACTCCGAGGGGGAGGAGAGGGCCTCCACAGGGGAGGGGCTGGCCAACGAGCCCACTTATCTGTGAAAAGACTTGCTAATAACTTTAATTCCCCATCCTAAACCATGGGGCCTTTGCCATGCAAATAGACCTTCTAAACCGGGTAAGTTCCTGGGGAAGATGTCCCATCTACTCCTCTTAGGGTTCTGGGAGGGGTGAGTGAGTTGGGGTGGAGGTGCTCAGTGGGAGTGGGGTGATCTCGTGGAGGTGTGAGGTCCCGCCCACACTGCAGGGCCTTTGCTTTGGTATCTATCCCACTCTCTGCAGCCAAATGTGGCCAGATTGGGCCTGACGTGCAGGGTAGTGACCCCCACCCCACTCTGAATTACCGCCCCTCTTGGCCAAGGCTGGAGCCCTTAGTTGTGAATGAATAAACTGTGGTCTATCCATACAACAGACCACTACTGGTCAATAAAAAGAAACATCTCCTTGCCCACCTTGCACGCCCAGGCTTGACTGCTCATCAGACCCCCTGACTCAAGCCAACCTCCTTCTAAGCTCAAGGCTCCCCTCTCCCCATACAACGCTTCCCTAATCTGAATCCAGCCAATGCAGATAGGTGTGGCAGCCTGGCCTGGTTCTAGGTCGGCTGTGTGGACTTGGATGCAACCAGATGGGCCCCTTGTCTCACCTAGGCCTCTGGGAGGTCCATTTACGTAAACTCAGAACTGGCCCACTGATGCTATTTTACACCCCTAAACCACACGGGAAGGAAACCTGAAGGGAGATGGGAAAATCTCAGAGTCCAGGCCAGGATACTCTAGAACAAGGGGAATAAGGACTTGGGACATGTGAAATGGCCCCAGAATGAATGGCACTAATGAAATCGTACACACACCAGAATGCTAATCCTTGGTTTAGCCTTCTGTAAAATAATTATTTGGGTATAAGATGTGTAAAAGATCTCATACACTAAGCACAATATGTGTTCACTAAAGATGTATTTTCCCGAGATACTTTGGTTTTCTCTAGCACCAAACCAAGTCCAATAAAAGCCTCAATTTTCTGCCACTTTCCCATATAAAGGGCCACCCCACTTCCAGGCCAACCCATCTGGAACAGGAGGTGCTAAGCCACC
The DNA here is from genome assembly GCF_014176215.1 of Rousettus aegyptiacus. Lineage (NCBI taxonomy): Eukaryota > Metazoa > Chordata > Mammalia > Chiroptera > Pteropodidae > Rousettus > Rousettus aegyptiacus. Next base: position 51,932,981 of record NW_023416289.1, on the reverse strand, counting down.
AGGCAAGGAGGAAGGGTTCTGAGCCTGTGTGTTCTGAAGATTCCAAGAAACCCACTCAACTCTACTATGTTCTTCTCTGGAGGAGGGGGAAAGACCTTTGTGTTCATATTAGAGAAAGAAAAAATTGCCAATTGACACCAGCAGTTTATTCACAAATAAATAAATACACACTAAGCAGAGTCTCCTGCCTGCCTCAAAGTGTCTACCCTGTGGGACCCTCCATCGCTGGGGAGGTTTGTTCTGGTTGGGAAAGGCTCTCACCCTCAAGAATGCCCATGCCAGCATCGCCGGTGCCCAGGGCCAGGACTGGGAGTCTGGAGAAGGGCCGTTTCGAGAGTGAGGCCAGAAAGGCCTCAGTGCTCCAACAAGGCCCCAGTTGTCCGTCGTCACTTCTCCTGCTCAGGCCGGTGGCCAGTCCTGGGGCGAGAGAGGCGTCCAGGTCTCCAGCAGGGCCAGCACGTCGCCGGGAAAGAGCTGTGGGGGAAAAGGGAACGGCGTGGCTGTCCGCGCTCGAGGGCTCCACTCTCAGGGGTCCGCGTCCTCTCCCTCCCGTCGCCGCCTGGGCACCTTGGCGGCCGCGCTGAGACAGTAAGTGCCCCCCACACACGACGGCGGCACAGGGAGGTACTAACCGGAGATGAGGGGCCTGGCTCCGTCGCCTGCCCTTCCGGGAAAGCCGCCTTGTCGTAGAGGACCGGTGGGTCACACGGCTCTGGCGCCGCTAGGGCTCCGGGACAGGCGGGCGGGGACCCCCAGGGCGCCGCGCACGGGGCACCGGAGCCCAGGCCGGGGCCGCGCGCCTGCGTCTGCGTCTGCGCCTGCGCGGGGCCGCCGTCGGGGCACAGCGGGCAGCCCCGCGGGAGCGTCGCGTCGCCGCGTCGCCGCTGCCGGCGCCGCAGGCTCTCCTCGCTGAGGCCCAGCACGGCCGACAGGTGGCTGATGTAGCGGATGGCCAGGCGCAGCGTCTCGATCTTCGTCAGGCTCTGGCCGGCGGGCGCCACGGACGGCGGCAGGAAGCGGCGCAGCTCGTGCAGGGCGCGGGCGAGCGTGCGCATGCGCAGCTTCTCGCGCTCGCTGGCGCTCTGCCGCTGCCCGATGCCCAGGCGGCTGCTGCGGGCGCCGCGCCTCCCGGCGCTGGGGGCACGAAGAACCGCGCGCGCGCCGGGATGCCCGGGGCTGGGCACGGGGCTGCTGGCCAGGGCGCTGCCCCAGGAAGTTGGGGACGAGGCCGGGGAGCAGCTGTAGTCCCTGTCGGAGGGCGGCGGCGGCTGATCTGCCCCCCAGCCCGCGGGGAAGATCCAAGACTCCGAGAGCGGCGGGCACAGGGACTGGGCCATGACAGCAGCGGCGCGTCTGGGGACCGGGCGCGTCTGGGGACCGGCTGCCGAGGACCGCTTTATCCCGAGCCCAAGGTGTGAAGTGGCCCCTTCCAGGCCGCATCAGCACATCAAAGCGGGCTTGGGGCCTGGAGGGGGCGGGGCCTGACCCTTTGAACCAACCGAGGGGTGTGGCGCGTAGGTGCCCGCCGGTGGCTGCACCAGGTTGGCCACCGGTGGGCCCACGTATGGGCACCGGAGCCAGGCACTCGGGCCCCCTCCCTGCGCCCAGCCCGGAAGTCCAGTACCTAGGTTTGGGGCTGCTTTCAACCAGTTGGGGACCTTAGCAAATAATTCAATTCCCTTGTATAATAATTCAATTTCCAATTTGTATAATGAGATCCTAGGGGCATGTTGCAGCCAGGTCTCTAGAAAAAGCTAGAGACCGGGGGGTGAGGCTCTGATTCCTGCTAGAAGTGAGAGGAATAGTGATCCACTCTCCTGAGGCAGGCTGGTCCTGGGATGCACTCTTCCCTGGTGGGGGTGAGTGTGTGTTGGGGGGGGACACTGAGGGAGCTATCCCAGGCACATCCAACAAGCTGGCCAAATCTGGTCAGGTTGCTGGACCATCTGAGCCCAGGGAGGGGTGAGCCTGCTGCCCTGCAGGACACCTTCAGCCTGGCAGGATCAGGGGCTTGGCCTATTGCCATAGCTGCCACCACTGGCCTCTACCTGGTGTTCTGCCACTTTGGGGCAGGTATAACAGGCTCAGCCAATGAAATGTGATTGGAAATGACACAGAAAAAAAATTTGACAAAATTCAGCACCCTTCATGATAAAAATTCTCAGCAAACTGGGAATAGAGGGGAACTTTCTCATCCTGGTAAAAGGCATCTATAAAGAACATACGATGTATTAAATAGTGAAAGACTGAAAACGTTCCCCCTAATAAGAAGGTAAGGATGTCTGCTCCTATGCATATGCCTATTCAGCATTGTTCTGGAGGATCTAGCTTGTACAATAAGAAAAATCATATTAAAGGCATATGGATTGGAAAGGAAGAAATAAAACTCTATAGACAACATGATTGTCACATAGAAAATCTCAGAGAATCTACATTGCCTACCTGATCCCTTGGGTTGGAGTGCTCACCTTCATGATGGCTACTTCGTGCATGATGCTCTCCAGCTGGACTGTGCAGTACCTGGTGTCTGGCTTGATGTCTTCGTGAGAAGTGGTATCTACGGTCTCTTTCATGCCAGGGGTCTAATGTTTTGTATCTTCCACAGCTTCCAGCCGGTGAGACTGATGGGTGAGCTGGTTTGTAGGAAAGAAGGCCAACTGGCTTGGTACGTTCCCCCTGGGCATCTCTGCCCCCTCTCTTGTTATCTGCTATGCCCCTGACCTCCCCTAATACCTTCTGTACTGCGTTATCTGCAGTCTGTCCCATCATCACATTCAGGAGAGACAGTGCCAAGCCACCCCTGGGAAGAAGAGAGAAGCCAGTTCCCTGGACCCATCTACCCCCAAGGATGGGCCCCCTTCTAGACCCTGGCTCCAGATTCAAGCCAAGAACCTAGTATTAGAGCCCAGTGACTGGGCCCCTTCGATCCTGCTAGACTGGAAGGAACAAGTGATTGAGACTTGGCAGACTGTGTTGTGCACAGCACGGGAGGGGTGTGTATACAGGCTGGACAGACAGGAGGGGTGAAACCTCAGAAGGTGTGGGCACCTGGCTCCCAGCCTTCTGAATATCAAAAAATCCCTCCAATTCCCACATGATTGTGATTTCCACTAGTTTATTGGCAACCTTCCTCCAAAGTGAATTTGTATTTTATTAAGTACAAAATCAACTAGACATACTTGGACAAGAGGCCATATGTGTAAGAGGCAGACTGTATATCCTAAAAACACAGTTCTGGTCCCTAAGAATTCTCAGATCTGGAACCTAATAGTTGACATTCACTGAGTGCTTACTCAGCAGCTACCAAGGGATCTGGAGCAGAGCAGGGCACCATAAGTGCTGTATGATAAAGAGGGTCTCTGCTGGCAGGGCTGAGGAAGGGTTAAAAAGACCCAGGGGTGAGTGTGGAAACCAAGAGCCCACAAAAATGACATGAAAGAGGCAGAGTCTTCAGCCCTAAAGGCTGACACATTGGAGATGCAACATAGGAGTCCCTCCCTCTGAGTTCTCTGGGCACTGGCTGTGCAAAGGCTATGGTCAGTGAGCCTGATGGAGCCAAGTGGGGGCAGAAGAGGGACCCCAACCTGGAGCCTGCATCCTACCACCTTCCACCAGCCAGCCTCCATCTTCCCTTTCCCCATGCCTCTCTCACCTTTGATCTCCTTATCACGAGCCTCTCTGGTAGGTTCATTTGGGAGCAACCCCAGTTAATGAGTTCTCCAGGGCAGCAGGGCCCACACGCCCTCCTGCTGGGGTGAGGACTTCACACTTTGGGGGCCTGTGTTTTGACAAGTGCCGAGCCAGTGGCTCCTGTTCCCCTGCATGGGCCTGCCTTCTCCTGCCAAAGTGTAAGGCTGGGAAATGAGGCCTGGGGGCAGCCCCACTGAGCAGAGGTGAGAGTTCCATGGGGTCCCTGGCCTCAGCAGGGGACAGGCAGGACAGGGCAGCACCCTCCTAGGCTGGGGCCCGGGCCTCAGCCTTCCCGCCAGGAACCAGCCAGCTTGCTCAGGTGAAGCCCAGGTCCTGGGCGCTGCCCCCCTCCCTCCTCCCAGCCCCGGTGCCCTCATTTCCCGGCCAGCCCCTCTGACATAGGAGTGCTAATCAAAGGTGCTATGTCAATACTCCCCTTGCAGCCCTTAATCTCTGTCCCCTCCGGAGCCAGAGTCCCCCGGAGAAGGAAGCAGCTCTTCTAAGCCGGCCTGCCTACCATCAGCACGCATAGCCCATGGGAAGCTCTGAATTTGGGGGTGCCCTACTGCCAGGGGTCTTCCTGCCACACCTCACACCATCCGGAGAGGCAAGCCCTTTCAGGAGAGTGATTATTATTTACAAAGTCCCCCCGCTTCAGACAGCCTAGGACAACCCTCTGGACTGTGACCCGTGCGGGTTAAAATCCCTGTCCTGCCATAAACTGTCTGTGTCACTCACACTCTGTCCCTTGGGCCCCAGCTTCTGCTGCTGTGCCACGGTAATGCCTACTGTGCTGAAGCTGCAAGGATCAAATCATCCCGCAGGGACGTGCTTCAGGCAGCGCCCATGTGCACGTTCACTGCTGTCACCTGGGGCCTGGCACTGTGTCAGTGCTTGGCCGGGTCACACAACTCACAACCACACTGTGATGTGGGTGTTGCTGACTCACTTTGTAGATGAGGAACTGGAGTGGCGAGAGGTTGTCCCATGTCACATGGCTAGAAGGGGCAGAGCTGGGGTCCGTCTGGCTCTGTCTGGGGCCACAGCCTTGTGCTGCCTCCCTGCCCCCTCCCCTGTCTCCGCGGGAGGACTAGAGTGGCTCCTTACCTCCTGGGGGGCTGCCCTGAGAGTAAGGGTGCCAGGGTAGGAGCAGTGCCCTGGAGTCCTCGTGTCCTGATGGAACCCTGCTCTATGTCACAGGGACCGATGGAGATTTAGAAAAAAAAAAAAAAAAAAAGTTTCCAGGGCCAATCTGGACCTGCTGAACCAGAATCCCTGAGGATGGAGCAGAGGGCCTGGATCTGAAAAGTGAAATCTCCCCAGAATTAGGAAACTCGGCCGCTTTTGAGAAAGTGTCCTATGGTGAACACCCCCCAATGCAGACAGTGGAAAAAGCACTGGGAAGTGCCTGACTCTCCACCATGGGTACTAAGTACCCCTGGGTCACAAGCAGATGAGGATGTGCTTGGGCTAGAGAAGGGGCTGAGGCCACCTGGGGCCCAGAGCAGTCAGAGGGCCCAGTACAGAGGTTCCCAACTCCTCCTCCACCTCCCTCCTTCCCCAGCTGCCTCCCAGCTACGCCCCCAGGCTCCCAGGGCACCCCTTCCAACTGAGATCACCCCCTCTCCTCACACCTCTGGCTCCTGGAGCCACTGGGTTGGCAAGCCATATGGAATAGATTATTCTAGACCCAAGATAATCTGATTATCTTGGCCATGGATCAGCTGGCTGAGCAGCCAGTGGAAGTCACAGGAGGCAGAGGGGTGATGAGGAGGGAGGGGGTGGGAAGAAAGGAGAGAGATTTGGCGGATTCCAGACGGGGGGCTCGAGAGGAAGTGCCAGAATCTCCGTGGTCCTAGGAGCCAGGGTAAGTAGACAGCATCTCTCTCCATAGGGTAAGTGGATGCTCCTTCATTTCACCTGGGCAAGCAGAGGAGGTCTATACTTTACAGTGAAAGGCGGGAAAACCGAGTCATCAGGGGAGGATGCAAACGTGTGAGTGTGGGGAAACCTGTCACATAGCACCTGTTTCTCCAACTGTAAAATGGAACAGGGACTCCTAGCTGCCTGCCGAGATGTCCTGAGAGCACTGCACGCCTTTGCGGGAAAGCATCCATCTCAGGCCACAGTGGTGACCCTTGAACCGTGCACCCAGGACACAGTATACCGGTAGGTTAGGCACGTGCGTTATGTTGAGAACATGCCCTTGCCTTCCCAGCCACAACCAGCAGAGAGTGCTGTCCAGCTGCTTGGGAACCCGGGATCTTGAAAAGGGCAGACCTACAACCAGTCAGAGGACTTTCCTAGAGCCATGGCCAGTGTAGGGCAGGAGTGATGGGTACCAGAAGCTAAGTAGATGTGTTACAGATGCCAAGACTGGTATAAGAAGTAGATAAAGATTGCTAGCACTGGTGTGATGGGCTGTGTGACCCCAACAGGCCACTTGCCTTCTCTGGACCCAAGTTTGCTTGTGTCCACTGGAAAAAACACACATCTTTGTGCAGACAGGCAGTGCAAGACGGAGCCTAGAAGAATGAGGAGACGGGACTGGGTCAGGAGGGTAGGGGCAGGCAGGGATCAGGTTCCTCCCCCACTTTCCTACACACACTCTTGGGAACAAAGTTTGAAAACAGTCAAACCACAAGCTGACTGAATTTCTAGACAGGGGATGCCTTGGGCTCTGTGCCCATGCCAGCTGCCTGGTGAGAATTTGCAGGCCCAGGTGAGCTGCCAACTTGGGTCACATCCAACACCGGTCCTTTCAGAAAGCATACCATAGAGCTCTCTCCAGGCAAATGTACAGGTTTCGGGGCCCCTTCTAACCCCGCCCCTGCCCTCGCTGACTGCTCACAATAGCACAGTGAGGTGCCAGGACAGAGATGAATCCTGACAGGAATGCGAGGTTTAAAGGGCCATCCCTGGCCACCAGGTTAGAAACCCTAGCCTGGGCTCCCACACCAAGTTACTCAGGCCCTCAGCCAGCTTTAGGTCCCCCTTCCCAAGGGACAGGAAAGAAGGAGACCCCACTCCACCTCCCAGAAGTATGTGACTTTAGACTCAATATATAGCAGAGTGGGGAGTTTCTAGGACTGAGCTAGAATGCCTGAACAGGGCCTGGGAGAATGAGGAACCTCCGGGCAGCCTCGTTTGCCAGTGGCTGGGCGTCAGGGCTCTCCCTAGACAAAGTGGGGAATATCTAGAGGAAGGGGTTAGAGCTAAATTGACCGGCTAACATATCAAACAGGAGAAGGGTTTTACATGATCAGTACTATGTGCCTAACACTGAGGAAAGGATGAACTCAGTGCTTGACTCTGGGGGTCTCCAACCATGAGAAATTGGATCTAGCCCTTGGCCTAAGCCAAGGTTTTCTTCGCCCTTGGAGGTTATGCCCCAGCACAGGCACTGGGCGTGCATGGTTAACACCTGGCATGGCAGCCAGGCTTGTGAGGTGCCCCAGGGGTGCCGGCACGTGCTGCTGGCTGCCCTGAACCAGGACCCACCTCCCAGGCTCCCCGGGGCTGGCGGAGGCTTTGGAACAGCCTAAGCATACTCTTTGCCCAGCAGTTCCCCTCACTGGAATTCATCCTGATTAGAAAAGATTGAAGGTTCAAGTGAGAACATATTGCTGAGTGACAGAACCCAGCTGCAGACAGATCCTTTCCGTGTGACACTACTGACATAAGCAAAAACATAAGAAAACAAGAATCTAAAAAACAACCGCTACACAGAAAGTCACTGAATGACACCATGTACTTTGTGAAGGCCTATTACGTAAATGCATGGACTAAGGCCTCGGTGTGCTCACCAAATCCGTAATAACGTGACAGGACTTATTTGGTATGGGCGGGGGGCAGGTCTGGGTTCTGGGGGTGGTCAAGGAAGACATCAATCTTATCTGTAATGTTTAAATCTTTTACAAGGCGATTGCATTCATGTTAATGGACAATTTAAAAATACATATGTTTAATTATAGGCATATTGCAACCAATGCCTCCGATAAGGGCCTAATATCCAAAATATACAAAGAACTCATACGACTCAGTAAACAACAACAAAACAAATGATCCAATCAAAAAATGGGCAGAGGACCTGAACAGACACTTCTCCCTAGAGGACATACAAATGGCCAACAAACATATAAAAAGATGCTCAACATCGCTAGCTATTAAGGAAATGCAAATCAAAACTACAATGGGATACCATCTCACACTTGTTAGAAGAGCTGTTATCAACAGGACAAGTAATAACAAGTGCTGGAGAGGATGCGGAGAAATAGGAACCCTCATGCACTGCTGGTGGGACTGCAAATCGGTACAGCCACTATGGAAAACAGTATGGAGGTTCCTCAAAACTAAGAATTGATGTACTACATGATCCAGCAATCCCTCTACTGGGTATTTACCCCAAAGACTTGAAAACTCATATCTGAAAAGATATTTACACACCGATGTTAATAGCAGCACTATTCACAGTGGCCAGGACATGGAAGCAACCAAAGTGTCCTATGATAGATGATTGGATAAAGCAGCTGTGGTGCATAAGAAGAGAAGAAATACTGCCATTTGCGACAACATGGATGGACCTGGAAATACTAAGAAAAATAAGCCAAACAGAAAAAGTTGAAAATCACATGATATCACTTATGTGTGGGCTATAAACCTAAAAGCAACAAATGAACAAGACAAACAAACTCAATAACAACTCATGGAGGGGAGGAGGGGAGGTAGACGGGAAAATTAAATAATTTCTTCAATTAAATAAATAATAAAAAATTTTAAGAAAATCAATAAATAAATTATAGGCATAAAGATGAACCCATCTGGAAAACTTTAAGGTGTCTGTCTGTGTATGCTAGAGAATTTGTTATTGACCTGTTAGCACCACGCCATGGAGTACTAGGCAGACCTTCAGAAATACATACACTGATATGAAAAGTGATCTTAATATGTCAGTGAGAAAAGATGGTTACAAAACGATGTACTCTCTAAATACCCAAAGGAATTGAAAGCAGGAACTAGAACAAACATTTGTAAGCCAACATTCATATCAGCATTCGGCACAATAACCCAAAGGTGGAAATGACCCAAATGTCCATCAACTGATAATTGCATAAACAAGATGTGATCTACATGTACACAGTGGAAATTATTCAACCATAAAAAGGAATGGAGTTGGGGCACGGACTATACTATGAATGAACCTTGAAGACATTATGCTAAATGAAATAAGCCAGACAGCAAAGGGCAAATACTGTATGATTCCACTTATAGGAAGCACCTAGAATAGTCATATTCCTAGAGACAGGAAGCATTTTAGAGGTTCCTGGGGACTGAGGGGAGGAGGGTAAGGGGGAGTTGTGTTATGGGTACGAAGTATCTACTTAAGGTGATAAAGTTTTGGAAATAGAAGTGGTGATGGTTGCAAAACACTGCGAATGTAATTAATGCCACTGAATTGCACATTTAAAAATGGTTAAGACGGAACATTTTAATGTTATATTTTACCACAATTTAAAAAACTGTAAATGCAATATACAAAAACTATTAAATTGCACATTTTAAACAGGTGACTATACAGTATGTGAATTGTATCTCCATAAAGCTGTTTAAAAAAAGTAAATACATATACCAGAACCTTCAAAAATGGAAAAACAAAAACACCCTGACATGCTCTCTTGAAGTCCCTACGTGTATTTTCTTGTATTTGTAAGGATGCCTAGAAAAGGTTAGGATGTGGGGGCGGGGAAGAAAGAGGTTGGGATGCAGAGATATGGGCCAACATGCTAACGTGGTTCTCTCTGGGTGGATGGAACTGCGGGCATTTAAAATTCCCTGCGTTTTGATGATCTGCATCTTCTCACTTTTCTGTAAGGAGCACGCATTGCTTTAGTAATTAATGGAAGGAAGGGAAGAAGGAGGGAGACTTTGCAGATCTCCCCACCCCCACCCCTCCAGGCTTCCCTGCATTCCAGCTGGTCGGCCCAACCACCTGGAGGCTGGGTCTTCCCTCTCAGAGTCTGGGGATCCTGGAGTGGGCACCACTCATTGTCTCTCTCCGTCCTTCCCAGGAGCTCCAGGATCAGATGGTCACTCCTCTTCAGCAGGGCAGGCAGGCAGGACTTGTGGAGTCCCACGTGCTCAACACAGTGCTATGCCTAATCCTCCCAGCAAGGACACCCATTTCATTGATGAAGAGGCCGAGGTTCAGGCGGTTGAGCCAGGCATGGCTGGCCCTAGGCCTGGGGAGCTGGACTCTGCAGGCCCCTCCACGCCAGCCTCCTCGGCTCATCTCTTTTGTTGGAGGGAGAGCAGGGAGCTCCCGTCCCTGCCCCCGGGCCACTGGGCAGTTCCCTGAGTGACTGTGACCCCGGCCCCTCCTGTGTTTCCCCAGCCAACAGTGGCCTTCCCACTTTCCTCCACACTCTCTCCCATTCCATCCTCCACGGCCCACTCCCAATGCCTCTGCCCTGGTCCTAGTAGCCCTTGCTCTGATGTAACCGCGGCCTCCTGCCTGGTTTCTTGTGGACTTACTGCCTCCCTGAGTCCAAACTCCTCACCCAGCTCAGTTTCAGGTACCCATCTGCTCACCCATACCTTCTCCACTGTCCCAGTCCCTCCCCAGGGCTCCGGCTCCCTTGGCATTGCCCGAATGAGCCCTGGGCCTCCTCACTCCCAGATTTGGGCTCACACCTGTCCCTGCTGCCAGGAATGCCCTGCCTCCTCTTGGAGAAGATTTCAGGGCCCTCCCTTCCTCCTGCAATCCGCCCTGATGACCAGCCAGAGAGCACCTCTGCCGCCCGTGCGCTCCCAGCACACCAGGCCACCGCAGACTCACAGCCGACCGGTCCTCCCTGTCCACTTCCAGCTGGAGCTCTAGGAGGACAGTGAACTCATCCCTCCCTGGAGTCTTCACCCTGGCCCGGACAGTGTGTCCCAGTGGTGTGCTGCATGGTCTCTGTGGCTCCAACCCTGGCTCTGGGGGTCCTCAGGCAAATGATAGGACCCTTTTGGGGCTGGTTTCCCTGCCTGAGCAAGAGGAGGACAGCAGAGGTCGAAGTCCTGGGGTTTGCACAGTGCATGGCTCCTGCAGGCACAGCCCTCACACCGTGGACGTGCCAGGAAGACCGGCAGTCTGAGGCCCGGTCAGCGGGAGCTCCACCCCTGGCAGCTGCTCTGGGACTTTGTCCTGGTGGCTGTTGGGCTCTGAGTCTCCCAGTGACACTGGTGGCGCCCTGCCTGGCAGGGGCTTGTCACTGAGCTTCCCTGGCTGTGCCCGGAGTCATGCACCAGCCCTGGGGCTGGGGAGGGATACTATTTGGGCAGGCTGAGTAAGGGCTCCCAGGACCCCTGTGCGCCCCGGCCCCCCATGCTCCCCCACTTCCTCCTTGCCATTCCAGGGACACAGGTCTTGCCTTCTCCCTGGGCCTCCCAGGGCACGTACCTGCAGCCTCCCACCCCCACCCCAGAAGTGCGTTCTGCGCTCTCTAAGGGGCCTGCTGCCAGGCTGTTTTGGAGGCCCCTGCACACCCTTGTTCCCAAGTTGACACCTCTGTCCTGGGGAAGGCGGCCTTGTGTCAACAGGCAGAGTGGAGGTGTGAAGGCAGCCACAGTGGCCAAGGGGGCGGCTGGCCTGGTCCTCCCCGCTCGGCTGGTAATGAGAATACCACACGGCCTCTGCAGCCCCCGGCAGCCTGTCTCCCTCCTTCCCTCCCACGTTCCCACAGCCCGGAGGGGAAAGAAGACCTATGGAGCAGAGGCAGGCTTTAACCTGGCTCGAGCTCTTTGGACCCGCTCCTGCGAGCCCGGCACTGCTAGCCCAGGAAGAAGGAACAGATGGGGAACTGGGGCCGGGGTTAACAAACGGTGAGGCCCATGCAAGACCACCGAGAGCAGGCCTTCCCACGGCCCTGAGCAGCGCCAGAGCTGCAAGAGCATGTTCGGGACCCAACCTGGGTCGCTGCCCTCCTCATCTGGCCAGTGCTTGGGGGCAAAGTCCTGGGAAGCCAGTAAGGGGATGATGAGACGGAGGCCTCGGTGTCCTCACCTATATAAGAAGAACATTGAAATGGGCACCGCTGGCCTCACGGCATCAAGCTGACTGGTGCCACAGAGGGAAGCTCAGCCAAGGGTCACAGTGGCCTTGTAGTTCCAGCACCAGAGTAGGCCCAGGTGAGCCAGAGCTTGAGGAGCAGGGGAGAGCGGGGCTGGGGTGTTAACAGCGCTGATGCACCTGTGGCCTCATTCTGCCCTCCCCCAGCCAGGAGGCCCTGAAGGGTCCCTTGTGGCCTCTATACCCCGAAAATGCCCAGAGGCCTGAGGTGGCAGCTCTTGTCCTCTCCCTGATTTACGGCCTCAGCTCTAAAAGTATCTTGGGATTCTCAGGTCTAACCCCTTTGTTTTACGGCAGAAGCAATAACCATGATCCACTGCACTCTATGTGCCTACAGGGTAGTGACCTGGCCTCTTCTTGATCATCTCCAGAACAGGCCACTCACTCCCAAGACAGCCCCTCTGATCTTAGAAAGTTCTTCAGACTCCCCCTGGAGTTTTTTTCCTCGGGCATCTGGAGACATCACATCCCCTAAATTTTTTTTTTTTCTTTTTAGACAAAGCAGCCCCAGGTCCTTCCGCTATTTCTGTTGATCTGGCTTCAAGGCCTTCACCACCCTCCCCTCCCTGAGATTATCCCCATTCCTCATAACCTGTGGCCCCTGGGTTTCCCACTTTCTCTGAGTATGGCTCACCATTCCTGGGGAATAAAAGACCAGTCTGCAGTGGTTGGAGACCCCATTTCTTGCCAATGGGAAGGGGATCACATTTGCTTCTCGTGCTCTTGATGCCTGCAAGGAATGGCTGCTCCACCCTTTCTAAACCTGCTGCTATTCACATGCTGCCTCCTGACCCTGCACTTGGAGGGAGCACATACGGGGCTCCGTTGACTCCACCTAATTAGATCTGATGGGTTCTTCAGCCTGCCAGGATCCTGGCTGTTACCCAGTTCACTTCTTGAGTTTGGATCTTACCCATTAGATCAGTTCATACCTTCATTCGAATTAGTAATGCCGCCCATGACAAGGCTGGGAATAGAGCCGGTGACATATCACTAGAGACCTTCCTCCAGGCGAACATCCAACCATTCATCTGTGGAAACAATGAATCGTTTATGGATTCACTTTACTGAACTGTCATCCAGCTCACACAGCCCCATTTGTTGACAAGGATAACCTAGGAACCTTATTATATAGACAAGAATTGTGTCTGGCTGCTCACATGACACACCCAAAATGACAATGACTTAAACAAGATGGTGATTTATTTTCTCTCACATTAAAGACATTAGGGGAAAACAGTCCTGGAACAGTGTGGCACTTCCACTGTAACTGATGCCTCAGGTTTCTTTCTGAATTTTGTTTACAGCTGTCAATTAATATGTATATAAACTTCTTGACAGTGTGTCAGAGTTTTATAGTAATGTGCAGCTTTGGATAAATAAATGATAATATACTTATACATTTGCCATTATTTCAATCTCGAAAGTATAGGACTGTTTTCTAAATCCACACTGCCCTTAGAAAAAGTAGTATATATATTTTTTTACCTTGGTTTAAACTCTTCTAAGTTATGAAATGTTGCATGATTAACTGCTTCTTTCCAAAGAAAGCCTGTTTGAAAACAGGCATAGTTAACTGATTCCATCTTCTTTTTGTGTTATGGACAAATTTAAAAATATCCTCTCCTGATTCATAGCAGCTAATGTAAACTAAACAACAGTTGTCTTCGACGTGATTCCATGTCAATTATTACTTTATCATAATGTCACAGTGGTAACATGAGCATCTTTTCTCCAATATATTTTAAATTCAGTTTTGAGGAGAAAGTGATGTAATTTCATCATTGAAGGCCTATCTGTACCTCCCGCCATCTTTTTTTTTTATCCCCAGTTAAAACTATCCTCTATTATTGAAAAGGATGAACAATGAAATTAACTATGACCAAGTATGAGTCAGCTAAATATGTCCTGACATGGGATGCTCTAAGATATGCTGCTGATTGAAGGAAGAGCAAGTCACAGGCTGGCATATGCGATGTTCCATAATGTTACCTCATTGATACCGTGTGTTTTCTAAGGATACATGCTGTTGTGAAATGAATGCAGGGACCAGGTCTGGAGGGACATGACAATCTAACAATAACTGTTACCTTTGGGGAAGGGTTACAGGGACTTCTTACAAAGAGAATGCATTCGTTATGTAATGTGTGTAACTGAAAGTTAATTTTTAAAAACCACCATAAAAATACAAGGCCATTTACTACTTCAGGATGGTACGGGTTAATCTAGTCCTGACACATTATCGTGTTGGCCTTTAGTTTATTGGTTACTAATTTCTTTTTTTTTTTTAATGTCACACCTCTGCTCAAAAGTCAGTTGGCTCCCCATCGCCTTGGGGAAGAAGACCCAAATTCCTAGCCTGGCACCACCCATGGTGTGCTCCACTCTCCCCAGTACCACCCCTGCATTCCATTCTTGAAGCACCTTTAGTCCCTGCAAACTGCCAGGCATTTGCTTATGCCGGTCCCATACCCAGAATGCTCTCTGCGTGCCTCTCTCACTACGCAAGTCCTACTCATGGTTCAAGGCCCAGCTGTGACCTCTCCAGCTTTTGAGGCCAAGCTCTACAGTCCCTGGCCCTCATGAAGCTGTTAGCCTCCAAGTTTAGCCCTTTTTTGGAAGATCACGAAGGACACTGATGCCTCTTTTAAACTGGAATTATTGCTGAGGAGAGTTTTTACTTTATAAACTTGACTATGGCCAAGCTTATACAGAGACTATAATAGTCCTGTGAGTAGATAGGTAATTATTATTACTGTTTTATAGAGCAGAAGGCTCAGACAGGTTAAGTGCTCTGCCCAAGGGCATAGAGCTAGTTAGTGGTGGGCCTACTTATTATAAATGGCCAGTTCACTTGTCTCTCCCACAAAACTGAAATCTCATGACAGCAAAGACCACAACTAGTTTGTTTTTCCTGGTTCGCCTGGCACTTATCAGTTGCTAAATAAATATGAATTAAATGAATATTGCCTACGAGCATCTTGAAATGTAAGCACCTTTTTATAAAATGATAGCGCCAAACATTTAGCCCATTTGCCAGGTCTATATCAAGTGGTTTGTGGATGGTTCTACTCAGTACCAGCAACCATTCTAGGTGGGGGATATTTTGGATTATTGTTGAGGATGAGGAAGCTTGGTCTCAAAGGAATTAAGTTATCTGCCCAAAGTCACACAACAAATAAAATGGGACTGACTCTGGCCTGCTTGAAGAGTCCACCTTCCCTCATTTCAACACCTGCACCCCATTCATTCTTCTCCAAGCTGCTCTGTTCTATTTTTCAGGAACAGAAACTAACTGTGGGCAGAAGGATGACTTTCTCAATGTCACTCAACAAATCAGCAAGTGCACGTTCCCAAGAACCCAGGAAGGGTCCACCTGTATGTCTGCGCTCCCACACCCATCACTGTTGGCAGGTCCCTCAGGGTTTGTCTTGATGCCTTACGAGCACACCTGTAGGCACTGGGTGGAAGTCATTGGGCACAGCCCCCCAGGGACTGGTGATGAGAGAGGCAGCCTCTCTTCGCAGGGGTCCGTGAGTCACCCAAGACGATGATGGCATTGTCCACCATTGTTGGACTCCTGGGCACTCACCCTGCACAGTGGATGGGGCGGAGTGGGTGGAAACCCGGTGAGAAGCTTAGCAGCTCCCTCCAGATGCGAATTGTCTCTCCCACACTTCCCGGGCTGCAGGGGCCTCCATTAGAGCCCCTGAGGAGTCAGAATCTACACCTCTGCAAATGGGCCCGCTTTCCCAGGGCCCCCCTGCCCAGACCTTCCCTGGGCTCTGTGGGTTTTGACACCTCTCTGTAACCTGGCAGGGGGCCGTGTCGCACCTTTGGTCCAGATAAAAGCTCAGACTCGGAGGTGGCTGGGCCAGCCTCGCAGAGCCCGCCGCCTGGCCATGGCCCAGTCCCCTCCTCTGCAGAGCCTCGACCACTGGATCTTACCCCAGGGTTGGGGCTGGGCCGGCCACTCGGACTCCACATCCCCGGCCTCCTCCTCGGATTCGTCGGGCTCGTGCCCTTGCGACAGTGCACGCGGCTCCTCACAGCCCGCGCCCCCGGCCCGAGGCGCCTCCACCTCAGAAACCGGCCCTACGGCGCCCGGACGAGCACGGCCGGGACCCGCCGGCGGGCAGCGGCAGAGCGCCAGCGAGCGCGAGAAGCTGCGCATGCGCACACTCGCCCGCGCCCTGCACGAGCTGCGCCGCTTCCTGCCGCCGTCCGTGGCGCCCGCCGGCCAGAGCCTGACGAAGATCGAGACGCTGCGCCTGGCCATCCGCTACATCGGCCACCTGTCGGCCGTGCTGGGCCTCAGCGAGGAGAGCCTGAAGCGCCGGCAGCGGCGACGCGGCGACGCGACGCTCCCGCGGGGCTGCCCGCTGTGCCCCGACGGCGGCCCCGCGCAGGCGCAGACGCAGGCGCAGGCGCGCGGCCCGGGCCTGGGCTCCGCTGCCCCGTGCACGGGGCCCTGGGGGTCCCCTCCCGCCTGTCCCGGAGCCCTAGCGGCGTCCGAGTGCTTGGAGAACAGGCTCCCTGACACGGGTCCCTGGGCGACACCTCCTTACTGCGCCGGGGTGCAGTCGCTCCCTCAGGTGTTGCAAGGGAGAGCCCCCGATGCAGCCCTCTGGACGCCATCCCAAGCCTGTTTCGGAACGCAGATATCCCCACAGCCCAGGAACCAGGCCACGCCCTGGACACCGCCCCCCACGGCCCTGGAGGTGACTGCCATGTACCAGGTACCGCCGTGGCCCGCGACACTTCCCTGGGGTGGTCCCCAGGCTTCCGTTGGAAATGGACCACGGGTGGGTAGACTCTAATCTTCTGAGAATCTCATACTTTTTACATCCCTGTTACCTAGGGGTGGAAAGAAGCCGAGGAAAGAATGGAGAGGACACCAGCCTCCTTGTGGAAAGAGGTAGGGTCCCAGGGAGTTAAGGTCACCTCCGCCTAAAAGTCTGCACAGCCTTGTGGAAGAGGGAGGAGTCCTCAGACTTGCTACTATCACCCTGGCCTCTGGAGGTGGCAGGGGCCACTGTCAGGAAATGCTTTCCAAGTGTTCCAGTAAGAGTTGGGGGGAGAGGGAGGGTGGCCTCAGGGTTAGGGGCTTTCTGACTAGATGGGCCTTGAGCTGGTGCTCTCCATATTTTCTTCAAGCTTCATTCGTTCAAGGGCCTCATGAATGAATGAATGAAATGTGATCCATAAAAGAGCATATTAATAACCAAAATTTATTAGACACCTACTGTGTCCCCCACACCATTCCCAGCATTTTACATGTGTTGACTCATTCCATCCTCCAGCAATCCTGTGCAGTAGGTGTTATCATCCCCATTTTACAGATGAGAAAACTGAGACTGAAAGAGGTTATTTCAGTTCTCAGAGCGAATGAATAGCAGAGCTGAAATTTGAACCCTGGCAGGTACTGTAATCACTTTGCTTTACTGCATTTATGGTGTCAGGGCTGTTCAGAAGCTGCCAGCCACATTCTGGGGAGCATCCAGGTTTGCGATCTCAGGGTATCAGGCAGTGGCCCACTAACCAGCTGCCCTTGTCTCTCTTGCAGGGTATCTCTGGGTCTCAGGAATCCAGTCTGTTGCCAGAAAGCCCACCCCTCCTGCCCCGCCCATCATACCAAAGACTCCAGCCTCAGACCCAGTGGGGATACTGGAGCCACAGTGCAGAGGTGCTACCCAGCTCGGAGGACCAGGGACCAGGCCCTGCCTTCCAGCCTAGTGATGAAAGCCCTCTCCAAAACTCAGGCCTGCAGCTCAGTGGCTACTCTGAACTTTGGCAAGAAGATATAGAGGGGGGTCATTTAGGCATCTTCTACTAATGGCCTTGCCTGTCCCCTTTTCAGCTAGGAGTCAATCCCGTAGTGTGGGCCCCTCATTTGTGACGTCAGTGGTTTTCGAGCTTAGCTTTAGCCAAGAATCCCTTTTTCAAGTGATATCTTTCATGGAAACAGTGTCTGAAACATAACTGGTGCCCTCCCTGGTTGGAGCTGGGGCTGGGGCAGTGCCCTCCACTCCTTGCCACCCCCTGGAATGACCAGTGTCCTGCAGAGCCCAGCCTGAGCTATAGTAAGACAGTAGCTGCTTGACCATGAGGTTGCCAGGGCTCGGACTGGTGGGGCAGTGGGTGTGGAGGGGAGAGTTGGGGAAAGGGCAGAAGCCTATGCTTTGATTTTGTTTAAAAAAAGAAAAAAACAAAAACAAAAATTTGGTTTGGTCTGTTTTTCTTCTATCAACCTGGGTTTTTATGGCCTCTGGGAAAAGAAAAATGTTCCCATACCGTGGGGACCAAGTCATGCTGCTCTTCCCCTTCCCGAATCCAGGCCTACCTACCAAGGTTGACGTGGGCCCTCACGTGCCAGTTTGACCATATGTATCGCACAGGGACTCCATCTGGCCTGCTGTGCAAGGTGGCACAGGTGGGTTGATACTTGGACCTGTTCACTTTCCTCAGATCCATCAATGTTGCCCTTTTCCATCCTCGTAGGTGCGTTCCTGCTGACCCGCAGGGCTCTTTCATAATAATATGAAATTGTTTCCATAGATGCCTGTCGGTAGCTTCCACGTCCTACGCCAGTGTGTTAGTTTGCTTGGGCTGTCCTCACAGAATCCCTCACAGAACAACAGAAATTTGTATTCTCACAGTTCTGGAGGACAGTAGTCCAAGATCAAGGTGTCAGCAGGTTTGGTTTCTTCGCATGCAGATGACCACCTTTCTGTCTTCACATGGTCACCCCTTGACCATGTGTCTTAATCTCCTCTTCCTGTAAGGATACCATTAGTCATTAGGGTCTACCCATTCAAACTCATTTTACCTTAATCACCTCTTTATAGGCTCCATCTACCTCCCAGGTGGGTATGGACATCAGGGCCCTGGCTCTGTGTCTAGTGTTCTTTCCTCCCCAAGAAAATCCAAGGTCTTGGCTTGAGTCATACAGCATCTGCCCCGAAGGCAGAACTGCCCATCTCCTTCCCTTGGCACCCGCCCTTCTGGGATCAGTCTTACAGGAACAGAGAGAAGTCTCCCCGGGCCAGTCACTGACAGTCATGCTCCCCTGCAAGGGCTGGAGTGGAATCCAAGAGAATCTTGGCCTTCACCAACGGTGGCTAGAGCCTCTAGAATTTGGCAGCCTTGTTCTTCCAGGGGCTCTTCTAGGAAGCACCAAGGTAGGGGCAAAATGTTGCCCCCACCCTAGCTGGAGTGGCCTGTGAGACACCCTACATGCTGCTGGAGTAAGGGGAGCAGGGCCCAAGGGCACTGGGCTAATCCCCACCCCTGTCCTCACCTTCTGCAGGGAAAGGCTCAGCCCAGCCTCTTAGGAACAGCAGTCCCCTTGGCCCCATCCACCTGGTCCACAGCTCCATCCTAGCCATGCTGTTCCTGACTACACCTCTCTGCTAAGTAATTAGCAGGGGACAGAGGGGCTGATGATGGTGCCCTTCCTTGGATGACTACTCTACCCACAACTTCTTGGGGACCCCAGACACTGTCGCTGAGGCTGGACATTTGCTGAGTGAGGGCTTCGCCCAAGCTTTTCAATGATCTCACAGTGTAGAGGCCGTGCCTCCTGAGGAGGGGAGCGGGGAGAGGGCACTGCCCCCCATTCCCCTAGCCCTTGCTGCTTCCTGCTGATCCTTAGGTCCTGCCTTTCCCCATGGCCTTGAGTACCAGACAGGGACTTAGCAGCCAGGCTTCTACCGGGCTCCTGCGGTGTGTGCAACCTTGAGCAGGGTTCTGCAAACAGATCTCTGGCTCCGCGTGTCCTTGCTGCGGCCCGAGAACCAGTTTCCGTCATCCACACAGGGCCTTATGAATGCCAGTGTTTTCAGCTGTTAGGTGGCCCGAGCATATAATGTGTGGATGTCACAGACTCTGCCCCAGCTCCAAATGGACACCGGCTCCACTCATGCAGAGACAGGAGAGCCAGTCTCAGGTTTCTTCCAGCTCTCTCTACTGAGTTGTGACTTAACCTCCATGAGCCTCGGTTTTCTTATCAGCAAAAGTGAGATAAAGACTGCCCTGGTCTCCACAGGCGATAATGCGCATAAACACTTAGCCCAGTGCCAGGCACAAAGACCAGGATCCTCACAACTCTGCCTGCCTGGAGGCCAGCTCTCTGCCAGGGACACTAGATGGTGGGCTGACCCCTCCCTAAGCAGGGAGCACCCGAGGGGGCCTGCACTCTGGTCCCCAGAATGTCAAGTGCCAGTCGCTGCTGCTGGGCACTGGCGACAGGAAGGGCTGCCCCGGAGGGGCTGGGCTGGAGGGTGGAGGGACCTGGTTGGTGGACCGACCCCATCCAGGGCTGGCCCCGCCCCACCCTTTGATGTGTGGACACCAGTGGAACGCAGGGGCAGCCTTTCTGGGCCTCCAGTCAGGAGACAGGACTGAGGACCACAACAGCACCCAGTTCTTACCTGTCAGGCCAAGCTGGTACGTACATGACTCCTTTGATGCACACACCAACTCTCATCATCTTTGTTCGTGCAGATGAGGAAACTGACAAAGTCCAGGGGTTTTGGTCACTTGTCCAAGGAACAGTGGCTGAGCCATGATCTGAAACCAGGCCTCTGGACTCCAAGGCCCAGCCCAAGCAGCTCACTGAAGGTGTCCACTGAAGTCTCCCTCTCTCCCCGCCACCAGCCTCGGATGCTCAGCTGGGCCTCATGGGGCTGAGGCCAAAGTGAACTTCTTACCACCTAACTCCTTTTGTTAAGAAATTCTGAGCAAGTCCGAAGTGGGCCGTGGAGCCCATGGGTCCCAGGCCTTCCCTAAGAGTTCGCCCTGACCACTGGCCCCCAAGGAAATCAGGGCGGCACCGGCTCTTTTCTGTACACTACTGTTGAAAACAATCAGTTTAAAAACTGATATCGCACCGCCCACCATGGATCCCAGAGAGGCGCTTGTGCCTTTGGCCAACGAGTGGTCACACCAGGCCTGGGACCTAGGGTTTGCTGCACTCAGTGCAAGCCTCTTTCTTTTACTGTCCCAGGTGTCCCAGTTGTGTTGGCTGTGGAGCAGGAAGAGGGCCCACCCAGCATCCTGTTCCCTTGCCTCGTGTTAGTAGGTACAAACCCTAGCTTCCGGAACTGTGGAAACTCCTCAGTTTCCCTTGACTATCAGGACCTGATCTGGGCCTCGCACCAAGCCTAGGCTTGCCCTACTCTGCCATGGGAACCATGTGTCCGGTCACCAGCCCTCCACCTCCCTGTAGTTTCCCAGCACCCTGCTTCTCAAGCCTGCCACTGGAATTCAGACGAAATGAACTGTGGGCTGACATTACACACAGGAGTTCTGTAGGAAGGACCAGCAGGAGGACACTTCTCCTTTCCCATGCTCCCTGGGGGGTCCCAGACCACCACAGTACCCATATACCCCAGATTCCCTCCATCCCAGCCTCCCCAGCTGCTGTGCAGACCCACTCCTGCTCTGGGATAGTAATGAGTCTGGAAGCTCATCTAGAAATCCTTTATCTACATTTTCTCTTAGAAAAAAATATACAGATCTGTTGTTCTATTGAGTCCCCGGTTTCACAGTCCTTATGAGAAGGTGAGGAAGAGCTCATCGCAGTCCCCACCAAGACCATCCACAGTCCACTGAGGGCTTCTGCTCATCTGGCCCTGGAGCTGGGCTTCCCTGAGATCAGCCCCAGGGCTCTTGGTGACGGGGACCATGCCAGGCCTGGGTTGGGGTTGGCACGAGGGCCGGGGGCTAGGAGGTGCTTGGACGATCTGGCCATGAGAGGGTAGAATGGATCCATGGGCAGAATGGAAAGAACGAAGCCAGACACTTAGTCCCTGAGGGGAGGGTGCTCATGCCTCAGGCTCTAGGAGTGGGGGCCCTGCCATGGGCCACTGGGACAGACGCACAGGGGCTTCTCACATGGGGGCCAGGTGACCGTACAGACTAGGGACTATTTGCTGTTTTCTGTGAACCACTCGAGCACCACTTCCTTGTTTTCCTTCACCCACTTGATGTTGGCTTTGGTCTTCTCCAGGGCTTGCTCCAGGGCCCGGGTGGCAGAGCCGAATCCTACGTCCTTGTTGTTGTCCCTGAACTGCTCCAGCTGCCGGGGGGGAAAAGGAAGATCTTAGCCCCAGGCTAGGGGCTCTAACACAGCCTTGAGGAAAAAGCCACCCAGTTCTCTGCTTACCTTCCCCTCCTCCACACACACACACAATGGGGACCACAGCGTATTCTCTAGAACAGGCAGGGCCAGTCCTTCCCTCTCCCTGAGGCAAAAGCCTTATTTAGTGCAGAAGTCAAAAATGACAACCCTAGGGTTAAATCTGGTTCTTAGATGTATTTAGCCTTCATTGTGTGGTTCTTCATTGAGTTGACCCTCAGTTTTTAACTGAATTACAATCTCAATCCATGTGGCCCAGTTGCCTCAGCAAATAAATGGTATTTTTTAAAAAAGAGATGTACAGATGAAAAGATGTATTAGTACTAATGGTTGTCGCTAGGGCAATTAGACAAGAAAGGAAGAAGTATAAGTATCTCTACTTGCAGATGACATGATTTGGATACAGAAAATCCTAAGAAATCTATATAAAAAAAATAAAACTAATGAGTTCAGCAAGATTGCAAGACACAAGAGCAATATATAAAAATTACATTTCTACATACTAGCAATGAAAAATCAAGAAAAGTATCATTTATAATACCATCAAAAAGAATAAAATACTTAAGGATAAATTTAACAAAAGAAATACAAGACTGGTATGAGAAAAACTACAACACACTTGTTGCCGTGGTTTGTTACATGTGGATTGTGAGTTTATTTGCCCTTGTGTGAACTAGATTTGAATTATATTACATGTGTGTAAAATGGCTCCACTAATGTTAAACCTTAAAAATGTAACCAACTTGTTTTGCCAAACTGAAGTTGTTTACCCCAAGAGTGAAATCGTTTTGACCAAGAGTGATAACCAGACATCGGTGCACCTGGCCGATAAGACACCGAAGACGTCGCCGCTACACATAAAATCTCCAGGACTCTCTGCCTGACTCAGCGCACTCTCTCTGTCTCACAAGCGTGTGTATCTCCGTCCCTTGATTTACTTCTTGGCCTAAGTCTCTGCCCATCCAAACGAGAGGCCTCTTCGCCGATCGATGGTTGATCGACTGGCAACTGACCCAGCATTGATACGGCGCCGTTCCTGCTCACCATTCCTGCTCATCGTGTGTCTGTCTCAGCCAGCATTGCCAGGTGGTCTGCTAGGACTGAAAGCCATCAGGATCTGGTATGAAAAAACCCTAGCATGCTTGCAATCTTATTCGTTTGTGTGTCTGCATCCTTACTTAGTCGTTGTCTTGCTTGGCTCTTCATATTTAAGTATATTAAGCAAAGTGCTGTGGCAGGTTCGAACTGGCTCAAGAGCCTTAAGGAACAAGCAAAGCCACCTGTGCATAAGTCCAAAAAAGAGCTTGACTTGGACAATTGGCACTGCCGGTAGAATAGTTTGGAAAACTATCATTGCATTTGTCATTGGAATTTTAAAATCAAGGGACGGAGAAACACACTCTTGTGAGACAGAGAGAGTGCTCTGAGTCAGGCAGAGAGTCCTGGAGATTTTATGTGTAGCGGCGACGTCTTCGGTGTCTTATTGGCCAGGTGCACGATGTCTGGTTATCACTCTTGGTCAAAACGATTTCACTCTTGGGGTAAACAACTTCAGTTTGGCAAAACAAGTTGGTTACATTTTTAAGGTTTAACATTAGTGGAGCCATTTTACACACATGTAATATAATTCAAATCTAGTTCACACAAGGGCAAATAAACTCACAATCCACATGTAACAAACCACTGCAACAACACTGTTGAAAGAAATTAAGAAGACCTAAGTAAATGAAAAAAATTTTGTGTTAATGTGTTAAGGGTGGAAAATTTTCAAATGGCCAACTTCTGCTTCCATTGTCTAATATTAAACAGGGTATAGTTCTAAGAGATATTCTGTGCAAAGATATGCTGATGTTAAGGGTGTAGTTATCCTGTGTAAAGATATGTTAACGGCCAGCCTCTACTTCTGTAAACCTGCTTGCTTGCTAGAGGGGGGTTTGGGGCTTTTTAAGCTATCCCTTCGGGAGGCTCTGGGCTGATTCTCTAGTGGGGAGAGTCAGTCGCCAGCCAGCTAATAAAGGCTCATAATTAATCTCAAATGGCTCCATGGGTCTTAAATTTGATCGCACCACAACAAATGGATTATAAGATTTAATATTATTAACATGGCAATACTCCCCAAACTGTTCTACCTATTCAATGTAATCCCTTTCAAAGTTCCAATGGCCCTTTTTTTGCAGAAATTGGCAAACTAATCCTAAAACTCATAAAGAAATGCAAAGGACCCAGAAGAGTCAAATATTCTTGAAAAAGAACAAAGTTAGAGGACTCACATTCTTGATTTTAAAACTCACTGCAAAGCTATAGTAATCAAGACAGTAGTATTTGCATAAGGAGAGACAGATAGTTCAATGAAATAGAATTGAGAATGCAGAAACAAACCTTTCTCTCATTTACAGTCGATTTTCAGCAAGGGTGCCAAATGACCATTGGATGGGGAAAAAACAGTCCTCAATGAATGACGCTGGGACAATTGAAAGGCTACATGCAAAGGAATGAAACTGGACCCCTACCTTACACTATATACAAAATTAAGTAAAAACTGATCCAAGTCCTAAATGTAAGAGCTAAAATGATAAGACTCTTAGTAGAAAGTATAGTTGTAAATCTTTGAGACTTTGGATGAAGCAATGATTTCTTAGATATGACACCTAAAGCACAAGCAAAAACAACAAAAAAAGAAAGTTGGACTTCATCAAAACAAAAAACCTTTGTGTATCAAAAGATACTATCAAGGGAGGAAAAAAACAGTCTAGAGATTGGAAGAATACATTTGCAAGCCATGTATCAAAAAGGGCATAATATCCAGAATATATATATATATATATATATATATATATATATATATATATCTTAAAATTCAACAATAAAAAGAAAAATATCTCGATTTAAAAATGGGTGAAGAATTTGAAAAGACGGTCCTCCAAATATACAAGTGGCCAATAAATACATGAAAAGGTGATCAACATCATTAGTCATCAGGAAAATGCATCATAATGAGATATCACTTCACACTCAGTAGGAGGGCTAGAATTTTTTTTAAAAAAAGGAAAATAACAAGTGTCCACAAAGACAAAGAAATCGGAACCCAAATTCATTGCTGGTGGGGATGTAAACTGGTGCAGTTTCTCAAAAATTTCAAGTTACCAAATGACTCAGTAATTCCACTCTTAGGTATATACTCAAGAGAAATGAAAACATATGTTCATTCAAAAATTTGTATGTGAATGCTCACAGCAGTGTTATTCATAATAACCAGAAGGTGGAAACACTCCAAATGCTTATCCGCTGATCATTGGATAAAAACTAAATGTCGTATAGGCAGACAATGGAATATGATCATAAATAAACCTTGAGAACACTATGCTAAGTGAAAGAAGTCAGACACAAAAGTCCGCATATCGTATGAGTCTATTAATGAAATATACAGAATAAGCAAATCCACAGTGACAGAAAGTTGATTAGTGGGGACAGGAAAATGGGAGTGACTGCTAAAGGGTATGGGTTTCTTGAGAGCATAACGAAAATGTTCTAGAATTAGATGATGGGGATGGTTGTACAACCTTGTAAATATACTAAAAACCACTTAAAATGATAATTTTATGATCCCTGAATGTTATCTTAGTGTAAAGAAAAGAAAAAGACAAATTAACCTTATGCAATTAGTTAACTTTGGCTTCTAATTCAGACGTATACATCAAACATACATATGCAAAAAGAATTTAGAAAAGAACTTAGAGAATGTGAAAATGGCCTGGGTGTAAGATGACTTAATTTTCTTGGATTCGCTAATGACACTGAAATTGCATTTTAAAAACTCCTTTGTTTTAGATAAAGTATTTAGAGGTGAAATCATGTATCAGCGATTTGCTTGAAAACTGTCCACCTCAAAAGAGTTGACAAAACGTTGACAATTGTTCAATCTGCGTAATGGGTACATGGAGATTCATGATATTATCATTCTCTTTTTGCTTGTACAAAAATTCCAAGATGATTTTTTTTGGACTGAATTGTTACCGCTTCCCCTGCAAATGAAGGAGGCCTGGCAACACGGAGCCCATGCTCTCTGTGACCACACTCAGTGGGAGCTGAACGGCGGCAGCCCCCTTAGATTGAGGATGGGCCCCAGGGTCTAGGGCTCCTTACCTGCTGCAGCTCGAACTCAGTGGAGAATCGTCGGGTCACTCCCCGGATGAGGTTGGAGAAGGAGAAGGAGCCACCACCGTAACTGCAGGAAGCAGGACAGAGAGAGAGATGAACTGTGAGGCGTGCGGAACTAATGCTCAGTGAGTGACTGGCAGGCAACTCTATATATCCTCACAACTACCCTGTGATTGGCCCCATCTTATAGATGACATGAAATGACACAACCAAAGGGACACCCCTAGGGACCTGAACACAGGTTTTGTTATAGTGTCCTTGCTCCCACCTCTTCAGAGATCACTGCCCCCAGCCAGACTTTCTTTCCCCCAGTGGGAAAAGGGATGGCCCGTAGCCCACCTGGTTTTTCAATTCCTGCCCCCACCTGACCTCGAGCTGGGTTGATTTTTGACCACTCCTATGCAGTGCTCACCGCCCACTCCCAACCCTGCAGTGTACAGTGCACACGGACCACCCCTAGGGCACCCCTGACATGCTCTTAGCAGACTCACTCCTGAAAGAGCTTCTTCCAGTTGCTCTGGATAAAGTCCCAGGCCAGAGATTGCCCGATAACGTTGCTGGAGATGCTGATGATAGTGGAAGTGGCGTCCTGTTTCCGGATCAAGTCAGGGTTCAGGGTGTAACTCAGGTACCTGAGAGGGCAGGATGCCGTGTTAATGACCGCTTCCAAGGGCTGCAGTCAGATAATTCGACAGAGAACCGGGGCTGGCAAAGGAACCCTCCATCTCTCCTGCATCCTTTCCACATCCCTTCACCATGCTGAGGGCTGAAGACTCCTTGGTTCTGCCTCCCTCATATATAGAACACTGAGTCCCTTATGTAGGGTCACTGGCTATGCCAGGTGTCATGGACCTGATGCTAGACAAATATCTGACAGTGAATGAAGGAAAGGAGAATACTCGAGCCATGAGCCCTCTACCAGGCAGGGTGGCCACTCCTGTCTTTGATATTGAGGATGGCCATGCTTTACAGAAGATGGTGCATGAGGCACACATTGGAAGCCAGGAGCCCTCATCAAGGGCGTGGGGGTGCCCAGCTGGACATCCAGCAGGACTGAGGACCAGCTGCGCCACAGCCCTTGACAGAGAGGGCAACTGAGTTAATGTCAAGTAAAGGCTGAGAGGCGACAGCAGTTAAAAGCATGGGACGTGGCCCAGACCCCTGTTCAGATCTTGGCTCTGGGAGTCCTCAAAGCTTCCGGACTTGGGCACATGGCTCTGCTTCTCCGAGCCTCAGTGCTTTGACCCATAAATGGGAGTGCTGCGCTGTGCGTGTGGGTCAGTGAGGACCCCACGAACAGGAGTGTGAAGGCGCCTGGGAGGCTGCTTCTTTGTCCCACACCTTGAGATCCCTCCCGGTCCCCGGTGCGGAGGGGACCTCATCCAGCACCGCTGGCTGGTCCCCCTCACCTGTTCAGAATCCAGACCTCCTTGCTGCAGGCCAGGGCTGTTCGGAGCTTGTCAGCTTCATTTACCAGTGTGGCATTTTGGAACTGCCCCCAGGCGAAGTTCCACTCATCCTCACCACCCTGAGCGATGGCATTGCAGTAGACAGTGGACCGCAAGTTGGGGTGGATCCTGGCACGGGATGAGGGTGTCAGAGATGGAGGAGCAGGGATGGTCGGACCAGGGTCTGATGAGAACAGGGCTGTGGGCTTGAGGGCCAGATGAAGACTGGGGAGGAGCAGGGGACACACTCACGGGTTATTATCGGGGTTTTCCATCCACTGGGAGAAAAGGTTCGAGACCAGCTCCTTGCACTCAGGAAGCCCACTAGAGCAGGCGGTGCTGATGGCGTTAATCTCGTTGTACCTGCCCCCGGGGTAACACTTGGTCAGCTGCCTGGCCCAGTCTCTAGCAAAAAGCCCCTGGGCTGTCACACAAATCCACGCAGAGAGGCTGGGCTGGGTTGCTCAGGCTGCAGCCCACACTGCCCACTTTGTGCCTTGGGCAGCCTGGGGACCCAGAAGAGCTGGCACAGGGTCCAGCCTCAGTTTCAACACTTACAATCTGAATGACCAAATCTGTGAAAGGACCTTGGAGTTTGGTTTGGTCCTTTATGTAAGGAGGCCAGATGGGCCCGCAGGCCACGCACAGCCTCTGACAGGGCCCTCTGCTCCTAGGTGGGGGTCACAGCCTGCCTGGCGGTCCTAGTCAGGTCAGAAATTGGGAGCTCCAAAGGGAAACACAGCTGGGGCGTTGCTCTGGATTCCCGGGTCAGGGTGGCAGGGCCCCCCATGACCTCCAGACCCAGGAGGTCACACTCACTGGTCCATCAGGTTTTCTGGGCGCTGAGTCCACGTCTTGGTGACATTTTTGAAATGTTGAAAGAGGGGCGTGACCTGCTTCTTCAGGTAGCTCTGGGAAAAAGAAATTTATAGCTTCAAAGGGGAGATTCAAGCCTGACCTGCCTGGAGCCCCATGGGGCCCGTGATGTGGGTGGGCAGGTACAGTAAGGACTTAACAGTCACAGGGACAAAGAGTCATGGGGCCTTGCCCAAGGCCAAACAGCGCTCACAGGGGCCAGCACTAGTCTGGGTTTCAGATGGCTGATCTAAAGTTCTTTCTCCTCAAAGCCTCAGCAGTTTTAACGTTCTAAATGTCACCTTTTCTTAATATAGGACTGAGTCCCACCACCTCCCACCGCCTGATGGTAAGCCTTCAATGTTTATTGTTGGGAATTTAGAAAACACAGAAAAACACATGCAGAAAATACAAACCACCCAGGAGCTTACCCAAACTATGATTTCCAAATCGGTGTGTTTCCCCCTTCCTGCTTCTTTTCTACCTATAGCAGCATGTCTACAATTCTTCATGCTGTATTCTTCGCCTGGCATTGTAACATAAGCTCCACCCCATGTTATCAAAACCCTTTGTAGATTCTGGTTCAACACGGTAGGTAGATCGGTAGATCGGCCGGTAGATCGGCCGTCATATGTGTCAGCCAGAATCCACATCCAAACGTAAATAAGCCCCCAAGAATAAAGAGACTAGGAAAGGAAGGAACAGTGAGTGAGCGAGGCATCCGCATGGTTTAGGAGCTGGGACGCAGACAGGGAGATGTAACAGGCTTGGCAAGTGGGAGAGTCTGCGACAGGGAACCTGCCTGCTGAGGCGAGGAGGAGACAGGAAGGAGGCTTGCTGTGGCAGGCTTGGCGTTAGAGGGATGGGTCCATGGGGGACAAGAGTGAGGCAGGGGCTGCAGACACCACGACCCAGGCCACATCTGCAGGAGGAACGAAGCTCCCAGCCCTCACTTCCCCCCTTGCAGCAGGCTGTATCCCTCCCACCTCCGCCCTGGGCAAGGCTTAATCAGAGGGGCTCAGAACTGGCGGTCACCAGACACAGTGAGAGGGCGGCTGCACTGCAGTGGGGACCCCAGAGATGGCAGTTTGTGTACTGAATGCAGGTGCCCCAGTTATCTTCCAGAGGGCACCGCCGGCCTCACTGCCCAAGACGGAGGATCACGCTCTGAAGACTGAATGGTCTCAAGGCAACACACTCACAGATGCTGATTTTAGAGGGTCCCCATGAGGAGTCACTTGGCTACCCAGTCGCCCCACAATGAGGCCCACAGGTGATAAACCCGACCTTTCCACAAAACTTCCAATCACTTTTTACCGCCTCACTCTCAAATCCTAAGGTGCAGCTCAGCCTCCAACTTTGAAAGAGGTGATCAAAACCAATGGAAGACTCAGAGGAAACAAGTCGAAGGAAGAAAAAGAAAACATTGAAAAATGCTGTGATGAAAATACGCCAAGAGTCCACCGAAGACACTGCACGGATGCTGGAGCTCGGAATGGCCCTCGGAAGTTTAAAAATGTGAGAGAAGAAATGGACACAAGCGGCCAAGGACAGAACAAAACGCCGAGACTCTGGAAAACGGAAGAGAGAAAGCGAGGGGCCAGTGCAGGAGCAGTAAGCTGGATGAACAGGGGTCCCAGAAAGAGATGACCTTCAAAAAAGGGACGGGAGAGAGCAAGTTTAATCTGAAAATGTCCAGGCTGAAAGAGCGGAAGGATGAGAAAGGCCCACCAAGACTGAGAGGCACCCATAAGCTTCCAGAAGAAGAAACTGGCCACATTCAAAGAACTGGAAACGAGAAAGGCCCTGGGCTTCTCAGTGGCAACACAAGAGGCTGGACCTCAGTGGAGCAAGACCTGATGTTTTCTGAGGAATCGTTTCCAACCTAGAAACTTCTAAACCCAGGTAAGTTCTCAATCCAGTGTAAAGGTGGAGTAAAGACGTTTTGAACAATCTGCTCAGAACATCCACCTCTGAGGAGCCCTTTCTCAAACACTCCTGGAAGACACGCTCCATTATGAGGAAGAAAGCACCAGGGAAGAATTCATGGGCTCCAGGAACAGGAGAGCCTCCCAGCATGGGAGCTGAGTGAGGTTCTGGGAAAAAGCAGGGTTGCCTCCAGGAAAACGCAAAACTGCTGTATTATCTGACACCTTTCTATAAGATGGGGGAAAAAAGAACACATAAACATACTGCTCTACGAGAATGTTAGTTAAATAATCACAACAAAGTAAATGCTAAATACTGAGTTGACCCAATATTGTGATCGAACCACATAGGACGATGGGATGAACCCGAGGTAGGTAGGTTAATGAGTTACAATGAATTAAACTCATTAGTCATAGTATCTCATCTTCCATGATAGAAAATTAATACTGTGAAAAGTCTTTAATAACAAACGATCTCTTCAAGTATGATCTAATGGCTATATAACATTCAATCAAATGGATAGCCTAGTTAATGAATCCCCTAGTATCAGACATTTCAGTGTTTTTGGTTCTTTGGTCTTTTTACAAACCGCACCGCAATGAACATTCTGGATCCAGCTTTTCCCTGTTCTCCTCGGTAGGAGCCCCAGTGCCCCATGCTTCAACGTCGTTACCACCTGCATCTCCCTCCTCTTCTGCCCTGTGGGCAGATGAGGCAGGTACAGGCCTGCTCATTTCACAGAGGGGTCACCAGGGCTGAGTAGGGTTACCCAGGGCCACAGAGCTGAAAAAGGACATACCTCCTGCCACGCAGCACAGGGCCCTGTGCCTTCTGAGTGCTAACCTACAAATCATCAAATCTGTGTCTTTTCCTTGCTCTGCCCAATCTGCTCACCTTCTCGGCCCCGCTGCCTTCACTTCTAATCCCTCCTGCTCTCACCACTCTGCCAAGCCTACTCTCACAAAGGACCCAGTGTTGCGTCCGCCCGGAGGGTTTCGCCACTCCAGGCAGTATTTCCACGAACTTCCTAATGGTGCAATTTCAGGCATGGGGCGAATCGGTCTCATGCCCTGCCAGCCACGCCCACTGTACCTGCAAGGGGCCGTAGACCTCGGAGCGGTCGAACATGAGCTTGAAGTAGCTCAGGCTGCTCAGGGCAGCCTGCCAAGGCATGTATTCTGTCTCTTTGATCAGGAAGAGGGTGTTGTTCAGCGCCAGGGTGACAGAGACAATGTGGGCACTGAGGAACAAACAGAGGGGCTCAAGTAAGCACCCCTGCCCATTCTGCCCCTCTGTGGGAACCCCATCCCCATCCTGGAGCCTGAGGTCCCAGAGCCCCAACTGAGCCAGCCCTAGAGTTCACCAGGGGTGGAGGGGGCATGGATGCTGGGTGGTGCCACTAACAAGGCCAACTCAGGCTCTGCTCTCACCCATTGCTGGTCACAATCACCTGGTTATTATCCCCATTTTATATATGAGGAAACTGAGGCTCAGAGAGGTGAAGTGACTTGCCTAAGGCTACACAGCTCATAAGAGACAGAGCTTAGATGGAAAAGGACAAAAAGCCTGTGCTCTTTCCTCAGCATACCTACACTCTGATCTGCTTGGCCCTCTGGGCCCTTCTCCCTCCCACTCCTCAAGCTGTCTGTGCACATTTTGTTCATAAATGCCCATGTCTATGGGTGACATCGCTCACATCAGAGCTAAGAACAGTAAGTACTCAATACGTTTATCGATGCCGTTTGTCACCGATCCCGTGCATCCCAGACTTTAACACCTAGCACAGCAGCCTGGTACAGTTAGCCCTCAGGAGAAGCTTGGTGCCATGGAATACAGCATGGTTTTGGAACTGGACAGGCCTGAGTCTGGCTGTCTTAGACCATGTGGCCTCAGGTGAGGTACACAAACTCTGAGTCTCAGATTCCTCATCTGGGACATGGGGCTGTACCGCTAACAATCTCCAGGGAGGACAGGGTGAGGGAGGGGTGCGCAGAGTATGGGGAGCCCCTGCACTGTCCCTGGCACACAGCGAGGACAACTGATTCTCACTATGGAAATGGACTTGCTGAAGTCACCAGCCCTTCCCGGCAGGGCCAGTTTGGGCCTGAGAAGGAAGGGTATACTCACCTGGCCAGGTCGAAGGCATCATGGATGACCTGAGCCCGATTGATGACAGGGATGGCCTAGAAGGCAACAGAGTGTGTAACCTCAGTGTGTGTCCTTGGGCTAGGCCTGGGATGGGGGACGGGGTAGTGGTGACAGACACCCACCGACAGGTTTGTCTGCAGCTGAGTCTGAATCTTCTTCCAGTTGTCTTCGTCGTAGTTCACCTGGTAATAGCCCATCACATTGAGGTTCAATAGGACCCACTCGTCAGCCGTGGTTTTGAACAGATCACTCTGGGCTGTGGGGAGAGACCAGAGCTGGGGCAGGGCTGCTCAGAGGACCACAGGCCTTGGCCCTCCTCTCTCCAGACCTCACCAGAGCAGCCTCCATGCAGCGTGACACCAGGCAGTGTGCAAGCCTCTGGAGTGATGCCAAAGAGAGGGGAAGAAAAGGGAGCCAGGCAAGGCTCTGCCTCTGGCTGGCCAGTGACCTCAGACAGAGCACATGTTGTGTCTGAACCTCAGTGCCTCTCGCAGGCTCCATGTGGCCAGGCCAGTGCCAGCTGCCTGGACATCTCTACCCACACGCCCCAGGCCACTCAGGCTCAACTCCCCAGGCTGCTGCCCCTCCTCTGCTTCCTCCTCTCTCTCAGCTTGCAACAGCCCCGTAACACCCCAGTCACCGGGTGGGAAGTCCAGGCAACCTTCCCACTCAGTCAGCCCCCAAGAGCTGCCGCCCCTTCCCTGGGATGAATGCTCCTCCTCCCTGCTCTCCCTTCCACCCTTTCCCCTGGCAGCCGGAAAGGAACCTTGCATACCTGCAGGTCAGACGCAGTGGTCTGCCCACTTCCCACCTGCCCCAGCTCTCCTGGCCCAAGGACATGGCCACTGTCTCCTGTAGCCTGCAGGGACCTCTACTCAGCCCCCACGCTCTCTCCTGCCTCTATGCCTTGCACTTGCTATTCCCACTGCCCGGGATACTCTTCTCTGCCACCATTAGCCTAACTAATTGCTACTTATCCTGGACTCAGCTCAGCCCCTCCAGGAATCTCCCTTATTCCTGGCTCCCTTGCCCCAGTTGCCCAGAGGCTACCCACGCCTGTTAAAGCACTTGGCACAGCTCTAGAAAGTTTTAACTGCTTGTCTTCCTTCCTTCCGTCTGCAGCCTTGGCTTAGGTAGAGGCGACTCGCCCTGACCTTGGTTTCCTCAGTGCCTGGCAGAGTAGGACTGCTCGTACCATGTGCCAGGCACTGTTTTAAACACGTTGCGTGGACCGTCTCCTTTAATCCTCACGCAAATCAGTGGGGTAGATGTTCTTAGCCTCATCGCACAGATGAAACGATGGAGCCCAGGAGGGCTGGTAACTTGCCCAGGGCTGGGTGGAAGAAGAGTAGGGACCAAAGAAGGCAGCTCCACTTGGTGAATAAAATGATGACGGAAGCCCAGAGAGGGCTGCTGTGACCCCCAGGACGTGGGCCACGGGCTGGGAGTGTGGGCCGGGGGCTGCTGTCCACCAGGGCAAGGCTGGGTTACCTTCTTTGGTGTCCTCCAGCCAGTAGCTGTCCTGCTCTACGCCATTTCTGATGGATGCGATGGGAACGATCCACAGGTAGCTGCAACAAGAGGCCCAGAGGCCGGGTGGTGAGAGATGGAGGCTCTTGACCACTGTCGGCAAAGAGCAGCCCTGCAGGGTCCCACTTTCTGCCCTACTCTGACACCAAGCACCCCCATCTTCTTGGCCCAAGAGAGAGAGCCTGTCTACAGCCACCAGGGCTGGAACCATAGCAGGCCAGGCCCTGACATGGTCAGGGGACCCCAGAGAAAGTGTCCCTCAGAACCATCACTAGGATGCTTGCCACGGTGACCCTGTCTGCTTACTTGAACTCTGAGGGGCGGGTAACGTTGGACTCGGGGTCAAGGAGGAAGTGCTTCTGGGAGATGGACCCTGTCTTGGTGTCCAAGGTGATGAGTGGAAAGCCCATCTGCAGGATCCAGCGGTCCATGATGTCACGCACAGTGGTGGGCAGCTTGACGGACGTCTGATTGTCTACCGCCTTGGAAACAGTGACATGGTACGGCCGTCAGCAAACTGCCACCCCTCACCGCACTCAGGGCCGCTCCTGCAGCCCCTGGCCTCTCCTTGGTGGTGTCACTTGCTGGGAGGCAACGGAGGAGCATTGGGCTGAAGGACAGGAGTTGGAGCCCAGCCCAGTTCTGCCTTTCCTCAGCTGCCCAGTGCTGGATGAGCAAGAACTTCCTGGCTTCTGGTTTGTTCCTTATCAAGTAAGCGAAGCTACGTAGCCCCTCATTCTGTGGCCCACCCAGAGGTGGGTATGTGTCAGGGAGAGGGGCCCAGGCTGCCTATGGCTCAGCCTAACAATGCTGGGAGGATGAAAAGGGAGAGAAGATAGGTGTCGCAGGCAGGGAGAAGGCTGTGGGCACCCAGACGGAGGTCTGGGGACAGGTTTAGAGTGGTCGTATTAGGTCTTCTTAGGTCTTTTTTCATCTTTTTTTCATGCATGCACATTCCTTTTGTAAAAAAAAAAAAAAAAAAAAAAAAAAAAAACCCGAAACCCCCAACAACATCTATTAATAACTGAGAAAATAAAAACAGGGCAAGAAAGTAGGCAGAAGAGCATGTCATAGGGTATAGGCTGAGTGGGAAGGGGAGCTCTGGGGTGAAGCTAGAGGGGCGCCCAGCATGAAGGAGGGCTCAGCTTTACTGGACAGGAGGAGAGGGAAAATGAGGCGGGGCAAGCAAGACAGTAACAGTGGAGGGGAGGGACCGAGGCAATGAGATGCCATATGTCAGTTGGCTGTGGCTGGAGGAGGAGGTGGACCAGGCTCATGGAAATTGGATCTTGGGCTAGAGACCAGTCAGGAGGGTATACTGGAGTCCAGCTGTGACTCTGACAAAGCCCTGGGTCTCCTTTCCCTGGTCAGACTGGCCATGGAGCATGGACATCGGGGGACTGGAGGAGCAGCGGTGGTAGTGGGGGAGCACCTGGCAGGGAAGTCTGGAGCTTGGGCTTCCAGAGGGGTCACCTGGGCTAAGCAGGGCCTCAGGGAAGGGGTGGGAGCAGCTGTGAGAAAGAGGAAGAGATGGGGAACATGGGCGTAGGCAGACTCCAGCCCTAGCGGAGGCAGGGAGGGGAGGCAGGGGGGTGAGGTGTGGTCAGAGGGTCTGCCCTTCAGACAGGGGCTGCTCGGAGTCTCAGCAGACAGGACTGCACGGTGGGACCACACGGGAGGGTTGGAGTTTGTGCTGAGGAAGCTGGTGTGCAAAGTCATGCCTGTGAGGAGCCAGGAGGGCACAGGGCAGCCAAGAGAGCTGAGCAGGTTCAGTGACTGGCTCCAAAGTTTCAGGCAGAGAAGGGCCTCGGCGTGGGAACTGTGGGGGCCTGTGTGCTCAGCACTAAGGAGAGGGGACTCCTCAGCTCCCAACACAAAGCTTACTATAGCATGACACAAGCCACCTGCTGGGGTCTTGACCCACAGTCTGTCATACCACCACCACCTTTAAGGAGCCATCATGGTGGCCATTTTACAGATGGCCAACCAAGGCTCCAAGTGGTCTGCCCGGGCTGGCAAGTAGTGAAGCTGGGCACGTTCTCACACACATGTGCTGCCCCCAGGGACTTCTAGCAACGCAAGACCCCAAGGGAATGGCTTTAGAGGGGGCTGGCTAGAACTTACTTTCTGCAGGTGCTCCCACAAGTCCAGGTAGGTGGTGCTCTGGTAGGCAAAGGTATGGAGATAGGACTGTGGAAAGACAGGACACAGTGAGGGCAGAGCTGGTGGCCCCCAGGCTCTACCACTCAACCTCTGTGCCTCTATGGTAGGCCAGGGCTCGGGGACAAGGGGCAGGGGCTGGAGGAAGCTCCCCACCCCTCCCCCACACAACCAATGGCTGGCCAAGTGCACTCACCGCCAGGCCCTCCTTGAACAGGTCCTCAGTCAGGAAGTTGGAGAGCATCCTGAGGACCGAGGCTCCCTGGGGGAGGTGGGAGGGCAGGGGCTCAGAAGACTGTGCTGAGCCAGCAGGATCCTGTGACACCACTGAGCTGGGACAAGTGAGCCCGAAGGCCCAGCTGCGGTGAGGCCCCTTGGAGCTAAGCCCCCACCTCCCTCCTT
The DNA here is from genome assembly GCF_014176215.1 of Rousettus aegyptiacus. Taxonomy (NCBI): domain Eukaryota; kingdom Metazoa; phylum Chordata; class Mammalia; order Chiroptera; family Pteropodidae; genus Rousettus; species Rousettus aegyptiacus. The sequence goes on along the minus strand of NW_023416289.1, from coordinate 51,896,410 downwards.
ATGGTCCCCACTGTCTTGGGAGCAACGGGGAAGCTGGGGTGGCACCTTGCTATAAGAGATGGAGTCGAACATCTCGCTGATCTGGGCTGGTGTGTTGACCTCCTGGGCAGGGGTGGACAGCGGGTGGGAGGAGGCCAGAGCGTCCGTGGCCATCACACTGTACATGTCATTCAGCACCATGAGGTCTTTCTGAAAATCCCCAGCGGCCATCAGTGGACTGCCTTGGGAGGGGTGACCCAGGTCTCCCCCCGTCCCAGCCCCCACCCCAGACTCCAGGGCCTCTGCACAGATGGCTCACCAGGTTCCAGGTGGGTTCTGCGTAGTCAGCACCCAGGTACTCTACGTAGGAGGCGAAGCCTTCGTTCAGCCACAGGTCATTCCACCAGGCTACAGTAACCAGGTTCCCAAACCACTGTGGGGAAGCAGGGATCAGCCTGGTCAGCTACTCTAGCCTTGCGGTCACTCCCAGCACCTAGAGTGACCCTTCATGAGTGTTCCCACGTCCCGGGCCCAGGCTCAGAACTTTTCTGACATCACCGTGATTGCCCCCCGCTACTCTGCCAGTGGGAAACATCCTCCGTTCTCAGCTGCCAAGGGCAGAGCCAGGTCCTATGCCATTGCCTCCCAGAGCCCCCGATCCTTTCTCTGCGTGGATGCAAGCCTACCTGGTGGGCGAGCTCATGAGCAATGACGGTGACCACCCGTTCCTTGTTGCTGGTGGAGGAGGAAAGCGGGTCAAACAGCAGAGAGTTCTCCCGGTAGGTCACCAGCCCCCAGTTCTCCATGGCTCCAGCGTTGAAGTCAGGCAAGCCAATCTGGTCTGGGGAGGCCAGGAGGTTGGCAGGATGGCCTCCGGGTGTGGGTCCCCCTGCGCGGCCCCCCACCACAAGGCCCCTCACTCACCGGATTTTTCGAGTGGGTAGGGTGTGTCATAATGTTGGGCGAAGAAGTTTAGGATGGGGCCTGTCACGTTCAGGGCATAAAGGCCTTGATTCTCCTTGGTTGCACTAGGCCGCGACCAGATCCGGATCTACAAAGAGGACAGAGGTAGGCTAGGGGCGCCTCTCAGGTCTTGGTGCAGGTGCGCCAAGTCCCAGGGCCTGGACGAGGTTACATGGGAGGCCTGGTTCAGCAGAAGAGAGGGCTGGGGTCTCTGAGGGGCTTTAAGTCCTATGGAGGAGACTTTGGGGAATAACAATCACAGCCACTGTCCATCTGGCACCCACAGGTTGGCAACTCCCTTCATGAGGAGGGACCCATTTTTCAGATGCAGGGACTGAGGGTCCCAGAACTTGCCCATGATGACTCAGAGCTGAGATTCAAAAACTAGCCTAACAACTCCGTGGCTGGGACAGGGATGAGGATAAAAGGAACGTTTCTCGGGTACGGCCAATCCTTGGGAAGGACAGGTGGGCCCAGCTTCGTACCAGGACATCATTTTCTGCCGTCTCCTGCACACACGTAAACTCGCTAACGATGTAGGCCAGCAGGTATGTGGACATTACAGGCGTGGTGTGGAACTCAGTGACGTTCCAGGTGGGGTCTTCCGTAAGTGGGACACTGGGACCTGGACATGGAGCATTCAGGCATGTGGGCATGCACCCTCTCCCCTGCCCTGCACCCCAGCCCTGGGGTGCCGGCTTCCCAAGGCTGTGTGGCCCCAGAACGGACCCGCTCACCTTTGGGCAGCATGTTGGACAGGGCCGTGAGGTTACTGGGGTGAATGAGGGTGATGTTAAACGTGGCCTTCATGGCCGGCTCATCAAAACATGGAAAGGATTTCCGGGCATCTGTAGACTGCATCTGCGTCGTGGCCAACACCCTGCCAAACCAGGGTGTTAGACGGTGTGCCGGCAGAAATGCCTGCACCCGTAGCAGGAGTAGGAGGCCAAGGGGGGCTTTAGAGTGTGCAGGAAAAGCCTAGTCCCTTCCTTCCCGCCTCCCCCAGGCAGCCTCCTCCCAGAGCCAACAGGCCAGCTGGCTCTGGGAAATAGGAACTCCTGGACTCAGGGTCAAAATCCTGGCAGGCTCCGTCCCTGTATTAGCTGGGAGACCTTGGGCACATTTGTCTCCTCTGAGGCTCAGTTTTCCTATCTATCCAAGGGGGCACTTCTACCATTACCCCTGACTCCCTAATGTGGGGTGGGGAGGTGCTCGGGGAAAGGGTTTGTAGCCTTGGCAGCTGGTCCACCAGAGCTGTGGATGGAACACTGGGCCAGCTGAGGGCTCCAGATGGTTCCAAGGCATCAAACCCAAGCCCTTCCTCGGCCCCAGGCTCCAGCTCTGCCTCGGCACCAAGATCTGCCCCTACTGGGCAGACTCAGCTCCAACTTACTTTTTGACATTGCCGTCCAAGTACTCGCTGCGGTAGAAGCCTGCCAGGTCATCAGCCAACTCCCCCTCGAACACACTGTCCATCTCATACACACTTTCTGCCTCCAGCGAGCCCTTGAGGTGCACCACCAGGTACTCGGTGGTTTCTACCAGCTCAGTCCTGTCGATGGCGGGGGCCTGGGAGCTCCCCACACCCCGCAGGACCACCATGTGCCCTTGCGTGGTAGTGTAGTTGAGCTTCTTGCTATGGATGATGATGACATCGGTAGGCTCCTTGCAGATGAAGCGGACAGTGCTTGAGCCCTTGAAGATGTACAGTCCTTCCTCGTTGGGGGTGAGGTAAGGCCTCAGAGTCACCTGGTAGGACTCAGGCATCAGAGTCTGCGGGAGGCGGTATTGGTTCCACGCCTTGCTCTGGTCCAAGGTGGTGGCCACGGTGGTGGTGGTGGAAAGGCTGGTGGGGGCCTGGGAAGAGCTCTCGACATTCCTGTTCTTCTCCTGAGCATACACAATCGACAGAGCGATGATGGTGCACACGGCTGCCACACCTAGGAGGATGGCCAGGATGCCCAGGGACTTGGAAATGTAGAAGCCCTTGGCCATGGTGAGGGTGAGGAGGGAGCTCAGGGAGGCTCAGGGAAGGCAGGGAACAGAATGGCTTTGGGTCAGGCTTATATCCCAGAGAGGAGGAGCCCCAATGGCCTCAAACTGGGCAAAAATTAACCAGGGCTCAGACAGGCGAAGGTCACTGGACTGGACAGGGGCGTGCTCTGCCCAGGCTCTGGAGAAGAGATCCAGGAGCAGTCCACCTGCTGGGAGCAAACAGTGTCTGGTTACAGGCTGCAGGCTGCCCTGGAGCCTGACACACCCACTGACTGAGGGCTGAAAGTTACAGGGCAGGCTGCAGGCCCAGACGGTATGGGAGTGACCAGGTGCCACTGATCTGTGTTCACAATGCAACAGTGGGAATGGAAGGAGGAGGATTAAGGTTAGATCAGGGAAGGACTTCCCAGGACCAAAAGGTGGGAGACAAGGGGACAGTCGGTTTCTGGGTCAAGAACACACTGGGTCTCCCCTGCGGTCAGCTGCTGGAAGGATACTCGGCCCGGGCTCTGCGGTGACACGCTCCCAGCCTCCCCTGCACTCCTCCTGAGCAGGGGGAATCCCAGGTGCTCCCTCTTTCCCTTCTTGCCAAAACCTTTCTCCTCAATTATCAACTCACCAAGAAGAATAAACTGTTATATTGCCTTTTTAATAGAGGAGACTGGTGGCAGTGACCTTGGGCAGGTAGCTTTATCTGAGAACTCTTTTCTCATAAATAATAATAGCATTTACCTCTGAGGTTTGATGGACAGCTTTAATAGGAAAACATATTAAACACACAGTAGAGCCTAAAAATCATGCCCTCCTTTCTTACTTGGAGTTCACCTACTGATTCTTTTCCTATCCTTGGTAGAAATGAAGATATTGCTTATCATACTCAATAAAATATGTCCTTAGAGAAAAACGATGTCTCATCCACTAGTCCATTTTCTCAGACCTTGACACTACTCACTGACTCTCACCCCCACATCCAGCTCCCCGTTCCTCACTCTCACCACGTCCTTGGTCAAAGCCATGCTCACTGTTTATGTGGACACTGTTGTACCCTCATGGACGCCCCACTTCCACTCAGGCCCCTCAAACCTGTTCACAAATTGCATCATTATTTTCTACTTCTACTTGAAATCTTCCTTTGGTCTTGGAATCCAGACTAAATCTTCTAAAGGAACTGACAAGTTTAGGTGCTATCAGTCTGCCCACTGCCCAGCCTCATTCTCACCATACTCCCTCGTTTCGGTTCTCCAGCCATTCTGGCCTTTATTCAGCCCCGTCACCACAGGACCTTTGCACATACTGTTCCCTCTGCCTGGGTCATCTTCTTTCCCTTCTTGCCCTGGTTAATTCCTGTTCATCCTTCAAGTCTTTCTCAGAGAAGGTGCCTGACCTCCCTGACCAGGTCAAGCGCCTCCACTGGCACCACAAACCTCTTCTTCAGAGCCCTATCACTCAGCACGTTTCCATTTGATCTGTGTGGTTGATGACTTGAGTCCTACCTGTCTTATCAGTGGACTGGAGGCCCTGTGAGGGCAGGGCCTTGGCTGCTTCTGGCAAATGCCTGGTGCATAGCAGGTGCTCAATACACACTTGCTGAGTGAATGAACACATGTATGAATGGGCAAATGAATGAATGAGTCCATTCAGGAGTCTCGCCTTACTTAAGTCTTTCTAACCCATCTCCACTCCTGTCCCTGCCTTCCTGTTGCCCTGGGAGAACTATCTGCCCCCTTCTCTGAGCCCTTTCCCATTTGTGTCTCAGGGCTCATGTCCGTTTGCCCCATCGGCTTATCAGCACCTTGTGGATCTCATTCACCTGCCACTCCCTGCCCGGGGTTGGGCCTGCCACCCCTAACACGGTATGAAGGCTTGTCGAGTAAATATGTACATGAACTGGATGGCTGCATAGGTTAATTCATTTATGCATAAGTACAAGAGTGAATGACTGCCGCCTGTCATCTTGCCAGACGAGACCAGGGTCTGAGTGCTGGGTCTTCAGGGGAATCCTGGGTGCCCATCTTTCAGATGGAGGGTGCTCTGAGCCCCCAGCATTTACCCCTTTCTCTCTGGAGACCTGTCCCCAGTGCCCTGGTCTGGGCAGTGTGGACTTCCCACTGCAGTGACTGGCGGCCACCCATGTCAGGCCTGGGCTGATGGCTCAGGGGCACTAGTGGCAAGTCAAGTGCCCAGGGTGGGGCTGCAACTTGGGCATGGTGACAGAGGGAATGATGACACCCAATGGTGACATAGCATGTGCTCCCAGTTCCCTCCATCAGGGCTAGAATTTTCCAAAGGAGGCCATCTTTATAGAACCCCCGAAGGCTGGCACCCAGGACACAGCATTCCCCTGAATCACGGTTCATTTCACCATGTCCCTGACTAGGCCTGCAGCCCCCTCCTACTCTTGCAGCAGAAAGACCCACAAATCCGCTTGGCCTAATCCCTTCTCCAAACAAAGAAAGAGGCCCCGCCTGGCCCACAGTGGTCTCTTCCTGTTTGCTTTGGACACAGACCACGGCCCAGCTGCCTGGAATCTTTACTTTTGCAAAGGGCCTCTGGTCTTCAAAGCTGGCACAGCAGGCAGTCTACTGCCCTGTAATGAGAGGTCCCTGCTCTGGGCACAAGGCCAGCTCAGGCCAGGGGTGCAGAGAGGCGCATATGCCAAAGCCCCCACACCCGTAATACTGAAAAGGGCCACCTCCTTCAGCCCCCCGCTGAGGCACAAGCCTGACATCTCCACATGCCAGCAGGTAGTGGTGGCAGTGCTGCCCTTCCCTGGCACCCAACCCCGTTACTCGACCCCGTCACACATCTTGGCAGAGGGATCTTCCTCTCCTGCTCAAGCCTGCTCTCCAGCTCCTCACTGCCCATGGAATGAAACCTCAATTCTGCCTGGAGCCTCAAGACCTTCTATGAACTTGACCCTCTGGCTTCTATTTCCAATACCCACTGTGGCTTCGGCTGCTGGCATTTTCATATCTCTGTGCTTTCACTCATCCTGTTTTGGCTGCCAAGAATATCTTTCCTCTCCCTCCTGTCAAACTCCTACTCATCCTCCAAAACCCAGCTCAGATGTTGTCACTGCTTTCTCATGTATGGCAGCCCCTCTGTACTTCCCTGGCTTCTGGTTTATACCTCTATCACAGCACTTAGGAAAAGGCCATCTACATGCTCAAAGCCTCCTAAACCTAGGCACCACAGAGGGGAGGCTCTGTGACTTTGTATATCCCTCCATGCCTGGCACAAGTTAGAAGCTCAATAAATGTTGGCTAAGTAAACGATAATGTCTACAATCCTTTCCATGGCTGACAGGTCTGGCGTGATCCAGCCCCTACTGATACTCGGGTCTCATCTCAAGCCTGCCACCCATGTCACCCTCTCCCCTCTGCCCCACTGGCCTTTTTTGGTTCCTCAAACCCACCAGGCTCTTCCCCCCACCAGTGGCCTCACACAAGCTGCTCTTTGGGCCTGGAAAGCTTCTGTGTTTCCTCCACTCATGCTGGAGGCTCGCTTCAGTGATGCCGGCCCAGGACAGCCCCTCCAGCACCCCTGAGACTCTGAGCGCCATGAGGATAGTAGCCAACTCCCCAAACACCAGGGACACAGCCGGCAGGTAACACATGCTTGTGGAACAGACGTATCAACAAGAAAATGAGACGGTGGTGAAAGATGAAACAGCATGAACTCAGCCCCTTGATCCTCGGGACACATCCCCCCTCCCCGTCCTCCCGCCTCCTCAGGGTCCTAGATTGTACACACCAACTTTGTGAGTTTTGCTGTATCTGTGATCCCCCTGCATATGATTTACTTAATATTTTTCTTTAAATCAGTTCACTACTTACTCTCCTTCTGAGTAATAATGATCATGGCATCGTGGTTGAATGCGTTATATATATTTTTTCCAATATATGATTCAATTTGTGACTACTGATTTAAGAAGTATTCATCTAAAATCATCTTGTGTAGCCGCACCCATTTTGGAAATCACTGCTCCATTATGCATGATTCCGGGGGTGGCATCACCTGCAGGTTGTCTCTGGAGTGGGACTTTTCTGCAGGTGAAAAAAAATGTTTGGGTTCCTGTTTCTGTTCGTCTCTTAATAGGGAAGAAACCAAGAACCTCCAGCCCCATGTCAACCAAAACAGCCTTCCCATGGGTTTATACAATTCTGCCCTACCTATGTCTTGGTTCGGAGAACAAAAGTTCGTCTAAATTAGAAAAAAAAAAAAAAATTAAGGTTGACAATGATCATGCAAGAGAATGTTAAAGGCGGAGCCACATGTGCGGAAGACGTCAACTGAAAAAAGGCAGCTTTGTCTCAGATGTGGCGTTGCCCAATGTTCGAACATGAAAACATCAGTCCCCGGGGAGGGGCTGCGGTGGGGAGAGACGAGCACCAGAGGTCAGGCCAACTCCTGTGCGATCCAGGCCCCTCACTGATTGCTGGGTCCCCTGAGTAAGTGCTGCTCACCCTCACTCGGCACCGCTTCCACATCCTGTCAGCTGCAGGGCTGGCTGGGTTGAGAGCGAGGGGACAACCTGAAGCCCACAATTCTGCTCTGCAGGCGCAGTGAGTGGGGGGTGAGGACCAGGCTGGGGCCCACTTCAGGGTACACTCTGACCCCTCAGGCTCCTGGCCTTCTCCAGGCTTCTGAGGCCTCCGCCCACAGCTGCATGAGGCTGGGCCTGGGCCAGACCCCAGGGTGCTTCCTCTGGGAGCCTTGGACACTGTGCATCCTGTGAGAACCTCAGAAGGCTCCCTGATAGGAAGTCAGCGCCTGTTGTGGCCCCTTGAGCCCAAAGCAGGGGGGAAGGAACAGAGGGGCCCTTGTGGGGTTGGGCGGGGGGGGGGGGAAGGGGGAGGTACACCAGCAGTGTAGGAGCCATTCCAGGCTGCATTTCCTGCAGATCCTGATTATCCCCCAGGATAATCACCACCCTTTGGCAGCTGAGGAAACCAAGGCACAGAGAGGTTAAGTGGCTTGCCCAACGTCACACAGCTAGTTAGTGGTCAGTGGCAGGCTCTACAGGCTTAACTACACATGCTCCTAAAGCGTGTTCCCATATAACCCCCCTCCCCGCATCATCTACTGTGCAGTGCCCGGGAGGGTTAGAGGCCACCAGAGGAGACCCGCATCCTTTAGCATAACAACATGTGATAGCAAGTTACGAAAGGCAGATCTGTGTGGGGTGAAAGGTCAGACCATCTTTTAGGGAAACGGGGTCCCTTCTTCTGACTAGGCACAGTAAAGGGCATGGCACAGCAGTAGCTGATGCAAGGAATGGCTGAGAGAGTGGGAACGTGGTGGAAGCCAGCCTGGGCTTCTGAAAATGGGCTAAGAACGCCCTATCCCCAACCAGGACCGGGAGCTGGGGGTGGTTCTGGGAAGCGTGACTTCTTTTGAGCAGGGAGAACACCGAGGCTGGTACCAGACACAGGCCTGTGGAGGACCCTGGCTCTGTTTCCAAGGGTGCAGCGGGAGCTACTGTAGGGTCTCTGATGACAGACTCAGGCTGGGGGTGATCCCTGTTGGCCAGTGTGGATGACGGCATCAAGTGGCCTTGGTGTGAGCAGCAGGCCCGCCATCCATGCCATCCATCCCGGACTCTCGAGCAGCCCCCAGCAAGGAGTCCTGGATCTTCCATCAGTGCCACAGTCTAGAAACTAGGCCCAATCCTAACGCCACAGTCCCTTCCCACATAGAAACCCCTGACTCTCTCCTCAAAGTGCTTAGCAACGGAACTCTTGAAGCAAAGGGGCTGGAGACTTGGGTTGTGGGAGTGGCAAAAAGCTGGGCCCCACTGCCGGGAGGCTCTGGGGAAGCACAGGGTGGGTGGCTGCGCTGCCTCAGGCGGTTAAGCCTGCTTCCCCGTCCCTGAAGTGGGAGCAGCTCTCAGGCAGCTGCCTTCCACCCACAGTCCAGCCTGAGACTCCAGGACTCCACAGGGGGCTTAGCGGACTATGGCTGGACATGAGCTCAGATGCCAGCCCACTGCAAGAGAGGTAGGAGTCACTTGCCTTCCCCAGGCTCCGTGCCCCCAAGGGTAGGGGGCCAGTCTTCAGGTGCATTGGAGGCCCCTCCCCACTTTCTCTTTGCCATGTCCACATTCCTCCCCACCCTCACCTCACAGGTCTACTGTCCAGCCTCAAGAACAGATGACCTGAGGGCCCATCAGGTCCAAGACCCCAGTTTTACAGGTGCATATGCCAAAGCCTGGGAGCTCTGGGAGGTCATTTAGACACTAAGTCACAATTAGACCTCCGATCTGAGCCCAGGCCTCTGACCACCACCTAACAGGGCCTGGTTGCTGTGGTCCCCGGGCAGCGATAGCAGGAGGAGGGAGTTCAAATCACAAAACCCTAAGGCAGGGCTGATGTGCACCCCACACCCCGCCTGTTGCACTGCTGGGGTTTGGAGCTGCAGCATAAGAACCCCACTGGCCCTGTTTGGAGGACCCCTCGCCAGAATAAGGCAGGCTGCAGTGGGAACCTTGATTTGTCTCCTGCTGCCAGAGGAGTGCCCCACAATCCTGGAGCCTTGGTTCCCGGATGGGGAAGCCCCCATCCTGATAGGGAGGGTGCAAGGAGCCAGGGACAGCAGGATTTTAAAACTGGTTATTGAAAACAGGAGCGCCCTTTCCTCCTCTCCCAGGGGCTGGGGAGGGCTTTGAACAGAAGCAAAATTGCAGAGGTGAAGAAGAGGCCCCTGGGCCACTTCCTGCTGGCAGGGCTGTTTAGACCCCCAGGGATTTCCTTTCCTCTCCTGCTCCGCCCCACTCACTACAAGACTGAGCCTGCAGCAGTCACCTCGCCTGTACCTTTCGGCCCACCACCCAGCCGCAGACCCCACCAGTGAGTCTCCTCACCTTTCCTCCCCCAGAGTCTCCAGCAGTCCCCTCCCTGTCCTGGGGGCCACCTCTCCAGGTGGGAAGTCCCCTGCCCTGACTGGGCCATGAGATCTTACCGCAGGATCTTGGCCAAAGGAATTCTTGGCTCTCCCTGGGCCTCAGTGCGCCAGTCAAAGAAGGGGGCATCGGCAGCAGATATGGGGTGCCCTGCACACGCTGGTGTTGGATAACCCCCTCATTCTGGCCACAGCCCCCCAACCTCCTGCGACCCCTCCTCTGAGCCCCTCCACTGCGCTCCACTTGCCTTGGCGGCGGGAGCCTCCTCCTCTCGGGACAACCAGCCTCACTAGGCACCAGCACGGCCCCACGAGGACCTGACTCCTCCTTTCCCTGGCTTTTTAAAGGGAAGTAACCTGACCCGACCACTACTCCTCACGGCTTAACCCCTTCAGGCAGCTACAGCTGCGCCCAGACTCCCTCGCCTGCTGGCTGACCCCAGAGCCCCCAGGGATGGGGAGCCACCCCTGCCCCACCACAGCCAGCCCACAGGGCCCAGAGTCACTCTTTGGTTCCCGGTCTCCTGTGCCCCCGACTAAGTTCCCCTGTGGCCCAGCTCCAGGGCCCCGCCCCTCCACATCTGGACTGCATCTGCCACTGGGGGAGGGACACAGAACTTGGCCCTTGGGGTTGTAGGGGAGAGACCAAGGCATCCAGATCGCGCATCCTCCCCCCCACTCCAGGATGGGTGTTCCGGATAACTGAATCTTGACAGGAAATAATCTAACTCCCATGAATGTGGGGGCTCACCGGTCAGAAGGCAGAAAAGGTGCTGCCCTGCACCTAGCAAATAAAATGCTGGGAGGGAGCCGGGGCCAAGGGCTTCTCACCCACATTCCACTTCCAGAGGCAGGGCCCTCCTCTGAGCACCTTTCTCCTGAGCAGTGCCAGGTGGTATCAGTACTCCATTCCTGTGGCTGCTGTAACAAGTTAACATACATTCAGAACAACTGCACATTCCTTAAAGTTTTGTAAATCAAGTCCAAGATGGATCTCACTAGGCCACATTTAAAGGTGTCTGCCGGGCTTTCTTCTGGATGCCCAGGGAACGGCCGTTTTTGGCCCTTTCCAGCTTCTGGAGGCACCCACATCTCTTGGCTTGTGGCCCCTACCACTTCCGCAGCCCAGCAACAGCCTCTTCAGTCTTTCTGACATCACATCAGTCTGGCGCTAACTTTTCTCCTGCCTCTGCTTCACCGTTTTTCAAGGATTGTGATTACATCGTCCATTACACTTGGATAATACAAGAGAATACCTCAATTTTAAGGTTAGCTGATAGAATAGCAATTTAATTCTATCTACAACTTTAATTCCCCTTTGTGGGCATTATTCTGCCTACCATAATCTTCAAGATGCCTTCCAGACTCTCAGCTTTAGAAGCAAATTTAAGATCACCCAGACAAATCAGCTCTTCCTCACCATCAGAGATCTGTGGGACAAGGTTATCACTGCACTGAATGATCCAGGCCGGTTGCTTTATGATGGACTGCATTTATTATTCTTCATTTGTTCTTCCTTTGGAAACTATGTGTGGGCCAGGGTGCCTTCCATGAGCAGTCTTGCTTCCCCTTCCTCATTTGCTGCTGGGTTCTTAAAAGCCCGGCTGCACTTTATTGGAATATGGAATTGTGTGTAGGGTCAGAGTAAGCAGACTGAGTGAGACTCCAGCAACGATCTGAGGCCGTCCCTCTCTCCCTCCAGTATCATCTGGCCTGACCCCTCCTCCAGCATGTTTGACACAATCTCTTCTCTAGCTGCCATACCAAGGAAAGGCTCAGTCAAGCTAGGAGAGGAACTTCCCCCCTGGTTCCTGCCTCTCTGCCTTAGGCACTGAGGGCATTGGAGAGGAGTAAACATGCCAACTGGCAGAGTGCAGCCTGACCTTCTGGAGGGCAGTTTGAGGACACAACGTTACTTTAAGGAATTTAGTCTGGTGAAATAGAATATTTATGGAAAAGGCTTTTCACTGCATTATTATTTATAATTCAGGAAACTCAGATATAGCCTAAATGTTCAGCTATATAGATGATTGATTAAATTATGGTCTTCCCATATGATAAACTACTATCCTATCATGAAAAACAAATCATGTTTTCTAAGTACCCAATGAACCATGGAAGAATTGAAATGAAATCCTAGGGTGGGGAAGTCCTTTCTAAATATTTTACAAAACCTAAAGCCTAAAAAGAAAACAATGATACACTTTGCTACATAAGTCAAAAAACAAACAAACAAATTTTAAAATGGGAGAACATAGGTAAAGGGCTGATTTCTCTAATATATAAAGAGCTCCCACAAATCCTTTTAATATGAACTGAAAATGACTCGAAGGGGGAGAGAATGGGCAAAAGATATGAAGAAACAGTTAATGGATATGGGGGAATCAAATGGGCCTGTGAACATGTGAAAAGATGCTCAGTAACTCTTTAAAGACGACATGAAATTGTATCTCCAAAGAGACTATTTCTTCACTTATCAGATCAGCAGAGATTAAAAAAAAGTTTGGCAACATAGTATGTTTGCAAGGGTGGGAGGACAGAGGCACCCACTGACTCACCCTTGATGGAGCCATTCTAGGAATATTTACCAATCATATAAACACAGATCTGGTTTGACTCAGCACTTCCACTTCTAGAAATTTATCCTATAGATATCCTCACACAAAAGCAAAATGACGAGTTTTTAAGGCTTTTCAATGCCACATTGTCTGTAGCTGGAAAGAACCAAATGTCCACCAGTAGAGATGGGATAACTGAGCTCTTCTTGTATGTCTAGGCAATGAAATGTATGCACTGCTCTCTATGGAACGATCCCCAAGACATGTTAATAAAAGCCAGTGCAGATTTTCAATTTTAACTTTTAAGAGAAAAAGCACATAATTCACTACATAGGTGTATGATGACTCTAAAGATATCCAAGAAACTGGTAACACTGGTTACTTCACAGTAGGGAGCTAGGCAGTTAGAAATCGAGGTGGGAAACAGATTTTTCAATGTAGCCTTTTGTTCTTTTGAGGGTTGAACCATGTGAATATGCTGTTTATTTAAAGTGTAAATACAATTAAAAGTGAAAGACAAAAAGACTAGAGGATTAACTACATTATTATGTAACTATTTTAAAACTTTTTATTTAGGGATGAAATGACTTGCTATCTAGGGTTTGCTTTGAAATAATCCAGATGAGGTGGGGAAATCAGGTTTGGCTGCTCATTACGACATGATTTAAAATAGGGGAAAATTGGAAACAAGCTAATGTTCAGTAACTGGGGACTGATTAAATAAATTACGGTGCTTCATATGAAAAAATACTATGCTATTTAGAACATAATAAATCATGTTTTAGAAGTGCTAGAAGAATGTTTTGTTAATAATTGTGGAGAAGGACGTTCTAAGTATTGCACAAAGCACAGAAGCCACAAAAAGACTGAGAAATTTGACTGCACAAAAGGAAAAATCCCCGCATTGTGAAAACGACCACAATGACAAAAGGAAAATGGGGGGTGAGGGGTGGGAATTAGCCTTATAGTGATTACTGCTGGAGCACAGAGGTGGGTACAATGGGAATTCATTATACTGTTCTTATTATGTTTTCAAATGTCTGTTATGAAGAGTTAAACATCATTTAAGTATATACAAACTTCTTTATGGTAAAATACAACTATTACACTGGACTATATTTGCCACACATAATACAAAGAATACAGCAATGTTCAAAAAGGAGATTTTTAAAAATAAAGATGCCACAATTGGAAACCAGGCAAAGTATGAGACACCAAAATTCACAGAAGAGGAAATAAAAAAAAGCCAACTGACATATGAAAAGGTATTTGACCTTAGTCATATTCAGGAACACAATTTCAAAACAATGAGATGTCAGTTTTGCCTATGATACTGGCAAAGGTTTGGATGATTGATAATGTTTAGAGCTGGCCAGGATGTGGAGAACCAGCATTTTGAGATGCTCAGGGAACACTTGTGAACTGCTCTGACCGCTTGAGAAAGCAAAATGGCAAGACCTATTAAAAATTCAAATGCATACACCCTTTGAGGCAGTGACCTCGCATTGGGGAATTGATCCTAAACCCAGGGAAATCCAACTGGAACCTAAGGACGTACAGGAGGAAGTTTATTGCAGGATTTCTTGTTTAAAAAAAAACAAAAAAGAAAGAAAAGAAACAAAGAAACAAACAAAAGGCAAAGTATCCATCCACAGGAAACATTGCATAGGAATTAGAACAATTTAATTCTGTACACATTACCTTGGAATGATGTCCATAGTCTAGTTTCAAGTTTAAAAGCAAGTGCCAAAGTAATACATTTACTATGATCCTCCCCTCTTAAGAACTCTCTCAGTCAGTGCTTATACACTTGTATAGTGTCATGAGTGTTGGGACAGGGCAGGAATGCACATGCCAAATGGTGACCTAACTGGTCTCACTGAAGTTGACTTGATGCAGAGGGATGGGGAGGAGGCGGGGAGAGACTACCATTTTCGTCCTTAGACACTTATGTATTCATTAAATTGTTTGAACAAACATACTATTTTTATAGTCACCACCAAAACTATTACAATACTATTTTTAAAAGGAGACAAGAAAGCATTGGAGAAGGGCTAGATTATAGGGGCTGGACGCTGCCCTGTATCACCTGGGGCCCCTTGGTGACCCTGGCCGGCCCTGCTCCAGGTTGCTGGGCAGAGCTCTGGGGGGAATGCCAGATGTCAAGGTGGAGTGTGGACCAGAAGCTTGATGGCAAACTTTCCCTGAAGTCCCCTCTGCAAGCCAGAGTCCCTTGGTTAGGAAAAGGGGTCTTATACAGGGCTCCCTTCCTTGCCCCATGAGATCAGAAACTGTGGATGTGGGCAGGAGGGGTGGAGACTCACAGGCTCCTGAGCCTGGAGGATCCTGAGCACTGTGTCCTCACCTCTCATTGCCTGTTCCCTATACTCTTCCCTCTCCCTGGGGTGCAGTTTCTGAAAACTGAGCACCTACTATCAGTGTGTGATTCAGTTTTGAGGCCAGCATAGCCCCTGTCCAGGAGAGGGAAGGGTTATGGCTATACACTCACACACTGGGTTGGTCAAATCACTTAACGTTTAAGGAGCACACACCATCTGCAGACCAGAGCTCTTCTCTGTGCACATGGGTGGTTCCTGTCTTCCCGGTAAACAGCAGCAGGGATATCTGTACTGTTCCTCCTGTACTGTGCCCTGGTGCCTAGCACAGGGCTTGGCACCTATCAGTTGAACAAATGAACCAAGTTCCACACGACTGGCATAAGAGCCGGGAGGAACGCCACTCTACCTAGGGAGGGCAAGGGCAGGTCAGCCAACAGAGGGAAGTATTCGGGTGAGTCTTGAGGGTTGTGTGGAACAGGTAGACGACGAGTGACCCAAGCAGAAGGATCAACATATGCAACCGCAAGGGGGCCGGGTGCACGGTAGGGCAGTGGCTGGCGTGGGCCAGGGCTGCACACTAGAGCCCTGGATGCCATGCCAAGGAGTTTAGGCTCTATGGATACCAAGAAAAGGTCAGGGATGGAATCAAATATGCCTTTTAGAGGGAGCCTCTGGGGATGACTTGGGGACCAGCTTGGCAGGGATCAGAAGGGAGGCAGGGAGAGCAACTTGGAGGAAGCAGGCTCTCCAGAGGTGAAGGAACTCAGCAGTGGGCAGAGGTCTAGGGTTTTCAGGGAGGGTTGGTTAGGGGATATTTAGGAGGCTTGGGGACCAGGAGCTGGGGGCATAGTGGGAAGGACAGGAAGGGAACCGAACCAGAGCTGCTTCTTGGGCTGGAGAGGGTGGTTTTGAAGTCAGCACTTCCGGAAGCTGAGATTATTATTTTTTTAAATTTCATATTGCTGTTGTTTTCAAGAATTCAGTTTGGGTTTTATTATAAAATTGATTAAAAACACATTTTTTTGGGGAAAAAAAAAGGACAAAGAGCATCTTTTACAGCAAGCCATGCTGGTGAGGCAGGAAGTAAGATAGGGCCTGTTGATTTAAGCTGGGCCCAGACTGTCGAAGGGATAGAATGGAATGGACCCAGAGCCCAGTAGGAGACAGAGAGGTCCCTGAGATGGAGTGCCAGGGCAGGAAGGCAGAGTGAGTCCTGCACCCCTGGTTGGGGTCCCACCCCAGTGCTCCCTCAGCACCCACCCCAGTGTACTGACCTCAAGCCCTGGGAGACTTCCGAGGGCAGGGCAGGATGCTCAGGTGGTGACCGGCTTTGGAGTCAGAAAGGTGGCTTCCTGTCAGGGTCTGACACAAGCTGGGCAACCCAGAGCCTTCCCCTTCCACACCTGTAAGATGGAAGCAGGCCCCCAACGAGCTGCTGCGAGACTGAACGAACATGTGTGGACAGTTTACCAACTGGCCTGCAGGAAGGCCTCAGCAACGATACCTCCAGGAACTTTGTGTCTCTTTGACCAGCTTGGCACTGCTCAGGTCCCCTCCAGCCTCTCCGTGGGACATCAGCCTCTTTCCTCAGGAATCCTTAGCTTTGGGGTTTCCCCATCGGCCTCCTCAGCCACCCATCCCACGTTCCTTCTCAGAGACCTGCCATCACTTGAAAGAGCCCTTTTCTGGGTCCTCCTCCTGGACCCCAGCTCTGGAGGACTTGCCCACCTCCCTCCTGTAACCTTTTCCATCTGTTACTCTCTGCGGCCTTCCTTCTGTCCACCCAGCCTGAGCCCACCGAGGCCACCTGGCAGCTCAGCTCTGTAACAAAGTACCACAAACAGGGTGGCTTCAAAACAAAAGGAAGTTACCTTCCTGCCATTTGGAGGCAGGAAGCATAAAGTCAAGGTGCCAGCAGGGCCAGGCTCTAGGGCAGGATCCTTCAAGGGCTCCTCCGGCTCTTCTGGTTCCAGGTGGTCTTTGGTTTGTGGTTGCATCACTTCAAGCCCTGCGGTCATGGGGCCATCTTCTCTGTGTGCCTCTTATAAAGACACTTGTCACTGGATTTAGGGCTCATCTGAATACTTCAAGATGACCTCTTCCCCAGATCCTTAACTTCATTACATCAAATACTCTTTTTAAATAAGGTCACATTCACAGGTTCTGGGAGTTAGGATGTGGATGTATCTTTCTGGGGGCTACCATTCAACCCACTATACCCAGCAGGCCAAGGGGCCCTCCTGAGCCCCCTCAGCCTCTTCCAGGGCAGCCTCCATCCACTGACCTAAATTTAGGCACACATCCCAGCACCCCGCACCCGCACCACAGCCTCTAGCGTCAGAGAAAATCCTGTGTCCTTCCCACCTGCCCTTAGGGTCATACCTTCCCAACACCTGGGAGACCTGCTCCAACCTATCTTGCCTACCGAGGGCTTCCTCCTCTTGCTCTTTCTAGAATTCTCTTCTTTGAAACCCTAGATACTGAACAGTGTGGACTCTTCTCCCCTTCTCAGCCTCTCCACTCCCATCCCCCATGCATCCCACTGACCAGCAGAGCCCTCTGGCTGCGGCATTCCTAAAATTTCTCTTCAGCGCCCTCAGGAGGCTTGGGGGCTCCACCTGCCCCACTGGGCCCCAAGTGCTCCAAGCTGTCTTGGGAAGACACCTGCCAGCCCTGGGAGGTGAGTCATCCTCCTTCTGACACAGATCTGTATAAAACATAGTCCCCAAGACTGACCACAGAAGTGGGGGCCATAGGCCTGGTGGTCACCGAAGCCCATGCCAGGCTTCTGGGGGGCCTGCAGTCCACATCTGGGCAAAGGTTTCGGGAAAGGGTCAGGCCGGACTCCATGTCCAGCACTGGTACTTTTGGACGCAAGGCTTGGGTAGTATCCATTAAGGGTCAGGCTTTGTATCCTGGCTGCGACCATTGCCAGCTAAGCGACTCTGGGCAAGTTGCTTCTCTGTGCCTGTTTCCTCATCGACAGATAACAACGGCACTTTGCCTCTCAGGGTGGTGGTGAAGATTAGGTGAAGAGCTGGCTATTCTTTGATGAATGAACCGAGATGTGCTAACCCAGGAGGTCTCTTCTCAACTCCCACAAAACAGCTCAGAGGACTCTGTACCCCCAACACCAGCTCTGTCTACTGTGCAGATTTGAGGGCTGAGGACATGGGGTCCCTTCTAGCCTGGGAGGATTGTGGAGGGAGCCTGGTGGGGTGGGAAAGCCCAGACAGTGACAGGACAAGGTAACAACCTAATGTTTACTCAGTTCATACCAGGGCCAGGCACTATCCCAAGTGCTGCCACTTGGGACATGAGGCCCTCCTCAAGGGAAACCTGGGGATTGCAGGCTCAGAGGAAAAGCCACCTGTGAGGACGCATGGGAGCCAGAGATCACAGAGAAGCCAGGCTGTGGCCTTTCTGGGGCTGTGGGAGCCCGGAGCAGCTCAGGGGCTGCGCTGGGATTGGGCGTCGGCTGACGTAATGGGAAAGGGTTGTAACCCCAAGCGCTGAGGCTCAGGGAAGGGCCTGGCAGGGAGGGCTGGCTTTAGGCTGTCAACCTGTGCCAGGCGCAGCACGATGGCACGCAGTGTCATGGTGATGCTCGCCTGTTTGGCACAGAGTTTGGACCCAGAGATTTCCTTCCGATCCTGTAACATCGTGGTGAACTTTAAACAGTTGATGATTTGGTTGGCATTTCCCAGGGCCCAGGTAGGGCCCAGCTGGTGGAGAAGAGACAAGTAGAGGCTGGGAACCTCATGATGGGGAATTTCAGCAGAAAATGCCGCAGAGCCCCCAGTCCAGCATCTGAGATGCAACCATGTCCTCATGCACTGGTGCTGAGGGAGCAGGTCCAGATAAACCTCCCAGACACACAAAGTTTCAGAAAAGCTGGCTTAGCAGCTGGCAGTTCGAATCCAAGCTTGCCTCAGTTAGACAAGCACTTCTCAACAAGAGAGGACTATGTCCCACGCTATACATGTTGCAGTCTTCAGCCGACAGGTACCTCATGCCAGAGTGAGATTCGTGTAGCCTGTAGCCAGCTGGGGAGCCACCTTGGAGGCTTGGAGAGGGGTCTAGAAAAGGGGATCCACTGCAAAGTGCCCAGAACTGAGAGGCTAGAGGAAAGCTTCACTCCCAGGCTGGCCAGGCAAAGACCATGGTCTTCTGCAGTGGGAAGTGCCCTGGGCTGTGGCTCTCAGCCTCTAACTTTGCTACCAGCTTGTGAGGGTCCAGAGATGGGGTATTAGAGACCCCTTGTACCTCCCACTACAGTACCTGAGTTGGAGGAGGCGCATTGACTCCCTGAGCCACATGTGCAACCAATGAAAGCTATCTCAGCTACCCCCGGGATGGCGAAGGCCTGAACTGCAGCTCTCCCAGATGTGGCAGCCTCCTGGGTTCTTCCTCTGTTGGTTCAGGAGAGGCAAGGTTCTGATGGAAGAACCAACATGGACCATCAGGCACCCCCCCACCCCCTACCTGGTACCTCCACTCTGACCAGTCACTGCCTGAACCATGCTGATTAATATTTTGAAATCAGCTCAGGGAGGGACCACTCCAGGCCATTAACCTGTGCCAAGAAAAATTTCCGCAGTTAGGTCCTCGATCTCATCAGCAAGGAAGACAGCCTTCACTGTGCCCTCCTGAAGGCCCAAGGGATGCCTAGGGCACCGCTAGGAGGCAAGCGAGCACTCCTGTTTTCAAGTACTCTCAGGAGGCCAAGCTGATGTCAGAGTTGGAGAAACATGTTAAAGTTTGCTCTTGAGAAAGATACCATTTTTAGTGGGAAGTGTGGAATTCCCTACAGGACCCCAACTGTCAACCAGGCCTGCTTGGCCAGAGGCCCTCACCTGGCTGAGTCCTCGCACTGCACTGTGCCCACAGGACGTCTCGATTTCAGGCTTACTCTGGGAGAAGGGCGTCCCCGGCTGTGTTCCACACATTTCTGGTGGTACCAGTCATGAGTCTGCGCTTCTGTCTTCAAATTCATCATCAGGGAAGCTTCTCCCTCCAGACTCTACCACTTCACCTACAGCTTTGTCCAATAATGGCCTCTAGAGACGGGCATGGGACCCCACTGGTGGGGCCAGGCTAGCAGCCAGTGTCCTCATCCCGCTGCAGACCCACTCCTTTGAGACCCACCTGGTTCCCCCATCCCCTCAGCAACATACCGCTGTCTCCCCTTCTCGGCACCACCAACTTCTCCAGGCTTATTACATCTATGTCGACTCCATTTCCCTCTGCAAAAATCCCAATGACAACAGCATCCAATGTTTATGGAGCTCTTCTGTGACCTACATCAGTTCTCATTAGCCCCAACAACCCCCGAGGGAGCAGTTATCCTTTCATGGATGACACTGATATTCCAAAAACTGTGACTCACACTTGTATACAGCCACCTCGAGGTTTGGATTCATCCCATCACTTGGCCAGAACCAATCCTTCATTTCGCTGCCTCGCTTGGGGGGGCCTGGTGGGGACGACTGTAAGCCCAAGAGAGGTCCTCTCTTCTTAGTTCCCCAGTGCCTTGGCCTCTTGGCAGGGGCCCCTTCCTCTTGCACGTCCACCTTGACTTGAAGTCCCTCCACTGTCTAGGCTCTCCTCTCAATTCCCCTGCCCACAGGCTGGGTCCTCAATCCCTTCCTCTCATGCCGTGGCCTCGTCGCTCACCCCTACGGCTTTAACCATCTCTCTGGGATGAACACCCACTCCCTCCTGCCCACTCCCAGGTTCCCAGCAGGCGGGCAGACATCCCAGACGCCCTCAGGCAACTCCAACCTATGCATCCACATCCAGTCTCTGGATGTTTCTCTCTCCGAAACCATCTCCTTCTCTCTCAACACACACCACCCTCACTGGTCCTCTAGTCACTTGGGCTCCACTTTCTCTTCTTCCTCATTCTCCACAGGCCATCACCTGGCCCCTCTCCACCTGCTGCTTCCAATGCCACAGCCCTGACTCTCTGAACGCTGAGTGCGCTGCCCGGCAGAGCACAAGCTGACTTACTCTAAGAATGACTACTGTTTGCCTCAATCATTCACTCATTCAGGTTGTTTATTGAACGCTATGTACCAGGTACTGCTCGTAATCACCAGGATACAGCACTGACCAAGAGATAAACCCCTGCCCTTGAGGGACGTATATCCCAGCATGGAACAGACAGTAACTACAACCCAAACATACAGTGCGTTAGGGGGCACAAGGAAAGAACCGGCAGTGCCAGTCGGGTGCTGTTTCACACGGGGTTTTGGGAGGTCCCTGCTCCTTACAGTCGAAGAAACACTCTCAGGGGCTTTGTTTATAAAAATCCAGGAACTCTGTTTCTTAATCCTTTAAATTGATAACACTTGTTTCTTCCAGGGACAGGGGAGGGTGGAGGTTTGGGGGAACACAGTGAGGGTCTGGCTGAATAGCCTTTTATGATATTAATTTTTGAGTTACATGTGTGTATTTCCTTTTAAAAACATTCAATCATCGAAATAGGAAAGAATTTACAGTCTTTTGGAAAAGATTAATCGTTTTCATGGAACTATTTCCTTAAAGGGGACCTGTCTGCTATCTGCCAGCTGCTGCCAAGAGGTCGCAGACGCAGAACCCTCCAGGGTTCCAGAGGCTGGAGTCTTAACAAGGACAGCCAATAGGCACCTGCGAGCACGGACCACACGCTGGTGCACGAGTGTTATGTGGGCACTAGGTTAACAATGACCACAGTGGGGACACTCTCCAGGTGGCAGGGCAGAGGACCTGGGAGGCTTAAGTCCAGGATGTTTGCTAGAGTCAACACCCTCTGGGTCTCTACTTAAGTGGCTCTCCATCCCGGCCATTGCAATCACTCCTGGTCTTTACCATTCACTGCTGCAACCTAGTTGGAAAGCTATGGACAGGTGGCCACATTAAGGAAAACCTTAGGAAAGACTGGCCCACAAGACAAGATTCAGCCAGCAGCCGGATTTCAGCCACAGTCCTCTGGCTTCTCTTCTGATAAAGCTGGCGGGTTGGTGGAGGAGGTGGGGAGGGCTGGCTGGCTGTTACGTGGCAGAGGCCTGCGTAACAGAAGACACAGTATCCTGATTCCATGCTCAATGTGACAAGCACAGGGCTATGACCAGACTCAGAGGAAAAGGTGGGCAATTAGGTGCACTGCATGCACTAAATGTTTTGTCCCCCAAATTCACACGTGGAAGTCTAAGCCCCTATGTGATGGTATTTAGAGGAGGGGCCTTTGGGAGATAATTAGGTTTGGATGAGGCCACGGGGTGGAGCCTCCATAATGGGATTGGTGCCCTTACAAGGGGACAGAGCTTTCTCTTTCTGCCACTGGAGGACTTAACAAAAATATAGCCATCTACAAAACAGGTCCTCACTAGATACCAAATCTGCTGGCACCTTGATCTTGATCAGCCTGCAGAACTGTGGGAAATGTTTGTTGTTTAAGCCTCCCAGTCTATGATATTTTTGTCATAGCAGTTTGAACTAAGATAGACTGTTTGAGCATGACATGATGGGGTCAGCTTGGGGTGGGAAATGGGCTACTATTCTTTAAATATTCCATATAACGTGAAGTCACTGCCTCTGGGCTCCACACATTCGGGCTGCTGGCCAAGCTCGATCTAAGTGCTGGGAGACAACAGCAGGATGCACAGCTGTGTTTCTGTTTTTCAACCTTCGGTGCCTAGAACTGAGCCTGGCCTCACGAGGCACTCAGAAACTGCATGATGGCAGAAATTTAGATTTTTAATTAGTGGTGGTGAGCACTGAAAACCCAGTGTTCTGAACTACTTCAGTAATGCTCTGTGTAAACCATCCAGGGCCCAGGGCTCCCCAATTCAGACCCAGCCCCTACTGTCACAACCAGCAGCAATATCTGTACCTCTCTCCAAAAGCAGGACAAAGATTGTTCTTCACTTACAAAAAGTTTATGGCTTTGCTGATAGGCAAGAAATCTAGCTGGATTTGCGGGCAGCCTCAAGTGTTAATGAACAATAATTGTGGCTTTTCCAAAGGGACTGAGTTTCCCAAATATAAAACCAGACTGAAGTTGTGTGCCATTTTTAGAGGCAGTGGGAGGGGAGGGGTGGTGTTGGGGTGCCCACTGTTGGGAGTCTATAGGACCAGCAGTGGGACCGGTTTCCAGGAGACGAAACATTCGAAGACTACCCCAGGAACCCAGGACATGTGGTTTTCTGCTGTAATGCACTAAACCACAAAACCAATCAGGAAAAATGACTTAGCTCTAACTTTGTGACCCTCGAACCCTTTGCGACATACCTAACACTCAGGGCTTCCATTTCCTTACAGGTCCTCCAGCTCTTACACTCTGAGACAGTGTCACTGGCTTTCTCAGAAAACCAACCCTGTTTTTATGACAATTTGTGATAAGCTACTTAACCCCTATGAGACTCAGTTTCCTTATCTATAAAAAGAATTGGGAGGAGACATCTTGAGCAGTGGGGGAAAAATAAAGACTTACAAGTTAGGTAGGCAGGCTGTTTCAACTCTGAGCCCTGTGTTACCTGACCTCTCTGAGACTTTCTTCACCTGGAAACTGGAGATGACAACGTCTGCATTAAGGACCACAGAAGGATCCTGCTCGTGCCACCCTCCAGTAGGTGCAAAAGAAACATCGGTTTCCTCCCTTTGTTCCTACTTCACATTCAGCAAATGAGAGGGATGCGAATGTGCTGAAATGTCTGTAAAAAAAAAATTCAAACCTTTCAAAAGAGCGCCATCAGAGGTGTGACATCAGATACATTTGCCTATGTTTCCCTCCTCCAACACAAGGCGGCTTCTGAACTACTGCCCACCTCTGAGGTTGACAGGGATCTGAAAGACTGAGGGCAAGAGGCTGCCTGAGCAAAGGTGCCAACCACAGGAAGCACTGTTCAAAGCAGGAAGAGATGTGGTCCAGACACCTGGTCCTGCTGGGCCATCTCGGACGGGCTCTGTGACAGCACTGGGGAGCCTCAGAAAGGTCTGGGGACCCGGCCAGTCGGTGCCATGAAGGTGCAGTGAGCTCAACGCCAGCACCAAGACCTGGCCTCAAGGTGGTGCAGGAGCAATGGGCACTACTCCGAGATTAGCTCTCAATTACCCATGGGAAGGACTCTTTATTAGCTGTAAATGTACAGCCTTCCAAAGCTGGCTCTGTGAGAATGTCACCCAAAGGGGACAGGATGGACCCATAGCAGAGCTCAGGGAGGGACACTCTACATGGTGGAGAAGATGCTGCCCTGCACCAGTCTCAGCCAGCACACCTTCTGTGACCCCCGAACTTCCCCTGTGCCAGGTCCGGAATGGGGGACCCCAGCCCAGGCTCTCACGCTCCAGAAGCTGGTGGTGGGTTTCCCATCTGGAGACTCATCATTCATAACACAGCAACTGAGGCGAATGTATTTGAAATTTGGAAAGAGTTGTAATTCTGAGATGCTTCAAATGTTGTCAGCTTTCGCTTCTATAGACAAGGGGCTGCTCCCCGAGTGGGGACGCCTTCAGCTGTGCTACAGAGACAGCCGCGAGGTGGTGCTCTCCTCTTCGGCAGAAATGTGGTGGGCATGAACCGGGCTTATGATCTGGATATAAACACCTGTGAGAGCAGAGTCAAGATGCTGGCAGTAGGGAGATGGACTCTGTAGGAGGAGGTGATCAGGAATCTTGGCTATGAGAAAGGATTCTGGGTATGACATCCCAGCTGAGCCAGTAGGCCACTCTGGTTCTCATAAGATCCTGCCCTCATCTGCCGCTCAGCACGGCCCCAGGTCCGATGGGTCAGCCCTTGTCTAGCTATGGCCCTCATCAGAAAAGTAAATGCTACAGGACCTCAGACCTCATGGTGCTAAGGAAGAAGACTCGAGTCCGAGAAGGTCCCACTGGTAGGGTTCTGGGAAGCAGGGGGGCTTCTCAATACAGCTCCCCATCCTTGGGAGCGGTTGCATGCGGGAGGTAGAGGGTGTGAGTGGCTTGGATATACTGACCCCCAACTGGAAAGCCAGGGCCCCCCTCACATCTGCAGTGACCATGCATGTCAGAGAACAGCAAGGCTGCAAATGTGAGAACGGAGCACACGCTGGCGGTGACAGAGGACGCCCTTCCCTGCTCCAGGACAGCAGGGCTCAGGGCCCAAGGCTTGACTTCTAAGGCTCAGAGTGGGTTCTGCTGTGGAACTGACTTGGCTTTGTTTGTTTTGAGGACCCCAGTTCAGCCTAGTCCTCAACTCTCAGACAAACTGGGACAGGTTGGGGACTTTGATGTTGAGGTCACCGATGTTGATGTTCCGAGGAATCTCCGGCAGATTGATGTTTTTCACAGCAGACACAGCCCGGGCGGGGGCTGCTGAGAGGCCACCCTGCAGAGAAATGAGAGGTGGCAGCTATGAGACAAACCCTCATGTCACCTACTTCATTCTTAAAGGACACCAGGGAAGGAGGCCTAGAACATGTCCAACCTGAGCGCACAGCGCAACTTTTGCTTTTTCCTCTCTGTTCCTCGAAGGCAGCTAACAACATAATCTTTGGGTGAGATGGAGACCATGGTTCAGGATCCAAACCCTGTGCTCCTAAAGGAGGCTGTGGCTTACCCAGTTTTATGGTCCCTGCACCTAGCAGTGCCTGCTAGGCAGGTGCTCAATAAATGCTTGCTGAAATAACCTGAGATGGTTTGGCCAAGTCACATTCGGTATCGGGGCAGTTTTCAGATTACAAAACCAAACGAAACCCTTTCCATAAGAGATTAAATACTCTCACAGTTAAGTGCAGTCACAGGGAAACTCTTCAAAGGAAAAAGAATTTCACCATCACGGCTTAGGGCGACTGCTCGCCAGCTAATAATGTGAGATGGAAAAGCACTGGCTTTCAAAATGTCATGTGGCAACAAGATGGGAGGAAGGACACACAGGAGGCAGGGGGCACCCACAGACGTGGAGGGACTGGCAACAAACACCGAGGATAAAGGTGTGTACGCTCAGCCCCCATCTTCCAGGCTCAGCCCTGGTGTGCAGAAGTGGACAGAAACTCCCTCGAAACCACTTCCCTTCCTCCTTACCGCCTACCTTCTGAGAGCAACTCCAACTCTACCCTCAACCAGCAAGGCTTCATTTCCTCTGGTTTCCAAACCCGTTGCCTCTGACTCACTTACTATTCCTGGAAGCTTCCCAGCCTGCATTTCTAGAAGAACTACATTTGCCACAATAGCTGTGGTCTGGAAAAGCTTCTTCAGCAGGACTGCTAGTCCTCACAGAAAGAATTCCTGGTTTCGCAAGATCAAGTTCCGTTACACAAAGCCAGGAAGCACTTGAAGACTCTTGGATAACTAAAGCAGGGGGCCCGGTGGGGGCCGCCGTGTGTGAACGTGCACCCCTGGTACGTCCCCTCCCTGGTAAGGCTGATGAAGGCAACTTGGGGACCTCAGGGGAACAGAACAGACTTACTGTGAGCATCTGTATCAAGCCAGAACCACATGGACTAGGGGATGCTATTTTCAAACCCTGTCCAAACTCTACTGTAGCTTTTCTAAGGCTAACTGGAAACAAGGAAATTGGCAACTCTGAGGTCTGGAAGACACCACGAGAAATGGCTGCTGGGAGGTCAGACTCATACAGCACAAACCAGGAAACCACACGGGAATTGGAGAAGAAGACTCTGGGCTCCTCCAGGGAATGTGTGGCTTGAGAGGAGGAATTAACAACACAAACATGGGCCATCGTCCCCACGCCAGAAGTTGCTTGCCTGCCCATGTCAGCTGGCTTTTCTATTCATACTTTTAGCCTCCTTCTTACCTGGCCTTCAAATCAATGAGCTTTCATGGATCAGGAAAGGAAGGAGGTGCGTGTAAAATATCCCTAAGGTTCCAGAGCAACATAAACCAACAAACATGCACCCACTCCTCCTCCTGCCCAGGTCTTCTCAACCGCCAGGGCAAAGTACAGCTGTGAGCTCACCTCCGATTTCTCCAACCTGTTCTGAGCTTCAATCTGAGCCACGATTTCATTCATGTTTGTTTCCAACACCATTCCCCCCATCACCACCTCCTGAAGGATGTAGTGCACCTAAAAAAGAAGCAAAAATAAGGGTTAAAGCACTCAGCAGTCATTAGTGAGGCCCAAAAGGAGACTTCGCAGGCCGTCCTGCACCAGCAAGGTCGTTGGACCTGATGCCGGCTCTGGACTCATGGCAGACACCTGAGCCCCTCGATCATTCACCTCAGGGGTTTCCCTCACGCCTCGCACATCATAACATGAATTTCTCCCATAAGCAGAGAGTGGTAGGTAGAAGTGCCTGGCTACACTCAAAGCAGGAAGGTGGCAGCTGAGGGCATAGGCTTTGAAGTCAGACGGACCTTGGTTAAATTTTAGCTCCGGTATTTGTTGGCTGATGACTTTGGGCAACTTATCCTTTTAATGCTTCATCTTCCTTCCAGGATAGTGGTGAGGACCAAATGAGATAATCTGTGTAAAGCGCCTCATGTGGTGCCTGACACACACTGGGCTCTAAATAATGGTGGCATCCACTACATTATCATCACCCATCCATGTCCATCGATAGATGAATGGATAAACGAAATGGGGTACATATGTACAACAGAATACAATTCTGCCTTAAAAAGGAAGAAAAGTCTGACACATACTATGACGTGGATGTACCTTAAAGATATTACACTAAGCAAAAGAAGCCGCACACAAAAGGACAAATGTGCTATGACTCCACTTGTATGAGATACTTAGTAGTCAAAATCATGGAGGCAGAAAGTAGAATGGTGGCTGCCGGGGACTGAGGGAAGGAGTCACTTAATGTGTAGAGTTTTGCAAGAGGAAAAGTTCTGGAAATGAGATGCACAAAAATGTGAATGAATGTCTTTAACACTACTGGACTGTATACTTTAAAATGAAGACGGTAAACTCCTATGTAAATTTCACAATAAAATTAAAAGGTCACTATACCAATGCTCTAGTATGCATTTCTCTTATTTAACAAACCCATTCTTCAGAGGAAAGTAGTGCTTGTTGAGCATCTACTATGTGCTGAGCACTTTATATGTAACTTATTTTAATTTCACGACATCAGTGTGAGACAGTTAATGTAATCTTCATTTTATATATGAGAAAACTATACTGTGAAAAGTCAATAAACTGTCCCAATGCCATGTGCATTAGTAGTGAAACTGAGCACTGAACCGAGGTCTGGCTGAATCTAGAGCTCACATTCCACCTTTACCCCTACACTCCCACAAGATCCCAGACTGTGCCTTGCCCTTGGCCATCCCTTACTGCTAGTCCACATGGAATCATTTTAAGACGTGCCTTTGTTTGTCAATATTCTTGTATGAATCCTTCCAGGCTTTGTCCCCTAGGCTTAGGGCGGTGCCCAGGGCAGAGCATGCTGAATGAATGAAAGGCTGTTATTAAGTCTGAGTAGCATGTTCCTTGTGCTTAGAAGATGGATGACAGCATGGTGGCACAGGCTTTACGGAGAAGGTGTAGTGGAAGGCCTAATATAGAGTATCATGGGGACCAGCGGTTGGTTAATAAAAAACGTCAGTTAAGACTTCTGATTTGAACACTGTATCATTAAGTCATACTTTTTAAATGCTATTCAAAATGTATTCTAAGTGCAAAAAGGAGAAATAAAAACGCAAACTCCATTTTCAACAAAACTAGAAGATAACCCAAATCCTAGGCCTCAAAACAGGGAAAAGCCGTCCAGAGGAGGGAGCATAAAAGCAAGGGCTCCTTTCCTTTCGAGAAGGAAGTGATGAAAGAATGCTATGGGAAGAGGACATGGGAGCTACAAAGCTCAGAAAGACCTACAAAAGTACACTTCCTGCAGTGAAAGGGCACCCCCTCTGGGACCAAGCAGATCGTTGTTTTTGGATGACAGGACTTCCTTGGACCTGGGGGTGGGGCTAAATGAGACACCATATTTGCCTCACAGAATTGGTCTCACTGGCACCGGAGAACACAGGCTTTGCATTGTGGAATAGCTCACAGACGCCTATCTCTATTGGCTGGACAAAATAAAGGGTAAATGAACTCACCCAGAACCCTAAATCATGAGAACTGCAGCCAGCTTGGGACACAGACTTGGCACCTCCCTAAACAAGCATCCTGCAAACAGCTGGTCCCTAAAAATCTCACCTATTTAAAGATGAGTTATAAAAATGAAATCTACACAGGATCTATATAAAGATACGACCAGAAGAAAATTAGGAAAGAAATAAGAAAACCAAAAGGCAGACGAAGACTACACACTGGAAAAATGCCACAGAGCAGATAAGATTGTAATAAAATATTTTGCAAAATTAAAAAAGAAAACTATGAAGCAAGAGCTCAAGGCAGAATTGCAAGAGCTTATGGGAGATGTGGGCAGATAAGAGAAGACATCTACTAGTACAGTTCAGGAAAGAAGTGGAAGGAAAAAATGTACAGAAATGAAGGTGAAACTGAAAGGAACAGGGAGAAAGGACACCACTAAAAACATAGTAAGGAATGAAAAGGAGAGAAATGAAATAAAACAACTGAAATGAAACAAACAAAAAAAAGAGTTAAAAGGAATAGAGAGAAAATGATAGTTGCAGAAAACAGTAAAGAAGATGTAACAGATGCATAAAAGAAAACTAACATGAAACGGAACATAAATGTAAAGATTTGATCACAAAGATTACATAAAAATATAATTCAAGATGTTGCTGGGAGATAAAAGGATTAAAATGCTGAAAGGGCACAGTGTACCCCAGGGAAATGTGGACCTGAACAGTCGGTGCCAAGAGAGACCTGGAGGGTTAGATTTCTGGATTTCGGGAACCTGGCAAAAAAATCAAATCACTTAAAAGAGGGATTGAATCTTGAAAATTTCCACAATAAAATTCAATGCTAGCAGAAAAAATGAGCAATACCTACAAAATTCCCAAGGAGAGAAAGTCTGACCTGAGGATTTTACACCCAGTCAACTGCCAACCAAGAGTAACAGAGTGGGAACTATATTCCCATGAGTCTTTCTTCAATCTACAAAAACACACAGTCGGCCAAGAGGTGACTGGGAAACCTACGGCAGCAAGACTGATGGTGAGCACTGAGCCTATGTAATGGAAGGACTAAGACTAACTGGGATTACAGTGACAAGAGAATGTCAAAGTTATACATATGCCTTGACAATGTAGAAAAGCTACAGCTAGCAAAAATTAGAGAGATGGTAAAAAAAAAGAGGGAGGTAGAATAAGAACACTGATTCTCCAGCCAGAATGACTGAGAGCCAATGGATAGCACTTAAAACCAACAACTCACATAATAAAGATACGGTCACATTATGACTTTTACTATGACTTCCCACCCATGTCCAAACCCACAATCATTTGCTGTAAACAATACTTTTGAGAGCCACCAAACTTCTGATTTAGGGCCAATAAGATCTTTTCTGCTGATTACAGAGTTCTATATTTTCCTTGCAAAAGTTCACCTGTAATGCAGTCTCTAGAATTTCCAGTTTCTCTACGGCAGAGGGAGAACTCTGACTCCTGTGAATGTGGAGCCCTCCACCCCTCATCTTCTAGAGTTATCCTGCCCAAACCTAACTTGACTTCATTTCCTTTAAAAGTAACTTGCCTTTCCAAGGCAGTCACCTTTTGTTTTCATAGAACAATTCGCTTTTCTCATGAGTGGTTTACCTGTATGTTATTAATTAAATTGCATGACTACGACATCAGTATAACTGGCATCAACAGGTCTGAAAACATTACTCAGACCTTCGGTGAGCACGGTCACTCATGTGGTACAAATGAGCAACTAGGGGTCAGCTGCCCACGTTCATCTGACAAGTCAGGGAAGATCTCCACATGAAGTGGACCGTGACAGATGGGTAACATTGCTTTGAATAAAGATGAGGGGGGGATCTGAAAAAGCTGGAGCACAGGCATGGGAAGAGAGCAGCTAAGAATCAATACTAAACTTGCGTACCTATGAACTAGAGAACCGTCAGATCTCAAAGAATGGTTCTTTGAGAGCTGGTTGATGGACTGATCTTGAGGATTCCAACAGAAACACTGGTAAATACCTCAGAGAACCCTGAGAGTTAAAGGACCAAGCAGACAAAGGGGGCAGGGGAAAATGAAATGAGAACAGAAGAAAGCACAGAGGTAAAGTCCTCGGGAGCCCCAAACCCAGCCTAACATGGCGTGTACCAAGCAAATATAAATTATCAACTAACAATAATTCACACTGTTCTTTTTTGGCAACCACTTAAAGTAAAGACACCAGTAAAATTTACTCACAAGCTTTTGTTCAGGGAACAAAAGTGCTGACTTCTTAGTGCCTGGCAAATTCAATGGCAATTTGACTCAGGAACAATCAATCACAAGCAGGCAGAGTTTCATCTGAACGTAAAGAGTATGAAAGTATGATAATCCCTGTAAACCAACAGGTTACCTTGATGTAAGGGGGAAGGCAATAAAGTACTTTTGTGATGAACCTAAAATTTTAATAGGGAAAATGCTAGGTAGAAACTGATGCTTCACAACATCTAGATACATAAATTATGGCCATATTTCAGTGACTAAAAGTTAGGAGATTAGAGTTCTATCCTATTAAAAAATGTCTTAAAATCCCTCAGAACAGTCAAAAAGTAGGAAAGATTACCAGTTTCAAAATGTCTATTTCTCTGAAGAAATCAACCTGCTATCAAGCCTCTGTTCTCTCCTCCCTACATGCCTGGACATGCTTCTTTTCCAGGGAGCTGTCACATTCCCCCCACCCCCCAAAGGTACTTGCTTCTGTAACTGGATCTACTGGGCATCCAATTTGGCCTCAACTCTTTTTTTCTGTCAATATAACTGTTTGAGACCTTCCCTACCTCATTCCGTAGAGGCAATATGAATGTCCTGATCAAGACAGGGACCGCTAAGTTTGTGTTCTGGGCTCTCCCAGAAGTTTTTCTGTGACTCAGTGTACTAACAGATGAAATGGGGACAGCAAATCTGGTGCATGCTGAGGATTCAAGAGTGCTTTGGTACCACACTGGGACCCCAGCAGGTGTGACCCTCCTGTCTGAAGAACTGGAACCAGAGGTTCTGGGCCAACCGAGGCTTGGCCAGCAGTCCCACCCTGCGAGTGAGCAGAAATGGGAAAACCACACCACAAAGCGTCGGAGAAGACTGACAAGACTCTCTAACTTGCTGTGACTTCCTCATGGAAAGAAAGCACTTCTCCAAACTGCAACACGGGCCTGTTGTGCTGCCAATTCTGTCACCACTGGCTAATCCTCACCCTCACTGACCCCTACCATTCTTCTTGGAGATTCCGTTAAGCAGTTCTGTAGAAACTGGAGACGTACTTCTAGGATTTGAGGAGCCAAGTACCCGAGGCGTGGGTCAAGCAAACTCAAGAAAGGCTAAGGAATGGCAGAGATAATCACTGTCTTCTCAGTGACAGCACTGTGCCCAGCAAGTACTTCCACTGAGGCACTTAACTTATCTGTCTCTTCTTGACTACAGCTTTCTTTGTGGGAAGGTTCCATGTCATAGTCATCATTAGGTCCCCAGAGCCAAGCGGTGTGCCTGTCAATAGCAGTACTTCATAAATGCTGAGTGAAGGAGAGGCACGCCTGGTTCAAAAGCCCTGATTTTGAGGAGGCACAGGCCTTGTGAGGTCCCACCCAGGCACTGAGAAATACACCCTACTGCCCGGGACATAGAGTTCACCTCTACAGGTAACAAAGGGCAAAGGGTTAGAAGGAGCTTGCCAGGGTCATGCCAGGATTGGCGGAGTCTGAGAGGGAAAAGTGTCACTTCAAGGACAGAAGTGCTCCTTAGGGACACAGCATTGGAACTGCTGGGGATGGAGATAAGCTGGCTTCGACAACCCCGTCCAAGGTCAGAAGACGTTTCTCAGTGAAGATGAAAAGTTCTGAATCTAATCCCATGTCAACAGAGACCATCGCTAGAAGCAAACTGATCTGCAGCCAGAAGAAAACAAACATTACTCTTTTCCTCTGGCAGAAACACACAGTCTACAGACCTTAAATCAGCCATGTTCTAAAAATTTAAGTGTTAAACTCATAATGAATTTTTCTATAGATCTAATAAGCAAGGGTTCTTGTGGCTCACGAAAGCTGACTTAAATCCATGCTGCTACCTCGAATGTGCAGCTACAGTTAAGTACCACGAATACTATTGTTTCCACAGTAAAATGCACTTCTGTATTGGGATGGCAGGAACCTGCCTAGCGCAACTCCACGGGCGCTAGAGAGGGCAGGTAAGATATTCCGAGACACAAGTGGTACATTAATGCACAGCACACCCCTGGCTCAATCACCTCTACAGAAACCTCCAGATTAAATCAATCCCTCCCTAGGTTCTGCACTGGAGGACAAAAGCCTGTCGTACCACAAAAGGCAAGGCTCGCATCCCCACTACCAATCCATATTCTCATATCATTATTAGAACTGTGTCACCACACAGAAGACAATAAAACTAAAAGCACAGTGCTCGTACTCGAATGTGAGGATGCCAATACTCAAGTTTAAAACCAAAATTGACAATTAGTAACAAAATATCTACTCAAAAAAAAAAAAAAAAGATATTTGCTTGACTACATAAAAAGCTAAGTGCTGACAACTTTTTCTACCCCTTCTTGACTGGTTATTTTCATTAATTCCTAGGAAGGCCTCCACAGAATAAGGAGGTGACATTCTTTGTAATGTGCTATGCATCATCCTCTTGTTCATGCTTGAGGGTGTGATGGCCCTCAATAAGCATAAGGGTACAGAGGACACTTTAAGTGGATTGAGCAATGATGGGGGAAGAGAAAATCATCTGAGTCAGTCTCTAGTTTCCATATTATCCATTTTAGAAAAAAAAATTTAAAAAGGGGGAAGAGGGCATAGAAACACCTTCCAGAAAGCTGGTGTGTAAGCCTTCTCTCTTACCCCCACTTTCATTCCACGGCCCAGTGTCTCATCAGTGTTTTAAGACATGCTAAGCACTGCCTGTTCTCATTTCCTGTGTCTGTCTTTTATCTCACTTATCTACAAATGGATGCGTGGTAACTAGGTCCAGGAACTGTCAGCTGAGCATCTCTGCAGCAATAACCACCATGAACAATACGGAGCACACGAAGACGTGCCGGGCATAGCTGGCTGTGCTGAGAAGCTGACTTTCTAGCCAGGGAGACAAAACAATGCACGAGAGAGTCATATATAAAGTCACCATTAAACTATTTTAATGGAAACCTTCAGAAGTGTACTACACGTTTCTCTGACTTCCAAAACAGAATATTCTGAAGACAAGTAGGGTTTTCTTTGCCACTCATTGTTAATGTTGATTAATGGATTTACTCTATGCTGCAATGCCCTTGGGAGCTCTTAGGCACATAGGGCTGTCCAGCCCCAGCAACTCTGCTAACAAAAGCAGGCAAAGAAAGCAAGTTGCTTTGCAAAGTTCCACTTCTCTCTTTCCCATGCTATTGGTGTCTCCTGAACCACTTTTATAACCCGCCTTGGTCATCGGACTGGACATTTCCAGTTTTCCCCAGATATCTTCTTGTCATGAAATGCTATGACTCCATCCCTAACCCTTGATTTTCTTCTCTTTCACTCGCATGATCATACACTCTTTCAGTGAAGAACAAATGAATCTAGTGGAATCTCATCTAAGGTCAAGTTCTAAAGTTACCATGTAAGATGGAAACTATACACAAGAAAAAAAATCCGTTACTTCTCCTATGTAGTCCAACCTGGCTCATTTCTCCTGCATCAAGAGAACACATTACTTACCCCCGCCACTCCCCGTTGAATGCTAGATGACGTGAGTGGCTTGTTTAGGGACCATGAAGATTGATTATCTGCATTGTATCATTAAGCATTAAAGTCACTCCAGGCACCATGTGATGCTTATGAGGCACATGACAGGCGCATGAGAGCAGAGGCAAAGAAGAGCCAATTCAAATCTTCCATCTCACACTCCCTCTAGGCACACACTGAGTAAACTGTGGGCAGAATCATCCAGTAGTTAGAATTTTTATTCTCTTTCTTTTTTGCCAAATGGCTAGAGTTGACTCTGCGTAAGCTAAATATGTATACGTAAGCCCACTGGCCACTTACACACAAGATGTTAGGTTCAAAGCATTTCCATCAAAAAAATGTGCTCTGCAACAATGTCTATTTTCAAATATGCTTAACAACACAGAATGTTACGAGCTAAAAGGAAGAAATAAAGATAAGATGCGGACCCTGTCCTCAAAGGGCTTAGACTCAAGTAAGGAAGATAAAACATTCGGGAATTAACTGTAATAAAAGGTAGACTGTGATAAGTACCATGACACAACAAATGCTATAAAAGTTCAGAGGAGGTTGGGCCTCAGACT
Organism: Rousettus aegyptiacus; assembly: GCF_014176215.1. NCBI lineage: Eukaryota > Metazoa > Chordata > Mammalia > Chiroptera > Pteropodidae > Rousettus > Rousettus aegyptiacus. The sequence continues at coordinate 51,861,329 of NW_023416289.1, read as the reverse complement.
AGCTGGTAAATGGAGGGGGCAATGACAGCTCTCCTAGCAACTCATTAACTGTTCTTCAGGCTCTGCTAATAATTCTTCTTCTTTCATAAAAGGATTACTCACTCGTTGGCTTTGCAGATGTGTAGTTGACTACAGCCAAGTATACTCATTGTATAGTATTCCTTCCCTAAAAAAAAAAAAAAAAAATCCTATTACGAGTCAGAGTTCTCTGGTTCTCTGTGAAGTAATTTTTTAAAACAATGTTCTACCAGGACTTTCTCTTCTTATTTACAGTTTCATCCATGCAGTTCTGGTTCCAAAGGCTAAGCATAGTACAGGTTAAGGAAACACAGTCCGAGCCTTGTTCTCTTGAATTTTATCCTCTCTGATTGGTTATCTACTAACAAACATGACTCAAATACATCTCTTCCCATGCTGAGGATGCTACAGCAGGAGAGGACACTAAGGGTCATGTAGCAATGTGTAAAGTCCAGGGTCTGAATTCTGTCCCTGTCCTTACTAGTTGTGTGAGTCCTAGCTATAAACCTTAAGTTTCTTCATCTGTAAAATGGGGAGAACTAGAGTTCTTACTTGACATGCCTAAAGATCAAATAAGATAACGCAGGAAATAAATGAGGCACTGCATTTAAAACACTTAGCTATTACATACCTGCCACTTAAGTAACTGCTTAATAAATACTGATATAATAATTACAATCAGTCTTTTTGTCCAATTCCTTCCCAATGGAGGAATTTATTCTTTGGCTTCCAAGACAGAATATATCCTTCACCTCAGTGAAGAGAGCTCACTATTATTTGTAAGCTGCCTGGTCTACTGTGCAGCAGGAATAACTGTCCAAAAATTCTTAACTGCGCTGAGCTGCAATGTGCATGGAGCCATTTCCAGCCCCATGCCCCACCTATGTCCTCTGGAGCAGTGAAAAATAAGTCCCTGCCCCTTACCCTGGGATATTATCACTCTTCCCAATCTGAGCAAAATGGCAGGCAGTCAGGTAAATGAAGCACAATTTATTTGGCCATCAAGAAAAATTTCCAAATGTCAGGTCTGGATCCACAGACCTGTTTTAAAAGAGTTGATCTCCATCCCCATGGTTCCTGCTCCTTCTAAAGCAATGCTCCTGGATGGCCCTGGGCCCTGCTCCGCCCTCTCTAGCCCTTTGCATGCTGGCTCAAAACCTTACGAAGTTTTAACATCCCCAAAGACAAGGTATATAAATAGTTCAGTGTTGCTGCAGCACAAAGTGCAAAAGGAAGAAATGGCAAGCGGAGAGGCTGGCGGCAGGTGGCAGGCACGGGGAGGCCTTGGAGGTCTTCAGAAACGATGCGATGGGGCTCTCACTCCACCCTTCCGGCAGTGGTCCCATCTCTTTTTCTGTACTCCCTGAAATTTGCCTGCTTAACATAATTCCCTCAATTGCTCAGCATCATTTAGCATTTAGAAGGGTTCTGAGGCAGGCAAGGGAAGGAGTGAGGCATGTCCTCCTCCCCAAGAACCACTGCTGTCGGGGATCAAGGGGGCCATTAAATAATCTGTACGAGGGAGTTAGAGGGTCAAGAAACACTTTTATACATCATGGGACAGTGGTGTAAAGGATGGATTTAAGGGGGAATTTGGAGGCAGAGAGAAGAGTAAAAATAAGAGTAAAATGAAAGGCAAAGCCATCATTATTTTATGTACCACTAAAAAAGAAAACCGTTGCCAATTAAACTATAAAATGCCACTGATTAAAAGACAAATCTTGATATGTTAAAATCATAAATATTATAATAAAAAGAGAGTCTAAGAATTAGTGAAATGTGGTACCATCCCTATGTTACAACTGAAGAAATTAAGGCACAAAGAGGTCTGAGAGAGAGCTGCCTAAGTCATGCAGGTAGAACCTTGAAATTCGTGAGCATGTATAGGTCACAATCTTGAAAGTCAAGGTCTATTTAGAATCTAGTTTTTAAAAATGGGCCTCTAGCTGTATTAATCAGACATTATATCAGAAAATTACAATGAAATTTTCAAATATTAAAACTGCACAGAACTTGAACAATCGATCAACTACATGTGAGCGCCACGTACCGCTCAGATGACCAACAATGTATTACACACCGACACTATTCCAAGAGTTTCCGGTCTACTGGAAACCATTGGGACTAAAAACTTCAGACTGTAAGTGAGAAGACAAACAACTTGGAGACTACAATACTGGAGTTCAGAGAAGACTCTGCCCAACATAAACCTTGAGCTGGGCCCTGAAGTCTGGAGGGTATTTTGGGGTGGAAGTGCTGGTGTGTATAGAAAACAAAGGGAGACACCTGATGGGCCTGAGGCATCTGCATCCCAGGGCAGGGGGAGCCTGACTGCCCAGAAGCCCACGATCCAGGGGTTCTTGGAGGCCAGGGAGAGGAATGTAATTAAATAGAAAATGGGAGAAACATCAGACCAGGTGAGGGAGGTTGGGGGAAAAATGGGATATGGCTGCTGTAGTTACCTAGAACTGACATGTTAGTTATCTAGATTCGGGTAAAGGCAATTTTAAAAAGTAAAGAAAAATGGAAGTGGTGGACCTGAAGCAAACACTGAAAGAAGAACCAATACCATCTGCTGACCACCTGGAAACAGAAGGGAAAATAGGCATCACTAAGATATGCCTTGAAGAAAGATGATTACCGCTGACAGAAGTAGGAAAGTTAAGTGAAGACAGATAATGGCTGAGGGGAAAGTGGGCGAGGGGGAAGGTAGGAAAGGAGGTAGGGTCCGAAATGGTTGGTTTTGTACACACCAAGTTGGAAGTGGTGACAGGTGGTCCAGATGGAAAGGTGCTGCACACTCCTGGGAACACAAGCCTTGAGCTGGGTCAGAATGACGTACAGAATTGTCCCCCATCCATACCAAACAGGTGAGTGCCCAAAGGTGAATGCACCGAGAGCTGGCACAGTCACAGAGCTATGGAGAATGAGCCCAGCTCTGTCACTCTGCAGGCAGGAAAAGGAGCTGCACACTTAAAAGCCTGGGAGTCTGGCCCAGTTGGTAGGCAAACCTCCACTTCTTCCCCGAGGTTTCCACAGGCAACATTAAATGTGAAATGGGTAAATTTGGGTGTGTGGATTCTGAAAATCTAACCAAACGAACTTGTGTAGTGACTGGGCAAAAACCCAAGAAGTGCTCAGAAGTGAGAGGATGATTTCCCTTCAGTACTGCCAGCAATAAAACGACAGGGAGCGGGGCGTGGGCCCCTCTGCCATAAGCTGCTGAAAATGTCCCGTGGTGTGGACCTAGCTGACTTTAGCAACAGACTCAACAACTTGTTCTCTACAGAACGTGAAACTTAAATCTTGGGGTCATAAGTAGGTAAGGCCACAAAGATTTATCAATGACAGAGACATAAATGAAGGATATTGTTTTTACCAAGATAATAGAGCCGTCTGCTTTCAGACTCATAAAAGATTCCCGAGGCACACTCTGGGCCATTGCCACCACTGTGCCCACGCTCCCGTGGCCCTCCCCACTTGGACTCCGGAACTTAATTGTAGTTCCTAGGTTCAGGTGAAGGGGTAATGTGTAGACAACTCATCAATTTATTTGACTTCAAGCTCAGACTTTGCCTCAGAGCAGCAGAGAGCTACTTACACTGTTTATTGTGCTAGGTAACAACGCTCCCCCAGAGAGGACGGCTTGTCGTCGTCGCCAAAGCAGTGGGTTCAGAGACCGGGGCTCATAATAGGCGATAATATGCATGGTGAAACATTTCTGAGAAGTGAGTCCCCACTCTCACCTCGCTCCCCTCCGCAGAGTTAGTGACTCTGACCGAGTGACCCACAATGACCTAGCCGATCCTCTTTCCCATCCCTACCCCAGCTCCTATTTAACTGAGTTTGAAGTGAAGTGAGTTTCGATGGTAATTTAGGAGTCATCAGCAGGCAGATGACAAGTCATAGCTTTGCATGGTATTTCCTAAGAAGAGAATGTCTAAAAAAAAAAAGAGAGAGACCACTGAAGAGGTAAGAAGCCCAAAAGGCCATATGGAATGGCCAGATAAATAACAGGAGAATGTGTATCATGGAAATTAGGAACGATGAATGCTGTAAGAATAAGGAAATAACAAAATGCTAGGTGAGAAGGGCACTGGGAAGTGACCATTGGACTCAGAATGCAGAGGACAAGGCTCTCCACAGTCTGACGGCCATCACCTTCCTCAAACCTCCCTCCGACCAACCCCATACACACACCCTACCCTCTAACCCAGCGCTCTTCATCTAGACCAACACTGCTCCCACCCCGAGTGCGTCTGGAGATGGATCAGGCAGGGGCCCTACTGGCATTTAGTAGAGGGGTCAGAGATGCTAAAGATCATCAATATGATGAAAAGATGCACTGCCTAAAATGCCCCTCGCGCCTCCACTGGCAGCCTGTTTATCCAGCCAGAGTTTACGCATAGTTCCAAATCACCCAATGTTCACACATCGCTCCCCACTGCTTGCCAAACCTACAGCCTGTTCCTATTGTTTCAGCTCCTGGAATTCTGGCTTTGGAAACAGAAATCAACAAATTCTATAAATTTTTACATATAATATCTACTATAGTATTCATACTTTAAAATTCTCAGATTCTGTGGTTTAGTGGAAAGAACACGGTTTTTTAAAGTTTCAGGCACTTTAGCCCAAGCCTCACCTTGCTGATCTGTTACACAGCGATATTACCAACCACTTTATATAAGACTATTGAGCATAAAGTACCCAGCACAAGGCTTGGCACTTGGCAGCTGCACAGCCAACACTAATTTCCCTTCCTACACCCACCCCTTCCCTTGATAACTGTTCTGCTCAGAAATTTATATGGCCCTGCTTGCTATTTCAGCACTAATCAAACTCAAGGAGCTAATGTTCTTGCCCAGCTATCTGACTTGGGGCCATGATACCTGCGGTGCTCACCCAGCCCTGCCTAGGCTGTGACACACTCAGAATGCAAGGGTCACTGCAGTCACCAGTGCTTCCAAACATGCTCTCGCATCTAGGACCCCAGACTCTCAGCCAAAAGCTGCAGATCCATGACCATCTATCCTGCCCCCTCCAATTTAGAGCCTAGCCTCATAAACAGTTATTTCTTCAAAATCCCTTTCTTCTTTCTCTTTAATCAAGTATTATTAAATAAAAGAGCTTGTGAGCAGGCACTGTATTATTCTGTATAAGTAAGTTACGTATACTTCAGTTTTATGATATGCAATATGCAGACACACTACATATATTTGACCAAATACAGTGCTTGTGATCACATCTATAGTCGTGCACAAGAGCGACCTCACATCACACCACGCCTACTGAAAAATTACACGCAACATGGCGCATTTCCCAAAAATGTTGCTTACTCTTGGACCAAGGGATGTCTCTATGCAATCCATCTTTTTAGCTTGATAATGAGCTTCCTGAAGGGGGGACATTTGTCTTTCCATCTTTTTTATCTCGATATCTAATAGTGTCCTCCTCATTAACAGTTTGTTGTCTGATAATCAGAAAATGACAAAAACGCTCAACGGATATGAGTGCTTTACCAAGGTCAGAACAGATGACTCAAGGAAAGGCTCATAAGGCGGGCAGTAGCACTTGCCTGCCAGATACAGAAGCAATGTATTCTGTTAGGGAATGCAATTTAAATCACCTTAAATTCACTTGGGAAGTAGGTAAGATAGAAATGCATATTCTGTTAGAGAAACTTAAAAGCTGCTACATGAGATGCTTTCTCCTAAGTTCAACCACATTTCCTTGTAAGAGCATTCCACTGTTTTTCTGATACTAAAATTTTTAGGTTCCTACCTATAAAGTGATACTGAAGCAAATGTCGGCTTTTCCTCTAAGAAAATAAATGAAAAAACTGTGGTAGTCATTAGAAGTATTCCAACTATGTCAAATTCTCCCCCATCCTGGGCACATGGTAGAATTGTACTTCCCTAGTCCCTGGGTGTGGGCATGTGACTTGCTTTGACCAATGAAATGTGAGTGCAAGGGGGTGTGTTCTGTTAAGAGCTAACGCACAAGTGCCATGTAGAAGTACACGCTGAGAGGGATTTCCTTCAGCCTGGACCCCCGAATGACTGCAGTGAGCAGAGACACCACGACAGCCACATCAGCATGAGTGAGAAAAAATCTTTGTAATAAGCTACTGAAATTTTGGAATTAGAGATTACTGAGTCTACCTAGATTGATACAAACATCAAGCCTGGCAAAAGGTTCTCAACTTGGGATCAAACAATTTTGTGTTTTGGTTTGTTTTTTTTTTTCTGTGGAGTAGGCCAATCCTCTTTGACATAAATATAACCAAGAATGGTAAGACTGAATCTTGGTTCTAGCCTTTTCATGTACCTAAAAATCAACAATCAAAGTGATGTAAAATTTGTTTTATCTGTAACACATCCAAGTAATATCATTGGCACTGAGTTTTACTGACAAACACTAGGTTTTATTGAAAAGGCCAGATAACAAATAGCTCTGAAGGTCAATGTTTGCTGTTTTTGTACACTGTCTTCCTAATGTACCTCCTTCCTAACCAGTAAGAATAAGGAACATGAAACACACCAAAAAGGTTCTCTGTAATCTCAAGTGGCAGACAATCAACGAGACTGCAGAGTTGAAGTGAAGAAAGTGAGAGGGTGTACTGAAACAGATATTAAGTGTGGTTTAGAGCAGTCTGAGCTTTCCTTTCTTTTTTTTAAAACAAAGTATAGTGATGTTAGAAACTTAAGAAATCATTATTACTAGTCTCTCAGTTGTCCTGAGAAAATAAGATACTGGCCTCTGAAAAATATCCTGCCACAAAATTCCTATCTGTCAAGCACCAGCAGCGGGCTTAGGATGTGATGGGACAAAGACTGGCCTCAGTTCCCCTCGCCTCTCTCACGCATAACCGAAGAAGTAGTCGAGGTTGGCGGGGATGGTCAGACATGCCATCTAGAACCTTTCGTAAGAACTAAAACTCAGAAAGAATGTCTTATTCTTCTAGTCCTAAATGGCTCCTCCTTCATCACTAAAAGTACACAAAACATGTGTCCCCTCAGTCTTTTCTTCATTCCTGGAGACCAGCAATCAGCATTCCTGCTTCAACAGCACTAGGGTGCCGACTGCATTTTTAATGTGCTCTCTTATCACAAGCTCTGTTCCCAGAAGGGACATTTAACAAATGCCATCTACTATTACTCTTTATGACCCTTTCACTCTAGGGCTCACCAGTTCATTTCAGTTTTGAACCTTCAGCATTTTTCCTTTCAGTTGCTATATTTAGCAAAGACGTTAAATTCCATATCATGACGTTTCTTGGGTTCAGACTCGCCCAAATGCTTATGTTCCAACTGTCCTGAGACAGCCTATTGCCGAATGAAATCTATGAAAAGGCTGGATAAATTCCCTTGATGTAGTCACTGAATCGTGACTCTGATGACTAAATCCTGAAAGCCCACCTGAGTTCCAAACCCAGCTTTGCTGTGGAGACACTGCTAGATCAGAGTATTAGGCTATCCACATGGTTTTCGTTGAAAACTCAATTCACCAAAATTTACATCAACATTCAACTCAGCCACAATGTTGAGATGTGCTTGGGATTGCTAAGAGCAAAAGGGAACTAACTGCTGAGACAAGAGCACCAAAAGGCACAGTCTGGAGAGCTGAAGACTAGCCCAGAGATGATGAAATCAGAGTTTATTACAACCTGCAGCATTTCAGGTCATGAACAATCTTAATAGACTACAGAACTGAGAACTCTTCAGCGACACCTGAAGACTGTCTCACTCAGTGAAGGGCAAGCACAAAGATAAAAATGGTCTAGACAAGCAAGAAAAACATACAAGCTCACATAAACTGAGGAACACAAGCACAGAATAGTACTGTATATAGTCCACAGAGATCACAACAGGCCACGGTGACGAGGACAAGCTGGAGGCTGGTAAAATTTGAGCTGAGCTTGAATGACAGAACAGGCTCTGTTACAAAAAGATGTGAAAAGACAATTCAGGCAGAGGCTCTGAGACAGGAACTACAAAGTGACTAAGACTGGTCCACTCTGGCTGGAGCAAAAAATATCTGGCTAGAAGTACGGCCAAGATAGAACAGGAGCAAATTGTGGACAGCTTTGAATGCATGGGCAGGGGTCGAGGCTTGATAAGGGGGGACCAAAATAAGTCTGTGATCAAGACAGCAGCTAGTCTAAAGGGTGCCTTAGGAAAATGAATCCAATTCCAGTGGGCAGTTTCACAAGAAGGATGAGAAAATGAGGTTACAAAACATGATAGACAACTGAAATCAAGAGACACCATAACCAAAGACAGTGCTTGCCCCCAAATTGGATCTAGTCTTAAAATATGTACATACAAAGGACATCATTAGGACGGATGGAGAAAGTTAAATATGGATCTAAATTGAATAACAGTATTTATTAACATTAAATTTCCCAAATATGTTAATTATGTTATGGTTAATTATTTATATTGTAATTAAGCATGTTAAAGAATTTGGCACAACTTATCATGAGACAATGTCCTTGTTCTTAGGAGATGTCTATTGAAAAATGCGAGGATGGAAAGTTGTGTCTGCAACTGACTCTCAAATGGTTCAGGAAAAAAATACATATATAGAGAGAAATAAAAGCAAATGTGCCAAAGATGAACAGTTGGTGAACCTACAAACAAGATACGGGAAGGACTCTACAGGAAGAAGCACTGGTTTTAGTGGCTCTGTGGGACACGGAAGAGCAAGGAAAGATTTTGAGTGTCTATGACTGAGAATGGTGGTAGCACCATAGGAAGAGGGAAGCTGGGCAAGACACGGTTTTCAGGAGACACATGCTCAATCTGGCTCTAGGTAAGAAGTGGCAGGAAGAAACAAGATGTGAGAATAAAATGAGGAAGAAATGTCTTCAGGCAGTTGGAAAAATAGGAACAAGACTCAGGCCATACATCAGGACTAGAAATGACCAATGTGGAAACTACCCAAATGGATATCAGTTTAAGTTATGAGAAACAAATGAGATCTAAGATAGAAACAGGAGAGGGACAAGAGCAAGGTGAGAGATGACTGACAGTATAATTTACTGGTAGAAGGTGGGAAGAGAGTAAGAGAAAAATTAGGAGGGGTCTATGTGACAGAAACCAAGGTGGCAAAAGGATCACGAAGGCGGTGCTGCATGGAGTGAGTGATCAACAGCATCAAATACTGTGGAAACCTTAAAAAAGGTGATGACAGCAAATGATATCAGGAAGCATCAGTGAAAAGCCAGGCAATTGGGCCCTGGAAAGGGAACAGAAAACAGAGAAATGCAAGAGAGGGTATAAACCACCCACTCATTTAAGAAGCTTACCTTAAATGAACAATGGGGATGGAACTGCAGCAGACAGAGACAGCAGAAACATGGCAGGACTGTATTCTGGGAGAGACTGGGGCATTCTGGGGAGATTCGTAGACTCAGAAGAAGGAGTCAATAAAGACAACTCAGAGACGAGGTGAAGAAGGGAGATTACGGTGCATGTTGACAAGACGAAAGAAGAGGATTAAGCTCTAGAGATGGCATGAACAAACCTTCCTTTAAGACAGGAAGAGAAGAGGTAAAGATAGCAGCAGTGATAGAAGAGGATATCAACAAAAACCACCGAGGAGCTGAAAAAGAAGGCTTGAGATTAAAACTGCCGGGGTAGCAGGTAATGCCGTCCCTGGTCTTTCCACAGGCCTGCTGCTCCAGCCACATCTGCTCAGGGCAATGGGGCGGCTATCCATGACAACCTAGTGTGGACAGTACAGGTCTAGGGACTGATGAGAGTTCCTGAGTTAAAGTGGAAACATTCTTCAATTAAGAAAGATGGAGTTCAAGGTGATATTCTTATTGTCTTACAACAGCTCCTTTGCCTAGCTGAGTAAGAACATTTTCTACTCTCTATAGAAGGCATGTCTGCGTGAGCAATAGCTCTTCATGAGGGCAAAGATAAGCTTGAAATCCCACTAAAAGAAAGTCACCTGCTGGAAAACAGCTTCAGGCATTCTAAAGGTGAGTAAAAAGAGAGTCTGACTCCTTGCATTATCATTTTTGAAAACTCCAAGAGATATAGAGAATAATTTCCTGCTGTCACATAAATAACCAAAAATTACAGCTCTATAAACTGTAATAGAAATTTGCAGCAACAGCAAAATACTACATGAAACTTATTTAAAGATAAGACATATGAGGAAGAAGAACATTTTTATGGCCTTTTATTTCCTTTAAAGCCATGCCCAATAAAATAGTTGGGACTGAAATTACTTTACTGCCCTAGCAGGTATTCTCACAAATATTAAAAAAAAACAGTATTAGAATGATAAGGCAACAGTCATGACTACCTCGGGAGATGGAGAAAAGCTTTTGATATATTTTAACACCCTTTCATGACTAAGCATTCTTAGCTACTAGGAAGAGAAGCGAAGAAATTTCTGCCTGATAAAGAATATTTACTAAAAACCTACCACATGTGAAATACTATATATATAGCAAATGCGATGCTTCATGGTGACAGGATGACAGCTTCCCTTTGAAATCAGGAACAAAATGAGATGCCCACCGTCACCACCTGTGTTGAATAGCACACTGGAGTTCCTAGCCAGCAGTGTAGAGCAAGAAAAAGATATCAACATACAGAAATAAAGTGATTTTTCAATAGTAGCAATACATAAAAAAAATTTAAAACGTCATATACATAAAAAACATGTACCTAGGAATAAGTTTAATAAAAGATATGTAAAATCTCTATGGGAAAAATTATAAAAGTTCTTTGAGAAACCTAGAGAAGATCTAAAGAGAGAATATACCATAATGTGGATAAAACCTGATACTGTAAGATATAATTTTCCTCAAATGTTCTACAGATTCAATGCATTTCAATCAAAATTCTGAGGGCGTGCAAGCATGCGCATGGATGTAATTTATAAGCTGCCTCTGAACTGCATACTAAAATGCAAAGGACCAAAGCTCAACTAGCTGTATTGTCCCACAAGCCCCAGTTTTCAGGTTTGGGGCAGCTGGCATTCCCAGACAACTTCCATAAACAGCTGGCACCCAAATACAGATAGTCTGGTGTCACTGGTAAGGCTCCTCTCACAGCTTCCTGATAAAAAGAGAGAGTACTAGGGGAGGGAGGGAGAAATGGGGAGTCAGTCCAGCAGAGACTGGCCCCAACAGACCCCTCCATGGGGATGATGGGAGGATGTGGGACTCGTGCCTTCTTTTCTCTTGCTTGGGAATTTCCCCTTTCCCTGGTAAAAGCGATCCCTGAATCTCTGTCCTGGTAAGCTACAGGTGGCATCTACAAAGGAATTCATTTTGAAAGCAGGTGGTAACCCCAAAGGTAACACCTTGTATTTCACGATTTTAAAAAATTGCTTTAAAATAATAACAGTGAGGCTTTTAGAAGGCATTCCTCCATTCCCTCCATATTCTCTTTATCTTAACCTTTAATCTTAAATTAAAGTTACTTAAGTTAATTAAAGTCTCTTTAATCTTAACCTTTTTCTCCTACTAGTACAGAAAGGAACTGGAATTGAACTGTGGCTCTCCCTGACAGAAATTACGACCTTCAATGACCAGCCTAAAACAATTTTAAGTGCTTGTGAAGAGGGGGCTAAGAGGCCTCTGAAGTTTCTGAGGTCCTTTCAAAGGAAAAGGGAGAGTGGCCACCTCAAAAACACCAGGGAGCCCCAAGTCAAGTAGAGTTAACTCCTCACTTAGCACCAACAAGTGCTTCTGCAACTTGAAGAGATATGACCTACAGCACCGCCAACTTTATCACAGGCTAATTGATAAAAACAAGAGCTAAGTTCCTGCGGCTTCTCACCAACGTTACTATGACATAACTCTGAACAAAAGGACATTAGTCAAGGACCTGCTATATCTACAAGGAACAGCGTGCTGTAATTCTCTTGCACCAGGCTGCTCCTTGTGGAGCCATAGAGCCAAGCCAGATGTTGAGAGAAATGTCAGTCCATTCCAACATCCAACCCTAAGAATGCCCTCACTGTGTTATTTAGGAAAGTACCATCTGAGAACCCTGGGAGAGTTAACTGAAACTGAAGATGCTATTGAAAAATAACAAGAAAGTCTTCTAGATGGCATTGCTAACACTGATGGATCACCTTCCTCATCACGATGAAAACAGATTAATAAAGGATCATGACTTAGCAATGAGTAGTAGTCTCCTAAAAATTAGTATCTCCCTTCAAGGCCATGAATCATAATGGCAAGAATCAGTTGAAGAAAAACTCAGGACCAATAAGCAAATCTAAGATGTCCCAACCTCCATCAGTGAACAGCACTGGGTACAGCATGTGCCCAGTTGGATAAAATAAATGCAGCAGCTTCTAACCCCTTCTACCTCTCACGTTTGATTTGCCCCGTGAGGACATAGGCCATGCCAGTTTATGCTAGCAACACAAATCAGAGAATGTATACTTTGAACCACTTGAATTCTGCCTGACAGTCTGCATTCCTACATTACAGCACCTGACTTCAAACTGTTAATAATGTCTGAGTCATTACTCTTCAGGAAAATAGTTTTACTAGCTAAGACAAGGCCTATGTTATGATCATTCCACAGCTTCACTCTCACTGGACTATTGCTTAAGAAACTCATTTTATGATCAACATAAAATGATCTATCTCACTTTTGGCCTGATAGCCAGTCATTCTAGTGATATCATTGCCCTATACCAGGAAGTCTGTCTGAAAAAATGAACCATAATATAGGCCCAATAATAATCTTCTGTGTGTTTAAACTGGTAATAAATTTTAGCAAAGTACCCCCAAAACTATCACACTTAAGTTATTACATGAGAGAAGTTCTAGGACTATTCCCAAGGTAAAAATCCAAAAGAAAAACCAGGAAGGTGTAGAGGTAGCTAGAGATGTCCAGGGCTCTTAGTTTGCTAGTAATCCTGATTTGGGAGAGAAGGTACCTTATCCATATGGAAGATCAAATCCAATTCACAAACATTTTCGAAACACTTATCCAGGGTCTCCACAAAAACCTAAGAAACAAGGAGAAATAGGTAAAGAAGAGAAATAAGAACACATTCACATCTTCATAAATAACACATCTGAAAGTAAAGGGAGCAGTCATGATACTATTTACCTTATGGTCAATCTCAAACAAAACAAAACCTACCAGCCTTAGCCAACCACCCCGTTTATCCCACTTCGAAGGGGACAATCTAGGACAGGACAATTTTTAGTATAGCAACACAACTGACAGACTCCTGTGGCTTTTCCCCCCTTTATAAGATGCTAATTTACATAAAATAACAAACTGAAATACCAAAAAGTATTTCACTATTACAGTGTTAATATAGTTTTGTCCTGCTGATTTCAATTACCATTAAACTTCAAACACCTCTCTACGAATTAATATGCTTACGATTTTAACTTTTTTAATTTATCTTTTTAATATACTAAACAGAAAAGGGTATGGATTATAAGGGTATAGCTTAATAACTTTCAGAATGAACCTATCATGTACTCACCATCCGGATACTGAAATGGAGTATTACAAGCCCCCTAAAAGTCCCTCACGCAGCACCCCTGCCTCCCACAAAAGGTAACCACACTCTGACTCCTATCATCACAGCTGAATTCTACCTGTCTTTGAATTCATGTAGATGGAGTCATACACACACACTCTTTCTCTCAACAATGTTTCTGAATTCCTCCATGTCGTTGCATGTCATAAAAACTCATTCATGCTAAAATTTAATTATCCATTCTACAGATGGGACACTTATTTTCAGTTTTTGACTAGGTATAAATTGATATATATGGAAATGACATTTCCAACCACTTTGAAAATGATCTGACATAATTTACTAATACTCTGCAATTGTCACAGGTACATACCCAACAGAAATGCTATGTTAGCCAGAAAAACAGACTAATTTTATAACAGCACTATTTTTAACTCTTCCCATCTTTAACTACGAATGAAGAGTTCACTGTAAAGATAACATATTTAAATATGGGTTGATTTTCGATCACCATGCTGGCCAATTAGCCCTTATAATCCAGCAACTCTAAGTCCTTTGGTTTGGGGACATTTTATCAAATAATATTGTTGAGAATTTCCTCCTTTCCAAGTTCCTAACCTTTTTTATTTTTTATTTTTTTAATTTTATTTATTTTTTTATTTTTTGAGCTGCTAATATTGGGATATTGGACATTCTTATTTTCTTTTCTCTCCCATTTACCTCTCGGGTTTTTAATTTCTAAGAGATCATTTTGTGTTTCTTGTTTAGCAGCCTATTTTTGCTTGTCTTCTTTTATTTCTCTGTGGCTTAAGATAGAGGTTGTTTGTTTTCCTTTCTTTGTATGGTCTTTACTTCCTCTAAGTTGCTTTTTACTGTTTAGTCCTTTTTTTCTCTATTTTCCATGTTAGACACTTTCCTCGGATGTTTGATTATCCTTGTTTTTTAATTCATAAGAAAAAAAGGCTGAATGGAAATCTGCAATCACAGCTGCTTGTTGTGGATCTTCCTCTCTACCCCTTTGGGTATTTTTATTTCATCCCCCTTAGGCTGGTTAGATTTCTCAGGGAAATTTTATGATTTCTGCCTGAAGAGTAAAAGACTAGCTGCCAGAAATTTGGGAGCTGAGTGGTGGGAAAAGGGCTGGAAGGTTAGCATACACATTCACAAGGCACAAATAATGTTCACTTAATCCCATCAACAACATGTAGTGTCTCCCAACAGAGAACTGGAAATGGGGATAGGACTAATGGACCTAACTGGCTCTCAGACAACTGGTCTCTTCCACTCAACACCCGTGCCCCAGAAAGACTGAGCTTTCTGAGGGTTCTGTGGGGTATAGCAGGTTGGCTGTCAGCCTTCTCTATCTCTGACCCGGGATATGGCTTTCTTGGGTTTGCCAAGTCAATTACCAGGCTTTCGTATTGTCTTATTTTCAAAAAATTTCATGCTATTGTCTCCTCTTCTGTTCTCGCTCGTCCTTGCATGTATATGTTCTTTTAAAATTCATGTTCTAATTTCAAAACAAGAAAATGAACTTAGAAGAGTGGAACTTAGAAAAGTTCTCAACAGAACTTTAAAAAAAAAAAATGAAACTGCCGAAGTCTAAAGTTCTTAAAGAAAATAAAATGTGAAAGAATACTCTGCTAAGAATGTTTGGAAAAACAACAATAATAAGGAATGACTAATCTTACTAGTTGCGAAATTCACTGCAAAGCCTTGCTAATTAAAATAGTGTAATACTAAGATAAAAGTATGGGTTGATGAGACAGAATACAAAATACTGAAACAGACACGTTTGTAAGAAAATATAATTTTTTTTCTGGTTGTGATAAATCATTTCCATTATTGTCGAAGGCATAAACTGGTTTTGGAATTTTTTCAAAAGGTTAAAATTCATACAAAGCCTATTGTACATGAAGACAAAGGTAGATTAAACTGCATCATTATCTGTCTTAAATAAAGTACATACTTTCTATAAAAAGCAAAGATGGGCTTTTGCTTTAATGATGAACAATAATGGTTCTAGAATTGTGTGTAATTCTGAATAAAAATGTATTCTCTGAAAATTGTTTCCCACTTATTGCGAACTTCAACAGATCAAGTTCAAAGGCAAATCATGATAAAAACTGCCATTGTCTTAAATTCTGCAGAATGAGTTTCAGACAAGTTACCATGAAAAGTCACAGTTGAGAAACCTAGTGAAACACAGACAGTGAGACACAGATACTTTGGGTTTCAAAGTTGAGAAAACTGGAGTAAAAATTTGATTTTAATGGCAATACTTTCAGATGCTCTAGGAAGAGCCCCAATCATGGTGACAATAGCAGGCTGTGAAAAAAAATCACTGTAGCTTGTCACCAAGTAGCCTCCATACCTATAGCTCCCTCACCTGGGGCCACCAAATCCTCTTTCTCTCCCTCTATTGTGGAAGTCCCCCCCTCTTCCCTGTTCTGGAAGGTTTAGGGGTGGGCACACTTCATTGCACATGTGGCCTCCCAAGCCAAGAAAATATGATTTTTGATAAAGTTAGTATTTTAAATTGGTGGGGAAAAGATAAACTAGTTGACAGTATTGGGATAAATGACTATCTTTTGGGGAAAAAAAATAAAAGTAGTTACCTATCTGAATACAGACATAAAAATACCTTATAGCAATTAATGAGCTAAATGTAAACACTAAAAAGCAATGGCAGATCACTTTTGTGCCACCTGGGTGTCTTGTGAGAGAGATTTCAGTCTGTAGAAATCACCTTCTGGGTGGCTGGTATTGTTAAAAGTAGCAAGTGGAGGCAGCCAGGACTCTGGACTAAGATGCCCAGGGCACATGTGAAGAGAGGCAGACTGTATTTCTCGGCAGCACCGTGTCAAGGGGCCGTTTTCATTAAAGAGGATTAATTTCCTTTACCCTCTCAATGAGTCTGCTTGGGCTGCAATAACAAAATACCACAGGCCATGTGGCGTAAACAATCAAAACTTATTTTCTCTCAGTGTTGGGGCCTAGAAGTCCCAGATCAAGGTCTGGCAGGATCAGATTCTGGTGGGGGCTCTCCTCCTCATTCACAGACAGCCGTTTTCTCCCTGTGTCCTCAAAGGGCCTTTCTTTGCTTTGTGCACATGGAAAGAATGATCTCTGGTGTCTCTTCCTCATGTTATAAGAGCACCAGCTGGATGGGATGGGGGCCCCACCCTTATGACCTCATGTAATCAACCTACTTCCTTAAAGGCTCCATCTCCAGATAGTCATGTTGCTGGTTAGAACTTCGACACACGAATTTTAGAGGACAAAATTTAGTCCATAACAGTTGGGTTCTCAAATAGGCTAGTGATACATAATGAGATGGAATAGTTTCAGAAAAGACACTCCCAGACAGAGATCAAAAAAGAGCAGTCAGATGTATCTGTTTCTCTTAGAGCCTCAAAACACCATTATTCAAGATCACAATCAAGGTCAAGAAAAAGAAAACAAAGGAACCAGAACAGAAGCAAAAAGCATACGAATACATGAAGAGACTGAACTGAAGATGCTGCAGACTCAGACAGCAAAATAATAAGGCATGAATCTAAAAATAAATTTTCTAAGAAACACAAATCTAAGGAATGACAAAAATTTCTTCTCAAAAGAGAGTGACTAAATTCATCCAAAAATGGTGAGAACAGACATAAATGCAAAGAAAAGTCATCAAGAGGCAGAAGTCACTCAAAATCCAGGTCTCACAAAAGGTGACATCGTGGAGGCACAGGGGGTGGAAGAAGTCTTGCTCCAAGAATAGGGAACAGAAGTCATGATCCAGAAGCAAGGAAAGAAAACTGTGGATCAGATCTCGTTCCTGCTCATGATCAAGACCCAGGTATAGGGGTTGAGGCAGGAATAGTAGGTTGAGAGACAAAGAGAATGGACACGTTAAGAAGATTTAGCAAAAGTTTAAGCCGGATTGCCAGTCCACTTCTCCTGAGAGGCAGAAACACGGCAATGGATGCACAAGAAGCTCCAGCTGGGAGGTTGGGAGAAATGACAAAAACCGTGAGAAAAGGAAATGGTTGAAAACAATAAGATAGCTGCAGCCACTGGAGATTCTGTTCTCAAAGTTGCTGCCCTGTTGGCACCAAGAACACGAGAAGCTCTTCAGCTATGGCTGCTCCAATAGTGGTCCCACAAACTAAAGCTTTGGCAGAGAGCAGAACAGCCGCATCTTATTATAACCCAGGAACTGTGAAGCTAATGAAATTTGCTGAACAAGATAAAAACAGAAAAATGCGTCAGCAAGGCAAGATAGAAGGGGACAAACCCCAGCTTGCTTAAATATGGAATCAATTGAATTTTGAAAACAAGGACTAAAATGTCAAATTTTGAAAATTAATGGGTATTAAGCTTGATTTAGCTCAGTTGATAAAGAACGCTACAAGACTGGGAACAAGGAAAAGAAGTATTTAGAAACCTAGACGCTCAGTACGAGTGGCAAGATTATAAACCCACACATCAAGAGCAATGGGAGCGGGGGTCACATTTCAGTGCGAGGAATGGACAGAGTTTGAAAAAGGTCACATTTTTAAAGTTAGGGACTTTACAGA
The DNA here is from genome assembly GCF_014176215.1 of Rousettus aegyptiacus. Classification (NCBI taxonomy): domain Eukaryota; kingdom Metazoa; phylum Chordata; class Mammalia; order Chiroptera; family Pteropodidae; genus Rousettus; species Rousettus aegyptiacus. The sequence goes on along the minus strand of NW_023416289.1, from coordinate 51,843,258 downwards.
CTTCTTTTCATGATGTCAGGTCCCTGATCACCAAACAGCTAACATTCTAGCTTGCATGGATGTTGCACTTTAAGTTACTGAAAAATATGATTCCCACTACACACGCAAAAAAGTGGTAATTATGTGACACGGCAAGAGGAGTAAGTAACGCTGTAATGGTCACCATCCTGCAATATACAAGTGGTATCAAATCAACACCCTGTACACCTTAAATCTGCACAATGTTATATGTCAGTTACGCCTCAATGAAGCTGGGAAAAAATATATCATTTTTTATAAATATCAAATCATTCTAAACTTCTGAGGGTTTACCCACATGCACTTGCCCTCAGACTTCCCCAGAGGGTCTCTTATGAACTCTCAGGGACACCAAAACCGGACAGTGACCCAGACACTCTGTTCAGCTTATGTTCTCTCAAGATTCTTCACTGAAAAGTGGCAAATCACCTTTTCCTTACAGTTAAGTTTGTGCTTATCACTCAGTTTTTCCAAACTAAGCAAAATATCATTTAGGGAACATACATCACATGCTAAATGAAAAGGAAAGAAATGATGAACTCGAAAGTCTGAGGATGGATACAATGAGCCCAGGGCACACAGGACCTTGAAGGGACTGGCAATGTACTGTGTCTTAATCGGAGGGATAGTTTCATTTTATTGGCATTCTTTAAACTGTATCAGCATAGTCTGCACATTTTTTGTACACGTCTCACATAAACAGGAATAATTTAGAAAACAACAATAATCTTACTGGGATTCTGATTGGGTTTTCAGTAATTTATAATCTAGAAATACTTATATTTTAAAGAGTTTTCCCAATTGGCAAAGGATATGTTTTACTTATTTACTTTGCTCTTTTTTTATAGTTCCAGTAGAGATATAAAGTCTTCACATAAATTTTATACATTTTTTACATTTATTCCTAGGTATCTTATGAATCTCTTTTGCTATTGTGAGTGGGGTCCTTTTAAATATTGTATTTTCTAACTTATTATTGCTAAAGAGAATCTATTAATTTTTACATATTAAACTTATATCCTGTCCCCTTATTAAACTCTATTATTAGTTCTAATTGTTTTCCAGTTGATCATTTTAGATTTTCTGGGTAGATAATTTCATCTATAAATATTATATATTCTTAAGGCTAGTACTGTTTCTCCCTCAAAACACACTTTTGCATTTCTTTGCCACTCATTTTTCCTGATAAATTTTCCCTTCACCAAGCTTTGCAAGATCTGATGGAATTATACCAGGTTTCCCATTTAATCTATTAATTACTACTGTCATTTTTGCTTGATTCTCCCCAACAAAGGGAGGCCTTACAGCTCCATTTATTTCAAGTATTCCTTTATGTCTTTAAGATTTTATAGTTTTATTTGACTCTATGTCAAGTATTCTATACTAAGTTACTTCCCAAACACTAAATATCCTTTGTCACTACTATAAGTAAAATTCCTTTAATTATGAGTTTTCTGTTTTCACAGAAATAGAAAATTTAGTTTTGATGAGTTTATCTCACATTCTGCTATTTTTGCTCATACCAAGTATATTTTTGTTATAACTTTTGCTCTTTTTTTCTACGGACATAATCAGGCTATGTTACAGTGATACCTTGTCTTCCTCTTCTTTTACTATGTTATTTCATTTCTTTTTTTATCATTCATTACAAATGTTTGTCCAAATAGAAATAAATAGTAAGAGACACCTTGTTTGCATGAATGCATGTAGATTTCTCCCCTGAGATAACACTGGCTCTGGCTCTGGCTTTTGGTTTTAAGTCTCAAATTGGCTACTTCTAGGAAAATAAACTAGGTGACCAGGATAGAGGGAAGAAATATATTTTTCACTAGTTTTGGCATATCTTTTGAATTTTGAACCACATAAACGTATTATTTCTTTGGCAATAAATAGTTTATACTAAATAAATATGCATTAAGTAATCAAACAAAAATGCTTCCTATTACGATTTAAGAATATTTCAGGCATATAATTTGGATCATTTTTCTCAGTTTCTACTGATGCAATATATTTTGTTCACTATTTTTCTTACTCCTGTAATAGAGTCTAGGAAATTTTCCTTGTTAAACTGACTTGTATCCTTGGGATACAGACTACTTAGACACAATGAATAAGTCTTCCAGCATGCAGTATTCCTGAAGAAGAAAGAATTTTAGAGCTAGGAAATAACATCTAATATACTTATAAATCAAAACAAACATACATTCAGAAGAACAGAACATAAAACAAAAACCTTAAAGCCAACAAAGCTTAAATGATCTGTTTAAAGCCACACTTAAGAGAGTCAGAAACAAGGGCCAGGTTTTGTGACTTCTTGGTCCAACTGATTATTGGCTAAGATTTTATTTAATAATGTAAATCAATACTAATACTCAATATTTGAGTAACATTTTCTTTTTGAGATGATTCTGTATTACAACTCATTTACTCTGTAAAATAAACTTTAGTATGAGTTTTTATTGGATTTAAAAAATAAGTTTTGTAGTATAGAGGTTTTAGTGTACTTCAACACTAAAAAAATTTTTAGTAGATCAGGAAGTCAGTTTTTTAAAAAAATCTTTCTTTTTTCCTCCCAATATTGGATTAAGTGTGTTTTCTTTGGGTATTTTTCTGTAGTCAACTATCAATTATATTGGTAATATAACTAACTATACATAGCACCCCCTAAAAACATTTTGATGTTTTCTATTTCTTTTATGCTCCTTATATTAGACTAATTGTTTTATTGTCTTTTGAAAGATCAAACCTCTGAACTCCTATTATTTTCACCTTTTACTTATCTATCCAAATTCAATGCATATTAAATATTTAATATATGTCCATTACGTTAGAAAGTTACATACCTCTTTTTGTCTTGTTAATATAGCTACCTGAAGTGCATTTCCTCTAATAATTGCATCTCGATTAAAAAACATATTATCACTATATTTCCTTTATTTTCTAATACGCTTATTATATGCACATTTCTACAGCATTCTATAGTTTACAGTACTATAAAGTACATTGTCACAATTGAATTCTACAATCTAATACCTCTATATGCAGATGGTGGATACATGACTCCAACCCAGGTTTTCTGATTCTAGATCTTGAGCTCTTTCTATTATGCTTCACTGACTCTAAATGTCCACTCTGACTCAGGTGTTAAGAAAGCACTTAAAAATATTAGAGATGAGGGGTTTTTTTTAAGATGCTTTCATTACTTATTTATATATTTATGTATAACAAGTGAATATGATGGATGAAATTTTTAATTAATCAGCTTAAATCATTTTCTGAATGTGAATGGGTATGAATAAATAAAATTTAAAAGCTGCTCTAAGACCATTACCTTTTAGAAAAGTCTGGAGTATCTGAAATGAAAAGACAAACTCGAAATTTCCCTTTATTTGTCCCTACACATATGAAATTTAGTTTTAAGTTTATCTTAACCAAATAAAATATAACTGTAAGCATGTACAGTTTATATTTTATAGCTAGTTTTCTGTAATTGTTCATTAGGTTTTTAAAAATCTTATTTTTAAAAAAATCCTTTTTGTGATTTTTTCAATTGTTGATTAAGTTTTTTTTTGTTAAGTTTTAATGCAAGCTTCTACTTGAGTGCTTACTACTTAAGTAACTTATTCAAGTCACTTAAAAGAAGCCCACCTAGAATTACATGTACAAAATGATGGAACTGTACTAAATTAATGGTTCCTAAGCTAGGGTTCCTACAGATCTCTGTTTCCATTATAGTAATAAAAAGAATTCATAAGCCATTTCTAATTTTCAAAAGCATAACAAAAATCATGTTTACCTATGTCGAGATTGCAGAGACTAACAAAAACAACTTTGTTTTAGGCTAAAATTACAAGTGAAAACAAATTTTTAAATATCATTTTGTTTACCTATGTCGAGATTGCAGAGACTAACAAAAACAACTTTGTTTTAGGCTAAAATTACAAGTGAAAACAAATTTTTAAATATCATTTGGTTTGATAGTTGAAAAAAATTTCAACACATGATGTAATATTGTAATTTATAAGAAACTGGCTTCCCATATCCTTGGAATTTCCTGAGTAATAAAGGTGTCTTTTGTTTATGTTAATAAGGTGACTTTTGGAAAACACCTATGGATGGTGGTTGATGAGGAAACCAACAATGAGTAGAGGGTTGGAACTTGCAGTCCCAGCCTCAGATTTCTGGAGAGGGCAGAGGGGTTAGGGGTTGGAGATTGACTCAATCACCAATGTCCAGTGATTTAATTAATCGTGCCAATCCAAAGAAGCCTCCATAAAAACCCAAAAGGACAGGGTTCTGAGAGCTTCTGGGTTGGTGAACATGGGGAGATTCAGAGAGAATGGAGGTGCACCTAGAGAGGCATGCAACCTCATGCCCTTTCCCCATACCTTGCTCTACGTATCTCTTCCATCTGGTTGCTCTTGTGTTACATCCCTTCATAATAAGCTGGTAATCTAGTAATTAAAATGTTCCTCAAGAGTTCTGTAAGCTACTTTAGCAAATTAATCAAACCCAAGGAGGAAGTCATGGGAACCTCTGATTGACAGCCAGTTGGTCAGAAATACTGGTCTTGCATTTGGTGTCTATCTCCAGATAGATACTGTCAGAATTGAGTTAAGTTTACGGGACACCTGGCCAGTGTACACGGAGAACTGAGTTAACTGCTTGGTGGCTGAGGTGAGGGGGACACACACACACTGGAACTGGTACCAGAATCGGACATGAAAACCAAGGGCAGTGAGACGGCTGGGTAGAAACCAATGAATCCAAAAGCTCTAAGTTTTTAAGGGTTGCTAAGGAGCTTTCTTACAGCACCATCTAGTGGACATCTGGCAACTTTTACCAGCATCAATAAAGAGACTGGCAAAAGGACCTACAGGATGGTTACTCAGAAATCCAGGGCAAACTCTCTAAAGTGGCTGCCATCATTAGCTGACTACACATACCTGGATGAGGTCCAAGATCCCAAGTTCACTCTCTGATGAATCCACACAAAATACAAAGTAGAGGGTAGCATAGTGCCGATAAATCAGTTTGTAGTCTGAGCCACCAATCAAACTGTGGGAGATGGGAAACATTTAAATGCCTATATCTTAATTAAACATATCAAAGAGAAACCCTGTCCCAAGGAATGACAATGGACCCCATAGAAAGGAGGAGCACAGGACAAACAATAGGCCATTTCTACCAGGTGAACACAACCAATTCTGGCAGTGGTGCCTAAAGCTGCTTTACCTCACCTTCTGCCCATCTCTCCAGGAACCAAACGTCTAAGTGAGTGATGTCTGAAGCACACTCATTCACTGGCTTCCAAACAGAATTGAGTCTCTCTCTCAATAAATCACGCTAAGATTAGCTGAAGCTGCATCAGATACAACCTGACACTTGAATACTGCCTGACCAAACAATAACGATGAAGGCCAAAGGGGAGATACAAGGAGAAAACCGAAGCTGATTATTTATCTACCTTCCACCCTCCAAGAAGTTACAGATGTTGTCATCCCTCTTGAGAACTAGGTGGAAGGTCTCTCGAACAATCTGCTGTTGAATTTCTTCTGGCTGTGGAATAAAAGAAATGAAGTGAATCAGCGGAGATGCCTGAAAACACATCCCATTGATGGAGATGGGCAGGGTGAGAAGTGCTTCCAAGCTGGGAACGATCTGGACATTTGGTACCAGTTTCCAGAAAAGATAAAAATGATGAGTAGAGAAAAAATAAAAGGGGAATGTAGGGGAAAATGGGTGACAAGACTCTGTTACAGGAATCATGATATATTTACCAATCTCATCACTAACCATTACCACCATCCTGAAAAATAAGCTGGTATTTCTTCATAGTTAATAACCAAGGAAAGTAGAAATGATAAACTCTGATGCGAGGTCAAAGAATAACTAAAAGACCTGGTCCTGAAATACTTTGTGTTCCCCTAGAAAACATCTATGCCAGGGTAAATAACAATGTTAATAGATAGGTCTAACACTTTAAGGAGGTCAAGATGTAATCATGTGCATATTTTAAAAAATGAAATTTGCCATCTTTTCTACTGGTAATATAGGTATTTCTAAAAAAGAATGGGAGCAAGAACCAGTCATTACAAAAGTAATTAAAAGCTTTAGACCAGGTGCTCTGAAAACTCCAAGTGTAATGAATCACCTGGGAATGTTATTAAAATGCAGATTCTGATTTAGTAGGTCTGGGGTAAGTCCTGAGACCGTTTCTAACAAGCTTCTAGATAATACCAATGCTGCTGGTCTGGAGACCATACTTTGAGTAGCAAAGCTTAAGAAAACCTTCAGATCGAAGTTGCCCTAAGAGTCAGAAAATAAGATGCAAGAAATGTTAATCTCCTTCTTTTGACCACATTAAATTTAGGTTTGAAATGGTTAGTTATTTAAAAGAAATAGAGGAAAAAAACAGAGAAAATGTCATTGTGGACAAATTATTTTTTGTAACTTTGACTTGACATGGGCATACACTGGCTCTCAGTAATTACTGAATAGATGAACAAAAACTTGCTCATCACTGGCCACTGAAAGTTTGAGTAAATCAATCACTACTTTCCTGGTTTTCATTTAAAGAATTCACAAAGTTCACAGATGCCAGGAGTTAAAGGATTAACTGTACACTTGGAAGTAAAAAACATGCTAGGCATCAGCAGTTTTTTAAACTGACATAAACATCCTTCAAACTACAGCCTTTTATCAGACTCTAGGGGGAGTGGCAGAAGTCAGTGGAGAAGTGGTATGAAATAGTGAGGCTACCTAATTTCTAATTCAACAAAAATGTAAACTACCAATTGCTTACATGCCTCTATTATTTTAATAATCCTTCACACCTTCCAGTATTCTGCAGTTTCCAAGGTAATTTTCACTTGAATTAATTTGGTTCTTATAAAAATCCTATGTTCTTCAAAGAGATACAAATAGCCAAGAAGGACATGAAAAGATGCTCAACATCACTAGTCATTAGGAAAATAGAAATTAAAACCACAACTTTACACCCACTAAAATGTCTTTAATCGAAAAGATTAAAAGACATTTTAATAGGGAGGTGGAGAAAGTGGAACTATTATACACTGCTGATAGGAATGTAAATGGTACAGCCACTTTGAAAAACAGCTTGGCAGTTCCTCAAAATGTTCACCATAAAGTTACCATGTGATCCAGCAACTGTACCTCCAGGTAGTTAACTAAGAGAAATGAAAACACATGTACACACAAAAACTAGTTGTACATGGATGTTCACGGCAACATTACTCACAAGAGTCACAGGTAGAAACATCAACTGATGAATGGACAATCAAAATGTGGCACATCTATGCAATGGACTACATAATTCCATAATAAAAAGGAAGAATCACACACCACGACATGGATGAACCTTGAAAACATATTGTACTAAGTGAAACAAACCAGCCATGAAATACCATATACTGTTTGATTCTATTTACATGAAATGTCCAGAACAGGTGAATTTAGGTGGAAAGTAGATTAGTGATTGCCCAGGACTGGGGGACTTGATACAGAATAATTGCTAATGGGTAGGAGTTTTTTTGGGGGGTAAGGAAAATGTCCTAAAATTAATTATGGTGATGGCTGCATAACTTTGAGGACCTACTAAAAACCACTGAATTGTACATTTTAAATACATGAACTGTATGGTATGTGAAATATCTCAATAACACTTTTTTTTAAAGAAAAATTTACACGCGAAATACAAACTGAGTAGTTATATTGAATGCTAATATTTTTACCTCAATATGATTACTTAAAATGTAATCTAGCCTTAAAAAGTTCAATGAAAACGGGTAGTTTTTTTCTTTTCATTTCTAATTGACATAAGAGGAAATAAAGTCTAAAAGAGGTTTAACTTGTCAATAGACAGAAGGGTAAAAAAGGTGGAGTTAACACTTAAATATAAAATTTCTTTCCCTCCTTTGGTTTCACCAACCCAACAACTATGTCTGTAACATTTTGAAACCTTGCCACGAAAAAATGAAACGTTAGGAGGCAGGAGGCAAATAATTATGTCTGTGTTTTTCCAGGGAAACGCTTTAGGAAAATTCAAGTTTGCACTATCATTTATTAAGCTCTCACGCAGCAGCAGGCATAATTTCTCATCATTTGCCACTTTTAAACTGACTTTGTGCAACTCTACAGAGTGAAGGATAACCATTCCCCAGGCAGTCACAACACTGAAACGAAATTATTCCAAGAAAGCACTTTTTTCAGACCCTCTGGCTAAAGCAAAAACTCTGAACTGCATATTTCTTCTTTCCTGTGAAATTCAGTTTAACAGCCAATGCGATTAAAGGGACTTCAATCATTCAAGTTCCCAATGAGGCACGCCCCCGCCCGGTCACTAATAGCGAGCGCCCTGTGACCCGAGGATGTGTGTCACTAAATGGCACAGAAATGCCAGGGTCCACAAGGGGGTGAGAGAGAGCAGGGGGCGTGGGGCAGAACGGACCGACTTTAAGGAGCATGAGGGTATGCACGGTGCAGGCGGTACCCGCGTGCGCCGTCGGGGCCTAAGGGACGGAATGGGATGCGGGCGCCCTGAAGGGACGTAACGAAGCTGGGCCGCACTCACGAAACGCTGGTAGAAGCGGACCAGCCGCGGCTTCCCGTGGTTGTTGAAAACCATAATCGCCTGAATCATCTCGGCCAGCCTCGACTCTCTTCACAACAGGGGCTTCCAGAAAGCATCAACTTCCGCCACAACAAGGACACTTCCGGTTGGTGCACTGCAGAAAATGGCCGGCGGAAACTTCCCCTGGTGCCCACGGGCCCGACGACATAGAGTCCGACTTCCCAGCCCGCCGCGCAGAAAGCTCCAGGGCCCGCGGCGCGCTCGTGGGCGCAGGGCTGGTGCCGACCCACAAACACTGAGGCTGAGGAGGGCTGTCACCTCGGCCAGCATCTGTAAGCCAGTCAGTGCCCGGCCAGGACGCGAGCCCAGATCTATGTCCTTTGCCCAGATCGACCGCTTTGATGCAGAAAGCCGGGCCCGGCGCAAAGCAGATCCAAAAAAGAGAAACAGTCCAGCGAGAGCCTCACTTCTCACCGTCAGCGATAAACCATACAGCCCTGCCTTCTCCTTAACACTTGCAGAACGCTAATTTAGCCATTCCCCAGTTGGGACACGTTAAGGTCATTTTTATTTTTCGGTATTACAGCCCCCGTACCTAGTGAATGGTGGAATCAAGGGATCTTTAATGCAATTCCATTTAAAAGGTACCAGCGATCTCAAATTGGTAAAAAAAAAAAAAAAAAAAAGAAAAAAAAGAAAAAAGAAAAAGAAAAGAAAAAAAAAGAAAAAAGAAAAGGCTTTATTTTAATGACAGTCGGGATGGACGTCCCTACATTGCAGAGAGAGCTGGAAAATGGAATCACCTATCCCAAATGACTGGCAAGATGTATCGAAAGCCTTTAAAATAAATAGAATGTTAGACCCAGCGTTTCTAGTTTTAGAATGTGTAATAAAACTATTATGGATGTGTGAAAAGATTTAGTTGCAAGAACGTATATCTCAGCAATGTTATTACAGGGAAAAATGGGAAGCAAGCTAATTATTTCAATGTGAAATTGTTAAATGCATTGATCTACATCCATCTGAGAAATATTAGTTATTTAAAAACATGTTGTGAAAGATGGTATGGGGAAATGTTCATGATAGCTCTGTAAGTGAAAAGACTACACAAAGTACATACAGGGACACCCCACTTTGTAAAAACTGGAAGTAGATACCAGAAAATATGAGTAATTGTGTCTGGTGGAATGGCAGTATCATGGTGTTCAACACAGGCGCCTGGAACCACAGTGTCCTGATTATAACCCTGGCTCTGGTGACCGCCTAGGCACCTTGGGAAAGTGTCTTCATCTGTAAAACTGGCATCATGTCAGTTTCCTTTACTATAAAACTGGGGTTCTGCTACATGAAAAAAAAATGTGTTCAGGCAGTTTTGAACACAAAAGGAGTTACAAGCACTTGGGGCCGTACGTGGTATATAACTGAGCACTATGTAAGTGATTTAAAAAATGATAGAATTATATATGCTTTTAAAAATTTTTCTAAAATAAATGTTTACTCTTATAGCCAGAATTTTTTTAATTAAAAAAAAATTCAAAGGCAGTAAATATGCACTGAAATGTGACAAAATATTTTAAATGTTAAGAAGGAATACCAAAGAAACTTCTAAAACAGAAAAAGAATGTGGGAGACCTAGGTTTACCAACTATCAAATCCTGCTATGATAGTTCAAATTGGCAGTATAGGGAGACTTATTGAAATAGAATTGATAATGTAAGCGTAAAATAATTTAATATGTGATATAGGAGACATCATAACAGGAAGGAATTCAATGAATTTGTTGGGATAACTGAATAGCAATTTGAAATTAAGCAATTTAGTTGTCTCACTTCATATCCTTCCACAAATTAAAAGACAGAGTGGATTAAAGTTAAATATAAAACCAGATAATAACCAAATGAAGAAAATGAAATTGAGTAACATCTGAAGAATATAAGCTTAGAAGCCGTAAAAATCACAAAAAGTCATCAGATATGTCTATATAAAGATTTTGTTTGTGAAACCAATTTTTAAAAGTGGAAAAAATAGAAAGGGTGTTGTTAAAGTGGGCAGTTATATGTAAAATATACATGACTGATAAACGAAAAAGACCTACTCTCTAAGAGATAAATGGGGAAAGGAACTGAGTAACGAAGGAGGAAATACGTCTAGGAAACAAATATAAAAAAATGTTTAAGCTCACTATTAATGGGGGAAAGGGAAAATTAAAATTAAAGTATTAACTTTAAAATTATTTTCGCCTTATCAAATACCATTTTAAAAATGTTATCATACCCAATTCTGGCAAGTGTCACGTGAAAACGGTCCTCTCCTACACTGTTAGCCAAATTATAATTTAGAACAACCCTTTTGGAAAGCAATTGGCAATATAACAAGACCTTTACGAAAAATTCCTAGATTCACAGTAATCTGATTCCTGGAAATCTACCCCTAAGGAAATTACCCAAAAATATAGTGGGGAGGGGGCTACAGAGGGAGATGGATGGGTGGGTGAGATTAAGGGGATTATATAATTCACAACAGTTCTTGACACATTAATTACATTAGCTCCGAAAGGGGACCAATAAATTACCCCAAAATTGGACAATGGTAGAGCTATTTTAAATGGTAGTGAATCATAAAAATGCTTATGAAGACTATAGCAATATGGAAAGTGATCATACAACTAAAAAAGGATTATCAAATGTCATGTGTAGACATAGTATGATAAAAACCACAGACAGAAATTAATATTCCAGGAAAAGGCCACTTCCCCACCTCCATTGCTTTGCTAGTGCTGTTCTCTTGCTGCAAAGTCCATTTCTTTCTCTACCTACCTGAATTTCTTTCCATCTTCACTGTCACCACTATAGACCAATCCACTCTAGCCTCTCACCCCAATAACTGCCAACAGTCTCCTAGTTGGGCCCATTGTCTTCAGTTTCTCTGTTGTCAACTGATCTTTGAAATCTACAAATCAGATCTTCTCACTCTCCCTGGGATCACTGGCTTCCTGGATGTTAAAGATAAAGTCCCAAAATACTTAACATGCTTAAGATGCCATGCCCGATCTCCAGCCTCATCTCAAACACACTGCAGCTCCCACTCATTCTCTGAGCTCTAGCTAAATGGCCTTTTCCTTCTAGGAATACCCTCCTCCTCCGCCCTTACATAAGACACCAAGCCCATTGGTTGCCCAGGGCAACCCCCATTGACACACTGGGCCTCCTTCTTTGGAATGGTGGCCTGCTCATCCGAGCTCTGTGCAGCAGGATGCCCTCAGTGGTCCCTCTACCCCCAGCCAGTGTCCCCGTTCTCCTCCTGCTTAACCACTTCCTTGGCCACCCCCATGGCTGAGGTCCCAGCATGCTCAATAGTGGGCCAGCCCCTTTCAAATGCAGGACACCAGAGAGGCACCTTCTAGCTTAAATGAAGTGTGAGTCCCAAGCCTTACAGTTTGAGCCCAGGCTCAAACATGTAAGAAAGCAAAGTCAGAGCCATTATAATAAATGTTGAAAGCACAGTATTACCTGATCAACTGCTGATACTGCAGGACTGATTTCAGCCTGAGCAGATCAGCAGTCAAGGGTTTAGGCAGGCTCCCTAAAGTCTGGGGATATAACCCTGGTTCACAGGGCCAGAACCTCTCCTAGGTCCTCTGTCCAATGCCCTTCTGTAGGCCAAGGGTTCAGGGGATGGGGAAGGAGCAATAATTTTGCTTCTGTACGCTCTGGATTGGAATCTTGGCTCTGCCACCTATTAGCTGTGTGACTCTGGGCAAGTTGCTTAACATCTCTGAGGCCCCCTTTCTTCTCTGTAGTATATATGTAGGAGCAGAATAATCCAGTAGTTAAGAATGTGGGCCTTGAACTCCGACTGCCTCGGCTCTCTCCTCTATACATGATCAATGGAGCCTCTGAGTTTCAGTGTTATATGGAAAAAATGGAATAATCACAGTACCTCATGGTATTATAGTGACGATTAAGTAAGATATTGCAAATGCTTAGCACAAGTACTAGCACCCAGAAGCGCTCATCAGTCAGTGGCTATAATTATTACCAAAGAAAACACCCAGTGCTGTTTGTCTCAATAATTGTTAGTTCACCACCATCTCCTCTTTCTCTGAGGCAGGCAGGACCTATGTGTCACCGAGTCCCTACTCATTTTTAGGACACATAGATTTCTTGCTCAGCTTGAAGACCCTTTACACCCGGCAATAACCCAGTCAGTGTAGAGGAACCCTTTTCTAAAGATTTACTCATTCGTAAAAAGACCTCAAGGTACAAAACAACAACAAAAGAGGTGTTACCAAAACATGGCCTGGTAGAGTGCACCTGAGAGATGGGGACCAGCCAGCCAACCCTGAGCGCAACAGCCCCAGGAAAGCAGCCAGGGAGGTGAGGAGGCAGGAACCCCCAGGGCGGCAGAGACCTGAGGGAGGAATAAACAACTGGCAGTTCTCGGGGAAGAAAAGGGCACAGGGACAGGAGGCCTGAACAGGAGGAGAACAGAGATCACCGCACTCAGCGCTGGGGGGGGGGGGGGGGGGGGGGGGTGAAGGAAAGCAGGAAGCACAAGAACAGAGGAAGGAGCCCCGCTAACTGCTCTGAGCCATTCTGCATGAAAATGAGGGATGTTCCCCAATTCTGCACCAAGGCCAGGTCCAGTTCCCCTGCCGGCCCTGGGGAACTCGCCCACCACCTGCGTCCAGGAACAAGGCTGCCACTCAGGGCAAGGGCCATCATGAAAATGTCCAGGGAGGCTGAACTCACATCCAGGGATGGACCCTCCATGAGTCACAGCATGGGGCCCCACTGCTAATGTGGTGGACTTGGATTTGATCTCAGCAGAGCTCGTTCAAATGGCGTTCCACGGTGGCTCTAGGGAAGAACCAGGTAAGACTGGCAGACTGCTTCTTCCAGCTCCAGAATGGAAGTTGATGCAAGAAATTCTCAGCAGCGCTGGTTGGCCCTGGAGGCACTCCATCTCCTCGTAAACTCAGTCGTCCTGGGGGCCACGTAAAGAGACGTGAACAGAGCACATTTCATACAAGTCGTAGGACAAAAAGGGTTTGATTGAGTGGTACCGGCAGGACCCTCAGCCACCTGCCATGGCCTCACCGGCCTGGCACCTCCAATTGTTTTTTCAGTCCAAGATTCACTTTATGAAGACAAAAAGCAATCTAGACCCTGTACTCCACCTGCCCCTGCTTTCTCTGGCAAACATCATCATCTTCATCACTTAAATACACAGCCCATTTTTCTGTGAATTTGTTTTTAAATGTCCAATTTGCAGCCTTTTGACATCAATTCAAATCTTGAGGTGAAATATACTCTAGAAAAACAAATCAACTGTGAGTAGGCTGAGGATAAACTAGGGGTTAATCCTTGGCACACACACACACAAAAACTATTAAGGACCAAGTCAGCCATTTCCAGCCATTTTAGGCAGGGAGCCCAGAACAAAGGAGAAAAAAACTGCTCATTCAGCTGCTCAACTGCCTCAGCACGGCTAACGTATTCACTCGAGGTGACAATGTGTGGAGACTTGATGTTAAATCTCATTGGGTCTCCTCTGCTGTCAATTCTTTCCATGTCTTGCTTTTATAAATCTCGAGGGCCTTCTTGTAGATTGGCGCAGTTTGGACCCACCAAAAAGAGAGGCCCCAGGTTGTCACCCTTCACATCTTGAAGGAATTTTCCTGATGCTAACATGTTCTTGGGAATTCCAAGGAATTCCACCAAAACCGCTGCATCCTTGTCCTGCACCCAACCACAAACCAAATACAAAACTGCCAAGAGATAAACCTCACCAATGACAAGTCCACAGCTGTCACCCTTTACCTACCCACTCCTCGTCCTCTGCCCCGTCCCCCTGCTCGCGAGTCTCCGCCGAGGCCCGCTCTGAAGACTTCTGGGCCATGATGTTGTCTGTCCAGGATGCCCCTGTCTTTCCATCACCAGCGAAATTACACTTGGTCACTGTTCCGGCCTCAAGTTTGGCTAATGAATCTGAAAGAAGGTAAGAAGTCAAATGGCCTCTTTCCTTGTGGTGGAAACATAGTGGGGACTGGCCCATTCTGCTGGGGTCCCCGAGGCCCTGGGTGAGACGCCAAGGCACCAGACAGGAGTGGCCACCCACAGGAGCCACAGGATTGGTTGGCACCCCAGGATCCAGAGTATCCAGGCTATTGGCCTTGAGACTTCGGGAAATAAATCTCAAAGGGTCATGTTCCCACAGAGGCCAGATCTCACCTGCTCCCATGAGGTCTAAGCAGGAGGGGGGGACTTGGACAGAGGCCCGGAGCCCCTGCAGGCCACATGGGAACATCAGGTCACTGAGGGCTGCACTGCTCACCCAGAAAGGGGCTGTCGCCTCGAGTTTTCAGCCGTACCCCAGCCCCCAGCTCCAGCTCCAGCGCCTCCATCTCTGACTCAGGCATCCAGAATGCCACCGTCTGCGCAGGAGTGAGGCTCTCTGTCAGCGCAAGCAGCTCTGGCTTGTTGACCAGCTCCTTCAGTGCCTCGGGCGTCAGTCTGTCAGTGTCTCCCTTGGCATCCACCTCTGCAGGCACACAGCACAAGAGGATCAGTCCCACTGTAAGAGCATGCACTTAAGGAAGGCCTTTTAGGAGCCAGGTGAGCGCAGAGTGCTTTACATGCTCACAGTCACCTGCAGGTAGGACTCTGAGCACCTGCAAGGACTCCTCATGGAGCCCAAGGCAGAGGAGTTACAGGCATGGACTCTGGGCCTGGCACACGGAAGATGCTCTGTAAGTGTTCAGAAAATTAACAAGCAACTGAAAGCATGAATGAATACAATGAGAGAGGGATGAATGGATTCCCACTCAACCTCAAAATCTCCTTACACTGGGACAGATAGCAGAGGTCCTTCCACTGCCAAAACCGGGAAGAGGAATGAAATCACCAGGGGCCCAAGAACCAAATGAAAATTTTATCAAGAAAGTGGAGGCCACCAGGGGCCTGGCCTGGGCTCTGCACAAAGGCAGCTAAGAGCCCAGAGCCAGGTTCATGGACGGTTCTGCCAGTCGGCAGGAGTTGGGAAGACCGGCCAGGCCTCTGGGACTGTGAATGGGGGGCAGGAATTGAGCCAGAGTGCCCTCAGGCCATTCATGGGCATTCATGAATTTAAGACCAACCATGCTGAGAAGCCAAAAGAGCCCTGGAGACAAAGGAAGGCCACCGTGTAGCAGGGTCTGAGGGAGGAAGGGCAGAGGACACCTACTGTAGGACGACATGAGGAAGCCTGTGTTCACCTTCCTGGTGGCACTGAAGTTGGGCTCGATTTCATTTCCCTTGGGATCAAACTTACGACGATGGATGCGACTAGGCCGGATGTACAGCACGTAGTAGCGTTCCTGGGGGCCAGGCAGAGAGAGAGTTAGGGGGGCTGCTCCACACCCCCACTCTCAACATGCATACTCCCCATAGGGCCCCGACTGCAGCCCTTCCCAGCCTCACTCTCTACCCCGAACCCCACCTCAGATCTAAAGATAGTCAAGCTGTGCAGATGCCCCACTCCGATATTCATTCATTCATTCATTTGTCCATTCGTTGATGTGTTTAGTAGCGTACCTGCCACACATAACCAACCATGCTAGACACCCACGGAAGGGCGGGCCCACGGACCCCAAGGCCTCGACACAACCAATACAGAAAGTACAGAGACAACCATAACCCAAGTGCCAAGGGCCCCAAATACCAGGATGCAGCTAAGGCACGCTGGAAAAGGCGCTGAGAGGGCGCTGAGTGGGGGCTGAGTAAGGGCTGCCACTGTGCCTCTTCTAGCGGATATGGGACCTGGGGTAAATCCTCCTAGCCTCAGCTTCCCTTGTCACTTGGGAAACACAATGTCTGCTTTCAGCAATGTCCTAAGGGTTCCACGAGATAACGAAGCCGCAAGCACAACAGAAAGCATGAAGTGCGCTGTAACGTGGGTGCCAGCAGTCCTAATCACAGCGAGTGGGTGAAATGCTCCCAGGGATGGGAGAAGAGGAAACCACCTTCTACGAGAAACAGGGAAGGCGACATCTCAGAGGTGGAGAAAACTGCAACTATGGAAACAGGTGTATGAAGAGTGTTAAACATCTGGGACAGGTATGTGTAAGTCGGGACCCCGTGTGCCTGTATGAGCAACACGAGGCCCATGGAGGCCTCGTGAGAGCCTAGGCTGGGGATGGAAGAGGGATGGGTTCGAGACAGGCCTTGAGTTGGCATTTGGAGTTTGGATTTTACTAGGCAAACGAGGAGGAATCCTAAAAGGTTTATGAGCAGCAGCGAGACCCTCAGAGATGTGTTTCAGGAAACAGGTTGGCAGCAGGACAGGGATGAGCGTGGAAGGTGGCCAGAAGGCAGGAGGGGCAGGTGCCAGATCTTATCAGGACAGGCTGAGTTCCTGACAGCCAGTGCGAGGTGAGTGGACATGTAAAGAGGAAGGAAAGGGAAGGGAGGGGAAGAAATGGCCAAGGTGGAGCCTAACAGGACCAGGCACTAGTTACCTACGGGAGGGGAAGGAAGAGACGGTGGAGGTCTGGAGGCCAGTGCTGGGGAGAGCTACTGCACTGTCATCAGGAAGGGGCACTCAGAGAGGCAAGTTTGCAGAGGGGTTGAGAGTGCCCTGCCCATCCAGAAAGGCCAGCCCCACATCAGTGTGGGATTACTGGGGGGCTTTCCGGGTAGGAATGGCAGGGCTTCTGCATGGGTGTGCCCACCGTACTGATCCATGTGCTAGGGAGAGGAGGGCACGGCAAAGCATCTCTTGGCATGAAATTAGTGCACAACTGGGAGCAGAGGCTGTTCCCACGGGGTGCAGGGAAACCGGTCCTGAGTGGTACCAGGAGTCTGGCCCACCTTGAAAGGGGGTTTGGATGAGCTCCGTCTGGAGACCAAGGAGATAAGGTGGTCAGCACATTGGAATGGAGCTCCTTAGAAGAGGCGTGGACACTCAGAACTGGTCCTCGGGAAAGACGTGCAGGAAGGACAGGATGGTGAACACAGGTGCGTCCTTGGACAACTAAGATGGGGTGGTGATAAAGGGCGTGACCCCGGGAGAGTGAGAGGGCAAGCCTGGAACTAAAGCCGGGGCAGTGTCGACCATGTAGACTTGACACTGGAAACAAAGGCCCAGGACAAAGCAAACCTCCTCCCACCCATCCACACATAAAGGCCCGGGTCCTCACCAGTGACTTGCTTCATAAAAACCCAGCATTCCAAAATGCCCAGCCACACACAGTGATGTTAAAAGATGAGCGAGCCCATGCCAAGAGATTTGTAACTTTGCAAATGGAGTCACTTCAAGGCTCCTAACAGCAAACTCCATCAGTACATTTAAAGTAATTCAATCCCCAAAAATTCAAAGTACACATGACTTCCTAGGAACAGAGCTGGTCCCCAAAGGGGAAGAGCACTGCTCACCCCCGACACATACAGGCCAATACCCCGGTCTGACCTTGTCAATCAGGACAAGAGGACAAGCAGTGGGAACCACTGGACCAGGGGACAGGAGTCTGGGCCCTCAGCCCTCCCAGAATAGTCACTCATCCTGCCAACCCCAGCATCCTGTTCCAGGATTTAGTGACAGGACCTGTTTCGAGGGCCTTCCAGCCCACTCAGCACCCACAGCCTTCATCCTGAACCACCCACCTCACCCCCTCCTGCTCACAACCTTCTCAGACCTGGCCCCAGATGTACCACCTGGGCTCAGGGCCTGGTCTGTCTTCTCAGCAAAAACCCAGACCCTCCCATCTATCCGCTGCCCAGCACAACCCTAAGTGACCCCTTTTGGCTGCTCATATCCTGACTGACCTCCCACCTGCCCCATGAGCCCCTCAAGAAAAGAGCTGAACCCCAAGTCTTGGCACTGGCTGAACCAAGCATAGGGAGCTGCCTTGGCAGGTGAGGACCGTGAAGCCAGTGGGTGCCCCCAAGGAAGCATCCTCACCTTCCTGCCATGGGCATCTGAGATGCTGTGCCGAGATACATCAACCAGTTCTCCCTCCAGCAGGACGCCATTTCCCCTGAGGATGAGAGAACAAGGGGGGTCAGCTGGCTCTGCCAGTCCTCAGGCAAGAACCACAGGTTGGACGGCCCAGGTCAGAGTCTGCACTGGGACAGAAGGAAGTCTCACGCGTGTCCCCTATTCACCTGGTCCCTGCAAGCCCAGTACTGAACGGCCCCCTTCTCTGTGCTTCCCACATGAACCTCCATGCCTTTGAGAGTCCAAAAGGCTGGGGTGCTGCTCAGAAAGTAGGAGGGACCATGTCAAGCTACAAGACCCATCGTGGCCCCTTCTGCAGGAGGTGCTCTAACCAGAGCCTGTCTTATCTACAAAATGGGAGAGTAACAGCGCCTCACTCTGCTTCTATGACGACGACATCAGAACAAGAAGGTGCTTGGTAAACTATTCAGTGCTTACTAAATATTAAGGATTTCAGTTCTTTAACCAAATTTCTGGGGGGAGGGGTCTAAGTTGCTATAAAGTATCTCCTTTTCACCTGTTTTAAAGCAAGCACTCTCACATTCCTGTTCTCATAGCCACTTTAGGGGTGGAAAAAACCAGACTCAAGCTGGGTGGCCAGCCTAAGATCACAGGGTCCCCAGTGAGAAGAGCTGGACCTCACTTCCCCAAGCCAGCTTTCATGAAAGCAGATGGGCTTCCTTCTCTGGAACCACAGAAACGGGAGAGGGGTGGGGACAGCCAAAGGGATGGGGCCAAAACGTTGACAAACCGCAGTACTTACTGGCCCCTGCCCACTCCCTCAGCCCTTCAATTCTTCAGTGTTTTAACTGCAAATAGAATGGTCCATTTGTTCTTACAACCTCCGCCCCTGTGAGAGCAGGCCTGGCCCTGCGATCCCACAGCGGCCTCCAGGTAGGCCTTGCCCTCCCAGGCGGACTCCCTCCCACGGTTCCGGTCACAGAACGACAGTGTCCCTTCTGGAGCGCGGGGTGGGGGCGGTGCAGTCCGGGCAAAGGCCTGAAGGAAGCCACAGCGGTGTGGTTACAGCCGCGGGGATGGGGTGGAGACCAAGGTCGGCGTGAAGCGAGCGGCCGCGTTCCTGCTCCGTTTGCGGGTCGAGACTCGACCCCCTCCCGAGGGTACGGGGACAGCAAAGGTTGTATCGAGCCGATCAGTGTCTTAGGGGGTGCGCTCCCGCAGGGGGGCGTGCGCTGGAGGAGCTTTGGCACGCCCTGCCTTCTCTCCGGCCCGCGCCCCGGCCCCGGGCGCCCCCTCCCCGATCCGGGTGCCCCGGCTCAAGCTGGGCGGGCGGGCGGGTGGAGGCCGCGGGTGCTGGGGGTGTGTGGGGTGCGGGGAGGCGCGGGCGGGGCCTACCCCTGGTGGGCGGCGGGCTCCCAGGCCCCGGGCAGCCGCGCGCTGCGCACCGCCTTGTTCCGGAGCGCGCTGTCCTGGTAGATGCGGCTCATTCTCCCCAGGCCGCTGCGCGGGGCGGCGGCGGCACCGCGAGGGCACAGCCGGGAGGACGCGGCGAAACTCGCGATTCCCGGCGGCTGATCCGGGAAGGGCGTTCCCGGGCGGGCCTTAAAGGGGCCGAGCCCCATTCCTGCCCGCCCGGCCCGCGCGCGGTGGGAGGGGGCTTCCGGGAAGACCCGCGGCTAGGGCCTTTGCACGTCGCCTCTTGTCTCTGCCTCTTCCTTGCTACTAGGGGGAGGCCCTGCCCCAACACACGCACAAAGGGGAAATCGAGGCCCGGAGACCCCATAGGATCGGCTCTGAGACAATGAGTTTCCAGGGAGCAGGGATGGAGAAAAGGGTTAGCCATTGGGGGGGCGGCGTGGTCAGCACAGCAGCTGTTCTTTATGTCTCGCCGCCGAAGGTCCCACAGAGGCGGAGGGAGGGGTTCCAAGCCTAGGCCTGATCTACGACATACCTAGGTTTGGATCCCAGCTGTGCGAGCTTGGGCAAGTTCCTCAACCTCTCTGAGCCTGTGATGCCTCCTCTGCAAAGTGGGCCAGTATCCGAAGGGCTGTAAAGATGAATAAACTCGCCACTCCACCCTTCCGCAGAATTCTGGAGCCCCTGCCCAGCTCCCTACTGCCCTTTGTCCAGGTATGTACCAGTCTAGGAGTGCGTTGTCCAAGCCTGGGTGCCCGGGTCCCTTCTGACTCCGGGATGGTTGCCGAGTCCCGGTCTTCTTGTTTGACTCCTCCGTGCCAACATCTGGGGCAGGTGGGCCCATTAATGGAGTCCAGGAGTGGCCTCAGGAGCATTCAAAGGGGAGGTAGCCAGGTAGATACCTGGGAGCCCAAGGCGAGCTTTCAGTGGTAGAAGAAGCACCCTGTCCCCCAACAAACATGACTGTCATGGGTCTTGGGCATGTTTGTTCCCCAATTGAAAAAATTTTTAAATTATATTTTAAGTTGACAGAAAGATGAATATATTGTTTTATATTAAAACATTTTCTTTGGTCCTCGAAGCCTTTTTTTCCTTCTGTTTTCAAAAGAAATTAAGATAATTTCATGGGCACTGTGCCTAATGGATTGGTCAGCCTGCCCCCTACCTGGCCTACCTGGCTGCTCCAAAATGTGTGAAAAGGAAGGGCACAGAAGAACTCCAGTGGGAAAGCCCTCTGAGCAGCACCGTCCTTGGGCTCTCTCTCTCCAAAATTCCCCAGGCTGTGGAACTTCTGTAACTCAGTAGCAGGAAAAAAAAAAGGAAAGAAAAAGGCAAAGGAACTGACCAACAGGTACATGAAAGGCTGGTCGATGTCACTAATCATAAGGGACATGCAAACCAAAACCACAATGAGCTATCATCTCACCTCACACCTGTCAGAATGGCTATTATAAAAATGACAAAAGATTAGTGTTATTTAGCAAGGATGTGGACAGTAGGGAACGCTTGTGCACTGTTGGTGGGATTATAAATTGATGCAGCCCCTATGGAAAACACCATGGAAGTTTCTCAAGAAATTAAAAATAGAACTACCGTATGATCCAGCAATCCCACTTCTGGGTATGTGTCCAAAATAATTGAAATCAGGATCTCAAAGAGGTGTCTGCACCCCCACGTTCCTTGCAGCATTATTCACAATAGCCAAGATGGGGAAGCAATCTAAATGTCTATCAATAGATGAATAGGAAAAGAAAGTATGGTACAGGCACACAATGGAATATTATTCAGCCTTAAAAAAAGGAAACCCTGCCATATGCAAGAACATTGAGGACCCTGGAAGTAAAAGAAGCCGGACACAGAAAGGTAAATACTGCATGATCTCCTTTATGTGAGGAATGTAAAATAGTCAAACACACAGAAACAAAGAGTAGAAGGGTGGTTGTCAGGGGCTGGGAGAAGGGGAAACAGGGCGGTAATAGTCAGAGTACACGAGATGACTCAGACCTGGAGAGCTACCCTACAGCATAGCACCTGTAGTTAATATTGTATGATGTACTTAAAAATTTACTGAGAGGGTTGATCTTATGTTAAGTGTTCTTATTGCATACACAAAATAATAATAAATAAATCAAGACGACTTGAGGAAACTTTTGAAGATGCTGGATGTTGTTTATAGCATAGATTGTAGCTGATGGTTTCATGGGTATATTCTTATTTCCAAACTCATCAAATTGTATATATTAAATATGTACAGATTTTTGTATGTCAATCATACCTCGATAAAATGGTTTAAAAACCGATGAAACAAAAAGCTCCCCAAGCTGGTCACAGCCACCGGGATGGCATGGCCGCCCTCCTGTTGCCCCTTTCTGTGTCAGGTCATCTTTCCTCAAGGGACTCCAAATTGTCACTGCCAGCCACTAGCCACATGTGGCTATTTAAATTTCAATTTTAATTACTTAAACCTAAATAAAATTTAAAATTCAGTTCCTCAGTCTCACCAGGCATGTTCCAAGTGTCCAGTAGCTAGGGACACGTGGCTCCCCTCGTGGACATCACAGATGCACATTTCCATCACCACAGGACATTCTACTGGACGGCGCTGCTCTCTGTCCTTTCTTGGGAAGCGTAATCTCCTGTTTGTCAGGCTCTGAGACTTCACCCCAACAGCATAGTCAGCAGACCAGAACAAGAAACTGAAAGAACAAGAAAACATTTTTTGAAAGATTTTGATATTTATTTTCTAAACAGCATCAATCATTGTGAGAAAAAACAACAACACTTTCTTGGACTTTCTTACACCTATTTTTAGGTTACTGATGTCTCCATATTAAATTATAAACCACCACGTACAACACGAAGATAACTTAAGTTGCGGGCCCCTCAGTGCTCTGGGCCCTTTTAAAAACAGGGGTGGAGAGGTGCAACAATGCGTTCCCTTGGGCACAGGCTTCCGTTAAATTTTCATAGGTCAGGCAGTTTGGATGCTGCCAGCTTAGATCACTATCTCCTTTTGCCTAGAATTCGTTACCTCACGTCATATCATGTGGGAGTGGATCTGAATGAGAGAAAGTTGACATGGGGCGCATTTAGTTTGGGTTTTGTGGGATAAGTTTATGTAATCTGCAGTCTCTCCTACCTAGAAATCTGTGTTTGCCAGCCGTCCTACTGTAGGAGTGCCCTCCCACCTCTGTGCTCACTCAGTTACCTGGTGTGGGGCACAAAGCGTATGTGACACGAAGGAGCAGGGCAAGGGGTCGTGTCACAGTAGAAATGTGTCCTGCCGTGCCTGGTGCTGAGGCTGCGTGAGGAGTAGAGAGGGAACAAGGTGTGGGACGTAAGGAAGGACCCATAGCTCATGGCAGAAAATTCTTCTACTCATCAGATAGGTAAAATTGTAAATGGAAGATTCGGTTCTCATTAACCCTAGTCAAAATGGAAGTTCTTTCAGGAACGTTTTCACTAACGCTGCGTGTGTAATTATAAACACAGCACCTTTTTTTCCCCGCTCTTTTGATGGGCATTAGGCAACACAGAATTGATCAGGATTCCTCGTAAGGCACAAATATGCAACAGGAAAACAAAGGAGAGGGGCATGTGTGCACAGAGTCTTAGGTTTTATGCATCAGATCACATCTTAGCATATCTGACACATCTTGACTTGACAAAGTCTGACGGTTCCAGAAGAATTAGAGTGCCAAATTGCCACAAATGCAGTGAAATAACCTGAAGAAAACACACATACACACCAGAGGGCAAAAGATAGAAAATAAAGGAAGCACTCAGAGAGAAAGCAGAACATAAAATAAGATGCCAGAATGAGAACTAAACCTATCCATCACATTGCATCAATAAATGCAAATAGAGTGAGCCTTGTTTGGAAAGAAAATCTATGATATGCCTTTGTATCAGACATCTCTTCATGCCACATCAGAGCCTCTCATCCTCACAAAGGCCCCTCCAGGGCCTTTGATGTATCCTGTCCCAGCTTCTCCATGGTAGTGACCAACTCTGCTTGCACTCCGACCACCTTCCTGCAGAAACAATCCTCCACGCCTGGCCTCGTGGCCACACTGCACCACTTGCCCCCTAGGACAACTGGTCCCAAGGGTGCTCCTTACAAGAAGACTCTCGGGAGAGGTCTGTGAAATTGGATTGCCTATGGCTCTGATGGCAATAGGAACACTGTTGCTAGTGCTAAGTGGGTGGTGATAACACGGCATAAAGTGGCATCAAAAGTACTAAGGTTTCATCTGGGTTAATGGGGGTGAGGCGCAGGTAGAAGGTGGAATTGAGCTGGGGAATGGAGCACCTTAGCACTTGATAGGTATGGGGGCAATGATCATGGTAAGAGAAGTAGAGTAGGCTGACATTTATTAACAACTTGGAAACCGTGCAAAAAGGAAAATGACAGGCTCAGGGTAGCTAACGGCCAACTGAAGGGTATGTCAAAGCCATGGGAGCTTTACAGCAGTTTTTAAGGAGACTCAGTCTCCTGCAGCTTCAGGGCAAACTGTAGCAAGTCAGGCTCAGCAGCTAATTGTAGGGGAGACAAGGCTCCCAAAGGAGGGGGGCTGTGCAGCTCCAAGAGCTCCTGTTAAAATTAGGCCCCGCTAGAGGAAGAGATGGACCCTGGGATGAGGATATTGGTAGGTGGAAGAGCCTGAAAGTCTTCAACTCCCAAATTCCCCTGGCCAGCAGAAGCAGCCCCTCCCCTAATCTGGGGGCAGTGCAGAGACCTCCGTGGAAGCAGATGCCTTGCAAGATGTCATTTGCGTTCCTTAAGATCTGCCTCCATCACCATTCATCGCCTCTAAGCCAATGGAATCGGCTCACATCACAGTCTGAGCTGGAACGCACAGTTTCTATTCCCAGAGGATCAGCTCACACATCCAAGGAATGGCAGACCTGGCCAGCATGTGCCATGGGGACTAATGGGGGCCACATGGCAGTGGATCTGAGGTGGACATCCAGGGGAGTGGAAAATAAAGCTGGATTGCAGAGCATTCGTTGACATGGGCTTTCACTTGTGACATGGTATTCAATGTTCTATCAAGGGTACCTGGGGTTCGTCTTAATAGTATGTGGAGATGGCTATGAAACTTATACAGGACAATGAGGTGGAGAGGCCAGAACTTCTTAACACAGGAAGTGGTTACAAGGCTCAGGGAGAGGGGAATGTTAGAGGGAGCCCACCATCTGACCAGGCCCAGAGGCAAGTAGGAAGGATGGGGTTACTGGTGTCTTTGAGATGCCCCGTGGGATTGATGTGAGTAGATACTACCAGGGAACTAGACTCCTAAATAAAAAGGTACACACACACGCACGCGCGCGCACGCGCACACACACACACACACACACACACACACACACACACAGCATGCAAGTTGGTAAGTTAAAGGCTGATGTCATCCACCACAATGAAAAGATATGGTCTCTTGTCAATACCCAGACCTGTGTCAGTTTTCAGACCCATAGTACATTGACGTGTCCCTTGAGGACTGAGAGGTTTTTCCTCACATCGACCACTTCTCCAATTCTCCAATACCAATGATTGTCCTACAATTCAATTCAATGCAGACACGAGCTACCTGGAGTTGACAGGTTTTAGGGCTCCATCCCACAAGACTGTCCCCCACTTCAGAGGCCAGTCTCAAGTATTGGGTTCCCAGGTTACCCACACTTTCGTCTGACTTGGCTTCTAATTCAGGGGTTCCCGCAAACCCTCCTCTCAGCCTTGACAAACTGCTAGAACAAGTCACAGAACTCAAGAAAATGCTGTCCTTACCAGTACGGTTATTATAAAAGATACAAATGAACAGCCACACGAAGAGGCACATAAGATGAGGTCTGGAAGGATCCCAAGCCCAAGAGCTTCTGTTCTCTTGGAGTTGGGGTACGCCATCCCCCCCCCCACATTCATCAGCCCAGAAGCTCTCCAAACTCCATCATTTAGAGAAGCTTCATTATGGAAGCTTCATTACATAAGTTAGATTGATAAAATCATTGGACATGGTGATTGATTCAGCCTGAAGTCCCTCTCCCCTCCCTGGAGGTTGTGAGCTGGGGCTGAAAGTTCCAAACTTCTAATTAACACTTGGTCTTTCTGGCAACCAATGGCCAAGTCTAGGGGTCTATCAAGACTTGCCTCTTTGGAAGAAATGACGCTCCCATCACCCTTATCATTCAGGAAATGCCCAGGTTTTTAGAAGCTTTGTGCCAGGAACACGAACAAAGACTAAATATTTTTTTTTTCTTATTATACCACAGACACCACCACAAGTATATGTTTAAATTATTCTCCAGTCCTTCCCCCAAAGGGATCTGTGGCCACTGACTGGATAATTGTACTGGGGTAAGGAGCTATCCAGGATTTTAAAGCACTGTGAAATAAGGGTCTCTGGTGACGTTAATACCAAAGAACCTGAAATGCCATCACGGTACTCCTGTTAGGCTGGGCTTACGGAACTTAGGCAGTACATGGAGCTTCGAGCCAACTCTATCTTTCAGTTGGTCCACTGGGTCTGCAGAATGACCCTGTGGTAATTCCCCTCATTCCCAAATTTATAATTTGGAAAGATTTATCTGGAAGCTAGTGAGAACCTTGCATTGATTCCCTGACCCAAGGCCCAGGTGCCAGTGTAGTGGTGGAAGCCTCTGAAACTGGCTCCTCTTTCCCTAGACAATGAGTAAATCAGAAGTAATACCCCATCCTGGGAGAAACTGCAGAGCATAGTGCCATTCTCAAAGGACTAAAGGAGGCAAGAGTACCGGGTTCCATCACAGTGTTGTTCAATGCAGCCTTTCATTCGACCTTGTAAAGGTTTATCTTTGCTCCAAAACTCCCGTTGGGCTGGACTAGACCTTGTCGGATCTGCTTCGCTGTCTGAGGCTCTCCCTGCCCCATCCTGCTTCCTGCCCCCTTTCCACTGACAGGTGGGATATCTGCCTTATGGTCTGAAGGCTTTGCTCGCCCAGTCCTGTTTCCTCAGAGTAAACCTCTTGCATTTCTAATCCCATCTCAGCTTAGGCTCCTGGAGGACCCACCTGACAAGCCCCAGGCTCAGTTGCCCTGCTGGATATAGCGTCTACTTTCAATCAGAGCAACGCAGCCTCTGCCACTTTGTTCACAGCTGATGAACGCCTTCTTCTTGATCTCATTAGTTGAAAGAATCAAAATTTGCTTGCTTTTAAGTGGGAAGGACAGCAGTACATTGTGACGGGTTTTCTCTTGGACCGTGACATCTCTCTTGCTCTATGTCACAAAAGAGATCACGGGGACATCAATGACCTTATTCTGCAAAACATAATGGTAGTCCATTATATCGATGACATCGTGCTAATTGGATATGGTGAGCAGAAATTAGCATTTCCTAGATTCCCTAATAAGACACATGTGTGACACAGAGGGAAAGACAAATCCCTCAGAAAATTCAGAGGTCTACTACATTGGTGAAACTTTTAGGGATTTAGTAGTCTTGGATACGCCGAGACATTTCTATTAAAGGACAAATTGTTGTGCCTTGCACCTAAGAAAGAGCACAATCTGGAGGGCCTCTTAGATCCTGCGCATGCCATATCAAACTATTTCACTTATTCTTAAGCGAAAACAACAAAGTACAATACAGTATGCTCAACAGTCAATCAACAAATACAGTTGGCCCCCTATATCCATGGGTTCTGCGTCCATGGATTCGACCAATCACAGATCAAAAACATGCAGAAAAAAAAAAAGTCACATTGTTGCTGACAGGTACTATGGAGTTCAGCCTATGATGGTCACATCTGTGTTGAACATGTACTTTTTTTCCTTGTCATTGTTCCCCAAGCAATTTAGTATAACAACTATTTACACAGCGTTTACATTGTATTAGGTATTATAAGCAATCTAGAGATGATTTAAAGTAAACAGGAGGAGGCGCGTAGGTTATGTGCCAATACTACATCATTTTTTATAAGGGTCTTGAGCATCCTCGGATTTGGGTATCTAAGGGAGTCCTGAAACGAAACCCCTCGGATACTGAGGGATGACTGAATAAATCCAAGACTTCCTCTGTGGGGAACTTTCCTAAGTGCTGGATAAATAGAGGTAAAACAAAACAAAACAAAACAAAACAAAACAAAACAAAACAAAACAAAACAAAAAAACAGCTGACTCAAGCTGTCAGGAATCTTACATCCTGGTAGGGGAGAGGGGCAATGAAGACACAAGACAATACAGAAATGAGATCATTTATCGGGGTAGATGCTGGGACGGAAACTCAACAAAGAGGCGTGACAGTGAGAGGTGTGTGCCTGGTTCTGCTTTAGAACAGGCGGGCGGGGAGGACTGCCCTCAAGGCGCCCTTGAGGCAGCAGGGTACAAGAAAAAAGTCCCAAGGCAGAAAGGGGCCCTTGAAGGTCCGTCCAGCCGGAGCGTGGTGACCGGTGGGGAGAACGGTACAGATGACGTCTGAGAAGTAGGCGGCACTCAGCATTTGACTCTAAAAACATGTTCTTTTGGGGTAAATAAAGGACACGGAGGTGCATAAATGCATTTCTACTTACTTGCATGTGTGCTTGTTTATGCACAAATATTTCTGGAAGCAGAAACAAGAAACCGATCATAGTGATCATAGTAGCTGCCTCAGGGACTGGGGCTCCAGGGCGGGAAGGAGGCTCACACTTCACAGTGAATCTTTTTATGCTGTTTGATATTTTTACCATGTACGTGAATTACTTTTTCAATTAAAAACGAGTTAATTTTTTAAACTGTGGAAACATCTTAATATTCAATCTCAGTCGTAATCAGAGAAATGCAAATTAAAGCATCATGGAAATAAGATTTTTTTTTTAGGAAGGACTTAAATACTAATAAAACTCATAGTTGATGAGGGTATGAGGAAATGAACTCGTGTATTGATTATATACTTTATTCGTGGGAATGAGCACTTAGTTACCAAACATGAGCTACTTCTTATTAATTCGTAGGTGTAAGGGAAACCCTCTGACAGAACAGAGGTAGGACAGGCCAGTGGGGTTTCTGTGAGCATCACTTCGGGGCACCCCCAGCCACACTCCCTGGCTCTGGCCGCTGGACTCCATTCTGCCCGATCAGACAGACTGGCTGACTTCTTCCCCAGGTCACATTTCAGTTGTACTTAAATATTTGTTCACCTTTGGCGCCTGCGGAGAAGTAAGTCGTCTCTGAGAATCAGAGGACTGGGGGTCCTCCTAGAGCTGCAAGCAGGGACGCCAATCTGAGCAGAAGATTCCTCACGGATGTGTTCACGGAGACACGAGTGATGATCCACGGTAACATTTGGGACCAAGCTTGGAGAAACTCTGCGGCTCTGGTTTGGCCTTGAGGGCTAGTGTTACACAGATACCCTGTCGGCTTGCCCCTGCCAATGGTCACACTTGGACTGGACGCTGGGGAACAGGGAGAAATGACCACTTCCCACACTCCATCCCTCGGCCCATCATCCACATCCTCTTGCAGCTGGTTTGTGTCGACTGGAGAAGAGCGAGGGGCTTCAGAAATCCATTTGTGACGTTTGCTACATAAGATTTTGTTTTAAAATTTTACTATTTATTACTTTTTTCCGATCTACATACTCACTGTAGAAAATTTGGAAAAAACAAAGGAGCATAAAGAATTAAAATCGCCCATAATTCTCCACTTCAAGTAACCGTAGTTAACATTTTAGTGCATTTCCTCCGGTCTATTTTTGATATATAACTGAGATTGTTTGGTATATACACATTTATTTCTTGATTGCCACTTATTGTGTCACTAACATAGTCCATAGAGATCATTTTAATAACTGGGTAAAACTATATTTTATGCACATGTAATAACTTGTTAAACCATTCTTTTGCAATACATTCGCCTGCAATACAGCTGTAGCTGAAACGTGAAGAAAAAAATGTAGCTCTTTCATTTTTCTGGTCTTTCCACATCCTGGTCTCTGGCTAGTATGGGGGGGAAAAGTTACCTTTAAAACCTTTGTCCTATCCAATAATCCTTACATATGCAAGGTTCAATCTCTTTAAGAAAAAAGGTGAACAAAGGTGAGTCTTGCACTGCTGTCCAGATGGTGACGGGGAGCAGAGGGGTAGGAGTGTGGCTTCTGGGTTCCCAGGGGCAGGTGGGAGGGAGACTTGGGGTGTTGGGCCCTAGGTCTGCTCAAGTCCCTTCTGATCCGGGGTGTCGTTGCCTCACAGGGACCCCCTCCAGCAACTTCACAGCTCACTCTGAGCTTCGTCAGGACCCCGCCCGCCCATGTGGGCGCTGCTGGGGCTCAGGGGTGGGAACCGCAGGGCCTCTCCGTCTGTGACAGACGGTGCAGCCTCCTCCAGGAGCTTCTAGAGGAGACGCAAAGCCCCCTCAAGCACGGTGTCACTGAGTTACTAACTCAACTCACTCAGGTCTCATTTCTGCCTCACTTGCTCTCCTCCTCTTCCTCCTCCTCCATCGTTTCGCCTTCCCACCTTCCGCAGGGCCTGAGACAGGTAGGCTTCCCCGCCCTGCTCTGCCGGTCCCACGTCTGTCCCTCTGGTGCAGGGCCGCAAGCCTCCCACTTTCCAGAGCGGGAAGGATTATTTCTCCACTTAGGGAGGACCCCACAGGCTGAGTCCTCTGGGCTTGGCTGTTGAAATGCCAAAGGAGGAGGGTTGTGAGTGTGCCTAGGATCCAAAGAAAATAATTTAGATCTTTTAAGAAAGACGCCCGTTTTGCAAGGCTTCTGTCTTCCTGCATAATTCTATTTTGAATGTCAGAAGCTGGGTATTAATTCCTTCTTTCTGTCTTCATTCTTTCTATAATTTTGCACTTCACTGAAATGAATGCCATTAGTTATAAGATGCACTGTTATTTTAGGTTCTCCCAAGAAAGAAAAGCAAGCTGCCAGTTAAGTTATGAACAATACTTTCTTATCATTTAGGATTTTGGTTTATACTTTTTGAAAAAGCTCTTTTTAGATTTAGTCAGACATACAGTTTTATCATATATCACTCTTGTGAATAGGTAAAAAGGAAAAGAGAAGCGAAATAAATTGTAGAGTGCTCCTAAAACTTCTTTATAGGAGAGGTTGATGCAGAAAATGATTCTTTTGAATCCCTTTTCAACTCAGAGTTGATGATGATGGAGTCTTTCTCCACAGTATTGTCTGTGTCTTGAGAGTGCTGTTGACACAGGAGCTCTTAACCCAGAGATGAAGAGATCTGCCGTTGCCTCTAAAATTTTCTTCCGAGCTTCTGACACCCATCCGGCATTTTTTTTTTTTTTTTTTTTTTTTTTTTTGCTGCACCTCCTAGGCCTATTAACGCATGAGGTGTTAATAGAAGGTTTTCAGACCAAGTCTGCAGATGCGCAGACATTGACAACCATATCGTGAAGCTGCCTAGCCAACAGCTATTGTCGGCCAACACTGATTGTAGGACGCGTCCCATCTTCAAAGAAATGTAAATCTTAGAAATGATGAGTTAAAGTAAACCTTAATATTTCTCTGTCCCACACCTCCTCTTCCACCCCTAGGCAGGTAGATGCTTCAAGTCACACAGAAAGAAATTCATGTTCTTGAACTCACATCCTGAGATATTAATCCTATTACATAAACAACACTGGAAAGGCAATCTTTGACTATAAAACTTTGACTACAATTCTGCTATTTCTTTAGATGGATTTCTAGAAGAAGGTTTAGATACTTAAAAATAAGGCTGACTATCTTTTCATGAATACAAATCATTGTAACTGAATCAAATGTAATATAGGCAGACATGCATGTGCGCGCGCACACACACGTAACACTGGAAAAAAAAGTGCTCTTGGTAGACCAGAAATGATCAGGAATCCTTGAAAGACCAAGGGAGAATGAGGCTAGACTAACGGAGGAAATCAAGATGTAAAGCAGATGCAAGAGAAGGCTGCTATAGAAGTCGAGAGAAACTTAGAGGTTCTAAATGCAGAAATGCTATAGAAAACAGAAAAAAGCTCTGGGACTACCTGCAGGTGGTTGGTTGAGGCATCACAGCAGGGCTGGAAACTTGCCCTCTGCTGTCCTCCCCTGACTATGCCAAGAAGAGGACAGAAGCATCTGCTGCAGCCAGGAGGAGTACGGTGGGCACCTGAATGGCCTTCCATCACTTAGAGCCAAGAAGGAGATTCTTTAGCCAAAGACATAAAAGCAGCTGGGTCACCCCACCCAGCAGAATCTTCCATTTACCCACCATAGTCACTGGATTCAGGATGTAGCAAACAGTTTCAACATTCACACGCTGGCCATATTTGTCAGGAATGTTTAACAAATAATAACAGATCTGATTAATAGTGGCTCAAGCAAAAAAAAGATATTTAATTAAATCATATCACAAGGTGTCTAGAGGAGGTTTCAGGTTAGGTACCTCTAACTCAAAACCATCAAGAAAACAGATTTCCTACTTTCCACTTGACCGTCCTTAGTGTGTAGCTGCCTCATGGTCACAAATGGCTTCTATGCTCCAGACATCATGCCTAGCTGCCTCATGGTCACACAATGGCTTCTATGCTCCAGACATCATGCCTATGTCAAAGAAAGAATGAAAAGAAAAGAGACAGTATCACTGAATTTTCCTCACACAAGTGTCCTCTTTATAATAAAGTAAAAGATTTCCCAAAATTTCTCAGAGGCTTCTGCTTATATCTCATTGGCTAGAACTTTATCACATGATGCCAGCTCTAGCTGCAAGGGAGGCTGGGGAAAAGAGGCATTGAAATTACAATTGCCTTACTATGATTGTGATTTGTTACCTGAGCTGGTAGAACATATGGCTGCCCAAACACAATCCAGGTTTGGTTAGGAAGCAACAAGTGAGGAATACCTACCAGTAGCTCATTGCCAGAACTTTCTGTGAAAGCCGACAGAAACACCCAAACACGAAGACAACCACACATCCAAGAGTCAAAAAATATTTGAGGATTTACAATACCTTGAAAATAGAGATACCAAACCCAACAAGCAGAAGAAACTATAAGACTTTAGATTAATTACAAACAATACCTTTGGATGGATAAGAGATGTTGGCTTTAAAAAAAATAATAATGATTAGAAATTTTGGCTAGTAGACAATCAGATGTGAATAATACATTTTTTAAAAAAACCTCAAAGCAGAAATGCAAACCACAGAGCAGAAAGATAAACCAATCAAGAAGGAAGAAAAAAAACGATCTACAGCTAGGGACAGTATAGTGACATTTCACACCAAGGATCAAAGAGAAATCATTAAAAGAGAAAAAGAAAACAGATCAACTAAAAAGGGACAAAAAATTAGATTGATATCAGCCTTTCTTTTGGCAACACTGGATACAAGAAGGTAATATCAAAGCTCTGAGGGGGAAAAACATTATGAGCCAGAAATTCTATGCCCATCTCCACTAGTCAAGTGGGAGGACAAAACAAACCCATTTCAGACTTTTGAGATCCGAGATATTATACCACCAAGAACTACATATGAGAAAATTATTAGAGGATGTACTCCAACAAGAAGAAACAGGAATCTGTGGCAGAGATACTAAAATGGCCCTAAGGATGATCCCCGACCCTGGTGCTTACTCTCTTGTGTAAACCGCTCCCTTTGAGTGTAGGTAAGACCTATGAATTGCTTCTAACCAAGAAAACACAGCAAAAGATTCTGACTTCTGTGTTGCTAGCAGATTTTCTCCTTTGGTTGCTCAAGGAAGCCAGCTGACATGTTGTGAGCTGCCATATGGGGATGCCCCCATGGCAAAAAACCTAAGGAGGCCTTCAAGCAACATCTAGCTAGGAACTGAGGCTCTCAGTCCAATAGCACAAAAAGAGCTAAGTCTTGGGTCTTTCTCTAGTCAAACCTTTAGATGACACCCAGACCAGGCCAACATCTTGACTGCAGCCTGTGAGAGACCCTGGAGCAGAGGACCCAGCAAAGCCCTGCCTGGATTCCTGATCCTCAGAGAGATAACACTTGCATGTTTTTTTTAAAACACTAAGCACATGGCAATTTGTTATACGGCAGTAGATAATTAATATAGAATCCAAGAGGAAAATATTAGCCATTAGAAGTACTGGGGGACAAAGAAGCCAGTAAAACTCTGTGATAAGTCCAAGAAAGCATTGAGAAAACTCTGGAATGAGAATCTGATTATTCCACATGAGAGGTGGAAAGAGGAGGAGAAATAAGGGAAGGGAGAAAAAGGATTTCTTGTTCTATTTGAAGGTGTGATATAAAATCTAAGGGCTGAAATGTAAATATAGTTCTAAATATTTGCATTAAAAATTTAAAGAGAACTTCCTGAACAGCTAATAAAAATCACAGTATTTTTAAAAAGGCAAATACCCACAAAGAAGTGGAGAATGGTAGAGAGAATAATAACAAGATACTAAATAGATAGACAAACAGTAAATGATGCAGGAGACCCAAGAAAGCTGAATCCTGGAGCTTAAATTGGAGGAGGATATATTGCAAAGAAAAAGGATGTTCGAGGAATAAAAAAATAAGCTTTTGGAAATTAAAAACAGGACATTAGAAATGAAGAGTTGGAAATAGAGGAAATCTCCTAGAAAATAGAGCAAGAGACAAAGAGATGGAAAATAGAAGAGAAAGTAGAAAATAGAGGATCAATCCAGGAGTGTCGATGCTCAAAAAATTAGTCTGGAAAAAGAAAATGGAGCAGAGGAAATTATTTGTAAAACAATTTAATTCGATATGCTTTTCCAGAATTTTTGCCATGGTGCCCAATACGGTTATGAACACCTTGAAATGGTAAGGAACGCATGATCGCTGCATAGCACATGCATGTTCGCTCATGTTATTCACATTGATTTGCATTTATTTCTGTGAAGAACACTCCCCAAAACCCATCTCCCAACCAGCTCTTTGCCTTTCCCATCCTCCAGCCTCCTACTAGTCACCATCCTGAATGTTGTATTTGCTTTTAAAAATAGTCTTTTTACATACACGGGTGCATGAATAATGTATTGTTTTGTTTTACTTGGTTTAGAATCTTACAGAGTATCCCTCTGTGGTTGGCTAAGCTATGCTTTTTTCATTCATCATGATTTGTGGCTGTTGTTGTCTGAAACTATAGTTCATTCATTTTCACAGCTATATAATACTCTATTATTTGAACCTACCAAAGTTTATTCATTCATTCTCCTACCTCCTACCAACTTGGAAAGATTAGAGATTGGGAAGGAGTGTGTGTGTGTGTGTGTGTGTGTGTGTGTGTGTGTGCGCGCGCGCGCGCGCGCGCGCATGCGCTCCTATTGACAGTGAGAATTCAATCTTCATCCTCTCCGGTAAAAAGTCAGCAGATGATGACTAAAACTGAAAAAATCAAGAAGTAGCAATACATGCATATCATTTAGAGATAAAGAACTGTGAGAAGAATCAGCTAAAGGAGTGAAAGTGGTTTCCGCTGCAGAGGAGGAAGTGGTGGGGAAGGATGGAGAGACTGCTATTTTTCATAACAAAACTTATGCAATGATTGGTTCTTATACTAAGTGCACATCTAACATTGAAAAAAGCTGAAAACATTAAGGGTAACCACCAGAATAACAAAAATAGGATACAGAGCTTGCAAACCATCAGTGAGGAAAATAAAATAATAAAATAAAGAAATGTGATTAACAAATGGTAGGAAAAGAAATAAGAAAAACAACTTTTTAAAAGTATATTCATGTTTAACAAAAAGATATTCATTTCCTATGGCTGCTAGCAAATTACCACAAACTTGGTGGCGTATAACACAACACAAACTTACTGCTTTATCGTTCTATAGGTCAGAAGTGGGACACGGGTCTCCTGGGGCTGAAATCAAGCTGTCAGCAGGGCTGCATTCCTTTCTGGAGGCTCTAGGGGTGAATCTGTTCCCCTGTCTTTTCCAGCTCCCAGAGGCCCCCCTCGCTCCGTGGCTCACGGCCCCTTCCTCCTTCTTCAAAGCCAGCAACATTGCGTCTCTGAACCTTCTGCCATAGTCACGTCTCCCCCTGACTCTCCTCTTCTGCCTCCCTCTTCCCATTTACGGGCTCCCGTGATGACACAGGGCCCACCCGGATAACCCAGGATTGCCTCTGTAACTCCATCTGCAACCTTACCTCCCCTTTGCCACGTGACTTAACATACTCATGGGTCCTGAGAATTAGGATATGGACATCTTTAGGAGGCCATTATTCTGCCAACCACAAAAATGTAGAGCCAATAGAAAACATAAACGGAAAAAAAGATGAAACTCTAGAAAGAGGGGAAAATTGGAGAGTAAGAAATAATTGAAAAAATAATGAAGACAAATTCACTAGGGTTAAACTAAGATGGAAGACTTCAGATTAAAAGAAACCATGAGAGTCAAAGAAAAGAGAAAAGGAAAACCCACACTTAGAGAAATAATAATGAAATTTAAGAATGTCAAAGACAAACTTTAAAGTTTACAAGAAAAAGAATAGATTTTATCAAAGGAACAAAGATCAGATTTTCATCAATTTTTCAATAGCAGTACAGGATGAGGAAATGCAATTGAACCTTTTTTACAGACAACCGAAGGACAAGAATTTAGAAACCTATAATTTTACATCCAGCCAAACTTAGATTCAAATATAAGGGTATAGCAAAAAATATCATGAGGCCTGAGAAGGTTTGCCATAGAAAGAGTCACACTAGAAATTAAAGTATTGAATAGTCGGAGAGATAAATCTAATGCTATAAGAGCTAAACTAGGTTAGAAGGCCACCAAGGCTGGGTACAATCTGGCATGAGGCGAGGGGTGAAAAAGGTTTCATGTGGGGGTAGGTGACCCTTCCTGGGGACACAGAGCTCAAGATTGCTAAGGAAGACGTCCATGGGGGAGGAGTGGCAATGGCAATACCAGATTAGCTATATACAAGGCAATTATCATATAATTTAATATAACCAAGTTCCACAGAGTCAGAGAAAGGAGTTATGAATATGCAAGGAGAGAATGCCACAATGTACTCTGGGGAGTTGGGCTGCAATTTGAGGTGTCGTGTGACCTCATGGTTTTCAATACAGATAGATAAAGAAATACATATAGGCATAAGTTTGTGTGTAGACTTACACTTATAGATATATTCCCTAGCTCTGTCCACTGAGAAGACTGGTTGTTAATCAGTGACACCCCCAAAGTTACGTGCACACCTGGAGTCCATATTTGCAGGGCAGGCAAAGCACACTGTGAGAAAGCTGGACGCTGAATGACTCCTGCAGCTCATTCAGGACTCAGAGACGTTTGAGTTCTAGCCAGCCCGAGTGAAAGAGCCTCGTTGAACACCCAGCATATTCCTTGAAAAGTCACTGAAAAACACAAATTACCAAAACTGATAAGAAGAAATAGACAATGGGATCATCCCTGTAACTATTCAAGAAATTGGTTTTATAATTTAAAAACAAAATCTTCACATTTGCGCACGTACACACACACACACACACACACACACACACACACAACATTCTTAGGAGGAAGTTTACAGCTGTGCAAATATTTATATTAGAAAAGAAATTTCTAAAATCAACCTTCTACCTTAAGTAACGAGAAAAAGAACAGATTAAACTCAAAGTGGAGGGAAAGAAATAAAATAAGAGCAGAAATCAATAAAATGGGAAACGAGCAAACATTAGAGAAAATCGATGAGGCCACAAGTTGGTTCTCTGAAAAGATCAATAAAATCGATCAACCTTAGATAGACTAGTGAAGAAAAAAAGGAGAACACAAATTGCCAATACATTTTGATTTATGTTTGTTTCACTCTTATGTTAAACATTCCCATATTTCTAGTCAAATCTACAAAACCAGATATACTCAGGGAAATATGACTTTTAGCCCTGTCTCTTTTCCCTGTCTCCTTCCTCCCTTCTAGGTAATTGTTTTATTTTGTGACTTATCCATTCCATATTTGGGCACAAGAAAATATACACATAATGAATATATATATATAGCACTGTTTTAAGAAATGTGTTTCTCAGATGGGGCTCGCGTGGTATGGTTTAAGATTCTTATGAATAGTCATAATCAAATACAATCACTACATCCAAACAAAAACTTTTGGTGTGTTCAAAAATGCATGTAAGAGTGTGTTCAATAGACCAATAAACATGGTTAGAGTTGAATAGATATCTGCAGAGAATTTCAACTGTTTATCCTGACTCTGCAGAGAGAGAGAGTTCTACCTTTTTGTTGAATGTAGAACGATGAAGCACTTGGCCATCTGACCTAGGTTTCCGTGCAAAATTTGTCCACTTTATTTTTCGAAATCCTATTTTGTATTCCAAAAGTCCACCTAATTCTAAGTGATGCAGATTCCCTTTATAATTTGGGCAGTCAAGTTCATGGCCCTCGTACCCTCAACAGACAAGTGCATCCTGACAGAGATGGGTCTTTCAAAAGTCTTTTGCTGTCAGTGTTTGTTACCCTTTTCATTTTATAAAGTGATGAGCCTTAACTGAAAATCTTAACTAAAACTATAATTACTTGTTTGTTTTATCCCGAGATGAAATCTAATGTCAGCACTGGTAATATAACTAGTGACTGCATAATGAAATTTAATATTATAGCTGTCCTTGGTAGCCATATGGTGAATAAATCGACCTGATGATAGGTACTGGTAATAATTTCTGATTCTGCCGTAATCGTATAAACACGTGCATAGCTTGATCCAATTGTTTACATTTATTTTCATATTAAAAATGACAGTGTTCTAATAATTTACAATTTGTACTTGGCTTTCAGTTACTCACCCTTACTTGGCAGATGTGTTTAGTTGCTAATGTGAAAAGAAGTCTCTTTTATGAGATACTTGTCATTTACAAGAATTTGGATCAGCATCTCTCTGGTTCAATGCTGGTTGCAAGTGCCAAGTTCCTACATAAGAATTCTTGTTAGACGATCTTGACTTATGATGAAGACGATGCTACAGACTGATAGGAAAAAGCTGGTCTTCTCGATAAATGGTGTGGATATCTATATGGAAAATGAAAGGAAACTCAGCTCCTATCTCATACAATATACAAAAATCTATTTCAAGTGGATTATATATCTAAACGTGCAGAGAAGACCAAAAACCTTGTAGCCAATAGCTACATGTAGCTAACAAGCACTAGAAATTTGGCTAATTATATATGTATATAAACACACACACATACATGCCCAAGAGAAATGAAAACATGTCCATATAGAAACTTGCACACTAATGTTTATAGCAATATTATTCATAACAGTCAAAAAGTAGAATAACCCAAACGTTCATCAACTGATGAATGGATAAATAAAATGCAGTAGATCCCTACAATGGAACGTTATTTGGAAATAAAAAGTAATAACATACAGATAAATGCTACAACATGGATGAACCTCGAAAATGTCATGCTAAGAGAAAGAAGCCAACAGAGAGAAACACATATTGTGACTTCGTTTATACAAAATGTCCACAATAGTCAAATCTTTAGAAACAGAAAGTAGATTAGTGGTTTCCTAAGACATGGGTAATGGGCAGACTGAGGGATGACAGCTAAGAGGTGTTGGGTTTCTTTTCTGGGTGATGAAAGCAGTGATTGCAGTGATGGTTGTATAACTGCAAATACCCTAAGAGCCACTGAACTGCATACTCCAAATTGGTGAATTATATGGCATGTGAATTACATTTCAATAAAGCTGTTTTTAAAAAAGAGTATAAAGGTAAACCATAGAACAAGAGAAGATATTTGAAACACCTATAATAGAGATGGAACTCATATCCAGAAAATACAAAGAACTTCAAACATCAATAAGAAGAAAAGACAAACCAACAGAAAAAAGCGCCAAAGACGTGAATAAGTATTTCACACACACAAAAAATATCTAAATGGTTAATAGACATCATGAAAAGTATTCAATCTATAGTCATGATGGAAATCATATTAAAACCATAACGAGATGCCACTACCTACTCATCAGAAGAGCTAACATGAAAAATTATTGATAATCGAGAATTAATGAGAGTGATGTTAGCAAGATAGTGGAACAGGCAGTCCCTAGCCATCATGCCCTCCATAGAAGCAACAATTTGGCAGCCATCCATGAAAAAAAAGTACATTTGGGGGAGCTTTGGGATCCAGGTCACAGTTTGTAAAAAAAAAAATGTAATTAAAAAATAAATTAATTAACAAGGTCGAGAAGCAACTGAAATTCTCATATGCAGCTGGTGGGAGGGTACGATCATTTGCAAAACTCTTTTGGTATCTATGAAAGCTAAACATATGTAAACCCTGGTGATCCAGCTATCCCCACACCTAGTTACATAACTGACAGAAATATGTGCATATATACACCAAAAGATATAAACAAGAAAATGTATAGTTCTAGTCATAGTAGTTCAAAAACGGGAAATAGTTCAAAGATGTGTGGAAAGTAGAACTTATTAATAAATTGTGGTAGAGTCCTATAATGGAATACTATACAGCCATGAAAATTAATGCACTACTGCTACAACAGTGTGGATGCTTGTTATAGATATAATGTCAAGTGAATGAAGCCAATCACTAAAGAATTCATGGACCGTACAATTTCATTTACACACAGCTCAAAAATTACACAAGACTCAACTATATTGTTTAGGGATAAAATCTTAGGTTGTAAGATTCTAAAAGGAAAGCAAGAAAGTTATCTTTGTGGCAGGAAGCAGTGACCACGACAGAGAGCCCAAAGATAAGCTTCCAGCGTATGAACACATTGTATTTCTCGACTTGAGTTTATTGGATGTTCACTTTGTGATAAATCATTGAGCTAAACATGCTTGTTTTGTGTACTTTGCTATATGCATGTTATAGTTTACAATAAAAAAGATTTAAAAAGAATAGTATTTACTAGCAAGGAAACATATTCCTGAAGTATCACAAAGTGAAAAAAATTTGCAAAACTATTTACATTGCATGGCTTTAATTGTACTGTACAAATATATATCCACATATGTTTATATAAATAAAATGATCTGAAGTGATGTAAACCAAGGTAATATGGTACTTATCCCTGGACGCAATCACCAGTGTTTTCTGTTTGGTTTGTTTGTGTCTATGTATTTTCTGATCTTTCTGTAATAAGCCTTTATTGCTTTTCTAATAAGAAATTAAGTCATTTTGTAGTGTCGGCCTGGGAATAAACTAAGAGATCAATAAAACAGAATAGAAAACTGAGAAAGAGATTCAACAGACATAAGACTTTGATATGTGATAAAGGTGGGATTTCAAATCAATGGGGAAAAGATGGGTAATTTGATACATTTCGTTGGTTCAACTGACTAACAATTTGGAAGATAAAGTTGAGTTCTATCTCATACCATAAACCCCTAAATAAACTTCTACATTATTTAAATGCATACAAAAAATTTTTAATAATACTAAATAAAAACATAAGTTTTAGAAGAAAATATAAGCAAACAGTTCTATCATCTTGGAATGGAAAAGGCTTTTTAACCTAGAATCAAAGTTGGTATGTAAGAACCAAGGTGGGCAGATTGGACAATATAAAAATATAAAACCATTATATATACATATATATATGTATAAATATACCACAATTTCACAATAATCACAGCTATAAAATACCTAAGAATAAATTTAACAAGAAATGTGGAACACCTATATAACAACTATACAACTCTACTAGAAAACATAAAGGCAGACCTGGAAAAACGGAGAGTTTGGTAGAGGAAGTGGAATTTATTCACTACAGCTTTGCTTACACTTAAAAAGACAGAGAGAAGGAGAGAACCTAATTATTTGCGAATGGATTAATCCTCTGACTGCAGTGGATAAGAAGCATGCATGGCTCTGCAAGTACTTTCACGCACACGTGCACGGAAGATTTCTCTGCCACTTCCTCTCACACACCCCAAGCCTGGGGGTGAGAAGCTGCTGGACTTTGATCAGGCCCTGTTTAGCAGGGGTGAGGTGACTGCCTTACAAAGTTCCCCCTGTGCTGCCCCTCTCTGCACACCCTTGTGGTCTAGCAGACCCCAGGCTGTCTTGGGAGGCCTGGTCCTGCCTAGCCTTCTGCTGTCTCTCTGAGAGGTGTGAAGCTGACCTGTGTCAAATCCCCTTACTTTGGGGCTGGTCAGATTCCCAGATTCAGCCCAGGCTCTATGGTGCAGTCTAGCTTCTACCCTAAGTCCTGACTGAGGCTGTGGTGGGCATGGCCAGGCCTGCCAGTTCATGGCTAGGCCTCCTGACCCAGAAGACAATGACGATATATGCTCACGTGGCTGCAGTGTGACTGCAAAGCCATCACTTTATAACTGGAGGACTCTACAGCAATGTGGCATTGTGCTGTAGGAAGAAATTGTCCCACAAATCTAGATGCTAGATCTGAATGATGTAAATAACCAAAAACCACTGTAAACTGGCGAGGCACATAGAATAACATATTGGTTAAGAACACAGTTTTTAGAATGCCTCCGTTCTACATGTAGCTAGCTGTGTGACCTTTTCTAAGTTACTTAACCACTCTGTGCCTGTTTTCTCCTCTAAAATATTACTAAAATACAGTCATAATAATATTTACCTTCCAGGGCTCTTATGAGGATTAAACGAGTTAATATATATCAAGCATACTTAGAACTGTGCCTGGCACAGAGTAGCTCTGTTAAATGTTATCATCATTGCAGTGGAATCTAAGAGACTCAGAAAACCCCCACCCAGGCAGAGCTCCACCCTATTCAGCCTGGCTGTCCTAGCATCTCTCCTGAGGGGGAACCAGGCAGCTGAAGAAGCCACCTCCCTCCATGCCCAGGCTGTCCTCCCTTAGTAATGCCAGCCAGGACTTGCCACCTGTGTGCTAATTGCAGTAAAATGAATGCTATCAGACAAAGCATCAGGGCACAGGTTTTGTGCTGGTTCTCAAACCCAGGCCACGCTGGTATCAGGCATTTGCTCAGCTGATGATGGAATGAATGAGCTGACACCTCGATCTGGCTGCTGACCCTCATGCAGGTGCTCCTTTGGGGGCCCTTCTGACAACCGGGAGGTGCACCTTCCAGGGCTGCCCAGCGCAGGGCCATGGCCCCACCCTGACTGTGGCAGCTTTAAGACCCCACCTCCACCCACTCAGGGCTGACATTGAAAGACGCCCATTATGCATTGCTGCGTGAAAAAGCAAAAGGTGGAACAGTGGGTTTAATACGATTGTTGTTGAAAACATACAATAAAATGTATTTTCAAAGGCTAAAGGATGGATGCCAAACAGTGCATGGTGGTTACCTCGGGTTGGTTTGCTGCAGACCTGTTAGTGTTCTTTGATGTTTTTGCAGCAAGCATATGCAACTTTGGCTATTAACCAAAAAAAAAAAAAAAAAAAAAAAAAAAGATTTTTTTTTTCAACAAACAGGAAAACATTTACAACACGTATATAAGACAAAGGGTTAAAGCAATATCTCTAAGTGTTATGAATAGAAAAAGTAGTTGAAGAGAACAGAATAAAACAGCAACAGTGTTTATTCCTAGAGGAGACTTAATAGGATATTTTAATTTTCTTCTTTATACCCTTTCCTATATTTTCCAAACACTTAGCAATAAAAAATAATCACACTTTTCTAGTTGGAAAAATATGATTTTTTTTTAAGTTGAAGGGAACTATAACAATAAAAACAGATAATTAAAGAGAAGATATGAAAGGAAACCAGAAGGCTTAAGAGGTTTGAAAGGATAGAAGGCGAAATGAGACCATTTAAAAAGGAAAGCTAATTGAGAATAACACAAGTCGGAACGATAAAATATATATGCAGAAATAATAAAATAGAATAAACTAAAAGACTAAAAAGCACTATTGAAAAGCACTATTAAAAAGCAATACGCACAAAGGTTGAGAAGGAAACAGTGGACAGCTGACCAGGGGTGAGTCCTTCTGCAGGATCCTCCACTTTATCTCAGAGTCCTGTGGGCATTTGTCTGACCCTCCCAAGGTCAGAGTGGGGGTCCCACATGCTTCAGTCCCTGCTACATCCATCGGTCCCCTCCCGCCTGCTACAGACCACCTGGAGGCTTTTGTGGCTCCCCACCTCGGCATTCTCAAGTCAGACCTGCAGTGCTGCCCGCTGTGCAGCCTGGGTGAGTCACCTCGCCAATCAGGGCCTCGCCTGCCAGCCCACTTTATGGATATATGGTGGCATTGGTTAATCAGATGATGTCTGCAAAGTGCCTGGCACACAGTGGGTGGCTAGACAATTCTTAGGGAGTAAGTGACTCTAAGTGGCATCCCACCCCCCCGGTTCTGGCACAGAAAACCAGAATTCGAGACTGCCTGGCCTCCATGTAGGCATCACTCTGTCCTCTGACAAAGACAGGCCCCCCACAGCAGCAGCTTCCTTGGCCTGTACATCAAATAAAGCCCCACGCTGCCCCATGCTAACATCAGGCCAGCCAAGGGGACTCATTATGCATGAGAGAATGGTGTTCCACAGGCACAGATGGTTGCCCTGGGACTGCCAGTGAGTTCTCAGTAGAACCCCATCCCCATCCAGACCCCAGACCACAGCCCCCAGCCTGAGCAGCACGCTGTAAGCCTCTGTGAGGCCCAAAGCCTTCAGCCAGTTCTGCTGAGGCCCCGAGCTGCTAGCTGGAGATGCATTCGTGGTCATCAGTTAATTTTACGGTGACACTCCTACCTTAAATTACAAATAGGTCCTTAAACTTATAGCTGTGGTCAGCCTAGGACTGGCCATTGCTGGTGGGAGCAATGCAGACTGTCAGTGAGGGCAGGGCCTCTCAAAGTGTAATTCATGTAAGAAGTCACCAGGAATCTTGTGAAAATGCATTCTGATTGAGCAGG
Organism: Rousettus aegyptiacus; assembly: GCF_014176215.1. NCBI lineage: Eukaryota > Metazoa > Chordata > Mammalia > Chiroptera > Pteropodidae > Rousettus > Rousettus aegyptiacus. The sequence goes on along the minus strand of NW_023416289.1, from coordinate 51,798,496 downwards.
TCTGGGATGGGGCTTGAGACTCACATTTCTAACAAGCTCCAGGATGATGCTGCTGGTCCAGGAATCACACTTTGAGTGGCAGCTGCTAGACAGCCCATGGAGTCATTAAACTCAAAGGGACTCCAGAGACCATGTTCTCCTGCTTCCCATTAAGGCCGAAAATGTTTCCTGGAGCATTTCTGATGGCAGGACAGTGCCTGGCATGTACTTGGTGCTAAATAGATGTTAGTTGGCCTGAAATAAAATTACTTCCAGGAACAGGAAGCTCTCCTAGTAGAGGCAGTTCTTATGCTTAGAAAGCTCCTTCTGTTGAGACAGCACAGGCTCCCTGAAACTGCCACCCACTGGCCTTGGCACACCCTGTGCCGCTTTACCCACCAGGCGTCGTGCATGGTGCTGAGGCCGAGCAAAATGTTTGCCATCTAAAAAATAAACAGCAAACAGACAAAAAAGATCGACTCCAAAAACAACAAACAGTAGGATCACAATTAATAAATGCTTGTCTGCTAAATGTAGTATGTGTCAAACAGGCAAGAGCAGTGTGACTCCTACACAGTTAGACATAAATTATATTTAATTGTGGGTGCAGGTGCATTTTAATATGCTTCATGTCACCTGGGTTGAGGCTTCCCAAAGTGTGCCTGTCTCTGGCCCTCAAAAGTCGCTGATGGTCTGTGCCATCTTCCTCAGACTCTGTGACCCCATCAGAAGTCAGCAATTGTGGCCTCCCCAAATCATCACTCCTCTAAATTAAAGCAATTCCACAGTCTCCAGGCTGGACACAGGGAGAAATGCACCTCAAAAAAAAGGTCAGAACACTTCCAACTTTTTTCTGTCAGAAGTAACAATAGAATTGATGCCTTTTTTTTTACATGAACCCATCTTAGTAGTTAGGGTTATTTCACTAGCATACAGACTCAATGAGGGCGGGCAGCACTAAGATGCTTCTCTCACCTTTTCATCGCATCGGTTACCAAGACCCCGCAATCCTTTCCTTTTAATATTTCTTAAATTCACTTATTCTTTTCACATTTACTGTTTAAATTCAGGGAAATTAAACGACATATGTTTAAACAACCAAAAGGTCAGAGAATAAGTCCCAAGGGAAATTAGAAAATACCTTGCGACAAGTCAAAAGGAAAACACAATACACCAAATCTACGGGATGCAGTGAAGGCCATGCTAAGGCGGTAGGTTCCATCTACAGATGCTAACCTTCAAAAAGAAAAAAGATTTCAAATCGACAACCTGACTTCATACCTCAAGGAATTAAAAAAAGAAAAACGAACTAAACCCGAGCTAGCGGAGGAAGGGAATAATCAAGATTAGAATGGGGACAACCAAAATGGAGCATAGAAAAATAGAAGAATAAAAGATCAAGAAAATTAAGAGTTGGTTTTGAAAAAATCAACAAAATGGACAAACCCTTAGCTAAGTTAACTAAGAGGGGAAAAAAAAGAGAAGACTCAAATAACTAAAATTAGAAATGAAATTAGAAATGAAATAAAATTAGAAATGAAAGAGGAAACATTACGACTGATTTCACAGTTGTAAAAAAGGCTTCCAGCCAAGATGGCCTCATAGGTAGAAGCTGTGCTCACCTCTCACGACCACATCAAAATTATAACTAAACTATAGAACAATCATCATCGGGAGTCGCCTGAGGTCTGGCTGAATGAAAATCCTATAAATAATAAAACAGCAATAACTACATATCATCAACAATTACTTTAAATGTAAATGGATTAAATGCTAAACTCAAAAGACGAGGTGACTGAATGGATAAGAAAACAAGACCCTCACATATGCTGCCTACGAGACTCACTTCAGAACAAAAGACACACACAGACTGAAAGTGAAGGGATGACAAAAGATGTTTCATGAAAATGGAAACAAACAGAAAAAAGCTGGGGTAGCAATACTTATACCAAACAAAACAGACTTGAAAATGAAGCCTATAAAAAGAAACAAAAAAGGATCCAGTTATCCCACCTCTGGGTATTTATCCAAAGATATACAAAACACTACTTCATAGGAACATGTGAATCTGTATCATTGTAGTGTTATTTACAATAGCCAAGATATGGAAGCAACCTAAGTGTCCATCAATAAATGAATAAAGAAGCACACACACACACATAGTGGAGTATTACTCAGCCTTAAAATAGAATTAAATCTTGCCATCTGCAATGACATGGATGGACCTAGAGGGTATTATGCTGAGTGGAGTAAGTGAGACAGAGAAAGACAAGTGTCATATATGGAATCTAGAGGACAGGATAAACAAACAACAGAAAAAAGCTCATAAATACAGAGCATTTTGATGATTGTCAGATTGGGGTGTGGAAGGACGGGCAAAGGGAGAGGAGATTAAGAGGTACAAATTGGCAGTTACAATATAATCATGGGGATGTAGAGTATAGCATGGGGAATATAGTCAGTAGCACTATAATAACTATGTATGGTGTCAGAGGGGTACTGGATTTACCAGGGCGATCACTTCATAAGGTAAATAAATATCTAATCACTGTGTTGTACACCTGAAACTAATATAATGTTGTATGTCAACTATAATGGAAAAAATTAAAATATGAAAATAAAAAAAGAGTAAAAGAGAATATTATGAACAATTGTGCACCAACAAATTGGATCACCTAGAAGAAATGAATAATTCCTAGAAATACACACCTACCAAGACTGGAACATGGAACAATTGAAGATCTGGAAAATGTAATGTACGCCATGCTGATATTAGTTAATACTACTGTATTTTATTATTTAAAAGTTGCTAAGAGAGTAGATTTTAAAAGTTCTCGTCACAAGAAAAAAAAACTGTAACCAGGTATGATGACAGATATTAATGAGACTCATTGTGATGATAATTTTTAAATACATACAAATATCAAATAATTATGTTGTACATATGAAATTAATATAATGTTACATGCCAGTTCATACTCCAATAAAAAAAAATCTGAACAGACCGGTAACTAGTAAGGAGATTTAATGAGTAATCAAAAACCTCCCGACAAAGGAAAGCCTAAAGCCAGATGGTTTCAATGAAAATTTTACCAAATATTTAAAAGAATTAGCACCAATTCTCCTCAAACACTTCCGAACAAGTTGGAGAGAATACTCCCAAACTCATCCTGGGAGGCCAGCATCACCCTTATACTAAAGTCAGCCAAAGATGCTGCAAGAAAAGAAAACCAGAGACCAATATTCCTGAGGAACACTGACACCAAAATCCTCAACAAACTACTAGCAGGCCAAACTCTACAGCACATGAAAAGGATTATACACCATGACCAAGTGGGGTTTACTCCTGAAATGAAAGAATGATCCAACATATGAAAACCAATCAGTGTAATACACACCACATTAACAGAATGAAAGCCAAAAATCAGATGGTCATCTCAACTGATGCAGAAAAAGCTTTTGATGAAATTCAACAAAAAACCCCCAATAAACTCAGAATAGAAGGGAAACTACCTCAGCATACAGTAGTCCCCCCTTATCCAAAGGGGATATGTTCCAAGATCCCTAGTGGATGACTGAAACTGCAGACAGTACTGAACCACACACATATATGCATACATATGTTAGATATTTATACGCCGTGTATACACTGTACACACACACACAGTGTTTTTTTCCTAAATACGCTTTTCCACTTCCCTTTGGCATATCCAAACGACCAGTATCACCTCTCTTGCTGCCATTATTAAGTAAACTAAAGGAAACCTGAACACCAGCACTGCAATACCTCGATAATCCATCTGATAACCCAGAGAGCTACTATAGGACGAAAGGGTGGAGAGCGTCCACACCATGGAAATGAGGACAGAGAGAAGATTCACACATCCCAGCATCAATTTAAGACTGATGAACTGTCTACTTTAAACATTTTCAATTTAATATTTTTAGACCACGGTTGACCGAGGGTAACTGAAACCCTGGGAAGTGAAACTGCGGGCTGGGGTTTGGGGTAACTGTAATAAGGGGCCACCTATAGTGAGCCCCCAGCTAACATTATACTCAATGGGCAAAGACTGAAAACTTTTCCTCCAAGATCAGGAACAAGACAAGAATGCCTGCTCTCACCACTTCCATTCAACATAGTACTGGAAGTTCTTGCCAGAGCAATTAGCCTATGTCGTTATTTAAGTCAAGGGACCTCAAATAGTCATAAATGATCGAATGATCTCCATCAAGGTGTCAAGGCTATTCATTGAGAAATGGGAAATCTCATCATCAAATGGTGCTGGGGAAAGTGGATATCCACGTGCAAAAGAACAAAATTGGACCTTTATACAAAATACAAAAAGTGATTCAAAATGAATTAAAGACCTAAACATAAGACCTCAAACTATAAAACTCCTTGAAGAAAACATGGGGGGAAAGCTTCACAACATTCGATTTTGCAGTGATTTCTTGGATATGACACCAGGAGCACGGACGGCAAAAGCAATTCCAGACAAATAAGCTATCACCTCACGCCCATTAATAAAACAGAAAAAAAAAAAAAAAGAGCAGAAAATAACAAATATAGACGAGGATGTGGAGAAACTGAAACCCTTGTGCACTGTTGGTAGAATTGTAAATAGTGCAATTGCTATGGAAAATAGTATGGCTGTTTCTCAAAAAATTAACCTAGAACTTACAGAGGATCCAGCAATCCCACTTTTGGGCAAATACACAAAAGAATTGAAAACAAGGACTCAACCAGATATTTGCACACTTATGTGAATGGCAGCATTATTCACAATAGCCAAAAGATGGAGGCAACCCAGATGTGTCATCGATGGGTGAATGGGTAAACAAAATATGGTATGTTATATACAGTGAAATATTATTCAGCCTCAAAAAAGAAGGAAATCCTGTCACACGCTGAACATGGATGAACCTCGAGGACATTATGCTAAGTGATATAAGCCAGTCACAAAAAAGACCAATATTGTAGATTCCACTTAAATGAAATATATAGAGTAGTCAAATTTGCAGAGATGGAAGGTAGAATGGTGGTTGCCAAGGGCTGGGACAAGGGGAAACTCAGAGGGTTTTTTTTTTTTATATGTACAATTTCAGTCTTGCAAGATGAAAGTTCTGGAGATCTGCTCCACAATGTGAATATATTTGACTCTACTGAACTGTACAATTAAAAATGGTAAAGATGGTAAATTTTGTGTTTTTTTTTCCAACCATGCAAAAAAAAAAAAAAAAAGGAAAGAAATATAACATCTTCTCACCTTCTTAGGTGATTCTGAAGTGACCCAGATTTGTAAACCACTGGTCTGAAGTGATCCTGGATGGGTTCCAGGAGGAAGAGTAACTTTGAGCTGGGCTGTGAAGGGAAGAAACATTTTTGTTGGGTGAAGAGGGGGAAAATTACAAAGGAAGGTATTAATTCAGCAGCAGCATCATTATCATCACCACAAAGATTTATTATCTGTGCCTACCATGTGCCGGGCGTGTGTTTCACACATGTTCTAAATTTAATCCCCACAACAAGAAGGGAGGAGGCACGTCTGTCTTGACACCAGGCAGAGACATCCACATGACGCTACGAAACAGGTTCTTGAGCAGAAGCATGACACGATGCCAGAGGTGTTTTCAGCAGGTGAGCCTAGAAGCAGTGCGTGGGAACGCTCTGGCTCAGCTTCCGAGCTCTACACCAGGGTGGAAGCCCAATCATGCAAAATGGGTGACAAATGGACGTGTAAGTTGAAGGTCAAAAGGAAATCAACCCCTGAAGCAGGTGCCCATTCCCCATCTCCCCTTGACCCCGACACTCCCAGGCCTCTCCTCTGAATGACTCATATCCCCTGGGGCAGCAGGACTCTTGGTACCTGCCCTGCTCTGGCTAAACAGGACCAGATGGGGCAGGACCACATTCTCCTGTGGTTTGATGGGTGGCACTGTTGGCATTGATTGGTATGGGGGTACTGATGGTCCTTGTGAGCACCCTCTGCTGGAGGCTCCTGGGCCGGCAAGTGTCTTCAGGCTCTGGGCACTGGGCCCAGTTAGCTTTCATTTTTTATTAGAATGATGGGATGTCTTTTAGAGCCTGGGTGATATTAATTACAGCCTGTTGTATAACAACCTGGTTTCATAGAGGACAGAACTCTCTGTCCCAGAAGCTTCTGGCCCTCAGGATCCTCACCCCCCTCCAAAAAAAGAATCAATTTCTCAAAGATTCTGGATTCCTTCTTCTTGCTGCTCAGTGTGAGTCCTCAGTCCCCCAGCCCACCGTTGGGATGGCCACTCAGGCCGAACTCTGGAGCTGCTGGTGGGTTTTGCTGGAAGCTGCTTCTTAAGAATGGAGAATTCTAGAAATATGATCTAAAAGCTAGACACAGATGACCATGACAGGAAAGTGGATTCCTGCTCCAACAAAGAAAGGTGTAAAATCTGATCTTAGGGGATTCTTCCAAGAAGGGCCTCAGCCTCACACCAGAAGCACCATAACGGAGTAACGCATTGAGCCATGGGGTTTTCAAACCTCTTTTAGCAGCAAGCCCATGGGACCCTCCTACTGGGCCTCCCTGGCAGTGAGGCAGCTCCGCAGAGCCTAGGATTCCCACGTAGGGAGAGGGAGGGGAGGGGGAATTTTTAATTGCAAAATTCCCAAGCTAGACAAAATTTTTTTATTTAATCTGCAATAGAGTGGAAATGCTTGGATGGGTGCCACGAAAAATAAAGCAAAACTTACGGCCATGAATGATAAATAAGAAAGATTTTGGATCTGAAATCGCGTCTGTATCTGTTATGAGTGCTGATGCTTGAGAAAAAGCAAATTTGATTACTGAGAATGAGCTGGCAGATGGAGGCACCAACAGAGATCTGAAGGGGGCTTCTGAGCATCTCCAAAAGCTCAGGAGGTTGATGGTGGGACTCTGTTATGTGAATTTCCCTCCATGTGTTATGGTTTCCCTTTTTCTTGACATGGGTGTATCAAAGAGAACACCCCCCTCTTATGTGTTCTTTTTACAAGTGTACAGGAAGACATGAGTCTTTGCAACTCCACCGCAGGAGATGGTCCCACAGCACCTGGGCAAAAGGTGGCAAGGGAGGCGCAGGAGCGGGGCTGGGATGGAGAAAACCTGCCAGAAGTGACTGTGAAAGGTGGGACCTGCAGAGGAATCCCTGCTGGGGGGAGTAGGAGAGAGAGTCGCCAGACCTCCGGGATTTATCACAGCTCGGAGGCGCGCGTTCCAACACCTTTCAGACCATGTAGAAGCGTGGGGACAGCAACCAAGCTAAGCCGAGGCCCAGGCGCCCCCTCGCGGCTGGAGAAGGCAATGCAATGCTGATACGCATGTGCGCGGCTTCCCTCTCCCTGAACCAAGCCAGCAGGCCTCCCTCTCCTTCTCCTGCACCTCTCCTGCCACAGGCAACTGGACCACAGAGTTTCTTTGCCTAAAATACAAATCTAGTCCCATCACTTTGTATCCCCTCAAAACCTTTCAGGATTGCCCAGTGCCTACGGCCGCATTTCTCCAAGTATATTCCTTAGAACCCTTATTCTTTGTCAAAAAAGTTTAAGAAAGCTTCTATACCATACACATTCTTAGAGAATCTCAACATAAAATGACAAGTTAAGGGCTCCAAGCCCTATAAAGGACTTGGTTCACTTTTTTACTGCATTAATTCTTAACTCTATTTGACACAGAAACCCTTCTTATGCATTGTCAGTTAACGAGGACACTTTGGGACTCACTGGCCTACAAGATAAAGCCCAGATACCTTAATGCAGCACCCGAGACCCTTCCATCCCATCCACAGCCCCCTTCACAACCCCAGCGCCCAGAGTTCGTCCACAGATGCACCCGGTTCCCACCATAATGACCACATGTAAATGCTCTACACTTTCATTTCTCTTCTTCTGTTCATATGATTCCTCCTTTCTTCTCCTTGAAGAGTGATACCTGCTTCCACTCACTGGCAAAACTGTCACTGACCCCGAAACAGGGCTGAGCCATCTGCAGTCACACAGCAGCCCCGCTGCGCAGGGCACACGGTGTAAAGTTGTGTGGGCCCATGGGCAAACAAGGACTGGGGATCTAGACAGCAAAAGAGAAGGTCCCTCTCCCCAAGGGTTTCGACTCTATTCCAAGTGCTTTAAAAGCCCTATCCGCAGCCTTGCCCACTTCTACCCATCATTTCCTCCAAGATCAAGGAAACCCTGAAGGCAACATTTCCTGGTGCTTTGACACTCAGTCCCCAGCAAAGGATGCTGTGTAGGGACCCTGTCTGCAGACCAGGCCGGTCCACCAGCTCTCAGCAGAACCCTTCCTTCCCACACTGCGCCCTGTTGCAGAAAAGGACAGGGACCTGAGGTGGGGGCAAGACAAGACTACCAACCACACAGTAAGGGATGCTCACAAAATCTCCGGTTAAGGAGGATTGGGGCAGGGACTCCCTTCTGCCATTGCCCCCTCACCTCCTCATTGTTGCAGGTGCCCCCAAGTTACCCATTTCCCAACGACTGAGCTGGTCCTGGGGGCCAAAAGGGAAATCGGATCCTAATCCTCAGCGCTACCTATAATTTGGGTTTATTTAAATGACTAGGAGTGTGAACATTTTCTTGTAGTTGTTTTCTGGTATTTTCTCTTCAGTGACCTGACTCATGGTACCTGCTGACCATTCGTCTATTGGGATTTCACGGTATAGAAAGTCATTTGTATAAGCTCTCTGCATACGGTCTAAAAAACAGCTTTTAAAAATTTAACTCAAGCTTTTGGGTTTTGTCACTTTTTCTTTTAAAATTACACAAGTGATACATGAGTATATTCTTGTAAGAAATTAAAATTCATACACTTCAAATAAAGTAAATGTCCCCTTTGCTCACTCCAAATGTTATCAGTTTGTATATGTCCCTCCTGGTCACTTTCTAGGCATTTACACACGTGTTATACTCACAAAACAAAAATATATAGCCTTGTTTTGTGTACATATTTCTTCTTTATGCAAACATTATGCTAACAACAACTTGCTTTCTTCACTTAACAATATATCTTGGAGATAACTTTTATTTTCGTAGCATGGTAAAATCTGACTTATTTACATAACAAAAAACTTTCTCTTTTCCTTTCATTTCTTCCACTGGTTCTAAGCTTTAAAAGTTATTTCTTCTTCAGGTGTTTAAAAGTGTCTATTTTTTTTCCTTACAATTCTTTTTAAGGTTTTATCTTTATTGCTGTTCTTGTTATTTTCAGACAGAATTTATTCATTGTATTATATGCAGTGAGAGTACAAAATTTTTCTTCCTAATTGCCAGCCAGTTAGCCCAAGATAACTTAAAATAACCTTGCTTTTCCCGATGATACTTTATTATGTGTTATATTAGTATGTGTATCATCTCATTTTGTGGCAATCTATTATAACTGTACCTTTTTGTATTAATACCACGACTTAAAATAATTTTCCAATGTTTTATATCTAGGTCTATTCTCTCCATCTTTACTCTAATTTTAAGACTTTTAAATTCTGTTTATTTTTCTACATGAATTTTATAACCTTTTTGCAAAAGTTTGAAAAAGAATCATATGTGGATTTGCACTTAGTCTGTAAATTAATTTGACCTTTCCATCTTTATATTATTTCACCTTTGCATCAAGCATAGGATATGTCTTTCCATATTCAGGTCTTCTCTTGTATTCTTTAATGACAAAAAAAATTATAGTTTTCTTCACATAGAAAATGCTATATCCTGGACTAATTACATAATATGGGGTTACCTATGCCTCAAAACTTTAGAAGACATCCCCTCCCCCCTCAAGTAAAGCCTCTGGACTCAGAATTTTGGGGGACAATATTCTTGATCTATCTTTCTTAAATTCTTCCTCAACGCACTTATTCATTAAACTAGTATTTATTTTGCTGGGTGTCCAGCCCTGTTCTGTGAAGTAGGGATATAGTAGTGGAAAAAATAGTTTTCTTATAATTCTCTCAAAATAAAACATTTTAAACACGAATGAAACAAACAAAGAAAAGGTTTAAAATAATGTGATTATCTCAAAATAAAGTTTAATTAAAAACAAAAAAGCAAATTCTCTTTTCTCAGTAAACATTCTAGTGAGGAGAGAAGGGAAACAAGTGATCAGGTCTATGTCCTATCAGAGAACGCAAAGGAGAAAAGTGAAACAAAGTGGGGGGCAAGGGGTGCAGCTTCAAAATCTGGTCAGGGTTAGATTTTGAGCAGGAACCCAAGGAAGTGGTTTACATTTTCTAATTCTGACTCTGTTAGAGGAACGTCTCTGTTTTTTTCCCTCAGAAAACGATTTCACTCAAATTTTCAAATTTGTCACATATCCTTTTATATTTTTAATCTAGTTCTGTGTTTTCTTCTACCATTTCATCTTAAGTTGTATTTGCTTCTGGTTTTTTCCTTTCATTACATTTGTCCACTGTTATGAAACTTTGTTTTAACAAAAACGATCAGCTCAAGGACATAGGTATTCCTACAACTGTTTTCCTAGTTTCTAATTTATTCTTTTCTTTTTTCCTGATTCCTTCCTTCTTCTTGATTTGGGGTATTGTTGTTTTTTCTTAATATTTCTAAATGATTTCATGAATATTTTGTTTACTTAACCTTTTCTGGATTTAATAATAAAATCATTTTAAAAGCTACAGAAAATTTTGAGTAAAGCTTTGTATGTGTACTGTCGGTTTTCATTGGTGTGGTTCTTCTTTGACTTATTTTCTAAATTAACACTTGAGTCTTGATTCCCTCCTTTATCCAGAAGCTATTTTGGAAAATTTTCAGCAGGCAATTTCTAACAATTTCTAGTTTTAGCACATTGTGAAGGAAGAATGTGGTCCATATCACGTGTATTTCAAATTTATTGGGATTTTCTTTATGGTGGAAAATATGATGTTTTTAAATTATTTTGAGGATCCTGGAACTTATAGCCCAAGCTAACAGTCAGTATGTCCCCAGGATCTTGGAAAAAGAACAAAATGTGAACAGGAAGTGAGCTTCAAAGAGGAAGTGATTTTGATACAGAGAGCCAAAGAATTGGCTTTTTTTCAGTACTGACCAGAGGCCAGGCACTGTGCTAGGCACTTGGCATGTGTTGTCTCACAGGGGTCAGGTAGGGTTCTTCAGAGCAGGAAACAAAGGCTCAGGAGGTTAAGTAACTTCCTAAACTCTGTTCCCCTGCTCAAAGCCCTGTCCCCCTGGCTTAGCTGAGCAGGTTCCCACTTTTCTTTCAAGACTCATTTTAAACATTACCTCTTCTAAGAAGTCTTCCTAAAGATAAGAGCTAGGTTCTGTTCTTGTACAAGTCATCATTACTCTTACGTCTGTCACCCTTGTGGGTGGCCAGCACATTATGGGTTCTCAATAAATGTTTGAACAGAGAGAAAGGGAGGAGACCAAAAAAATTCACGTCTGAAGATTCAGCACGGCAAAGCCATCATCATCCGCCAAGCAGGTGGTGCCTGGGAGTTACAGGTAATCATGCTAATATCGACAGCTTGCTCCATTTGCAGAGTGCTTTACAGTCTACTCGACATTATCCTACCTACTACATGCATTATGTCATGTGATTGATTCAACAAATATAAGTTGCTCTGAGCCCATTTTCCAGGCACTGAAGCACATCTGGCAAGTCGCAACAGCCAAGAGTTCCTCAGACTCTGCATTCAAACTTGAACCCAGGTCCCTTCTGAGGTTAAAGTAGATATACACACACACCTACCTTGCTTCCTCGATAGAGAAGACTATTAAGTTTCCCTCCTGTCCTGCTCATCATGGCTTCATAATGATGTCTTTCTCTTTTTTTTTTTTTCTAGATAACATGTTTTATTAATGCCTTAAAGGAAATTCATGAGAGTGATCCTCGTTACATGCTTTTCATTCATCCATTCTTAAGACAACAAACATTTACTGAGCCCCCAGCTACTCGGCTGGCCCTAGACACTGCCACTCAGGCACAGGACGGGGAGGACAACTTGGAGGGACCTTCAGGACAGTTCTGCCCACAAGCCACCCAATGCTTCTAGGCCTGTCTCCTTCTCCTCTCCCCTCCCAGCTCCCACTCCACACCCTCTTTATCTCCCTTCACAAAAAGCCCCATTCTCTTTTTGCACAATACACTTTCACAACAGATAGTCTATTCAACCCAGAGCCCAAATCATCAGCAACCAAAATGCTGGTTCCTCTTTCCTCCTAGGTCATCAAACCTTTCCAAGGGTGGAGAAATAACAGCACTCTGAAACATGACTTTGTTTGCTTGGATGTTTCTCCTGAGAACTGTAAGCTCCTTGAAGGCCTGACCTGGGTTTTTGACCGGAGATTGAATGAGTAGCCTAGATCTTGTTCTCTAAAGTTATTGTTTAAAAATAATACAATCATTATAGAAATTTGACAAATACACTAAGAGAAAAAGAAGAAAAGAAAATCCATTTATAATTCTAAAAAAGAGAAATAACTTTTAATTTGTTTCTATTTTCTTCCAGGTATTTTATATGTATTTTTGGAGATAAATATATATACATACAAAATTGTACTAAAATATAATTCTGATGCATATGCAATTTTGTATCTCACTCAGTGTATTGCAAACATTTAAGTCATTAAATATCCTTCAAAACCATGTGTCAATAGCTATATAGTATTATATCAGATGTGTACACCGTAACTTTTTAAAACATTTCCTCACTGTTGAATACTTAATTTCCTTCCTCTTTCCTTCTTTCTTTGTAATTTTTGCCTACATAAATAACACTTGATAAATATCCTTAAGACACATCTTTGTCTGCATTGCTGATTCTTTCCATCAAATAGATTTCTAACACTAAAGTTACTGAATCAAAGGGTATATATAAGCTTTTCTTGATCTCTAATATCAAATTATTTCCCAGGCTCTGTACCAATGTGCTCTCCCATAGCAGTAGGTGTCATCTTTACGGCTTTTATGTATTTATTTGTTTTAAACTGGTGAAATTGGCAGTTTCCTTTCTATGGTCAATGGCCTCTGTTTCTTTGGGTGTATTTTTATTCTTATATTCATGCAAATAAGGCCAGTTAACTTATTGGAAAAGAGCCATGCACATATGCACCCTTGGTCACCCTTGGGCAGAGTTAGAAAAGTGGATTATTTGAAGGACCCTGTCATTACTCCTGGAAAAATAATTTGGACATGGCAGATGTTCACCCCATCTATCCACGCAGACTTTTGTTTTCTTTGGGTTTCTCCCCTCCAAACCCTTGATTATTCCTAAATTGTTACTATAAATTCTGAGTTTTGATTAGCTGCCCAACTCATCTTCTGTGGAAATCCAGTCATTAAAATAGCTCTCAGGTACTCTCTACCCGCTTCTGGTCGCCTGCCATCTCCAATGAGCATTCTTTCAGGAGCACTGGGTCCACCTGTTTTCTGCAGCCCCTCTTAGTTCAATCCTGGGGTCCTACACCTTCCATTGGCCAATTCCAGTTGGGAGTTTTGATACTAAAAATCGAATATTAAATATGGCAAAGCCACTGATATTTTCTAAAATGTTCTTCTGGTTCTGTCAATGAATGAAACAGATCTTAGTGATCACCTGCTCATCTGTGTGGTGAACACATCAACTGGAATATTGAAGAGCTGTGTTTCACCCCTTTTCTCAGTTTACAAGACCCCTCAGATTTCCAGAGATGGTATAAACATTCTGGAAAGTTTGTAGTATAAATGCACCCTCCCTCAGGGAAATCAAGAGAATTAGTAAACCTTATAACAAAGCTTCCTTCCTATTTTAGCTCTAGGGTGAGGACACCTGTGGGCTTCTGCAATGCCCAGGGGAGGCCTCCGGTAACTGCTTCTGCATCAGAACAGCTGATTTCTTTCTCTTTAGTCTGAATCCCGAGTCTTCCTTCTCGAGTCTTCCTTCTCGGGTTTGGGGAGGTCAGGGGATCTGGCTAAATCATAATCTATCTGATATGAGTTAAGGCCTAAGGTTCACACAGGCTTCACGATTTACGAAATACACTATCATGCATTACATGTCACATATTACCTGGTTTCATCCCCCCCCCCAACAACCCCAGGAGGGGGACATTAGTGAAGTTAAAAAGGTGTCAGAGCAGGAAGTGGGTCACTCGCCCAGACAGGTTCTTGCGGGGAGGTGATCTGTAAGAGAAAGATAATGGGGAATAGAGGGGGCAGTCACTCTAAAGAAAAGGAGAAAACGGAGATGCTGAAAGGGACTCCCAACTGGAAACTGCCTGCAGATTCCGGCTCAGCCAAGTCATAGCTGTGACCTTGGGAAATTTTTTACCTTTTCTGTGTCCCAGTCTCCTCATCTGTAAAATGATGATCAGAATATGACATCTACCTGGCAAAGGTGAATGTTTCCCATGGCGGGTCCATAAAAGTGAGAAATAGAAACATCTTACAAGTCCAGTAATTTGTTTAAACAAATTAAGATATCTGCATGCCATGGAATATAATTTCTTAAAATCAATAACGTGGATGTTTATAAAGAGGGAAAGATATTTGTGACATATTACTGGGAGAAATCCATTACAGTTTGGTAGATAAAGTGTAATGTCATTTTTGCTAATTTTGTAAGAATAACATATTTACAAGTACAGTCATTCATCTGTTTAACAATATTTACTTTGTATAGTTTTATTATTATGTGCATTTACATGCAGATATGTGGATATAAAATGTCCAAGGATACACACGAAAATATAATATCTCTACAGGGGGTTCCTTTTTCAGTTTTGCTTAGCTGATTTTCAAACTCTTTCACAATGAACTTGTGTCATAAAGAAATAATAGAAGTGTTAAATGTTTACAATGCAGAATTGGAAGGCTGATGTCTGTGTGGATGCAGGGGTCATTTTTGCTGGTGCCAAGTTCATCTGCGAGTTGCTTGGAGAATGAGGAATCCAAGCAAAGGACTAAGAGGTTTTGAGAGATTTAATTTGGAGCTCTGGAGGAGTCAATAATCCCCTTTTCTCCCTTCCTTCCCCCGAGTGTGAACTTCTGTGCCTACTTTTCTACACTGAGCAAACACACCCATGTACCTTCTCCAAGGGGCCCTCTGGATTTTTCGAGGCCCACTCTCCTCTGATTCCTATTCGTCTTTCAGGCAGGCTACAACTCCACTAATGAGGCCAGGCCTGGGTAGCCAGTCTCCACATTCCAGTCATGTTTCTGAGACGACACCCTGGCCACCTTGATCAGATGTAGGCGTTCCCAATCCAGGCCACCTGTTGGGACACAGGACATCTTTCAATGAATGCTTCCTCCACAGACAGCTCATCTCATTTCTGGCATGGTGAGTCATTCTGGTTTCAACCCAGAAAGAACATAATCTCATTTCTAGGTTGTAAGGGCACCTCCCTGACACTCCCTGATTTATAAAAATAACGAATAAAAGCTACCATGTATTGGCACTGACATACCAGACACCGCTATGCATGGGTTCATCTAAGCCTCACAATAACTCTTCACATCAGGTGTTGTCATCCCCATTTTACAGATGAGAAAACTTAGACTTAGAGAGGTCATCTTGCCCACAGATAATCAGCAAGTAAGCCTGGACCCTTAAACATAAGATGCTATTTCTGCAGCCCAAGCTCTTCTTACCTATTTTATAAGTGAGGAAACTGAGTCTAAGTTACTCACTGAGGCTGTTAGTCACCCAAGTAGAAGAGGCTAAAATTTGAACATCTCCTTGATATCCGGCCCCCTCTTCTACCTATACCCTGTCACACTCCCCACTCTCTCCTCCCACTTGTGCCCTGACTCTGTCCTCTCTCCCCACTCCCCCACTTGTACTCCACACTGCAGCAAATACTTGTGGCAGTTCCAAGAATCTGTAAGAATGTGCTCTCTTGCTCTGGGGGCTTTGGACAGGCTGTGCCTTCCCATGCATTTGCCTAGCACTTGCCTAGCACTCATGCCTGCTCATCTAGATGTAACCTCCTTCAGGAAGCCATCCCTGACCACTCTAGTCCCCGCCCTAGTCCAAGTACCCTCTTAGGTGCTTCCGTGGTTCATTTTTCATGCATCACGTAGCACTGTGGTTCCCTGCCTTCTTGCTTCTTCCCCCGTCAGTCTGCAAAGGCTAAGTGAGGACTGTGTGTGCTGATGGGCCTTAGCACCCAGCACAGGTGCAGGCACAGATTGGGTCAACAAGCATTTGTTAAATGAGTGCTTGACTATAATGAAAGCTGTGTTTTGCTTTGTTTGAAGGATACAGTTTAGGTGCACTAAGCTGGAGGATATAAAATGACAGAAATGTGGCTTCCTGAATATCCTATTAAGAGGACGTAGTGGGCAAATGCTCTGGGGTCATTCAGTGCTCAGTGTGCTGATATTAAAACCGTGGTGTCCTCCTTGCTTAAGCAAAGTCTCAGGCTACTGTCTCCTCACTCCCAGTCAGAAACAAATCATGTTCTGAGTGACTGGAGTCATAGCTCACAACACCAGGAGCTGGTTTAGGGTGGGGTGAGGGGCAGTGGCCTTGGGGCTCCAGTGTCTAAAGGCCCAGGCCTCCCAGCTGGGGGGAGGGAGGAAGAGCGGCAGGTCCAAGGAGGCTGCAGTCACTGGGGGAGAGACAATGGGGCTCAGCATCTGTTCCTCGCTGGGAGAAGGGACCCTCCAGTGAAAAGCCAGGGAGAGCAGGGAAGTGTGGGAGGAATTGATGAGAAGGGGTGGAGCCAAGGAGATGCAGCCGGGAGGTAGGAAGAGAAGGGGAAGGAAGAGAGGCGGGAGGCCAGGGGATCCAGGCTTTCCTTCCTCTCAATGACCAGGTCCTGAGCTGCGGCCTCCTCAGGCATTGTTTCCTGCGGAAACTCTGGGGGCCCACGAAGACCTCACGTTTCTCCCCAGCCCCTGGCAGCAGCCCCAGTGCAAGTGCCAGGCATCCAGCAGGTGCTCAATACTTACTTGGAAAAATGAGAAATGTGGCCAACTTTGCTGTGGTAACTTTTCCCCTGTGTTCTCCCCACTTCTCCGGAGAAGCTGAGGGCAGAGCAGGTCTTGGGAGCACGCCCGGGAGCCCCATGAATAATTGACCCTTCGCGGCGGCTCCGTCCGGCTGTGTCCGAGGACTCCGGCCCGGCCCAGCGTCGGAGTCGAGAAGCGGCTCGGAGTGGCGGGCGTCCCGGAGCTCGGAGAACCCGGCCTGTCCGGGAGCTGGGGCGAGGCCGGGCCGTGCCAAGCCCCCTGCAGGGAGGCGCGAGGGCCTGACCCCCGCGCGGCGAGCGGCCACGCCTCGGCGCCCCCAGCAGTGCAGCTGGGGCCGAGGCCCAGGCCCCGGGATTGGAGGGCCCGCGAGGGGCCGACCCCCCGCTCCTCCAGCCGCGTCCACGGCGGCCCGGCGCGCGCTCGCAGCCCGCGCTGCCCCCTCGAGCCTGGCTGTCTAGGGCTCCGCGAACAGCTGTTTCAAGGCTCTTTTCCAGTTCGGCGCGGTGCGGGGACGCCTGCTCCTAGCCCATCTGCCCACTTTCAAAATACAGGAGTCAAGAACACACCTGGCCTTCCACCTCAGGCCCGGGAGGGGCGACTGGGCAGCACCCGGCAGCCGCGCCCCCCACCCCACTAACTCCCCTTCCCGGGGACGCCCCGAGCTTCGCACGGGGCCGGGGGGCGCGGAGTCCCCGGGCCCCCTTTGTGCCGGGCCGGGCCCCCATTTCCATGCGAGGCACTGCCGCTCCCCCTCTCCCCCGCTTCAGTTCATCTTTGTTCCCCTTTTCTGAGGAGGAAAGAGAGAGAAAAGGAGGAAAAAAAGGCGTGACTTGATTTTCAAACGAAACTCCCACAGCAAACAAAACCCTTTTAGAGAAATAAGAAAGGAGGAAGAAGGAAGAAAAGAGGGAAGGAAAAAAAAAAAAAAGAGCGAAAACCCTCCAGGCTTTCCATTTGAGTGGGAGAGTTGAACTGAAAGGCAGAGAAAGAGGGGAAGAAAAAAATCCTCTCTGCGGTGGAAAGAGAAAAGAAAACTTGGGCTGACAGGAGGGGGGTGTGGGGGGGTGGAAGGAAGTGAGAAAACAAAAGAGAGATAAAAGGGCTGCTTTTCTGTCTCTCTTCCTCTGCGAGCTGGCTTAGGAGGAGCTGTTTTGCATCCCTTCACGTCAGCCCTGCCTCATTCCCTTCTTCCAGGGAGGGAGAGAGCGCGAGCGAGAGAGAGAGAGAGGGAGAGAGAGAGAGAGGAGAGAGAGGAGAGAGGGGGAGAGAGGGAGAGAGAGGAGGAGAGAGAGCAAGAGAGAGAGAGAGAGAGAGAGAGAGAAAGAGGAGCGGAGGGCGGGCAGCCGAGCAGGCGGCGGGCGCGCGTGGAGGCGGCGGCGGGCGCGCAGCAGCAGCCCGGGCGGTGGGCAGCCAGGAGCCCCCGGCCCCGGCCCGCCGAGGGCCCCAACGCAGGAGCCGCGCCCGGACCCAGGGTGAGTGTCCCGCGCGGCCCGGGCCCGCAGCCCCGGGCGGACGCCGGGCGGTGGTGGCGGCGGCGGCGGCGGCGGGGGTGCGGGGGGCGCGGGGGTGGGTCGCTGCGGCCGCGGCCGGCCCGCCCCCCGCCTCTCCCCGGGGACGGCCGCGCGCAGGCCCGCGCCGCGCTGCAAACATGTCGTCTTTCCCTTTCACTTCCACATTCCCTCATGCCGGCGAGCTGGAGGGAGAGAGGGAGAGCGGGGGGGAAAGACGGAGCGGAGCGATGGCGTCTGGGGGTGGAGGGTGGGAGGAGGGGAGGGGGAAGGGAGGGAGTGAGGAGAGCGCGCGAATGAGAGACCGAGAGGAAGAGAGGGAGAGAGCTGCAGAAATGAAAGGAAAGCGCCGCGGCGGCGGCGGCGGCGGCGGCGGCGGCGCGGGAGGCCCGGGCGGGCGGCGGGGCTCCGGGGCCCGCACGTGGGTGTCCCGGCGCCGGTGCGCTCCCCCCGCCGCCCGCCCGGGACTCAAAGTTTCGCCCCCTCGCCGCGCCGCCCCGCCCCTCGGCTGCCCACAAACTTTATTCTCCGGGCGGGTGGGGTGGCCGCGCGTCCGCGCCACCCGGGGTGGGGGAGGGCGGAGCGCGCCGCCGCGGGCGCGCAGGGGGGCGTCCCCGAGGGCGACGCGAGGCCGTGCGCCGCGGGACCCCCGCCGGGTCGGCGTCGGGGCGCCGCGGCCGGGGACCTGTTGAAGGCGTTCGCCGGCTGGCTGCGTCCCCACGGCCTGTCCTCAGCCTCCTGAGTCTGTCCGCCTTTCCCCGTCGCCCACTCTCAACGTCTCCTCGCGGTCATTTTCCTAATTGGACAGAGCTGAGGGGTGTGATCGTCGGCGTCAGATGAGGGGCCCAGAGGCTGCCAGGTGGGCGCGGGGACCCAGGGACCGTCGGGGCGGCCCTGCCTCTCAACCCCGCGCGTGCTGATCCCACAGATCTGCCCTCTGCCACCGCCCCCCTAACCGCGGACTTGCTAAGTAGTGCGTATTGTGTTTTTTTTTTTTTTTTTCCCCAACTTGCCTCTTAAGATGACTTTTATGATCGCTGCCACTGCTTGCCTCCAGTCTAAGCTGAAGTTTGGGAAGATTTAAGAGGCCAGGGAGGTGCTTGCGTGGGTTTTAACTAAGCCAAAACGGTCATTAATGTCTCTCTAAGATCCGCGATGGTTCCGGCAAGGCGCAGCCGTAGCCTGGGTGCGTTTTCCCCGGGACACTGCGAGGGGCTGGTTCCTCCCCGTCGGAGCGGTCCGGCGACCGACCATCCTCCTGGTCCTCCCTGGTGTTGCGGGCCTAGCGCCTCAACTGCTCAGGGCGCCCAGGGCGCCTTTATTTCTTTGCAAAATGGAAACTCCCAACCGGCAACGACCTGGAGGGGACATAACCAGTTCCAGTGGGCGCCTGGGAAATTGACAAAATTTCCCCACAGGTGTTTGGAGGACTTTGCACCCTTGGGAGTCACCCAGCCAACTTTGAAGCTGCTCTTTCAGCCCTGCCTTTGTGCACGTGTAAGTAAAAACAGAGTTCAGTTCTGCCTGGTGGACGGCTTGGGGCCTGCATCCCTGTGGCGCCCTCCCCAAGGACCTGCTGGGCCAGGTGGGGTGGGGAAGAAAACCACCCCTAATTGTCATTAGACATTAGAAAATGTACTCTTAGTGTTGGTGATCAAAGCCTCGGGACTGTCTGGTTTTGATTTTGGAGATTCGGTATGGCTGTCCCTTTCTCATTTGTTTTAAAGTGAATGTTGTTTTCTAGAGCTTTTCTGGTGATTTGTCAGCTGGTCCTCGGGCCATGTGTCACCCTGTGCCAGGCACCTGCCATTCTTGAAACAGGACCTCTTAACTGGTCACCTATAGTTCCAACAGCCACTGTAGTGCTCCAATGACATGCAGGACCCGGCTTTGCTGTACATGCGGTGGAGCTGCTGTCTTTTAGGTAGGGGGAGTTGGACATTTGGGTCACATTTTCTTTTTTCTAGGCTCACCTGGTTGCCTGTGCGGCCATGCGGTGAGATGCAGTGAGTTGAAGTGGGGGCAGAGGCTCGCTCTTCTCCTCAGAGCAGATTCCTGGGTGAGTCCCTGTCCTCCTGTGGTGTATGGCCAGCGGGGTCATTGGTTCTGTACTTAGGTCACTTCCATTCCAACCAATGGGACTTATTTTTAGGCTCGCTGTATAGATTCAAAGAGACAGGCAGGGTCTGGATGGTTTTCGAGTTGGAGAAAGGGTCGCTAATGGGACCACCAGAGATTTTGTACTTCTATTTTAGATCTACCTTGTGGCCCAGAGATATTTCTACCGGAGTTGTGCATGTAGAAGGGCAGAAATAAGTAAAGGAGGACCCGGGTGTCTCTCAGGAGCTTCTCCATGGGCTCCTCATCTGACTTGCTCACCCCCCGCCCCCAATCTCAGGGCAGGGGCTCATTTTGTTGAATAAGGGATCTGTGAATCTGCTCAGTCTCTTGTTACTGGTGGTAGCTCCCAGCCCTTGGACTTGAAAGCCAGAAGAGGATCTTAGAAGTTGTCTAAAAGAAATGGAGGCATGAGGCCTGCTCCATGCCTGGGGTCCCACAGTCCGTGGCAGAGCCAGCACTGGAACCTGCGCTTTCAGAGTCCGTTCCCAGTGCTCTTTCCACAAGGCCGCTGCTTCTGTTCCTTCTTGGGAGCCCAAATCAAGGTCCGGGCAAAGGACGTGGCTGTGAGAACATGAACCCACGTCCCTGTGCTATGTGTAAGAGGTGGGTCAATGAAGTGCCTTATTTTCCAGGCATGTTATACCTACTGTTCTGGAGGATTTGACATGCCAGTGTGACTGCTAGGGGGAACCAGGTGCTTCTGGGTGTCCACCGGTTCAGCGGGGAAGTACTTTCGTCATCAGGATGTTCCCAAGTCGCATTTAGCACTTTTTGATCTGGAATGCTTTCTTCATGCTTTGTACTTGTGATTTATTTAGGATTGGTCTGGGGAGAAAATGGGATGTAAGGGCCAGAGACCGAAACTGATCTCTCTTTGCGGATTAGATCTCTTTGTGGAACCTCAATCCGTGAGGGTAGAGGTCTTTCTTTGTTCATTGTTAAGCCCCAGTGCCTAGAACAGTTACTGGCACATAGAGGGCCCTCAAGAAATACTTGCTGGGATAAATGTTCCCAGAAGGAGCTCACGAATGATACTAGGGGGCAGGGACCGGAAGGTGATTGATGGAAGCTGCAGAGTTTTGCAGTGAGTCATTGCTTCAGTCTCCTGACAGGTAAGGTAGGAGGGGCTCGCAAGAGTAAACCCTGAATGGATTGAGCCACTGGGTGGAGACTTGTGCAAAACAGTAGAGAGATATCAAAATTGGATTGGTTGGTTTTGGGAATAATAATAATAATCGTGTATCTTGGGTCAGGCGTGGCTAAGTGCTTTATGAATGTCATCTCCCTTAGCCCTTGGCGTGTGCTACCTACTACACTGCTATTTCCATTTGGCAGATTGGGAAACGGGAGCACAGAGGAGTTAAGTTACTTGTCCAAGGGCACAGAGCTGATACCTGAATCCAGACAGACTGACATCAAACTTTGCCTCCCTAGACTGTCGATGAGGTCAAGACAGCTCTGCCCACACTGAGGAGTGAGGAGCACTCAGAGCTTTGGGGTTCCTTGAAAAGATGGCAGCAGAAAAACTTGAAAGTGTTGGTCTGCAGGGGCCTGAGGCTGGTCAGGAAGCGTGCCCTCTGCGTCCTTTGCCAAGGCCCACACAGTACCTGAAGATGTCTCAGCCAGTGGAGACTATTAGGCCATCTGACTGTTCCCCAAGCAGAGTGGCCAGTACCAGATCGGGGCTATTTTGCACTTGAGAAAGATTTAGGAGACTGCTTCCCGGCCTCCCCCGCCCCCCAAAAGCTGAAAAGTATGCTTTTTAACTTAAATTATGGTTGGCATATATTTGAAGCTAGTGGGAATTTTAAAGCTAGCTGGTGTCCTTGAGGCCTTTGGAAGATGTTTTCCTGGTGTGTAAACCTTACCTTCTGATGCCAGGATGCTGGTCCAGGCCATACCCTTTTATTGGAAGTGTGTCATTTACCAGTTGCTGAGCTGGTCCCGTCCTCGTGGAGCTTACAATCTCCCTGGGAGACAGACATTAAACTAATAATTACACAAATAGTCTTTAATTATAGTTGTTATAAATCCTTCAAAAGGAAAAGTACAGAGGCTATGGGAGCTGATAATGACAGAGGAAGGGGAAGGGAGGTGTTCTTGAAGAAAGGGCATTTAAACAGCCACGTGAAGGGTGGGTGGGTGAAGAGTCTTTAAAAGAGGAGGGACAGTAGATTAACCTTGATGTAAGCCCTTGTTACTCCTTGAGGTCCGTGGTCCTTCAACATCACCATCCCCTGGGAGCTGGTTGGAAATGCTGAATCTCAGGCCCCTCAGCAGAACTGCTGAGTCTGCTTTTGAACAATATTCTAGCGCAGCAGGGTAAAGTCTGAGAAATGCTGATGGAATCAAAGTGTTGAACTGGGAGATTCTCCCCGCTCTGCCGTAAATGAGTTGGGCAACCTGGGGCAAGTCCCTTCTCCTCGGGGTCATGAGAGAATTCACAAGTTCCTTCTGGCTTCTCTGATCTTTGGTTTTTGCTGGTTTGTGCAGCCTCCAAGTGTGTGAAGGACCTGCGCTTCCACAGCCTCCACCTCTGAGGTGCCTTTGGCAAGCAAGCAGCTTTCCTCTCTGCTCTGGTCGGACTTTAGGAAGCGCTGAAGAGACGGGGTGGACCGTCAGCTTTGGGGAAGGATCGGAATAATTCTCAAAAAGCATATGGAGTTTTGTTGCTTAGGGAAAGATTATCTCAAGGTAACCTGGGAGGGTTTGGCCTGAAGCAGAGAGAAAAACTGGGGAGGGTCAAAAGGGCCTTGAGGGAAGAAAGGTTTAAGACTTCTGCTGAAAGCTGAACCCAAACGAAGGTGGGAGGAACCTTTTCAGCAGTTCATGCCTGTGAACATGATACTTTAAGAACTGCCATGGAGTTTGATCCTTGAGATCCTCACGCGGCTGTGGAGAAGACCTGAGGGCCAAAACCAGGGGTCCTTGAGCCTTGTAGGCTGTGGGTGGGCTTCAGTCACACCCACAGCTGTGCAGAGGGTTACGTGTCTGTGCGCTTTTCTGGAGAGAAGCCCCATAACTTCCACTAGCCTCAAAGGGGTCGGCTGCCGCCCCTGACTAGGGGCCAGTGCCTTTCTTGAGTTACCTCTCCCAGCTCTTTTATCATACAGCACTCACTGTGTGCCAGGCACGATTCTAAGCACTTCCCATATATTAGCTCATTCATCTTGGGTGACTTTCCAGAAGTTACACACTTACTAAGTGTCAGAACCAGGCTGGCACCCAGGCAGTCGGGCTCCAGAGTCTCTGGTGCCAAAACCTTCCTTAGTAACAGGTGGAACTGGGGGGGAGCATTTTGGGGTAGAGCAGAAATTGAGTTTACAGAGGCCCCACTTTTCAAGTAAGCATCTTCCAGTCGTTCAGGCATAAAATAGAAAGGATTTTCCCGAGGATACGTATTCAGTAGCATCAATTGCCAGGCTAGCCCATGAGAGCCTGTGTCACTATTGGTCCCAACTCACATTTGTTTGCAAGGGGGAAAAAAATGAGAAAACAGGACTGCTGCAGTACTGCAAGCTAAATTAAAAATTCTAAAATTGGGTAGAAGGTTCTGGAAGAATTGCAGTGTCATAAAGTGGGGGTGAAGTGGTAGCAGGAAATTGGGATGGATTCTGAAAGAGGGGGTTAAAGGAGGTTAGGGGCCAAAGCAGGACCAAATATATGTCAAATTAGCAGCTTCCAAAGGTAAAATACCTGGTTTTTATTACCTACTAATTAATGGATGTAGCTCACAGACCTGACCCTTCCCCCATTCCTAGTGCCTTACCCCAAGTACAGAGGCCCTTTTGTCTTCTCTTTTATTCATTTCTATGCCATTTGAATTTTTATCAGGATGTATTATCTTGAAAATCTATATATTTATACATGGAGTGAAAGGACTGTTAGAAGTGGGTTGGCCTCTAGGGGTGAGTTTGGTTCTGTCTTCTGCCACCATCACCATGAAGGAGTTTCTGATATTAAATATATATACCCTATTGTGTGTATATTTTGGGAGAACTGAGAGAACCATTGGAAACGTGAGGATTTTCAGTGCAGTCAGAAGCTAAGAATAAGGGATCACATCGTGGCCCGCCTGCCTTCCCTTTCTTCCTTCCCGCCTTCCTCCCCCAGTGTGTAATAAATAGGGAATCAAAATCGGGTAAAAGTGATCACCACAGAAAGCAGGAATGCCCATCTTCCAGATGTGCATGGCAAACCGTAGCTTCTGTGATGACTCTTAGTTATGTATGGTTTGTCTTCTGGGTGGTGTCCGAGTGCCATCGCTCACCCAATCCTGTTCCCAGTGGGGCAGCAATGGAAGGGGCTTCTGGATGAGGAAGGCTGTCATGCATGTGTTTGGTGAAAAACAATAGCCAAACTTTAGTGGTGGTTTTATGTGCCCCATGAGAATGTCCTCACAAGGACCGGGTCTTAGTCGGCCTGTCAATAAGTATCAGGTAGCCTTTGGAGGCTGGTGGTACTGGTTTGTCAACCCCTCTGACGTCCCTCCGATCCTGAGACCCCTGGGCCCACAGTCTCACCTCCCATCCATTCACTAGCTACAGACCACAAGACCGCTGTGGACTTGCCATTACCTGGAAGCAGGTTGCCTCTAAAATTCCGAACTCTTCCTGTCCCCACATTGCACATCCCTCCTGGAAGCAGCCCTGCCCACCCCTGCCCCAGGCTGAGAAGCCTGTGCTTGCCCTCCTGGGCCTTGTGCCCACCATCACCCAAGCCCTCATTCCCGTGTCCTGCCCTGGCCACCTGCTGATCACACCCAGGGGCCTGTTCTGTGGCCTCTCCTTCACTGACTTCTCCATGGCAGGTACTGCTGTGAAAAGTCTCTCCCCTAGTAAGTCCTGGCTTTTCACTCTGGGTCCTTCTTCATCCTCTCCGATCCTGCTTTTTCTTCCATCCCTTTTCTCCAGCCTGCACTTTGGTGCTGGGGCCATGGTTCTCTGCTCCTTGCTTCCGGTCCATGTCTGTGGTTTTAGCCTGCACGGTGAGGACTCATGGCCCATATCCCTTCCTGTCCTCATGTTGCCTGTGAGCAGCTTAGAACTAGGTTTACATTTGTTACAGCTTTGGGTATATATGGGTATCTTTCTGCCGTCTTATTTTGTGCTTTCTCTTTCTTCTTTTTCTGATTCTTCTCTGTTCACTCTTTTAAATTGATTGAAAGTTTTTTTTCCCCTTTTCTTCCCTCCATTTTTTTCCCTCTGTACTGCTTTGGAACTTATACACTCTATTTCTGTTCTTTTGATGCATGCAGACTACATAAGGTTTAAAGTCACTTGGTGTCGATATATCTTTTTTCAAGCAATGAGAAGGACCATGGAATGCTTTATATAAAGTCATCATCCCTGCTCATGTTCAGTTGCTATACAGTGGGTTAGCTGCATCTTCTTTCTCTCATTAATTCTACAAATTGGGCATAATTTTTGATGTTCTATATAGTTAACTGTTGTTCTGATTTTCCACATAGTTACCGTTTTGTCCTTGAATCTCAGGCCTCATTTTCTGGGATCAGACCATCATGTGGTGAATGTCTTTTAATCAAAAACATTTAGTTTCTCTGTGGCTGAAATTTTATTTCATCCTTATTAAAAGATTGTTTTACTGGGTATAAAACATTGGCCTGGCAGTTATTTTCTCCTAGTATTTAAAGATAGTGTTCCACTGTCTTCTGGCTTTCATTGGTAACCCAATTATTGTTTTCAGGCAATTTCCTGGCTGGTTGTTGGTGGTGGTAGTAGTGTGTCTGTGCATGTGTGTGTGTTTTGCAGTTCACTATAATGTTGTACTTAGGAGTGGATTTTATTTTGTTTGGCTATAGGTTCCCGGAGCTTTCTGAAACCAAAGATTGGTGACTTTTATCAGTTCTAGAAAATTTTCAGCCATTATCTCTTTGAATATTGTCTCTCCATCCTTTTCTCTCAAGTCTCTCCTTTGGGAACTCCAATTAGTGTACGTTAGATCTTATTCTGTCCTTTATGTCTCTTAATGTCTTCATTTTCAATCTTTTTGTTTGTTTGTTTGTTTTGTGATATTTTCTGGGTAATTTCTTATTTGTCTTCCAGTTTACTAATTCTCTTTTTATTAGCTCTAACCTTCTGTTAAGCCCATCCATGAGGTATTTTTAGTACCAATATTAACTCACAGATTTTAATATATTTGATGTGTTTTAATTCATTGCCATTAATATTTTTGGTACGCTTCGAGTTTTTAATTTGGATGATTATATATATTTTTTTATTTCTGAGTTTCTGATTTATCCTTTTTTGAGTATGCATGCTTGTACTTTTTTTAAATAAGCTTATTCCTTATATATGCCTTTAATTCTGCATTTTATTTCCATTATCACATTAAACATTATTTTGTGTTGCATATCAAATAATTACAATATCTGAAGTCTTTGCAGATGTAGTTCTCTTGTTTGACGCTTCTGCTGTTTCCCACTCATGAAGGCTTGCTTCCTTATGTGTTTCATGATTTTGATTGTGAACTTATGTTCGTTAGAGTTCTGAGAATTCTTTGAGGTACATTCTTCCAGGGAGGGTATGTTGCCTTCTGCCAGATATGAAGGCTCTACAGATGGGTCCATTTGTTTATAACTTATTTTGCAGTTTTGAAGGCCTCTATTCACAACTAACACGAAGCCAGATTACTTCCTTCCTGACTATACAACACCGGACGCCCCACTTTGGCCTATTGTTCCCTTATTGCCAATGCCTTCGCTACATATTTGGACAAAGTGCTGGTAATGCCAGGCCCCATTAAAAACCATATGTATCTTCTGAGCCTTCCCCATGCCACCGCTCTCAGAATTAGCCTGTCCTTCCGTATTCATTAGCCACTGTTGCCTTACCTTTTAGTGCGTAGGTGTGTATGATAATACCTAACACTGGATAATGAGCTTCTAGAAAGTTCAGAGCTATGCCATGTATTTCTGGAGCCTAGCTCACTATTTGGCAGAGTAGTTACTTAATAGATACCTATTGATTGAGGAGAATTCATGCCAAAATCAATACTTTTTCTTGAATAGTAATAAAAAAAAAAATCACAAGCACTAACCTGCCCCACGATCTGGGAGAGTCCAGTCACCTCTTTGGATCTCAGTTGTCCTTAGCTGTAAAAAGAAGGGATGCTTCTGATATCTCCACTTGCTCTAAGATATTGAAATTCAGAATAACGGGTTTGATTGTCGGTTGCGATCAGGTGGAGCAACTCTTGGCTCACAAATGGAATGAAGGAATGGGAGGGCGATGGAGAGAAAGAGTGTGATTTTGAGGTAACTGGGCTCTAGAAAGAGCCTGGGATGGGCAAGAGAGGAAAGAGAAGGAACTCGAAAGTAAATTAGTATGAAATAAAGTGGCATTTAAAAATCCGTGACCCAGGACAACTTGATAGCTGTCTAAAAAAATGAACATGTTATCACAAAATAAATTTCAAATGGATTAAAGATGGTAAATATTAAAAAAAAAATGAGCTTGGGGAAAATACTAAGTGTGACTTAAGACCCAGAGGCTATAAAAGGAGCGATTAATATATCTGACCCTACACAAGTAAAATTTCTGTGGTGAAATAAGCAGTCTAAGAGTCTCTTAGTTCTCAAAACTACAGAAATATGTTTGTAACATACCAGTGATATAGCTAATTTCCTTAATGTCTAAAGAACTACAAATCAATAAGAAAAAAACCATCGACCCCATTTTTAAAATGGGCTAAGAACATGGATGGTTCACAGAAAGAGAAATATAAATGGTTCTTAACCATATAAGAATGTATTCAGCTCACTAGTAATAACAGAAACGCAAGTCTACTGTGGAGAAGGGACAAGTGGGAACAGATACTCATAATCGCTGATAGTGTCATTCGGTACAACCTGCGTAGAGAGCATTTTGACAAAACTTACTAACACTAAAAGTGCATAATCTGGGGACTTCTCTTAGATATGTTGTACGCAAGTGATATGATGCATTTTTACAAGATAGTTCATTGTGCCATTGCTTGTAAAAGCAAAAAAACGAAAAAACAAAAAAACAAAAAAAACTCTAATGCCCATCAGTAGAGAATTGGTAAATAAATTATCCTACAATTATACCACGAAATTCTCTGCAGCTATAAAAAAGAATGTGAAAGCTCCCCTTGTACCCATGTGATTACTGAAATATGTTCTTAAGTGAGAAAGTGAGGGACAGAAAGCCTCCCTGTACAATAGCTCTGCCGGGATATTGGGAGACTAGTAATGGTGGTTTTCCATAGTGGGGGCTGACTTTTCTCTGTATCTTTTTCTATATTTTGAATTTTGTACTTCGTGCGTGTACTATCTATTAAGAAATTATTATTAAAGAACAAAAGGAGGTTAGGGAGAAAAGGTAGGTGGGTGGATGGGAGAGAAGAAGGATCTCACCTTCGCTCTGCGTTTTTATGTAAGTTACCCCTTTTAGTTACCCCTCTCTGCAACACCGAGCAGGGTTACTGTTTCTGCAGACCGAGGAACCAAAGCTCTGAAGTCTGAAATGACTTGCCCAAGTTCATGGAGAGAGCCTGGGAGCCTGGCACTGTATCCTGTTCTCACTGTAGAACCATTGGGCTCATCTCTGTAGATCAGTACTTTTTTGTTCCCTTTATTTTGAACTGACATCTCATAGTTCAAGGACCAATGGCTATACCCTGCCCCGCCTCCAAGGAAGCGAGAGTAAAGTTCCATCTCACCTCCTCCACCTGGCTGGCTGGCTGGCTGGCTGGCTGGCTTACAAGTGCCTACAGGGCAAAGCTCAGGCAGCCACCTGAGACACAATGAGGAGGATTAGGGATGGGCTTTGCAGTCCTACCTTTGAAGTTCCCAGCTTTTATCACAGTGTCTGAACCTTAACATTATTTCAAGGGAGCTTTTATTACTGTCTGAACTGGCCTGAGATGGGTACCAGCTGCTGCCAGGTGCTGAGGGAGCACTTCCTGGTGCCTTAAGCTGATATCTTCATTTTGTTTTATGGCGGAGAAGTTTTCAGGGCTCAAGGCACTTGGTACTTGGAAGATTCTGGAAGAATAACTTTTGCTATTTTTCTATCCAGAGGTGCAATCAGATGGCATCTCTTTAATTAAAGGGAGGGAGAAGTACTTTTTTTGCTTTTGTTGTTCGTTTTTTTTTTTTGTCTCACAGAAACACCTGTGCTGTTTTCAAAGTAGAGTATTGACTGCTTCCTCTTTGCCGAAGCAAAATGCTGTATTGAGAGCAAAGCTTAAGATATTGGCCATATGTAATACGAAGATGTAGTTTATAGGATACAGCTTTACCTGGAGAAAGAATCTGACGTCTTTAAGAGATACAAAATCATCCGGCACCACCTGTCTTCCTGTGTGGTGTCATATTTACTTTCTAAGTTGGAGTCGTCATCTCTTAAGAAAGAGGCAGGGGCCTTCTGGACTAAGGAAGGGAAGCTTGTGGGGCTAGGAAGTCTTTGGGATCTGTGGACCTGAGCTGGCACATCCAGCTGTGCTCCTGACATCTTTACGAGGAATGCATCCTAATGACCCATGCTGTCCATTTTCGTTTGTTTGGTCAATGGAACGTCACAGAGCTGCCCCTGTGTGAAGTTTGCACCTAGCTCTTTGCTGAATGCACAAATGTATAGGAAGCGCCCAATGATGGTTTCCCACATGGACAAATTTTGGTATTTGAGATGGACTTTAAAGCTTTTGATCATAAAGAGAACTGGAGGAATTTAGATGTCTCCCGTTGCTCCTCCAATTTTCCTGACTTGAATAATTAAGTCCATGCCCAGAGGAATTTTTCCGTTCTTGGGCTCTAGGTTCTCTCTTAGGCACAGGCCAGCTTCTGTAAATGGTGCACCCAGGTACCTTAATGCCCCCGCAGGTCCACTCCATCACCTGCTTGAGGTCTAGTTTGTTATCTGGAAAAACTTCCAGGTCATATCAACTGAGTTCGTTGCAGAACTTGTCAGAATTTCTCTTCCAGACCCCTATTTTGAGGTCTTTATGCCTTGGTTGTAAAAATTCATTCCCTGTCGCCAGGTAGATTAACAATCTCAGCTCAGGAACCCGCCTCTTTTTTTTCTCCCCTTTGAATTCATTGTTGGAAGGAATGGGCATTGTCTCTTCCTCATCAAGGACAGAAGTCACATTTGTTTTGCCTTTTCACACCTTGGCCCTGCTGCTAGCTCTCATCTCCCTCTCCCAGTGGCGGTTACTGGAAGGGCCTGGACAGAAGTTTGGGTCCTGGGTGGCCGGGGGAACTTGGCCTCCTGCCAGGGCTTTGCCCTCCCTGCACTCACTGGGGCCTTAGGGAGAATCTCACTTCCTTGTCACTGGAAACCACCTCTTAGTCCCTGAAATATTCTCAGGTGGTTTTAAGATGTCTCTGTCCAGTTTTGTTTTGTTTTGTTTCGGATCCAGTTTAGATTTGAATGTTCAAGGAATGAGCACTCTCTTGAGTCTTGGATCTCTTCCTTTTGTTTTTTAGAAAATAGCTTTCATTGATTTTTTTTCCTTGTTACAAAGAGATTTATGATCATTGCAGAAAATTTAGTAAATAAGCAGAAAGAAGAAAATAAAAACCACCTATTATTAATATTTTAGTATATTATGGATACTTCCTGCATATATTTTTATTTTTGAAAAATGAATCATACTGAATATACCATGTTTGTTTGTTTATTTCTTTTTTGTGTGTGTTTTTACTTAACAATATGTTGTTCAAATTTTCATTGGGTTAACCATTCTCCTCCAAGTCACTTTAAAGGGTTGCATGGTATTCTTTTGAACAGATGGAACATAATATATTTAAGCAGTCTCCCACATTTAGGTTGTTTTGTCTTTTTGTCTCATACAGAGTTCTGTGGTAGACACCCTTGGGCTTTTTTATCCACAGCCTTGATACATTTCTAGAAGTGAATCCCTAGGCCAAGGATGTGTTCTAAAGACTCTAGATTTAAAGGGTTAAATTGCCCTCCAGAAACATTGTATAGCATTTTGGATTCCTTTTGGGTACATACCAAGTCTTATTCTTTTAAAACCTGGTGTGTATTATTAAGACATCATTTTTCCAAATGTTTCACGCATATGTTGGCTTAAGAGTGGCTGGCGGGGGAAAGGCCTGAAGGAAGGAGAAGCTCCCCTGTTTGCCCTTCGTTGGCAGGGAGACTCGAAGGCTCAGGCCAGAGGCCTTTCTGGCCTCCTGACTGCTGGCAGCTGGGCAGGGAATCTCAAGGTGCCATCCTTAGGGTGCCTGGGGCAGAGCTGGCTTTGAAGATTCCAGAGGATGCTCATAGAACAAGCATGCTCCTCTAACTCCAGAGACAAGAACTGGTTGTCTCTGGCTGAATTGGTGTTTATAGGGGGCGGGCAAGGTGGGAGTGACGGAGAATTTCCTGCGCAGACCTCATACTGTCCCCCAGGGCCTGGCCAGCCCTGCCTTGGGGAGGTGAGGAGACAGGAAGGAGGTTTGATGGAATTACCAAGGAAGTAACATTCACTTAGGCTAAATGGAGCCATCCCGTGCCATGCCCTCCTTCGCTCCTGCTCCTTTCCTCTCCTCTTCCTCACCAGCACGTTCTTCACTGTAGTTGGTGAGGCCTCCAAGGACCTTCCCTACTTCTTAGCTTCCTTCTTTCTTCTTTACTCCTGGTGACACCTAGGCTAGTGCCCACCTTCCAGACCCGGCATGTCTGAGTGCATCACTGTTTGTTTTTTTTTGGTGCATCTGCTCAGCTCTGGCTCCCAGCACCCCCGTTGCCATCCTGTCCAGGTGGTCCAGTCCCAGCTGAGGCCCTGGCGGGAAGGCCACATGCTCATGGAGGTCCGAGCTGCCTCCTCCCCAGAGACACAGCGTGCCAGCTGCTGCCCGTTGGGTTACAAACAACAAAAACACAAAACCCAGCCCCTTGAGATGAAGGACATTTTAGTTTCTATGAACCAGACGACTTGTGTGCTGGAAATGAGAAGCGTGGGGTTGGGAGAGGGAGGCTGGAAGTTCCCCTGGGGTGGGCTTTGTTTAAAATTTAATATGCTCTTCCTTTCTCTCAAAGCGCCGGCGACGGCTTCTAGCTGCTTTGTCATTTTAGTCCCGTTATCTGTCTGGTGGATGTGATCTCTTATCGGCCGGGTCCTGCTTCTCTTCCCTGAGTGGCCCATCCACATCCCACACTCCGCCCCCACCTCCATTTGTGACACGATATTACAGATCCCATTTTGCAACCTTGGATTCCAGTGAAACTTGTCACTTTGCTTCTTAGTCAATTAAGATTTGGGTAAACTTTTTAATAGTGTTGGGCCCACCGAGGGCATAAGTAGTGGGCAACTTCGGTGTCCTGTGAGAAGGTGTGGCACCCACTCTTAGTAGTATGGGGAGTGTAGGGTCCCAGGGTAAGGGTCTTGGGTCTGGGTGGCCTCAGGTGGAGTCAGATGTTTGTTCCCGTGTGTGTTCCAGCTTCTGACCTGGGACCTCCTGAGCCTTGAGGAGCTCTATAGGACAAAAAGGTCACTGAACAGAAATGCAGGAGTGGATCTAAAAATCGCTCCCCACAGACGTGTGGCCAGAGGTGAGGGGAGCACCTCACTTCAAGCCACAGCGGTCAGGATTGAAGCCACACCCTTTTGTCTTAGCTCGCCATCTCCTAGCCTCGATGAGCCACAGCCTTCCCCTCTGGCCCTTGGTTTCATGGCCTGTGAACTGGGTTCATGAGCCTACTTTTCATAGCCGTGCTTTCTGCTGTGTAATACGTGTTTATCATTACTGCTTGTGAAGTCAAGAGAGGCCCGTGCCATTCTGAATCCCCCTTTTTCCTTACAAATGTCCCTTAGTCATTTCTTTATTCCTTTATTTAATTAGCAAACATTTGCCAAGCACCTAGCTTGTGCTGAACTCTGTGACGTAAAGGGGAACGACATGGTCTCCGTCCCCAGCGAGTCCTCCGTCTAAAGGGATGTCGGATGTGTTAACGAGGACAGGAAGCTAACTCTTGGAACATGGTGAGGGCAGGGAGCCGTGCAGGAAAGGCTGCCTGGCGGAGGTGGTGTTTAGCGGGGTCTTAGCAGACGGGGAGAGCAGGGCCGTTGCAACGGGGGCTGGAACACGCAAAGTCAAGACAGGTGCATTTGAAGACTCAGTGGTGGTTTGGGAGGATGCGAGGTAGCGTGTAAGGTAGGATGGTAGAAGATGGAACTGGGTGGGCGACAGGGCCGGTCTGGCAATGTGTCCAAAGGCTTGGACTTCATCTAGAGGTCCGAGGGAGCCACCAATAGGTTCTGAGCGAAGAAGAAATATGACAGATCACTCCGGCTCACACTGGGGGACTTGAGGTTTGTGTTGTTATTGAATCCACATGAGGAAATCCCCTCAGAAATGTTGATCTGAGAGTCGAACCCCTCGGAGGAATGAGTATAACAGCTCTGCTTGAATTCCTTCTCATTTCACTGAAAATGTCTGCTTTGCACCAGCCATTTACAGATAATTTGCAAACATATGTTTTCTATGCTTGATTGTGTTTCTTAAAACTCACCAAGTGAAATACGTCCACAAGGGTGTGTTCTTAGTATGTATGTATAGTTACCAAATGGACTGTAGAGTGTAGGAAGGGCTTTCGAAGCGTCCCATGAGTGAGTGCATAAGATCGTCAGGCCGAGGTTGCCTGGGAGAGAGAAAGAGAATCAGTGATGGCCGACCTCCTGCTCTCGGCCAAGCCCTGGGCGAGACTCTTAATTCAGTGGCCATGCAAGAAACAGCATTCCTGACCCGTTTTGGAGACAGGGAAACCGAGACTCACGAAGGTGGCCACTTTTTACCCAGGCCTTGCGCCTGTAAGGGATGATGGTGGGATTTCAGCCCAAGTGAGTACAAAGTTTGCACTGTAACCTTTGAACCACTCCCCCATTCAACTCCTAGAACATACCAGAAGGTAAAGTAGGAGATGCAGAGGTGGGTCCGATGAACCACTGGAGAGCTTGTTGACTTCTAGGTAAAAATTAGAGCTAAAGCACCTGTCCAATCCCAGGTTCTGCTGACCAACGCCCTCGGACTACCCCTTCCCTGGGGAGCACTCTTCCACAGGGGGATGTCTGCAAGCCCTTGCTGCATTCTGGGTTCATCCCCCAGAGCATTGGGCAGGAAGTTGTTGCCTGTAAGTGGCGGCAGGTTTAAACATACTCATACTTGAAGGTTACTGCCCAGAACACCCAGAGTGGTGGGCAGAGCTCTGGCTGGACATAGGAAGCCACAGGTTGGAGTGGGACAACATTTATAGGGAAAGGATATCTGTGGCTCTTCCTTGGTGGCATCACGAGCCCCTGCTCCACACCCCTTACCTAAGTCATACCCAGGCAGTGAGCATCCCCAAGAGACCAGATGCTTCAGTGGGGAGCTGGGCACAGGCCAGCAACCCTTTGCCCGTCACTTCACTTGCTCTTGCCCTTGTCGTCTTTGCTTGGCCATCTTAGTACATTTTTTGTGAGAAAGGGCACCTTGGTCACTATGCTCCTCCCTGACTTTCTAAGAATGTCTGCCTTCCTCTGACTTGGGTGGCCCCGGACTCCCCACCAGCCTCAGCTGGGGTCATTGGAAGCCGGCTGAGACATCTGAAGACCCACCTGTGCCCCTTCCTCCTGGGTACCCTTCTCTCCCTCCCCTCTGCCTCTGTCTTCAAATAGAGAAGATGCAGGCCGGTGAGGATGGAGGGCAGAGAAAGAGAGGAAAGACCCCTGTGTGGGCCAGCAGGGTATTCACCGGTCACATGCTGATGAAATGCTGGGTCTCCCAGGAACCACCTCTCCTCTCCCTCCCCCACCACTTCCTGTCACACACACCTCTTCTCTCCCCCTTATCCTTTCTCATCCCTTCTTTCTTCTCAGGGTGGGCGGTCATGGGGCAGGCTTCTAGATCTTTCTAGAGTTTTCGGTTACATGCTAACTGGGCTTCGTGGAAATTTGGCTGTCCTCTCTCCATCGCTGCTGGTACTGGGGTGAGCCGCAGGGGCTGGTGGAGCAACCAAGGTGGGCATCAGCCACCTTCTCCATTTCCAAGGGCCAGAGTTCCTCTGAATTCAGATGGCCTCTGGCAGTTGACCTTGCGTTGAAAATGCAGTTGTTTTTTAGTGGGCCTCAGAGGTCATGTTGATGAATAAATAAGATAGAAGCCCAGGTCATCTACAGTAGTTGAACTTCACTGTTTCTCTTTGAAGGAAGACCCTGCCATCGCAGTAATGGTGGAGGGTGGGGAATGCTCATTTGAGAGGGAGGAGCATGAAGGGATGAGGGTTGTTCTCCCTGGTGCCCCCTGGGAAAGAATTTCCACCTCCAGAGGGGATCTTCAGAGTCCAAATGACTGTGGGTTTCTCACAGGGCCACTATCTTCAGGTGCCGGCACTGTTTTGAGTCCAAATTCAATTATTACTCAAGTTCTTGGTGACTTCATTTAACTCCCTGGCCAGAAAGAATCTTTGTAAAACGAGAGCTCAGGATGGAACATTTCTGTTACCAAGCCTTAGGCAAATAAACATGTAAAGAAATCATATTAATATAGTGAATTTTATGCTTACATAGAAAATTTGAAAGTACAAAAAAATGTAAGGAAAGTAAAACTGCCCATAATTCCACCAATTAGAAATTACCAACACTGTTTAGTATCTTTATATATTTCCTCATAGTCTTTTTCAGTGCACATATGTAAATATACTGTATTTTAAACATGGTTACAAGCACATCAAACTTTATACTCTCTTTATGTTTGGTTTGACATAACATTATGGCAAGCAAACACTTTTAAAAGCACTTGGGCTTTGCAAGCAAGCTTATGCTTTGCAAACATTTCTGTCAGCCACCAGTAACCAACTGTAAGAACTCATATACTACCCAAAACAGAAATTGTGCCAGTCAGGGAGTTCTTTGATCACCAGGCAGTAAACCAAATTGTTGTAAATTTAAACAGACTAAAACTGAAACCCAAACACTTGAAAAAAATTAAAACAGTCTCCTAAATTGCTATTGGGTCAAGGAAGAAATAAAGTATATAGTGACAAATATTTAGAAAGCATTGAGCACCAGAATGCCACATAACCAAACCTATGGGAGACAGCTGGCACGATTCTCATAGCCTTAAATGCTTTTATTATTAAAAAGAGAGAGAGAGAAAGAGAATGAATCAAGCATTCAGCTTGAGATCTTAGAGGGAAAAAAAGGATAAAAAACAGCCCCTAAGGAAAACAGGAAGAAAAAAATAGTAAGGATAAAGGCAGAGATAAATGAATTAGGAAACAGAAACACAGTGAAATTAGCAAATATATCCAAGAGCTGATTCTGTTTTTAAAGAAACAATAAAGTAGACTAACCCCTGGCAACTCTATTTGAGAAATAAGAGAAAACGCAAAAGTAATAGGAACAAGAAAGGGGACATGGCAGTAGATAGATTTTTAAAAATAAAGACATGCACAATAGGCTCAGACTTGAAAATCTCAGTTAAATGCATTCCGAAAATGTAAATGTTGTCAATTGAGAAAAAATTTGCAGTCATTATCAAACCACTGCCCCTGCTGCCCAAAGAAGACACTGGTCCCAAGTGTTTTTGCTAGGTGATTATTTCACATTTGCTAATACTAATAACGTTGAGCTGTTCCATGGCTTAGCAAGAGATGAGAGCTCTTCAATTCATTCAGCAAAGCAAAATAAGCCTGATATTAAACATGGCAAAGAGACCATGTTAAAGAATGAAAATGTAATGTCGGAAATAGAATTCAATACTATATTAAACAAGCCATCCACCGTAGCCCAGTGGGGCAGATGGGGGAGAAGTGTCGATATTAGGAAAGCTTAATATAGTAACTGCGTCATGCTAATGGGTTAAAGAAGTAAAACCAGATTGATTCCAATATATGCAGGGGGAAATTGATTAAAATCGAGCAACCATCTCTACCTGATCAATACACCGAAAAAGGAACAGAAGGGTACATTCTTAGCATGATTGAGAATATCTATTTCAAACCTATAGCCAATGTTATAATTAACTGTGAAACACTAGAGGCAGTCCTGTTGAAACCAGTAACAAAATAAGGAGGCCTGCCAATGCATCACTGTTTAACGCTGCTTTTAAAATGCTAGTCAACACCATAATACTTAAATGAAATATAAAGAAGGAACAAACATAACTATATATAGTTTATACCAAATCTTGAGCTAGAGGTTGATTTCTAAAGTTTAGAAATTTTTTAAAAATTCACCAAAAAATTCAATAGATTTGACTACATTGTAAGCACTATGTGAATTCTTCAAAGAAGTTGAGAGCCTGGGAGAAAAGATCGTTTAAGACCCTTATAGGGTTAATATTTTAATTCTGCCAAGATCCTATACGTATATGGGTTTTAAAGTCAAGATTTAAACTTGAAGACCAAGGGAACAGGCAATATAATTAGCAAATAAATACCTAACCCAACAAAATGGGGTGGAAAGCTCCATGAGGTCAGAGGTCAAGTCAATTCACTGCATGACAGATGCTATACTGAATTAATATTTGTTGAACTCATAAATAAAGGCAATGCAAGTTTTAAAAAGTATGCCATTTTTTACCTTTTAAATTAGTAAGTTTTTTTTCAAGGTTTTTATCAAAATTTCAAATATGGAGAAAAGTTGAAAGAATGGTACAGTAAATACTTATACACCTATGACTAAATATAACAGAGACTAACTTTTCCCATATACGCTTCATTTGTACATGTATATATTTTTTCTGACTCATTTTGAAGTTGTAAAACACATATGACTTCTCCCCTGAATGCTTGAGTTTGCGAATCCTAAATCTCACAGAATTAACCAGTCGGTGCAGAGGGCTTGGGAAGCTGCTGCACTGTGTCCCAAGGGTATCTCCACGGATTGTCCTTGTCCTTGAGAAGGCATTTAGGAGTCATAGTCATGACCTTCTGATATGTAAGAGAAAAGAAAGTGCACATTTATTGAGTATCAGGCCCTGTGCTGAGTGTTTTCCTGATGGTCCCCTGTTTAATCCTCTCTACACTGTATGAAGGAAGCATTATGCCCATTTTTGGGGAAATTGAAGTTTAAAGAGGTTAAGTAACTTGTCCAGTTCACACAGGGACATTATTCAACCCAGGCCCATCTGAAACCATTGAATTACACACTATTTGCTTCTTCCCTTCATCTTCTCTCTGTGTGAATGCATGAAGGCAGAGAGAAGAACCTGAATGTTGTTCATTGCAAGAATGGGGAGGCAAATGGTGATCTGTACACTCATGTAAATTTCAGTATTTATGAACACAGATTATTGATTATTAACAAGCAATATAGAAAAGTGCTCGTGTCCTCCAGCAGGACACCAGATCGTACACAAAATGCTCCAAACCACATGAAAACCACATGCTTGAGCAGGACCAGGAAGAAACAGACCAGAAGTGGTTGGGTTAAGGCAAGAAGATGTATTAATTTTTCAAACTCTTTGCAATGGATGGTTTTGTTAACTTTGTAATAGAATTTTTTTTTTTTTAATTAAGAAAAACACTTGATATCCACTTTACAGTTTCATGAACTCGTGGTAGGGAAGGCTCTGCTATGTTCATTGCTGCTCTTTTATTTTTCAGTGCCAAGCCCCATGCCTAGCATATTATGGACATAATAAATGTGCTGGATGAGTGGCCACTGGAAAAACTCAGAAGGGCTTGATCCAGAAACATATTTACAGAGAGCTTCCATCACCTGGTCTCCCCAAGAGCAAGCGCTGGCCAGGTGTGTGCTGTGGGGGTGGGGTTTTTGCACAGTGGTGAGCCCTCCTGGTCCACCCGGAAAGGACCCACAGATAGGTAGGGACCATTCTGGCCATTTAGTGCTAGTGAGAACCATGTGAACCATGTGAAGGCCAACTCCAGCTTCCATGGGAACAGATTTTGTCATTCTCAGACTTTCAAAATTGATAATGATTATATGAATAGTTATCATTTATTGAGTGCATAGTAGAGGCCAGACTAAGTGCATTTACAAAACCATTCTCTCATTCAATTTTCACAATAACCATAAGAATTAGCAAGTATCCTCTCTCTTTTAGAGATGAGGAAACTGAGGCATAGAGGAAAGAGACATGAGTTTCAGGATGAGTCTTGGTTTTGCCAAGAATGTGACTTTTTTGCAAATTGCGAGCCTTCTGGGCCTTAATCTTCTTTTCTAAAACAAAAATAGCTAACATCAATTGAATGTTTACTACATGCCAGGCCCAGCTGGGTGGAGAATGAGGCCACCTTCGACAACTAAAGAAACTGTATTTCTTTCACTGGTCTCTATGCTAGGGCTTTATACAGCACTTGCCCCAGTGGGGGGAAAAATCCAGTTGGTTTTGCCGAGGCTTGTTTTGCTTTTCCAAGACCAGATTTTTGGCCACTGGTGACACCTTGTCACTCCTGGAACTTAGGCAGCAGGGATCTTCGTAGTGGCTACAGCAGTTGTTATTCTCTGCTGAGGAGAGCTTGTTAAAATACAGTTCCCTGTGTCAAGCCCCAAATTCACAGGGTCTGGGAAAGACCCGAGAGTCCATCTTAGACAATCTTCAGGTGGTTCTTAGCCACCAGTCTTGTCATGGCCAACTCGAGCCAACCATGAACTGTTGTAGTGCCATTTTTCTCCTGAGATGACACCTGCAAAGGTTTGGGCTGGTACAAACCAAAGCCCATTTTCATTTGGAGGAACCCAGCAGAGTTATGCACGTGGTAGAGGGATTGCAAATTTCGTACTCTATACTGAGCACTTGTGAATTTCTCTTTGACAGAACCTTCTCAACAAACCTCAGCTCCATGGAGCTCAGCAGGCCACATATAGTTGAATATAAATTCCAAGAACACTTGAGAAACTTAAATGTATTATTTTCTGTTTTTAAGAGAGAGGAACGGCAGGTGAGATGACTGTGAAAAATTACACCCCCCCCCCCAAAAGTGGCAATTAAGAATGCATGTTTGAAATATTTAGAAAAGGCAAATTTGAGGCTTTCTTGCCTATGAGTAGAATTTGTATCTAAGAGGAAATATATACCTCTGCATTTAAAATGCTCAAATTTATGAACACTACCATACATTCTTAGGTCAGTAGCACACGAAAATATGGGTGGTGGACCAAAGGTGTTCTGCATGGTGTTACCCCATCCAAGAAGAGCTAAGTATGGAAATTGAGAATGATTTCTATAGTTTGGCGTTGCCATGACAACGCCCAAGTGGGTGATTGGCAGCTGCCTCTTGATTAGGGTGTGGACCAGCGTGAGTATCATTGACCTGACGTGGCCAGTTGCAGGACCAAGAACTGCTTGTTAGTGTTAGTTCTCCAAGAAATTTAAAAAAACTGTTCTTCCACTGCAGGGAGTTTGAGAAGTGCTGGGCATGTTAAAAGCATTGAAAGAGTTTGCTGTGGGAGGAGTTGGGGGGAGGTGGAAGACTTCACAGCCCCACCCTCAATCCCATCTGGCCAGTTCATGCAGAAGGCGTCGGCTGCCATGCCAGCTAGCCACTGTATTATGAGCCCCTCCACTTATCCCATGGGATTCGTGGGGCCTGTGGGAGAGATCGTTGGTACACAGTAAAGCGAGGGGGTGTAAGAGATGACCTTCGGAGCCCGGCCAGACCTGGCTTTCAAAACTTGAGCACTTCCTGCTTGTGGCCTGGTCCACTCACGATCCTTCTAGCTTCAGAGTTTAGAAAACGGGGAATAACAGTCCCTCCTGGAAGGGCTCTCTTGTGGGATAAAAAAAGGATAATACATGCAGGGGGCTCCACACAAGCTCTGCACTGGGCAAGGGAGGCTTCTTTGTGTTATTTTGTCTGCATTATTTGAAAGAGTGGATTGCATTGTAGGTCTCCAGGAAGTTGCGAGCTGCCCTCCCTTTTCCGAATTCCTGTGTGTGTGTGTGTGTGTGTGTGTGTGTGTGTGTTTGTATTTGCTGTACCCTTGTTGGTGGTGCTGGTGATGGGGTTGTCAGGAAGCAGCCATCGGTTTCCTGCTGATTAACTCAGTTCCTGGAGGGTCCTCCCTAGCAGCGAGGGAGGCCTCCCGCCTCTCGGTCTTGCTCTCCTGGCCCCTCCTGAGAGGCCTGCCTGCCTGCCCACTACCCTCAGGCCCAGGTCGCTCTGGGAGGCCTGCTGGGCTTGGCTCTAGTCTAGCTGTGGGTGGGGCACCCAGTTTCCAGCTTCCTCTGGTTTTGCCTGCAGGTGTGGAGTTTTGTTTTGTTTTTTTTTTTTTTTTTTGCACACCTGGCACCTGTGGGGACTTAGGTCTGCGTTATGGGGCTGGCTCTCAGGCTATCAGACCCATGCTCCCTGCACACAAGAATGGGGCCAGGACCACATTGTGCCTAGTGAGTGGAGACCCTCACGGCTTCTCAAACGATTACACTTTACAGCACACACACAACTCCACACGCATTTCATCCGAGTCAGGGTTGGGTCTTTAGCTGGGGCGGGAAGGCCTGTACGCGCTCAGACCTAATGGCTGAGTCAACAACGCCGGGCTGTGTATTTGGTTAGCAAACAGGGAGCAGCAGCCGAGCCGGCCCACCGCCTTCCTGCTCTCGCCAACTAGCAAAATGTCCTCTGGAAAGGTCAGCCCGGACCGGCCACATGATGTGCAGGGCCTGGTGCAAAATGAAAATGAGGGCCCCTTGTTGAAAATGAGTAAGAATTTCAGCATGGTGACAGCAAAGCAATGAAACTAAGGCGGCCATCCTCAGGTTGGGGGACTGCACCCTGCTGAGCTCAGCAGCTCCAGCCTTGCGAAGACCCAGTGCTTCCGATGCTGGCAAAATTGGGCTTCTCTTTGGCGGAAGAGGGACTTGACATCCAAACGAGCTGAGTTCTGAGACGTGCCCTCCCCACAGGCAGCTTCTCCCCAGGGTTGGAGTGACGTCCACTTCGGCTTCTCCTTTTTGTGCTTCTCTCTTTCTCTGTAAACTCGGAAAGCTCCGAGACGCCTTCCCTCCCTTCCTTCTCCTTTCTTTCTTCCCCTCCATCCTCGCTGCCCTCCCCCCACCTCTCTCTCTTCCTCTTTCCACTTTCCATTGTATTTACTGGGCGCGGGGGAGGGGGGGGCCTTCTCGCATTTGCTGTGTAACATTTTCCAGCCATTCATTTGGTGCTGTTTGGTTTTACAGTTTCTTTGAGTGACATGAGCGAGAGAGCTCCTTAAATTTCCAAAGGCCTCTTGCCAGAGTGGCTCAAGCGAGCACCTTCGCCCACCGTGGGATGCCCCTCAGTGGCCTCTGGCTCTGTCCAGATGGTCTGTGCCCATCGGGAACCTGGAATGAATTCTCATTGTCAGCGTTGATCACTCACCACCTCCTCCCCACATTCAGCCGTCAGGCCCGCTGGCCATAGTGGAAAGAAAGGCAGCTCCATTCTCCCTTGCGACACCCCATGAGCCCTGGTGACAGACCTGGCTGTAGTTCCCGAAGACAGTGGCTTCCATGGCTTCCATGAAGGCCTGGGTATGTGAGGGGGTTAAATAGACGAGCATAGTGGGATGTTGTCCTGCCTTCCCTCCCCCTCGCCAGGTGGCCAGGTGGCTGCCAGAGGATTTTCGCAGCAGCCTTTGGATTGTGATACCTCCTTGCTAAAACCCTCCTCTGATTTCCCGCTGCCTGAGAATGGCCTCCAGACCCTGTGTGTGGCCTTTGAGGCCCTGTCCTCCCAGAGAGGTAGGCAGCCAGGATTGTCCAAGAGATACCTGAGCCACTTCTTGAAAAATGGGAGAGGTCCAGAAGGTGGAGAGGAGAGGAAACATTACAAGGAAAAGATGGCCCAGAGGACAGGTGGGATGTGGAAGTTGAGAATACCTGAGAGGGACCAGGGTAAAAAGCCAGCCCTGCTCTGAGGACCTGGCCCCTTGGGAGATGGTGCTCAATCCTGGTGCACATTAGAATCACCCAGGGGGCTTTTAAAAATTACCAAGGTTTCTGGGGGTGGGCCCATCGTGGCTGTTTGCATTGACTTTCCAAGAGCCACAGTCCAGGAATTTTCGGAAGGTGACAGGAGCCGGCTGCCAGTCCCTCCCATAGCAGGAATGCACTGGGACCTTTCTCTGTTGATAGAAAGTCCGCCTTGCTCCATCAGCCCCGAGACCCCAGCCAGAATGAACTAAGGGAGCACGAAGCAGAGATGCGGATCCCAGAGAGGCAGCTGGAAGGCATCTTGGTCACGGGGACACCGCAGCCTGATCACCGTGAGCACATCACTTTCTGTGTTGGGGTCGTTGGTAACAGACCAAAGATTGGCCCACCAAATGCAAAAAACAAGTCACAACTCGCCTGCACAATCTGTTTCCTCATAACTCTTATTTTGAAAATGTCAAGCTTAATAGAAAAGCTGAGAACCTTCATCCAGCTTCTCCACTTGTTACCAGTTTGCCATATTTACTGTATCTCGCTCTCTTTAAAATGGCTTTGCTGAATCATTTGAAAGTGAGTTACAGGCAGCACGATGGTTCACCCCTAAACACTTCGGCAGGTGTCTTTTAGAAGCAAGGACTTTCCCCTGCAGAGCTACAATGCCATCATCACACCTAAAAAATTGTCCTTATTCAATAATATCATCTAATATATGGCCCTATTCAAATTTCCCCAGCTGTCCTCCAAAAATGTTTTTTAGGTGCTTTTCCTGATCCAAAAAGGCTTGTGCGCTGCATTTGGTGGTTGTGTCTCCTTAGCTTCTTTTACCCTAGAACAGTCCCT
Source organism: Rousettus aegyptiacus (assembly GCF_014176215.1). Lineage (NCBI taxonomy): Eukaryota > Metazoa > Chordata > Mammalia > Chiroptera > Pteropodidae > Rousettus > Rousettus aegyptiacus. The sequence goes on along the minus strand of NW_023416289.1, from coordinate 51,754,256 downwards.
TTGCTTTATGTATGTGACATTGGCTTTGAAGAAGAGTCCAGAGAGGCCAGCTGTCCTATAGAATGGAATCTGGCTTTGTCTGAATTAGTTTGTTCAGGTCAAGTTTGCATAGTTTTGAAACTCGCCTGATAACTGACTCCTTCATTGTGTCTAAAAACGTCCTAAGGCAGAAGGTACAGCTGAGGGTCTCTCCTTTGTCCTCTACCCCTGAGTGGGTCATGGGATGTCCCGTGCAGCCACCAAGAAAAAGAGGCGGCTTTAGTAACATATATATAAAGTGTTTCAGCAGACTCAAGATTATTTTACTTGACCCACAGCAGGCCTAGCCTGGTTGGGCAGGCGGGTGTTCTGTTCACTTAGTGGGTGGGATTCTGAGAGACTGAGTTTGTGCCCAGGTCTCACCAGAGCCCGGCCCTCCTGACCCACCTCAGGGCTGCCTGCAGCCACTGTGCTGCAAAGGCAGCTCGGAGACAGTTACACGGTGGTGTCACCAAGTTTCAGCCCTGGACCCAACACACGGATCCCTGAGTGCTAGACTGAGACTATTGAATATTCTCAAATGTGATCTAACCTGTCTTGGTGACTCTGCATTGTGGTTAATGAGTTGAGTTACTGAACTGTGTCTTGAGGTGTTGGAATGGCTTGCCCCACCCTGAATGGTCCCAGGCTGCCTTTTGGTAATTTTTCATCCTGTGCCCTGTCCGCTGTCAGCTGTCACAGCCTCCGCATCCTTTCCAACTCCCTGCTCCTCCTCCTGATTTGCATCTTGCATCTGCTGTGGTGGGTAAGCCAGATAAACAAGCCCTTAGAGCTGAGTCCGAAGGCTGCCGCAAGTGAGGGACTCTGTCCATGGAGGGAAGAGTGATTGTGACACCATGGCCCCTCCAGGAAGCAGCCACAGCAGGTTTACTTCGGGGCTTTCTGCGCTTTTTGGTCCAGAGCTCCCCCATTCTTGGGGGCACTTAAGCTTGCCAGAGAGGAGACCTTTGCACAAGTAGGGTGTTGCTGTTGCATGTTTCGAGTTTCAAAGACCTAGAAAGACCAGACTGTGCAGCATAAGTGGCTGGTGAGAACAGTGATCCGTGCGTGTGAGCACCAGAGCGCGAGGACCCATTGGGTGCGGTGACTGTGGTGCCGATGGCTGTGGCGGGCTCGGCCTGGACCGCGTTGAGGGGTCCCAGGGCTCAGGCAGGCAGGCTTCGACCACCACCCTCCCTGCACATAGGTCATGCTGCCTTCCCCAAGTTGGCTGTGTTAATGCCCCTCGCCCGCCTAATTCCTGGGCCCCCGCAGGAGAGCACCGGGCAGCAGCACCCTGGTCTCCCAGGGAATGGTCCCTAGTGCATCAGATCTTGTTGTGAAAACCACGTGCCGATATTCTGCAGGCTTTTTCTCCCAAAGCCCTGTCCCTCCATTCTGTTCCCCCTAATCGTGTTCTCTTTGGCAGGAGCCCACTGAATTCTGTTTTTTTCTCAAAGGAGTTTCTGTCCTCCTAAACATGGAAGCATGGCACCCTTTCCCTTTCTCAGCCAAGGGCTTCAGGTTGTTCAGAGTGACCCCGGCTTGACTTCACCATGATTCCTTTGCCTTTCTTGTTTGTTCACTTGCTTTTAATTTCTTTTAATCAACATAATCCATATGCATCTTTTTTTTTCTTTATTTTTTTAATATCAGACAGTACCAAGGGCTTGTAAGGATCTAAGGAGAAAGCGGCAGGCCCCCCACCCACCCCACTCCAGCCCCCCAGACCAGTTCACAGGCCTCCTCTTCTTTTAGTTCCTCCTGTCTGTTACTCGCCTCCGTTCTTTGAAAGAACATGTTTATCTTACTACTTCTTGATTCACCAATTTTTGGATGTTACCTATTATCTTCATATTTTTGCCTTTTCTGCTAATGTCACTCTATGTCACGATTTTGGGTTAAATCTACAACATAAATACTGTTCACTACAGAGCTATTACTTCTTTTAAAGAGTTAATTAATGTTCTTACTGGCTTAGTGTCTATCTCTGATTCTTCCCAATACACGAAAAGATCAAGAAAACATCTATCAGCTGTTTTATCTATTAGCTCATTGATCGATTCCTTTTTTTCTTCTAGACACTGGGGTATCTCACCAGTGAAATTCTTTAAAGCTTTTTCAAAACAAATCAAAATTTAGATCGTTTTAATATACAGTTGATCCTTGAACAACATGACTTTGAACTGTGCGAGTCCACACGGATTTTTTTCAATCGACAATTCAGAAAAACTCTCAGACAAACCGCATGGCCGAAAGTAGATGACGGAAACTTACAGTATCAATAAATACAGAGCAGTAGTTGTATTTTCTCTTCCTTACGATTTTCTGATTTTCTCGATCACATTTTATTTTCTTTTGCTTCCTTCATTGTAAGAATACAATATGTAATACAGATAACGTACAAAATGTGTCAGTCAACTGTTATCGGTAAGAAGACTTCTGGTCAACAGCAGATTAGTAGTAGTTAAGTTTTTGTAGGGGTTAAAAGCTCTACCCGCCCTCTGAGAAGGCTTCCCTGCCCCTCCTCAGGGCTCCTGAAGCCCCCTGTGGCCACTTGCTCCCACCACACGGAGAGCTTCTGAGGGCACAGTTGGGTCTTGCTCGGGCTGAGGAATGCACAGGAGCTGGTCTGCACACAGCAGGTGCTCAGTAAATATTTGCTGGCACTTGCATTTGTCCGATTCAAATGCAAGAGTGATTATTTGCTCCTGGTGGTTCAGTGATATTTCTGACCCTGTGCTTCCCTGTGTTTCCATGTGTCCCTTCTCTCAGCTTCCTCGTTGGGTTGGTTTGGAGGCCCTTCTGGGCCTGTTCCAACTTAATAACAGCCTTTCCCAGAGGAAACTAGCAAAGGCCGGGTTTTCTTTCCCAGATACACCCCACCCCTCCCCCCCACTAGATGGGCCTCAAGCATTTCAGGGCCTCAGACTGGTCTTCCTCACTTTGTAATCCCAGCCCACGCCACTGAGCTTGGCATAGACTGCTCAGTTGATGAGTGAGGTTGAGGCTCGCTCAATCAATCAATCAATAAACCAATCAGTCTTCCTCCACTCAGCCTCTCTGTTCCTAGGCACTTCTCATTACCCAGCATTTGATCAGAAGGAAGAAGAAACCTCTGCATAAAGGTGACCCCGTGTCAGGTTTTATCGTGACTGCTGAGTATCAGAAGACAGGAGGAGCAGAAGAAGGAAAGACAAAGAGGGACCAGGGATGTTCACCTGGGATTTCAGAGGGATGTCTTGGGAGACGTTTGGTCACTAGACTGAGGGCTGTGTGTGGGCAGAGGCTGCCCTGTGTTCCCACCCAGCTCATGGGGGACACCCAGCGATGTCTGGCTGCAGGAGAGCAGAAGGACCAAAGCCCAAGCCAGTCCTGTCCCAAAAAAGAGACTTGGGGTTCTCTGGGTCACTTGTAGATCTTGTAGTCACAGGGTCTTAACTCAGGGAAGTGCCAATCTGTGATGTGACAGCAAGCCTCACTGTCCATAGAGGGCCCTCCCTTGGAACGGCACTGATTCAACAGCTGGCAGCCTGTGAAAAGGACCAGCTTACCTTTTCTCCCTCCTGGACCAAGGGCCTGGCCTGAGCAGACACCTGGGCTTCCTCGGAGCAGTCGCTGGAGAAGGCGACCCATCCTGGGCCTGTCAGAGTATCATTCATTCCACCTGCACTGAATGTGTCCTGTACAGGCCCCACAGCCGGACGACAGAGCAGACGTAGCCCAGGCCGGCCTCTGCCCTTCTACCTGGGCTTGCAGCTCTCAGCCAGAGCCGGAGAACCAAGCGGGCTACATTGCCCGGGGAGACCAGGCCTCACCCGTGGCGTCCCGGCTGGGGCTCCGTCCGCCTTGGCTCATACAGGGCCAACGGGAGGCGGCCACAGCCAGGCGGCCGGCCAGGGCCAGGGCAGGGGCGCCGACCCTGAAATAAAGCTGATGGCCCCCGGCCTTTGCCCCCTGCTCCCCGAGAAGGAGCCCTTCTCTTGGAGATGCAGTGAATTTCAGGGAAAGCCTCTAAAGCAGCTCTTTGATGCTTCTCCAGTGGGACTGCATTTATTTTCTGTACGTTTAGGAATTAACTTGCAGTTCTCAGCCTCTCTCTCCCTCCCTCTCTCCCCAAAAAGGAGAGAAGGAGAAAAGAAGAAAGGGTCTGCATTGTCGCCGTGATTGGCACCTTCTGTGAATGAGGGGTCACCGCACAGGGCTGCTCCTTTTCAAGCGCCCTCTTCTCCCCTGCCCGCTGTATTCACGCCGGAACGTTCTTTCTTTCAAAGCTTCTGTCTTTCTCTCCCCCTTTTGTATCTCTGCTTTCCTTCCCTTCCCTTTCCTGCCTTTCATTCTGAGCTCTCACCATCTCCCTCGGGGACCACTCCTCTCACTCTCTTTTTTTTTTTTTTTTTCACCCTTTCTTCTTCTTCTATTCAATTCCTCTTTTTTTTTTTTTATTTTTGCCTCTTTTTTTTTAACTTCTTTTTTCTTTTTCTTTTTGAATAGTGCTTCTGTTTTCAAGGGACGGGACAAGTAGAGAAGTCGGTTTATTTGAGGAAGGGAGAATGTGAATGTTTGCATTTTTCTCCGTTGCTCTAAATGTGTTAAAAAAAAAAAAAAAAAAAAAAAAAAAGCCGTGCAGGAAGCTGGTTTCCTCTGGGCTCCTGCTTCGAGAAGGAAGCCAAGGGGTCTCTACCAAACCAGAGAGGCTTGTCCATCACAGGTCATTTCTCACTGAGAGATCCTGAGTGACCGGGACGGTTAGCTGAAGGCGCAGTGCCGCTGTGTGCAGGATTCAGACGTGGCCCTGGAGATGGTCTGCCTTTTTGTCTGTGCCCAGGGTGGCCTCGATGCGAGGGTGAGGATCAGAGGTGCCTGTGGATCCCCGAAACCTCCGTCCTCTGTGGGAGCGGGCTTTCCTGGCTGTGGGAACATGGTGCAGGGGCTGAGAGTGAGGAAGAAGGCAGGGTTCACACATGGCAGCTGTCTGGTGAGGCCCTTGGGGCAGGGACAATGGGCCCCACGTTGGCTGGACCTGGAGTCCTGGAGAGGAGGCTGGAAAACTGAATCAGCAGAAAAGAGGAGGCTGGGAGCGGCGATGGCTCCAAGGAGGCGAGTGATGCTTGGAGTTTGGACGGGTGGTGAATGATTGATTGCAGGTTTGACATCCAGGAAACAGTGCAGGGCCTGGGTAGAGGCGTATGTCTGGTGACATCCACACGAAGGTGAGAGGAAGCCACAGGAATAGGGCTTTGTCAAAGGTGCCCCCATAGGACAAGAGAGCAGAGACTAAGGCCTGAGGCCAGGGCCTCAGGATAAAGGAGGCAGAGAGGGCAGTTGGCAGGGGCCGGGAGCCGAGGGAGGAGGCAGAGCTGCTGACAGGTCACCGGGGAGGCTGGAATCTGAGCCTCTGTGTTTGCAAGGGCTTACCTGTGACTCCCGAGAGGACAATTCGGCTTTCGTGGAGGGGCTAGAGAGCTGGGCTGGAGGACACAATGGAGGATGTGGGACTGGACCCCCTGTTCAGGGGGTAGAGAGGAGAGAAACTGGACGCTGCAGGGGCTGCTCCCAGGGCGTGGTGAAGGCCTGAGGCTTGAGGGGCAGGAGCGTGAGTGGAGCATCAACCAGGCAGGTCTGGAGGAGAGACAGGTGGGGTCACAGGAGGGGGGCCTCAGGCTGCAGGTCTGGAAGAGCCTCCTCACCTCCTCAGAGTAGGGAGAACCAGCCGGGTCTGCAGCCCCAGGCCCCTGGGCCATGGGGGCCTTTGCATAGCCTGGAATTGCCCAGGGACTTTCCAAAGGGCCAGGGCACCTGGTGTGGACGGGGTACAGGAATCTGGCGGGCGAGGGGAGCCCTGGCGTGAGTGGCCTGGGCGTTGTGGATGAGGGCACCAGGCCTGGAGGTCTGGGCTGGTGGGAGCCTCAGGCTGAGCCCTACATCTCCCCATCCTCTGCCTTAGGTAGCACAGCTGCCCATAGTAGGTGCTGCACAAATGTTTGTCTAAGTGTGAATTGAATTTGTCCTTAGCAGATGTGGAGTGGATACATCACAGCACACAGCCAAGTACATTGGAAAGCCCCATACAAAGGGGGGCCCATCCCCTCAGAGCACAAAGCATGGAGAGAAGGGGCAGGGTATCCACAAGGCTATCCCTCCCAAGGAAAGCTGGGGCAGGGTCCCCACCACATCTGAGGAAGACGGACGGGCAAGCCAGCACCAGGCAGGGAGGGTGGCTCAAGCACAGAGGGGCCATGACCGAGCCAAACACAGGACAGGCGGGACAATGAGCAGGCTCACAGTTGGCGACCGGGGCCCAGGTGCAAGAAGAATGTCAGGGACGTGGATCTGAGCCGTGGTTATTCAGAAGACCATGTGGAACACCTACTGTGTGCAAAGTTGGAGGATGATACAAAGGGCTGGGTAGAAGGCTGTCCTCCCTCTGGGTCTGGGCGGCTACGACAAGGTGAGCAATGGGCGAAGGCGACAGAGAGTGTGGTCATCTGGGGAGCAGGAGCTATCCCTGCCCGAGCCACCACTGCTCTTCCTTGGTACCTGCTTCTCAGACACCTGCTGGCAAACCCAGAGCCTGCCAAGGCGGGCCAGGCTGCCTGTCAGGTTTTTCCAGTTTGGGCAAGAAGCCTCCTTACACCCCATTAAGGCACCCACAGCCGCCTTGGCCTGGAGATGAAAGGGGAGCCTTGTCCCATAAAGGCAGCTCTGCTCCTGGCAGGGGGACGGGGTCTGCACTGGGGAACAGGCTTCAGAGGCAGACAGGTTTCCTTGGGCTCCCATGTCCAGAGGACCCGGGAAGTCAATCCCCTTTCAAGAACTGGCATCGAGAAGGCTGGCTCCTCTAGTAACTAGCTTCGTGGCCTCAGGCACGTTACCAAATGCTAATAATAGCAGCAGGCGGGCTGCCAGGTTCTGCTGTAAGCACTTTGCATATTTTAAGTTGCAAGCCACCACCACAGTTCAGTGAGGAGAAAAAGTCATGCCGTTGGGAAGTAGTGGAGGTGTGATTCGAACTCAAGCCTTCAGATTGCAGAGTCTGGGCTCCAAACCAGTGCTTCTCGTTTTTTGTTTCGAATCCTTGCAAACCAGTATTATATCAGGGCTACCTGGATGTCAGAGCAATGTCAAATGGCTATAAAAATGTCTAAATACTACCCTCGTCGGTTGTCACGCAGTCACAAGGAACACTGCTCTAAAGGCGTTTTTAACCTTTCCGTGCCTCAGTTTCCTGACTCATAGAATGAAGGTGACGGTGCTAGTACCAACCACACAGACAGTGGTCAGTGTTAAATTAGGTAACGCACTTAGGATTGGCACAGGCTGGCGCCGTAGCTGTCAGGACAGCCGGCCAGGCTGCTCACGGCAGGATTTTGCCTTCTGTGGAATGTGAGGAAGCAGACTCCTGCAGGTGCCGGCACAGACCCGGCAGGGAGGACCTGGTGGCATCGTGCCCAGGAAGGGCTTTTGCAAACTGTAGAGGGCTGTTCCTGGGTGAGCATGCATGCTCATTTCCCCACCCGACCTGGCTTTCTGAGTCCCAGAGGCACTTGTGTTTCAGCCCGCGCTTTGCCACGCAGATGCGGGCCCCGAGTGCTCCTGGGCCAGGACACTGTCTGCCGGTCCTTGCGTACAGGTGCGCATACAGGGGCTTCCACCTGTCACCTGCGTCCTGCCCCTTAACTCACTGTGCGCAAGTGTCATTTGTTTCCTAACAAATGGGGAAAGGAGGGATCTGCACGCCGTTCCTGCTCGCCACTGTGGACAGCTGCGTGTGTGTGTGTGTGTGTGTGTGTGTGTGTGCGCGCGCACGCATGTGTGTGTGTGTGTGTGTGATGTCTGCGTGTGTACACTGTCAGCCTAAACGTTTCACCAGCTGTCCCCCCGCTACTCCCCCCCCCCCCCAAGAGATACGCAGAGGCATTACACGAAGGAGAGAGGCATCCTTGACTCCTCTGCTGGCATAAATCCGTACTCGAGACGGGTGTGTGGGTGACTGCAAAATAAATGTTGATTACAGCAGCAGCAGCAGCACCGGGAGGCAGCGGCTGCCAGGGGCTTTGCTGGAATGGAGGCCTGGGATGAATCACGCCGGCTGCAGCGAGAGGAAGAGGGTTCTGTGCCCAGGCCGCACTCCTCGCCCGGCTCGTCGCTCAGCACCTTCTTTGCCCGCTGCTCTTCCGTCTTCCCATCTCCCTCCTGTGCCTCTGGCCTGGGCAGCCCCTCTCCCTTTCCCCCTGCATCTTTTGGGGGAACGGGTTCCTAGTCAGGCTCTGCCATCTCTAGGCCTCCCGTCCCCTCTGCCTGACCTTGGTGCAATGAACACCGCTGGTCACGCTCGTTAAGCTAATGGGCTCAGTTAGACCTCCTGACAACTGGGAAGTGGGGATCACGACCCCACACCCTGATGGGGAGACTGAGGCGCGCACACACCTATATGTAGGGCTGGGGCCAGATTCCACAGCCCGTGCTCTGAGCCTGCTGCCTCCCAAGTACCAGTTTACATGGATGAATTGCCTGGCCCCTTACGTTTAGAAAGAAAGAGAAAAAGGAGAATGACTCTGTCATCTTGTGATGCGCTCACATTTAGTGCTTGTTCCCTGTCTGGTATTTTGCTCTGCTGTTTCATGGTTCTCAGTCTCGTCTCTTTAACCAAACTGTGAGGTTCCTGTGAGTGGGGGTCTTTTTGTCCCACCAGCAGCCAGCACCAGCCTGGCTCATGGAACGGATGATGATAGCAATGATAATAATTATACTAGCAATAATAACGATGACAATAATAGCTCCCGGTAACAGAGTCCTCACTGTACGCCAGCCTTGTTATTTCCTTTATCTCCTTTATATTAAAAGCACAAGCATTTAAGTTAGACCCAAGAATGAAACCCGAACTCCACCTGTTCTCTGGTGCATCTGTGACCTTGAGCAGGCCACTCAGTTCTGTGCCTTGGTTTCCGTTCTCTGTAAAGCGGGTTTTCTTTTCAAGATTCCATGCTTTATATCTGTGATTTCACAGGGACAAGCTGGCCTGAAGGAAGAGCCCAGTACTTGGTAGATCCTTCTCGTATCATTCCCCCCATATTACAGACAAGGAAACCGACTCCCAGGGAGGTCGAGGGACTTGCCGGAGCCAGAGGCCACACAGCTGCTTCCCTTTCCCTGCCCCTCTGCAAAGTCAGGGGCTGTCCTTCCCCTCTCCCCTCCCTCTCTACCTCCTCCGGTCTCTGCCTCCTTAGGTCCTGCTCCGGGGGTTCCTGAGGTGCTAGGCCATCCTATTAGGGGAGAAGCAGAGCTGTCGCATCATTGGCATCTTTGTGGGCTCAGCAGGCCCAGACCCTGGCCTTTGCCGTATCCTGGATCTGGGTCCTGCGAGCTGCACCAGATGGGCAGGTGGGAGCTGATTCAGGGGCACCTTTGGGCCCTAGGATTTCAGAGGAGGAGACATGAGCAGAAGAGCCCATGAGCGAGTGCTTCCTTTCCTCGGAGGCCATTTAGGATCGTGGTAAAGAGTGAATTTTGAAGAGCGGGTGAACGTCACCATCCTATTGGGAGTGAGGGGAGCCCAGTACATTAAGCGGCTGCTGTGTTCATGCATAAGGCGAGGTGTGGCCTGGGGGAGGCGGCACAGGCTGCGGGTGGTGGGCTCTCCTGAACTACAGAGGCTTCCCGCTGGACAGCACTGAGGTGGGGTTCTGGGCCTGCTCGGCTCAGGCGCTGGGCCCCGCCTCGGCTAATCCTGAGGAGGCTTCCAGTGGTGGGTCCCTCAGCCCAGCCTCAGGGAAGCAGGGCCAAGCCCCCTAGGGTGCCTCCCACCTGTAGTTTTCTTCGTCCTTCCCTTCCTGTAGTGCGGTGAATAGAGCCTGCCTACGTGGTGGCACGGGCAGGGGGTCCATTCCGAGATCTGTCTGAGTCTGACCCTTGGAGATGACCTGAGAGAAGGCAGGCCGGGACTGACTTGTGGAAGCCAAAGTTGACGAAACGAGGTTTCTTTTCCCTCCTTCCTTTCTTTCTTTTTCTTTCTTTCTTTCTTCCTTTTTTTTAAAAAAAAAAAAAACAAGAGATAAATAAATGTCTCCCTGAGATGACATGAGAACATTGAAGGAGATAAAAGGAGAGTAAAAGGGAGCAAGAGACCAGAAGCAAAAGACAGAGAGGGACTGGGACTATGCACCGTGATGAGGGAAGAGATGAAAGAAGAAAGAAAGAGATGAGAACGCAGGACCAAGTGGCAGAGCGGAGGATGGGGTTGCCACGGAAACGGAAGGAGGGAGAAGAAGACGGGATGGAGGAGGCTGAGGGCTCAGCATAGGAGGGGACGGAGACAGGCTTGGTGAGGAGGAAGGGGAGCCAGGAGGGGCTCCCAGGCCTGAATCAGGCCCCGGTGTGGGGAAACAGGTCTGCAGGGGAAGAAGACACAACCCGGAAAGCTCATTTCAGCCTGGAACCGGCAGGGTGGAGAGAACTGAGCTTGGGCCCCAGGCCCTGGGCCGGCGACAGTGGGGTCTGCCCTGCCCTGCCTGCAGGAGCCACCTCTCTCCAAGCCTCAGTTTCCATGGGTTATGAAATCAAAGTGTTGCTCCCTACCTCAGAGGGCCTCCTGGAATCCTAGAATTCGCATGTGCTCCTCACAGGACCTGACAAAGTGTAAATCTAGTAAATGTCCCGATGTGCCTTCGCTTGTGGTTCTCATCTTTGTCCTGTGAACTCGAGAGCCCACGTTTTGTTTGCATTTCCATATTAGGTTAAGCTCGGCTCCAGCATAGTGTACCTGCGTGGGAGACAGATGTGCTCCTGGAATTGGAGGAAGGATGCAAAGCCTTCCCAAAGCACGAGGCCTGCTGTTCCTTCCCCTGGGAATGGGCACTGGTGCTGAAACTCAAGGAAAGGATGTGTGGAGGGTGTCGGGTAGAAAGAGTTCAGAGGTCCCATCCCAGGGTACTCTGCCAGAGAGAGGCCCTTCTTTCTGCAGCCTGGAGGTCACCCTGAGGAGAAGGCAGGACTGTCCTGGGGTGAGGCTGGGCTGGGGCGGAGAAGAGACAGCGTCTCTAGAACACCCAGGCTGGGATTTCCCCCAACATCTCATTCATTCATTCATTCATTCATTTGAGGCTCACAGTGACTGCATTTCTTCCCTTCCCCCTTCCCTGCTCCAGTTCCCTTCTCTTAGGACCCACTCTGTTTCCCCACAGCCACTGTCCCCCGGGGTGGACTGTCTGGTGGGGATGTGGCCCGTGAATAGATATAACGGTGAATCAGTGTGATTGTATCAGGTTCTCCTGAGAAACAGAACCAGTAGGAAATGTGTTATATATGTGTCCACACATACATAGAGATTTATTTTAAGGAATTGGCTCATGCGTTTGTCGGGGCTGACAAGTCCGAAGCATGCTGGGGAAATCTGCGGGGCGGGCTGGAAACTCAGGCAGGGTTTCTGTGATGTGGTCATGAGGCAGAATTCCTTCTTCCCTGAGGAATTCCAGTTTTTTCTCCTAAGGCTTCAGTGGGCTGGATGAGACCTGCCCACATTAAGAAGGAGGGTAATCTGCTTTCCTTGAAGCCAACTGATTGTAGAAGTTAATCGCATCTACGAAGTTGCTCACGGCAACACCTAGATGAGTGTTTCACTAAACAGCTGGGCACCACGGCCTAGCCAAGTCGCCAGGTGAAATTAACCTTATGTTCTCAGGCTGTGGAAGAGGCCCTTGCCTGAGGCTACACTGAAAGATGAAGGCATTCACCCAGCGTGAGGGTAGGGCAGTCCTGGCAGAGCAGCCAACATGTGCAAAGGCCCTGGGGTAGGAGACAGCCAGGCGTGGGTACAGAGGGGGTGGGAGGCTTGATGGAAGGTCCAGTGAAGCCTGGCTGGAGAACTTCACCTTACAGGACATGTGACTGAGGACGGGCTTCTGGGTTAGTGACCTGCATTCCAGTCCTTGCTTTACCATCTCACTGTGTAACCTTGGACCAGTCCCTTCTCCTCTCTGGGCCTCAATTTCCTTATCTGTAAAAAGAAGTAGCTGGACACAGTGAGCATCAGGCCCTCGTGTGGTCTGTGGGCTGGTGGCACTGCCTTGGTGGCTCAGCAAATCTGTCCACAGAGAAAAGGGGAAGCTGAGGCAGAGAGAGAATCCTGTAAGGAAGAGACTCTCGTACTTCCCCTTGGCCGTCCGCCCCCACCCTGGCTGCCCGTCCACTGCTGAGTCGTGGGGCCTTTGGGCCGGCAGAAGTGAGACCACAGCAGGGAGCCCGAGGTTTGCACAAGCCACCAGCTTTTGCTTTCACTTCCTCTTGCTTTCTGGCCGTGTGAGCAAGGTTTACCTTTAAGTCTACAGTAAGGAGGGCAGCAGAGGAAATAAAGAGGCTGGTTTGGCTACAAGTTAAAGGCCCACGAGTGTTTTTTCCAGGCGTGTAGATACCTGGGCCTTCCTTTCTCCTCCCCGAGCCCAGCTACCTGCCCCGTCTGCTCCAGGTTCACCTTCTCTGGACCCCAATCCCAGAAGGCAGGAGTGCCAGACCGAGGAGGAGGACTCTCCTCTGTTCCTCTGCTGGATCCCAACCTGCACCCCGCCCTCGACCCCTGGGGACCCGCGACTCCAGCCCTTGGCCTGACCCCACCCGAGCCCAGGCTGCACCTCCTGCCTCCCAAACATCCTGGTGCTGCGCCTGTTGACCGAGCCCACTCCAGGTGGGAACTTCATTTTGCTCCCTGCTGTGTCTCCACAACTAAGAACCGGACCGGACACTGAGTAGGCATCTAGTAGGGGCTGGCAGAGGTCCCAGGGCCTTCCTATGCTCTCAGTTGGCGTTTGAAAAAATGTCAGTGGTGGGAGTTAGTCAGAGACACTGGCCACCCGAACTCCCACCCCATCCCCTGCTGTCAGAGCAGGGCTGCCCGGAGGGGTTTCATCTTCAGGAAGGGAGCTTTTAGAGCAGCATGGGATGAGAGGAGGTGCTGCCACATCCTAGAGGGGACACCTGCTGACAGGCAGAAGGCCAAGGGCCCTCGATGGTCCAAGAAGTCTCTTGCGCCTAATTTACAGATGAAGAAACCGGGACCCTGATGGGTCAGGTGGCTTGTCCAGGGTCACACAGCAAGTCAGTCATTACTTCGTTTGACAAGTTTGTATCAATTCTACAGCAGTAGATAAAGTAGCAGTGAGAGTTCTGGATCTCTATACAGGGGGCCTCCTGCTGAGTCTCAGCAGATGAGACTCTGGTCCCTCTCCAGGGGCTGCTGGCCTGGCCCTCGGGCCCAGGAGGGGGTGATGCTGAGCCCTGGGAAATAGGGCAGCCCTTGGCCTCTGGTGTCGCCTACACAGTTTCTACTCCCTCTCCCCTCCTCTCCTTCCCCTCCCCCTTGGGATTTTATTTCTTGGCTTCCATGGCGCCTCCCTCTCCCTTTCTCTCTCTCCCCACCTCCCTCCCTCTCTCTTTCTCTCTCTCCACCTTGGCCTGCTTTTCCCCAACTCCCCGCACAAGTCTGCAAACTACAGTTTGGCAGCTATTGTATTTCCCTGCCTTTTCCATTTCCTTCCCGTCCATCCTGGGGACAGAGGGCGCCCTGGTAGGAGGTCAAGCTGTGTCGGGACAGACGCCCCTCATCTCTTAGTCAAGGGGCAGTCTAATGTTTCTTTTCCCTTGGGCACTGTGGAGAGCTCCTGTTCTGAGCCTGCAGCACAAGCGGTGGGGAGAGGCCTTGCCCTGAGAAGGGAGGTGCCACCTGCTAGGGGGCCCAGGCAGATGACAAGCAGGCTGCCCTAGCCCACAGGTGGTGCACAGGCTGGCTGTGCCCAGGCGGCCCCGTGCCAGCACCTAAAACAGGAGGGTTGTAGCCTGTGAGAAGGGACCAGGGGAGAGGGAAGTGGGGGACAAAAAGATGGCCCAGAAGGAGGAGGAACAGTGACACTTGGGTTGAAGGGCCCCCAGCTTCCCAGTCATTACTGTGTGATAGACAGGGCACATGTGCGAAAGGCAGGTAAGTTAGAGTACCTCTGTCTTCTTCCTCTTGGCCTGCATGTCAGCAACAGAGCCCTACACACAAACACACACACACACACACCACCCCACCCCCACCCCCTCAACCCCCGCCTGGCTGGCTGCACTAGACACAAGGTGTTCTGCTGGCTCGTTGAAACCTGAGGGGAGCAGGGCAGGAGAGGCTCACAGCCGTCATGTGACCTCCCAGGCTGCACAGGTGATGAAGCAGAGTTGGAAACATGGAGCCTAGATGGGGCCGGGTTGTGGAGCTGGACGGGCCTGGTGCAGACCCAGCTCTGCCCTTCCTGCCAGGGCCCCCTGGAGCACGGTACTTAGTCGCCAGATCCCTGGGCCTTGAGGTGGGGTGCAGACTTCCCGCATCCACCCCCGTGGGGTCGCTTTATGATTAAATGGCTCGCCTAGGGCCTGAGAAACACTCGGTAATGGGAAGCAAGTGCTTCCTCCCACGTTTGTGGTTAGTTGTAGGCACTTCTGTGTCCCCCCAACTTGGCCACGAGCCCCTCAAGATCAAGGCCCCTGGGTCAGTCCCTTTTCCGCCCAGGAGCAGGCTCCTGACCCATGCTTGTTAGGACCTTCGAATCTGAGAAAGTCCCTCCTAACAGAGACAGTAAATTACACAGTCACCCTCCCCGGAGGGGACCACCCCAGACCCGGACTCCAGCTCTCCCCGGCAGGTGCTGGCCGCCTTTTCCATCAGCTCATCTGCCGACAGCACTGTTGACAGTTTCTTTGCTCCTGTTCCCTCGAGTTGCTTGCCAGGTATTGGGGTCAAGGACAGAGAAGGGGACTAACATTTTTCACTGATCTTCTTGCTCCTTCACAAGTCAGGCCTTCCACAGAGATGGGATAGAGACCTTGGTCCATAGCGATAAGAAGACCGAGGTTTGGGACGCGATGGGATGTGCCAGGCTGGAAAAGGGCAGAGTCTGGATTGAACTCAGAACCCAGGGCCAAGTCCCCAGCATAGGCTCCACTGTTGAGGGTCAGTTCCTCCCCTCCCCCTCCCACTGGCCCTGCCTTTGGGGAAGTCTAGAAAAACTGCTGAGCTTGCTGTCTGCTCAAACCCTCATCAGACATGAGGGCTGCCCTGGGTGCTGCTGGGCTCTGTGTCAGGTTGCTGTGACCTGAGGCAGCGATGTGTCCACAGGGTGGGCACACGTGGACTGTGGACTCTGTGGACTCTGAGAGGGCAAGGCCTCACCTGCCTGCATCTCCAGGCACAGGGCCTGACCCAGAGCAGGGATGTAGCAGATATTTGTTACAGAAATGAACAAATGAGTTGTCAGCCCGAGGTTGTTCGCAGAGTCACCCAAACCTTTGCTGAATTTGGGTCCCCAGAACGGAAAAATCTTTCACCCCTTCCATGGGTAGGGGTTTTCATCCCCATTTTTTAGATGAGGACACCGAGGCACAGAACTGACTTGGAAGTGACTTTGCTTAGTTATTTATAAGTGACAGCTGGGACTTGAGGCCAAGCTGCCTGACTCCCAGTTGAGTGCTCATCACAGCAGGGGATGAATGTGGACTCTGAATCTCATTTAGCCCCTGCAGCCTGTTCCGGATGGACCCTGAGCCCTATGTCAGAGGTTTGTTTGTCTGATCCCTTCCACGAGACCCCCACTTCAAGCTTAATAGTTTGATTTTTAGTGTGTGTTTCAAGGCGGCTAAATTCCTGTCTGGGGTATTTTATTTTTAGCCAGCTTCAGGAAGGGGAAACTCTGCTGGCCAGTGGGGGCAGGGAGACACGAGGCTGGAGCCAGTTTCCTGAGGAAAGGCCGCCCTGAGAAGGGAGCCAGCAAGGCAGGCAGGAGCCCCCCAAGTAATGTCTTTCCCCTTCCTTGTGGGGTGCCTCCAAGGTGCCAGGCACAGAGCAGGGGGCAGGGGTTCAGTTGCGATGAGTCTCAGTCTCCAGGCCAGGGAGGAGGCCCTCCCCGAGGGCATGGGGAAGCCCCAGGAACGAGTGGACTTTGGGGAAGCCTGGGAAGCCGGCAGGAGGAGCCAAGTGCTCACTAGGGTCGGGAGAAGGGCAGCGGGGGCGGGAGGCCCCGTGTGCAAGGTGGGACTGCACAGAGCCCCTGGGAAGGCAGGACGCCTGTGCGCTCGGGGTCTGGACCTGGACAGGTGGGCACACTGGCTTTTTCAATCAGAGAGTGTGGCTGTGAAGCTGGGAGCTGGTACGTTCATTTCAGACAGTTGTCTCCAACATGTTAGCCGTCACACGGCCCTTCTGTGTACAAATCAGAAAAAAAAAAAAAAGGCTATATGTTTAATTGGGATAAATGTATAACATTCAGCTAAATGAGAACAATGACCTCTTGTGATGGACACCGTCATCTGGCATCGGGGATGATAGGTGGGAGCTACTGTCTGAGGTCGGCCTTGGCGCCTAATTTATTTTTGTGTGTCGCCTTGTTTTTGTCCAATATATATTCTTTTAAAAAGCCAAAACACCTCATTCATATGGACAAGCTGTTACACATGGTGACAGTTGTTTAACACCTCCCTATACAGTCTCAAGGTCTGTGCAAAATTAATTACCTCGGCAACAAAGCCGGTGGGGCCATTGAATACGTAGGAATGAGGTGTACTGTATATACATGTAAGTACATGGGTTTCCTAAAGTTGGTTTTTGAAAATAGAAGAATCTTTATTTTATGTGATTTTGAATCATTTTTGAGGCCTTGCAGAACACAGACTGAGAACTGCTGAGGAAATCCAGCCCCCCTGTTTTAAAGATGGGAAAACTGAGGCCAGCAAGGGGGTAGGGCTTACCCAGGATCCCACAGGGTAATGGGTGAGATTGTCAGATACACAGGGTGTCGCTGGTCCCTGTAATTACAGGTGTGTCCTGTTCCCAAAGCAGGAGTAGACACGCCCAGGATCAGCTGAGGCCTTGCTGATCTGTCCGTCTGTGCAGCAGGGAGCCCACAGCTCTGATGTTTCCTTCTCTCCTGCAGCGATGCCCTCCTAGCCAGCTGCCGAGGGATGGAGGGCTTCATGGACTCAGGGACACAGACGGACGCTGTGGTGGTGCTGTCCTTGGCTCAGGCCGCCGTCCTGGGCCTGGTCTCAGAAAATGAGCTCTTTGGAGCCACCATAAGCGCCGAAGCCTTCTACCCGGACCTGGGGCCCGAGCTGTCAGGGGCTTCCATCGGGGAACCCGGGCCCCCCGGCCCTGACGTTTACCAGCTGGCCTGCAACGGGCGGGCCCTGGAGGAGCCGGTGGAGGAAGAGGTGCTGGAAGTGGAGGCGGCCTTCGAGAAGCACACCCGGCGGAAGACGCGGCCGCCCGTGCGGCTGGTGCCCAAGGTCAAGTTTGAAAAGGTGGAGGAGGAGGAGGAGCAGGATGTCTACGAGGTGTCAGTGCCTGGCGACAAGGATGCAGGCCCGGCCGAGGCCCCGGCGGAGGTGGCTGGTGGTGGCTGCGAGGCCCTGGTGCAGAGCAGCTCTGTCAAGATGATCGACCTCAGCGCCTTCAGCCGCAAGCCCCGGACGCTGCGGCCCCTGCCCCGAGCCCCGCGGCCAGAGCTGGACGTGACCCCCTACGACCCGCACTTCGCTGACCCGGCCCGGGGTGGCTTTCCCGAGCCCGGCATGGCGCTGCCGGGGCCCGAGGCCTTGCCCACTGAATGTGGTTTCGAGCCACCACACCTGGCCCCGCTGAGTGACCCTGAGGCCCCCACCATGGAGTCCCCAGAGCCCGTGAAGCCGGAGCAGGGCTTCGTGTGGCAGGAGGCAGGCGAGTTCGAGGCCGATGCGGCAGGCTCAACAGTGGAGCGCCACAAGAAGGCCCAGCTGGACCGGCTGGACATCAACGTGCAGATCGACGACTCCTACCTGGTGGAGGCGGGCGACCGCCAGAAGCGCTGGCAGTGCCGCATGTGCGAGAAGTCCTACACGTCCAAGTACAACCTGGTGACGCACATCCTGGGCCACAACGGCATCAAGCCACACTCGTGCCCGCAGTGCAGCAAGCTCTTCAAGCAGCCTAGCCACCTGCAGACGCACCTGCTCACGCACCAGGGCACCCGGCCTCACAAGTGCCAGGTGTGCCAGAAGGCCTTCACGCAGACCAGCCACCTCAAGCGCCACATGCTGCTGCACTCGGAGGTCAAGCCTTACAGCTGCCACTTTTGCGGCCGTGGCTTCGCCTACCCCAGCGAGCTCAAGGCCCACGAGGTCAAGCACGAGAGCGGCCGCTGCCACGTGTGTGTCGAGTGCGGCCTGGACTTCTCCACCCTGACCCAGCTCAAGCGCCACCTGGCCTCCCACCAGGGTCCCACCCTCTACCAGTGCCTCGAGTGCGACAAGTCCTTCCACTACCGCAGCCAGCTGCAGAACCACATGCTCAAGCACCAGAACGTGCGGCCATTCGTGTGCACCGAGTGCGGCATGGAGTTCAGCCAGATCCACCACCTCAAGCAGCACTCACTCACCCACAAGGTAAGGCGGGGGCCCCGACCCCGCGCCCGCCCCCCGCCCCAGGGGCCTGCTCTTTATCGGGGCTTCCCGCAGTCCGCGAGGAGGTCATTTAGGTCACAGTGTGGATGCTACACAGACGCACAGTTCTCATTTATTTTAATAGTAAAACCGTGCTGATTTAAAACTATATTTTTGAATGAAATGTTGGGGGAACCCCTGCAGGACCTAAGGCACACAGTTGGAGCATCAGGGGTGTGGCCTGCCCTCGTTGTTTTGTAGATGGGCAGTCTGAGGTCAGTCTGCTGCAGGGAGAGGGACCAGAGGGTTGGAAGAGCAGAGGGGTCCTGTTACTCTGCGTAACAAAAGTATATCAAAACCTGTGACTTCCCTTTAAGAAAAAAGCTAAACGTATTTCATTTTATTTTATTTATTTTTTTTAGGCGAGGCAACCCTTGGTTGACCTCACAGATTGCAAGGACCTTGTCAGTTTATAATCCCTTTTTTTATTTTTTACCTGGTCCTCCTAGGTGGTCTCCCATCCAAGTAGTGACCAGGCCCGACCCTGCTTAGCTTCTGAGATCAAACGGGATCGGGCTTTTTCAGGGTGGCATGGCCATAGACTAACATATTTCATTTTAAAAGGGAATAGATGTAAGGAAAAATGTTTGTTATGAGAAATTACAGTTGGTTCTAGAACATGGCTAAACTAGGCAAAGTGGTTTGTGTAGATGTTCTTATTGTGTCCTTAGACATAACCTCAACCAGTTCTGCCTCCCAGCCCACATCACCTCCCCCCAGGGGCCTTTATGTCCAGGAGGGTGGAACGAGGGCTCTCAGGTCCCATAGCCTCACCTGGGCACTTGGCCTGCTCCATTGTTCCCACCCCAAATCTATCCAGCTTCACAGTTTGAAGCTGATATCCATAGAGCTTCTTCTCTCCATAGTGGTGGCCTTGAAGATGCTTCAGGTTGAACTCATATCCTTATCTGTCACAGTGGACACCACAGTGGTTGGGGGGGGAGGGGAGCAACAGCCTGCCAGGCCAAGAATCCAGCCCTCCCCACTCCGGAAATTTTCCCACTGGAGCCGAGATGATCTAGAGGCTTCACCGCAGGTGCTCCTCCACTCACTCGGTGTAACTGCCTGGGGTGTAATGTTAAGAAGGGTTCCAAAGCCGAATCTGAGTTCAGCCGTAAAATCGAACATGCATGGGCGAAAACCAGATGACTGATTATCGTGTCTACAGGCGGTGAGAGCGGAGAGTGATAAGTACACGTGCTGTATATATTTGCTGTCATTCTCCTCTGCTAGAAATCCACACGTCTGCAAACTGTTATAAGATAAATAATGCTGTGAGGAAAAGCTGAAAGCAAAAATCAAAGGCTAATAAAATTGGAAACATTCCTATCATCAGCCTAAATGTGTACAATGTGCACATTGTGCACTTACAGAGTTAAGCGCCCAAAGGCCAGGGCCCCCTGGTGGTCACACACGTCTTCCATGTGTCAAGCACAGAAGACACAAGGTACACCCCTGTCTGCTCAGAGAAATAGACACAGGAACCACTAAATTATAATAGGAAACTTTGTACCAAACAGCAGTTGGGACAGCAACTGTCAGATTTCTGCCTGTCCCACTGGGGTTCTGCTAAATTGCTGGGGTTCTAACAAAGAGATCAGCTCTCAACTTTTGTCCTAACTTTCCTGCTAGACAATACAGGGGGCCTCCTGTGTGCATGGCACCACATCCTGCTCTGGGGCCACCTCCAGGCCACACAGTCTGAACCAAAAGATCATCCCTAGAGTCTTTGTCTCCTGGAGCTGAGTGTCCCAAACCCCGTCATTGCTAAGAATCATGTGGGGGGCCTGTGGAGACTAAAAATCCCTGGGCCCACAGGATGGGAACCTCCAGAGAGCAGCTTGAGCGGCTGTTCACTGAAAAAGAACTGTGTGTGGCCCTTATCACCAGGAAAGCTTGAAAAACTCTCTCTTGGGGACCAGTGGATGGGCTCCAGGGGTATAAGAACTCTAAATTCTACCCAGACCTGAGTGTCATTTTTCCTGGGGCATCTATACCTGCATTCATATTCTGAAAGGGGTCTGTGAACCAGAGAGACCGCGGAGAGACGCACTGAGGAGAAAAAACACATGTGGATACATCCTGGATCTGAGGAAATAACCCACAGCCACTGGGCTAAAGCTGTGTCTTAGCCACAGGCCCCTGTTGCCTGGTGTGATGCTGGCTTGCAGCAGGTGCCTGGTAAATGGCTACCGAATGAATAAACGGACACATTTGCCTGAATGAGCGAACACATTTGCCTGGTGGGCAGGAGACAGCAGGTGTGTGGGTAGGAACAATACAGGCCTAGCCAATCTCTGCCTAATACTGGAAGGCTTCCTGGAGTAAATGGCCCAGCCCCAACATTCTCCCAGTGGTTTTAAACAAGTGGTACTTGTTTGGAACAGCTCCAGGAAGTCATTTTCCAGAAGCTGTGCAGATGCTCTGATGCTCTGGTCCACACACTTTTCGTTCTATGGCCTTGACTCTTATCCCCACCCCTACAGGGTGTGAAGGAGTTCAAGTGTGAGGTCTGCGGCCGGGAGTTCACGCTGCAGGCAAACATGAAGCGGCACATGCTGATCCACACCAGCGTCCGACCCTACCAGTGCCACATCTGCTTCAAGACCTTCGTGCAGAAGCAGACTCTCAAGACCCACATGATTGTACACTCGCCTGTGAAGCCATTCAAATGCAAGGTACCGGGCCATCAGGCCCCAAGGTGGGACTGCCCCACGGGTGGCCTGGAGTCGGCACGACTGTAGCATGGAAGTCCACTGAGAGATGGCCTGGCCAGTGTGGGGCATGCAGTCAGAACTGGTTGGGTGGAACGGCTTTGGGGGTTTGGAGTGGGCCGTGGGGGTTCAGTGCTTTGGAGAGTTGGAGGGGGCAGGGCAAAGGTCCACAGGGAAAGAGCCCAGGTCAGACTCAGTGCAGTCAGAGATCCGAGCCCCAGGTTCCTGACAAGTCCAGTTCAGGGAGTGTGGCGCAGACCCACAGGAATGGTGACCAACAAGGAGGCTCGGTTCTCTGCCTCTCAGGCCTCTGGGGTCACATAGGAGAGGACAAAGTAAATGCTGTCCATAGCGAGTGAGACAGCAGCCCAGCCGCGGAGGTGGGAGTGGGCGGGGTGGGGTGGGGGCCGCTCCCTGTGGGCTGACAGTGCCGAGCGCTGTGTTCCAGGTGTGCGGGAAGTCCTTCAACCGCATGTACAACCTGCTGGGCCACATGCACCTGCACGCAGGCAGCAAGCCCTTCAAGTGCCCCTACTGCTCCAGCAAGTTTAACCTCAAGGGAAACCTGAGCCGGCACATGAAGGTCAAGCACGGTGTCATGGACATCGGACTGGACAGCCAAGGTGGGTGGGCCATGCGCAGTGGACGGAGCAGGAGTGTTCTGTACAGTTAGGGGAGTGGGAGGTGGGTCAGAACTGAGACCATTGGGGCGAGCTCACGTCTGGAGAGGGCGCACCCTGGGGGTAGTGATGGGACGTTTATGTATTTTTCGAAGGATTTAAGTGGGCTCACATAAACAACATAATAAAAATAATAACTAACATTTACTGAGCGCTGTGTGCCAGGCCTTTATTAACTCATGTGACCCTCACAGTGAGGTCAGCTCTGTTATTATCGCCGTTTTACAAATGCAGAAACTGTTCAGACAGAGAAGTTGGGGAACTTGTGTGAGAGCACAACACACAGAAGGTGATAGACACTTTATCTCATCACTAGAGAGATACCATGTAAATAAATGGATGAGGAAGAAAGTATCAAATGGGACAATTGCAGCTGAAAAGATAAAGGAGAGCCAAGTGAGGTCTCAACTCCAGGTGGACCATGGGAGGTCCAATGGGCATGCAGATAGGAAGGAGCTCTGAGCTTCCCAGCAGCCAGGGCAGGGTGATCGTCCTCACAGCCAACAGCTGCCAGTGGCCTTCAGAGCAGTCTGCTTCCTTGTTCACATCCAGTGGGAGGGTGGGAGCCTGCTCCCCTGTGCTCCAGCATGGCAATGAGAACACTCTCAGGACGCCCTAGCAGGCCTTTCCTCGCTGTTCATTGTCTGGGCCTGTTCCCGCACCACCCACTGGCAGGGGGTGGGGGTGTTCCCCCTCCAACCCTGCTTAGGCTAATGGTTTTCAACAGAGGTGTGAGTTAGTCCCCAGGGGACATTTGGCCATGTCTAGAGACATTTTCATCTGTCTCTGGATACTCTTGGCATCTAGCTGATAAAGGCCAGGGATGCCGACAAACGTCCTAGTGCACAGGACAACCTCATGACAAAGAATTATGGCCCCAAACGTTAATAGGGTCAGGGTTGAAAACCCTATCTTTGACTTAGCAGGGTGACCCCCAAGCTGGGGTACATTTACCCCAGAACACATCACGCCTCCTAGGTGCACATGGGGCTTAGTCGCAGTCCCTGCTGGCCACCCCACAGGCTCCCTTCCTCTGTGACTCACTGGTCGGCAGCCCCACGCCCCCAACAGTACGAGCTTTGTAGTAAGATGTCAATTTGATACAATTACAGGAGGCCTCTTAGAGTGTTTGCCTCATCCTCCGTGTTAACCTCCGTCAGATGTTTGTCCGTCTTGGAGAGCAAGGACAGGGAGACCACTGGATAGAACTGGCCTCAAGCACAGATCCCGACAGGTCAGAGGAGGAAGGGTCCCTCCAGCCAGTTGAGGCAGAGCAGCACAGTGGGTGAAGACAGCAGCACTCACTGGGTGCCCTCTGGCAGGCTGATTAACCTCTCTGAACTAACTTTTGATCTCCTGAGTAGGGCTGCTGTGCGCATTCGCAAGGTGACGTATGTGACATGCCGTGGGTGCTAAATGAGTGGTGATGCAGACATGATATAGCAGCAGGCTTTTTCATACGGCAGAGGGGATCAATGAGAAACATTGGAGAGAATAAACAAGTGTGTGACTTAGGACGGACGACAGAGGCAAGACAGAAAGAAGAGGTCAAGGCCAGGCCTGCAGCCCCCGACATGCAGCTCTAGGGTTCGGGTCTGGTGGCCCATCAGAGAAGCCACAGGAGCCTGGGGCCAACCTGAGCAGGAAGGCTGAGAGGCAGCTGGGGAGCCTCTGGAAGCAGTGACTGGGAAGTCTTTTCTTTAGAAAGGTCATCTGCTTCCTGTGTGCGGGTGACAGGCTCCTCCCACAAGGTGGCATCCGGGCCTAACCGTGCCCCTCTCTTGCAGACCCCATGATGGAGCTGACTGGCACCGACCCCTCTGAGCTTGACAGCCAGCAGGAGATGGAGGACTTCGAGGAGAATGCCTACGCCTACGCTGGCGTGGACAGCAGCACCGAGGCCAGTGTCCTCACCGAACAGGCCATGAAAGAGATGGCCTACTACAATGTGCTATAGCACAAGCTGGGCCGCCCAGAATGGGGTGGGCGGGGGGGGGGGGGAGCCTGGGCCGTGGGGGTAAGACCCATGGGCTGTGGGCTGCACCTCCTGCAGCTGAGAAAAAAAGCTACTGCCCCATCGTCCCGAGCCCTCCCCTCCCACTGAGTCATTTGCACCACTAGGGACTTTTAGACCAAATGGACTGTACTACTGGCCTCAGCTGTGAACCAGGCATAGGCTCCAGGCATTCGGGGAAGGGTAACTCAGAGGCCCAGGTCTGCGTCTCCTCAGCCCGCTGCTGTGGGAGGTGGGGGACATGCTGATGGGGGCCATTTGGCGACAGGTCATAAGGGCACAGGTTCTCAGGTGTCTCCAGGCCCAGCAGAGCTGGGGCAGCCAGTGTGGGCAGGGCCATCCTGATGGCCCTTCAGGAGCCCTGACACTGGAGGAAGAGATCACTTGAGCTAGGCCTTGTTTTTCCTCTGGACCAACTCCTGCCTCCAGGAATGTTCGAGCTACAGTGCTAGTCAGCACTGCCCACCCCCACCCACCAGCCCAGGCCCCAGGGTCACCTTCCCCACCCTGTTGTGGACAGCCAGGCAGGGCCTCTGCCTTCTACCTCCTGGTGCCTCCCATGCTCTGCTGGAGCCAGGCATGCATGTGGCCCAGGTCCTGGCCTGCAGGAAAGCAGGATGTAGCGCAGACCCCAGCTAACGCCCTCCCCAGCCAACCCCCGGACGGCCCGACCTCAAAGCCCTAAGCTGGATTTCAACAAAGGTCTGTCTTGAGCTGGGACACCACCCCAGGGTCCCCAACGTGAGCAGAGCCAGGACATGCCTTGCATCGGGTACACACTAACAGACAGGTGGAGGCCCCTTGAGCAAGGGGCAGAGTACAGTGAAGATGATCACTGGGGACCACGAGGGGCTGTCCTCAGAGGAGGCCAAGGACCACCTGCGTGGGGAGAAGCGGGGCTGGAGTAGTTTCTTATTTAAAATATAATGAGTATCCATTCTGAGGATGGGGACAGCCAAGAGTCAGCAGGCTCCCGGGAAGAGCAACATATTTAAAAAGGAAAATGAAAACCATAGAGAAAAAAAAATTTTTTTTGAGCAAATGGGAGTATTTTGAAGGTAATTTATTATTATTTTTCCTTTCCAACTCTGTGTCACCTATTATCTTTTCTGATGGAGGTCATTTTCTTTTTCCCAATGGAAGCTTTCTTGTGTGCTGTGTATGCTTTGTGCCCCCAACATAGAGCGGCCTGGCCAGGAAGGACTCAGGCTCAGAGGGGACCGTCGCTCTGGCCCTGGAGGTCCAGCTGCTGGCGGGAAGCCTCAGGAGGCCAGGGTGAGAGGCAGGAGGAGGCAGCGGGCAGGCCAGGCCCTTCCACTCCTGCCAGGCCCCTCGCCAGTGACTCACTCTGCACCGCCCACCAAAAGCCAGGGCCACTGACGCTGCCCAGCCGGCAGCCCGTTCTTTCACTTGTCCACTCTCACCCCATCCTGACACCGGCTCCTGTCCCTGGAACCAAAGGCTGCAGGCCCAGGGCAAGGAAATAGCACATTCAGGAATGGCTGGGGCACCCAGACTCCCACCTACTTGCCTCCTGAGGCCTTAGTAGGGAGGGGCAGGCAGGGCTGTCCCCAGAGGCACAGAAGGAGGTAAAGCCACCCACTTCAGCCCAGAAACCAAGTGATGGTGAAACTGCTGGGAGTAGAGGGGACCAATTTGAAATGCAGCTACCCCCGAGGCTGTATCCTTAGTGATGGACCTAGCTACGCTTCAGGGTGGCTGTGATTAGGACTGAGGGGAGGACAAGGTGGCCTTGGGATCAGGCAGCCAGGTGCCCCTTCCTTCTGTTCTGGAGATCACACTAAGCAACAAACCAGAGTGCTGGGGCTCACAGGAGCCTCTCCCCAAGTGTGGCTCTCCAGACCCCAAGCCCCCCACCCCCGAGCCTCCCAGGTGCCCGCCATGATGACCCTCAGGTGGCAGTGACCCCGTCACTGTAGAAGACATTTTCTCCTGCTGAGCAGAAGCATCATCCCCTGCAAACTACCTCTTCCCACAACGTCTTTCTCCCCTGGTACCAAAAAGAACCCTGTACCTCCTCCTCCTCTCTCCTGCCAGCGCGCTGGCCCTGGCCTTGGAAACCGAAGGGGGAAGGTCTGGCCCTGGGGTGGGGCTCTCCTCTCCCCCACAGCCCCGCCCTCAGCATGGGCCCTCTGCGAGGTTCGATACTTGAATGCCCCTGCCCTGTGCCTTGGACCTGGGCAAAGCTAAGAGAAGGGGACAGCACAACTCACGATTTGAGCTGGGGGGTGGTCTTGGCAAGGCTCCTGTCCTCACCCCTCACCCCAACCTTTTCAAAAGAGGTGTGTGGCCTCTCGGGTGACTTGGAAACTCCTGGATGAACTCCACTCTAACTTATTTTGACGTGTATACAAACCAACTGTTTAGAAATCCCACTTGTGCAAAGCCCTACTGTGTTTTTATGTTCCTGTTTAAAAGAGAAGTTTACTTAGCAATAATTATAAATAAATGAATATTCTTTAGTGAGGTGACTGCGAGTGCTTCTTTTCATGGTTCTTGGAACCTGGTCCTCACCCCTCCCCGGGAAGGAACGCCCCGCCAAAGCTTCGCAGCCCCACACAACAGGACATCACTCTGCAAGGGCCAGGAGACCCAGGACACCCTTTGTCCTGGAATGGCCACCTGCAGGGCCAAGCACCTACAGGGAGCTGCTCCAAGCCCAAGAGACAGAACCAGGCCAAGGCCCCAGAATTCCCACCACTTGCAGAGAAAAGCTGCTTCCCCTCACTCACCAGGGCACCAGGACAGAAGCCAGCTCCTGATGCCAGATTGGGCTTCAGAGGCCGTGCGTTCTGGGGAGCTGCCAGCCCTTTGCTACTGATGGGCAAGAAAGGGTCTTGAACTTCCCCCGAGGAGCTGTGGGTAGCAGAGCCAGCAGACCAACTAACTTTTCTTCCCACAGCCCAGGGAGCTCAGTGTGGTGACCGAGGAAGAGCCGTCCTTCTGACAGGAGGGGGCGCCACTGTGAATGGGCGGCCGGAGCCCAGTTTCAAAGCTACTGAGGTTCCCAACTGACGGGGTTCAGGAGCCGGGAGAGTCCCCCACCCAGAACTTGGGAAATGGACTTAGGGTTGCCAAGTATTTATTTTATCAAGTGATTTTGATACAACTCTTCCCCCAGGACATTTTAAACACCAAAAATAGAATATAATACTTGCGTAAGGGTAGCCCTTTAAATTGGATCAATTTAACTTTATAGCAACTTTGTAATCTTGCATTGCTTGTTTTGCTAAAGACTGGAGAAGATGAACCCACGCCTGGGAACCTAGATGACATGGGGAGGATCCCATACACAATCCCAGCCCCCACACCCAGACAGCCGCACACCCAGACAGCCACCAGAGGACCAAGGGGTGGCTGGTGAGTGGGGCCTGTTTTTAGTGCTGAGAAAAGTGCGAGGAGCTCTAGAGATGTTTAGAAGGTTAAAACCAACCCAGAAAAATAAATAAATAAATATAAATAAATAAATAAGTGAAAATAAACAAACAAATAAATAAATAGGCCCTGAATCTATCGAAAAGCTGATAACCCCAACATGGAGAACATGATACAGGAACTGGATCGTGCTCGGAAATTCCAGGGACTCCACTGGCCTCGGCCCCCAGAGTTGTGGCCACTCCTTGGGCTGCTCCCATAGGATGCATGAGGCCTACCCCGCTCTACGGGCCCCTGTCCCATGGGGGCCACCTGACTGGATGGAGCTGGGACAGGCCTGTTGGGGCCTGAGTCACTCCAGTCTGCCCCTGGTGGAGCCCCGCAGCCCTCTGAGGGTCTCTGCCTCTAAGCCCCAGCTGCCTCCTTCCCCTGAGGGACAAACACAGCAGACGGTTTTGTGAAGAGATTTTAGTAGCTAAATATGGCACCATGTGTTCCAAGAGCGGTATAAATTACAGTATGCAAAACATACTGACTGACTGAGGTAAAACACACTGTTCCTGCCTCGCGTTGCCGTGAGGGGAAACTCAGAGATACTTTTAAAAACATCTTGTTTATAAAAAATGTCCCCTAGAAAGGCCCCTGAGGGCTGCGAGGCTCACCCTGCGCCGCCTGTGCGAGGACCTGCGTCCATCCAGCAGCCGGGCAGCACTCCCTGCCCCTCCTGCTAGCCCAGGGCCTTGTCCAGATTGTTCTTGATGGTGTCCAGGAAGTCCGTGGTGTTCAGGAAGTGCTCGTTCAGCTTCACGCTGCCGAGAGAACATGCGTGTAAGGGGCAGAGCCCGAGCTTGGGCATCTTAGTGGCAGCCCTCTCTCTCCTGCCCCTGTGGGGAGAGGCGCAGCCAGGCTACAGGTCATAGGTTCCCTGTAGTCCACTGCCAAAGGGCCACAGCAAATCCAGCAGGAACCTGGTAAGGTCTGTCTGTTTCTTTCCAGGTAAATAGGGAACTGGGTACAAGCTCTCCTGGGAAACAACGGGAGACGAGATGGATGCGGGAGGGGATGGAAAAGGCTCTGAGCAGCCAGCCGCAGGGATGGAGACCTGCTCCCTGGGCCCGGCCTGGGAGACCTGGCCTGAGTTGTCCCTCAGGGCTGTGGACTGTCCCACCCCAGGCTCCTGGCAGCTAAGCTGGCCCAGAGGGGTGCCTCCAAGAAGAGCCCTTGCCTTCTCCCCTCCCACCCCTGAGCTCCTGGAAGGCCAACCCTGCCCTCTACCCACTTGCTGAGGCCATGGATGCAGCCCGCCAGGTCCTTGGTCATGGCTCCGCTCTCCACGGTCTGAACGCACACCTTCTCCAGGGTCTGGGAAAACCTGCGGGGGACAGGGCAGAGGGCGACCGCAGCTGTTCAGTCAGGACCCAGAACCTGCCCCGGGCCAGCTCGGGCCCTTCCTGTGCTCACCTGATGAGGTCCTGGTTCCCGTCCAGCTTCCCCCGGTGCTCCAGGCCACGTGTCCAGGCAAAGATGCTGGCGATGGGGTTGGTGCTGGTAGGCCGGCCCTGGGGACAGGGGTCACAGAGGAGTCAAGAGCCAAGCAGAGAACAAGGGGGCCACCTGAATGCAGCTGACAGGTCTAGGCCTATCCTCCCAGCCCTCAGGGCCAGTGGACCGTGGGCCCCCGGTGTGGCCACGCTCCCCACGCTCACCTTCTGGTGCTCCCGATAATGACGCGTGACTGTCCCATGAGCAGCCTCAGCCTCGATGGTCTTCCCATCCGGGCAGACCAGCACGGACGTCATCAAGCCGAGGGAACCAAAGCCTGAAGAGCAGGAAGGCCGGCCTCTGTGTCGGCACCTCTCAGACCTGCACGCAGGTGGAGCCCACCTGCCCCCTTGCTGTTGTAGCTACTCCTCGGCTAACGTTTCCACCCACGCCCAACTGTAACTGGGAGCACGGGGGTTGTTTCTAGCTTGTCTGCCCTTGTCATGGGTCACCAGAGCCCAGCACAGGGCAGGGGGGCACTCGGAGGTGCCTATCGTTTGCCTGTTAGCATACATCTGTGTGCCCATGTCCAGGTGTCCCGAAGCCCGTGCCCCACAGGTCTCCCCACGCAGCCTGACTCATGACTAGGAGGCACATTCAAGCAGAAACAATAAAGCCTGTCACCGGCATTTCACGGTGATCGCTCTATCTGCTGCTGTTTTCAGCTACTTGAAAGTTTTGTGATTTATTTCCAGTTTTTCCCAAATCCAGATGTCAATCTTTTCTGTTGTCAAAGTCTTCTGGGCTTCAAAAGCACACACGGCACCAAAATAAGAATTGTAAAGGCCCAAGAAAGTAAAAGTGGGCAACCCCTTCAGAAAAATTATCTGTCTAAAAATTTTTGCTGTTGGGGCACGGGAAGCAGGTCCCTTCGCCATTTGTACCTGGACCTTCCCACTCATCAAGTCCTTATAGACTTAGGGGTAATACTCATGCTTTCTCTTGTCTGCTATGACTTTTTATCCTTCCAGCCTAGATAGGAATTCTTCTAGTGAGAGGATCGCCACTGAACTTTTCAAAACAAAGTGAAGCTTTTAAAATTTTCTTTAACACCTACAGCACCTGGTCTTCCCAGGTGGTCTCCCATCCAAGTACTAACCAGGCCCGACCCTGCTTAGCTTCTGAGATCAGACGAGATCAGGCACATTCGGGGTGGCATGGCTGTGGGCCTAAAGCGAAGCTTCCTTTTTATAAAGCTGCCTTTTCATCACAGCCTGGTGTGGGCTTCTCTTTTCTGGTCAGGAGCAAGACCTCACCCATGACACATAACCTTGTTTTCCTTTCACTCTCTATGCTCCATGCTGCCTACTCCCACCACCTTCCCTGCTCTCTTTCCCCCACACAATTGGGCTATTTCTTACAGTTCTTCTCTAATGGCTCAGCCAGGCTTTTGGCTGCAGTACAATTTGTTTTTCAGAATGCTCTCGGGCTTGGGGGTTTGCCATTTTCCCTGATAGTCTCCTACATACAAAAGGTTTACCCTACAAAATGAGTCCTCTATCACTTAAAGAGCACCCAGTTGTGCTCAACCCTAAGCTTCCGCTGGAGCCAAACCTAGTCACTTGGCCCCTTCCTGGACAGGAACCTCAGAGCCCACACACCTAAGCCCTTTAGAACTTGAATTCCTGTGTCCTCCTTTCTCTTCAATGGCGGCCTTAGTAATACGCCCTTTTAAACCTAATTTGTGATCCTGACTCACTCAGATGCTAGGGAGCTCCTGCCCCCTGCTGTCCACAGTGGACCCTGCAATGAGCGGGCAAGCCCTAGTCCGCAGCTACACAAGAGAAGCTTCCTACCAAAAGGGTCTGAAAATCCCCCCAGCCAGGGAAGACCAGCAATCAATGCCCACAGGGTGTCCTGGGCATACCCTGGGCCAGGATGTCCGACTGCACGTCTCCGTCGTAGTTCTTGCAGGCCCACACAAAGCCACCTGAAGACTTGAGGACCTGAGCCACCATGTCATCAATGAGCCGGTGCTCATACCAGATCTTATTCTTGTCAAAGTCGGTCTTATAATGCCTGGGGGGAAAAGGGCCTGTCGTGGGGAGAGAGCAAGAGGCTAACAGGCTGGGGAATCCCTCGCGGAGACTCAGAGCCGAGCAGCAACCTCCCAGGGGGCTGGGGGCGGAGTGGGGGTAGGGGAGCCTGAGGAGTAGGGGAGCCTGCGGAGTCCCGGGAAGCAGGAAAGGGAGAGGCTGTTACTTGTCAAAGATCTCCTGGAAGATGTCCTTGAAGCGGCCGTCGTAGGCTTTCAGAATGGTGTTCTTCGTGCTCATGTACAGCGGCCACTTCTTCTGGATGGCATATTGGAAGCAGCTGTGCGCAAAACCTGAGATGGACTGCGGGGAGGAAGAGAGGTCCCCGGCATGGTCCCTTAGGGCCAGGGGCTGGCCCGGGAACAGCACCCCTTCCTTCCACACAGCTCTCTCCGGCAGTCTGGGCCAGCCCAGCCACCCTGGAGCAAGTATCTGTCTTAGCTTCCCCCTCCCAACTTCTGAGAGGAAGCAGTTCCCCTCGACTTTGCTTTGGGAAGCCACCTCCCCCTCTGCAATTCTTAGACTGCCTAGAGTTGACAGTATGTGGCAGCTCATCCAATCAGAGCGCCTCCTCCCTCAGGGCCTGTGATTGGCTCAGAGATGAAGGTGTGGCCCTGGAGGGGAACTTTTGCTGGAACCATGCGCCAAGAGGGGCCTTTTTTTTTTTTTTTTTTTTTTTTTTTTTTTTTTTTGATAAAGTGGCCTGGAGAAGGGAGCCAGGCTGGGGAGAGGAGGTTAGGCTCCCACGGTCGCCTCACCTCATCCGTGTTGTACATGCCCATGCCCACGCCACCAGCAGGGAAGTTGTACACCTCCCACTCCTTTGCGCTGCTACCATCCTTCGGGGTGAAGACCATCTTGAACGTGCCAGCCCGGTCGGCCACAAAGTCTGTGGCCTTATACTGTAAAGACGAGAGGGGGGCTCAGGCCAGGGCCTCCAGATGGGGATCCCAGGCCGACGGAACCCAACGCCTCGCCTTGGCCCACCTGGTCGCCGTGGGCGTGCCTGCCAATGGTGATGGGCTTGGTCCAGCCAGGGACGAGGCGGGGGATGTTTTTGCATATGATGGGCTCCCGGAAGACGGTTCCGCCCAGGATGTTCCGGATGGTCCCATTAGGACTCTTCCACATCTTCTTCAGCTTGAACTCTAGGAGGACAGAGATGAAGTAGCCTCACTGCAGCCCCCAGCTTCCAATGAGAATGTGAACCCCAAACAAGAATGCAGCCAGATGGGGGTCCTAAAAATCATCCTGGGGAAGCAGTAGAATCTAGAGTGTGAAGATGTGGGCTCTAGAATCAGAGTTCCTGGCTCCAAGCTCTATGTCCACTGCTCCTAACTGTGAGTCGTATGGAAGTGGCTTAACCTGAGGTATGAAATGAAACTGCTGATACCTAGCTTTTGGGGTTGTTGTAAGGATTAACTGAGCTCGTATGTAAAGTACCTAGAACAGTGCCTGGCACACGGTAAGTGCTCCATCAGCGATTATTACTCCCACGTCACGTACTTGGAAGTAGCCGAGTCTGATGAACACTTGGCCTCATAGCACCTCACTCCTGATGCTCTGGTTCTAGCCCCAGGACTGCCATTAACTGCGGGGTCCAGTCCAAGTTACTAAGACTGTGACCCTCGACTCCCTTGTCCACAAAATGGGGATGTATAAACCCCAGGGTTCAGGAAAAATAAAAGAAACCCTGCAAGAAGAGCTTAGCGCTAAAATGATTCCAATACTCTAAGGTCAGTCTAGCCTGAAAGACAGCGGGGGGCCTGGGGAGTTAGAAGCTGTGTCTTGAATGCTTCCTTCTAGGTCCCTGAGACTGCCGGGAGTGGGAAGACAGAACTCTGCACACTGCTAAAGCACTCTTTCTTGAACGTCCCAAATCTGACCCCTTCATCCACACACTGGTGCCATTTCATGGCAACTTCAAGAGCAGCCCCCAGAATCAGGGACCAGCAGCGAGTCCAAGTCTGGTAAGGGCACCTCTCTGGTACCCCTCCTTGGCTGCAGAGGCAGGGGCAGACTTGCAATGCCAAGACAGTGGCAGGACAGTAGTGATGTCCCTAGAGCCCTCCGAGGCTCTGAAGGGTACAGGCCTGAAACATAGCCCTCTTCTGGACAGAGGCGGCTCCTGGTCTCTCCATAAACCTGCCTGCAAAACGGTCCAGGAGGCCAGAGGGGCAGGCCACCCAAAGAGGCCATTGTGACTATGACAGAGTCAGCATTCGCTTTCTCCTCCTCCTCCTCCCTGTTACTGATGGCACCTACATGGCCAGAGCCACACAGCACAGCAGCAACACCACTGGCTTGGAACAGGGAACATGAATTCTGGTCTCAGCTCTGTCACACTCTAACTATGGAACCTGAGACCAGCCCCTTAACTGCCCCTCCCCTGCCCCGTCTGCAGGACTCGATCGCTAAGGCTCTGCTGTCTACCAGGCATTTACAAGGAGACTGGGGTCAAGTCACAGCCCCCCATGGTCCCAGCCCACCCACCTCCACACCCCCGCACCTTCCACGCGGGCTTCATCAGGGGTGATGGTGGCACACTTCACAGCTACACTGTATTTCTGGGTGGCCAATGCAGAGTCAATGGTGACCTGGTCATCAGTCTTGTCACGGTGTGGGAGCCCCAGGTCAAAATACTTGAGCTGGACGTCCACGTGGGGCAAGATGAGCTAGAGACAGACAGCCAAGGCGAGGCATCAGTCCAGATGACTATGACTCAGGGGCATGTGTAGGCCACAGCAGGGGACACTCGGTCAGAGCAGGGATGAGAGAAGGCCAGGGGAGGAGGGGAAGGTACAGCAGAGGGCCGGAGTCAGCCATTCCTCAGTGAGGCCAGGCCAAAGCTGGCAGGAGGTCGGGGCTCAGGAGAAAGGCTGGCACACCAGGCTGCAGCCCCCGGGGGGCTCAACCCCTGGCATTAACCAAATGCCACCGTGACAGCCCATCAACTCAGCTGAATCCCAACTCCGAGTGCGTCTCGATTTCTCTACACAGTGGGTTCTCTCTCCTTTTCCATTCAGAAGTGGCAGTTCTCAGCCTTCTTGCGGACATACACAATGCAAAGGTCTCCACAAGGACAACATGCTCTTCCAGGCAGACCCCAGTGGCTTGGAGAAGCCAAGCAGCCACCCTGGGAACCATGCGCCATGGTGGTTCAAACATATCACTGTCCTACAGCACGCGCCACAGCCACGACTCGTGATGACAACCCTGAGCTGCTAAGTAAAGGTTAACTACATGCACAGCTGCCCTGCGCACAAGCCCTGTTCTCGTCTTGTCGGGGGTAAGACAGATAGGGTCCGGCATCAGCCCTGAATCCGCACACATTTTTAAGACATGCAGGCTTTGGCACCAGCACCAGACACAGACCGGTGAGGACAGGCCCCTGCCTGATGTTGCAAGGACCACAAGTGGTCGGGCTGGACATGACTGAAGGTTGGATGGAAGGAGAGAATCAGGACTGCTGCTGCCCACCTGGCGACAGGCGAATCAGGGAGATGGGTGGGCGCGGGGCCCAGGAGACATTTCTGGGGCGGAACGCTGTGCCCGGCCAGCTACGTGCGAAGCGCCCACGTCAGAAGGGAACTACCTTCTCCTTGATGAACTGCCAGATGATGCGGGTCATCTCATCGCCGTCCATCTCCACCACCGGCTTGGCCACCTTGATCCTCTTGTCAGCATCTAGAACCGGGCACAGACTACATGTGACGCCCCTGGGCAGGCTGGTGGGGGAGTCCCTCTCTTCCCCGCCAGACCTGCCCTTCACCGTGAAGGGGACCGTGGTTAGCTAGGGGCTGTGTTCACTTCTGCAGGAGCAGCCCCCAGACTGCTTGAGGACCTGGACCCTGCACTGAGTATGGCCAGCCTGGCAGTCAGATCTCCTCCCCAGGAATCTGATGGCAGAGGAGACAACACAGAGAACCAGAGCCACCCAGGGCCACCTTGTCCAACAGCAGGTCGGGAGAGGCTACCCAGGGGCTGCTGCCACCTAGTTCCCCAGAGCAGCCTGGTAACCCCTCTAGTCCAATCCATGCCATTCTATGAGCTACCCTATGTCCTTCCAATAATACCCGCTCAAAGTCAACCAGTCACTCACTTAGTCTGTTGCTTGCAATCTGAGAACCCGACGAACTTGAAGTCAGGAAAGACAGTATTAGCACCTCCGTGCCTGACAGTGTGCCCCTGCCCTTTATGTGGTTCCACTCAGTCCTCCAGCTCTCCCCAAGGGAGTATCATTATCTCCCCTTCAAATGTGGGAGGCTGAGCTTACATGCTTACTGCCTGCGGTTACAGTTCAAAAACAGGAGGATTCGCACCTTGCACAATGGGTAGCACATACTTAGGGCACCCAGGAGTGAAACTCAGAGTCCCTGGTCCCAGCCAGCTCAGCTTGGCCAGTCCTGCCAGAGAAGCATCAGAAGACTGGACGAGCAGCTGACTCAGGTCCAGGCAGAGGGCAAGGGGGAAGCAGGAGCCAGGGAGGCTCTTCAAGGAAAGTCGGACTCGCGAGAAAAACCACCAGTCTGGGAAGTGAATTCCAAAGAAAACTCAAGACAATGGCCCATCCAATGAATCGGTGCAGGCTGGCAGGCTGCCTTGGACAAGGATCGTGGACTCAGAAGGGGGCACCTGAGCACCAGCACATCCCTCTGCCCACAGCCCAGAGGGAGCAGTGACTGCATAACGGGGCGACCAGATCTATGAAAAACCTGTGCTGGACTTCAGTCTTCAGAATCCTCGCTCGCTGCAGACACCCAGGAAGAACAGGACAGCAGAGAGCTGCGCCCTGTCCCCACAGGAGCACTCCTCGGCACCCCCCCTCCCCCACTCCCTTCGGGCCTATGTATTCATGTTACACACGGTCCATACAGATGTAGTTGGGGGTCTTCCACCCTGCCAGAGATTATGGTCACTTGAAAACACCAACATTGGGAGAAATGACATCTGCTCGGTTACCAGCATATGACAGAAGTCTATGAAAAACAGGCCTAGAAACTAAAACAGCATGGCCATCTAGTCACATTTAAACAAAAGTGACCAAAGCCCACCAGATTGCAAATATATCACTGTCCTAGAACACAACGCCACAGCTGTGACTCGGGATGGCATCCCAGACCTGCTAAGAAAAAAGTTAATATGTGCAGCAAGATGACCCACTTCCCAAAGATATGCAAATGGGTTGTTTTTGTTTTAATTTAAAAAGAATCTTAGAAATCATTCAGGAAGAAAAATGAGAGCAGGGAGCGTAGCTTGTGTCAGAGACGGGAGAGAACACAGATCCCTGGGCCAAGTGCAGCCTCTGGATGCCCTTGGGGGTCAGATATAGAAAAACGGAAAGCAAACGGACAAAATACGTCACTCCCTACAGGACAAGGTGGCCACTGCTGGCACTACTCTATCACCATTCCCAAGATGCAATGGGAGATCTTGGACCCAAGCTACAAAATTCCTTCACCTATCTGGTCTAAAGTTTGAATGGAAAGGGCTTTAGAAACTGCAGAAAGTGTACTGCACTGTGCCAGAGCCAGCTTAAATTTTAGGAGTATTTCTTATGAGTTAATTTGATGAGAGCTAATCCAGCTTTTTAAAAATACATTGAACCTACCAGAATCAGGATCCCTAAGGACAGATTCATTTAGGCGCCAGCCCTAAAGGTCTCTGCCTCAGCATGAGCTCCACTCAAGTTCTGGGCTTCAGGCCAACAGCCTGTGGGCTGTGGATACCACACTTCCTCCTTGTGGGAGTTCGAAGTCAAGGTCACAGCAGGCGGCCCTTCCTGCTGAACACAGCAGGTGTCAAATCCTCAGAGACCACAGGGCCCACTTATTTACAACCTCCTGACACAACAATGCCTGCCCTCAAGGAGTGAGTATAAAAGGGAAAACCTACAGGTAACAAGACCAGGCAGACCTCTATCAATGTCAGGAGTGCAGCCTCCCTGGAGGCGAACTTCTCAGAGGAGCTGGGACAGCTATGTGACCCATGGCAGCAGACTTATTTTGTTCAACCTAGGTAGTGTTCTTGTTTGTTTGTTTTTAATATTAATTGGTGGACAAGTAGATTGTAACAACAAAAATAAATAAAAATAAAAATAAGCCGATTAATAAATGGGCAAAGGACTTGAATAGATATTTCTCCAAAAATGATGTATAAATGGCCAATAATCACATGCAAAGATGTTCAACATCACTAATCATTAGGGAAATGCAAATTAAAACCACAATGAGATACAACCCGATACCTCTTAGAATGGCTACTATCAAACAAATAAACAAACAAACAGAAAACAACAAGTGTTGGTGATGATGTGGAGAAACTGGAAACTTGTGCACTGCTGGTGAGAAAGTAAATTGGTGCAGCCAGTATGGAAGTCCCTCAAAAACTTAAAAACCAGAATTACCGTAAGATCTACAAATCCCACTTCTGGATATGTATCTAAAATAATTGAAAGCGGGGTCTTGTACAGCCATATTTGTAGCAGCATTATTCACAATAGCCAAGGGCGGGGAGCAACCCAAGTGTCCATTAAGGGATGAATGGATCAACCAAACGTGGCATGAGCCTTCAAGAGGAGAACCGGACTCTTTGAAAACTAATCCAGGAAACTTAAGAAAAACTTTCCTCCTAAAGGTGAAACAATGTTAAGTTAAGCAATCCTAAGTTTTTCAAGACTAGGTTCCCCATCCCTTAACCGTGGATATACCCGCTTTGAAGCTAAAAAAGGAAGTGCTTCCATGTTTTAGTGATATCGGACCTACCTCACTAGATTCTGCTGTTTGTTCTTTTGTTCAAATTCTACAAAGGCAAATTCACTTTATATCTCCAGGAGACTTACAACACGGTGTACTTATAAACAACATTGCCACATTTCCCAGAAACTCTTTCAATCCAGCTGCCATTAACATTTTTGGGAAGTAACTCCTATGACAAGTTAGAAGCAGTATTAAATACGTGAGAATTTAATAACTGTATCTCCTAAGCTTTTCACAATTCCTTCCTTAGAAGGTCAAAAAGTTTTAATTTGAATATTTTTAAGGCAATATGCACATAAAATGGAATATTATTCAGACTTAAAAAGGAAGGAAATCTTGTTACATACTAAAACATGGATGAACTTTAAGGACATTAATGCTAAGTGAAACAAGACTGTCACAAAAAGTCAAATACTGTATGATTCTACTTACATGAGGTACCTAGAGCAGTCAAATTCATAGAAACAGAAAGCAGAGTGATGGTTGCCATGTTATTTAATGGATGCTGAGTTTCACTTTCGCAAGATGAAAAAGCTCTGTATATTTGTTGTGAAACAATATAAATAACAATTTTTAAAAACCTGGAGATTTTATATAAAAATCCAGCTTCTCTTGAAGAAGGAGTCGCTTCCCACGCACTGAGCGGGTGCTCACTCGTGGCCAGGATGGGCTGGGTTGAGGCAGCCTCTCCCTTCATGCCAGTCCTGCCACATGCCCTCCAGCGTGCCCCAAAGTCTCAGAGTTTGAGATTTTGTTGTTCAGCCAATATGGTAGAGACACCTCATCATCTGCCCCTTTCAGGGAGACAAGTGGTAACAAGCAACCTATGGCTGGGCCTCCCTAAAAACCTCCAAGGGACATCATGAAATCTTTAGATGATGAGATGCTGGCAAACACTGCCCTCTAGGCCAGAGTATGGGGTGGAATTACATTAGTCACAAGAGGCACATTCGACCAACTCTTTTTCTGTTTGGGGCCCCTAGCACCCAACACCAAGTAAGGTTTTCGAAACCCATCCCCAGTTTCAGAATCTGCCTGCTGCTCTAAACTCAAGTCTCAAGGTCCCCGCAAGATAGCTGCAACCCAGGTAACTTCCTCCACCACATGCTCA
The DNA here is from genome assembly GCF_014176215.1 of Rousettus aegyptiacus. Classification (NCBI taxonomy): domain Eukaryota; kingdom Metazoa; phylum Chordata; class Mammalia; order Chiroptera; family Pteropodidae; genus Rousettus; species Rousettus aegyptiacus. The sequence goes on along the minus strand of NW_023416289.1, from coordinate 51,715,495 downwards.
CTCATGCTGCTCTCAGCAGAGAGGCTGCTCAGCCAGCATGGCCCAGGAATGTGTGGGCCTCAGCTCCTGGGAACTCCGGAAGGCAGGGCAGCAATTCTGAAAGACAATCTAGAATCTTCCTTGGCGTCCTCCTTTACTCCTCCTTTTCTCTCACACCCACATCCAAACTCTCAACAAATCCTATTGGCTCTCCCTTCAAAATACATCCAGAATCCAATCATTTCTCACCATCCCAGGGCCACCACCCAGGTCCAAGCAAACAGCCTCTCTCGCCAGATTATGAAGATGGGCTCCTGCCAGGTCCCTGAAGCCAGAATGCTCCTGTTAAAATGTATTCGGGTCATGACACTCCTCCCAAAACCCTGCAAAGCCTCTGCTTTCACTCAGAGTAAAGGCCAAGGTCCTCAGAAGTGGCCTGCACGCTCCCATGGCCCCCATGGCCTGGCCTACCTCCTGTTACTCGCCATCACACACTCCTAGCCGGCCTCACGCACACCTTCTTCTCTGCTTCTCCCACAGGCAGAGGTGCGCCCCGCCACCATGGCCTCGGCACCTCAGTTCCCTCTTCCCCCTTTCCTCTGCTCCCTCAGGGCTTCACACGCACCTTCCTCTGCTTATTTGTCCTCCTGGCACCATATATCACCCCCCGCCCTCCTGGGATGCATTGCCACACAGAGTGAGTTCTCACCATCAGATACCACCAGATCATCAAAAATGTACACAGTGGCAACTCTGCCAGGCAATGGGCTCCCTGCCCTGGAGAAGCGCACGACCTATAGTATATTAATATTTGCAATCTGATGGCATTCTACACCTGGGTTTACAGAAGTATAAAATCCAGAAGTATAAAACCTAGCTTCCAGGAATCAGAGCACAGTTTCCAGCACTTCACACCCTGAATGGAATTAGTGCACGAGGCCTCAGCCTCACATAGAAGATTTGGGACAGGCCCCTGGCTTTCCAGAGAGGCTTTTGTGGTCTTATCTGATGTGGCTGAAACAAGGCTCAGTGGAGAACACATTAGAATTCAACTGATGAGTCTGCAAAACTTCATTAAATAATTTGCCCTGGAATCTACAAGTGCAGGCAAGCCACCAAGATTTAAAAAGTCAAGGGCCAGGGTGAGGAAATTAAGTTCCCAGGCTAGGAGTGGAGCAAAGGAAGAATAGATAAGTAATTCTCCTGCTGAACAGTTGGGCAAAGCCTACCCTCACTTCTCCAAATTCTAACTTATCAGACCTGTACAAGCAGTAACTGGAAGCCTATGAGTTGCAAAACTAGAAAGAATTACCAGGCAGCAAAGACACAAGGGTGCTTTAGCCAAAAAATACTCTCTTCTTGTCATCAAGGAGAATGCCTACTATTCTGTCTCTGGCAGCATTGTCAAGTAGCAAGCTAGAGGAGGTCACAATTGCCTGTGTCATGTCCAATTCAAACACTAGGCATTCTGCCCATTATAACCAATCTACTTAGAGACTTCCAAAAGAACCTGCAACTGCCTGCTCTTTTTATGTGTCATCAAAACCCCCAAAGGGACTTTGTTTTCTTGCTTGTGTATGGAGTGTTTGTTTTTACCATCAATGCTGAAAAAAAAAAAGAGAGAGAGAGAGAGAATCAGAGAATGTATCTAACTCCCAAAATATTTTGCTGCATGTGGCGCCATATTATGGGAAAGTTGGTTTGGGGTCTAGGGGCACTTGGAACCTTGGTCTGACCCCTTAGAGACAAATCCTAGAAATACAAAAGCAGAAATACCCCCTTTTCTCTTTGTCAGGGGGGTGGGGCCCGCGGGGGCCCAAGCTCTGGTCAGCTGCTTCCACACTGGGTTAAAAATTACCTACCCCAGCATTAAGGCCAGGTCGCCTGGGCCCCACCCCCTCTTCCTCATTCTCCTAGCTCACCGCAAGGGGCTCCTGGCCAAGTAAGGATAGGGGTTGCCATGACAACAGGAATCAGACAGGGCCAAAGGACCTACATTGTTCCTTGCCTTTTGTAGTTGGCGATAGAGAGCCAGAGTGCGGGCAATGCCCACATGCCAGCCGGGGCAACCAGCGTTGGTAACGGAGATTCAGTCTACGTCCTGCTTATTTATATGACCCGACTGTTGTCTTCTCTCTTAAGCCGGGAGCTAAGGGTACCACAGAAGCTGTGAACTACTATTCGGGAAAGTGATGTTTTTTGGCGCGGCGGCCAGGTCTCAGCATCTGTGAGCCAGACAGGGCCAACGAGAAAAGGCAGGTCAAGCCAAGGAGAGGCCCCAAGATGGAGCCTCGGGAGCGGCGACAAGGAGAACGCGGGAGTCCAAACAAAAGGGGAAGATGAAAAGCACACTCCTCCAGCTGTCGCGTAAAAGGCTCCAAAAATAGCTGACGAGGGCCTGGCAGCGAAGTGGGGTTACAGCGCCCCTGGCTGAAAAGCAAGGGGAAGTGAATGCCTCCACCCTCCCGCCTTTGTCTGAGCAGGGACAGCTTGTGGGGTGCTGCGGCTCCCACTCATTTGCTCTTCTCCGCCAGGGGCGCAGGGTGGGCAAGATTCCCTCCTGTTCCAGGACAGCCCCCCAGCACCCCATAAGTCATATCAGGAGGCGCGAGGAAGCCCGGAGATCCCGCCCGCTCAAGGCCGCAGGGCTGGCATCGCCCGAGCCACCAGTTGCCACCGTCCTTCAAGTCCCTACCCCTGCGCCTGGCGCCGCTTGGAAGCTGGGGGCAAGAGAGCGCGGAGCGAGCCGGTCCCCGGCTCTTTGTGTGCCCAACCCCGGCACCCCTCGCTGTCGTCTCGGCCGCGCTCTCCGGTCCCCGCCCGGAGGCCGCCACGTCGCGGAGCCGGGCGCGCGCGCCCGCCCAGACCCTCTGGCACTCACAGTGGCGCCGCGGCTGGTCCTGCAAGTTGGGGCCTGTCAGGGCTGCCGGCGCCCAGGCCGGGCCGGAGCCCGAGGCTCTGCCGAGCGAGCGTACGACCCGCAGGTAGCCAGCCATCCCGAGCAGGCGAGCGAACGACGCGCGCAGGCGAGAGCCGAGCGCCAGCAGCTGCTCCCGGCTGCCTGGCGGCCGACTGCCCGGCGCTGGGCAAGGGGCGCGCGGGCACGGCCGGGGCGGGGCTTCCAGGGCCGCCACCCCATTGGGCCTCGTCGGGAGGGGGCGGGGCCAAGCCCAGCCGGACCGTCCCCGGCTCGCCGCGCGCCCCAACACGCGCGCGGCGGGAAACCCGGCTGGACCAGCGCCAGAGGTGGGGAGACCCACCCGGCCGCGCGCGCTGGGGCCGGAGCTGGAGGACTAGGGGAGCCACTAGCGAGGCTCAACCCCTCTCTCCAGGACTCCCCATTAAAACCGGGGTGCCAACTGCTGACGCATCAGCCGAAACCCCAAAAGGCGTGTGAACCAAGTGCACTTTCCGCGCTCTTGAACGAAGGCGGTGGATACCTCAGACTGCTTAAGTTCTCTCTCAGATCCTCCTCCCCGCTCCTCCGGTGCTGCAGACTGACTGGAATCCCCCCCTCTGTGTCTCACCAGAAGATCAAGCTGCTAGTCGCCGAAGTCATTCAGCACAGCCACGGCCTGTTCACTCCCATCCCAAAGGAGAACTGTAACAGCAGGCCTGCCGGGGGACCTGGGTGACACTCAGCAGGGGAAAGGTCCGGGCCCGGGGGGCGGACACGCTGAACGCGAGGACAGCCAGCGATGCTTCTCGCCTTCCAGATGGGTACTCCGCATGCAGCGCGCAGCCGCGGCTGAATAAACTCAGCATCTCCTCAGGTAAACGGTTTAATTTTTGCCTGTTTTCAAAGAAGAGACAGTGCTGATTGGTTCTGCCACAAAGTTAGTCTCAGTCTCTCTCTCTCTCTCTCCCCCTCCCCCCCATTTTCTTGATGTGGGACACCAAAGGGGGCAGGCTGGGTTTTATTTACAAAAATCTGACCCCAGCCCCCCACTTTTTTCCAGTCACGATTCGCTCCAAATACTCCCAACCTCCTTTAGCCCTGTGTTCCCAGCTCTCCCCTTCACTGCCACTCAGTCAAAATTGCCAGATGGATCTGGGCCAGGAAAGCGACCTTGAATTAGTGACTTCAAAACTTGCTTCTCCCTGACCCAGCCATGTAGAGCTACTGCTTTGACTCTGAGCCCAAGGGGAGGCTGTTTTTGAGCCCCCCAAAGTCTGAGGCCTCAGTCAAATGCCTGTTCTTGAGCCAGCATGTCCCAGAATGACCCAGTATCCCCTTCACCCTGTTTCCAATTCTCTTGCTCAAAACCACAAGCATAGACCATGAAAGCCTCTGGCGTCTGGCTTTCATACCGTCCTGGTATTATCGGGTACTTTGGCCTCAGTGTCCATACCTGTGAACTGGGAGAATGGACAAGCACCCCCCCCCCGCCCCCCCGAAAGGATTCCTCTGACCCAGACATTCAGATTCAGTTATGTATGTCAACTACCCATACTGCCTTTTCTGAAATGGTCATAAAGAAATTGCTGCCCACCCCCAGGGGCTCATGCGTTTTTCTGTATGGTGGATCAGGGTGCCAAAGGTTCTGGCCAGAGGCGATACTGCAGCCTCAGTGTGTTCCAGAGTCTGGCTTTTGCCTGTTGGGATTAGGATAGGGGCACATGTGTCTCTGAAAGTAGAGCAGTAGCCTGGGGCAGTCGAGACTAAATCTTCAGGTTAAACTGCCTCTCATGGACTCCATCTCCATGCCAGCCTTCCCTCATACAATGCCTATTTAGTGAGGCAGCTGGTGTCAGCTCCATTGGCTCAGATGTTAGGACACTTGCGTAAAGTCACAGAGCTGGGAAGTAGCAGAATTCTAGTACCTACTCACATGCCTGGCTCATATAGACCATCGCTCATTTAAAGAGAAAGAAGGGAAAACCAGAGCTCATATTTATTGCACTTGTGGTGGTCACTACTGGCCATGAATGCCACTTCAGAGAAAGATGGTGTTTAAAGGAAAGGTGTTTAGATACTCCACTTTAGAGTCAGCAGAACTGGAAAGTCCCCCTCTTCCACGCTTGTAATCAAACCTCAATATATTATTGAGTCCAGGTTATGTGCAAGTTTTCTGTGGAGGCACAAAAAAGTATATCACTTAGTTCCTACCCTCTGGGAGCCAGACACACATCCATGCAATCTCCACAAGAGGGAAGTGTCCCAAGAGGAGTTTAGATAACATACGAGGCATCTGGCAAAGAGAAAGTCACCTCTGATGGGGGACTCCTTGGTGAGCTTAGAGGAGGAACAACCATCAAGTTGGCTCTTCAAGGATACTTAGAATCTGGGAGGAGACTGGACCGGCAGGCTGGGAGAGGTTACAGACTTGCATTTCATCCAGGTGGACACTTCAGGGTATTAGTTTTGTGGTGTGTTTGTAGACAGGGGGTAACATCTGGCAACAGCAGGGAAGGGATGTTAGGGGATTAAGCCTGGGGAAGGGACGCCAGCCAGGGTCCCTGAACCAGGGGCAGGCCTAACACAGGGTCCTAGCAGGATCCCAAGAAGGGCAAGACTCCAGAGATGGTGTAGAGATAGAATCAACGAGAATTGCACCTGCTGGATGTGGGGCAGGGGAAGAGTCAGAGTGACTCAGCCCTCCATGGCTGGATCAGGAAGAATGGTGATGCCGTTATTAGAAATTAGAACGGAGGAGTAGGAGAGAGTTGTGGGGGAGGTGTTGATAGCAGAGCTATTTATGGTCATTTCTAAAGTGATTTCCCTGCCAGCAGTCTGTGCTCCATCCTCCTCCCCATCTGCTGCTTCCAGCATTGTCACTGTAAAGCACAGCCCTGAGCAGTTACTTCACAATGAAATATTTGCAGTACCTCTCCACTGCCTAATGCAATAAAATCTGAATAATCTGAATAGCTCATAAGGTTTCGTAGCTTTCACCCTCCTCATCACCCTTCTCTTCTACTCTTTCCTCTCCCCAAGAACGCTAAATTCCGCCATTCCCCTGAATAGTCCCTGCCTCTGAGCCTTTGCACTGTGTCCTTCTTTCAGCAGGTGGACTCTTTCCACTCCCCATGGCCAGACTCAACTCATCCTTAGTGGCCAAGACCTTCTGCAGCCTGCGCTGGGGGTGGGGATAGAGGGGCACAGCATTCATTTATATCTGACTGATCATGTAAGGCAAACAGCTCACTAGATTCCGCATCCCTAATAAAAGAGACAAAATACTACTCTGATTTTAACTTGGTAAAACAAATCGATGGACGGTCAGGGGCCAGGTCCAGAAACAAATTTGGAAGATTTTAAAATACGATTTAATGTCATAAAATTTTCTCCCAGGTTGCTTAATTTAATCCTAAAAATTCCTAATAAAACTAGAGATCCAAAGTTGAAACGATGGGAAAATGACTGAAAGGCAACATTACCTTTCTAGAGCTGAAGGGTTGACCCCTGATGCTGAAATCATTTGTTATGATTGTTTCATTGCCTGAGCAAGTCACTTCACTTTTCTGAGCCTCGGTTTCTTCATCTGCACATGAGGATACTAACACCTACTCCTAGTGGTTATAAGGATTAAATAAATTCATGCAGATAAAATGCTTAGAATGGTGCCTGGCACACATTGAGAGACCTGTTGGTGGTGGTGGTAAAATTATCCATTCACTCACATCCATTTCACACCAGTTTACTGAGCTCCTACGACATGCCAGGAGTGACCGGGGGATGGACAGACAATAGGGCACAGTCTGTTCCCGACAGGACCTTAGTCCGCTGGTGGCGTCAGGGAGATGTATGTGCAAACAGGTCATTGCAAAATACAGTGGATGTGGTCGGAGGAGTCTTAGTACAGTGTCTTTGGAGGACAATTTGGTAGCATCCATTCTATTATTAAATGCACACACCTTTGGATTCAGCAAGTCTACTGCAAGGGACTGTCACCATAGAGAAACTCACCAAATCGTGCAGAGACAAATGCAATGCATTTACTGCAGCACTGTTCATAATAGGCAAAAATTAGGAATGGCCCAAATGTCCATTGTCAGTTGTGTTAAGAATGAAGATATCTATATTTTGATATAGAAAAATGTGCTGTGATATATTAAGTGAAAAGAGAAAGTTTCAGAGAAATATCCCATCTTGATATGCATACATATATAAGAAAATGTATATATGAAAATTTGAAGGTTCTCTCGACATGATTTTAACCTTGATTAAGCCAGATATCAGTCAATGCCATACTTGCCTTATAAGAAGTTTGATGTTTAGAAATATATTTGGTCTTTGTCTCCAGTTCCTGGTACAGAGTTCCTAAAACCCTTGGAATTCTCTGAGTGATAGGTATGTCCTTTGTGCTCAGGACCTCACACTGTGTACCTCTTGTGGACCTCAAGAAGGAATATATCTGCCAAGAAGGACTCCCCGTGGTTAATTGGGCATAAATTAACAACTAGAGTCTAGCAGCCATTGCTGACAGAGGCCTGTTATGCAGGATGTATTCAGGGAAAAGCTAAAGACCGAACCTTTAGCCTCTAGCTCTGGTTCCTGCTGCCTGAGTTAACTTTAATAAAGGAGTTGTTGGTATGATATTTTGACCAATAGGCTGAAATCTGCCCTGTCCAATTGGAACTGTGCAGCTATATCCTCATTTGGATCTATGCTGACCAATCAGAGCAGCTCCATAACTACTAATCAAGATGGTGCTATTTGGACCAATCAGACTATGAAAATTTGGAGTCCGCATTTGCATAAAAATGGGCCAAATAAGAACCAGAACAGGAACTTTCTCTGTAAAAAGCACTCTCACCTTTTTCCTGGGGATACTCAACTTTTGGTTTCCACCAGAATCCATGTTTCTCTGTTTTGCAATCTGTTCACGTTAGTGAAGTTTCTCCTCTTTCTGCACCTCAGATTGGGGACTTTTGTGGACACTCTTCATATGGCTATTCAACTATATCCTTTATAATATCCTTTATAATAAATTGGTGAGTGTAAATCAATTACTGTTTCCCTGAGTTTTGCAGACTGTTCTAACAAATTACGGGACCCTAGGAGGAGGTCATGGGAACCTCCAATTTATAAGTGGCCAGTCAGAAGTACAAGTGTCCCAGATTTGTGATCGGTGGAATCTGATGCTAACTCTAGGTGGATAGTGTCAGAACTGAGTTAAATTGTAGGACATCCAGTCCTGCTGAGAATTGGAGGATTGCTTGATGTGGGAAAACAAACTAAAAAGATGTAATAGACACTATAACTAACCAGATATAAGACACTTTTTTCTCTTCCAAAATTGTACCTTGGAGCGAGGAGTGGTAAGGGGGGAAAGCTCTCATATTAGGGGTTCGGTCTCAGTTACTTATGCCATTACCACTTTCTTGTTCCAAATAAAATAACTGCCTTAATTTTAAAAAGAAGGCCGCGTCTGGTCCCCTTTCTGTGACAGTGAAACCTCAAGTTCCACAGACTGCATGCTGGCTCTTCCTACTCTGTGTGTGGCACGGGTTTGTTTTTCTCACCTCTTACTCTTTTTAAAATTCATGCTTAACTACTGTGGGAGAGAATAGTCGTAAACAGCTTTAATTAAATCATGCTTAAACGATTTCTCATACTCCAATTTACGTTTTTGATATTGTCGATCTTTAAACATTAAATGGTCTTTGGTAATGGGGAAAAAGAGAATACTTCAATATCTAAACAAGCTATTAAAATACTAATCCCATAAATTATATTAATGTCTAACCACTATGCTATACACCTGAACCTACTATAAAATAACATCGAATGTCAACTGTAATTGGAAAAAAACATTAAAGACATTTTAAAAATTATAAATATAAAAATAAAATGTGCCTCCCTTTTCCTTTTTTTGTCGTTAGATTTGAGTTAAACATTTTTAACGGAAATACTACACAGATTGTGTCATCCCTGTTGACACAATTGTTGCATCACGTTAGGAATCCCCTGATGTCAGTTTGTTCTATTTTAGTTATGCCTAACTAGGTTTGGAGACTATTCTCAAGAGTGATTTTATATTTCATTGCACTAGGTCAACGTACCATGTCTGCTTTGGCACTATTAACTCTTCCTTTGTGGTCCAATATATGGTCAGATATGTAAGTTCCACTTGTTCTTAAAAGCAAAAATTATAGCTTCCTAATTGCAACGTGCAGAACTGGACTTCTGTCTTTCAGATCATGCTTGCCAATTGTGTCCTTTAAACTTACGTTCTTAAATTTTAAAGCTTGATCTATTCGTTTCTGAGAGAGGTGATAGTTCTCCTTAGGTGTGTGTGGATTTTGAAGCTATGTTGTTAAGTATTGGTTAGGTTCATGTCTTAAATTTTTCTAGTGAATCATACCTTTTATCATTAAGTGATGATAATCCTTATACCTAACATTGCTTTTTGCTTTAAGATTTATTTTGTATTATATTATGTTGCAATGCCAGCTTTATTTCGGTTGGCATTTTGCCTGACATACTTTCCAATGCCTTTCACTGTCATTTTGTCTGTCACCATGTTTTAATGTATCCACATGTAGCTGAATTTTGTTTTTGTAACATACTTGGAAAGCCTCCATCTTTTTAGACACATTTAGACTATTCCCATTTATAGGGATCAGTGAACATCATTTACTTATTTCTATCACTTCATTTTTCATTTTCTCCTTGCCATGTTTTCCTCTGACTTTTTTCAGATTTATTGAGATATCACTGGCATACAGTATAATGTGCCATTATACTTTAAGGAGTACAGCGTAATGATTTAGCTTACTTTTTTGCTCCTTTTCACATGCATGTTTTTTATTTTCTATGGGCTCAATCAATATTTCTTCCATCTTCCCCTGCCCTTTACTGGTTTGGAAATTAAACATTCAATTTTACTTGTTTAGAAATTAAATTCTTAGCCTGACTTTACAAAGTTTAAAACTCATTTTTTTTTTCTTAAAAATACTAAAAACAAACGTGGATGATTTCTCTCCAATTTCTCCTCTTCCATGTTGTTATCCCATTGTATTTTAGTTCCCCTGGTTGTTCCGAGTCCCCTCATTTGTTTTTAAAATAGATTTATCAAGATGCTTGCTGACTTCTTATCAGCATAGTGCCTTGCATTCCATTCCTATCTCCTAGGTACACTTTCTCAATACCTCAGGGCATCACCGAACAGGTCTGTCAACAAAGGTCTGAGTAAATAACTTTCTCTGTCTCAAGTTGTTTTCCTTTTACTCTTTACTGAAGGATACATACACAGATATAGAAAAGTATACAAATCATTAGTGTACGACTTATGGCTTTTCGCCCAGTCATTGCTCAGATCAGGAAACATAACATTACCAGCACCCCGCCCCACCCCCCCCACCCCACACCCCCGCCGAAATCTCCTCAAACCACCTCCCAGACACCATCTTTCCCCACTTCCCCAAGAGTAACTGCTATCCTAACCTCTACTAAAATGGACTATTTTTGCCTGTTTGTGTTTTTATATAAACAGTTATATAGTATGGCCTCTGTCCTATCTCACTTCTTATCAACTTTACGCTTGTAAAATTGATCTGTGTTTCTGGGCGTAGCTGTGATTTATTCTGTTGCTATATAAAGTTCTATTTTATCAATCTGCTGCTATTTATGTATCCATTCTACTATTGGTGGACATTTGGGTTGTCTCCAGTTTGGGGCCTTTGCTAATAACATTTCTGTGAATCTTTTGGTGCTTGTCTTTCACTGCACGTATGCGTGAAACTCTTGGATGATATCTAGGAGTGAATTACGGGTCGTAGAGCACACACGTAAGCATTCAGCTTTAACAGACACTGCCAAACCGTTTTCCGAGTGATTATCTAGTTTATTTCCTACAGCACTGTATGGGAGTTTCAGTTTCTCTGCATCAGTGCGAACATTTGGACTCTCATTCTTTAAGATTTTAGGCGTTCTCGTGGGTGGATAGTGGTATCTCTTAGTGGTTTTAAATTGCATTTCCCTGGAGACTGAGATTAAGTTTTTGTTTTATGTGCTTATTGTCCATATGAATATTCTCTGTTGCGAAGTGCCTGTTTCAAGTCTTCTGCAATTTTTTCCATTGGATCATCTGCCTGTTTGTGGTTTGTAGGATTTTGATATACATTTTGATATATTCTCCTTTGTGGATATATGTATTGCAGATGTCTTTCTCACTCAATGGCTGTCTCCTCATTCCTTTTTTTTTTTTTTTCTTTTTTTAATGAGGGATCATTTGACATAACATTGTATCAGTTTCAGGTATATGTATTGGTATTTGTTAATATCATTCTCTTAATATGTCTGGATGTGGGAATATTCTTAATTTTAATTTAGTACAATTCGTTGACCTTTTATGGTTATGTCGTGTGTCCTGTTTGATAAATTCTTTTCTACTCCAAGTTTATGAAGATATTCTTCTATAGTATCTTCTGGAAGCTTTATTGTTTAACTTTTAGCACTGGCAGATATATATATATATCTCACTTGGAATTGATTTTTGATGTACCCTGACTTTAGATGTTAAATGTAAAAAACTATACATATCAAAAATGGATAAAATACAGTTATTTTTTAACCTCCATTTTTTTTTTACTTAATACTTCACAGGCATGTTTTTCTTCCATTAAATATTCTCTTACAAGAGTCTTCATATGCCACTCCCTGGAGCGGGGGCTCTGGAATCAGGCAAGCCTGGTCAATATCCCTTATAAGGTGTACTTTTCAACAGGTTATTTAAACACCCCGAGTTTTAGTTTTCATGGGAAGTGCCCAGGTCTTGAACCGAGTTGATTACATAGCTGGATCTCAGTTTCAGATTAATAATTGATTGAGAAGCACCACGTGAACTGAAACAGTGGATCATTACCTCTAGAACGGTCCCCTGAAGATCTCAGATAGGCCACATTTTGTGAGCCCAGTTGGATTTGATGTGAAAATGAGTGGCTTCTGGCAGTTGAGAGGAAAATCAGGGTCCCTGGCAGGAAAGAGTGAGCAGTGATTGAATCACTTAATCACATTCCCTTATCGAATTATCAGATTATTCGTTATCTGCCAAGCCGGTGGTTTTGAGGTGATTTTAACCTTAGCTGGTTGCCTTGGGAGAGAGTTACTTAACTTCTCTGTGGTTCTCTTTATCATCTGCGAGATGGTAGAGTAACAGTTCGTACCAACCTCATAGTAGTGTTATGAGGGTTAAATGAATACCTGGCTAAGGGAGGGCGAGATAAGTGTTAAGTGATCAATAAGGGGCACTATTATTTTCACCCTATATGGGGTGTTGACCAGTGAGATTTGGACACGTGAGGCAGCTCACTCCAGAAGTGGAGTGGGGAGACCCAAAGACCGGAGGAGGAAGGACTCCGGTCCTGTTCCATGGGGGCAGCTGGGGATAATATCGAAACTCATGAGAAGTGACTAAAGAAAAATCTCGACATCTGTTTGTCCAGTGAGGTGCTGGTAAATGTTTTCAACAACCACTCTATGGAGGGGTGTGTGTGTGTCTGTGTGTGTGAGAGTGTGTGTGTGTGTGTGTGTTGATTTATAGCATTTGCTGATTTCTGTGGTGTAAAGACTTGCACTGTGGCCAGCTTCAAACTACCAACATCACATCACTGAACACAGTTGTACAGTATTTCCATTTTAAGAATTTCTATCATATAAATAGATTCAAGGGATGAAAACATCCTTATGTAGAGAGAGATACTAGTAGAATGTAATAAAATACATAGGAAGTGACGAGTTTTGAGTCTTTCAATATAATTTATTTAGTTGTAAGTTTATAAAGCTTAATTTTTAATAATGGCCGTGTTTAACAATTTGCTTGCAATTTAATAGTTGGCTCTCATGAGCTTGTACGAGCTTTCTCCAGCCGCCACAGAATTAGTCTAAAAGAGGTCCTCTTTCAGAGCCTGCAATCCTAGACAAATAGCGGTCACATTTAGTTCAGTTCCTGGCAATCCGAAAAGTGCTAAAGACAGATTCAATGTATTTCTTGAGAACCAGGGCTCATTCCCCTAGTAACTGCATCCCCTCCCCCAGGGCACAGCCCAAAAGGTGACCTTTTCCTTCTTTGGCTCCAAGCAGTTTATCATGCGCATCCAAAGGCACCTCCCCCTCTCCAGGTCAGACTATCCTGGGAATGCCCGGGACGTGCGCTCACAGCTTCGTGGTCAGCCACTTGCTGGGCCCGCGTCAGGTGCTCGCAAGGACGTCCAGATGGCCGGAAGGAGAGCAGCAGCCTTGGGAAGGAGCGACCTGGCCCTCAGCGCTCACTCACCCCCATGACCCCTGCCTTCTGGGGTTAGGAATACCCTGGGCAAGCAGACCCCGCCAGCCCACTGCCCTCACACGTGTGTGAGCCGGAGCCAGACGGGCATTGCTCAGTTTGAGCTGCTCTGCATGGCCGCTGCACCCCTGCAGACGACAGAGACGGTGTGATGCTGGAGACAACATGTGCCAGCTGTAGTGTTAACCCACGTCGGCGTCGTAACAGCCCCATCGAACAGGTGCTATTCTTAGCCCACGTCTGTGGATGGTGTGCTAACCTGCCCGGCATTGTCCCTTTCTCCCCCGACTGTCTTCCTTCACAAGGTCTCCAAGTTCATGCACAGTTTTCTTGCATCTCTTAGCGTGTTGCTTACTGCCGAATGTCCTCGCCATGGGGGATGGAGAAGGGGACGGTCGGAGGGCTCGTTGGTGACATCCTGGGGCCGGGGGGCGGGGGGCACCAACGTCTAAGGGTCCCTGAGGAAGAAGACTCTCAGAAGGGCTGCCACAGAAAGTTCAAGATGTCCAGGGGGGAGTCTGCAGCGGGGAAGTGACAAAGTGGACAAGTAAATGAGTAGCAAATGATGTCCCCTGGCTTGAGGGGTCCCGAGGCCATCCGTGACCGTGGCAGGGGCTGTTTCTTCATTGCTCTGCTGGGTGGTGAGGAGGCTGAAGCAGGGAACGCTCGAAGCCAATAGCGGTCGGCTGAGAAGGCTGGGAGTCCACCAGTGTGGACTTCGTTCTCAAGAAGAAGACAGGAGAGAAGTGCCAGATGGGAGGAAGGCTTCGGGGGATTTGGGTCATAGGTTGGGTTTAGTTTGGTTTTGGGTAAGCTGTGACTATCCTGAGCAAAGGGGTTAGCAGAGGGAACCTTCCATCCTACTCCAGGTCCCAGGTGGCTGAGAGGGGCCCAGCCTGGTTAGAAGAGGAGGCAGTACTGGGGGCCTTGACTGATTTGGAGCCCTGCCCCAGCAGACACTAGGGGCCAGTGGGCAGCCCGGCCTGGCTTTCTTCTTCCGGATCCCTGGCACCGAAGGACTTGGGGAAGCTGGGCCTAGCAGGGGATGAGGCCCAAAGGGAGTGTCTAGGCCAAGAGCAATCCATTCAGAGACCTTCCCTGAGACCTGGCTCCATCCCAGGAGGAAGGCAGCGGCAGCCGATCCCTGATCTAGCTCTTGTACAGAGTGCTTTTTTTGTTTTGTTTTTAGTTTTTCGTTGTTGTTGTAAAGAAGAAATAAGGACTTGATGAGAGCGGGTATTGTGGAAAGGGAGGACCCCGGGGTTGAGGGAGGGATGTCCCTTCTCCACGCTCACTTTCTCCATCCACAGATATACTTTGGCAAACAGAAGGAGGAAGGAAGGAAGGAAGGAAGGAAGGAAGGAAGGAAGGAAGGAAGGAAGGAAGGAAGGAAGGAAGGGGAAGGGGAGAAAGGAGCTGGCAGGGATGAGGCCGAAGATGCCAGTGAGGGGGAAGGTGGGACCACACGCTGAGGGGTCCAAGCTGTAGACAGAGAACATCCGCCCCCTCTCCTGGAGAGGAGGGAGCTGCCTGGGGGTCTCTATTTCCTCTGATAAGTGAGAGGCGAAGAGTGAAGGGGATGAACAGTTGGGGGCGCTGAGTAGAGTGGTGGAGTTTATAGCTCCCAGTTTGGGAGAACAGGACAAGGAGGCTGCCAACAGATGCAGCCGAAGTAGGAAGTAATACATGGGATGGGACGGTCCCCTCAGATGTCATCGCCCCAGCAATGGTTATGACTCTAGCCGTTAAGCGCATTCATCATCTCCTGTCTTACTGCTTTTGCCACCAGGAGGTGACCCTCTCTCCAGATTCGAAGGACAGCCGACCATGGCCCCCCACTAAGGACTGCATGAAGGTACATCCAGATTTCTGCTCAAACCGTCTGGTTACAAGGAGCGATTGGCTGGCTGTCTGCGACCTGGGAAAGGACCTCCGCCGGACACGGAATGGGCCGTCGCCTTCATCTTGGACTTCCCAGCCTCTAGCACTGTGAGAAACAGACGTTCGTCATGCAAGCCACCCTGTCTGTGGGAATTTGTCACAGCAGCCGGAGCTGACTAAAACAGCATGCACGGTAACTCCCTGTGCAGAAGGCGGAAGTTAGTTGCTTTGCCCAGAACAGAGCAGGACTTCCAGCTCCAGGTCAGTGATTTTTTCCACTGTGTCACGGGATGCACCACGGGAGCTGTGGCCTCCTGAGGTCTCCCCTTACTTGGCCAAACAGAAAACACGGCCTTGGAATCGGCCTCCCCAGACTCGGCCGAGATGTAGGAATTCACTGCAAGCACAGACCCTTTTCCTTTGAACCTGCTTTACCTCTTCGGTGGTTTCGACCTGGGTTTCGCGAGGAGGCAACGAGGTTTCCTCTCTGATTTGGGGGCAGTAGTGACACAGGAGCCACCTAGAAAGAGTTGTGTGAGCCATTAGCCGGGCTTGCCGAGGGCATGGCAGGGTGAGAGTTACCCCTGCCTGTTAAATAGTCGCCCCGGCTGGTGAGAGGTGGGTAGGGAACAGGCGAAAGGACAAGCATTGCAGAAAAGTTTGGACAGGGAGGAGTTGAAAGATTCTGCAGAAGCTCTGGGTTTTCAGGCTCCTTGCTGAGTAGTGACTGCCAGTTGAGGATGTTTATGTCCATTCGGGGGAGTCAAGGCAGGGGGGTCCAGAAGGGAGAAGAACAAACGGCCGCTCTTGGGGTCTGTGCACCCCCTACCCGCTGTTGAATTGAAGGCACAGTGAGCAGGGCAGTTACCAAGATTTCTGGGCAAGGCTGCCTCTTGGCACCCAGACCTGGAGAGATGGGGAGGCCAAGGGCCTATCGAAATAGCCTGGCAAGAAGAATGCTGAGTTTGTCTTCCTGCCAGAGGCAGGCACAGGATGTACCAAGTGCAGCCTGGTCCTTTGCTCTGGGTACAAATGGATTCAGATTCTGTCGGGCCCGAAGTTTCCATGGGTGGGTTGGCTGGGAAGGGGGGCACCTTTTAAAGCAAAGAATGCAAAAGTTAGAATGCCAACTCCTTCTTGGAAGGGGCCAATGCAAGTGAGGGCCCTTGAGCTTGAGCTTCAGAAAGAGATGTGTGTGGAGAAGAAAATAAAATAGGCTGAGGGGATAGGGCGTAAAGAAAAGAGGAGGCTGCTCTAGATTGGACTTGGCAGAGAAGGTAGACCTCTGAGCTGCAAACCAAATGACAAGGAGCTGGCCAAGGGGACAGCAGTGTGAAGAGAATTGCGAGCAGAAGGATAAGCAAGTGCAAAGGCCCCCGAGGCTGGAACAGGCTTGCAAGGCCAGAACCTGGAGGAGATCAGTGTGCCTGGCATGCGGTGAGCCCGGGCAGAGGGATAGGTGCTGGTCTCCGAGGAGCGGTTGGGTCACACGGGCCTTGGGGGAATGACAGAGACATCATGATTCCAGGATCTGTGGGAAACCATCGAGGGCTTTTACATGAGAATAATTATGAAAACAGCATTACACTAATGTGTGGAGAATGGCTTGCACAAAATTCCAAAAAGAGGGTAGCAGGCAGAGGTGGGGGCGTGTTGGCAGGACCTGATCCTTCTGGGTGTGACAGTCAGGAGGACAGTCACCAGGACAGAAGGTGGGTCCTCCCAGTTCCTGCAGAGGCCCCTTTGCTAAGCCACCCCCACAGAGCACTTTGGGTGCATTTGTACCTGGGTTTCATGGGTCTGGACAGCTTCAGAAGTCCTGGCTAAACCTCAGGTGCCCTTAGCAACCCAGGGGCCCAGGGGGGAGCACCCATTTCCAGAAGGTCTGATGGCCACGTTCGGGGTGGAGAGGAAGGTGAGCCTCTGAGCGCCCCGCTGTGGTCTGGCTGGGCAGCGGAGCCATGCTCGCTCCTCTGGCTACACGGTCTTGGGCCTCTGGCAGAACCTCTAAGGTGCCCCGACCCCACCCCCCCGCCCCCGCCCCAGAGAGAAGCATGTGGCACAGAAGAGATGAGGAAGGAGGGACTGCATTTCTGAGGGCGCCCAATGAATTGGTCTGCTCTGTGGAGAGCAGGGAAGGAAATATGGAGTAGTTAGGAGGGTCTTCGAGCCAGGGACAGCTGTGGGGGGTGCTGCAGAGAACAAACAGTGGGCGTGGATAGAATGTGGAATGTGTCCCCAGGAAGAGCTGGCCTCGCCCAAGGCCTCTCCACCACAGCTGAATCCACAGGGACTGCGGGCCTCCCTGCATGAGGCCAGAACAACATCTCTGCAGCCGCCAGACCAGACACCAGTGGACGTGGTAGCCCCAGTTCACTCCCCTGGTTGGGCCGTGGGAATGGGCAGGCCCAGAGCGGAGGAGCTGGGTCTCCCGGCGGTGCCTGCTAGTGCCGAGGACTTGGGTTTCAGCGCCGAGTTTGGGACATCTAACAACGAGCTTTGGGCCAGGTCAGAGCGATCCTCGGGAGCCACGAGAAAAGTGTTGCGATTGGGAGAAAGAGGGAGAAGCAGCACCGTGTAGAAGGGGCGGGAGAAAAGCACTGTGGTCAACCGAACCAGCGGCTCCGCTGGTTCCAGGGACCAGGCAGGCCTGCTCGAGAAGGAGCAACGGTTGGGGAGGAGCTGGGGGTTCCCAGAAAACACCAGCCAACCACCCATCCAACAGAGGGACAAGGGAAGAAGACTGGAAAGGGTGCAGGTGGCCTGGGTGCCTTCATCCCAGTGACACAGCAGTCCTGCGTCACTGGAGGCCCTGCCCCCAGTCAACTGACCGTGAAGGCAAACAAAGCTATCTTAGGAGAGCTGTAAACATGACAGTTGTGTTAAGCCATCAGTGGGAGGAAACCGAATGATTGAAAAGGTTGGGATCAGCCAGATTCAGGAAGATAACATTGTGAGGAGGAGGTCAAGGAAACCTCATTCCATCTCTTGGTTCGTGGTCAGGAGAAAGCCCTTCTTAAGATGGGCTGGGGCAGTCGGTCAGCAGAGAGCCAGAAGGTGGCAGTGTCTACCCAGGGAGGGTGTCAGGCAGGGCCTCTGGCTAAGCAGAGTCCCTAACCCGATCACAGCTAGAGTCACCCAGGTATGCACCCCCATATCGCCCTTTGCCACGATCCAAGACTGCCAGTTTTTCCTCCCTCGCCCTGGTCCCCGAGTCGGTCTGCCCATGACAGAGTGCCCAGTCGATGAACTGTGTGCCAGTTGGGGTGGCCCTAGAATAGCCAAACAAACTTGAAAAAGAACAACAAATTTGGAGGCCTCACACTTCTTGATTTCAAAACTGACCGCGAAGCTTCAGTAATCAAAACAGTGTGTTACTAGTGTAAAGACAGACATATAAGTCAGTGGACTAGAATAGAGAACCCAAAAATAAACCCTTCCATATCTGGTTAAATGATCTTTAGCAACGGTGCCAAGACCACTTAATGAGAAAAGGACAGTCTTTTCAACAAACGGTGGTGGGCAAACTGGCTATCCACATGCAAAAAAATAAAACTGGGTGCTTCCTTCACACCATATGCAAAAATTAACTCAAAATGTATTAAAAACCTAAGCATACAAAGTAAAACTTTAAAGTTCTTAAAACAAAATGTAGGGGAAAAGCTCCATGAAATTGGATTTGGTCATGATTTCTTGGATATGACAGGCAACGAAAGGAAAAATAGGTAAATTGGACTACATCAGACTTAAAAAAAACTTCTGTGCATTAAAGAGAACAATCAATAGAGTGAGAAGGCAACTCACAGAGTGGAAGAAAATACTTAGAAATCATAGGTCTGATGTGGGGTTAATAACCAAAGAATGTAAGTAACTCCTACAACTCAACAACAGAAAATCAATCAATCGATCAATAAAAAATGGGCAAAGGACTTGAATAGACAGTTCTCCAGAGATGATTTATAAATGGCCAATAAGTGCATAAAAAAGTTGATCAACACAACTGATCACCAGGGAAATGCAAATCAAAACCACAGTGAGATACCGCTTCACACACTTGGGACGGCTACTCTTCAAAAAAGAAAGAAAAAAAAACCCCAGAAAATAACAAATGTTGGCGAGGATGTAGAGAAATCGGAACTCTTGGTGAGAGTGTGAAACGGCATGGCCACCGTGGGCGACAGTGTGGCTGCACCACAGAGGAATGTTATGCTGCGTGAAATAAGCCGGACTCCAAAGGACAAATACCTTAGGACTCTACTTAACTTGAGGTCCCTAGAGGAGTCACATTCCCAGAGAGAGAGGTAGGATTGTGGCTGGCAGGGCCTGGGGGAAGGGAGGGCTGTTGTTTTGACCGGGACGGAGTTTTCCACTTGGGAGGAGGGATAGAGTTCTGGGCGGTGGTGATAGGGGCACAGCAGAGAGAATGCCCTTGAGGCCGCTGAAGTGCACACCTGGAAATGATTGAGGTGGCAAATTGCATTATGTGTATTTTACCGCGATATTTCTTTAAAGTCCTTTGGTGTCTCTGCCACTGGGAATTTCTCACTGGAATTTCTCCCAGGCTGTGGCTCCTGCCCTTTCATTTCTCCAAACTTCTCCTCTGTCATCTCACTTTTTGGGGATCCCTTTCCTCCAAGTTTCTGTTAACAACCCTATAAAGCTGTTTAGTTCCTCTTGTGTGTTTAGCTATCTCCCTTCGGCCATGTCTGCGACAGCCCCCCTTCCAAAGTGGCTGATCGAGATGTTTTCCTAAACAAAACTGCCCTCACCCTCTAACTGCACTGAAAACGTGCCATCTGGCATGTGTGTTGATCTTCTGAGAGACCGTATAGCCCAGGGCTCCGATCTCTACTCTACCAGCTGCCAGGCTGAGGGTAGGTCTGGGGGCAAAGGCTGCTTTGGGCGACCCCTTGGCAGCCTGCCAACAGCCCCTTCTGCCATTGGTCCACCTGTGTGAGCATCACAGCTCAAGCCTCGGATGTGCAAGGCCTGAGGAAGAAACGGAGAATGATGATGTTCAAGAGTGTGTGTGTGTGTCTGTGCGTGTCTGTGTGTGTCTGTGTGTGTCCCTGGAGAGGTCTTGGGGGCGGGCCAGATTAAAGGAACGACCAGGAGGAGACCTTTTGCTGTGGCTGGGAACAGTCAGTGCCTTCCAGACATAGATCATAGATCTCCAAAGTGGAGGCCAGAGAGGACACAGTGATAAGTCTTCAGAGCAAAAATGGCCGCTTGATAAGTCCTTACCGTGAGCCAGGCACTAAATGCTGATGGTAGCTACAGTTACTCTTGCGATATGCTGAGCAGTGTTCTAAGTTAGCACTAATAAACATGTAATGCAAGCCACGTATGCAATTTAAAATAGTCTAGTAGCTGTGTTTTCTTTGATTTTATTATTATTATTATTATTATTATTTTTAAAGGCACACAAAAGTTTATCAACATGTATATTTAATGTATACATGGGAGATACCCAGGGGAAAATGAGTAACCCCTCTGCATTCTAAAAAGTTGTTTTAAAAGGTGAAATTAATTATAAAACTATTCTGTTTAACCAAGAAATGCAAAATATTATCGTTTCAACATGTAATCAGTATAAGAAATCATTAGTGAGCTGTTTTGCATTCTCTTTTCATATTAAGCCTTCGAAGTCCGATGTGAATTTACACTTCCAGCCCATCTCAGTGTGGACGAGCCACGTTTCAGATGCTCAGTAGTGCACGTGGCCAGGGGCTGCTCTACTGGACAGAGTGGTTTAGATATAGTAATTGTAAATGCAAACACTTTGGCTGTATTAGTCCCTTTCGTCCCCAAAACCTTGTTTTTTGTTATGCTCATTTTACAGATGGGAGAAGCAAACCGCAGAAAGAAAACAACTGAGCTGAGGTCTGACCCGTCGTCAGGCTCAGGTGAGCGTGGGTTGGGAGTCGGGTGTGTAGGCCCCGCGCCATGCCGTCGGCCTTGCGTGGCGGGCCTCCCTGAGGGCTCGAAGAGAAAGGCTTCCTGCTACTATTACCCGCCTTTCGTAGAGGAGGAACCGAGGGTGAAAGAAGCTAAAGGGTTTGGTCCTTTAGGTGGTCCCACTGGGATGTGAACCTATGTGGAGTGAAAAGTGGGGAGACGTCACCTCATCCCTCACTGAGAGCCGGGGAAGGAAGGGCTGGGCGTGGCCACCTGCGACCTGCACTTAAGGTTAACTCCACTTTGAAAAGCTCAAAGGGAAAATGACCCCAGGGCTTGAACTGGGAGGGCGAAAGGTGCTTGCACCATCACTTAGGTGGCCGCCTAATAATCTATCAAACAATGCCCCATAATTGACTTCGGCAGTCCTTGATTGGGGGCAATTCGTCACTAATATAAATAGCCCTGCAATGACCATTCTTGGAAATATTTTTTTCCAATAATCCAAAAATTTTATATTCTCCACTACTTTATCTGGCGTTCCCAGCGTGTGGGGAGAGGCCAGCCCGCTCCTCAAGCCTGACATGTCGCCACAGCGTACAAGAGTCCCTGAACCTGGCCCCCTTAAAGCCCCTGGTGCTTTACGTTCGTAATTTCACTTTCTTGTCAGATAGGCCAGGTCTGTGTGCATCCAACACTTGGTCCCACCTGTCTCCCTACTCTTTTGTGAGTGAGAGGACATATTTCTGGAGCCTTTCCTGTTGGGACTTTATGCAAAAAGGTGCTTTTTCAGATTCTCCACGCGGCCCCTGCTCCCGGTTAGGGCATGTGCAGAGCCGCGTGGAGCCTTCGCCCTCCGGCCTCATGGACATGTTTGCGCAGCGTCCTGGCTCCCTTCCCGTTGACGTCTGGTCTGCCTTTTCCCTCCCGGTTCAGGCTTATCTCTTACTCGGTGGGCAGTGTTTGAGCTGGCAGGAGTCCGACTGAAACGGTTCTATAAACTGCCTTTTTTTGTTTTTCGCTAGAACAGAAGTTTTGAATGAGGGCCCACGGGTGTTGGAGGGGGAGGACACAAACCCCCTGAGTTAGTGTGCAAAATCTACGTGTGCATCTTTCTAGGGAGAGTCCGCTTATTTTCATTCAAGGGTCCCAACCACACCTAGGGTATTGTGGTGGGCCCGAGAGGCCGCCAGACTGGACCTTGCATGACTTTTCTGGCCAAGAATCACCACTTCCAGACTCTTCCCTTTCTCTTCCCCACCAGCGGCCATTCGGGACCATTTATCACAAAGAGAACTTTCCGGGCCCCGACGTGTGTGTAGGTGGAGCCTGGTGGCCGCGTGTAGTGTGGATGCCTTCCCTTCGCTCTGCTAGATGCTCTGTTTGCTCCCTGCCCCACAAGCAGAGGCTCAAAGTCGAACTGTGAAAGAAAAGGGCGCAAATTACTTCCTGAACCCCTGCCTTTCGCATGATCAGCAAAAATTTTCAGTGTGAAAACTTGAAATGCCCAGAGCTGCTTGTGTAACTTGTCTTCTTTCTCTTTTTTTAACTACAGAGTATATTAGTTTGCTCAGGCCGCCATAACAGAGCGGCATAGCTTGGGTGGCTTAAAAGGCAGAAACATATTTACGTACAGTTTTGGAGGCTTCAAGTCAAAAATCAAAAGTGTCAGCAGGGCCAGTTCCGTCTGAGGCCTCTGTCCTCGGCTGGCTGGCAGATGGCCACCTTCTCCCTGTGTCCTTGCATGGTCGTCCTTCTGTGCCCCTCCCCCAGTTATCATCCTTCTGTGTCCTCATCTCCTCTTCTTATAAGGATACCAGTCCTGTTGGATTAGGACCCAGCCTAATTACCTCATTTTAACTCAATTATTTTTTAAAAGACCCCGTCTCCAAACATGGTCACTTTCTGAGATGCTAGGGGTTAGGACTTCAACATAGGAATTTTGAGGGACACAATTCGGCCCATAACATATGTTATATTTTTTGTGTGTGCGATAACAAAAGCAACAGATGTTCCCCCATAGAAAAGTTGGAAACTTGAGAAATGAAGAAACCGAATGTGGGAATCTCTGCAAAAATTGCATGGAGTCTAGAATTGTTTTTGTTGAAGGGCATGCAAAATGTTAACAGCTAGAACTCATATTTCGAAGGAAATTTTAAAAAGAAGGCACCCAAAGGCAAATGGGATCTGTCAAAACAGCTTCCACAAAGCACTGCGGTGTCAACTAAGCTGAGTTTAGGTCATAGGTCCGGAGTCGTTTGTCCTTAGTCCATTTTCCTCCTTAGCTGGGTTTTCTACATTTTCTTTAACAAGCTTATATTACTTCTCATAATGAGGGAAATAAACAACCATTACAGAATACTGCCAGGGAGGACAACTGAAAGGAACTTCTAGTTCTGTCCAGAGCAAGAAGATTGAAAAGAAAGAGCAGGCCTGCTGCTAGGAGCTGAGGGAGGAATGCTGGGGAGGCCACAGCAGGAAGCATCAGCGGCGCTGGGGCCTTTGCCTGGCAGACCAGGCAGAGAAGCGCCGAAGGAGCATCCCCAGGGAGGAGCTAGCTCTTAGCTAGTCCTAACGGGTAGAAGAGTTTGTAAATGAGCTCCCTGCTACTTTAAATACGGTCCCTTGGCCTGGACTAATTGTATCCCGGCTCCTAAGAAAGAGGACGCTGAGTCACTCGCTGCCAGTGATCTTTTGCAAAACTACAACGGAAAATGAGCTCGAAGGTGGGCGAGGGTCAAAAAGCCAATCCTATTTTTGAAAGGAAAGAAAGCTGAGACTTCCAACACTGGGCCAGAGGGCTGAGTGGGGTAAAGAAGTGGTTTGGGAAGCCCTAGAAAGAGAAGTGATGATTCTTGGGAGCCAGAAGAGAGGTGCATTAGCCCCCCACTTTGACCAGCCTCATGATCCTTGCGATGCTGGGTTCAGCAGGTCAGCTAATGGACAGCTTGTTGCAGTCTTGTCTTCGAGATGCGGAAATACAGAATCAATACAGTACAATTAGGTCAGATAGTAGCAGATTGAATTATCCTAGCCCCCAGATCAGCGGATCCACGTCAAGGTGAAGGCTCTTCCCAGTCCACATTCTTGATTACTTCCTATGGACTAGGAATACAGCGGAAAAGAAGATACACTCCTGTCCTTGCAGAGTATATAAGCTAGCACAATCTATTTATTAAGGAAATTTTGGTTTTGCTTTAAGGAAATACAACGATTTCTCTGACCTCGTTGCGAGAGATGTATCTCATGTAACCCGGTGTCTGTTAGTAGCTTAAGTAGCAGTGTTGCCCACGGCGGGACGTGTTGCAAGCTCGCACGCAGGTGGGGTCTAGCAGTGCCCTGGAGCAGCATGACTGGGCGGCTGGGCCATGAGGGTGAGGCACAGGTTGTCCCTCCAGGCCCGGTCCCTGTCCCAGTTACTGACTCTCTTCCTTGTAGCTTGATGCCTCAAGGAAAGTTGGCCCCACACTCCAGGGGGAACAAGTTTCCTGCCTCCTGAGAAAAAGCCTCAGTCTGTCAGTTAAAATTTTTTTTATCAACAAGTGATAGAACCCCGCCCCATTCCTGCCCACACTCTCTCAAGCCATGGTGTAAGGTGAAGGTATTCAGTGAATTCAGTTCAGAAGTCCGCAGGTAGGTGGTTCCTGGCCATTCTTTGGTGGCTCAAATGATATTAGGGTCAACATCTCTGTGATTCTATTTTTCATTATGGTGTCCGGAAGCTGCCACTCTAGCCATCCTGTCCATATTAGGGCAGGAAGAAAGGGGCCAAGCCAAGGACACGTTTTTTTTAAGAGAGCTTTCCCAGAAATTCCCTAGCTCTCTTCCACGTTTATCTCATTGGGCAAGACTGTGTCACATGGACACTCAGCTGCAAGGCAGACTGGGAAAGTGAGTTTGTAGCTCTTCTTATGTATCGGGAAACAGGAGAGGGAGAAGGAAGTTGAGAACTGGAACGAGGTTAGCTACAAACAGGAAACGACACCCCTGATGTCCGCACACCTCCGTGTCTGGGACGGCTGCTGCCGTCTCAGTTCCAGGCCCGGGCAGAGAGATGGAAAGAACCTGCGCCCAAGATGAACAACCCAAATGAAAAGTGAACGAGGTCGGTAGAGACAACGTCGACAGAAAAGGAAGAAACCAGGAGCCCTTCAGCATGTGAAAAAGTGCTCAACTTCACGTAAGAAGAGCAATTAAAATGGGAATAACACTCACACCACTTTTCACCTATCAGGTTGGCAAAAATCCAAATGTTTGACAACGCATTCTATTGATGAGACTGGGGGGCAGCAGGCACTCTCATGAACGAAGGGGGAAATGGCCTAATTCCTAAAGGAACACATGAACTGGGGTCTTTGTGTCCTCATCGAGGGGCCATCATATTAACTGACCTGCAGCCCATCCTCCCATGAGACTTCCTATTACATGACAATAAATGTCCTCGCTGATGAAGCCAATTTGGGTCGGGTTTCTGTTACCTAGAACCAAAAATATCTCGAATAACATTCCTGCTTCTCACCCTCAGCTCAGGAGCAAAATCCAGAAGCCAGATCATGGAGTCTAACTGGGTCATTTAGCGACTCGCCAAATCCAGACAGCTACAGGTCCAGAAGCTGAGATCATTGCCCCTGTGGAATTTCTGCCAGAGAACTAGCCATGAGCCTATCCCCAAAACAGTGGGTGGGCAGCTGGCTCAGGGAATATTCAGTCTCGGTGGTTCTGAGTGGGGGCTACAACCTGAGTACTTCAAAGTTCCAGTGTAACCCAAATGTGGAGGTGGCCCTCAGGGCTTGAAAACTGGGGAGGCTGAGGTGGCTGGCTGCCTTGGGCTTTCTTGACCAGATGTCTGTATGTTTCCAGCTATCTGGTTCATCCGATTGTCTCTAGCTGAATTTCATATGCACTGAGCACCTTTCTGGTTCCTGCATACCCCCAAACTGTGTGGCAACTACACACCCTACTGTCAATGACGCAATTGGCCTTCTGTTTGTCTTTTGAAAGAATCGCTAGTGAAGAATATACAGGCCCCGTGGAATCCCTCAACCCCCACACCCAACATTCCTCACTAATGACCTTCCAGGTCTGGGATGTGGTTCCAGACAGCCGAC
Source organism: Rousettus aegyptiacus (assembly GCF_014176215.1). Classification (NCBI taxonomy): domain Eukaryota; kingdom Metazoa; phylum Chordata; class Mammalia; order Chiroptera; family Pteropodidae; genus Rousettus; species Rousettus aegyptiacus. Next base: position 51,689,397 of record NW_023416289.1, on the reverse strand, counting down.
TCCTGCCCTGAAGCCACACTGCTTCAGGTACCGCATTCCATAATCCACGCCCCCTGTGCCGAACCCCATGACCTGGGCGAGCCCCCAGGCTAGTCACAGCCAGAACAGACACTGGCACTGGTGGCGTGCCACAGCCCCGTCCGTGCGCAGGCCCGCACCAATCCTGCCCACGTGTTCTCTGCAGTGAGAGCGAGAATTCCCGGCTCTGGGGCTGGGATCCGTCGTGGCTGTGCGGCTCCAAAGGACTTGTTTTGGTCCCTTCTAGCGAGGCAGGGCCAGGACAAAGAACCTCACTGAGGTCCTACTGACAAGGGGTCCTCCGATACCCCCAGGTACAGCCTTGGGTCTGCTAGGAGCAGTACGAGGGGTACACATGGGCCAGGCACCCCTGGTAGTGGCTCGTGGTCGATCGTGTGGCCGCCCGACAGAGGGAACAGTGAGAGGAGGTGCCAGGTGGGCCACCGTGCCTTGGGTTGTATGCCCAACGCTGTGCCGGCCTCCTCCTTGTCACCTACCCAGCCCCCCGAAGGCCTCTGTCCGTGGGCCTGGCATTCGTCCCGACTCCTCTCACACCTGATTTCCAGCAGGTGTCCCGTCATCAGCCTTATACCTGCTCTGGTTATTGCTCTTAACACGTGTATATTTAGTTTAGACTCTGCTGTTAGTGAGTGATTGTTTGCAGGTTGTGTCATGTGTGTATGGCGTGTCCTTGGTGGATATCGGCCCCTGAGATCAGCATCTGTCCTCTACTTGTTTTTGAGTCACCTTCCTTTTGCTCCACAAACACCACCAACAATAGTAACAACTAGAATCTAACACGGGGCATCATGCAACATAGACAAAAATGCCTGTAAATGAGCTAACATCACCGACACTCAGAGGTTGGCTCCCACCGTAAGGGAACACTATATAGACGGAAAGCTGAGTTTCCAAAGCTGTGGAATGTGTAGACAAGAGCATGTTATCTATAGTTCATTTAACAGACTGAGTATCTATTTGCCCTGATAGAGCTGTTGGAATTACAGAAGATGTGGGAGACATGTTGCATTACCTCATGGAACATATTGACCCGGGAAGATCGTTCATCGAGCTGGCAAAGAACTAAAACAACAATCCTCAGACATCTCACCCTTTTGCCTTCGCATATAACTGTTAAAAGAAATGAGATTCAGAAAATTTTGTTTTGGCTCTGGGAAATCTAAAACAGCTCTTCCCAAAAGTCTTCACTATGAGATTCCTTGAGACTGCAATTTGTCTAATTTAAATGAATTTTTCAGAAATATATTTTCTTTTAGAAAACAAAAAATGAAAGTAAAGGTGTTAAGTTCTTGGTATCCACGAAGACCAAGGTGTAGGGTCGCTCTTGGCCACAAGAGGGCGTGGTGTCCTTAGTTTTGAGCCATGCTACAGCGCTAACCGTGGCGATTATGGCTGCGGCCCCCCTCAGCCTAGCTGAGACTTGGACGCTCTCTCTGTCCAGGTCCAGGGCTTGGAGGGGACACCAGACCTCTTCTCCTACTCAGGCGGCTCCCACAGCGGGTGTCTGTCTGGGGTGCAGCAGGCTCTGAGTGGTCAGGCTGGGGAGGAGGTCATGTTTAAATTACAGACCTTGCAGGAGTGCTGTGCTGGCAGCTTCACCCCGGAGCCAGGAGGGCGGTGGTGTCTGGGGCATGACCTCGGGTGGCCGTGGTGCTGGTTAGGGTGCTGGGCAGAGCCAGGCTGGTGAGGCCAAGAGATCTTGGGTGTGGCAACCACAACAGAGATGGGGGCCACACGGAGCCTCTGGGAACCACTCTGCAGCCCGGCCAGCTCCTCCCAGCCCTGCTAGCGCTGCATTGTGGGAGGTGGCCCAGACAAAGGCCACACTCAGTGAGGGCCTCCGCCATCTCCCTTCCTCGGCGTTACCGTCTCTCAGCAGCTCTTCCCCAGCTCAGCTCGATGACCTGCTCTTCCCCCAAACGACTCGTACTTTCCTCCCTTCACTCACTTAGTCATGTGTGACATAAACACTAACCGAGTGCCCGCTGTAGCCGGCCCTGTGGAGATACAGGACATTGTGCCCTCGTGGACACTGCAGCCTTATGCCTCCATGTCGTTATTCATGCTTTTCTCCCTGCCGTTCTCTGCCCAGCCAGATTTCACTGTCCCTCAGTGATCTCTAACCTCTCCAACTCCAGGAAGTCCCTTCTGATTACTCCCAAGTGAGGAAAGGGATCTCGTCTGTCTCATTCACTGCTATCTCCTGAGTGCCTAGTACTGTGCCTGGCACAGGTAGAGGCTGAATAAATATTTATCGGCTTGAATGCATGAGGTGTTCACGTCTGTCTCTCACTTCACAGCCCGATTGCTTAAAACTTTCATTTGGCAAATCATTAAGTCCTGCCTGTGACTTCTCTCCTACCGAACTGGTGTGCTTATGACCCCGTGACAGATGCCTAGTGTTTGGGTTAGGCAGGGCTCTTGAGCTGCAAGGAAAAGAAAGGAATGTGTTGGCTCATTGAACCACACCACCAGGGGATGGGCAGGAAAGGCAGAGCCGGCCCCAGGAGCGGCAGGAATCTGGGATTATAACACCAGGACACTCTGCCACTCATCATGTCTTCATCCCCTGCTTCTGCAAACAGACTTTCTCCACCCAGGAAGTGTCTGTCAGCTGCTCCAATTCACATCTTCAAGCTCAGCAATCCAAGAGGAATAGGGTTTTCCTCTCCAACCCCAATTTTTATATTTAATTTTAAAAAATGTTTAATAAAAACTAATAATTTTTTTATTATGGTAAACAATTCAATAGTAAGGCATATAGCTATTGCATTGTGTGTTCACCACCCATAGTTAGATTTTATTCTGTCAACACATATTTGACCCCTTTTACCCCATCTACTGCCCTCCTCTCCCCTCCCCCACCCCCGATAGCCTCTTGTCTGTTGTCCATGTCCACGAGTCTCTGTTTGTCCTGTTTGGTTCTTGCTTTTAGGTCTATATCCACAAATAAGTGATATCATGTGGTTTTTGACTTTTTCTGTCTGGCTTATTTCACTTAGGTCCATCCATGTTGTCGCAAATGGCAGTATTTCATCTTTTCTTATGGCTGAGTAATATTCCATGTATCTATGGATCACAGCTTCTTTATCCAATCATCTATTGTAGCCCCAATTTTTAAATCTCGGTGAAAGCTCTGATAAGTTTAATTTTTTTCGGCTCACACGCTCTTCCCTTGGACCAATCACTGTGGCCAGGGACAGTGATGTAGGATGATTGGCGGAGTTGGATTAGAGAAGAAGCAGTTGATCCCCAAAAGATGGATCAGAGAAGCAGACGTGGCCACTGGCAAGGGCTGGAACCACCCCCCTGATGTTTACCTGCGTATAGAGATGTGGCACGTTTGTCTTCTTATTTATTTCCTGTCCTTGGGGACCATACATGCTCGTGCTGCCTTTGCTGACAACAAGAACTTGATATATATTGGCTGATTTCTAAGAAAAGGAGGTTTTTTTGCTTTTTTTTTTTTTTTTTTTTTTTTTTTGGCTGAAATCCCTGGTGGATCTTCCTTACACTTTGCATGAGGCCACAACTGTCCATCTTGTCACTGCTGTTGTGGGTGGGGTCATTCGTCTTGAGTTAGGGTGTGGACCTAGAGAAAACCCTGGTAGCCATGCTGTGACTCGAGCGGTCACTTCTGGTTTTCCTTCTGAGAAAACCGTCTGAGCCCAGCGGTGTCAGTCATACCGGCTTTTCGTCTCAAATGGGGAATGGCTCTGAGCTGAGACTGGTTTTTCTGTTTGTGTTTCTTTGTTTGTTTTGGTAGAAAGCAAGGAAGGCTGCTTTGTGAAATGGCGTCTTCCTTGGAAGGTCTCGGGAAGTGTGGCCTTTTCAAAGGACGCGGCCTCCTTCTCGATAGAGCTCCAGGCTTTCGACAGCCCTGTTAGGTAATATGATTGTACTTACTTCTTTGATGAGGAAACTGAGGCTGAGCAATGGCCCTGTGCCCAAGGTCACAGAGCTCTGGGAAGTGGGGAAGAGGACGGTGAGATGTGTCTGGAGTGGGAGCCGCACGCTGGAGGGTTTGCACACCTCACGCCATTCCCCCGGCTCAGCGGCCAGGCTCTGGGGTCGGAATCAGATGACAGGCTTGGTAAACTATACATGCCTTATCCAAGGTCACACATGCAAGTGGGGATGGATTTGCTGAGTCCAAAGCCCATGCTGTTTTTACGCCCTTACGCTGTGTGACCTCGCACGGGCCACCTGACCCCCGTGTGCCTCCACTTCCTAATCTGTGAAATGGGGACGATAACAGCGTGTGCCTCGTGGGTTTGTCATGAGGGTTAAATGAAATGACACCTGCGTGTAGTAGCTGCTCCACAGGTGGATGCTGCCGTCCTTGTTGTTGTTGTTGTTATACCAGAGGCTCCCTCAGGGTCACGAGTCTGGGCCACTCCCTGTTGCAGGAGAACCAGATCCCTGTGGGAGCCCTTCTCTGCCCAGGTGCTCCTGAGGCCCAGCTGCAGGAGCCTGGGAAAGTTTGTGGCAGGAATAAAGGGAACAAAGGCCCCAGGTGCTCGGTCGGTAGGGGCTTTGTCAGGTGTCCTGCTCTATCGGGCTGCTCGGGTTGCTCATGGCTGGCCCGGCTGATGGAGCAGCCCCTCCCCCCTGCCCCCGCCAGCTGGCAATGGACTTCCTTTCTGGAGCCCAGCCCAGGGGTCTCTCTGACTGAAGCAGGAAGCTTTGGGGGACACCAGGCCCCCTTCCAGCTCTGCAGCCTCAGTGTACACCCTCTCACCCTCCTCTGGGGTGGTGGAGTGGCCCTGAGGCTAGAGGCTGGAGCCCAGGGGCCAGGATCAGAGACCTGGACTCAAACGCCAGCCAGGAACAAGCAGCAGGTGACCCTAGGCCAGCTGCCTTTCTCTCTGCATCTCAGTTTGGCGAGTGTGTAGGTTCAGACGGTTGGGCTGGTTCATAGACAAAGCTCGTGTGAGCCCTCGAATTTTCCTGGGGTGCCCAACACGGTCTGTAGGAGATAGAACTGCGAACCCAGTGGAGGGTGAGCTCAGTGCAACACACACTAGATCGTATCTCCGCTCTCCGCTCTCCACTCGCCTTAAACCCGCCTCCCCTCCCGCCCAGCCCTGCCGCAGCTCCAAGCCACCAGTTTTTTCAAGTCCCTTGAACAGGACTGTGTTCCTGCCTCGGGGCTTTCACATTTGTCCCCTTGTGCTGGAACATTTTGTGCTCCAGGAGTTGGCACGGCTGTCCTTGTCACTCGGGTCTTAGTTCTCAGGTGTTACCTCCCTGGAGAAGCCTTTTGTCGTTACCCCCTAGACTAGCTCCTGCCTTGTCCCTCTGCATCGACCCCATCCTTTTTCATTCCACTCATAGCACTCGCATCTCTCCAAAGGGATCTTATGTTTTATTTGTCACCCTTTTTTTATGTCCGCCTCTCCACTGGAATCTAAGCTCCGTGAGGAAAGGGCCTTCTCCGTCTTTCCTTCCACTGTCTCCCCAGCCCCAGAGCAGTGCCTGGCACTCACGGGCTCTCTGTAGACACCACCCTCCCCCCCGGCCCCTGCCGCCCCTCTAAGCCCCACCTATTAATGAGGGTCTAGGTGTCTGTTCCCGTCATGCCTCTCTGCTCCGGGCAGGTGGCCAGGGCTGTGACGAAGCCATATCGCCGCAGTGAAAACACTCGAGCCTTCCAAAACACTTTCACATGCAGTGCCTCATGCGCACCTCACGTCGACCTACCTGTAAGACAGGTAAGGCCAGATCAGAAGCTCCGTTTTATATATAGATGAGAAAAATTGAGGCGCCCAGAGGCTTAAGGACCTTGCCTGAAGTCATATGTGTCACAAGCGCAGAACCAGGATGAGAGCCGGAGTCCTAGGAAGCACTTCCCCGGACTCCAGGCCAGACGTGGGAACGCCTTAAAAGAGAAAATGCACATTTCAGACCCATTTTTCCATTAGGTCATGTTACCGACATACACATAATCAGAGGACCGCATGGAGGGCAGTGTGCTCCCTGAGGCTCCTTCCTGCTCTGCATTTTCCGGGGACTCTGCTGTGATTTCTCCGTTGCCTTGAGGTCTCATCCAGGGAATCGCTACAGTTCTGTTCCTCTCCCATGGCCGAGCAATCTCAGTTTCTTTGCTCTTATTCTGCCGTGGAATCACAGCAGACCCTCTGCCTAGTAACCAGCACGTGGTGCCTAGGCCTCTGCATACCCGTGCGTTGCACCCCGTCTCACCCATACCCGGCTGCAGATGAGGCTCAGAGAGGGGAAGGGACTCGCCCACCGGCCAAGTAGCAAAGGCAGGTCTGGAGCTCAGCCCTGGAGCCAGCTGGTCCTACCCAAGAGGGTAGGTACCCTTCTCAGCGCACTCCCCTGTGTGTGAGTTCGCTCCCCGCTGCACGGAAGGCGGCATGTTCCCTGTGCGAAATGTTAAAATCATGACACCCTCTTTAGAGGCCTTTACTAATCTCCTGAAGGGCACATTAGGTCTTGCCATGGCATTCTGCTGCGGAGAGGAAGGAGATGCTCCCGGCTGCTTCTCCAAAGGGCAGAGGAAATCTGTACCTAGCGGTGCCTTCTCAGTATGAGCCAGTGAGGGTGGGCAGACCCACGCAGGGGCCATCTGGAAGGATGTGCTTCCGAATGCCAATGGCGGCATCTCTGGCGGTAGCCTTCTGGGTGATATTCACTCTCTTCCTCATGCTTTTTAGTATTTTCTGATTTTTTTTTTTTTCACAATGGGCAAGCATTTCCTCTATAATCAGAAAACAAAAAAAAAAAAGCCATGTTCATCTTGGCAAACAATTTTTAAAAAGCCGCCGAATAGAAATGACAGAACGGGAAGAGGCCTCGATGCACGCGTGACCGGCGTTTTCAGTCCAGTCGCTCGAGGGATGGGATGCTGACTTTGTGTCGGCCACAAATGGACCCTCTGCTCGGAGGGCATTCAACATATTAACGTATTAAGGACTAATGAGACACCTTCCTCTGGACGAGGCCCACAACCACCATCTCTTGGCGCTCTCTGAACAGCTGTCCTCTTTCCCGGGATCCTAATGGTTAAAGTCGCAGGCCCTTCCGGGGAGACCGTGCAGTGGGGCTGGGAGAAAGCCCGCGAGGGAGACGGCTCGTTAGTGGTGGTGTGTGAGTCAGAACTCATTCAGAGCTCTGGAGTTTCCAGGCCGTTAACTGATCCGCCTGCACCTGTGAGTCAGGATGGGCCCAGCTCAGGCTGTGTGCGTACCTGCCTCCCCGCCCGCTTTCCTGGGGCCAGCGCCCGGCTTCGCACACGTAGGCACTCACCGGCCTCCTCATGCGTGGATCCTGAGAGGGCGCGGGCACACTCGTCTTATTCATCTGTCCTTAGGAAGTGCACACATCCCTCTTGAGTGCTGACTTCAGGCTGTACACTGCCAGATAAGACCCAAAAAAGGGAAAATAAATATCAGCACTTCCTTTCCAATCAGTATTGCACCAGTGTAGCCATAGCTCAGAGTATGTGTTTTGTGACTAACCAGAAACAGCCCGCAGGTCTGTCACTAGCAGTCAGTTATAATGGTATGTCCAGGGAACAGAATATTACACGGCAGTTAAAAAGAATGAGGTAGATCTATGTAAAGTGACATAGGAAATGGTCGGTTTTAAGAATAAGAGGAAAGTTGTGTTCTAGCATGTGGATGATGCTCTCAGTTGTGTGAATGTGTATTATGGCTTTAAAAAAAAATTCTAAACCATTATCTATACATCGTGAAAGGATAAAAACTACAGAAAAATTTAAACAGAGACATAAAACTCCCCCCCCCCCCACCACCACCACTTACATCAGTCGGGACCTCATGCTGTGGTAACTGACACCTCCAACCATCTCAGTGGCTTAAAACGACCAAGATTACTTCTCGCCCATGCGTCATTCCCAGCAGGGCTCGCAAAGCCCACCCAGCTCCTTGTACTCAGCACCTTAGTCATCACGACACCGCTGGCATCTATCTTATGATGCCATCATCCCCACACGAGGCTTCAGAGTTCACTACTGCGAGAGAAGAAAGCGTGGCGACCACACACTGGCTCCAGCGGGGACACAGGTCACTCTTCCTCACATTTCACTGGCCAAAGCGAGTCACGTGGCTACACCTACTTTTTTCAGAGTCTTCAAGCCTGATCCTCCATGTGCCCAGCAAGAAGAAATATTAGTGAGCCCTCGTAATGTCTGCCACCCACCCCAAAGCAGCTGTCTCCTGCCAGGTTTTCCTGTTTACATTGATCTACATAGTAGCTTTATAGTAATTTGAAATATAACATAGATTTTGTAGTCAGATGCACTGGGGTTTGAATCTCAAATTCATATGTTAGTCCCTCCCTTATCCACGGGCAACTGCAGTTTGAAAATATTAAATGGACCATTCCAGAAATAAACCATTCCTAAGTGTTAAATTGAACACCTCTTTTGAGTAGTGAGATAAACTCTTGAGCCAGCCTGCCAGGGACAGGAGTCATCCTTCTGCCCAAGGTGTCCGGACAGTCCCTGCCCCGCAGTCACTCAGCAGACCTCTCCGTCATCAGATCGACTGTCCAGCTGTCACAGTGTTCACACGGATTTTACCGCCCTGAAGTGTAAGAATAGTGATGCTGGCAATTTGGATGTGCCGAAGGGAAACTGCAAAGTGCTTCCTTTAAGTAGAAGGAGATAGAGGTGTGTATATATATATACATATATACAAATATATATACATATATATTTCCTATGATCTCATTGTTGAAAAATGTATAAATTATATATGCTTTGATAATATGCAAGGATAAATGTCATACTAGTCATGGTTATTAACTCCAGGGAATGGGGATATTAATTTTTCCCTTTGTGCGAATCAGAATCTTCTACTTTTTCTATAAAGTATGATTACGTAATGGAAGACAAAGCTTGTTTAAATGCGTCCTCAGCTACTTTTTACTATCTGTCAGGGCTCAAGGTAACCTGCTGTTGTTTTGTGCTGAGTGTGACCTTGGACATGCTGCTTAGGGTGGAAAGTGTTTGTGCCCATTTTTCATAGATGGCTACGGATACACAGAAAGGATCCACACTGTGCCCAAGATCCCATAGCTCATGGTGCTGGAGCTGGGTTTTGAACTCAGGTGTCCTGATTCTGGGTCCAGGAGTTTCTACATGACATCACACCCACCCCTCTCGGAGCCTCATCTCTAAAATGATAGGTCAGAATACAGCTGAAAATATTCAGTGTCCACAGGGACGTGCCCCCTCCCCCACCATTCCTGGTGCATCGTAGGCCCAAGCAGCTGGTATTTGTTTGTGCCTGTTTGTCAGATGCCAGCCTTCTCCAGGCCAGCAGGACTCCAGGGTGAGGTTTGGAGAACTCGGGCCTGCCCACGGCCATCAGGCAAGGGGGTGGGCACTCTTGGGCTGGGCATCTGGCCCTGTGCCTGCAGAGCCAGGCGAGAACTGCCCACGAGGGCTGGCTGGGGGCCCAGAACTCGTCTTTCCCTTTAAACAGACACAGGCGGTCTGTTGAGATTCTGGAAACATCTGACCTTTTGCAGAACATCTCAAGAGTTGTCAGGGAGGGCCAGAGGGAGGGCCCTCGCCTTCTGCAAGTGCTTTAACCCTTTCCACAGAACCCTTAGCCACAACAACAAGAAAAGAGATCGGTTTCCAGGGAACCAGAAAGATTTGTTGGGCCTGTTTTCCTGCGGGTTGTCTGGGGAGGTAGATCACATCTGGGGCTCAAAACAGACTTTTAGCCCAGAGGCCTCCAGTGTCATTTTCTCAGTTCCTAGCCTCAGGGGAGGAGGCCTGGGGAATAGGACAGAGGGCCTAGAGGGAGGAGAGGGACTGAGAGGAGAACTAAGCAGACAGCTGGGCCAGCCCTGAGCAGAGGCCCTACCTGATGGCCAGGGACTTCAGGGCTGGAACGGGAACTGTTTCTTTGACTGATTAAGCAATGTACGCCTTCATTCATCCTACGAATGTTTATAGGGCACCTACTGTATGCCAGGAACTGTGTGAGGCTCTGTGGCACAGCGGCCAAGTAAACCCAGACACACACACACACACACACACGTGTGTGTGTGTATATGTATATGTATGTATATATATACCATGCATTCATGTTAGAGTAACTGTGATCCAATAATTACAATCACAAATATCAATACAATAGCATAGGTGCTGGGAAGGGGAGACACAGGGGGCTGAGAGGGCCCGATGGGGAGATTTCATCTCAGTGGGTGGGCCCCAGGGAGCTTTTCCAGGGAGAAGTTCCAGCAAGGGCCTCAGGCTTTGCTGCTTGAAGACAGCGCATCCATCGGCATCTCTCTCGTGGAAGCCTATTAAAATGCAGAACCTGTGTCCTCACCCGGCCTGGCTGCACTATCCAAATCTGCATTTTAACAAGTTCTCCCATGTGATCTGTACACGTAGGAAGGTTCGAGAAGCAGTGCTAAGCTGTTGAACTAGGTACGGCTTGAAACTGGAGGAGAACCTTCCAGATAAGAGCCCTAGGGCGGACGTCTGTGTGTATATGTACCAAAAAAACCCACAAAAAACAAAAACACCTTTCTGTGGGAGAGACTTAAGCTTGCTTAAAAGCTTTTAGGAATAAGCCAGTGGAGAGGGAGGGAGGGAGAGGCAGGCTTGCCAACCTCTGCTGCAAGCTGGAATCTCCTGGGGAACTTGAAAAAGTGGTACCGGCTGGGCCCACCCCCAGAGACTTGATTTTCATGATCTGCAGGTGCAGCCAGCTATCCAGGGGATTCCAGCTGCATCCAGGGCCAAGAGAACCACTACTTGGTCGCAAAAAAGGCGAGGAGTCGAAGGGCAGGGTTGGGGAGTGGGTGGAACCTTTAAGCTCTGGTCTCGCATTCTGGTTTTGGATGTTATTGCCAAATATATTTCTACCGATAGCATTGTATTCATGTGGGTGTGTTAAAAGCACTAATTTGTTGTGTTTAAACATTCCAAATAACTGCTTCTTTTTTTTTTTTTTTTTTCCGAACCTGGTTTTGGCATGCTCTCCATCTATCCCCAGACTACCACCTTTTTCATGAAGGTAGCCTGGGTCTCTCTCAGTGCAAATAGGAAAAAGATAAGGGAGATCCCATCTGATGACGCCTACCTCATATGAGAAGTCAAGGGAGAGTGTCGGAAGGTTGAGGAGAAGGGAGAAGGTTTAAGGGAGTTATCGCGGACAGTGGTACAGAGAGGTAACCAGAGGAATGAGTAGGCCAGCCAGGAGGTGCTGAGGGTCCGCTCTGAGACTGCTGACCTGGATTTGCAGGAGAACCTTCCTCCCTGAGTGACACTCCCCCGTCACTGCTCAGAAAGAGGTACGGAGAGAGAGGATCCCAGAGCTGGTCCAGAGCTTTCTACAGAAGGTGAAAATATAGTGGAGAGGGAGCTCAGGGAATCGAGGCAATGAGGTGATCGGAATGAATTGTTTACCCTCCATCAGGTAAAGAGAGAACAAAGAAGGGAAAGGCTAAGGACCCGGAGAAGGTGGAGTTTCGGGTGTGCAGCATAGTGGTTAGACATTTATATAATTTACAAAGTGATCTCGCCATTAGTCTAGTACTCACCTGGCACTAAACATATTGACTATATTCCCTGTGCTCTGTTTTACATCCCTGTGACTGTTTTTATAACTACCAGTTTGTGCATCTTAATCCCTTTACTTTTCCCACCCATCACCCCAAGTCCCCTCCCATCTGGCAACCATCAGTTCATTCCCTGTATCTGTGAGTTTGTTTCTATTTTGCTTGTTCATTCATTTTGTCCTTTAGATTCCATTTATGATTGAGATCATATGGTATTTGTCTTTCTCTGCCTGACTTATTTCACTTAGCATAATAATACCCTCTAGGTCCACCCATGCTGTCACAAATGGTAATATTTCATTTTACTTTATTGCTGAGTAATAGTCCATTGTACATATGCACCTCTTCTTCATCCATTTGTCTGCTGATGGACATTTAGGTTGCTTCCATATCTTGGCTATCGTAAATAGTGCTGCAGTGAAAATAGGGGTATATATACCTTTTCAAATGAGTGTTTTGAATTTCTTTGGATAAATACCCAGAAGTGGAATCACTGGGTCATTAAGATAGTTCTAGTTTTAATTTTTTGAGGAACCTCCCAACTGTTTTCCACAGGGATTGCACCCATTTACAGTCCCACCATAAGGGTTCTCTTTTCTCCACATCCTCGCCAGCACTAGCACTGGTTATTTGTTGACTTATTGATGATGGCTGCTCTGACAGGTGGGGTGGTTTTAATTTGCACTTCCCTGGTGATTAGTGATGCTGAGCATCTTTTCACATGTCTGTTGGCCAAGACCGAACTATAGGTACAGCTCTTATAAACATTGTGCTTAGTGAAAGCAACCAGACACTAAATAGTATGTACTGTAATAAGTTTTCCATTTATATGAATGGCAGAAGTAATTTACAGTGATAGAGATCAGATCTGTGGTTGTGAGGGGCAGGGAGGAGAGACTGAGGGCACAGGGTACAGGGAGCTTTTTGGGGGTAATGGGAATGTTTCATATCCTGATTTGCATTGTGCTTACAGGTGTATAGATTTGCCAAAACTCATCAAAATGTGCACATAAATTGTGTTAACATTGTGGTGAATTATACCTTGGTAACGTTGACTGTTAGAGAAACGCTATAACTTTATATCATTTAGACTGGAAACATTAGACAGCTGGATAATGCCATAAGTTGGGAGGATGCGAGGATCCATGGCTGCTGGGCATGTGGCTAGGATGGCCTGTGACCCCAGAGCATGTCATATCCCATGAATAATCTCGGAGAAATTCTCACATGGCTCATAAGGTAGAGAGGCAAGAAGACAGTAACTGTAGAGTTATTTGTGGGGGTGGAGAGCTGCAGAGAATTGGGGTGTCCATTCCTGGGGGAGTAGGTGGTTAAAATGTGGTGGGTGCATACCCTGGGGTACCGTGCAGCAGCTAGAAGCAGTAGATTAGATGCACCCAGAGCAGCACAGCTGAGTCCTTGGCATAAAAATACTAAGAAACAGAATGAGATATAACAAAATGCCTTTTATGCCATTAATTAATTAAAAATACAAAACGATCCAAATAGAAAATGGGCCAAAGACATGAACAGATATTTTACCAAAGAGAGGATATGGACCGCAAATAAGCACATGAAAAGATGTTCAACGTCATTAGCGATGCAAATTAAAACCACAACGGGCTACCACTTTACACCTATTGGAACTGCAGAAATGTAAAACAGTGAAAATGCCAAATGCTGGCAAGGAGGTGGAGAAACTGGATCTTTTATACATTTTTGATGGGAATGTAAAATGGTACAGCCACTCTGGAAAATAGTGTGGCAATTTGTTTTGTTTTTGTTTGGTTTGTTTGTTTGTTTTGGTTTAAGCGTTTATTTCACACACTCTGGAGACTATGAAATCCAAGATTACGGGGCCAGCAGGTTTGGTGGTGGTTTGGTAGGTGCCCTCTCTCTGATTCCCAGACGGCCTTCTTCATTCTGTACCCTCATGTGGCTGAGAGATTGGCAATTTCTCATAAAATTAAACATGCACTTACCATAGACCTAACAATGGCACCCTTGGTGCATGTATACCCCCAAAATGAAGCTTACGTTCATACAAAAACCTGTACGTGAATGTTCACATCAGCTTTATTTGTAATAGCCCCAAGGTGGAAACAACCCAGATATCCTTCAGTGGGCGGATAGTTCCACCCCGGTATACCCATGCCATGAAGTACCACTCAGCCATGACAAGGAAAGAACTAAGGGTACACGCGGCATCTCAAGGGTACTGTGGTTAGTGAGAAAAGCCAACCTCAAAAGCTTCCATTTATGTAACATTCTCCACCGAACTAGAGATGGAGGAGAGGTTCGTGGTTGCCGGGGCACAGGGACCTGAGTTGGGGGAGTGTGACTATGCAGGGTACCAGTTCTGTATCGCAGTTGGGGTGGCTGTTATGCAAATCTATCCATGGAATTGAATAGAGTAGAACTACACACACACACACACACACACACAACATGCACGCGCGCGCACACACAGCCTGTAAAAGCTGGCGAAATTGAACGATGAGGTCTCTAGTCTATGTAACAGTATTATACCAATGTCAGTTTCTTGGTTTTTCTGTAGTACTACAGTTCTAGAATGTCACCATTGGGGAAAGCTAGGGACACTGTGTACTTACTATTGTGTAACTTTCTGTGGATCTATAATTATTTAGAAATAAAAAGATTAAAAAAAAAAAAGCAGATGTATACAATTCCACAATACACCTTCTGCAAGAACGCATAGGAACAAAAGCATGTATATTAAACACCTTAGAGTGGCAGCCTATGGGGGAGAGAGTGGGAGGGAGAGTGGAAAGGACAAAAGGAAATGAACAGCTACATTCATCAAGGGACCCTGAGCAGACCTTCCGGGACAAGTGCTGTGAGCTGAGAAGGTGATTAATTCAGGCCTCTCTGCACCTGAGGTCCAGGGCCAGAAAAGAGTGGGGGTGGGGAGAAGGGGGATCAATAACATTGAAGATAGCGCCTTCTTTCCATCCTTTAAAGATTTTCCCCTTTTTTCTGGAAGAAGGTTGGAGGAGGAGGTGAGTCAGGAAAAGGGGGCAGGAAGGAGGGATGGCAAAAGGTGGAGAGGGAAAAAGAAAGGATGGTGAGGAGAGAGGGGGAGGGGAGGTCGTGCACAGCATTCTTTTCCGGAAGGCTCTGGCCTGGTCTGGGGACAGAATGGGCCCAGGTTGCTTAGGCCCCTGAAGCTCGGAGCCCCTGGGGAACCTAGATTTCAGGAGCTCCTCGGAGCAGCCTGTGATCAGCAAGACAGATGTGCTGTGTGTGAGGGAACTCAGAAGTATTGAATGTTGGCGATCCCCCTGCCCCCACCCCCAGCATTATTTGGAAGGCGGAGCCAATAAAACGATTGCACGATTGTGTAGGCCATTTGCACAACTGAAGTGCCTTCTCTCAACTATAAAACAGTATGTTTTACTACTCGTTGGATGACAATGAGGAGGAAGGAAGAATACAGGGAACAAAAGAAAATAATTGAGAGAGTGCAGAAAGGCTTATTGATAAGGATGCTCCTCTGGACCTTGTTTACCACAATGAATAATTATATACAAGTCAAATGTCTAATAATAGAGACTTGCTCAAAAATGTATGCTACATTACTATGGCAAAGTTACAAAAGAGTATGTACTAAATAATCCTTTTTCTAAAACACATAAGTGTATAACTGTGCAGAAAAGAGACAGAGGGATATTCACCAAAATATTAATGTCAGTAGATTTAAGACTTGTGCACTTTCCATGTAAATATTATCTCAAAAAAAAGTTTTAGAAAATATTAACACTACCAGTCTCTGGGTAGAGTGAAATGATGGGTGATATTTTTCATTGCGTTTTTCTCTTTTCCACCTTTTTTGTAGTAAATATGTGTTCACTTTTGCAGTCAGACAACAAAACCTTTTTTTTTTTTTTTTTTAATGGGGGAGCACTAACCGGGGAGCTAGCAGCCCCTCACCAGCTCTGCCTACAGGGGAGGTGGCAGGGGAGCAGTGCCACTCAGCCTAGCCCGGCGGGGGAAGATGCTGGCACGTGGCGTCTGGTTTCTCCAGTCCCTTGACCAGCCAGCTCCCGCCAGCTCTGCCACTCACTCGTCCAGAATTGGTTGTTTCAGGAACCGCCCTGAGAGCAGCGGTGACTTTCCTGGGAGACAGGACAGCCAGGACGCAAGCGCCAAGGTCACTCGCTAAATGCTAACCGTTTATAACCGTATCTCTCGCCTCTCCCGCAGAACGCCTGGTTTCGTTCCACTGTCACAGCACAGCCTGTGACAGGGCGAGGGACCGGGCCAGCCCCACTGACCCAGCGGGGACGTGGGTGGTTTCGTGCAGGGCGGCTCCGCCTGCTCTCACTTGGCTCCTACTGGAGACAATACCTCCATTATGGAGATCTGACCGCGTACCGGGTGTGCGCCTACATAGTGGCACTGCTCACCGCAACCCTGTGAGGTCCCTACTGTCCTTGACGCCCACTTTGCAGATGAAGGCTCAGAGAGGTTAAGGAACTCGCCCGAGGTAACGCAGCCAGCCGGGCGGTGGTGGTGGTAGGGCTAGGATCCCAACCAGCCCCGCCGTGTTCCAGTTAGTTTCACTGTCCCCCGCAGGACGCAGGCCAGGCGAGGCCAGGCCTCCCACGGTCAGGGAGGGCGCAGCCCCACCGACCCCACAGCCTGCTGCGGCCGCGGGGGCAGGTCCCCGCGGGGGAACGCGCGGGCAGCAGCGAGTCCAGAGTGGCTGTCATCGCCCGAGGGCGGGTCGTAGTCGGGAGGGGGGGTGCTGTTGGACGCCTGGGGACAATTCCCGTAAACACGGGCGGGGCGGGGCTTGGCTGCAGCCTCGCATTTCCGGGGACGGTGCGCAGGACCGAGGGTGTTCCCGTGGACGCTCCAGGTCCCCAAGGAGGGCGTCCGGCTGGCCTGGAACAGCCAGGACGAGCGTGGGGACAGTGCGGGAGGTGGCCCTGCCGTGGGCGGTGGTCTCGCGCGAGCCGGGACACCCTCAGGTAGGCGCAGGGGCCAGGACAGACGAGAGCCGCGGCCCAGGGAGGGGGCGGACCTGGGAGAAGTCGTCGAGACTGCCACCTCCCCCACCTCCCGCAGGGCTGTCTCCAAGAGGGCCCCACCTGCAAGTTCTGATGTGCACCCGCGGCCGCCTCTGGGGGAGCTTGTTGCCGTGGCAGCGCAAGAGGCTAGGCCCACGTTCTCCTGGCCACCCGGGCCCTTCCCTTTCTTACACCACCCCCTACTCCCACACCTGGAAGCGAGAGGCAGGAATCTTGTTCCGGAGGGAAATCGGTTTGGGATATGGGGAAGGCCTGAACCCTTCCTAGGATTGGTTGTGGGTATGACGGCTGAGTTAGGCTCTTTGTCATGGCTGCTTCTGTCTGAGTGACAAGGTAGATTTAAGGGTTAGGAGAGAAAGTAAGTGAGGATCCTGGAAATGACGGGGCTTTAGTATCCTCCCTGGAGCCACTGTGTTCTGGCAAAAGGACTCAGGACACCTGGGTCACCTGGATGGAGAAAGTCATTGACCTCTACTCACATTTATCCACCTGTAATTGCCAGTATGTCCTTTGACTTACAAATCACATAATTCTTGTCAGTGTCGAATGCCATAAGGACAGGGAAGGAAGTGCACAATTAAAATTTTATTTTATTCCACAAATGCTTAAGAACTGGAAGAGATTTAGAAATCCACCTAGTCCCACCCCTTATTTTCATAGGAGAAACTGGACCCAGAGAGATTAAATTATTTCCCAGAATGAAACAGGGACTTGGGAAGATCAGAATTTGAACCCAGACTCCGTGGCTGTTTCCTTTTGTGACAGGTGATCTAATGACAAAGACAAAGGCAACAGACAAGTAAAGATGGGGTGCGGAGGCTGGAGCCTCCTGGAGAAACCTCAGAGCGAGTCTCTCTCCCTGGTGTGCAGATGAAAATCAGAGGGAAGCTCTCATCCCTCTCCCTGCTCCCTGGGGCTTTGCTTTCATTGCAGTGTCTGAGGGGATTGCCGACAAACATCTCCAGGAGCCAGGCATTCCCCAGCTATCCAAAATGCCATCTATTCTGAAGCCAAAAAGGCTGTTGGGGCTGTAGGGACAAGAAACCCTTTGGCTGCCCCGAAACAGGAGTAGGGGACTTCCCATGTCAGTGAGGTGTCTTTTCTGGTGAAAGGATGGGAGGTAGGCTGGGAAGAGACCCAGGAAGGAACACCCGAATGAATGATTGGGAAATGATTTGAGCCCATCAGCTAGAGGCGAAAACTCATTGATGCATTCAGTAAACACTTACTGGGTGCCTGCTATTTCCAGGCTCTGGCACTGGGGGCCAGAGATTAAAAATCGGAGTTAGGCTGGCCTGGTGCCTGCACTCAGGGAGCTGGTAGAAGAGGCAGGAAGAGAGGGAGGTGATGTGTAAATGAGCATTTCAGGACAGCATAATGAGCGCCCTAGTGGAAATCTGAGCAGAGTGCGGACCCCCCCCCCTCCAGGAGCAACCCCGGAAATCAGTTGAAAACAGCCTGATTCTAGCCTCTGAAGTCTGGGAGTACGTCTGAGGCTCTGCCAGGTTGGCCCCGGCCACTACCTTTGTTGGAGACAAAGGAATGAGTCAGTGTGTCCAAAGAAATGTGGCGAAGGAGGGTATTTTCTGGAAATAGTAATTTAAAGGATCCTGATGAACTGTAAGCTCGGTGGGGTGGGGTGCGGGGACTGTGGCCGTTTCCTTTAATTTCATCTATACTTAGAAGGCAGCAAGCACACAAGAAATATTTGTTGAATGAATGAATGAAGAAAGGAAGGAAGGAAAGAAGGGAGGAAGGAAAGGGATAACAGCTTCCCTCATCAAGGGGAGGATGGCCGTAGCATGAGACAAAACCCTGGTTGAAATTCTTTGTGGGTTCTAGAATCAGATCTGGGTTCTGGTCCCAGCCCCGACTTAACCACTTGTGTGGCCTCAGCAAGTCCCTGAGCCTCTCTGTGCCCCAGTTTCTCATCTATAAAGTGGAGTACAATAATTTCTAGCTCACTTTGTCGTGAGAATTAAATAAATGATTGAATGCAAGAAGCCCAGCACAGCACCTCACTTACAGAAATGCTCCGTGAATGCTAGCCTTGTAAAATGGCAGCTTTGCTTTAGGGAAATAGTTTGCAAAATAATTCATGTTAAGGCTATACAACTCCAAAATGAGGTCTATGCCTTCTTTTTACCTGATGAAGGCTAATGTTGAAAGTTCCCTGTGTCTGCAGATTAGCAAACCTGAAAGAAATGGTCCTCTACCTTTTGAGAGGAGGGAAAAGGGACAATGATCTTTTTGAAATCAGATGAAAGCTCCGATCCCTCCTACAGAACAGCATATCGCTCTTGGTCACAGCTCCCAGCCTGTGTGGCTGGGTGGGTCCAGCCCCCAGTCCAGGCCCCATACAGTACCTCTGCTAGGGCTAAGCTGGGCCCAATGGAGCCTCATCTTGGCCTCCAGCCCGATGCTCACTCAAAGCGCAGAAATGGTGCTGCCAGAAGTCGTGAGGAGTCACGGGCCTGGGTGGCCGGTGCACAAGTTCCCTGCCTCAGCGTGGGTCATGGGTGCCACCCTCACACCCGCTCTCTGTGAATGTGTCCTGATGCCTTTGCTTTAAGGTAGCAAGTGGGCGTACCGCCACAGAGAGTGACAAAGCAGGGTGATATGCAGGCTTTGGAGCCGCGAGAAATCAGTGGCATGCGCCTGTCCATCTCCCAGCACCCTGGCGGCTCTCCTGTCTTGGCCTACCTTGCGGGTCCCACTGGGACCAAGAACAAGGCCTTCTGTCTGGGAAAAAGGATGGTAGCCGCTAAGTGACCGGAGGTGACAGGGAAACTCCTTGTGGGGAGAAGCCGAGGGGACAGTCTTGAGTCTCCGGAAAAGAAGGGCCATTCCTCGGTGCGGACGAAGGGCCTTGGCCTGGGCCTTCTTTCCCTTCATGAGGCAATGAGCAGAGGTCTGGGTTCAGAGCGGGGTTTAAGGAGGAAGAACTCGGTGGGCAAATGGGGAGGCAGATTCCTGATTTCTTGAGACCTTGGGAATGGAGGGGTCTCAAGTCTGATAAGCCAAATTAGAAGCCTAAACTCTCTCCTAGACCCTGTGCTTCTTGCTCCGCACCCTCACCTGGCCTAGACCGTCCCTCTCCACCTACGAGCCGCTGCAGTGGTTTCAGAGGAAAGAGAGTCACTAAGCAGTCACCGTGTGCCTTCGGGGTGGCAGATGCCAAGCACCAGCCAAGCCTATGCACCGAGCTCTCGAGGCCCCGAGGCGATCAGGCCTGCAGGCACAGGCAGACGGCCCCTCCTGAACTCGCGCTGGGGGCAGGGCAGTGACAGTGGCAGCTTCATGTTCCACCACGTCCAGGCAGAGACAGGTTGAGCCCTGCTGGTTGCACCACAGCTCCATGGGGCAGGGCATCCCCTCCCAGGGAGTGGCCAGCTCAGGCCCCGACAGGCCTCAGCGGGGGTGGCGATGGGGTGGGTGGCGGGCTGCTCACCACAGCAGGAGCACCTGGGGCCTGGGCTGGGCAGGCTGGTTTCTTCTCTTTGTGAGACTTGCAGCCTCAGCACTGGGTTTGTAAGAGGCAGCTGGGCCTGAGGGAGCGCCCAGAGGGGGTCCTCAGGGCTGGGCATCAAAGTATGGAGGCAGAGGCTGCTGGGATGGGTGGAGGGAGCCGGTAATGTAATGAGCTTGCCTTTGTCCGTGTCGCATCCACCAAATGCCAGCGCAGCCAGTTCCTTATATGCACTCACGTCAGCCCTCCTGCTGGCCATGGGGTCCTGTCTCACAGATGAGGAAGCTGAGGTTCAGGCAGACGGTGTGACTGGCTCCCAGTCCACCAGGTAACGTCTGGCACGAGATTCTTCTTCGATGAAGGAACTAGGGTGCTTGACCACCAGATTCTACCACTTATCAGAGCAGGAAACACAAGGGGCCAGAGGAGGGGAATACGGTTTGGGGAACAGAAACGAGGCCATTTACCCTTATTACCAGACCCTGGCGAATGGTTGCCTATGAGATCTGAAGGCATATTAGTGCTGGCCTGGGGATGCCCTCTATCATTTAGGGCACTGCCCTGAGGAGGCTCCCAGCCACCAGGATCTGGAAGTCATTGGCTGATTTAAAAGCACACACAAGGGTGTGCCAGCTGGTGTCAGTCACTTCCTCATCAAAATGCTGCAGCTGAGCCGCTGCCCAACCCCTGGGGAGGACGCAGCAGCATCGCGCTCCCCAGCCAGGGCAGGGCGGGGTGCTGCAGTTGCAGGCTGGCATGAGCGGAGGGCTCAGGGCTACGAGGGGACGGTGGCGGGGGGCCAAGGCCCGTGGAGCTGGGTCGCAGCCAGTTTGATTCTACGAGGCCGGGCATCTTGCCAGCCAGAACCCGGGACCAGGGAGGAGCGCTACTCCAAGAGGGGGTGGGTGGGACCTTTGGGTTCAAGCTCCACTGGGCACGGCAGGATGCCCCTCCCCCACTGCCAACAAACAAAGCAATGACTCCCAGAGTAGAATTATGGGAGCTGCAGAGCCAGGTTCCCTGGGTGGGAATGAGAGCAGGCCGGCCAGGCTGGGGGCTGCCTGGTGGGGACCATCCGTGCCCAAGGACATGGCCAGCCTGCACCTGGGCGGAGGCTGTCCCTATAGATGGTGAGTGAGTATCGATTGTGGAGAGGCTGACTGTGGCCTGGACTGACCATTCCGCCACCAGCCCTTGCCCTGCGCCTTTTCCTGTGTGCTTAGCAGGTTAGACAGAGAACAGGCCCATGTATTTTTAACCATGTTTCCCATTGTTCTCTCTTCCTCTCACAGCCTTTCTTACTTCTCTTTCTTTTCTCTTTCTCATTTATTTTTTCTTCTTCCACCTGATTCTACAGGTGAGGTTTCTTTTCTCACCTTTTTGGCTTCTTCTTTTTTTTTTTTTTTTGCCCTCCCATAACAGGCATAAGGTATAAATTTACATAGAGGACCATGCACACCTCTGAAGTGTACACCTCAAACATTTTAATGTTTCTACACACCTGGGATACCAACAGTTAAACGAAGGTGTAGAATATTCTCATCATTCCCAATGTTCCCTTGTCTGCTTACCAGGCCTGTGCCCCCCTCAACTGGCATTTTTCACCATAGAGAAGTTTTGTTTGTCCTCTTCGTATGTTTTCCTATGCACCTTTTATACGTGCATTTTTGTCCTTATGTGTGTGTATGAATGTGAGGGAGAGAGAAAGACACAGACAGACAGACACGGGAGGAGGGTGAGGGTGGGAGGAAGGCGAGACCGTGTGAGCAGAAGGAGAAAGGACTAGGTGTGGTGGTGACTTCATCTTGCCAGAGGTGGGCACGGAGGAAGGGTTACTTTTCTCTTTGTCTCTTTTTATACTCTCTTTCCAAGCCGCCCCCTGAGCTCTTTATAAACAGGGACATCCTGGCCGAGAGAGACTTGCCCATGTCCAAGAGTGGCAAAGGGGAGCAGGAGACACAGCGTTGGCTTGGGAACCACACTTAGCCCACAGGAAGTCAGCTCGAATGAGGTTTTTCTCTGTCAGCCATCCTCCTGTTTTTTTCCAGTCTGGGGAGAACAAATTGGCATACTGGTAGAAGACACTGGAGCCCACAGGGGCCAAGGCTGCCATGGTGGGGGTGTCTGTGGAGGGCTCCTCTCCAGGCCAATAGTTGGGTCCCTTATTCGTCAGCCCTGCAGAATTGCTACTGGAGTGCTATGCTTGGTGGAGGGGCTTCTGAAGACAGAAGACCCCGTCTCTGTCCTCAAGGGGCTTGACACCTACTCCGCATGAGACATACTGAAAGCATTCGCATAGCCGTGAGCAGAATACAATCAACCACAAAGCAAGGCTGCATCAGCCCCTGCTTCTTGTCCTCAGGGATGAGCACAGCAGTCACACAATATTGGTGCCACCAGGATACTAGGGCAAACCGGCCTCGCTGCCCTTTTAGAAGAGACCCGATGCAATCTCTCTGTGTGTTCCACTCCTCTGGACCTAAGCAGAACATAGAAGAAGGAAATACTCCAGCCAGTTCCCCGATTTCAGCGAGATATCTTGCAAGTTTTTCCATAAGATTCTTATGGATAAAATGGAGAAACGGGGGCTGAATAGTGCAATCAGGGAGAGACCTACCTGGTTGCTCAACCCGCAAAGGATATTGGTCAGTTTTAACCCTGATGGAAGTCTCTTGCGGCATTGGGCTCTGTTTCTTGGCCCTTTCTCACCCAATCCCAATCCCCACCCCCAAACCTACAAAATACCCATAGCTTTTCTATATTAACCAATTGTTAAAACTGCCTCAGATCTGCTCACTCTTTCTAATACACACACATGCTTTGCTGAATCACTTGAAAGTAAGTTGCAGACATCGTGACACGTCACCTCTGAAAACCTCAGCAGACGTTTGCAAAGGACAGGGACATTCTCCTGCAACCACAACACCTACCATTATCATCCTCAAGACAGGCACCATAATGCCATAATATCCTCTAATACACGGTGCATCTGAAAACTTGCCCGGTTGTTCTATAGTTTTTTTTTTTTTCCAGGATTCGATCAAGATTCACATCTTGTGTTCGATTATATTGTCTTTTTAGTTTCTTAACCTAAAACAGTCCTGTCTTTTTGCCTTTCATCAGATTGACCTTTTCGAAGAGTGAGCCTAGTTGTCTTTAAGAATGGTGGATGCATCCATGTCCTCATTATTAGATGTGGGTTATAAACACTTTAGACAAGATTGTTACAAAGTTGACAATATGTATTTCTGATTGTATCACGTCAGAATGTAAATGATGTCAGGAGGTCCCATTACTGGTGATGCTAATTTGAACCACTTGGTTAAGGCGGTGATCATCAGAGCTACATTTTCACTTTGGTAAATAGTAACCCATCTGCAGGACACACTTTGAGATGTTATTTATACATAGTTTCCTAACAATCTTCCAGCCAATGCTTTCGCATCCAATGATGATCCTTGCTTGAATTTGAATTTTCCAATTCTATCATTTCTTCTACATTTATCAACTAGCATTTTTCTGCAAAGAAAAGCTTCCTTTCTGTTTCTTCTCTTTCTTTGTGTCTCTCTGAGTGTCACTGTGGACTAATGGATTGCTTTTATTTTCATGCATTAGAAACCATTACTCCATCATGCTTTTTGATGCTCAAATTGTCCCAAGTTTGGTCGTCAAGCTGGTCCTATGCCCTTTTGACATGACCCCATTAGTCTTTGATCACCTCACTGCTTTCTGGCTCAACAAAATGTCCCAGGTGCACTTTTTACTTTCCCTTTCATTTCTCCAGGGAGTCCTGGTACCTTTTATTTGACAATGCTATTTAGAAACCACGAACTGGGTACTAGGTCTGTTCATCCAACATTTTCATCAATGACTTGAATAAAGGCATAAGGAATACTTATCAAATTTACAGATGACTCAAAACTGGGAGGGGAAGCCAAATGTAAAATAATAGAATCAATATTCAGAATAACCTCAATAGGATGAAATCTGGACCAGAACCAGTAGATTTAAAAGAAATCAATGTGCAGTCCTGTACTTAGGTTGAAAAAGATGATTGCATAATTTCAGGTTTGGGGGAACTCTTTACTGGACCAAAGGTGATATCAAAAAATAGCTCTGGTTGTTGACTGACATGAGCCAGCAGTATTACATGACTCTTAGGTTGCATGCAGTCATCCAGCCAGTACTTCCTGAGGGACCACCACATGCCCGGCATTGTTCTAAATGCTCGGGGTATGTTAGCTAACAAGCCAGATAAGTAATATTCCCTGGTCCCCTGCTTAGTCAACATTTTGGAGGTAGAAGGACAGGTGGGAAGTTGAGACAATAAAGGAAAACCACAACAAATAAGCAAATCATATAGTATGATAGAAGGTGATGAATGCTTTGAAAAGAAAATCTCAGGATAAGGGGTGTATTGGGGAAAATTCCGATTCATCAGGAAAGATGATCTTTGAGCCAAGATTTGGAGGAAGCAAGGGACTCAGCCTTGTGGCCATGAGGGAAGAATGCTCCAGGCAAAGGAGGGAGTAGCCCCGGGAGGGCGGGCAAAGGTCCCAGCAGAGTGCTCGGTAAGCCTGGGTAGAGTGAGTGGGGGAGGCAGCAGAGTGGCTGTGAGGGTGAGAACATGGACCTTGCAATCCTCTGTAAGTTTTCTGGCTTTTCATCTGGGTGAGACAGCAACCATTGGAGGGTTGTGAGCAGATGGGCTCCATGACCTACCTGGCTTTGTTTTTTGTAAGTCACTCTGCTGAACTGAGGGAAGATTGCAGGGGAGCAAGAGTAGAAGCAGAGAAGACCAGGAAAGAGGCCCTTGTAGTAACCAGGAATAAACGAGTGGTGACTAGGCCCCTGGGGGTGGTAAGTGGTCAGTTTATGGACTTGTTGGTAAATTAGATATGGGGAGTGAGAGAAAAGGGAGTCAGGTTTTTAACCTGAGCAGCTTAAGGATGGCTTACTGTTAAGTGAGATGGGGAAGGCTCACACAGATGGAGCTCATTCTGGGGACACAGCGATCAGGAGCTCATTTTGGGACATGTTGGCTCTGAGGTGCCTGCTAGACAAAACAGCCAGTGGAACTGTCGAGGCCAGTTGGGGTTCAGGACAGAGGTCCCAGCTGCAGATAGAAGCTTCGGCATCATTGGCTAAAGGCGGATTGACAGCACTGACACGGTAGTCAAGTGCCCAAGGCCTGGTCAGTGCTAGAGCTGGGGGGTACTTGGTGCTGCGCACATCCCACGTTGAATTCTGTGTCCACTGCTGGGAGCCCCTTTGTAAGGAGTGCCGCTAGCCTGGCCCATGTCCACAGAAGGGTGTTGGGACGGAGGCACAGAGGTCATAGAGTGTGCGGGAGCTGGGCTGCAAGAGAGGAGACCCCGGGACCGTGTGAGTGCTGTGCCCACCCTGACAGCCACCCTGTGAGAGGGGACGTGGCAGGCCCTGGTGGTGGCTCTGAGGAAGCTTATTTTGGCTGGGGTTTAAGAGGAACTTTCCCAGGATTGCAGCTAATTCCTGGAGAAACTGTCCCCACTGCCATGGAAATGAATAGCGAGAATAGCAAGGTTTTGAACTGTCTTTTCACTCTTAAGTACAGGAAGAATTATATTTTACTGCGATCCTGTTCACACTTAGGAAGAGTTGAAAATGTTTCCCAAAGCTTACTTATCCTTTTTATGATCTTTGCCCTCCAATACTTTCTGTTCTGTTCCTATGTTTTTGTTAATGCTGATAGGGAGCCACTAAATTCATTTCAGGACCCGCTAAGGGGTCCAGGTTGCCTTTTGAAATTCCTGGTCTCAGCAGGACTGGCTCCATCCCTGGGGATGCCGGGGGGTGATGGGCCCATGCCTTCCCCAAGTGGGTGCCCCTGGGATCTACTCCAGCCTTCCGGAGTACTTGACCCTGCGGGCCACGTGCAGGTTGTGAAGAAGGTCTCACCTCCTTGGCAGTACATTAAATCCTATTATTCCACTTAAGCTAATCTTGCCCGCTTCCCCCACCCGAGGTTTGGCTGCATGTGGACAGAACTCTGAGTGCGCACGCCCCGCGGCGTGCCGGGACCAAGTGCTGGGCCTGCAGGGGACGCAGCCAAGACCCCAGGTGGACTGACCCGTGCAGAAACTAGACTGAGGCAAGTAGCCCCGGCGTCAGCACGAGCTCGGCTGAGTTCATTCGGTCACGGACAAGTGGGTGCCAGGAGCATCGGCGGGGGGAGGCAGGCGGGCGGGGATAAAGGGCCAGCCCCGGGCCAGACCCTCACGGGGCGCTCAGTGGGAGAGACCCACGCGTTTTCCCAAACCAGCGCTCGCGGAGGGTCTCAGAGCGGCCGGAAGGGGGCTGCGGCGCCGGTGGGAGGGTCCAAAGGTGGGGGCGGGACCTGGGGGGTCCGCTTTCCCCTGCGCTCCGGCGGCCTCGGCGCCTACGCATTCCCGGACTTGGCCCCTCCAGGCGCTTACCCCGCGGGCGCCCCTCCTGCCCGCAGCGCCCAGGAAGGAGGAAGGGGGAAGGGGGAAGGGGGAAGGGGCGGGCAGGGCCGGGAGCGGCGCAGGGAGAGGCAGTTCTGCCCGCCCCTCTTCCTCCCCCGGCGCCGCCCTCTGTCCCGCGCTCGCCGCGAGCCTCCTCGGAGCAGGGCAGTGGGGACCGTGCTGCGGGGGTCGCAGGGGCGAGCGACCGCGGCGGCCACGTGACCCGTCCCCCCACCCTCAGGCCCACGGCCGGACTTAGGGGCGGGGCCGCCTCCAGCGAGTCCAGTTGAGCCACCTGAGCCGGAGCCCGGAGGACAGCGTCGCTGTCCGAGCCCTGCGCGCCGCGATGGCCCGGGGGAGCCCGCCGCCGCCGCCGCTCCTGCTGCTGCTGCTGCTGCTGCTGCCGCCGCTGCCGCCCGCGACCCCGGCGTCCGCCCCCCGGATCAGCCTGCCTCTGGGTGAGTGCCGGGGCGACCCCGCGGGGTCGCGGGCCGGGGCCCGGGGAGGGGCGGCGGCCCGAGGTGCCTTGTGCCGAGGTTTATGTGACAAAGGAGGCTGGGGGCCTGTCGGAGGCGTGGGGTTCACTAGGACCCCTCCTCCTTTCAACGCGCTACGGGGAGGGAGGGAAGGAGAGGAGAGGGCAGCTGTGGGGCCGCGGGCCCCTTTCTTCCCTTCATGTAATGGGCGGGGTGGGGGTCCTCGCCCGCTCTGTCGCCCCTGCGCGCCCCTCGTAAGGCGCCCTTTCGGCGGCGGCAGGCCTGGAGGGTGCTGGCTGCCCGCCGGTCCGCCTGCCCATCTGCTTGTCTTTGATGCTGACCAGAGCCAGCCGCGGTGCCGCCCCCGAGCTCGCAGCCCCGTAAACACTGGGGTTGTGGTATTCCAGCAAGTCGCAGCAGGACTGGGAGCTGCGGCAGGGCCAGCGCCCCAGCCTCCCTCCCTGTCCCGGTGGGACACGGTTGGGGCCAGCCTGGGCGCTGACACCCCCAGGTCCTGAAAGTTGGGAAGGTCCTCAGAGTGACCCAGGAGTACCATGCCGGTGGCCCCCGTCCCTGGCCTGGGCCTCACATCTGCTCTGTGGCTCCTTCTCTTTCCAGCTCTCTGCTCTCGGCCCTCATTAATCTCCCTTTTATCCGGCCCTCATTAACCTCCCTTTTATCCGGTTGCTTCT
The DNA here is from genome assembly GCF_014176215.1 of Rousettus aegyptiacus. NCBI lineage: Eukaryota > Metazoa > Chordata > Mammalia > Chiroptera > Pteropodidae > Rousettus > Rousettus aegyptiacus. The sequence continues at coordinate 51,661,629 of NW_023416289.1, read as the reverse complement.
TCAATTCCTCTTTGAAAGCAGAGGGACCTGGATTCCAAGGCTGTTTTTACTATAGGGCAAGTAAGTCCCTTCTCCCTGGGCCTCAGTTTGTTCCTCTGCAAAATCGGCAGTCACAGGTACCTTGAAAGGCTATCTTGGGAATTTCATGTAACTAGGTGTATTACGTGGACAGAGAACATCTACAGGCCCCCAACAGATGGTGTTTCTCCAAGCCCTTCATTTAACTCGGTGGTTGTCACGCTTTATGAATTAGAATCAAGGACCTATAAATTAGAGGTCACAGACTGAAACCGTAGCAGACCTCTCTCTTACAGCATCCCCACCCGTAAAAGCGCCCTGTTTGCAAAAGAAAAGACTAGCAGATCAGCACTTAAATGAACTTAGTGACTCTGAGAACCCCTATGTGAAACAGGGCAGGGTGGAGTTCAGGAGATGGCCTTGCTCAAATCCTGCCTCCGCCACTTAGGAGCCGTGTGACCTTGAGCAAGCCGTCCAACCTCTCTGGACCTTGATTTCCTCATCTGTAAAATAGGGATAATAGCACCTGCCTCACAGGAGTGAGGAGTAAATTTAGTTTTTGTTTGAAAAGTCCTTAGGACACAGGGCTGGGTACGTGGACACCACCCAGTAAGTGTTAGCTTCCAGTGTTGTTCCGTGTTAAGCACAGGCTTCATTCTGGTGCGTCCTGCGCAGGGCTGGGGCCATTCTGCCTGGGGCGGAGCAGTGCTGGTGCGTTAGTTTGACCACAGCCCCTTGGGTGTTCCTGCTTACTCAGCGAAGATAAACAGGTATCTCTGGACCCAGGCCTGCTGCCTTGGGAGCTCTGGCAGGGCCAGCGCTTTGCCCTCAGACCCTCGCAGCTTTGCGAGCGGGTGAGATGAGGTGGATACAGATGCTCAGTGGAGTCCACTTATGGTCCGGGAAAGCTGGGCTAGCCCATGGGGCCATGTCAGAGACGCCAGGTCTGTGTCCAGTTCCGGAACTGGATGGGGAACTGAAAGATAGACTTGGGGAGCTGTGAGGGGGAACCGAGAGCAGCCAGAACCATTGGTAGTGGTACCCACACAACGCCGGGACCCGGCCCACTTCCACAAATTCGTGACCATTGCCAGGCCATAGTATGGGCTTCCGTCCTGTCTCATGCCAGCACCCTCTGCACGGGTCACTTGGTGCTGTGGTTTGGATGTCCATATCCCTTCCAAATTCATATGTTAAAAAAAAAATCCTAACCCCCAGGGGACTGCCAGCAATGGCACATAATTTGTGCACTGCACAAGGGCCCCCAGCTGAGGGGTGGAACTGTATTCCATACTCTGCTTTCCAAGCTGTGTGTCCTGGAGAAAAAGACCCTCTGCTGTGCTCTCAAGCCTGGCTCTGCCCCGAGGGGACCTCTTTTCTAGTCCCACCAAAGCCCTGGCATGGCTTGGCAGCACCGCAGTGTCTGAGACTGAGCACACAGCCACGCTTCGCTGGGCTGCACCGCTGCCCTGAGTTCCTGCCCCACTGGGCTTCCTCCTGGCCCCCCTGCCATCTACGTGCAGGTCCTCCTGTCGGGCCGGGTGCCCCAGAGGGGAATGCCCTGGTGACCAAACAGGCTCACCCTGTGAGCATGGCCTGAGGCAGCTTCCTGCCTCATCCCTGGGGGCTCGTTAGATGTTCCTGGCAGCGTGCCCACCCTGGGCAGGCCCATGGTGACCATGGGGCACTGGGCATGGGTCCCAGGGCCCCTCCCTCAGAACAGAGAGAGAGGCATGGAACTAGGGCCTGCACCCCTCTTTCCTGCCACCTGCCTCCCCCACTGAATTCCCCGCAAAGCCCCCCACGGGCCCGCATGCCTAGAGACAGTGGACCGTGTCTGCGGTTTGAAACAAGGCCCTGGACATGGCACACCCTTCCTTGGGTGCCCTCGTTCCTGCCAATCAGATTTCTGGAGCCACCGGGAAGAGGTGCCCCATTTGTGGTCTCACCCAGTAGCCAGGAGAAGGAGGGGGCCTGGGCGAGCTGACCAAGCCGGGGCCTCAGGAGGAAGTGACTTGTCTCTGTGAAAGGAGTGCTTCGAAGAAGCGTGTGGAATTTCGGTTCCGCCGTGTTGTTGCAAGCTGTGCGTTGGGTCCTGGGCCAAAGGCTCTGGGGAGCGGGGAGATGCTGTGTCGGAATGACGGCTGGAGTGTGGGCCGTGGGGGCCAGTGCCGCCCGGCCAGGCCATGTGGGAAGGGACAGAAACCTACTCCTAGGAACGTCTTGCTGGGTCCCCTTATTTGGGCAATTAAAAGGAGCTGTTAATCCCCCTCTGCCCCGGATGCAGTGTTTCCAAACCCGCAGGCCTGTACCCTGCAGTCAACAAAACCCCACTGAGCTGAGAGAACGGGGACCGCATGAGCTGCTTGTCCTCTGACCTGCGGGCTGGCTTTCGCGTGGCCCCTCAGAGCTGCTCGGACTGAGCTGTCACTGTGCTTGCTAATGACCCGGCGTTGATGACTAGCTTGCCTTTCTCCCTAACCGCACGACCCGCCTCCTCCAGACCCGTTTACACACTGGCGAGATGGGAATAGTAGCAGGACCCACCTCACAGGGTGCCAAGAGGATGACGTGAAATGACAGATGCGAAGTGCCTGGCACACCGCCTGGCATGTGCGGCGTTCCCTGTAAAAGGTAGCAGCTTCTGCCGTCCGTGTTGGAAATGTCCTTCCCGCCTAGCCCGGTGCATCACTTTGGTAGGCAGGGTTTGAGCGCCAGGCCAGGGAAGGGAGTGGTCCAGACCCCGTCCCCGCCATGCGGGAGGTTATTCCCAGGGGTCCTGCTTCATTCAGCCCATTTTCCAAGTGCTCCTGGTTCAGCTTTTTCAAAGTCCCCCATTGCCCCAAGAACCACCTCTCCCTGGGGCTGGACTGGACCTCCCTCTTCCCTGCCCCTCACGGGTTCCACTGGGCCCTCTGCATGGCCCACAGTCACCTGGGTGCCTGTGTGCCAGTCCAGCAAAGCTCTACGCTCGCATAGCCTTGGGGCACATCGGGGTACGCCTGCTTCTTCACCCTCTAGACTAGAGAGACAGGGGGTGCTATGGGGGCTGGACTCCGGTCGCGTTGTCACTCACTCCTTCCCATGTGCCCTTCTCAGAGCCTGTGGGCCCCCTCCCATTCTCACGGATGTTCAGGGTCAGTGCCCAGAATATGAGACTGCCATGGTCCGGGCCAGGCCGCCCTCAGCAGCTCCCGCTGCACTCCCGAGCTAGCCCTCCCTGCCCCCCTCCTCCTCGCGTGATGATCCCCTGTCCTGGCCTTGCTCCCCTGTGTCTAGGATGGAGCATGGCTTACACAGAGGTGGCTGTCCTAGGACACGTACCCGAGGTCCCATAAGGACCCCACTCTGTCCCCTGTCATTCCCAAGGCCACACGCCTTTCCTCTGCTCTGAGCCCTGTGCCGTCTTCCTGGTCACTCTTTAGCCACCACTCCTACGTGACCCTCTCCACGACGCGTCGAGAGATAGCCCTCCAGCGCTTAGGTGACACAGGTTGTGTCCTCGTGTTTGTCTTCCAGCGTTCAGCGCCTTGCAGGAGGGAGAAGGTGAGTAATACGTAGAGCCGCTGGGGACACCAGGCCTTAGTTGTCTTCTTTCCACCAGCATCAGGTAGGATGAGCTCCATTTCGCAGGTCAGATAGCCGAAGCTCAGAGAGGGGAAGTGTTTTGTCCTGGTCCCATAGCGTTACCTCTCAAGCCTATATATAGCGTGGTCTGTTCTCCAGGGGTTCTCTGAGAAGCCCATCCTGACAGCGTGATGGGGTTCAGAGAGGTGTGGGGGGCGGGTGCTGTGGCCAGGTTTTTTTTTTTTTTTTGTGGAGACAGTAGACAGAAATCTCTCATTTTATAAGAATTCCTAAAGAGGAGCCACATGAACCGAGTTGCCCCCCCCTCCTTTTTGGCCTCCCTTTGCCTGTCCTCAGAGAGATGCTGACAGGATGCAGGGCCCGCCGTGTGCCAGGCGTCACCCTGGGATGTGGAGGCGGTGGCGTTGCTCCATCCCACATGGATGAGGGAACCGAGGCCTGGAGAAGCCAGCTCATGAGGCAAGGTCACACAGCTAGGAAGGTCAGGGCCCAAGCCTTGAGCCACAGCCATCTGGGGCAGGACCCACATTCTTTTTATCGGAACAGCTGTCTCCTGCGTCACCTGCAAAATGTACAAAAACAGCAAAATGACCCAGCCCAGCCCTTGAATAATTGATGGGTTATGCATTTCTATCTGGTGAAGAAATCTGTTGAGGTCACTCTCTGGACAGGACAAGGATCCAGCTGTGGCCCTTGATGGCATTGCCATAGTCGGAAATTGGGCCAACCCAGCAACCTTGGCATGAACGTGGTGCCTGGGGGCTGGGATCAAGCATCTCAGACAGTGGTTTGCATATAGGGGGCAGCGGGCCAGAGCCCGCTGGTGATATATTTCGTTTGGCCTCCAAGTATTTTAGAAAAATCTGAATCAGTCGCCGATATTTAAAACTCAGGAAATTTATATAAAAATCCAGGTTTTTAGTGCTTCCAAAGATCTGGCAAGGCTGGGCCCCATTCCATTTAGCGGCCAGCGGCCAGGCCTAAGTGGCGGCCACCTCCTCAGAGAGGCTCTGGCATCCGGGCAGCTTCCCCCTGCCCCCTGCCCCCTGCCCCCCAACCGCTCCACACGCAGCCTTGCGAGGTGGCCGAGGAGCTGGGTTTACAAAGGCTGGGAGGAAGGAAGGCAGCACGGGGCATGGGTAGGGCTGGTCCCAGTTGTCGGTGACCCTGGAACCTGGGAGCAGGGCTCAGCATTGCTGTGTGCTGCATTTGTCTGGTCTTCCCAGCAACCCCGCGAGGGCTTCGTCTCAGAGAGAGCAGGCGCCTTGTCCAGGGTTGCACAGCTGGTCATTGTTTTGGGGAGGGGCCAGAGTAGGGGTGGTGCGAGTGTGAGGCTTCAGGGCCTCCAGACTGCCCCGTTTGAATCTGGGGGCCCTCCCTGGACCAAAGCACCCCAAGTTGGGACTTGAGGCTCTTGTCAGTCATTCATAAACATCAATAAACAGATGTTTATTGAATGACTCCTTGGCACTCACTGGCCAGGTGATGCAAATATGAATAAGACAGATGATCCTCAGGGTGCGCTTAGCGTGGTGGAAGAGACAGAAAACCCATCATCATCAGACAGTGTGGTCAGTGCATCCGAGAGGTGTGGACAGGAAATGATGGGTGCACAAAGACGGAGCCCTCGCCCAGCTGGGGATTCAGGAAGGCCTCCTGGAGGACGTGGAACCGAGCTGCATCTCTAAGGATGAGTCGGAGTTAGTCCCGAGCAAAGCCCAGGAGGAGAAATAGGATCTCAAGTTGCAGTTTGGTGTCACTCCGTTAAAATGAGGGATGTGGCTGGCAAGGCAGGGCCTTGGACAGTGGGGCACAATTGAGGGTTTTACACGGGACGGTGACAGTTCTCACAGAGCCCTCTGGCATAGCAGCTGGGCTTGGGGCAGAGCCACCTGGGTCCAGGGCTGCTGCAGCAGCCCAGGCGGGAGGGCGCTGGCCTGGTTCGGGATGCGGTAGTGGGGATAGGAAGGGGAATACATTTGGAAAATATTGAGGAGGAAGAATTGTCAGGATTTGATTGTGGATCGGACGTCCTCAGGTTGCGGGGGGGAGGAGCAGTGCCACAGAGGCAAGAGATCCCAGACTGAAGAGGGAGCCTGGAAAGGGGACAGGGCGGGCGGGAGGGGCCTGCACAGTGTGGCCTGGCCTGTGGGAGGAACATCTGCCCGGGAGGAAGAGATTCGGAGGTTGCCAGCTTCCGGATCATTGAAGTGCTGGGCATGGATGTGTGACCCAAAGGCCAAGCGCAGGCTCCAGGGAACAAGAACGTTGACAAGCAAACCCTGGAGAAGCCGAAGGGTGCTTATGACACAGACCCTGTCGCAGGCAGCCAGGTTCGAATCCCGGCCCCCACCACTCTTCCCAGATGGGAAACCCACACGAGTTACCTCACTTGTGCCTCGGCCCTCTCACCTGACAAATGCAGGTGGTGATGCCTGCGGTCCAACATCCTGGCCAGGATTACAGGCGTTAATCATCTAAAGTGCTTAGTAAGTGCTACGGAGGGACGGAGTGTGTGGGAGATGTGCAGTGACCCTTAAGGCTGGTGTGGCACAGCCGTGAAGGACAGGGGACCTCCGCAAGGCCACGTTGCCATGCCCCTCGGCATCCGGAGTCATGCGGTGAGGCGGTGCCTGGGCTCTGGCGAGCGTAGGGCTGGTCAAGGCCTGAATCCCAGCCGAGCAGCGAGGGGGCGGTGAGGAAGGGAGCTGGCACTGGGTGGCTCTTCTCTTCAGGGTTTTAGCTAAGAAAGGGGAGGGGGGAGGTGCACACATTTCTAGGATACATGTTGCGGTTAATGACGCAGGACTGTCTCTGAGGAGATGGGCGGCAGTGGAAAGTTAAGGGTGTTTATGCCCAGCGGCCCCAGTTTTCTTAGAAACAGGGGAGCCATGTGGAGGAGGAAGCAAGTGGACCGGAGGGCAGGGGCCTCAGGCGAGGCAGGTTGCTAAGGAGCAGCCAGCCCCCAGCAGGGTCCGAGGAGCTGACCTTGGTCCTGGGTGGGGGAGGTCGAAGTCATCCTCCCAGGATGATGGCAGCTTGTGACAGGACCTGGGTTAGGGCTCTGCTGCCCAGATAGGCACAGAGGGGTCTGTGAGGGGCTGAGGGCCACCCGGTGATGCTGGCAGGAGCTCTGGCCTGCTCGCTCGGGCAACAGCAGGGCACTTGGCATGCCTCCCCGGGAGCACCGGGTGCTTTGAGGCTGGCCTCGCTCGCCTTCCTGACTCTTTCTTGGTCATTACCTTGGTCCCCGGGGAAGACTGTTGGCACATAGCCCTTCTTTCCTGCCCAGAGTGAACCTTCCCTGTTGGGAATTCTGTCCTGGCTTGGTGACGGCAACATGTGGCCTGCCACTTCTGTCCTATCGGGCTGCCCTGCCCAGCACTTGGGCGGCGTTGCAGGAAGGACGTGTGAGGTCACTGGCTGCTCTAGTCAGTCACTGAGTCAGCACTTCTGCCTTGGAGGTGCTGCTCCTGCTGACACAACTGGGCCCAAGGGTCCGGTGTGACCCCCTGAGGACAGGTGCTCCTGCTGGGCCTCCAGGAGGCCCTCAGGGGCTGTCCCGAACTCAGACCCTCTCTGGAGCTTCGTGATTCCAGCTGCGGGGTAGCGGGCTGCCTCCCCTGCTGGGGGCACTGCCCTGGCTCTGACTCCCCAGGGAAGCCGGGGCCTGTGGAGGGCGGGATGTTAGGGCCAGGTCAGCTGTGGTGCCAGGAGCCGCCATGGAGAGAAAGGTGGGGTGGGGCTCTGAGTCATGGCCCTGCCACAGCTCGCTGGATGGCCTGCCCGGGGGTGGGGACTGCCGGGGGTGGGGATGGTGCTGAGCCCTATTCCCGTCTCACCCTAGAGAGCTCCAAGCTTCCGGCTGAGTCACGGGGAAAGAGAAACTGTAGATGAGTCTGGGGCAAGGTTGCTCCCACATCACTTCCTGCTGATGGCCCAAGCCCTGGGTTGGGGGAGAGGGGCCATGCAGGTGGCTCTGACATGCCCAACCCCACAGAACCTACAGGAGGAGCCCCAGGCTAGCCCCCATCTGCCTGTGGAGCCCTGGACAAGTGACCGGCTCAGGCCTGCCCAGGGCGGATGGAAAGGTTTCATCACACCTGGGAAAACTGGCCACAGCCTCGGGCCCAGCTCCCTCCGCGCTGGACTAACCCAGGACGTGGAGGATGGCGGGGGCCACAGAGGGCAGCGTAGATGCTAAGACCGGCCCTGAGGTGTGCCAGCATTCACAGGGAGCCGAGTGCACACGTGCCCTGTCCCTGTCACCTGTACGCAAGCAGGACCCTGGAGGGAACACACAAGGACGGACAAGTCCTGTGGTGGGGCGCGCGCGCACTCACACACACACACACACACAGGCAAGCTCAGGCAGGGCTTGCACGGACGTGGGAGCTGTGACTCCGGAGGCGCCCCCAGGCACTGGGCGCTCAGGTGGGAGCACCACTCAGAGCACTGCCTGCCGTGTACCTGTGCCAGCATCCCATTTCTTAGCTGAAGCTCTCCGATCGGCCTTGCGACCCTCGTGTGGCTGGGTGCGGGCCTCGGCCGGGTCTCCGGCGTGAATGTTCTAACCGTGAGGGCGAGGGAGGGGCGGGCTGCTCCTCGCAGCTGCCCTGCTCCTTGGCTGCTCTCGCTGGGCTGGATTTTCCTGCAGGGCTTTGGGCTTTTGTTTTTGATCCACTCGAGTGTTGATCGTGTGCCAGACACCGTGCCAACCCTGGGATAACGTGCCCACAGTTGTTTTGAGTAAGCTCTCGGTAAACGTGGCTCATTATGTATGTTATTATTTACACACATCATCTCGTTTCTTCTCATAACAACCCTATGAGGCAAGGTGTCATTATCCCCACTTTACAGATAAGGAAAGTGAGGCTCTAAGATGTTAAATGGCTTGTTGTGGTGGCAAAAGGCCGTGCGTGACAGAGGCCGCCTTTGGACCCAGGTCTGTGCCTCTGCAATCCTGATCTGTCTGATTGAGACTCCCAGTTGGGAAGCCAGCCCCACTGACGAGCCCCGGTAAAGCCCACAGGGGCAGGAGGAATTGGGGGTCAGGGCCTTCAGGCTACCATGGCTTCAAGGCAGGGGGAGGGGGAGCAGGAGGAACATCCCCAGAGTGGGCAGGCGTGTGAGGGGCCCCTCACCCACTTCTCCAAGGCATTTCTGCCACCTTCCAGGTGCGAGCACTCTTGAGCAGCTGGCCTGTGTGGAGGGCTGGACTTGCGGATGGGCATCTGGCACCCTGGCTACCCCTACAGCCGGACTGTGCTCTGCCTGTGTCACCCTTGGCAGGTGTCCACCCTCTCCCCGGCCTGAGTGGAGCCCAGCTGCCACCTGGACCTCAGCTTTTATCTCTGACCTTCAGCATTTCTGTATCTGGACAGATTCCAAGAGCGAAGTCCCAGACCGAAGTCCTCGCTCTATGGGCAGATAAGCATTGGTAGATTTGGGACAACCCTTGTTTTCAGAAAACTGGAGGGGTGCAAAAGGTAGAGGGGGACCACAACAGCCACTTGCCGTAACTTCATTGACCTCTCAGGACACCGCCGTGAGTTTTACATTTTTCTCATTATCCCCATGATACACATGAGGAAACTAAAGTCGGGTGACATGATGTCTACACTACGCTGCAAAAGACCCACATGGCGCGTCTCAAAGTGTGGTCCTTGGACCTTTTAGTCCAGAATTATGTGGGAGCTCGTAAGATCGCATGTTCCCCGGCCCTGTCCCAGGTCAGTGGCATCCGAATCAGGCAGGACATGGAGTTCAGATCTTCTGGGTGATTTTGCTGCATCCCGCAGTTTGCCTACCGTGACCTTCTGAGCCGACTTCACACTGCAGCCTCGTTTTTTGTTGTGTGGCTTTGTGTAAGTTGCTTAATCTCTCTGAGCTTTGATTTTCTTCATTTGTAAAGTGGGGATCACAACAGTCTGTACCTCCTAGGGTTGTTGTGGGCACGCAAGGAGTTAGTATCTACAAGTTTATTTAGCACGGCACCTTCCTGGAGCGGACCTGTGATGGCCAACGGGAGGCTGCTGGTTCTCCCCAGGAGGAGAGCACAGAAAGGTCAGGCCACTTGTTCCAGAAGGCTCATCAGCTCGTTGGCACAAAGCACAAGTAACATAATTGGAGCCCAGTGCGTTGGGATATTTTCTGGCTGGGAAAAGTAGGAGGTTAGTGCTGGGAACTTTCCTTGGGCCTCCCAGGATGTAGAGTGCTCGTAGGAAGTGGTGAGGAGTTGGGGATTTGAGACAAAAGACCTAGAGTCTGATGTGACTCTGGACTTACTAGTTTAAAGAGAGTCCTTAACGTCCCTGACCACAGTCGCCCTATGTGGTTTCAGCAGCAGACTTCAGGAACTGGACATTGAGCCGGACTCTCCCCTGTGAGTTCCCTCCCAGTGCAGCCCAGTTCCAACTCTGGTTCTGGGAGGGAGGGATGTGTTCTTCCTCTTGGACAGTGAGGATAAGGCAACTTCATTTCCCTTTTCTCCTCGGCTGCTGGGAGGCTCAGCACTAAATGTTCAGCCCAACTCCAGGAGCTATGTGGGGCCTACGACCTGCTTTTGGGAACCCATCCTTCCTTTCTGGTTTTGATGTCTTTTTCCGATTAGTTTTCTTCTCTGCTCTTAATTTTAGTGTTTATATTTCACCACCTCCTTTTCTTTATGTTTCCTCACCCCTGTGGAACCAGGCTGGGGGTATGTAAAATCACTCGCTATGTAAACACACACGAAGCCATCTTCACAACTGCTCTGTTGGCATGTGGTACTTTTTGCTTCCTCTGCTTCATGAAACTATATTTGTTTGGTCATAATCCACTGGTCAGTGAGGAGACGCCTGAGGTTGGGCATGGTGGCTGCTTCGTGCTTGTTTTTCTTTTCGTATCAGCTGCTCAGAATTTTTAAAATAATTTCTCTCCAAATTCATTAGTCACTCAGAGCACGAACACTACCCTGGTGGATAGATGTGTGTGTGTGTGTGTGTGTATTTCAGTTTTCTTTTTATAATGTATTTCTTTCACATTACGCAAGTATAACCTGTAGACTCCAAAAATGATAACAAGTGAAAAGGAAAAAAATTCCCTGTAATCCCTATGAGGGTTACCACTTTTCAGCATTTTGTGATTCATTCTTCTGGATTTTTTTTTCTATGTTTGTGCTTTTCCCACAAAAAAAATAGACTATGTATGCACAGTATTTTATAACTTCAGCTTCACTTAGTGTTAGGTAATTAGAATCATTCCTTGTTATTATGTATTCTATAACAATGAAATATGTTTCAAATTTGTATCAAGGATACATGCACATAATTTTTTTTTAAAGCATAGGATTTATTGTGAAAAGAAACAGCTTCCTCAGTCTTCCCCTTGGTTAAAGGGGCAACTTTTAATCATTTAGAACTCTTGTTATACAGTGGTTCCCTATGTATATTTAAGTAAACTGCTTGTACCTCTATTTCTTATCTTATTTGACGTACTGATTTGCTGCTGAGAAAAATAAGGCTTTCTATCAGTGACACCACCCTTTCCCACCTCCTCCAAACATTTTCTGCAACTATATTTGGCTGCCTTTGCAATTTAAAATAATGTGCCTTCACCTCAGTTTCTTGTTCCCTTCATGTGGACAGCATTTTGTGGCCCTCTTTGCTTTCAGAGGACAATATAGAGACTCCACTCTTCTAAGTTCCCTAGCTCCCAGCCTCACCATTCCTGTCTGTTGTGCGGTCAAGTTGCTGAGGTCAAGGCTGATAACATGAACATCCTGTTGAATAATCGTAAATCTTCCACTCGTGACTGTGAGGCGGTGCCGGGAGTTGGAGACCAACTCCCGTCTGCGTTTCTGTGCTGATGTAAATCGTGTTCACTGCAGGGCCAAGGGGCGGGCTGTGCCTGCCAGTCCCTCTCTTCGGGTCTGATGCCACTCAAAGGAGTGTTAAATGTCCCTTTCTTTCTTACATTGTGTTCTATGCTCAAAAACCATCCCTTTCTATTCTAGTTCACTTTATAGTTTGACCATGTCTTGTTATATAACTTTTGTTTGCTTGTTTTTCTGGAGCTTCTAATACAACATCATTTTTACCAGCTGCTAGTTTTCCATCGAATGCAGTATTAGGATTTATTTTCACCCAGCCCCCTGTGGTTGGACATTTAGAACTTTAATTGCTGTAATTAAAGTTCTTTTCCATTCCCCTTTGTGTATTTGTTCCTTGCATAATGTTTACAAGTCTGGGAATGCTGCTCTCCTGTAAGCCTGACCCCCTTGTCCCCAGCCCCTTGCTATCCACTGGCTTGCCGACCTACCTTAAACTCCGATTGATCCATTTCATGGGGAGGGTGACCCCCAGGTAATGTCCATCTTTCCCTCCCCAGGCTCTGAAAAGCGGCCATTCCTCAGATTCCAAGCTGGAAACATCTCCAACTACACCGCCCTTCTGCTGAGTACGGACGGCAAGACCCTGTACGTGGGTGCCCGAGAGGCCCTCTTCGCACTCAACAGCAGCATCAGTTTTCTGCCGGGCGGGGAGTACCAGGAGGTGAGAGGCGATGCCCGGGGCCGACGAGGCTGGGCAGAGGACGGCAGAGGGGAAGGTGGACAGGAAGGCTGACCTTCTGGGTTCAAAGATGATGCAGATGGGGAGGGGAGAGGAGTGGGGCGGGGAGGTGTACCCTCCATTCTCACGTGCACACTTACCTGCTCTCTCTCGCGCCCCAGCTGCTGTGGAGCGCGGATGCCGAGAGGAAACAGCAGTGCAGCTTCAAGGGCAAGGACCCGCAGGTGAGCTAGCGCCTGAAGGCAGCCTGGGCTACAAGCGGGGTGGAGGGTAATAGACCTGGCTGGACCCGGGGCGGAGGTAGGAGTGGGAGCAGATGCAGCCACCGGCGATGGACTCGGCATACGCCTCTGAGATGGCCAGACCTTATACTTATCATCTCTGTGACCTCGCACAAGTAAATTTGCATCTTCTGAGCCTTGGCATCCCCACCTGTAAAATGTGGATAATGATGTCTGTCCCACTGGACTTAACATGAGTGAGGATTCAAGTTGCTAATAGGCATAAGGCCCCTGGCACACAGTGAGTGCCACATAAATACCAGCTTCCAGTAGGAGGAGTGACTGGGTGGGGGCAGGAGTTATGTCCCTCTGCAGAAGGTGCCTGATGTGGCAGGTCTGACATCCTGGTGTGGTTTTAGCCAGACCGTTGGTTGTGGGGAGTTCTGATTCAGCCTGGGGTTCTCCTGTGGGACTCCCCACCATTCCCAGAAGCCTCTTGGTGCTCAGTGCAGCAGGCAACAGCTAAGATGAAAAAAAGAGCACTGGACTTGGGGTCAAGATAAAGGTTCAAGTCTTGGCTGCACCCGATGACTTTTATTCAGCACTTGCTCTGTGCCCGGGCGCTTTTTAGACACTGGAGAAAGAACTATGAAAAAGGAGAAAGAACCACAGGCAAAAATCAGTTCATTTAAAAGGGAGTCAGGTTATACTTCACTAGAAAGAGTGACATCTGAGCCAAGATGAGGAGGCAGTGAAGGAGTTGACCATGGGGTGCCCGGAGCAGGAGTAGGCTGTGGACTGTACTCCGAGTGGGGCATTTGGGGAACCACTGGAGGGCCGAGCAGTGGGATGGCATGGTCTGGCGCTGGCCCCCAGGGACAGAAAGAAGGAGCCCAGCAATGGACAAGCGGTGATGGTGACCGAGACCAGGATGGTACAAATAAAGGGAGAGAGAAATGGTCAGATTCCTGATGTATTTAGAAAATGGGGCCACCAGGATTTCCCGGTGCAAAAACGGGGGGATGTGAGAGGCAGGCAGTCGAGGCTGACTGCGGGGTTTGGAACCTCGGTAACCAAGAAGATGGAGTTGTCCTTGAGAAAAGGGAAAGGTCCCGGAGGAGAAAGCTTTGGGAGTGACTGGAAGCTGGGTCAGAGGGCCTGTTAGATGCTGGGAGGCTGTCCGTCGGGGGCTGGGGTTCAGGCCTGAGTGTCTCCTCCTGACCTGGGCTGTGGCTTCCTCCCCAGGGGGTTGGGACTGACCAGCGGTTTCTACTGAGGTTCTGAAGCAGACTCTTGGGGGCTAGGGCAGCCCAGGGGGGGATTCTGCACCTCAGCCCAAACTGAAGAAAAGTTTGCCAGCCTCAGAACTAGCTGAACCCCAAGGCCACCCTCCAGTGCACACGCACACGCTTGTGGCCCTCGGTCTGTTCAGTCCCTGGAGGCTCCTGCTTTTGGATTCTCCAGTGTGCCCTGGCTTGAGGTCGCACCCCCAGCACTGGCCTTGGGTCTGGGGGAGGGCTTGGTGGTGTCCCCTAGTGGCTGGTTTGGGTCTGACATCCTCCTCCCTCCTTCCCCAGCGTGACTGTCAAAACTACATCAAGATCCTCCTGCCTCTCAACAGTACCCACCTGTATGTCTGTGGCACTGGGGCCTTCAGCCCCCTGTGCACCTACGTGGTGAGTGCCCCTCCTCTCCGGGAACGGCCCCCTTTTCTGCCCCAGGGAGCTGTTGTCCAACATCAACCCCTGGTGCAGGCCAGGGCCCAGCGAGGCTCCTTGGTAGCAGTGGGCTGAAGGGGCCCTGAAGGAGGGTTGCGTGTGATGGCCCAGGCACTAAGATCCTGGCGGACCCATGACACAGGTCTGTAGGTCCCTGACAGCCCACCTGTATGCCATTCCTCAGCACCCTCACACCTGTGTTTCAGCCCTGCACACACCTTAGCCAAGGGTGGCGTTTTCAGGCTGTGGGTCAGAGCACCAGCCCGGAGCCAGACGTACCGGGTTTGAGTCATGTTGCCACCCCTTCCTGGCTCACATCTTTCTAAGCCTCGTCTTCCCTCTGCCAGCTGGGGCTACTAGTGCCCACTGCAGAGGTCACTGCCAGACGATGTCGGCACTGTGCCCCGGGCCCTGGGGTGGGGAGGACGGGCCGTGGGATCTCTTCCTTCACCCTGTAGAGTTGCCTTCTCTGGCACCCCCCTCCTTTCCCACTGAGCCCACTCATTCCCTGACGCGCCCCTGAGCCCACCCGTCTGCTCCCCTGCAGAATGTGGAGAACTTCACGCTGGCACAAGATGGGGCGGGGAGCATCCTCCTGGAAGATGGGAAGGGCCGTTGTCCCTTCGATCCCAATTTCAAGTCCACAGCCCTGATGGTTGGTGAGTGTTTGGGGCAGGGTGGGCTCCTCGAGGCTCCAGGGCAGGGGTGGGTGGCATGTGTGTAGAGGGGCCTGCTGCTGTGGTTCCCAGTGCAGAATGACCCTGGGCTGCCCTCGGGTTCGGCTTCTCCCCGTTCCCACTGCCTCCTCTGTGCACCCCAGTGATGTGGGCAGAGCTGGGGTCACTCCAGGCTCCGAGCAGAGGGAGGGGGCTGTGCTGAGGGGCTGTTCCCATGGGAATGTTCTCTTGGCAGATGGCGAGATGTACACTGGAACAGTCAGCAACTTCCAGGGGAATGACCCAGCCATCTCTCGGAGCCAAAGCCTCCGCCCCACCAAGACTGAGAGCTCCCTCAACTGGCTACAAGGTGAAGTCCTCCCACCGCTGGGCAGGCTCAGGAGCAGGGGGATGGAGATATCCCCTGGCAGGGCCTGAGAGCAGAGTCTCACCTGTCCTGGACCCCTGGGCTCACTGTGCACTCCCCACCGGCCCCACAGACCCAGCGTTTGTGGCCTCAGCCTACATTCCGGAGAGCCGGGGTAGCGTGGAAGGGGACGATGACAAGATCTACTTCTTCTTCAGCGAGACTGGCCAGGAGTTTGAATTCTTTGACAACACCATCGTGTCCCGCATCGCCCGCATTTGCAAGGTGAGCCCCAGCAGGCTCCAGAAAGGTCCACGGGGACCGGATCAGGAAAGGCCAGGAGGAACAGCTTAGCTGACAGCTTTTCTCTCCCTCCTTTTAAATTAAAATACCTCTCGTTGTCTTCTCTTATTTAAAACGTGAAATACAGAACAGAAAAGTACACGTGACATCACAGAATAAAGAGGCAGTGTAGCATCACGATGAAGAGTACAGACCTGGAGCCAGGAGGCCTGGGTTCGAACCCTGCTGGTCATGTCATCTTGGGCAAATCTCTTGCCCCTCTCAGCTACGGCTCCCCGGTCTGTTCGATAAGAATAATAACCAAGCTGACACTCGGCGTTTTCAGGCAGATGAAATTAATTCATGCAGAGCTTTCAGGCATGTGGCAGGCGGCAGCTGAGTGCTGACCGTCAGCGGTGCAAGTCCTCACGTCCACCACAGGGTGTCATCACTGTTAACGTTTTAGAAGGTCCCTTGCTAATCTTTTATTCCATATATGTATATAATAAGGGAACTATTTAGAAACAAGAATTAAACTCATGCAGTTCTTCAACGGGAAGTCATGACCTCTTTCCATACTTGTCGGTAGACTCTTCTTTGTCCTTTTTTGGTGGGATTCCACGGCAAGGAAAGCAGCCTCATCTACTTAGCCTGGTCTTGGGACGTAGACGTTGCGCCTCCGAGTCTTCTCGATTTTAAATAGAACTCAGGCCTAGCTTCCGCTTTCCCACCCTGCCTGGTGTTTGCCACCGCTGGGGAGGGGACAGCGAGGGGCACCAAGCCCAGACCCTGCTGTCTCTCCCCCAGGGCGACAAAGGTGGTGAGCGGATCCTGCAGCAGCGCTGGACATCCTTCCTGAAGGCCCAGCTGCTGTGCTCGCGGCCTGACGATGGCTTCCCGTTTAACGTGCTGCAAGATGTCTTCACACTGAGCCCAAGCCCCGAGGACTGGCGCGACACCCTCTTCTACGGGGTCTTCACCTCTCAGTGGTATGGCCCCCAGGACCTAGCTGGGAACGGAGGGTGGTGAGTGGCTGAGACTGAGGCCGGGGAGCCAGCCTTCGGGCCTGAGCGCTTCTCCGTTAATTCGGCCATTTTTTTTTTTTTTTTTTTTTTTTTTTGTAGGCACAGGGGGACCACGGAGGGCTCTGCCATCTGTGTCTTCACCATGAAGGATGTTCAGAGGGCCTTCAGCGGCCTCTACAAAGAGGTGAACCGTGAGACACAGCAGTGGTACACCGTGACGTACCCGGTGCCCACGCCCCGGCCTGGCGCGGTGAGGACTGCTCCCTGCACCAGGGTGGGGTGCTGGGCGGGTGGGCCCCGCCTCCCCCCCAGGCTGCAACCACCCAGCTTCTCCAAGGCTGTTTTCTCATCGTGAAAGTGGGCACAAAAGCCTAGGCCTGCTTGTCCTTCTGGGTTAGATGGGACCATGAAGGTCGGGGTGCCTTCAGACCCGTCTCGGGTGGGCGAGCGTGTCCCCGTCAGGGTGCTCACCACACTCCTTTGTAACTGTCTCTTCACTTGTGCCTGCCCCGGACAGCTACGAGCTCCTTATTAAGTTACTAAGTGATGAGTGGCCAGACCATAGGGAAATAGGCCTTTCTTCTTTCCGTCCTCTTTTCAGCCTAATGGGCTTCTCCCAATGCAGAACCTGAGAGAGGATGTGGGTGCCAGCAATTTACAGGGGGGCAACCCCAGGAAGCAGGAAAGTGAGTGAGACTTAAGGAGCAAAGCCAAGAAAGGGGGTGTCCGTGAGCTCTTGCTGCCGTGGGCACCTGGGACTCAGTCACCTGGGGCCCTGGGTGGCTGTGTGGAGCACATGTCAGCATTGCTCCGCTGGACTGCTTGTCACTCACCCGGGTGCCTCATCAGTTGAGAGTTACTCCTGGATGTAAAGTCTTAGGGCTGTTGCAGAGAACCCCACGGGCAGAAAGAATCAGGAAGCCCAGGCAGTGCTGGAACTCACTGCAGGCACCCTCTGCCCCCTCTTCTGGGAAATCTGGCCAGTGAAAGGATGCTAAAGGAGCAGGAAGCGTGGTTGGCTGCTCAAGGCCTGTGGGAGAGGCAGGGAGGAAGGAAGGCAGGGAAACCTACCAGCTGGGGACCTTGGGTGCCTCACACCCTGGGCTGTGCCCTGTGACCTCCAGATTAGTGCCTTGGCTCTGCAGGCCTGCAAGTGATGTACCAGAGCTTCTGAGGGCTGGGCAGATACTCTGCTGACCCCTCGGGAGACAGCCCAGGCAGGATCCTCGGGGCCCACCTCTTGCCCTGAGTGTGCCTCGCCTCACACCGCCGCCTTCTCCTTCAGTGCATCACCAACAGTGCCCGGGAGAAGAAGATCAGCTCATCCCTGCAGCTCCCGGACCGTGTGCTCAATTTCCTCAAGGACCACTTCCTGATGGATGGTCAGGTGCGAAGTCGCCTGCTGCTGCTGCAGCCACAGGCCCGCTACCAGCGCGTGGCAGTGCATCGCGTCCCTGGCTTGCACCGCACCTACGATGTCCTCTTCCTGGGCACCGGTGAGTGTCCGCAGCAGGGCAGGCCCGGAGTCCAGGGGGGCACGGCTATGGGGTCATGGGCAGCGGGCTCCAGTCCGGGCCTGAGTACCGTCCTCGCTCCAGGTGACGGCCGGCTGCACAAGGCGGTGAGCGTGGGCCCCACGGTGCACATCATTGAGGAGCTACAGATTTTCTCACCAGGACAGCCCGTGCAGAACCTGCTCCTGGACCCCGACAGGGTGAGTGGGCAGAAGAGTCTGGACAGCGTGTTTGGGGTGCCCCTCTTACCGACAAACGGTCCCCACCAGCTTTTTCTCCAGATCCAGGCTCACAGTGTGAGCTCTCAGAAAGTTGGGTGCTTGGGAGCATGAAAGGTCTTTGGGGAGTGGCTCTGGTGGGCACGTGAGCCAAATGTGGCTGTGGTTGGGGGCCCTGGCGGCCTGTATCTGCCCCTCACGCACATGTCTGTGCAGGGCCTGCTGTATGCCGCCTCACACACGGGTGTAGTCCAGGTGCCTGTGGCCAACTGCAGCCTGTACTGGAGCTGCGGGGACTGCCTCCTCGCCCGGGACCCCTACTGCGCTTGGAACGGCTCCAGCTGCAGGCACATCAGCCTCGACCCCCCTGAGGCAGCCTCCAGGTGAGAGCTCCTAAAGGCCCCTTCTCACCTATCCATCTCTGTGCACTTGGCCTCAGAGCGCCTTCCCCAGGCCCTCTACAGAATCATTACACAGCTTCCTTTGCATCTGCCGTCAGCATAATTATTAATTAGCTCCCCTTCTGACTCTCAAAAACCATTTATTTGCCCTCAACCACCTGTAAAGCAGGGACATGATTTGGAAAAGTACGAAATGCCACAGCTATAAAAAGCCTTGCAGGGGAATGTGGATTAGCATGTGTCTTTAAGCGACAGAAAACAAGGGCTACGCAAGAGTCCATTAACAAACCCATTAAAAATTGTTTCCAAGGTAACTCGTTTGGATTGTAAGATGTTCATATATAGAGAGAACTTAGAAAATAGAGATAAGCCCAATCGAAATATAACTACTCCTAATCCCACCACGTAGAATCAGTGAGAATTTGATATATATCCTCCCAGATTTTTCTATATGTGTGTAAAATAAACAAGTAAAATACATATATTTTTAAGTAAAAACTGTATCTGCCATACTTCTAATGTCCTTGCTTCACACAGGGGGATACCTGGTGCCAGTTTTACATTTTAAAAAACCCATGTATGAGTACGCATATGTACACCTGGAAGGACACATCAAAAATGCTCCCTGTCATGATCACTGGATGATAGATTATTCTTGCAGTGTTTTTAGCCTTTGTGCTTGGTTGAGTATTTCAGGTTTTCTGAATGCATCAAGAATTACTTTTCTTAAAAAAAATTGCAAGTCAATGCAATTGCAAGTCATGTGCAGTGTTTTAAAAGAGGCAGCTACACACATATAGATCCCGCTGTCCTTCCAGACTTTTTCTAAAGGCCGGTAGTGCTGTTGTAACTCGAGGAAGTATTAAAGTAACTTTTATTTGAAATAAATACTGTGGAGACAGAGATGCTGGCTCAGCCCCTGTGGGGGTGTGAAAGCCCCCTGCCTTTTACCCCTGCTTTGGGCCTGGCAGTCCCTGAACCCTGAGCCCTTGCCCAGGCCTGTACCTACAGGGCTGCTTGAGGGCCTCTGCTGCACCTAGGGTGGGGGACGGGAGTCCACTGGGGGATCCTGGCTTATTCCAGACTCTCTTTGGTGCTTAGGCAGTGGATCCAGGACATTGAGGGGGCTAATGCCAGGGGCCTCTGCAACACTTCATCGGCCAAGGCCCGGATCTCTCTACCAACAGGTAAAATGCCTGTCAAAGGGCGTAGGGAGGAAGGGGCCAAGCTGCTTAGAAGGCTCCCGAATTTGGGCAGTGGTGGGCGTAAATGCATTTCCTTCTATCCTCGTCCCTCCAGCCTGCAAGCAGGCACCTGGGAAGTGAGAGCCACAGTCCCCAGGGTCCTCAGAGTTGCTGTCATGGCAGGATCAGCACAGCCCAGAGGGAGGTGGGTGAGCTGGGGCTGCTGTGGATGCCAGGCCCCCTTCACCCTCTGCCCTGCCTGCCCCTAGATGAGACGCTGTGTGAGCAAGTCCAGTTCCAGCCCAATACGGTGAACAGCTTGGCCTGCCCGCTCCTCTCCAACCTGGCAACCCGGCTCTGGATGCACAACGGTGCCCCTGTCAATGCCTCGGCCTCCTGCCGGGTGCTGCCCACTGGGGACCTGCTGCTGGTGGGCAGCCAACAGGAGCTAGGGCTGTTCCAGTGCTGGTCACTGGAGGAAAACTTCAAGCAGCTGGTGGCCAGCTACTGCCCAAAGGTAGAGGACATGGCAGAGCAGAGCAGAAAAGCGCCTGCTGTCATCAGCACATCGCGGGTGAGTTCACCGACCCAAGGCGCGGCCAGCTGGGGTGTGGACAAGTCCTACTGGACTGAGTTCCTGGTGATGTGCACGCTGTTTGTGTTCGCCGTGGTGCTCCTGATTTTATTCTTCCTCTACCGGCATCGGGGCGGCATGAAAGTCTTCCTGAAGCAGGGGGAGTGTGCCAGTGTGCACCCCAAGACCCGCCCTGTGGCGCTGCCACCTGAGACGCGGCCGCTCAATGGCGTAGGCCCCCCCAGCACCTCACTCGACCACCGAGGCTACCAGGCCCTGTTGGATAGCTCCCCGGGGCCCCGGGTCTTCACCGAGTCAGAGAAGAGGCCACTCAGCATCCACGACAGCTTTGTGGAGGTGTCCCCGGTGTGCCCCCGGCCCCGGGTCCGCCTAGGCTCTGAGATCCGGGACTCGGTAGTGTGACAGCCGACTTGTACAGGAGGCCACCCTGGATTCTGGGGCCGTGAATGCTCAGAGCGGATCGGCTGGACTTCTGCTCCTCGTGGCACCCAAGTGTGGCGCCCAGTCCTCGGGAGCGATGGAGCCAGCTGGCCTGCTGCTCTCCAGCCCAGACAGCTGCGGCCCGGGAGGTCCTGGCTGAAGATGAGGGCCCGCCTAGGTGGGCAGAACAGTGCTCCTCATGTAAACTGAGCCTTTTTTTTTTTTTTTTTTTAAACCACTGAAAATGTGAAATGAGAGCACGAAGAGTGAGAAACAAGAGAGCTGTGCACACAGCCACTCCAGTTCCCAGCGCGCCCCGTCTCACGGAGGATTTGCGGACTCATCCAAAGTGGTGGTTTGGGAGAGTTGGGAAGCCCTCAGCACCTGGACCTTGCTAACTCTGCCTTATCCTGCTGCAGGCTGCCCCTCTCACTGCGGAGCCAGGGCCCAGCTTGGGCTCTGTGGGTCCTACCTGGCCAGCTGGCCAAGCTGGCACGGCCATCATCCCATCACCTCAGGGACCAGGGGGCTCTACTGGCACTGCGGCCCTCACAAGGCCCTGGGCTCCGGCCACCTCTGGACCTTCCCAGCCTGCATCAGGCTGCAGCCATGTGAGAGCAGGCAGCATGAACCCAGGAGTTCATGACGATATATACCTTCCCCTTGGAATTCTGGGAAGAGACTGTTGTTGCCTTCCTTCCTTCGTCCAGCCTGAGAACCCATGTGTCCCTGTCCCCATATCCACCCCAGCCTCGTCTTTGAGCCCAGGCCCCTGTCACCCCCACACTTTGCCTGCCTCCACTCTAAGGGACAGTGGCACTACCCAGCACAGGAGCCCTGAGTTTATTTGGGTTTTATATTTTTTTAAGATGCACTTTACTTTTTTTTTTTTTTTAATAAAATTGAAAGAATTGAAATTGAATCATGGTCCTTCATCTTAAAGGACTGTTGCTTTTTGAGGTTGGTCTAGTTCTCTGAGTTCAGGGGATTGCAAGCTCCTCTTTCCAGGGCTAGTGGGCCAGAGCCAGCCTGGCCTGGCCGACTGCATCTCCCAGTGGAGTATGGCTCCCCCCGGGGGGGGGGGGCTGGACACACTGATGGAGTGGGGCAGGGGATTTGTTCCTGTACCTCAACCCCCTTACTGTGTTCAGGGGTGGGGGCACAGGGAACAAGGTTTTTTAACTCTTCACATAGTAAAATTTTTTTTTTTTTTTTGGTATATAGTTCTATAAATTTTAACACCTGTAGAAATTCAGGTAACCACCACCAATGTCTGGATACAGAAGAGTTCCATTCCCAACGCTACCTTCTCAGCCCCTTCTTTAAAGGTTACTTATGCCTAGTACAACCGAAGTCTCCTACAAGTCCAGTTCTTCCTCATACCAGTGTTTCTAGTGTCACACACAGGATCAAAACTTCTAAACCTTTATTATTGATTAGTAGAAACACAAACAGAGCGATGACAATGGCAGTGAGAAGGGGAGATGCCCTGACATGGAGGGCCCTCCCCTGCCCAGGACAAGACTGCACAGTGCCAGCTCGACTGGGCCAGCTTGGCCGGACCTGGCGACACAGGAGTAACCTTGGCCACAGGGCAGCAGTGGAAAGGTTCTTTGACAAGGTGCTGGGATACACGCTGTGGCTTCTGTCACAGGACAATCTTGAAGGAGCTGAACAAGAGAATAGTGGATTGGGTTTTCTGCTGTAGGAGGAGGGTTAGGACTAAACTCAAACTTACCCACCTTTCCCTAAGACCCTTTGGAATGGGCTGTGTCCCACGTCTGTTACTTCCCCTTGGGAGAAGAGCTACCCTGAGTCATTTAGAGAAAGCAGGGGGCTTATACTGGGCACCATTCCCCTAACTACGTCTCAGACCCCAGATCCCATAGATGGGACCACTATCTTACCTGGCAAAGTCTGGTGAACGAGAGATGACGTGCTGGAACTCGGAGAGATTAATGGTCCCATCTCTATCAATGTCAGACTCTTCCAGGATCTGGGAAAGACAGAGTGTCAGGCCAAAGCTCCAACCTTTACCTGGGCTCACAGGCCCGCCCCCGCTGGGCCCAGCTGCTCACGTTGTCAATGAGCTGCTTCATCTCTGAAGCACTGAGCCGTGTGTCCTCGCCCTCTCCTGTGAGGCAGTTCACCAGCTGGCTCAAGTCTTCTCGGTTCAAGGTTCCATCATCATCAAAATCTAGACAGCAGATACAGGAAGCCCAAAAGGATGCAGTCAGATGAGCTCCAAGGTTCCAGAGTGATGCCCAGCTCCCAAGCGGTATCACTGAGCAGACCGTGTGAGAGACTGTGTTTCACCAGGCTCCTCGCAGTCCTTACCGAAGATGCGGAAGGCATAGTGGGACTTGATGTCTGGCGTTGCTGTGTCACTGAACACACTGAGGAGGTCCAGGAAGTCCTCAAAGCTCAGGCTGTCTCTGGTTGGGGAGGTTGAGAAGACCCTGCAGATTCGCTCCTTGAAAGGGTTGGCCTAAGAAGAGAGCCTCTGTGAATGCCACAGGACGCAGCCCAGGTCACACACTCACACCTCGGGAATGGGGGCGGTGTGGGGGGAGAATGACCAGCACTTTGGGGCTAGCGTGGGGGGCAGGACCAGTGACTCAGATGGGGAAGGGGGCAGGGAAAGCTTCTGGGCGAGAGTCAGAGGTTAACCTACAGGTTTGCCTGGGGGCAGAGAAGGAAGAGGAAGGCACCCTAAGCAGAGAATGAGATGGCCTGTTGTTTACAGCACAAAGAGTTAATTTGAACACTTGTGTTACAGGCAGGGGGCTAGGCCTTGTGCATAGAAATTCACAGCAGCCCTAAGGAGAGGCTATCACAGGAAATTAGAGCTAAACAGGAAAGACAAGAATGGGGACCAGTGATCTCATGATCTCAAGAAGAGTAGCAGAGCTAGGGTGGGAGCCTGGCACCTTGAGCTCTGGAAGGCTTAAGATCTGCTCCAAGGACACTCGTGCCTGCAGTGACTCCTCCACACTCCGGTGCTCCAGGGGAAGCAGCTCACAGAACCGCCTGTGGGCTCTGGTGGAAGGAGGGGGACATGTTGGTGCACCTTCCTGTGTTTTACACTCCATTCCTTGCCTTGCTGCTCATTACACACCATGTGAGGAGCTAAGCCACATACAGAAAACTAGGTCGTCAGGCTTGATAAGCCAGATGGAGATATGTCACAAGACAGTACAGGCTAGGAGTCCATTCTTGCAAAGGCTATTTCCTGGGGGCCTACTGTGTTCCAGCCACTGTGCTGGACACTGTGCTTAAGCTCCCTGGGAGGCATAGAGGTTGGGGAAGGAGCCACAAGTTGGTCCTGTGAACAGGGAGAACTCCCGGATCTCCTGCTCCTTAAAGCCTCCCTCTTTTTAGCAGCTACCCTGAACTATCTCCTCCACAGCTCCACCTTCCCTCTGGGCTTACGTTAGCCAAGGGGAGCCCTGACCACATAAAGCTGGCACACGGCTAAAAAGGGGGTTCCAAGCCCCAGTTCAAATCCTCTTTCTCGTATTGTACTCTTAGGCAAGTTACCAACCTTCTCTGGATCTCTTACACTGACTCTGTACCTCCCTCTGGAGTTTTAAGTGAGTTAATGTAGGGTAATTTAGCACCATTCGTGGCGCAGGGTAAGTGCTCAGTAAGCGTTAACGGTTACTGTATTATTCAGGTAAAATTGGGAGGAGTCAGGCTCCACAGTATTTCTCTGGCCTTGCCAGGAGGTCGTCAGCCGAGAGCCACAGCAGCTCCCGCCCGACTGGGACAGGAAGTTCGCTTCTGCAGAAGCCAGTGGAGCGCAGGGTCAAAGAGCGCCCAAGTTTGTTGCACAGCAGGGGCCCCCAGCGGGGCGTGGAGGGCGTGCCGGCAGCAGGGCGCAGCCGAGGGCTCCCTACTCCAATTCCGGCTCAGCTGCCGACTTCAGGCAGGTCCCTCCCTCTGGGGGCCTCGGTTTGCCCATCTGTAAGACAGAGCCCCCGAAGCTGTCTCCAGAGAATCCCGGAGGCAGAGTTCGAGACAGCACTTACAGAAGAATCTCCTGCTTGGTCAGGAACGTCAAGTCCTGGAAGGCAGAACGAGAGGGGGGTCAGCGGGCCGTCCGGAGGCCGCGCCCGCCCTGCCGCCTGCTCCGGGACCCCGCTCCCGAGCGCAGGCCAGCGCGCCGGCTCCCCAGGGCCCAGCGTCCCGCGCACCTGGTACTCGGCCAGTAGCTCCTTGGACAGGCGGCTGCCGGAGCCCCCCATCGCCGCGTCTCGCGCACAGCTCCGCCAACTCGTCTCGGGACGCCGGCAACTTTATCACTTCCGCCCTCGGGTCGCGTCACTGCCCCGTCCCCGCGGCAACCGCTCCTGGGGCCACCGCCCCCAGGCCCACCCCCTCCTTAAAGGGCCCAGACGCTCCTAGCCGGGTTCCGCCGCCAACTCCCGGCTCCGGGCGGTCCCTGAAGAGCTGGAGGCGGGGCCCGGGGGCGGGGCCGGACGCTCCGGGGCGGAGCCCAGGCCGCAGGCCCCGCCTCCAGGGTGGGCGGGGGCGGGACACGCCGCGTGCGAGCGTGCGTGCAGACTGCGCGTGCGTTGACGTCGCCGTGGCCTTGGTGGGAGCTTGGGGGTCACCGCGCGGTATGTCCTCCTCGCTTGCGGTAGACGGAAGCCACAGGCGAGGTCTGGTAAGGATAGCAGGGACGTCTCTGGAGCCAGGGTAGCCAGTAAACTCCGAGTGGCCAGAGGCTTTCGGCTGCCCCTCTGCCCAGGGACTGCTTTTCCATCCAGACCTTACCACCCGGCACCCACCTCACGCATTCAGTCCCCATGTCACCTCTCCAGAAATAACCATAACCTTACTGCCTACTGAGGCAGTTTATTGAGGACTCACTGAATGCCAAGCGCTGTGCATAGTTACTTCGAGTCTTACAACAACGCTGCAAGGTAGGTTCCCGTTTAAAATGTGGAAGTACAGAGGTCCAGAGGATTTGAGTGGCTTGTCTAGACTCGGGCATTTATTAAGACGTCGCTCCATTCTAAGGCTCTCTTCAAAGCTCCCTACTGCTGTACTCATCACACCAGCCTACATTCACTCTTCTATCCCCACCCTGCACCCAGACTCTGTGCTGACCTCCAGTGAGCTCTTGCCCCTCCAAAGCCCTAGGACAATGGTTGATAAATAGTAGGCTCTCAATAAATATTTATTGGATGTATGCATGAATGAGTGAATCTACACAGCTCTAAAAGATGAGGATTCCAGGCTGCCTAGAGGAGGAGGTGAGATTCTTTTATTTTCAGCCTCATGGAAGTATACTTGACAGCCAAAATTGTCGGGAGTAAATCTTGATTCTTCCAATTCATTCTACTTCCTGATCTTAGTAAAGTCTAAATCTGATCATGTCAGTCTTAGTTTAAAATCATTGTGTTCAAAAACCCAAGTCCTGGCCCTCTGTAGTCTTGACTTCAGCCTCTTTGCTGTCTCAGACTTTCTGTGTTTCAGCCACTATGGGCTCCCAATTCCCCTTCCATCTTATCCTCAGGGAAGCCTTTCCTGCTCCTCTAGACTAGAGTAGGAATTTCCCTTACACTCAGAGTACCCAGTGCTCCTCCTTGACAGCATGTATCATATTTGCAATTTATATCTTCTCAGGTAATGATTGGGTTAATGTCTGTTTCCCCCACTAGACCAGAAGCCCCATGAGCTATGAGAATCATGATCTCTAGGACCTGATATATGGCAGTTGTTGAGTGAATGTTTGCTCAGTGACTATAGTTTTCCCAGCGCTTAATGATGATCTGGGGGTGATTCTAGTAAGACTCACTAGATTAATATGTAAGCCCTACCATTGTGAAAATATTCCATTTCAAAAAGCGGAGGCTGCAGAGTACTCAGAACACCAAAACCAGTCAAAGTGACTGGAGCAAGTCCTGTCCCAACATGATCATTTTGACAGTAGGCTTTTTCTGTCCAAGAAAAAGTTAATCTTCAATTAGTAAAAGGGTAGGCAAAGAGCAAGAAGCTGTCACTGTGTTTCCTGTACTAGAACGAGGAGGTGGAGCGCCGGCCAGCCTGGACTTCATAATGAGACAATCTCTTCACTGTCGAGATGTGGGAATCAGCCTTGAGCCATGGTGCCAGCAGTGACCTAGATCTCCCAGCCACCTCACTTGGCTTGGAACCCAAAGGTTCTTTGAACAACCTTCTGAGTAAAATTTTGTTTCCTGGTAGATTTTTCTACAGAGGAGGGTGTATACTGACCAGTCAGTAAGAACATTTTATGCTACTTGGCGTGTTTCTCATTAGACATTCTGAGTCATCCATCCAATCTTAGCATATTGTCCTTCTTGTACCTGATTAACTCTTGATACAGTAATAAAACTGATTCCTGATACACATTTAAAAATAGCTTTTAGTGCTGCTTGTTGTAAAATTAGTTTTGGTTTTCCAGTAGCTTTTTCAAAGGTTCATGTTTTTGTCAAAGTACCAACTTTTGGATTTGTGGATTCTTTTTTTTACCCCCCAAGACATTTTTTTCCCTACTTACAATATTGTTTCCTTCTTCCTGTTTTCCTTGGGACATTAGATGGGATGGACAGGTTTCTCTGAGGTGGTGACGTGTGATCTGAGACCTGAAATAGCCATCCATGTAAAGAAAATCTGGGGAAAGGATATTTTAGGCTGGAAGAACCAAAAGTGCCAAGGCCCTGAGCAGGAACAAGCTTAGTACGAGTGAGGAGCAGAGTGGGCAAGGGGAAAAGTGGTAGGAAATGAGGCGTGAGAGGGAGACACAGCCAAGCCTTGAGAGCACAGAGGCTGTGCTAAGGAAATGGTCTTTATTCTAGGGATGCAAGTTCGCATCTCTGGTGAGTGGTAGAGCTAGAATTCAAACACCTGTCAGCCTCCAAAACTGAATCTCTCACCTTTCTCCCAGGATGGTACCCACCTCAAAGGCTTGCTGTCAGGATTGCTTGAGTGGACTTGGAAAGCCTCCAGCCTCTGCCTGGCACAAGGTGGACATGTAACTCATGTTCCCTTTGTTCCTGGTTTTCCTATAAAGGTTCCATCCTGTCATGGGGTCTCTACTGACTTGCCACTCTAAAGTATACCTCTTTATTCCTAGGTAATGCTTTTTGCCTCCTACTTCACTTTAATATAAATATGATCAAACCCACTTTGTAGTTATTCAGTTGATTCTTATGTCTTTACTCATTTTTAGCCTTTCGATGTTAACTTGATCCTAGGTTCTTGGCATAACCCCTGGCTTTAAATGTTATTCCAAATTTGTATTTACCCCTGACCTTACCTTTGACCTCCAGGTTTGACCACGCAACTGCTTATATCACTTCTATTCTTGAATACCTAGGCTGCTTCTCAAACTCAGTGATCAAAATCGAACTCTTGTTTTCTCCCTTCTTCTAGGCAGTCTATTCCCCTATGCCACCACCACCTTAGGCTTCTCCATCTCCGTAAATGCCACTGCAGTGAACCTAGTTTCTGCAGCTCAGTCATTCCCAGTTCTTCCCCTTGCTTCAGTCCCCATAGCCAGCATGTCAGGAGCCCCTATTCGTTTAGCCTTCAAAACATGACCCACATCCCTCAGTCCCCTCTATCTCTATAACCATCTATGCTATCCAGTCACCTTCATTGCTCACTGGCCACTAGAGTGACCTCTGAAATGGTGTCTCTGTTTTTCCTTTGCTCCCCTACAATTCATTTTCTGCACAGCACTTAGAAAAAGGTTTGCAAAATATCAGATGATCCTTCTGCTTAGAACCTGTCAGTAATTTCTTATTCCATTTGGAATAAAATCTAAGCTCCCGACCATGGAGCATAAGGCCCTGCTGTCCTCTCCAGCCTCATCTGTGGCTGCTCTCCCGTGTCGGCCATACTCTAGTAACACTGGCCTCCTTTCTGTTCTTGAACGGGCCAAGTGCCTGCCTGATTCATAGCCTTGGACTTGCAATTTCCTTTGCCTAGAGCTCACTTTCTTTAGCTCTTCACTGCAGGCTTCTTCTCATCCTTCCTGTCTTAGCTCAGCTGTAATCTCAGAGAGCCCTGCTCTGTTCCCACCTCTTAGTTACCCTCTGTTGTATCACTTGTTTCCCACAAAATGGTACCTCCATGGACAGTTAACAAGTCCATTTTGCTTATTGTCTGACTCCACTACATGATGTAAATTTCATAAGAATAGGGACCTTTTTTGCCCTATTTGCTATCATTGTAGCAAACTGTCTCCTTGCCTCATACATAGCAGTTACTTCATAAATATTTGGGTTTTGTGGCTCAGCTGAGTGGGACCAGGGTGCACAGGAGTATCCTCAGCACATCAGGAGTGGGCAAGAGATGGATATTGACCATGAATGAATGAATAAAGAAATGATCGAATAAATGGGAGAGTAAGTGAATACTGTCTTAACTATAGCTCAGGTAAATAGCAAATTACTGGATTTCTTAAACCTATTCTGAGACTAACTTAAAAAATTTTTTAGTTGTAAAATAATTTACTATTTTGACCTTTTTTTAAAATTGTAGTT
This sequence comes from Rousettus aegyptiacus, assembly GCF_014176215.1. Lineage (NCBI taxonomy): Eukaryota > Metazoa > Chordata > Mammalia > Chiroptera > Pteropodidae > Rousettus > Rousettus aegyptiacus. The sequence goes on along the minus strand of NW_023416289.1, from coordinate 51,632,351 downwards.
AAAAACAAAATTTATCATATCCATTTCTAAGTATACAGTAGTGTTAATATATTTACATTGTAGCAGATCTCCAGAACTCTTTTCATCTTACAAAACTGAAACTCTGTACCCATTAAAAGACAAACAACTTCTTATTCTACTCTCCTCCCAGCCCCTGACAACCACCATTCTACTTTCTGTTTCTATGAATTTGACTACTCTTGTGCCTCATATAAGTAGAATCATGCATGATTTGTCCCTTTGCGACTGGCTTATTTCACTTAGCATAATGTCCTTAAGGTTCATCCATGTTATTGCATGTGGTCAGAATTTCGTTTTTAAAGCTGAATAATACTCCACTGTATGTACGTACTGCATTTTGTTTATTCATTCATCTGTTGATGGACACTTGGGTTGCTTCTGTGTTTTGACTACTGTAAATAATGATGCTATGAACATGGAGGTACAAGTATCTCTTTAAAACCTGCGTTCAATTCTTCTGCATCTATATCTAGAAGTTGAAATCGCTAATACAGTAATTCTGTTTTTACTTTTTTGAGGAATTGTCATTCTGTTTTTCACAGTGGCATCATTTTATGTTCCTATCAACAGTGCCCAAGGGTTCCGATTTCTCCTCATCCTCACCAACACCTTATTTTCTGTTTTTGATAGTAGCCGTCCTAATGTCAGGTGGTATCTCATTGTGGTTTTGATTTATGTTTTCCTAATGATTAGTGATGTTCAGCATCTTTTCATGTGCTTCTTGGCCATTTGTGTATCTTCTTTGGAGGAATGTCTGAAACTCACTTTTAATAGAATAATTTAAGACTTTACATTTTATTGTCAAGTTTATGCTCAGCTTGACTTAACCTTTTTTTTAGGGGGTAAAAACACATAAGAGATTTATCATCGTAACTATTTCTAAGTATATGATTCAGTAGTGTTAAGTATGTCACATTGTTGTGCAGCCAATCCGTGGAACTTTTTTATCTTACAAAACTGAAACTCAATATCCATTAAACTCAGCTTGAATTTTAATATGTCATTGCATATTTTTTTTTTTCATGTTTTCTTTTGGTTTTATTAATGTGAGGTTTCTGGACCAGCAGAGCTGAGGGAACTCAAGCTTGGACTGAAGCAACTCTATCGAGGTAAGCTTCCTTCTGAAGTTCTGTCTGCACCAGCAGCAGGCCCCTCTCCCTGTCACCTCTGGGTCTTCAGGGCTCCTGGGCCCCAGTGGGAGATGAAGACAGGCACCAACTTCCCCTCGAAGAATTGACTGGGCACTTAAGCATATACTGGGCCTTCCTGGTTCTATGCACAGTCATTCGAAATCACTGCCAAATAGTGGGAAAACCATTCCCATCCAGGGAGTGGTCAGCTTTGAAACCTTGGCCATCCTCATACACTGGAACAATGGTATGGTTTTCTGGAGGACAGTTTGACAGAGTATATATCAAAAGCTTGAGCCATGAGCCTACTCTTACCCAATGGTCTACTGGGATTTTATTATAAAGGAAAGTAAAAATGTGTTGGCAAGGATAGACATACAGGATGTTTGTTGCAACAGTTCATGTATTAATATGAAATTGGCAGCAACCTGTATATATAATTAAAGATTTGTTTTAAAAACTCGAGGTCCATCTACATAAGAAAATTAGGCCAAATGTAAGTTGTAATTTTTTTCCCTGGAAATTGGAATAGGGTTGTATTTTATCTTTATTTTTTTGCTAATCTACAGGTGGCAGAATAATGAGTGATTTCTAAGTTTTCAAAGTATTTTACCAAAGGCACATGTTACTTTTGTAATCAGAACGACAAGTAAAGGTTATTTGAAAATAAAAATAAAATCTCTGGAAATAGGGTAGCATCATGTGTTTTTCACCTTTTATGATTGTTTCAGATTACTCCCATGGCTGTTCCACAAGATGCAAATAACACTTCCTATTTCCTCCCTCCAAACAAAGAGGAATGGGAAGAACGAGGCATCCCTGACTTTGTCTATGGACAGAAGGAACTTGTGTGGGAAGGGGTCCAGTGGCTGAGGAACGCACCCAGCCTCCCGGACAGGCTGCCACTGTCTCGCTTTGACACTGCACTCCGCTCTGCCTGGAGGCAGCGGATGGAGCTGGGGCTGTTCCGCTACCGTCTGGGAGAGCTGCAGACCCAAACCCTCCCTGGCGCTGTAGGTTTTGTGGCTCAGCTGAATGTGGAGCGAGGGACACAGAGGAGGCGCCCCCAGAACATCAGGAGTGTGAGGCAGCCTTTTGACTCTGAACAGTTTAACTTCAACAAAATCCAGCCAGGAGAAGTCCTCTTTCGTTTGCGCCGGGAGCCTGGTGTCCCATGTGTTCCCCAGCAAGAGGACATCCTTGTGATGATCAACATCAGTCCCCTGGAGTGGGGTCATGTGCTGCTGGTGCCGGAGCCCGCCCAGGGACTCCCCCAGCGCCTGCTACCGGGCGCACTGCAGGCTGGGCTTGAGGCCGTGCTGCTGAGCGCGCACCCTGGCTTTCGCGTTGGTTTCAACAGCCTGGGGGGTTTGGCCTCAGTGAACCACCTTCACCTGCATGGGTATTACCTGGACCACAGACTGCCCGTGGAGTGGGCACCGAGCAAGACCCTGGACCCCGGGGGCCATTTGCACCTGCTCCAGGCTGTCCCAGCTCCTGGCTTCCTTTTTTACACCAGTGGGCCAGGGCCTGACCTGGAAGCCTTGGTAAGCAGGGTGTGTCGGGCCACCGACTATCTGACTGACCACGAGATTGCACATAACTTGTTTGTGACCCGGGGGGCCCCACCTGGAAAGACTTCACCTTCCTCAGCCCTCATGGGGGTCCGGGTGATCCTCTGGGCTCGGAAGACCAGCTTTGGGATAAAGGAAGGCGAGGCATTCAGTGTTGCGCTCTGTGAGCTGGCCGGGCACCTCCCTGTCAAAACATCCCAGGACTTCAGCAGCCTGACAGAAGCAGCTGCTCTGGCCCTCATTCAAGACTGTCTGCTGCCCCCTGCCCAGGCAGAAGAGGTACAAGCAGCACTGGTGGCCTTGGCAGCCCAGGTGGAGCAGTAGGCCCCTCCGGAAGTATTTATTTTCTAACTGCTCTAAGTCTCTTTCAAGAAAGCTGTTCATAAGGGTCATTTGGGCATTTTCTTGACTGCCTTCTCACTTGTCTCAGGAGGATCAAGAACTAATAAAAATAGCCTCGCTCAAGAGGCAAAACCTTGGAATAAATCAAATGAATGAGCTCTCATGGATGTATCTGCTTCTTCTCACCTTCTTGGACAAGCCCCAAGGATGTCAAACCTATTATTGAGAATGGAGCATGTGCAGGAGTTGCATACTCCTGACTTTATATATGGACTTTTCGTATCAAGTCTTAGAAAAGTGATTGTTTCCGTGCCTCTGGTATGGTGCCCCACTTCCTCTGGTCATGCCTCTCTGCTTGTTCTCCCATTGCCCACACTGAGTTTTATTTCTTCTTCCCTCCCCTGGATACGGCCCTGCTTCCTCCAGATGCCCTCCTTATAGCACAGTCTTCAGTCTTCCTCCAGCCCCAACGCTGAGCTGAGTGTTCTTCACATACATCGTCTTGTGTGAAAACAAGCGGTCCTCGCAGCTTTAAAGGTACAGGTTCTCTTAATACTGTCATTTAACAGACAAAGAGGTGGAGGTGGACAGAGATTTAGTAACTTGTCCAAGGTCACACAGCTGATAAGTAGCAGAGTCAGAGCTGCAGTGCAGGCATTCAGACACCCACAGCTGAGCTGGGACTGTACGCCTGTGACTGCCTCTCCAGGGAGCGACTCCTACCCCAGCGGTGCTCTCCTTAACAGGCCCCGAGCTGAGGCTCTGGTCCCCGGGGAGCTAGCTCTCTGCCCAGGCCGGTATGAAGCTTTTACATAGAATCTTAGAGATTTTAGTCCCAAAAGATATTATAAAGGCTCATTGAGATAAGGCAGAATGTGTACTATGACCCATCTCACTAATTAAAACATTTTGGCCTTTGAGCCACACTTCTCTTGCTCAGGCTCGCTTCCATGTCTGGAAGTGTACTATCGCTTCTAATAAAGCTTTTCTGTTCTGCCGTAAAAAAATAAAAATTAAAAAACTAAAAAATACCTTTAAGGTTTACATTTATGTGTTGAATATTTAAATTTCTATCAAAAATTTTTGGTCACCCTTATGTTTTTTGGCACATTGCAGTAATTTTAGCTTAATGCCTCTTTCTGTAACCCTGTGCAAATACCAGCTCCACTTTATTTTGCTTGTTCAATCTCTGAAGGGCCCGTAGGTAACTATTATAGCAAAGTGGATTTTGTGTGCATGAGCCCAAATATCAGGCTTATCCCACTTATTCCCCAGGATTGATGTTCAGAGGAAAGCCTTCTCTGGCCCAAATGAGTTTTTCCATATTAAATAGAGGAAAAAAGTCAAATAGGTTTTCTTGGTGGTGGTACTTCTCAGCCATTTATGTACTTTGTAAGTAGCCAAGAAGGGGATTTAGATACAAGCTTTTTCTAAGCTTGAGGATGGAACACTTAGAGGACTCTTTGGTTTCAGAGCCCAGGGCTTTGAGTGTGGTAGGAAGGGCTGATCCAGCCCCTGGCCTCTCCACCTCTTTGCTTGCTTTTCAGTGGAGGGCCTCATGTACTAAGAGGTTTTGGACTTGGTCTAATGGGAAACCTTGAAGAGTTTTCAACTGGAGAGTAACAGATTTGCATTTCAGGAAGAACACTCTTAGCTGCAGCGGCTGGGTGGCTGGATGAAGGTGGGAGGAATAAACTCAGGGAGTCCAATTAAGAAGCCGCTGATGGTTCAGATCCTAGAACAATGCCTGGAATACTAAATATTTGTTGAAAGAATGAGAAAAATGAGTGTCCTGGAAGCCAAAGGACTCCAATGCATTTCAAGGAGGGGGTAACTGAGAGTATAGTATCATATGCTGAAGAAAGATTGAGAAGTCTGTGAATGAGAAAATGTCCATGCCTTTTTAAAGGAGGGAAACTTCGAAAGTGTGCCCTAGATTTAGCCACATGTGCTAATCTTAAAGTGAGAAGTTAGGCTGATTTGGATGGAAGTAGCAATCAGAAGTCAGACAAAGTGAGTGGACATCAGGAAGACTGTGAAGGAGCAGTCTGATAAGGTGGTTGCTATTCCGTCCTCAGTCACTGGAGCTGTCTCAGCCCACCAGGCTGAGTGCCTCGAGCATGCATGCTAATAGGGGATCCCTGCCCAATGCAGAGACTGTGCTCAAGGCATCCTTATTTACTCATTTTTTTTTTTTTTAATTGAAGAAAGGCAAGCAGATGCTTCTCCCCAACAGAGTGGGTCTGCTGGTTCAAGGTATGGTGAGAGTGGGGCTTGTGCACAAGGGCATGGAAGCGGAAGGACTCAAGTCCACTCTGTCAGCTACCGCCCTGGAGAGAGCCAAGAGCTCCTGGCGATCCCTCTGCCAGTTCCAAAGACAAACATTTTTTTTTTTTGGCCCCGCCTAATATGGCCTCGGCCTGCTCCCATGTGGGTGTGGTTCCCAGAAGGCCCCGCCCCCAGAACGCTGTTCCAATGGGGGCTACTTCGTGTCCATGGCGACGACGACGGCGGCGGCGGCGGCCGCTGGCTCGTGGAAGGAAGCGCCGCCGCCGCCGGGATCTCGCAGCTCCCAGCAAACGTCGCGGGGGAGCAGGCTCCCCCTCGCGACCAGTAGGGGCTGCCAGGTCTGAGGAACAAGGAGGCGGTCCTGGAGGCCCAGCAACGCCTGGGAAGGAGCAAGAGCCAGGCAAAGAGCGGACATGAGCGACCAGCTGAGTCCAGTCCCGGGCTTCTAGGGGCCGACCCAGTAGCCCCGTCGCTCTCCTCGGAACCGAGGGTGGGCACAGTCCGTCGGGGACTTTCCCTCCGCCAACAGAGCCTAAGTAGTCTGAGCCAGCGGGTGTCTGCCCCCAGTGTGTACACATGGAGAAACTGAGTCAGAGAACAGGGAAAGGGCCGGCCTAGGGCCCTTTGGCCTTATGCCCAACGCTATTCCCCTTTTTATTCAAGAACAAAGAAGCTGTGGTCATGGTCCTGGCTGGCTGTATTCAGCTCCTTTGTGCACCCCAGTGTGTTGTGTGGAGTGATCATGTTGGTGAATCACGCATCTTGTGGGCATCCCACGGCCCCCATTACCTCTTTGGAAAGAGTCCATTTTGTGGTGGGATTGTTCTATTCTGAAGGAGCAGCAACATTTCCTTAGGACACCAGGAAGGTCCTTGGGCCTTCCCCGGCTTGAGGGAAGTCTGATTTATGTTCCCTGTTCCTACAGAATCTAAAGGATGGAGACAAGTACCTGTAAGACCAGTGAATCGGAGGAAGACTATGTTGAAGAAGAAGAATCTGAGGAGGAATGTCATAAGGGGGAAGTTCCCATCCCTTCCAACCCTTCTCAGCAGGCAGTCTCAAAGACTGACTGTAAGGCATTTGGGAATGGAGTTCCCTTATGCATTATAGCCACAAAAATTCCAGAAAAAATCACAACCCCAGCTGATATGGATGACTTAGAAGCTGGGAGGAGAAAGAGAAGGCGGAAATGCAGGTAACTATTCCCTGGACCCCTTCACCTGCCTGGCTCCAGAAAGTCACCCCTGGCCTCCCTTCAGCACTTGGGGGGCTGGGATCTAAGGTCTTTCCTTTAGCCTGGGAAAGAGGACAGGGAATATAGGAGCGTCATTCACATTTTGGTACAACAAAAAACAAAATTCAGAGACATTTGGGCTGGCTTTTTGTAGAATTTCAGCATGTTTCTATGATCCTGATTTTCAAGTGGTTTCTAGAAAAAATGTGAATTTGGGGGTGTCCCTTCATCTGAGTGCCTGGCAGCCAATGGTCTGTCCTCTCTCATTCTGCCTCATTTCTGCTATTCCTCCATTCCAGACCCCTGACCATCAACCTGACCAACTGCAAGTATGAGAGTGGTAAGTGCCCAACTCGTCACCCAGACCACTGTGCAAAGAGGGCACCTATTGCTGTCACTTTTACTTGGGGGATGGTGCCCCTAGTCAGGCTCCCAGCCCTTGAATCTTTTTAGTTTGGCCTGTAACCTGTACTGAGCCAGGGGCAGCTGAGACCTCACTGTTCCACTTAGTCTTAGATACAGTGGGAATCTCTGCAGTTAGCCAATTAAAAAAAAAAGAAGACCGAAAGTCACCATTGCCCCACCTTTCCCATATTTTATAAGAGATGAGACAAGGTTAAAACAGTTAAAACAGTTTTTTCAAGGAAGCTTTTGAGACAGCTTTTGCAGCTTTTAAAGAAAATCAGCTAGGTCAGCTATCTCTTCCTCCCCTCTTATCCCCACTGGCATCTGTGCAAGGGGCCATCCAGCGCGTGAGGGGCCAGTGTGACCCCTACCGAGGGTCAGCTCTGCAGGCGAGAAGCAGTCCTAATTGAGAGAGGTAATAACGGGAGCAAGGAGACAGGTTCTAGTTTTCTCTGTCACATTTTGGAAGGGCCCTGACAGCCTCATGAACTTGGAGTTGTCACATGGAAACTAAACTGCAGAGCTGAGGTAAGAGCTACCTCCCTCTTCAATGTGCCCAGTCAGGTCTGTTCCTCACCCGACCCAGTGACAGTCCAAGGCTTGTTGCCAGTGCCTAGGCTGGCACTGGCAACTGACCTCCCTCTCTCCACAGTGCGTCGGGCAGCTCAAATGTGTGGCCTGAAGGAGGTGGGGGAGGATGAAGAGTGGAACGTGTACTGGACAGACTACTCTGTCTCACTGGAACGAGTCATGGACATGAAGCGGTTTCAGGTACAGCCTCCTGACCCGAGACCCTACAGGTGCTGCGGCCCCAAAATGACTGCTCCCATCCTTCTGCCCAGGACCCCGAGGCTGCCATTCTGTGGCTATACCCCTGTGCAGAACAAGGAAGGTCATGGCCAGGGACTTCTGCTCCAATGGAATATTCTTCCCTTGAGTCTCTGGAACTTCTGTTGTTAGAAGAAATGTCTGTTGGGCACATCCTAGCTTAGTATGTGCTGTTTGCCTGGAGGCATGCCTAGCTGGCCCCGTCCAGGGCGGATGAGTCCATCCTCGGGGGAATACTCATTCAGATTTAAAGCCAGCGGAATGATCGAGCCTCCCAAGCAGCTCAGCCTAGCATTCCACATGTATTAGGGTCAGTGTGGGGGGCCTGCATGGTCACTAGAAAGTCAAGGAAGTTGGACCAGAGTCCTCAAGAAGAATATGACTTCTTGGTATTTTTGTTATCTTGTCATTGGATCTTTGTACGAGTTAGCAATAAAATAATTAAAAAGGGTCTGCAGGCTTATTTTGAGGGGAGGCCAGAAAGGGAGTTGAGACTATAACCTGTACCACGATGAGAAGAGTGAGGGAGTGGGGGCAAAGAAGGGGCGTGCAGGAAGCAGTTGTAAGATGAGGGTAACAGTAACTAAAAGCTCTTAGTGAAGGTGTCCTGTGTGTCGGACACTGTGTTAAATGCCTTTATATTCTTAGCTCATTAAAGTCTCCAAAACAGCACTAAGTAGCAGATACCTCTTGTTAAAGAGAGGACATTGGGCCTCAGAGGTTCACACAGCCATTGAATGGGAAAGCCTGTGAGAGCACTGAGCCATGGCGAGATGCTGCTAGCACTGTGGGACAGAGTAGCAGGGTTTCCAGCAGGCCACCAAGCAATGCCGTGCCCCCTGGGGTGTCATGGCAGGCATTCTGTGGGCTGCTTCTAGTTTCCTTTTCTCCTTGGGGAGATGTTTCCTCATTTGCTTTGTGCCACCACACGCCAATTATTCTTATAGGACTAGTCCCTGCTGGTCTGCAGGATGTTATTAGGTGGCCGGAAGGTCCAAAGTCCTGGCTAGCCCTTCCCACTGCCCTTCACTGATTAACCCCTGTGTGAGGAGAGGCCAAGGAGGGGTTACTCACCAGCCATAGGGAATCTTCCTGTTTTCCCCTTGGAAAACTAGGAAGTGTTTACTTCCACTTTGACTTCTACCTCGATTTTCCTAGTCCTTCATTGCTTTCTGGGGTGCCCACGCCCAAGAACTGCTGCTTACTCTGGGGTCTAGTCTCACCCATTGGCTCCGTTTCAGAAAATCAACCACTTTCCTGGCATGACAGAAATCTGCCGCAAAGACCTGCTGGCTCGGAATCTCAACCGCATGCAGAAACTCTATCCCACAGAGTACAACTTCTTCCCCCGCACCTGGTGTCTCCCCGCAGAGTGAGTGAGCCTAGCCCCCGGGCTGAGACATGCTAGGAAAGGGGCTGCCATCTCAGTTCCCTGGGCCTTGAATGTCCCGGGGGTAGAAGTGGAATGAGAGTTTCAGCCGGCCAAAGAAAAGTAGGTCTGAGAGCGAGGACTCCGCGGGGCCCTGGGACAGCCACGATGCATGGGAACCATGTGACCAGTCCCTCTCTGCACATAGCTACGGGGACTTCCAGTCCTATGGCCGTCAGCGGAGAACCCGTGCATATATCTGCAAGCCGGACAGTGGCTGTCAGGGCCGTGGCATCTTCATCACCCGAAATCCGCGGGAGATCAAGCCGGGAGAGCATATGATCTGCCAGCAGTACATCTCCAAGGTGAAAGGCTGGTCAGGACCAGCACCGCCCCATCCCTTGGCCAGCCCTGAGGCACCCTATCTCAAAGCCAGGGAGGAAGCCAGTTTCAGGCTCCTGAAACTGCCATCCCTTGTTATCTTGGAGGCTGCATGAAGCCCTGGTTTAAAGCCAACCTGCTGGGGTTTCAATCCGAGTTTTCCCACTTTTAAGTTATCTTGGACTTGGGCAAATGTTTTATTCTTTCTGCAGCTCAGTTTCCTCATTTGTTAATGGACTACCTTCTATGGTTAATTAACTACCTTCTACGGTTATTGTGAAAACTAAATGAGTTATTACATATTTGAAGCGCTTAGAACATTGCAGGGTTCATAGTAAACACTTCAAAGCCTGACGATTTTTCCCTGGTGGGTTTGCGTACTCTCAGCCCTTCCTCATTGATGGCTTCAAGTTTGATATGCGAATCTATGTCCTGATCACATCCTGTGACCCTCTTCGGATCTTCATGTACGAGGAGGGCCTGGCCCGTTTTGCCACCATGCCCTACATGGAGCCCATGTACAACAACCTGGTAAGGAGGCAGGGGCACCCCTGGAGGCAGGTGGCACCCTCTCCTCTTCCGCTGCTGAGTGCTGAGGTTTTATGGAGAAACCAGGTAGAGAGGCTTGTCACCCAGGAACAAGAAACGAAGCCTGTGAGTGCTTCAGCCCCTGGCTGGGAGGGGAGACACGGCACACCCTCCTCCCTAGGAGCTCATGGGACAGTCCTCAGGTGAAGAGGGGCAGGAGATGAGTGGCCTTGGAGAGGGAGCGCAGCATGGACTCAGTCTGAGACCATAGGGCCACTGTCTTCCCAGGATGACGTTTGCATGCACTTGACCAACTATGCTATCAACAAACACAACGAGAATTTTGTCCGGGACGATGCCACGGGCAGTAAGAGGTACTCCCTAGTCTGTTCTCCTCTTCCTCTGCCCCTTAGCCCCACAGTCTCAACAGCCCGTGAAAGTGAAACTGGCTCTCGAGAGGCTGATTGCTTAGGAAAACTCAGCCTTTACAGACCCTTGTACTGTGCCTGTCCACCAAGTGCAGCCCCCACCCCACCCTGGTAACTAAGCCCTGCTCCGAGCTGGCAGCACCAGGCACCCAGGCACAGAGTTAGGTTGGAATTAGGGAGCCTCCTGCCTGCAGCCCAGCGCCACTGGCAGAGAGATTGGTCTTCTCTGAGCACTGGGCCTCACAGGAAGCTGTCGACGCTCAATGCCTGGCTGCAAGAACACAGCTACGACCCCCGAGAGATGTGGGGGGGCATCGAGGACATCATCATCAAAACCATCATCTCGGCCCATTCTGTTCTTCGTCACAACTACCGAACCTGTTTTCCCCAATATCTGAGTGGAGGTACTTGTGCCTGTTTTGAGATCCTTGGTTTTGACATCTTGCTGGACCACAAGCTGAAGCCCTGGCTGCTGGAGGTGAGGATTATCTCCTGGGCTTTGCAAAACCAAGGTCCAGAGGCCTTCCTGAACAGGACACCTGGGATAGGAGTACACTCAGGTGGTGGAACAGAGAATGGGGGACACGGCGGAACTGGGTGGGTAGGAACCCCAGCAGAAGCATAATATCTCTACACTTTTGACCCAAGTCAAATCTTCGTGGTGTCTGGCCGCCACTGTAGGAATCCAGGTTTCAGATCCTTAGTGTTCCTCACGTGAGCCTTGCCTTTAAGGACATGACGTCTATACGGTCAGGTCTGATTTGCTCTCATGAGCCAGTGTTGGAGGGTTCTCTGTGGCCTTGGAAGTCAGAATATCCAGCCTCCTTGGCTGAGGCCACTGTAGGGGGATGTCTCTCCTAGACCTTCCAGTTGGGTCTGCAAGGGACCATTATCTGCTCAGGTGGTCTAGGAAGAGGGTGGATAATGTCTCCTACTGGCAGGTAAACCACTCTCCAAGCTTCACCACTGACTCACGCCTAGATAGAGAAGTGAAGGATGCACTCCTCTGTGATGCCATGACCCTTGTCAACCTCCGGGGCTGTGACAAAAGGAAGATGATGGAGGAAGACAAGCGACGAGTCAAAGAACGGCTTTTCCAGTGTCACCAACAGTTGCGGGAAGCCAGGTACTCAAGGCATCCGATGTGTTTAGTTGCGTAACTCGTCTTTGTTATTACTTCCTGGGAGTAAAAGTTCTTCTTTAAATGGAGAAGTCAGCCTGGGGCTGATTAGCTATTAAAAACATTTTTTTTGCTCAGATAATACATCACATCACAGACCATATGTTTAAAATTCAAAAGATACAGTGACTAGTCTACCATTCTTCTCCAGCTGCTCAGTGTCCCCCCCTACCCTGCACCAGTTAGTGTTCCTGGGGTCCAGCCTATAATTGCACAAGCATTTAATACACATATATGCATGCATTTATACAAATTGTTTTTCTCTCTCTACCCAGACAGTAGCATACTGTCACACTCTCTGTACTCCACTTAGCAATGCATTTTAGAGCAATTTAACATTAGCACATAAGAAGCTTTATGTGATTTGATTAACTGTTTGTTTTTTTTTTTTTAATGAAGCTCCTCTAGAAACCATTTCTCTAGAAAGTTTATAATAAACACAGAAAACAGTTTAGTTACTCAATCAGTATTGTTCACCCACTGTTGTTTTCATAGTAAGATGGGTTATAAACACGGTAATTTGTTGCTGCTACTAAATTACAATTCGTTAATGATACATAAAAATGAATCGGAGTCGATTTAGGATTATTCCTATGACAACATCGCTCTTCCCCAATTTGCATCCGTAAGATGCGGGGCCAGTTTATATTGATTTGCCGTGATATCCTGAGGGCCTGGCACTCAGTGTGCACTCAAGTGTTTGTGTGAGTCAGAGTGAAGTAAGCTGTAAATGCCCTGGATGTTCCCAGGAGGTTGGACTGTGTGAATCCTGTCTTTCAAAAGAGGAAAAAAGGCTGAAAACTACCAGACTTAATAAACAAAATTACAGCCATATACTAGAACATTTGGTAGCCATTTAAACGTGATCCCATTTTCATCTAAAACGAAGAAAGGAATAGATTAAGAGCATGGTAGTTGAATGGCAAAGCCAGGATTCAGACTCCAGAGGTCCTGCCCCAGAGTCCATGCTGTTGACCAATATGCTAACTCCATCGAAAGATGGAGTTATGGAAGGTTTTTATCTTCTATTTGCTCTTCTAGATTTTCTGTAACTAGAAACCTAATTTTCTATGATCAGTAACCTAAAAAATTGTGATAACTTGGAGTGCTAGCTTATGAGTGAACTCCACTGCACTTCAGATGAAAACCGGTTTTCTAGAAGTCAAGACTGTTTTTGTGGCTACACACAGGTGGGACTGACCACAGATGGTTTTGGCAGCTTTCACCACATGGGTCGGACCCGAAAGGCCATGAAGCTAGCAGGAGTTTCTCAAGACTTTGGCCAACCTTCCTTTCCCGGCTCAGCATCTTCAGTCCGACCCTGACTAACCGGGGCTTGGTTTTTATAGGCGAGAACAAACTGAGTCATCCCACGCAGCACTGCTGGACCAGGAACGCTATGAGGATTCCCACCTGGGTGGGTACCGGAGGATCTACCCGGGGCCCAACACAGAGAAGTACGTGCCCTTCTTCAAGAACAATGGCTCCCTCTTCCAGGAGACTGCTGCCTCCAAGGCCAGGGAGGAGTGTGCCAGGTACTTTGCCCCAGTTCCCTCTCCACTGGCTCTGGTGGGGGCAGATCCTGAAGCTCAGTTGCTCCCCAGCAGGATGGAGAGGAAGCCAGACCCTTGAGAAAAGAGGAGTGGAGTTATAAATTCTATCAGGCTCTTAATGACTCAGTTTAGTGGGTTTCCCATCTTCCCCCACATTCCTCTCCCATCATTCCCCAAAACAGACATAACTTCCAACTCTTTCCCCATCCCCATTTTCCCTCATCCCCCTCTTCTGAACACAATTTCTCCAGTGTCTGAAGCTGCCATATCTTGTCAGGCAGCAACTAGAAGAGATCCGCCTTAAGCAGGAACAACAGGAGACCTCAAGCACTAAGAGGCGAAAGGAAAACAAGGAGCAGAACCAGGGGGAATCAGCAGAGGAGAAGAGCCGACCCAGGGTCAGGATCCGGGACTTTTCCACCCACTTGGCTTACAGGAACCGGAACCGGGAGAAAGAAGTGTCAGAGGTTTTGTGGCTCTTTCTTTTCTGTAGGAAAATGGGTTGGAATGACTAGAGAAGGGACTGTTTGCTGTGCCTTCCTCCTCTTGTACAAGAGAAATGAGTTCCTAATGAGTAATTGATTCTGAACTTTTGGTGAAGAAGGTGTGAGAATGGATAGCAAAGGGAACCTTCCACCAGGGTCAGGGATGGGATAGAGGTAGCATGGGCAAGCTGACTTTGTTGATGGTTTGGGACTTATCCTTGGAGATCCTGTATGCATCTCTCATGTACCTTGTAGCTGCTACCAGGACATCTGAACAGCATGCAGCCTCAAGAAATTGTGGAAGAGGAGGAGCTAGAACGGATGAAGGCCCTTCTACAAAGGGAGAATCTCATCCGAAGCCTGGGTATTGTAGAGCAAATCACCCGCATGCTGCACCCCAGCCGCCGGGGCCAGAAAAAACATCATGAATATAGGGTGAGGGTCCCTATGCAGCATCTCACAGAACAAGGGAACAAGGGCTTTGTCAGCACATGGTGGCAGCTGCAGCACAGGAGGCTAATGTGATGGCAGTGGAGCCTGGGAAAGCAGTGAATGATGGGCCTTGGGGAAGGGTCTGTTGGTTCCTTTTGTGTCTGTTCCCAAGCTCCCTTTGGTAATGACATCCAGCCGAGTGCAGCTTCCAATCTTCTCACTTATAAGAGACTTGTTCTCTAAGTTCTTATCTTGCAATAACCCCAGACTCATGACTGACAAATAACAAGGCCACCACCCTCAGTCCCTTCTGTGTAATCTCTCCCCAGCACTGTCAGTGCCGTGGCTCTAATGAGAGATAAGTAAACAGTCTTGGGCCAACGAAACAGCTGCTGCATTCACTGTTCCCTGGGCTAGTAGCAAACCTGTTGGGTCCTGTTTTTGTTGAGCCCCAAAGGAGTAACTGGTTAAATAGTGGCTGCGGCCTAGAAGAGATTTTTTAGCTACCTCTTTCACCACTCCGTCCAGCCTCACAGGAAATGTGATAAGGGGCTGCTCTTCTCCTCTAGCCTAGATTTCACCAGGATGGGCTGGGCAGTCAAGAACTGCAATCTGTGAGTCTGTTCCCATTGGTCCTCCTGAGAGGGGCCGCCAGAGAGCAGGGCCCTCCTCATTTCCTGCATCCAGTTCGGCGGCAGGAATTGATCCCCAGGATCTTAGGGCCACTGCCAAGCATGAATGCTGCACTTCTGCATCATTCCCAGTGCCACCTACAGCCCAGGAACCTCAACTGGATAAGAAATCCAGCCGCCTTCAGCCCCTGTTCATTATCAATGAAGAAATCTGGAAGGCGCTGTTTTCCCAGTGCCAGAGTCAGGCTCACTAGCCGTAAGTATCCAAAACTAGCTTTGGTCACTCTGATTTGTGTACATTTCCACTAGGAGATATTACAGCTGGGATGCTCCCAAAATATAATATGGCACTTTCAGCAGTGTGGGAATGGGGAAGGCAGTGGACTCGTTCATCTACCTCCTTTTATGTATTAGACCTGGTGATAGAAATGGCAGAAATGCATCCCAGCAACTCAACAAACATAACAGGGAAATGGACAAGTTAACACACCAGTTAGAATATGGTCTGGTAAAGGCACTGGAGGGAAGCCTAGGATGTCATTCCTGTGTCAGTAATTGAGCAACAATTGGGAAAGAGGTGAGCAAATCTATATTCTTTAAGTAGCAACTCAGGGGGACCCATGTTTCCACTGCAGAAGGCCAAGCCAGCAGAAGGCTAGAAGCCATAAACCGAACCCTGGCAGGATCAGTGCCACCCTCTTTAATTCCAAAGCAGGCCTATTTTCTGCAACCAGAAAGAGTGGTAAGTGGCCCATGGACTGAATGCACCTTGCCCTCCATGGTAAACTCTGGACACAGAGCAGCCAAGGCCGGGGATCTCCTCTGCCCTGCATCAGCACCCCTGATGCAGAGTACCACTGCGCTCCTGGACATCAGCCACCACAGGTAAATGGAGGAAGGAAGCCCAGCACTCAGCCTCTCCTGGAGAAACCCCTCAGCTTTCCTAAGGGGCAAAGGGCCTTCAGTCTTTGCTAAATTTAAGACTACCACCAAGCTTGCGTTTGAAAAGCCCTGGCCAGCGCCATTTGCGTAAGGCACAAATACAAGGACACCAAGAATTCCTCAGTACCCTCAGATTATTTTTGGATCGTTAAAGACTAAAATACGAAGAGGAGCCAAGGCCAGCCATGTACTCATCTCCGCCCTTGAAACCTGAGCCTGGATTTATCGCTGGTGATGGGTCTGAACCCTGGGTGCGGCCCGGGGCTAGAGGTCATCTCGGGCACAAGGAACCCCTTTCCCAGAGGAGCCGATTGTGCCCAAATTAGGGGCTGTTGAGGGGACGCTCGCCCCGCCACAGCGGAGACAAGCCGGCCTGGGCAGGCGGAGGGGCGGCTCTTGGCAGTTGAACCCGTCTTTTTATTAAAGTTTATGCCGTTTTGCTGGAGCGTCCTCCACCTCATTCGGGCTCTCGCGTGTCAGGGAAGCCATCTTCCATAGTCAGAGCAGGAGAGTAGAGCCGCGGAACCGTTCAAGCCCAGATATCCCCGCCTCTGGCCGGAAGCGGAAGTAATGCGCGAACTAGTTGCTTCTCTCTCTTCTGGTCCCGCCCTCCGGCTTCCGGCGTCGCTGCGTTTCTACCTGGGGGCAGTTTTGTCAACATGGCCGGTACTCTAGGCCTCTTATTGGGCTGGCGTGCTCGTGCTGCTGTTGCTCGCTGTGGGCTCGCGACCCGAGGGGTTGCAGGTCCAGGCACCATCGGCCGCGAGCCGGATCCTGATTCCGACTGGGAGCCGGAGGAGCGGGAGCTTCAGGAGGTGGAGAGGTACCGGCTTCTTCCCGAGCCCTCTGCCTGAAGCAAGGCGCTCCAGGCCGCGCCCCCTTGCCTCCGGGCGTCCTGCCGCCGCGTTCGCCACGGCCCTTGTTTCTCCCTCGTGTCAGAGGCGCAGGGGCGAGTGTTCAGCTCCCTTGGGGCCACGGGTCCTTTTACCACTGACGTATTTCATCACTCTTTTAGAGAGTTCGTCATGTTTCAGGGCTGCTGGTCTAGGTCTTAGAGATTTCCGGGGCACTGATAAAAGCGGGCTGGGTGCTCCGTTATTTAGCCCGAGGCTCTTCAGCCACTCGTCTTGTTGCCACGCATGGCTTCTGCCATTGGTTCTCTTCCCCCAGCATCCTGAAACGACAGAAAAAGGCTATACGGTTCCAGAAAATTAGGAGGCAAATGGAGGCGCCAGGTGCTCCGCCCAGGACCCTGACGTGGGAAGCCATGGAGCAGATCCGGTAAGACTCAATGGTAGTTTGGATCCGCTGTGATGAGAAGTGAAGGATACTGAGGCCTGGAGTATCGTTTTTATGTTTTCTTTTACTTTTTATCATTTAAGATGTCTTTAAAAAAAAATACACACACACATACATATATTATAACAACCTTCTGTAAGCCCGTTATCTTGTTTATCATGACAGTTGGTTCATTTTGCGGAAATTTTAGGGTTGAAGACATCACAACATTTAATCCTTAAATAGTAAATCAGACCATTATTAACCTAAGGTCCAGAGATGGGAACTTCCAAGATTATGAGGTGAGGATCCATGTCTTAGAAAACCTTAACTCCTTTCTTTATAGTTTTTTTGTGCCTTTTTCTGGGTTTCCTTATGCAAGTAGAAGCAGTTATGAATTTCGGTTTTTACTTTCACCTCCTTAATCACAAACAGTAGATACTATAAGTACTGTCTATACTTTTATTACTTAATATATTTTATAGATCTTTCACTTCAGAAGAGAAAGTCCTTCATTCTTTTTTACAGTAAACATAGTAAATCATAGGTAACCAGTTTTTTATGATGGGTACTTGGGTCCACTCACTTGCTATCACAAATAGTGCTCTAGTGAATAATTTCATATACACATCACATCTGCCAGGCGTAGTTGTTTTATACATTTCCAGAAGTAGTGTTGCTGGGTCCAAGGGCAGATGGATTTGCATTTTCATAATGCTGAAAAACTCTCTATAGGCCATTTTCTATTCCCTTCAGAATCACTCTGAAATTGAGACTTAGAATGAACGGGATTCTGTAGAGCTGACCAAAAGACTTAGCGTATAACACCTCTCTCATGTCAGCTTCCTCCCCTGTCTTGAACAAAAGCATTTTCAGATCTTCCTACCTGTCACTACCCTTTTGTGGTCAATAAATGTCCTTTAACAGCAAAGAAGAAAACAGGCCACTAAGAAAGAACCCTTTAAAGTGTCTCGGGCTTCCTTCCTGTTTTCCATTCTCAATCTTATATCCTATTTACTTCTCGGGAAATGGTAACCCTTCTCTTGTATAGGACCAACCCTCTGTGTGCTCTAGGGGTATCCCTGCCTAACCTCAGGGACCTACATCTGTCAATGTAAGGTTCTCCCTCATAATTTTGTTCCCAGCTGGCTCCCTGACTGCCTGCCACTGTTTTTGTTTTTGTTTTTTGGCAGGGGGCGGCCTATGAAATGGTTCTCTACAAATTTGTCACCGACTTCCTCAATGCTAGACATAAAGGACATTCTTAATATTTCTATATCATTCGACCTCATAGTCTGCTTTCTTGAAATTCTCTTCTCCCTTGACCCAGATATCATTCACTTCTATTTTCTAGGGCTGCTTTTTCGTTTCCTTCCTGGGTTCCCCTTCTTCCTCCTGTATCTTAAAGATTGCTGTTTTTTTCGGAGTTGTGTTCTTGATCATTTTATCTCACTCTGCATATTTCCCTGCCTGATGCCAGCCAGTCACATGGATTCAACTACCCTTGCTGTTGGCTTATGACTTCCATATCTTTCATCTTCAGTCCATGTTTTTCTTCTGAGCTCTGTATATTCAACTGTGCACTAGACATCTCTGTTTGGATATCATACAGGTTCTCATACTCAACATGTAAAAAAACAAGAGTTCATCATTGTTCCCTGACAACTCAGTTTTTACTGTAACCCCGAATGGCCCCACCAAATCACCCAAGCTACAATTTTGATTCTCAGCCTGCTTCCTCCCCTGGTATTTAGTCCTGTACCAAGTTCTACCACTTGGCCTTCCTAAAATAGTTCTCGCGTTTCTTTCCTCTTGCTCTCACTGCCTCAGTCCATACTGCCTGGATTATTGTGATAGCCTCTTGCTCCATTTTTCCACCTCTAGTCTTGCCATTACTGTGAACTTCCCAAAGCAGTTCCTGGGCCATGCTGCAAGTGTTGTGACAGCCTGTCCCTCGGTCTCCCTCCTGGCATCCTTTGCCATGATAGTGTTCACAGTGATGTCGTATGTTGCTATATCTGTCTCTACCGCTGGATTGTATGCTCTTCAAAGGGAAGGACAGTCTTCATGCATTCTCCAGGATCCAACCAGGGCCTTTGTGCCAGTGACCTAAGAGTATGCTGTCGCCACACAAGAGTAGAACACAGCCATTTAATGGGAGAAGAGAGAGAGATGGCATTTACACCTCCTCATCTCGGCATTCTTATCCTTAGTATTATCAGTTAGCTATTCTGAGAGGAGTCTTCTTCACAACTTGAAAAACTGCTCCATTTTCCTTTAGGTATTTACATAAGGAATTTGCGGAATGCTGGTCAGTTCCAAGATTGGCTGAAGGTTTTGATGTCAGCACTGATGTGATCAGACGGGTTTTAAAAAGCAAGTTTGTACCCACGTTGGAACAGAAACTGAAGCAGGATCAAAAAGTCCTTAAGAAAGCTGGGCTTGCTCACTTGCTCCAGCAGCTTCCTGGCTCTAAGGATACCTGGAAACTGCCTTCTGCAGGCCGCTCCCTGTCGAGGTCTTTGCTGATGCCAGGGGGTGAAGCCTCATCCCAAGGCCAGGGTCATAGCACAGCTTTGAAGGTAGTAGAACCGAATACTCACAGTATAAACACACCGAGGAGACAGAAGGGAAGGAATAAAGGAATCCAGAGCCTGGAGAAGGAGAGCCCTGTGCCTGTCACTGCAGCCCTAGGTCATCAAAGAGAGCTGCAGAAGTACACCAGTGATTGTGAGGGCAGCAGAAAAACTGACGTTGATGGATTGCCAAGTAAGAAGAAGCTGGAAGTGTTGAAGGCAGGAGAACCTGGTAACCAGAACTTTAGCAGCAAAGTAGTGCAGAAGGGGCAAGAGTTCTTTGATGACAATGGGAACTTCCTTTACAGAATTTGAGCCGGAACCTAGCTTGTGGAAATGCCATATGAAACACAGCTGGGCGAGTATGTTTGAGCTGCCTGGATTTCTGTGTACTGATTATCCACCCTGGAATAGGAGGACATGATGAGCCTGTAAAGTGGAAGGGAAGAGCTACTTGGATTGAATCTGACAAAGGGCAATGAATTTCACAGGGCAGATGTGAATGTGGACAGCGAGAATGACTGACTGGGTAGAATCCAGCTTCCTGGAGCACTGTTCCTCGTCTGATCCACGTGGATTTTCAGTACTCACCCTTCTTGTGTAGGCTCTCTGTCACAACCAGCCTGCGTTGCATGTGTTATTGGGAGTTTCTGTGATACTTGCAATATATGTTTGGGAAGAAATGAAAGGTTTGCCTTTTGACCTCATTTATTTCTTGATTAGTGAACACTAACAGTTCCAGAACTGCTTAGGCAATAGGTTGTTTTCATTATGTGCAAAATAAAGTGAAATGTAGCAGTCTGTTGATTGGTGCTGTGTGGGGTCAGAGGGTTTACTTGTGAAACTGGAGGGAAAGGAAGAGGCAAAACGTTGCTTGTTATTGAACATTGTGAGAGAGATGGGCCAGAGGAATCCCCAACAAAGGGCTCTGTGCAAGTTACCCTGCTCAGTGTTGGATTTTGACAGCTAAAAACTGGTCATCTTTTAATTGTTACGGTTCTGAAAGTGACTGGGTTGTGGGAATTCCATTTTTAAAAAAGGCACAGCAAGCAAAGCCTTTAGGACTCTCAAGATAATCTCTAGCCCCCATCAAAAGCTTAAATCGTATCTTATATTACAGTTTTCACCAAATCTTTATAAGGGTGTTGTCACGTAGGCAGCAGACAATAGGCCTCTTTTACAAATGTGACCATCTCAAAGGATTTTGGATATGCCCAAGGTCACGTGACTGCTAGTAAGTGGCAACACTGGCACTTAAACCCAAGTCTGATCTTTAATCCAAGGCTTCTAAAATTCCAGGAATCTAATATTGCCTGGCATAATTTCTGTTAAGTTACTGATGCTTTGTTATAACAAGACAGTGATTATCAGTAGACAAAGAATGAGACATATGCAAGTAAACAATCCAGTGACAGTTTTCGACCATGTCTCATTTTAACAATTTACCAGCAAAAATTAGTTATTCAGAATTTAAATACGTGAAGGACGTTTAATTAAAACACTGATATTCCACCCCTGTCATTGACAATCTGTAAAATATTTTTGCCATTTCAAATGTCATTAATAGCAATTACTGCTGATTACTGTTAAGTTGAGCATTTGTTCAGTTTAGATGGCAAGACCCTATCACATGCCAATCAAAGTTAGGACATCCAAATGCTATTAATACAGCAGAAAGGCCCTTGTTCTTGCTGGTCTGTCACTATCATGTACTTATCAATATTTTTATGATTTTTTAAAGGTAATTTGCCATAAATACCTTTTAGTGTAAGAGGTGCAAGATGCTATTTAACTCTTTAAATTTACATTTCTAACTCTTGCCGGTCATTTGATCATGCCCTTTTCCCAGTGGGCTATGGAAAACTAACTACAAGCTATTCCATTTACCCCTACTAGTGTTCACTAAGCTTAAATCTTTCCACTCTTGGACATATCAGTCTAAGGCTTTTGTATCTATTAGTTCTTTGTCCCCAGATTTTCTCATAGCTGGCTCCTTTTCGTTCAGGTCTCAGTCAAATGTTACTTTCTTAGGCCTTCCTTAATCACTAGATCTAAAGCAGTTCCCTCATGTTCACACTGTCACCTACACTGTTTACTTTTCCCTATTATTTGAAAATTATTACTACTGTATTGTCTGTATCACCCACCTTGCCCTCATTAGAATCTAGACCCTATGAGGGCAGGAGACATGTCTGCGTTTATTGCTGCAGTTCCAGCTCCCAACATAGAATTCAGTATTGGTTGAGTGAATGAAGAAATGGTTGGGGAAGCTTGTACCAGTCAGCCAGGCCACAATGGCAGGAAGCCCTGCCTTTTACCTTTGCCAGCCTGCCCATCCAGACCTCATCCAACAAGAAGCCCTAAGTGTCCAGATTGACCTGTTAATGCTCTATCCTGGCAGTATGTCTCGGATTCAAACCCATTGGGACACAGGTGCAGTGTCTAGTAAAGGAAGCAACAGATGACAAGGCTCTGCCTGAGCTGGAGAGAGAGTGACTGGGTGGAATAGACACCTCACAGCAACCTTGTGGCCAAACATAAGAGGCTGGCAAACTGGACAGCAGTAGGAACTTTTAAGTCCCTGTGCCCTGGAGTGGTATATGTGCCCCTCATCTACTCAGAGAAGCCGCTATCTCTGTAGCCGAGCTTTAATGTGGGGAGGTGGTGGGGAAAGCTAATATAAAATACTAGATGAACTCTGGAAGCCCAGTGTGAGCACAGAAGTTGTTTACTTAATCTTATAGAATTTTTCAAACATGAAAATAGGGAGAATATTGTAAAGCAATGAACCCCTGTGTGCCCATCACCCAACTTGAACATTTAACAAATGGGCAATCTTTTTTATTATCCAGCACTTGGCACTTCATTTTCATTTGACTTATTTTAAAGCAACTTCCAGACATCATATTGCATCTGTAAGTACTTCAGTATGTATCTCAAAGAGCTGAGAACTTAATATAGATACACGAGCCATTACTGTGCCTTAAAATTTTTAATAATTCCTTAATATCAGCTAATCCTGATGGTGTTCTTTAATTGTTTTGTTTCATAAATGGCTTTTATGGTTGATTTCTTAGGATCTAAACAAAGTCCACACACTGCAACATTGCATTGTGTTGATGTGTTCCAAAAGTTCCTCAATCTAAAGTGGTTTCCCCTTCCACTTTATTCCCCTCACCATCTGACAGGTTATTTGTGTCATGTGATTTCCTACTTTATGGATATGGTTGATTTCATCCTAATGTCTTTTAACATGTTTCCACTACCCTCTGTATTACCTATGAACGGGCAGTTAGATCTTGAGGCTTGCTCAGGTAAAGGTTTTGGCAACAGGTGCTCTGTACTTCCTAAGCATTTCACCAAGAGATGTTACCATTGATTAGTGAGTTCAGGTTATTGCCGGCCCGATCTATCATAATGGATCTCATAAGCTGTTTTTCCTCGTCTAAACAGATAGATACAGATCATGACCATCACCCATGAAAATTTCCTAGTTTCTCCCAGTCAATTCTCATCTCCAAAGTCAATCACTTTTCTGAAACTCTTTTCAACATAGATTTTCCTGTTCTAGAAACTTATATAAATGACATACAGATGCTTTCATGTCTGGCTTCTTTCATTTATTCGGTTTTTATTGTATATGTATATGCCACAGTTTATCCGTTTTCCCACGGAAATTAGGGCATTAATTAATCAAAACTCTGGTATCCAAAGGTCACAGCCTGAGAGGCTTAGCTCGCGCTGGATCTTCACATGCTCTCTTCTCTCCCCCAATCCCTACGCGGCTCTCCGGCCCTTCCGCAGCGGGAGATCGGGAGATCGCGTTCCACACCGCTAAGTTTGAGAAGTAGGTTAGATTGACAGCCAAGATCCCCAATGACCAGCGTTTTTCAGGCTTCAGTAGTTTTCGCCCCTTGTACGAAGTTTTGAAAATCGAACAATTGCCCAACCTTCGCTTGAGTGGCCTAGGAGAATTGGGCGTGCCCTTAAAGATTAGTTTTAGCACAGGAATACTCCCCTCTAGCCAGAAATCAGACTGGAACCTAGGCGCGTTCGCTCCCGTTTTGAAATGTCCCTTCCGGGACACCGTCCTTTTCCCGGTGCGCCGAGCACCGGCGCGGCGAACGGGACTTCCGGGAGATCCAGGAAGCCGCTTCTCCTGTCAGTAGGCGGGGTACTCCTTGCAGCCGTGAAGTCTGCGAGTGTAGACCAGAAACCTGCTCACAGGCAGAGTGCAGCAGAGAGGGCCGGGTCGGGACACTGGCTCAGAAAAGGGTCCCCCAAGGCTGCCGCCGTCGGGCTTGGAGGTGGCCATTCATTCCTCTAGCTCAGCTGAAGAGTGAGGGCCCCTTCGGGGGATCTTTCGAAGTCTGTGCCCAGGCCTGAAGGAGAGCCACAAGCCTTCGCGGATCGGAGGGCGGCCGTCTTCTCCCAACCCGCGGCTCCGGTGACCGCTGCCATGGCTTTTCCCCATCGGCTGGACGCCCCAGAGCTGCCAGACTTCTCCTTGCTCAAGAGGCTGGCCCGAGACCAGCTCATCTATCTGCTGGAGCAGGTCAGTGCCCGCCACGTCTTGGGCCTTCACGACATCAGTGGTTTAACACTCACTGGACGCATGGGTCTTCCTTGCCAAGTTCCCTTGACCTTGTTCTTGGCCTTTGGTATTATCCTTGGCGCTTCTGTATACAGCAAGTCCAAAATGAAGCACTCAATGAGGTAAACCAGTGTGCAGTAAGAGCTGCCTGGAACCTGGCCAGGGAGTTTATGGAAAACACTTCTTTTTTTCCTTGCAGGCAAGGAAGACACTGCTAGTCACTGAGGGAAGGAAAGTAGCTTAAGACATCTTGGTAATTAGGGATCTTACACTCCAGTAGGAGCTGTATGAAACACAAATTACCACCCCCAGGATATCGTGTGGTAAATGAGTGGTAGCGAAGATGACTGAAGCATTCAGGATCAGCAATAATTTCTAGCTGGAGTGATCTAAGAGTTTCAAGGAGCTGGAGTGTGAAGAATCGACATGTTTTCCTTGGAGATGGGAGACTATGTTCCAGGCAGATGGACTGGTAGGAGCAAGGTGAGGAACCAGGGAAGGATGAGGCATGTACAGGGAAGAAAGTGATCAGAAGTTACACAATAGGCAGCGACTGAAGAATTTTTCCCCATTTGTGGCATGAAGCAATACTTGAAGATGATTCTCCTAGCCATGTGGTGATGGGTAAGGGGGCAACAAGAAGGCCAGTTAGGAGACCATAGACTAAAATAGTAAAGGCCCACATAAAATTAGTAGCACTAGAGGGAATGGAAGGAAGTGATGGATTTTTAAATCATGGTGAAAGAAGACCCAAAGACTTGTCGATTGCTTGTAAAGGTTGAGGGAATAGCAAAGCCGAGTTTGATAATTTTGACTTGGGTTAGTAATAAAATAATGCTGCTGCTGTGATTGTAATTGATTACATGTATAGCTATTTGTTTCATGTCCTTGTTCTCCACTAGATTGGAAGGTCCTCGACAGGGAACGTGTCTGTTTTAACACCGTATTCCCAGTGAGTACCTAGCTTAGAGTCAGGCACATAGCATGTGATTAATAAATATTTGTTGCATAATATTGAATGGAAATGAAAAAAAGAATTAGAAAGATGTATAGTATAGGTTTGGCGGACAAAGTCGATTAATTTGGGTTTGGATAGAGTGAAGTTAGAACAGATGCTGGTAGGAAATACTGTTTGAAACATCCAGCATATAGAAATGTAGAGTTGCAGCTGGCATAAAGATAAGGACTTGGGGAGAACCTCAGGGGATTGAGGACCATGTTTCATTTCTATTATGTGCTCTGTAGTGCTAGCACAAAGATCTGCACGTAAAAGACATTCAACAAATGTCTGAGAAATTGAAGAGTTGCTAGTTAAAGCCACTGGCTCAGGTGAGAGCTACATGAAAGAGTAAATGAGACCAAGGAGAGACACTTGTAAATGGAGTGTAGGTGGGGATGAGCTACCCACAAGGGTGACTCAATATGGCCTAAGTGGATTTCTGTGCAATAATATCCTCTTCAAACTAACGTCTGTCTTAATTCTTGCCAACGGGCACTGCTATTCGGGCTTGAAAACTCAGACTTGTCTTTGACCCTCTTTACCGCCTCATACCTAACTGAACTACTTGATGAGTCCTGTGGATATTTCCTTACACCTGACCTTTTAAATAGTGATTATAAAGTAACACTTGTGCATTATGGGAAATATAGACGATAAAGGAAAGTATAAAGAAAAAAAGTCATATCTTACCATCAGATATAAGCACTGTTAGTTTACACTTTTACTCTCAAGTATTTAAAAAATTCTATTGCACATTCCATGTATCTCTTAACCCATTTTCGTTCACACCACCATCAACCTAAATAAATCAGGTCCTCCTTCATTATCACATAGCTTGGACTGCTAGGACTATTGCCTTAACCACATAGGTGGACACCTTGCCTCCAGTTTCTTATGTTTCCAATCCATTTTAACCACAGTATCCATATTCGTCTAACTGAAATTCCCAGCTGATAGGATGTTTCAGTGTGCAAAAGCTTTCTGTTTTTCCCTGTTGCATAGAGGATCAACTCCAAACTCTAACCTGGCATTTGGAGATGGCCCTTCATGATCTAGTTCTAGTCAACAGTTTCAGTCTTATTTTCCCCATTCCTCAACATCAAGATTTCTCAACCTTGGAGCTATTGACATTTTGGGCTGGTTAGTTCTTAGTTGTGAGGCCGTCCTGTGTACTGTAGTATCTTTAGCAGCATCCCTAACGTCTACCCACACTACATGCCAGTAATACCCCCTGACCCAACTGGACCACTGAAAATGTCTCCAGACATTGCCAGGTGTCCTCTGTGAGGCAAAACCATCCCTGGCTGAGACCCACTGCACTATATGTATCTTATGCATCAGCCAGACCGAATTGCTTGTTCTCTTCTTCCCATTCAGCCTGTTCTTTTTCCCTGGACCTTGCTGGATTGTTCTTTTCCAATATCACTGACAACACCCTCCCCACTTTTCAAGGCCTAGTTGAGAGGAAACTTGCAATGACTTCCCTCTCCCTGCCACTCATTGTGACCTCATGTTCCCTTGGCCAGGTGAGAGAGCAGCATCAGGAGTGATGATGCAGAAATCAGATGACGGGCATCTGAGGTGGGCGAGTGGGTGGATGATAGGGTGAGGACTGTCCCGGGCTAAGTTTTCTATGTTGAACATAGGTAATTTTTGTAATTAGAAAAAAAAATGCTACTTAAAAGAGACTTGGCAGTTGTGGGATGCAAGGTGGAGTTTTGTTTGGTTTGGCTTTGTCCAGCAGGCAACCGGGATTTTGGGGGGCAGAGTAGAGGAAGTGGTGCAGAGGTGAATATACAGAGAAATGTCAACTGTGGATATAATATTGCCAGTGAAGAGGTGCTGAGGTAGATGATGTCTAGCGTCCTTCCAACTCAGACTGTATTTCTGTTAAGCAGATGGCTGCATGAGCTCTCAGCCGAGGGAGCTTGTGTGACCTATGAATGACCCAAGATACTGTATCTTCAGCTTCCAGGAAAAAAGGACTTGTTCATTGAGGCAGATCTCATGAGCCCTTTGGACCGAATCGCCAATGTCTCCATACTAAAGGTACCTGCCCCTTTTCCCAGGTGGACTCAGGCTTTCCTTCCCTCATTAAGCCTTTTTTCTTTTGATGAACAGTACTAATTACTAAGGAGTGACAACCATTATGGGGTAAATTGTGGGTAGCTGAATTAGGCGCACTAAAGAGGATCAATACTATTGTCTATTGTTACTGAATTGCTTTATTTTTGCATTTTCCGTCTGCAGTCTGAGAAAAGTTCAGTGGGATGGTCATCAGGGAGGCAGTCTGATTCCAAGAATTAGCATAAATAGGAGCCCTTCTAGAAGTCCCTTGTCTTGGCATCATGCTTTGAGTTTCCAAGCACTCTGTGTCACTTGACTTGTTGGTTCTCTTGGCAGCAACACGAAGTAGACAAGCTGTACAAGGTGGAGAACAAGCCAGCCGTCAGCTCCAGTGAACAGTAAGTGTCTGGGAGAGTCCAGCTGAGCTGCAAGCTGGAGGAGGGCCCTGCACATTTGCCCTCTACCGTCCTTGGCTGTGATCTGGCACCGTCACGTTTGTGATGTGGTTCCCTCCCCGCACTTTTACAGTTTCTTGCCTAGGTTATGCTCTAGCCTCCTAATGGGTCTCCCTCTCTGCAGTTCCTCCCTCCCTTGTCCTCTTCTCTCTGTAACCAAGTCTGCCATCTCTAACCAGATCGATGAAACTTTCACTGATATTTTCACTGTGCTCTTCTCAAGAACCTTTAAGGGCTCCCTTACTTATCCAGTAAAGTCCAAATTGCTCATCGTAGAATCCAAGGCCATCTCCAGGGAGGCCTCACACTGCCTCTCCTGCCTCGTGGCTTACGTGTCCCCTCAAGCCACTCCTTGACACACATTTTCACGCACTTCCCAGTGGCATGCACGTGCCTTCGTCCTTTGGATCACTCCATTCACTCTGCTTGAAATGGTCTCCCGTCCTCACTGCTCCTAAAATTTACCTAGTCTTCCGAGTGCAGCCCAACCTCCTCTGTGCAGCTCGCGCTTCTCCTCCAGGCCAGGGCGATTTGCTCCCCCGACCCCGACCCCCACTTCCAGGCTATTCAGCATTGGTCGTTTCCACTTCACACACAATCACCTAATGCCTGGTGTTTAGCTTCGTTGCTTTGTTTTATTTGTAGTATATTTTCTATCTTAAGTAATGTATACTCTCCCTTAGAGCAAAATTCTCCTGGATTTCTGGAGAATACATTCACAAACCCCCATTTGAAAAACATTTATGTACTTTCTTGTATTGTTTTTAACACTCGATTGATAGGATACTCCATACATATGTGCTTCTTATGTTGCCCAATAGTTAGTAAATTATTTGAGAGCAGGAACTCCTGGGTCCCCGGAAGGGCCAATAAGTGTTCCCGGCTCACCACGGTTTATCTGTTGTGTTAAGGGGAGTCTTCTGTGGTCAGTACATGGAAGGCTGAGGGAGCTGGCCTGGCTGTGGCTGTGATGAGAACTGTAGGCCTGTCAAGAAGAGCCAGTGGCGAAAGAGTTGACATTATTGCAGTTTCTTCTAAGTTGCTATTACCACCTTCTAATTTTTCTTCACTGGCTTTTTTTCCCCCTTTTCTCCCACAGACTGTGCTTCTTGGTCAGACCCCGCATCAAGAACATGCGGTACATTGCCAGTGAGTATGCCGTGGTGCACCGTGTCACTAAGACCTGGGGAAGGGCGGGCAAGGTCTAAGAGCCTTGGCCACGAGGACCCTCTCATAAGAAAAGAGTTGTTCAAGTTGGCCACACCCCACATAGAGAAGATATCTGCTTCCTTCTTGTCTAACAAGTGGCCCATGGCTCTCTGGGTTGCATTCCTTCTGTCTGTAGATCTTGTCAATGCTGACAAGCTGTCTGGCCGAACTCGAAAATACAAAGTGATCTTCAGTCCTCAGAAGGTGAGTGTGGATCCTGGTGGGAGTGGGATCAGGTAGAGCAGGATCGAGGACTGGGAAGGGGCTAGGGGCCAGCAGCTCTGTCTCCCTCAAAGCAAATGACGTGTGACTGAACACAGACCTGCCACTGTCTCAATAACATAGACCTGATAGTTTAGCAGAGGGCCTGTCATCAGATTTTTTCAAATATGGGTTGTGGAACTGTGAGAGGTGGCCTCTAGATAGATTTTTTTAAATAAAAAGATTGACATTTTTGAAGTAGAACCTGCCATATTCCCTTCTAACACAAATTCCTCCCTAATAATGGTTTTTCAGTGATTTGCTCCTTATAGCCTTTTAGTAATAAATACAATAAATCATCACCCCCCAGGGCCAGCCTTTTCTTACACAGGAAAGGACCCTCAGAGACCATTTTACTCCACCCTGCCTGAGCAGCGGAGGGAACGGAAGCCCACGGTCACTGCGAGTTAGCAGAGCCAGGCTAGGCCCCTTCCATCTTTGCGTCCACAAAGGCAGTGAGTGTGTGCTGACCTGTCTTACTCGCTCTGTTTCCTGATCCCAACAAGCTTCTCTCGACCCCCACACTGGCGAGGCGTGTCATAGGTACACCTCAGTCTCACCGATGGGAAGGAATGATGGACCAGGTTTCCATACTGCCCACTACATGTCTATAAGCTGTGTCAGGCAGTGCATGCCACACCCGGAGCAGGTAGAAATTAAAGTCGAAAGGACGGGTTTCTCCCTTTTCAATTTTTCCAAGAAAATATTAGAGAAAATAGAAGACTAAAGATACTGAAATTAAAGTGTGAATCCTTGCTTCAGTACTTATGACCTGTGTGATCTTGGATAAGTTTCTTAACTGCTGTGTCTCAGTTTTCTCATATATAAAATGGAATTGATAATGGTACTTATCTCTTTTGATTTAAATGAGATGACTTTCAGTTTCTATTAAGAAATCAAGTAGAATCATAGGCTTATATTGTTTTTCTCATCATCGTAAAAGGAATCAGTGGAGTCAGTGATCTCCCTTTGAAGATCATTCGGAGATTGGTAACACAATCTGACAGCTCTCTTGTTTAGGAATACAAATATGTCAAGTGTAGCATCACCAGGGCAAGATATTACTGAAAAGGTAATCAGTCAGAATTACACGTTACTTTTGAACGTTATTGAAGGAGCTATGGTAATAATTTCTCATTTTTGGAGTCTCACAAAACTTTTTCTTTTATATTTTCAAGGACACAGATGTCTTTAAATAGAACAGGTGGTATCAGTTTTGAATAACCGTACAAACCTCCATATTATACAGAAAACCAAAATTGATATTTTTATGAATTTTCTCCATCTAACATCCTATCTAACTAAATTCATTGACCTAATTTTGTATCACAGGAAGATCTCTCCCTCAGTAGCTGTGGGGAAGAGGAAATCTGTGTCTCTTGCTGAGACTTTCTTTGTTAATTAGGAAGATTGGCAGTGTTCAAACCGGGGTCTGGAATTCCATTAGTCAGCATTAAAATTAGACCTATAGAAAGTGGGATAAATAGGACTTTTTTGAGTAACAGTAAAATAAGGAGCACCCAGCATTAATCTTCCACACCGCACAGAGTTATAAGAGAGGTAATCCTTGTGAAACACTAACAACAATGCTTAGTCGTGTGAAATGCTTAACATACATACATTCACTGCTGTCGTCACCATCGTTATCAGATGGGAGTGTCCTCAACTTCCTTTTTTATCACCTCTAATTATTTCATCCTTTTTCTACTTGTCTCAAAGGAGGAGGTGGGCCTTTTCCTGTCTCAGCGCAGCTGGCTCGCTCTGCCCACGGCCCCCTCCCCACACCCCTTCTCCACTCTCTTTCTCTATCAGATAAACCTTTCCTATTCTGTCTGCAGCCATGTGTATCCCTTCTAGACAATTCTCCCCTCTCTCTGTTATCTCCTCTCTCTATTCTTGCCACTTTATGTGTTCTCAGTCCCCTATGCCAGGTCTCACACTGTGCACCCCTCTGATTTTGATGTCCCCTAAGATCTTGTCCTGAGCTCTCTTCTCTCTCTGTGTTCTTTTTTCTTGAACAAACCACCCATTTTAAATGCCACTTACATGCCATTGACCCCCAAGGCTGTATCTGCAGGTCCCTCAGCATCTTCAGGGTCCTGCGGAGACCTGAACCAGAACGCTTCTCTCACACCACTGCTCTTTACCGTCCACATTCCATAGGGCTATCACACCCTCCCGCCCATCCTTGTCTGCAGGACTTACCCCTCTGTGACCGCTGAAGCACCTTCTCCTTTGCAAAGCTTTTCCAGTCTCTCGGAGAGAAAAGCAAGGAGTAAATAAATAAATGAAATGGGCGAAAAGGGAACCAAACCAAGTATTGGGCTAGATGACTCCAGTGTCCTTTCTAGATCTAAAAGTCTGGGTTCTCCTCCTGGGTTCAGCGAGTGTTGTCCTCAGCAACCATGGGGGAACTCCAGAGGAATGGAAAGAACGGAGGAGAGATGTTTGCTAATCAGCCCCTTTCCTCTTTCAGTTTTATGCCTGTGAGATGGTGCTTGAGGAAGAGGGGATCTATGGAGGTGAGAGGAGATGAATGTGAGTGGAAAGAGGGAGAGCATAGGAAGAAGGAAATAATCGACATTCCCCTTGCCCCACCTCCTTTTTCGTGCCTCATTACTGTTGGCCTAGCTGGCGGAGAGATGCCCGAGCGTGGGAACCCGTGGGATGCTGTGGAGGGGATGTGAGGGCTTATGGCTGGAAATCGCCACCTGCTCTAGCCTTACCTTCCAAGACTCCCACTCCCAGGAAAAATTGAGCCTCCCCTGCCCTGTGTATTCCTTCTTCCATTCTCCATACAACACCAACCTGGTCAGTCCTCCCTGCAGAGAATCCTGCACTAGCTCAAGGTGAAAGCCAAGAATCCTCACCATGGCCTCTTACCCTGTACTCCGTCTGTCCCTGCCCTGGCCCCTTTGCCTCGGCATGTGCCTCTCCTCCCTCCTGACTTGTCCAGCTGTGGGGACTCTGCACATGCTGTTCCTGTTACCTAGGGTATTCTCCACCCTAATGTCACTTCTTTAGGGAAGTCTTTCATCCATCCCTAGTTGGGGTTAGATCCCTGAAATATGTGTGCTCACAGATTTTACTTCTTTGGAGCACAACTGTAATTAAATCTGGTGCATATCTGTCCCACTAGATGATAAAAATGTCCCCAGGAGGTTAGGCATGCATCATTCTGTTCACCATTGTCCCAGTGCTTAGCCTAGTGCCTGCACTAGGCTTTTAGTCAGTATTACAGAATCGTGAATGGATGTTTCCTCAGCGCTATGGCCAGCGACTTAATGAAAACACATGCCTTATCACATCGTATTATAGGCTGTGTGTCCATGTCTCTCTATTACCAGACTGTGAGCCCCTTTAGGGCACCGGCCATGTCTTACTTATCTTGGAATGTCCATGCCTAGTGTAGTACCTGGCATGTGGCTGCAACTCAGATGTTTTTGCAAGACTGTGACATACCTTCCCTCTTAATGTGGGGCTGTGTGCCTTCTGCAGGGAGGCTGACACTCTCTGTACCCACAGATGTGAGCTGTGACGAGTGGGCCTTCTCCTTGCTGCCTCTTGATGTGGATCTGCTGAGCATGGAACTTCCAGAATTCTTCAGGGACTACTTCCTGGTAAGTGCAGGGCCCTTGGGTCTTGGCATCGACAGGTGGGGACAGACATGGGGTCCAGTGGGCCTTCACATAGATGGACCTTTCATTCAACTCCTATTATTTATTATGAGTGATAGTGATTAGGAGACTGAATGCTACTGATCGATGTCCATGGGACTTCCTTTGGGACCAGTCAAAAGGAACTCTTTCAAGCATTGGCCACACCCGGCCTTCCTACCCCAGGGTTCTAGGGCTAGTCACTTTCCAGATGGGTGTATCAGGGTGACCCATATCTTTGTGGCCCACGTGGACCCTGCAGGAAGGAGATCAGCGTTGGATCAACACTGTGGCACAGACCTTGCACCTCCTCAGCACTCTCTATGGGCCCTTTCCTAACTGCTACGGGATCGGCAGATGTGCCAAGGTGAGCACTAGCAGCACTGTTGTCCGACAGCCCCTGTCCTCTACCCGCTAAGGATTGGCGAGGGGCGTCTGTGATATGAGGTGTATTCTTTACCTTGCTTTTATGGTTGCAGAATTGCTCCTCAGAGAGGAGAGCTTGTGTGGTGACAGGAAGGCAAGGGCCAGGGCCCCCTGGGCAGCATGCCTAGGTCTCTTGTGTCTTTGGTTTGGAGAGGGGTGGGGAGGAAGAGGAACAGATGCGAGCAGAATAGGTCATATTGTTGATAGTTAGCTTTCTTCTTGGGGTCGAGGAGAAGTGTCGCCTAGAAAGGGGTTGGCTTCTCTAGATGTGGGACTACAGGAAGGGCTCAGGCACAAGATTAAGAATGTCTTATGTCTTATATTTCTTACAACTGCATGTGAAGCTATGATGATCTCAAAGTAAAAAAGTTTAATTAAAATCAAATTAAAAATTTGAAAAAAAAAAAAAAGGAATGTCTTGGTTTCTGGTAGATGTCCCATGAATTGTGGAGGAAACTGGAGGAGGAAGAGGATGGTGAAACCAAGGGCCGAAGGCCAGAAATTGGACATGTCTTTCTCCTGGACAGAGGTAAATTATGCTCAGTACTCCTCTTGCCTCTGGATTCTAGAAGATGTGGTACCGTGGCACACAGGGTGGCACAGTTGGGGCATTCACGTTGGGCCGCAAATAGCAGCATTGATTGGGAGCCTGGGTACTCGGGCACTGGGGAAGGCACTTGAGCTGATACTGAGCCAAATGGGTAAAAGGCTGCATCGGGGGGATCCTCACAGTCGGGGATCTTGGTTTCAGACGTGGACTTTGTGACAGCACTTTGCTCCCAGGTGGTTTATGAGGGCCTGGTGGATGACACCTTCCGCATCAAGTGTGGTAAGTGGCATCTTGGCAAGAGAGGTGCCCTCAGCTCCTGGGGCCTCCTGCATGGGACGGGGCCAATGCGAGAGACCCGGGCTCTGAGAGAACTGCTGGCTTCTGTTAATGACATTTAATGGCAGCTCTGGGGTGGGTAGGAGAAGGAAGCCTCATCGGAGATCCTCATTGCTGTCCCATCTGCTCTCAAAGGGAGTGTTGACTTTGGCCCGGAAGTCACATCCTCTGACAGAAGCCTGAAGGTGCTGCTCAATGCTGAGGATAAGGTGAGGGTCTGGGTGCTAGCTCTGCTCCTGTGAGGCTGTGGGCACCGGCTCTGGGAGGGGATGCAAGTCCCCGGGAGAGGGAGCCCCAGCAGTTAAGAGTGAACCCCAGTGCACATAGCAGGTATTTGACATGTGCTGTTTGATACCAGCTCAGCTTTCTTTGTACTTTCACTAGAACAGCTGAGCGTCATGACACTAATGAGGTCGGGAGGGATAAGGTCTGGTTCTGTGCCATGAGTTGTTCCTGTCCTGTTCTTCTCACAGGTGTTTAATGAGATTCGTAACGAGCACTTCTCCAATGTCTTTGGCTTCTTGAGCCAGAAGGCCCGGAACTTACAGACCCAGTATGACGTGAGGCTCCAAGCCCGGGCCGTCTTTTTGTGTCCTTCCTTAGTGGCTTCCTGAGGCTGCTGTCCCTCAGCTACCCCTCTGATACTGTGACAGGCTCCTTGTCTTTTCTCTTGGATCAGTGGGAACTGAGGGTGGGCAGTGGTTTCTCACATCTGAGGGCAAGGAGAGGTAACCTTAGGTGACTTCCCTGCAGCGCCGGAGAGGCATGGACATCAAGCAGATGAAGAACTTCGTTTCCCAGGAGCTCAAGGGACTGAAACAGGAGCACCGCCTGCTGAGTCTGCGTAGGTTTCAGCTGGAGGAGGTGGCGAGGGGACTGGGACAGGAGCTCTGCCTCCCGAGGGGACATCCCTGTTCATCTGGCAAATAATGTTCTCGTTTGGTCTAAACGAAGAGGAAGCGCTTTTGCATTTGCCTTGAGGTTTTTATTCCTCTGGCCGATAAAGGGATAGCCTTCTAGAACTAAGACTGTGTCAGCTGGCTTTTTGTCCTCTCTGCAGATATTGGGGCCTGTGAATCCATCATGAAGAAGAAAACAAAGCAGGACTTCCAGGAGCTCATCAAGACTGAGCACGGTGACTGCAGTGGCTGTGCCCACTGCTTCGGTCCCATTGGCTCCCAACCCTGTACCACCCTGAAAAGATGCTCTTTGGCTCCTTCCAGCTGCCGCTGGCTGTGTGGGATGCTGGTGGCTGTTAGAGTCCTGGGGCACCCTTAACTCACCGAAGGATGGAGAGAGATGGGGAGACAGATGCCCATTAGCACAGATGTAACAGGCTGCCCTCTGATTACTCACAGCGCTGCTGGAGGGCTTCAGCATCCGGGAGAGCACCAGCTACATTGAGGAGCACATCGACCGACAGGTGAGCAGGTGGACGGGGTGCGGGGAATGCTGTTTACAGGGGGGTTGCCTCCAGAGGAACGCAGGGGAGGGAAGAACGTGTGTTATGAAACTTGAATTCTCCTGGATTCTTCCTGTTGTGCAGGTGTCACCTATAGAAAGCCTTCGCCTCATGTGTCTTTTGTCCATCACTGAGAATGGTGAGTCCCAGGGACCAAAGATGCCAGATTGAAAAACTGTACTTTAGGGACGGAAGAAATCATTTTGAATGACTGATACAAATAGCAGACGAAACATTTCCGTGTAATTTTGTGGATTCTTTCCCCTGTAAAATTAAAGCAGTTTTTTTGTTTTGAGTGAAACATCCGTAGGTTGAAGGGTAATTTAGCTTCCCCACCCTAGGCAGGACCACATCTAGGCCCCCCCGCCCAGAACAGGGCCTGTCACATCTTAGGACTACAGAGGCTTAGAGCAGAGTGGCACCTCTCTGTTCATTCCAGCTGGCCTCCTACCTTCAACAAGATTTCATAATAAAGATATAGTCCAGAAAAAAGGGACGGCCAACTAATTTCATAAACTTTTTCCAAAGACCCAGATTCTGCAAACCTTTAATGGCAACTTGTTTTTACTGTTGAAGTCTTCCGATTGGCGAATATTCTTTAAAGTTGCTGTCTACCCAGAGGGGAGCTTTGCTCATTCTAAGCTCCTTTATCGCAGTTGGAAGCCCACTTCTTATCTCAGTGGAGGAAAACATCTAGGACGGCACTCTGGAACCACATGCACACTCTGCCTATCCCTGTAAGGCCGTGGAACTGGCCCACAGCCAGGCAGAAAGGCACAGGCTGTCCCTTCTCCTGCATCTTGTTCCCATTCCCACTACGATTAGCATGTGTTTCAGGAACTCTCAGATCTTTCAGTAAGAAGCTTAATTGAAGAGTCGGTTTAGAATCAACTGTACAGGGTGCGAGGTTAGCGTCATTTACTGAATCCTTCTCCCTGGTTAAGTTTTGGGGTTTTGTTTGTTTGTTTGTTTGTTTGTTTGTTTTGTGAGGAAGAGGGTTGGTTGGTTTGTTGGTTTGGTTGTACATTTCAGGACACCTCAGCTGGCTCAGGAACCTGTCCTATCTCCCTTCCCCTCAGGTCTGATCCCCAAGGATTACAGATCCCTGAAAACACAGTATCTACAGGTAAGGCCAGCAGAATGTCTTCTTGAGGGAACTTGGTAGAGGGAGGGCACTGGATGTTTTTGAAAGAGGCAAAAGGAAAAATGGCTCCTTTCCTGTCCCCATCCCCATTCTGTTTCCATCTGGCCTCCCTCTTAGCGGTTCTGGGGACAGTCACCTTTTGGCACACAGAGACCCTTCCCACTGCCCCCGTTTTGCCCCACTCCTGATTCTCACGGTGGGTGGCCAATGCTAAGAGGACTGGACAATTCAGGGGTTGGACTAGGTGCTGAGTTCTGACTCTCGCTCCTTGTAGCACCCCGTGAGGCGTTAATGAGCTTCCTTCCAGGTCTTTCTCAAGTCTTATTTGTGAAGCCCTCCCCAACATCCTTCTATCAAAAGCTTTCTGTGGTCTTAAATAGTTTTGCGTGACTTACTTCTTCTGGGTGTGTTGTTTGGCTATTGCTGATAAAGTACACAAACAAGTATGAGCTCCTCGAGGCGTGGACTGTGTAATCCTCCCCCACTCACCTTGGTATCATCAAACAGTTCTGTACGCTCAGTAAAAAGCTGAATTGCATTTTCTTCAGAGCTATGGCCCTGAGCATCTGCTGACCTTCTCCAACCTGCGGCGAGCGGGGCTCCTAACAGAGCAGGCCCCTGGGGAAACCCTCACAGCTATGGAGAGTAAAGTGAGCAAGCTGGTGACGGACAAGGCTGCAGGTTAGCAGACAGCACAGGTAGCCCCTCCCCTTCCTCTTCTCTCAACAAGCAGAGCACCCTGGGCGAGCAGGAGCGGGGACAGAGAGAGACTGCTCACTGTTAGTGTCACTAGCACTGCTTCTGCTAGTAGAGGCCGTTTCCACGTTTCGAACACTCACCATGTGCTAAGACCTTTAGACACAGTTTCTCATCTACTCCTTACAAAGGTTAGTTTCATCTCCACTTACAGATGAGGAAACTGGGGCTCAGTAAGTCACATTAGAACCCAGGTTGCTTTGGCTCCAAGGCCTGTATACTTAACCAGTACATTAGTGTCACCCTGTAGATTGCTTTTAGTAGAGAGCTGGCACCCTGTAGGAAGAGGAAGACTGGGTGGGGAGAAGGGTGAAAGTCTCCCTCAGTTTCAGGGTATTTGTGGATGAAGGGCTTGGAGATGTGATAGGTCCCGCATTTGAGAAAAGGCAGTCCTGTCACTTCCTGAATGGTACTGCCTGTGACAGTGTCATGAATCTGTAGACTTTAGATGAAACCCAGCACAGATTTCTTCCCCAGAAAAGATCACTGATGCCTTCAGCTCTCTGGCCAAGAGGAGCAATTTTCGTGCCATCAGCAAGAAGCTGAATTTGGTATGTGGAGCAGGAATGGACAAGGGAGGCCGTGGGTTCGGTCCTTTGTGGAGTGATTTGAATCCACAAAAACCTTTTGTTTTGTTGTTATCAAGATCCTATTGTGTAGTAGTACGATAGCATGAGCTTAATTTCAATGAGACAAGACACAGATTCAGTTAATAAACATGTAACAAGCACCTAACAATGCCAGAGAATAGGTTCAGTGCTGCTTCAGTGACAGACATGTCCCGTGTTACTGAGAGGTTGGCAAAGGGGCACCCTACCTTCCATCCTGTCACAGGGAGTGTGGGAACTCGTTTAGAGAATCGGTGGGTACCAAACAGAAACTTGAAACTCTGGTTATGGATTTTATTTTTCAGGGCTATTGCTGGTTCTCCTTTTAGTTGAAGTAAGAACCGTTCGTAGGGACCTGCTACTTTTCTCTGACTCTAAAAGCCTGCAGGGCTGAGTTATCACTGTCCTCATGTCCTCCCCTTTGCACTTTAGATCCCACGTGTGGATGGCGAGTACGACCTGAAGGTACCACGGGACATGGCATATGTCTTCAGTGGTGCTTATGTGCCCCTCAGCTGCCGCATCATTGAGCAGGTGAGAACAAGTACCTCCCGCTCCCATTGTGTTTCCCTCTCTCTGCTTTTGCTTAGTCCCTGGTCTGTGCCAATGTTCAGCCGCCCTAGTAACTAGCAAAGTGATGGCTGGGCTGCTGCAACCTTCCTTTCCTAAGCTTGGTGCTGCCTTGGACTTGAAACGAGCGTTTGCGTCTTCCAGGTGCTGGAGCGGCGGAGCTGGCAGGGCCTGGATGACGTGCTGCGGCTGCTGCACTGCAGCGAGCTGGCCTTCACGGGTGCGTGGCCTCTGCGAGTGGGGCAGGGTGCCCGGGAGGAGGGCCGGATGTGGCACGCAGAGCTGACGCCAGCAGAGAAGCAAGTCTCCTCTGATCCCCACAGGTTTGACCAAGGAAGACAAGCCTTCCAGCGAGTCCCTGCGCCTCGTCCTGGTGGCATTCCTGGGGGGTTGCACTTTCTCTGAGATCTCGGCTCTGCGATTCCTGGGCAGAGAGAAAGGTAAGAGAAACCAGAAAGGTGACGTTGGGCCTCCTTGGGATCTGAGGGACAAAGGGCAGCACTTGGAGGCTTCTCTAGGTAGTGGCTCCTGGGTACCGCTGGCTGTGAGCTGAAGAGCAGGGCGCCCAGTTCCGCCAGGCGCGGCGAGTGGCATTTTGCCCTGAGCATGATGTTGATGTGTCTGTGCCTGTAAACTGATGCTCTGATCCAGCCAGGGCTGTGGGACTGGAGGGGCTGCATGTGGCACGGCTAGTGTTGGGGCCTGTGGTCTGCTTGGGGTCACATATGCCGGTGCTTTTGACTCCTCAGGGTACAGGTTCATTTTTCTGACGACAGCTGTCACAAACAGTGCTCGCCTCATGGAGGCCATGAGTGAGGTGAAAGCCTGACGTTTTCCTGGCCAGTGTCGAAGCCTCAACACGTACCCCAAGGGGATTCAGGGGTCGGGTTCCCAGCTGCTAATATAGTGTCCCCCACCCACCCTGCAGAGTGCTGGGGAGCACAGAACTTGTCTGGGGTTTAGATTACACATCTGAGGAGATAGTTCACTTCCTGCCTCCAGGATATTTCTCTTTTTCATTTATGAACTGCAACCCGTGCTGTCAAGATACTGGGCAGAAGGAGGATCTTTTGCTAAATCCCGTTTGAGTATCATTGTAAATAAAGCTGCTGTTCTCAAGTGTAATCTGTTTAGTTCTGGACCAGCACTACCCGTCTTTACTCGTGAAGCATAGGGGGCTTCGCCATGTGCTGTGTGGCCTGCACTCTAGTGGCTCTGGGCCTGGTATGTTTCTTTCTTGAAAGTTGCCCTGTACTGCAGTTTCCTGAACCATAAAATAAGGGGGATGGATTAGACAGATGATCAGTAAGCACCCCTTCAGTTCTAAAACTCTATGACTCATAACATTTAAAACATTTGTTATTGTTCAGCTTAAGGAGTAACTTTAATTTTCAGCTTTTTGTTTATTACAGAATGAAAGATTGTGTCCTTTTAGAGCAGTTTCAGTCAGTAGCAAATGGTGCTCTTATTCAGGTCAAGTGTCTGCCTTATTGCTGATTTTAGTGGCCTTCCTCTCCATTTAAAAATTGTGCACTATGACCACATCCATTAGTGGCCTCCTCAGTCCTCTGACTTCATCTCACTGACACAACTCTTCTTCTTGAAATCCTCATACTAAGGTTCCATGGCACTCTTTTTTTGTCCTACAGTCTCCTAGGTTATACTTCTGTCTCCTTTCACTCCTTTTCTATCCTTGTCTGTTGACATCTCCCTTCTCTCTTTCCTTTGTTGTCATCTACTTTCGCATCTCAAGCTTCACCTCACTGAGTGCTGAGCCTCATTCCACAGTCTTCAAACTCCTCTCTAAGCAACCAAACCAAACCTCCTGTCCCTACTCTGAATCCCTAAATCTCTTTCTTCTCCTGTATCTTCTTGACATTCTCATCATCTGCCCACATTTTTTCCCCTTTTTTATTGCCACATTCAGCTGGTCCTCTACCCATTATTTCTAAATGCTTCTAGTTCATCCTCTGCATCCCCGTGGCAAAGGTACTTATTGTTTTGCCTGGGATTTTGCAAGACTGTCCCAGTTGCTCCACCTCCTGTCTGTTCCCCAATCCACAGTGCTGCCACTTGTAAAAAGAGCCAAACCTATTGTGTTGGGTCATCGAAAGTATTCTTTCCATGGAAGGATGTTGCTGTATCAGTGCATATTGCAAGGAAAATGCACATCTTAGGTACTAGATAGAATTTAAACAGTACTATGTCAAGTTACTGTGCAGGATCAAAGGCGCTGCTGACACGGTTATATACAAGGAATATATGGCAGTCAGAAAAGGATTCTATGGCCAAGTGAATAAGCAGTGGCGGTGCATTGCCCCTGCATTCTAGAACAGTGCTAACATAAATGTAACGTGACCCTGAAAAGGGCACTGCACTTATACATGCACTACTCAGTGTTTTACACGCTGAGTATGTCCTCTGAATGCACATCTTCCCATGGCTCTATGGCTCGGTTAGCTTCAGAACTACGGTGTCAAGGACATGGAAGCAAAATTGCCTTATCTCTGGATACTTACCATGCTGGTCCTGGGAACATGTTTGAAGTTAACAAATTTTTGAAGCTTTCTGAAAATCTCAAGTTAATCAACAAAGGGTACAAGTAAATTTAAAAGTGGTACCTGTGGGCCACTGTATTAGTGGGGTGAATGTTTGGCATGCCGCTGACAGGTAAAAGAATGTTGAACACCAATGAAGTTCTTCTGAAAATGAACATGGTCTTGAAGGTGAAGCAAGCAAGAAAGCATCCTTTACTTTTCTTTCACGAAAAAAGCAAACAAAAAGTTAGTTGGCCAGTACCCACAGAGTAAATGTGCAGTTTCAGTTGTAATTAACCAAGTGTAAGTTAAACAAGAAAATGCCACTTTTTGACTTATGAAACTAATAAAGAGTTTGCAAATAACTACTGTAGTAGTTATTGTTCAGCTTAAGGAGGTGCTTTACTTTTCAGCTTTTTGTTTATTACAGAATGAAAGTAGTCAGCGCTGCTGAGGGCGAGAGGATACTGTGCCCATGAGGCGTCCTTGGTCAGGAGTAGAAATTAATAAATATGTGTCACTGGAAAGGGAGTGTTCAGTAATGACATTTGTAGGATTCAACCATAAGAAAATAATGCAAGACACAAAGATTTATATATGAAGACATTTGTTTGTAGAAATTACAATCCAAGTATCCATCAATAGTGAAATAGCTGAATTATGAGATAGTCACACATCAAGATATTAAAAAAAGTATAAGCATTTAGGAATGTAGCATATGTTCAGAGGAGGATACAAAAGCATTTCGTCAAATTTGAGTTTCAAGTTTTCAGCTATCTAAAGCTGTACGTTCTGAAAGACAACCATGACTAAGGTGATCTCCATTTATTTGCAATCGTGGGACTTGGGTAAGGCATTCAGACCATTTGGAGACAGTTCTCTGCTCTGTAAAATGGGGATAATACT
This sequence comes from Rousettus aegyptiacus, assembly GCF_014176215.1. NCBI lineage: Eukaryota > Metazoa > Chordata > Mammalia > Chiroptera > Pteropodidae > Rousettus > Rousettus aegyptiacus. The sequence continues at coordinate 51,590,207 of NW_023416289.1, read as the reverse complement.
CCCCTAATAGGATTCTCGTGGCGATTAAAGGGGATCACTCACCTACTGTTGTGGTGCGATCAAATCTAAGACCCACAGAGCCAACTGAAATAAATTGTGAACCTTTATTAGCCAACGGGCGACTGACTCTACCACGCAGGGTTAGAGGAGATCAGTCCCGAGCTGCCAAAAGAGGCAGTTTATAAAGCCTTGAACCACTCTGGTTAACATAAAGCAAGCATATTACAGAAGCAGAAGTTGGCCCACTTGAAAATTTTCCATCCTTAACGCTACAAAGGTAGGGGCCCCTGGGCAGAGTTCAGCGTTCCTTCCCTTCTCCTTGAGGTCATGGTTTTCTGCATCTGGGGAAAGCTGTTACCTAAAATCAGTTCCCAGGCGCGCTACCGGAATGAGCGAAGGAAAGGAGGCGCCAGCCTTTCTACTAATCCGGCTCCTGCTCCGGGGTGGCTGCGAGCCAGGGGCGTTGGTGCGCACTTGGACTCAAACTGCACCTGGGCGGGGTGGGGCGGGGCGGCGGAGCTGGCGATGAGCTCTGCGGGGGGTAGAACGCCACAGGTGGAATGAGTAAATCCGGCCCCGCACTTGCGGGGTTGAGCGCACGCGCAGACGGCAAGCCTGGGCGCTTGTGCCGATGCAGCTAGAGGCCGAGGGCGGGGCTTCGCGAGGAGCGACGGGACGGGGAGCCAATCAAGGGCTGCTCCGCCCAGGGTTTTGGTTTGAAATCTCGCGGGGGCCTAACGGCTCGCGAAGCGGTCACCGGGAGTGAACTCGCTGCTCTTGTTGCTGCGCTCGGTTCCGAGTGGAGTAGCTGGGGGGACCTCGACGTCTGGTTGCGGTGAATGTCCGCCATGAGGAGAAGGTGCGGGGGTGCATGTTGCAGGGGAGCCGAGGGGCGCGGGAGGGAGTTACCCCCGCCCCAGGTGCGGGGCCAGTTCTGGCTCCAAGTAGCCTCCTAGGCCCGAGACTAGGGCGTCTCGTCAGTCCGCGCCCAAGTGAGGGAGGCTGGGGTGCGTCCCGGCAGGGCTGGCGGTGGTGAGCGGACGCGCGGGCCGGAGCGGGGCGGAGGCCGGGCCTGAGGCGCACCTTCCCGGTGGCTGCAGGCCCCGGGGCCCGGGTGGGGCGGAGCGCAGGTTCCTTGGGGAGTCGTAGGTGCGGTGGGGCGAGGAGGCCCCTGGCACCCCCAGCGCCCCCCGCGACCCGCGCTCTGCGTCCGCGTTTCCGAGCCCCACCCTCCCCGCACGGACAGAGTCTCAGGTGCTGCGCTTGTCCGCTGAGTGGCTCGTGCTGAGTTCTGAGTCTTATGGTCACTGTTTCTCTAGTCAGATAAAGCTGTAAAGTTTGTACTGGGGGTTGGTTTTCCCTGTATCTGCAGTGTTAACATTTCACTTGAATTGCAAAGATAAGTTGGTTTCCTTCCAGGTTAAGAAACTCCATTTAAGGAATTCATTCCCGGTCGTTCTAACTGCTTCTCAGACAGTGCTGGGGAAGGAGTGTCCCACTTGAAATCGTGACCAAACTCGTCACGCTACCCTCTGACTTTGGGCAGAATGTTGACTGTTGGTTTCCTTATTTCTAAAATAAAAATTTATGCAAAGTAATTCTGTATTAGGAGCAATACTAATGTTACCCTTATTTTTGGGGTGTAGTGGGTGAAGTATTGTGTAGAATCGTCATTAAATATTTTGGTTTTGGTCAAACTGATAGCTGTTAAGGCCTTGTAAGTTTATTCCTTACCTGATTACTAATTCCCACCCACAGTTCTTGTTCAGATGCTTGCCCTTGGGGAAATGATAATTGACTACAAATCACTGGTACCATTAGAAAAAAATTTTTTTGTAAGGTTGTGCATTACAAATATCTCATCTAAAAGCAAGTTTAAGCTGCTTGTTATTTATGCTACTTATGAATTCTGAGGACTAATAGAACCTTAAATGACATTTTACAGGTAACTTATTCCAAGTTTGTTTTTGGATCGTTCAGGCATCTTCTGCTTTCAAGAGAGTTGAGTTGAAAGAGAGAAGTTATCAGTTAGCTTTGGTTCCAGGCTGACAGATATAATTAGGCTTTAAAACAGCAGCTGGAATTAATTATTCTACTCACAAAACGACTTTGGTGTAATCTGGATTTCAGAAGTTCATAATTGGAAAATAATGAGAAACAGACCTGAGAAACACAATACATATCAGATTTATCACTGAAATAACTGCTGGTTGTTGATTTCTGAAACAGATTGTATAAGAGGTTAACGATTTTTCAGGAAAAAGGACAGTGGATCAGTGAGTGAATGTTGCCTGGAGATAGGATATCATCACTTAGAGGACCATCTAAAATAGTTTCCAGTCCAGTGACAAGTTCACAAGACTGGAAAAACTGGTACTTTTTATAGCCTTTGTGGCCTTGAGTGGTAGTCTTGTAAGTACCCTGTTTTTCAGTTGATGTATTTTAAAAAATCTCTGATTTGCACCTTTTAGGGAATTTAGCAAGGCAGAATGTAGTCATACCCTGAGAATTATTATTCATAATGATTGCATTGAGACATCTTAATGATCATACAGCTTTTTTGAAACATTGAGTTATCCCAAAATACTTCTTGAGCGTTTGTTGTATACAAGGTACCCTTCTAAGTGTTGATGGTTGAGCATTGAGCAAAACTGATATCTCTGCTTTTTTGGAGTTTAGATTTGAAGAGCGAAATAAGTAAATCTTAAATGATAAGTACTGTGAAGAGAAATGGAATAGAGAGTACTAAAAGTGAAGGAAAGAGAGTTGCAATTTTAAAAAGATTGTCCAGGAAAGGCCTCCCTGAGAAGGTGATCTGTGAGCAAAGATCTAAAGGAGGTAGCGGGCAAAGCCATGGGTCGTGGCGGGGTGGAGGGGCCAACAAGCCCAAATGCCTGAGGTAGCAGAGTGCCTGGTGGGTTCCAGAAAGAGCAAGGAGTTCAGTGTGGGCCGAGTAGAGTCTGGAGGCCTTTGTAAATGCAGAGGTTTCTACTCTTAGGAAATCATCAGAGGGTTTTGTGATGTTTTGACGTGAAGCCTTGTGACTATAGTAAGCTTGAGACAAGCTAAGATGCTGCAGTACAGGCAAAAGATGATGGTGATGACCAGGACCAGAGTGGTGGTAGAAGTGGGGAGGAGTGAGAGTCTGGCTGTCTTTCGAAGTAGTGTCGATGATGGGAATGTGAAAAGAGGCTTCAGGATTACATATAGTTCCAGTGTTGTGAAGAGTGGAAATTTTTATTTAATTCTTTGAAATTTGTAAATTGTCCTTCAAAAACTATACTCTCATGAGAACAGTCTCCAAATAGAATACCTGGTAATTCCAAATGCCCACTTTCCAACAGGCCATGTAAAATTTGTTAAAGTAATCGCTAATCGCCTCCAAGGGACGGTTAACTTTTCATTATAACAAATTGTGGAAATACTGCTTTTAGTTAGTGGCCCATCTTCTGGAGTTCACCAGTTCGTGCTGTAAAAGTAGCCCCCTTTATCTGCGGATTTGCTTTTTCAGTTTCAGTTACCTGCAATCAACAACAGTCCAAAATATTAAATGGAAAACTCCAGAAATAAACCATTCATAAGTGTTTAATTGCACACGTCCTGAATAGCGAGATGAACTCTTGCACCAGCCTGCCTCAAACAGGAATCATCCTTTAGTCCAGCATTTCCATGCAGCAGACACTCCCTGCCCCTTAGTCACTGAGTGGCTGTCTCCATTAGCAGATTGACTGTTGAGGTATGGCAGGGCTTGTGTTCAGGTCACCCTGATTTTACTTCATAATGCCCCCAAAGCTCAAGAATAGTGATACTGGCAATTTGGATATGCCAAAGAGAAGCCATCATTTTCCTTTAAGTGGAAAGTGGTGTGTGTGTGTGTGTGTGTGTGTGTGTGTATTTATGTTTAGGAAAAACAAAGTTTATGTGTAGGTAAACATTAGATTGTGTAGTGTTTATATACATCAATACTATCCATGATTTCAGGCATCCACTCAGGGTCTTAGAGTGTATCCCCAGTGGATAAGGGGGACTGTTGTACAGATGTTTCTTCATTTTAATTGGATCTGAGATCTCCAAGTTTTGTCCAAGTCTCGTCATTTTATTTTGTAGAAGTAATCTGACTAAATTAACTAGCAGTCATATCTGTTTTCTAGTTAAGTTATAAGTCAGAAAGACTTCAGATTATGTGCCAGATTTTAAAGAAGTAACAGCTTCGATATATAATTCCCGCACTGTACAGTTCACCTACCCAAAATGTACAATTTAATGATTTTTAACATCTTCACAGAGTTGTGCAACTATCACCACTGTCAATTTTAGAACATTTTCATCATCCCTTCCAAAAACCCATACCCATTAGCTATCAACCCTGTTTCCTACCCTCTTTTTCTCTCCCCACCCCAGCTTCTGGCAGCCGCCGATCTGTCCCTCTGTAGGCTTACCTATTCTGGATGTTTGAAAGAAAGTGGAATCATTCCACATGTCGTTTGTGACTAGCTTATTTCACTTGGTATAATGTTTTCAAGGTTTATTGACAAATAATATTCTATTGTATAGCCACATCACATTTACCTTTTCATCAGTTGATGGCCATTGGAGTTGTTTCCACTTTTTGGCTATTATAAATTATGCTGGTGTAAACGTTTGTGTACACGTGTCTGTGTGGACATTGTTTTCATTTCTCTTGGGTACAAAACTAGGAGTGGGATTGCAGGGTTGTATGGTGAGTACGTTTAAGTGTATGAGGACCTGCTAGACTGTTTTCCAAAGCAGTGGGCGTCATTTTACATTTCCACCAGCCGTGTGTGTGGTTTCCAGTTTCTGCACGTTCTTGTCATCATTTGCCACTGTCTCTCATGCTAGCAAAGTGGTATTTCTTCGATTTGCATTCCCCTGGTGGCTGATGGTATTGAGCGTCTTTGTTGTGTTCACGGGTTTTTTTGTGTGTGTGCTTACTGGCCATTTATATATCTTCTTTGGAGAAATGTCTTCAGATTCTGTCCACTGTGCCAGATTTCTTGTTGTTCAGAAAAGTGATCATTTTACCTTCTGGGTGTTTTACAAAGCTAGGTTGCAGTGCTTATGAAACTTTTTCAGTATCTGAGAATATGTGAACTATGGAGGTAGCTAGAAGTTAGAAGTGCACTGAACTCCTTCGGCAGGAATTCAGGGCCATTCATTTTATGTTTATTGAATCAGTACTGTGCATCAGGGTCTGGGAAAATGAAGATGGATAGATAAGGTGTGGTGGTCCCTTCCCTTGAGTTTTTGATCTCCTTGGTTGGGGTTGGAGGAGGTGGCTGAGGATCTACAGCTGTCTAGAGGAGGTGGTAGCAGGTAGAAGATAATGTGCGTAGTCATGGTGGCATCAAAAACTGAGAGCTACACATGGTCGAGTGAGGGGCACTGACCAGGGAATGTTCAGGAAGCTCAGTTGGCTGGAGTTTTAGGGAGTGGAGTGGGGTGGTGTGGGATGGATTGAGAGACAAACCTGGAGGTTGAACTGTTTCCTGAGGGTAGTAGGAAGCTTTGAGGAGGGTAGTCAAGCAGGGGCCTGACTGGATTTCGTTTTCATGAGAACCTGGCTCTCACGTGGAGAGTGGCTGGGTTAGGGGCTGGGGCAGTCAGACTGGGGGAGATGCAGAGCACTCTGAAGTAGTGACCCTCAGAGCAGTGCCCCAGGCTGCTCCGGCTCCACAAGCAGGTTTTGCATTCAATTGAATATTGCCCACAGATTAGATCTTGTTTGTTATTTTTAGTGCTAACATGAGGATTTTGAGGAGTGCATTCCTTTGTCTTAAAAGTGAAGTGCAAAGGGGTTATTCTCCAGGGGAGCCCTTTAGTTGAAATTGAGTTAATTGAGATTATATTAAGTAAATGCCTTAATTGCCTGTTAACATTTCTAAAATGAATGGAGTGTAGCAAATTCACTGTGTATTATTTGAGTATTGATATAAGCCATCTGGTATAAGCTATTGGCCATCTGGTATAAGCAACCAGTATTTGTGGAAAAGCCTTCTTCAACTAGGAGAGGCAGCCTTTAACCCAATTCCCATTTGCCCCAAGAATACTTGTAGGGGGCGCTTGCAACTACAGCGTTTACCCCAGGATGACTCGCAGATTACAGTCCTAACCTGGCCCCCAAAGTTTGCCACAAAATATCTTCTATTATTATTTCACAGTGGTCTTTGGAAACAAATGACATCGTTCTGTTTATAGTGTTCTGTTTCTAGTAGTGGTATTTCCATTTACAAAATATAGTAATTTTCGATTGCTAAAAATTTCAAATCCTAGAAAATGTAGCATTCCTCTGTGATCTTAAATTAATGCTGACAGTGAGCTGCACTTTTTAATTCTAAAGGGGAAAAGGCTTAAATTGGGATTTTTTTGGCTAAAGAAATGTCTTGGGTGCGAATATATTAAACCTATTGTTCGTTAGGGAAGTCGAGGGTTTGCCGCTTGGGGTGCTCCTATTACTGGTTGTCATTAGGTAGTTCTATTTAGAGCAAGTAGAGGAGACGGGATTCACATCCAAGCTCTGTGTCTGGAACAGAGACTTAGCTACTGCCTCTGTACACTGTTTGGTTAATTCCATGTTGATTTCTTCTTTTGAATCCGTTGGGTTCCAGGGTCAAGCTCACCTGGGTGCAGCTCAGTCTGCAAAATACCGTACTGCATTTTAACATTCTGAATAGCATTTAGTAAGAATCACCCACACCTTGATACTCTTGTCCTGTCAAAAACTATGGAGGTATTGACGTCCTGGGCAATCTAGGGTGGTGGCTCATGAAGCACGGAATGTGCAGACACACAAAAGGAGCCTCTGAGAGCGTCTAGCCCCATCACCCATAGGCAACACTCAGAGACCTTAAGGGACAGGTGCCAGGCCTCAACGGCTGCTCGGTGTCAGAGCAGTCTCTTTGTCATCCATTTACACCTAAGAAAGAAAAATACCTGTTCTTTAAATGTTATGTGAAGCAGACTGATGGTTACCATTTTTTAAAGTAATTTAGTTTGAATTTTAGATAAACAGTACATTTTTTAAATAAACTTTTTGTAAGTGAAGAATAACATACATACAGAAATGCGCACCAATCAAGTGCAAACTCAGTAGATTTTCACAAAGTCAGCACACACCTGTGTGATTAGCCCTCTCGTGCGCCCTCTTAGTCACCAGCTCCCAGGACAATGGCGACCACTGTCCTGGCTTCTGAAAGCATAGCTTAGCTTTGTCTGCTTTTGAATTTCATATAAGTGGAATCACAGTGTGATGTCTTCGCTTGTCTGGGGTCTTTCACTCAGACTTTTTCCTCTTCTTCCCCAACTTTGTTTTTTTTTTCACATTAGTTGTTTCTTTTTAAAAAACTTTTTTCAGTTATAGTTGACAATCAGTATTGGGTTCAGGTGTACAACATAGTGAATAGACATTTATATAACTTAGGAATTGATCACCCCGATAAATCTAGTGATACTGTAGAGCTCCAAAGGGTGGGAGTCCAAAGAGGGACCTCGCCCCCCAGAGCTCTGGGAGCCAGGTTCTCATGCTGCTTGAAAGAATCCAAGGCCAGGATAAACAGCTGTGTAAAGCACAAGTTTTTTTAAAGCGAAAGTACAAATGTAAGAGAAAAGTGCTGGCAGCTGTAAGAGAGTCTGTCCTGAGCTGTCTGAATCCTGGTCTTTCATTTCTTGATACTGGGGTATCCCAAGGCTATCCAGCCTGCTTCCCCTTCTTGACTTATTTCCCAAGCTACCTGAAGGGAAGGAGGTAGCCCAAGGCCATCTATATTGTCACTAGGCCTTAGCTTCTTTCTCATGCTGGAGTCTCACCTTGAAATCAAAACAGGAAGAGAGGCTGAGTGAGGGACAAAGGAGAAATTCTAGAGCCTCAGGGAGAGGACTGAGTCAGGAACTGAGGAAAATTTCCAGAGCTGCAACCTGGGCAAGATGAGGACTTTCTGAGGCTAACTTATTCTGCCTCGCTGGTACCCATCTGATGCCAGAAATAGTTATTGCGATACATTGACTATACTACTCATGCTATATTTTATATCCTAGTGACTCTAACTACTAATTTCTTTCCTCTCTTTGACCCACCGTTCCCCAAGCCCCGTCCCATCTGGCAACCTTCAAAATGCTGTCTATATGTATGAGTTTGTTTCTATTTTCTTTATTTTGTTCCTTAGAGTCAACATGTAAATGAAATCTTATGACATTTGTCTTTCTCTGACTTACTGCACTAACAATACCCTCTAGGCCCATCCATGTTTTTGCAGATGTCAAGATTTCATTCTGTTTTCTTTCTTTTTTAATAACTGAGCAATAGTCCATTGTATGTATGTGCCACCTTGTTATCCATTCATCCATAGACGGACACTCAGGTTGCCCCCATATGTGAACTATTGTAAATAATACTGCAGCAAACTATGGATGCACATGTCCGTCCCTTCAAAGTAGTATTTTAAGTTTCTTTGGATAAATACTCAGAAGTGAGAATACTAGGTTTTTCTTTTCTCTCATGTTATAGCCTTTTATTTCTATTAATTATCCTTTTAAAAAAATATCATTTTTAAATTATAGTTGGTAAATAATATATTAATTTCAAGCACGTAATACACTAGATATTTGTGTAACTTAGAAAGTGATTACCTCAATAAATCTAGTACCCATCTGTCATCATACAGAGTATCACAATATTACTGAATATATTCCTTATGCTGTACCTTTCCATGACAATTTTATATCTACCCATTTGTACTTCATCAGTTTTTCACCAACCCACCACCCCTCTTGCATCAGGATACCCTCAAAATGTTCTCTGTATCTATGAGTTTGTTTGTGTTTTGCTTATTTTGTTCCTTAGATCCCACATGTAAATGGAGTAGTATGGCTTTTCTCTCTATCAGACTTACTCCAGGCAGCACACTGTCCTCTGGGCCCATCCATGTTGTTGCAGATGGCAAGATTTCATTTTTTTTTTTTCTATTTATGGCTGAATAGTAGTCTATATATGTGCCATTTCTTTGTTATCCACTTCTCCATCGATGTACACCCAGGTTGCTTCTGTATCTCCACTATTGTAAATGATCCTGCAATGAACATAAGGATGTACATTTCCCACATAAGTTGTAATTTATGTTTCCTCGTTTAAATACCCGGAAGTGAAAATACCAGGTCCTTCTTCGTCTCTTGTTATAGCCTTTTATTTTTCCATTATTTATCCTTTTTTAAAAAATATTTTTTGGTTTTCAGTTATAGTTGACATACAATTTTATATTTCAGGTGTACAACATAGTAATTAGACATTTATATAACTTAGAAAGTTATCAGCTCAACAAATCTAGTACCCATCTGTCACATACATAGTTCTCACAATATTACTGAATATATTCATCATCCCCATGGCTCTTTTGTAACTACCAGTTTGTACTCTTACTCCCTTCCGCTTTCGTAGCCCCCTACCCTGCTCCTGTCAGGAAACCCTCAAAATCGTCTGTTATCTATAAGTATGTTTTCTTTTTATTTTGTTCTTCATATTCCACATGTAAATAAATCACATGGCATTTGTCTTTATCAGACTTTCCCCAGTCAGCACAATCCCCTGTAAGTCCATCAGTGTTGTCGCAGATGGCAAGATTTGATTGACTGACTGATTGATTTTTTAAATAGCCGGGTAATAGCTCAGTGTATATGTGTGCCACCTCTCTCCATTCTTCCATGGATGGACAGCCAGGTCGCCTCCCTATCTCTGCTATTGTAAGTAAGGCTGTAGTGAATATATGGGTGCAAATGTTTCTTTAAAGTAGGTAGTATTTTGAGTTTGTTTGGATAAATACACAGAACTGGAATTAGTGGATTCTTTTTGTCTTTTGTAGCTTTTGTGTTAAAGTCTATTTTGTCTGTATATGTACTGCCACGCCCAATTCTTTTAATATCCTTTTATGAAATACCTTTTCCCATTCCTTGCTTTCACTCTGTGTCTTTTGATGTTAAATGGGTCTCTTGTAGGCAGCATATATAAGGGACTTGTTTTCTTATCTCTTCAGCTACTCTGTCTTTTGATTAGAGCATCGTTCTTTTTCATTGGAAGTACTTCTTGAGAGATATGCAGTTATTGCCATTTTATTATCCAGATTTTTTATGCATATTTTTTCTTCCTAAATAACTCCCTCCAACATTTCTAGTAATAAGGACTTGGTGATGGTGAAATCTTAGCTTTTTCTTGTCTGGGAAGCTCTTTATCTGTCCTTTGATTCTAAATGATAGCTTAGTGGGTAGAGTCATTTTGGTTTTAGTTCCTTGCTTTTCATCACTCAGTATTTTCTGGCAATCCCTTCTGGCCTGCAAAATTTCTGTTGAGAGATCAGCTGACAGTCTGATAGTAGCTCATTTGTAGGTAACTAATTTCTTTTGTGTTTCTGCTTTTAGGACTCTTTGTCTTTAACCTTTGGCGTTTTGTATAATGAGTCTTGGTGAGGGCATCTTTGGGTTCATCTAGTTTGGAACTCTCTGAGTTTCCTGGTGTCGTATGTCTAGTTTCCTTCACTAGGTTAGGGAAGTTTTCTGTCATTATTTCTTCGAATAGTCTGTCATTATTCAAATAGGTTTTCAATTTCTTGCACGCTCTTTTCCTTCTGCTACCTCTGTGATGCGACCGTTTTATGCTTGATGTTGTCCCAGAGGCTCTTTAATCTATCCTGTTTTTTGGATTCTTTTTACTTGTTGCTGTTCTGATTGGACATCCTCTGTTGTTACCCCATCCTCTAAATTGCTGATTTGATCCGCCACTTCATCCAGTCTCTTGATTCCCTCAGACGTACTCTTCATCTCAGATATTATGTACTTCTTTCTGACTGGTTCCCTTTTATGTTTTCTATATCCATTTTTGTGTTTTTTATTCTTTATTAAAGTTCTCGCTGATTACTCTTCCGCTAAATTCATTGAGCATCTTTATAATCAGTGTTTTGAACTCTGCATCTGGTAGATTGCTCATCTCCATTTTTCGAATTCTTTTTCTGGAGCTTTGTTCTGTTTTTAATATGGGACATGTTTGTCTTCCCATTTTGGCCGTCTTCTTATATTCGGTTCTGTGTATTAGGTAGGGCTCCTAAGTCTCCTGGTCTTAGGAGAATAGCCTTATGTAGTAGGTGCCCTGTGGGGCCCAGTGGCACAGTGTTCCCTGGTCACCTGAGACAGGTGCTCCAGGTGTGCTCCTTGTATGAGTTGTGTGTCCCCTCCTGTTGTAGTTGAGCCCTGGTGACAGTTTGCACATTGATGGGAGGAATTGACCCCCAGGCTGATTGGTTGTGAGGACTGGTTAGTTAGGGGCCAACCCTACTGAGCAGGAGGATTCACTTTATCAGGGCTTTGGTGTCTGCCCTTCAGGTGGGTTCTCCTCAGATGCAGCCCTGGGTGGTGCTCTGGCTCTGGCCTAAGAGCCTCCTTGGAGGAGCGCATCTGCAGGCCAAGTTTAGCTGCAGCTTAGGCACTTCCGAGGCCACCTGGTAAGTCACCAAGCAATCCACTGATGGCTGCCACCCGTGTTGGCCTTACAGGTGCCTCGAGAGGACAAGCCAGGAACCAAGGCCGGCATGCTGCTAGTGCCAGACTAAGAGCTGATTAGCAAGAAGTAGGGGGCATGCTGAGGCCAGATGCTGCTGCTTTGGATTTTGTGAGCTTTTGAGCCCAGATAGGCTGTTCGTATGGAAAAAACCACTGGAGGTGGCTTGGGGAGGCCTGCAAGTTGGGAGAGGCAGGGTCTCAGAATCACCAGGGTGGAGTGACCTGTGTTAACCAGGTTGATGGAGACTCAGGTATGGCGGCCCCCATTGTCTGCACTCCGGGAAGGCTCAGCTAAGGAGCAGTGGACTCTGCCAGCACGTCTGTTCGGGGTAAAGTCACCCCTCCAGCCCTCACACTGAAGCCAGATAATCCAGTTCCTCCCCGTGTGCCCCCAACATGCCTTGAGCAGCTGCCTCAGTGCTGGAGCCCGGAGCACACGAGTCTGTCAGTAAGTCCACGTGGGCCCTTTAAGAGGACCGTCTGTGACTCCCGCAGCCCTCGGTCTCACTCAGCCACCATCGCCACTGGTTTTCACAGCCAGAGGTTGTGGGGACTTCTCTTCCCAGCCCTGGAATTCTGGCCCGGGGAGCCCAGTGTGGGGCCAGGGATCCGCACTCCTCCTGGGGGACCTCTGCAGCCAAGATATCTCTCCCTATTTCAACTGTCACACACAGGTGTGGGACCAGCCTGTTTTGCATCTCTGCCCTTCTTCCAGTCTTAAGGTGGCCTCTTCTGTGTGTCCCCAGTTGTTAAGATTTCTGTTCGGCCAAACTTCAGGTGACTCCCAATGATGACTTTCCTGTAGCTTAGCTGTAACTCTGTGGTCTTTAGAGGAGGTGAGCACAGCGTGTACCTCCTAGGCCATCTTGACTGGAAGGCTAGTTGTTGTTTTAACCTTTTTTAATCTTTCAAATTTAAGGTATAATTTACATACAGTAAAGTTGTCACATTTTACAGGTTCAGCTTGAATGTTCATCATTGTATACAGTTCTGTCATCAGCATTAAGATCTAGAACCATGCCATCACCAGAAAAATGTGTCCTCGTGTCCTTTTGCAGTTGATTCCCTGGCCGATCCCAGGCAACTAATTTGCTTTCTTTCACTGTAGTTTTGCCTTTTCTAGGAGTTTATAAAATGGAGTCGTATAGCATGTGGTCTTCTTGTGTTTGACTCTTCCACCCAGCCTAGTTCCACGAGGTGTTTATGAGGGACTGTTCCCCCATGGGAAGGGCCTCTCTCTCCATCCTTCTGAGGGACATCTGGGTGGTTGCTCTGTTTGTGCTATTAGGAGTAGCGCCGCTCTGATCACTCCTGTGTGTCGTGTCCTTGGCGCGCACACGTGCGTAGGCGCAAGGGGAACTGCTGGGTTCAGCTTTATAGATACTGCCAGCAGTTTTTAAAGTGGTTGTACCAGTTTACACTTTTCTGTATCCTCACCAACCCTTGATGTTTGTCTTTTTTATCTTAGCGACTCTGAGTTAGTAGTTCTAACTTAAAAACAACAGCAAAACTGGGATCGCCAGCTACTTAAAGGGGCTTCTCACCAGTAAGCTCATACATTAGGTGGGAGCTTATTTTACTGAGCTTTTTGTCCAGTTTTTCTTAATGAAAACATTTGTAATTCTGTATTACACTGTCATGGGTAGAATCATTGGAAATCCAGATTCAGAAGATTGAACGTCCATGATGTACCATGACTCTGCATTTAGCTGCGCCCACGGGGTGGGGGAGCAGCACAGGGAGGGGTGTGGGTAACATGAATTAAACCGAAGGCTTGTTTTCAGTTTGTCTTATCCTTGAGGCCACTGAGCAACGATCTCATTTTGTTCCTATAAACACTACTTTTAGCATGTCGGAGCGGCTTATGCAACTTCTCTTGCTTTTCAGTGATGTGCTCGCAGAGGAGTCCGTTCTCTGTCACCAGAAAGCCCTGGCTCAGCTTCGGGAAATATGGGAATTAATCGGGATTCCCGAAGACCAGCGGTTACAGAGAACTGAGGTTGTGAAAAAGCACATCAAGGCAAGTTAGCGCTGGTGTCTTTGCAGTGGGTTGGGGTAAGGACGTTGGTATCTCATTTGAGATGGCATACAGAATTGACACTGTGGTGTCACAGGTTCTTCCTGGTTTCCAAGTCCTTTCTTAAAAATTTGAAATTATGAGGGTTTTGGTGGTGTTTGTTGGCTTCCTTGTTTGTTTGTTTGTTTGTTTTCTCATTGGCTCCAAACTTTCATGGGACGGTTTTCTCTCTTGTAGGACCTCCTGGATATGATGATTGCTGAAGAACAAAACTTGAAGGAAAGGCTCCTCAAAAGCATATCCTTCTGTCAAAAAGAGCTGACTACGTTGTGCAGTGAGTTAGGTGTCGAGCCATTTCAGGTACGTGGCAGGGTCTCGAGGGCCCCTGCTTGGGTCTGAGATCTAGGAAGGAACTTAGGTTTGGGGATGCAGGGGTAAGGTTTCCTCGTAGGGTGTTCCTGGACATGAGAAGTGGGGGAAAATGTGCTGCCTGGCTAACTAATTCCAGCAAAGTAATTTTTACTTACGTAAAGAGTTGCCCTGTCGAGAGGCAAAGCAGCTAATGAATGTTGCAGTGCTTTGATCAAAACAAGCTTCCTCTTGCTATCAATCTGTGGGGCATGTAAAACATGATGGCTATGTGGTACTGATAAGATTCTCAGGTCCCTCTCCCTGTTACAGGACGAACTAACTGCCTGGGTATCTGGGTGCAGTCAGGCTGGGAGGGAGACCTTGCCTTTAAAGGGTGAAGGATAATTCATACTCAACAGCCAAGAGCAGTCAGACAGATCATGACATCAATGGCATTTCCTGGAATCAACAGAAATGGCATAAATGTCATTGATTTTGGGCAAATAGCTTCTTCGGTCTTTTTTTTTTTTTTTAACCTTTCAATGTAAAATTGGATGGGAAGTTAGGTATACAGTGGTACATCTGCATTAAAGTACATGGTAGTTCTTAGTTCACCTACGTTGAGTAAAATTCATAGGACATATAACTGCCACTTTTTTTTTCTATGAGTTGGAGTAGAGCAAGGAGTACTAAATTGATTATTATTGGTTAAGTGATAGTCTCCAGATTTTTGGGTTGAACGTGTAGTTATAAGTTAAATATACCACCCTATAGCTCACTCAAAGCAAGTGTTCCAACTAATTTTCACCTCTTGCAAAGTGCCCTGGCACCTTTCCTCACTGGAGACTTTCCTTGGGGGACCCTCTTTGTGCCATGTTCTGTTGTCCATGAGTTGACTTACTGCAAGTTTAAAAGTCTGTCGGCCTATCCCTCTTTTGTTGGTCTCGTCTTGTCTTTGAGGAAATCCTCTCAGAACCTTGTCACAATGGTACATCATCTCCCACAGGAAGAAGGAGAGCCGACCATCTTGCAACTAGAAAAGGATTTGCGCACTCAGGTAGAACTGATGCGAAAACAGAAAAAGGAGAGAAAACAGGAAATGAAACTGCTTCAAGAACAAGATCAAGAGCTGTGCGAAATTCTCTGCGTGACACCCTATGACATTGACAGCACCTCAGTTCCCAGCTTGGAAGAGCTGAACCAGTTCAGACAACACTTGGCAACTTTGAGGGAGACAAAGGTATCTGTACTGTTTGCTTCCACACTTCCTAAAAGTCAGTTTGACTTTCCTTTAGACATCTTATAATCATCTTGTTTTATAGGCATCTAGGCGTGAGGAGTTTGTCAACATAAAGAGACAGATCATACTCTGTATGGAAGAACTGGATCACACCCCAGATACAAGCTTCGAAAGAGATGTGGTGTGTGAAGACGAAGATGCCTTTTGCTTGTCTTTGGAGAATATTGCAACACTACAGAAGTTGCTACGGCAGGTAATGGCCACTCAGATTATGGCCTCATATCTCCGTAGTATCCAGCAATTGGAAGAAAGTGACAGGTTTTTTTTTCCTTTAGTCTTAAATAAAGAGCTGATATAAGAGAACAAGGGAGGACGAAGATAGTATTAATATGATATACAACCTTGATTTTTTTTACAAAATTTATACATAGCTCTAAGATTCTGAAATTATGGATGAAATAAGTCATTGAATTAGTGTTTAATGAAATTTTTTTTTAATTCAGAATTTGAATCCTAGTTTTTAGGGTCTGAGATCTGAGAACGGTTTGTGTTCAGAAGTCACAAAAAGATGTCTACGGCCATGCTACCCAAACAAGTCCAATCTCGTCTGATCTTGGAAGCTAAGCAGGGTCAGGCCTGGTTAGTACTTGGATGGGAGACCACCTAGGAAGACCAGGTGCTATAGGTGTAAAAAATAGATTAAAAAAAAAAAATGAGGGATTATAAGATGACAAGGTCCTTGCAATCTGTGAGGTCAACCAAAGGTTGCCTCACTTAAAAAAAAGTCACAAAAAGTCACCTGTTCATAGTCTTATAAAAGTGCTTTTTCTCGATGTGGGTCCAGATATTTCTCTGTGGGAGGCCAGCGGGCTGACTTTTTCTGTGCTGCTGTCTTTGCTATAAACTACTCTTGCCTTGCTACAGCTAGAAATGCAAAAATCACAAAATGAAGCTGTGTGTGAAGGTCTGCGTGCTCACATCCGAGAGCTCTGGGACAGGTTGCAAATACCAGCAGAAGAGAGACAAGCTGTGGCCCTGGTTGCGACTGGTTCGAAGGCCAAGGTCAGGAAAGCGGTAAGAAACCAAAGGGCTGGGCCAGCAGTGCCCATGAGTACACTTGTGTCAGGTCTGATGTCTTTACCAGCTTCTTCCTTGAGCAGGCCTATTTTTAAGATAAGCATCAGAAAAAGGTGGCAGTAAACTGTATCTTCTATCTTTTGTCTATGTTTCAAAGATTTCTGGCTCCTTTGATATTGTAAGGTCTGGCTTAATTTTGTGTTGTAATTTTATTAAAAAGGGAAAAATTTTGCAAAGCTACTGAGTGTAAAAGTGTAGCCCATACCTTTAACAGATGTCTTTGTTTCAGCTGCAACTAGAAGTGAATCGTTTGGAAGAACTGAAAATGCAAAACATGAAGAAAGTGGTTGATGCAATACGTGTGGAGCTGGCTCAGTACTGGGACCAGTGTTTTTATAGTCAGGAGCAGAGACAGGCTTTCACCCCATACTATGACGGTTAGTACAGAAGCAGCGGTCATTACGTGGCCTGCACTTATAAAAGAGTACAGCTGTGCACCAGGAGGTACTTCCTCTGCTTAACAGATAGCACCTTTTCCTGCCATTCCTGTACAAACGAGCATTTGCAAGTGCTGCTGGGAAGTAAGGGGTCTCTTGCTTTCTATTTCACTGTAGCCTATAGTGGTGAAGCTCATGTTTATCAGGCGCTCACTCTCTGCCAGATGCAGTGCCGAACTCTTAACAAAATTATCTCACTTAATCTTCTGTCAAGAGATGAGGACACGAAAGCACATAAACATTGAAGAACTTAGAGGCACAGCAGGTGAGGGCAGAGTTCACATGTGAGCTCACAGAATCTGACCCCAGAGCCCAACAGAAGTCTAGGCTGACCTGAACTGAGTGTAAAGATGAGGCTGTCTACTACACTCCACATTCGGGACATTTTATGTGACCCAGCCCTCTACTGGGCAGGGCGGAAAGGAAGAATACAAAAGAAACCTAAGACGAGGCGAGAAATGACAGAGGTTTAAGAACCTTAGTCATTTTAGTCCTCACCCTAGTCCATCATTCCCTAGTCCACCTGGGCTGATGATGACACACCTGGCTTTTATTATCCACAATGTATAGTTATCCGTATAACATTTTTACTGTAACAGATATTTCCACTTTAGGGGGACAAGGGATTAGTAAATTGGAATGCTAAACACTACAGGGATTTTTTTTTAATTGGTCCTGTATCTTGCAGAGGAATATACAGAAAATCTGCTTCAGCTCCACGATGCTGAGATTGTGCGGTTAAGAAACTACTACGAGGTTCACAAAGAGCTCTTTGAAGGTGTCCAGAAGTGGGAAGAAAGCTGGAGGCTTTTCTTAGAGTTTGAGGTACTGCCCTAATTTTTGTGTTTTACTTAGAGGACAATGAAATGTTAAGAAAGCATGTCCTGTATAGAGTCAGAGTCCAGTTTCCTTCACTCTCTGCCAGGTTTGTAATGCCCGGTTTCCATTGTTAAGTCTCTGAATTACTGCTAACCCAATTGTATTCATTAGTCTAATTGCAGGAACATGTAATAGAGAGACCCCAAGTAAGTGGCTTAAATAAGGCAGAAGTTCCTTTCATGAAGGAAGTCCAGAGTGGGCCGTGTGGGGCTAGTGTGGCCTCAAGTCTCTCCAGCTTATGGTCTCTCCACCACTAAGGGGTGCACCTTATCCTCGGGTCCTGTTGGCTCTAGAGCTCCCGCCACAGCGGTTCAGGCAGCGTGGAGGAGGGAACACAGAAGGCGCTGCCCCTCCGGCGCTGCCCCTCCGGCGCCTCTCGGGGCTCCTCGGGCTCTCCCAGCAGCGTGTTCATGTCACAGCACTGCGGGCGAGGCCGAGAACTGCCGCGCAGAGGAATCGGGTGATTCTGCGGAGGGAGAGAATAGATGCTGGGCCAGGCAGCCAGTATTCTCTACAATTCCAGCTCTTGCTCTTTTCGTAGAAAATTGCCTGGGTGCTGGGACACATTTGTATACACTGAATTTCTTTTCTTCTGATCAACATAGCACACGGTTTCCCTCAGAGCATTTTAGAGCTTGGGGCTAGGACTGAGATGAGGCACCGTCAGCACTGGCTTAAAGCAGACTCATTCTCAGGTTTATGCCGGCCCTGTTAGAGCCCGAAGGGGCCTTGAGAGAACCCTGAGTTCAACCCCTGTAGGTTCACAGGCTAGAAACTAGGACTCAGAAGGGGAGAGAACTATGAGAACCAGGTATCCTGGTCCTCAGCTTCTCCTTACATCTGGTTGACAGCAAAAAAGGAGCAGGAAATGTCGATTACAGCCAAATAAGCAATCTTGTCAACATGTCAGTATTTAAGAATAAGACTAATTACTGTTTACAGGCAAGTTAGGTTGGAAGGGAAATGGAATTTCTTTACAAGCTTAGCCCCAAATTGTCAAGATAGGTTCTAAACTTTTATGATTATCTGCCTCTATTTTGAGTGTATATACCTAGCTCATATGTACAAATTATATGGTTATAATACTGTTCTGATCTACTCAATCCATGATAGAGTAACAAAAAAAAGTTGAGTTAGAAGCCTAACATACTGCATTTTTCTAGTTGTCCATTTCGTGAGTGTTAATAACAAACATCTATAAACTCCTTAACTCGGCACATTTAAGCTGCATTGTCTCAACAGGCTAGGAGTGAGCAAGTAGCAGCGCCACCACCAAAACCTCAGTGTGGACCTTCCCACTGTTCCTCCACACAGCTCTTTTTCTGTTATCTTTTGATATCCAAACCAAGGAAGGGAGCTGTTGACATTGTGCATTAAATGTTAGAGCCCGTCTTCTCTTTTAGATGAGAAAGTAAACAAGTTTTCCTTACCCCCAGTGGGTGTGCTCACCACCCCCGACCTGCCTCAGGACCACCCCCTCCAGTCCTCGCTGCTAACTGAGTGAGAATGCAGGTCTCAGCGAGTCTCCTTAAGACTGTGTATCCATGTATGACAAGAAGGAGTCTTAGCAGGAATAATTGATCTGCCCACTTGTCCTTGGTTTCACTGATTAAAATGTATTTTCTCAGAGAAAAGCTTCAGATCCAAGCCGATTTACAAATCGTGGTGGAAATCTTCTAAAAGAGGAAAAGCAACGTGCCAGGCTCCAGAAAACACTCCCTAAGGTAAAACTAGTGTTCAGGTTTTGGGGTCTGGTTACAAAGTATCTCACTTTGTGTAATCATTTGCCCCCAAACTGACTCATCTCCTGTAGTATAAGCCGCTGGTGGGTATCAGGGCAGATGAGTTTTAGGGCGGCCACCATGTAGCACCAGAGATGGGGTGGCCTAACCAACAAACTCATTTTGTCACAATCATGGAGGCTGGAAGTTTGAGATCACGTTGTAGACGGGACTGGTTTCTTCTGAGGCTTATAAATGGTTATCTTCTCCCTGCGCCTTCACATGGCAGTCTTTCTGTGTGTGTGTGTGTGTGTGTCCACATTCTCTTTTCTTAGATACCACCAGACATACTGGTTTAGGATCCACCCTAATGACCTTAGTGTTCACCACATTCTGAGCTGCTGGGGAATCAGACTTCATTGTGTGAATGGGAGGGACGGGGCCACAATTCAGTTGATCACACGAGGCAAGCTTTTGAGAAAGTTCTGTGGGTCTAATTACTGTTCTCTATATCAACAATAATAGCATTTATTGAATTAAGTGCCAAATACTATTTGAGAGTGTTTTCCATTTCTACAAATGAGGCACCTGAGGCACTGAGAACCTAAGTAACTTTGCCAACCTTTTCCCAGCTAGTAGGAGATAGATCTCAGGCAGGAGCCCAGGTGGTGCAGTTCCAGCTCTGCTCCGCCTCTGCACTGCTGCTGCCGCCTCTGCACTGCTGCTGGCGCCCCTGCCCCTCCTCTCAGCACCAAAGCCTCCGTGGCCAGACACTGGACTCACCTCCCACTTCCATGTGTACCATGAACAACCTTTCCTCAGCTTTGGTTTCTGGCTGCTCTAACCTGTCCCCAATTGGGTCCAGCTCCCAGCAGTCAGGCGAATGATGCTCTGGGAAGGGAAGAGTCATTTATTTGGGATTCACACCAAAGATTTGAAGTAATTAACATGTTCTTGTGTCTGGTCTCAGCTGGAAGAGGAGTTGAAGGCACAGATTGAAAAGTGGGAACAGGAGCATTCAAAGGCATTTGTGGTGAATGGGCAGAAATTCATGGAGTATGTGACAGAACAGTGGGAGATGCACCGATTAGAGAAAGAACGGGCCAAGCAGGAAAGGGTAAGTGAGCCAGTTTGGAAGAGGGGAATGTGGTGAGGTGAGTGGCCTCGACTTGGCCTGTGCCCCTGGCAGCTCTGAGGGCTGAGACTTGGTCAG
Organism: Rousettus aegyptiacus; assembly: GCF_014176215.1. NCBI lineage: Eukaryota > Metazoa > Chordata > Mammalia > Chiroptera > Pteropodidae > Rousettus > Rousettus aegyptiacus. Next base: position 51,569,656 of record NW_023416289.1, on the reverse strand, counting down.
AATCCTGGCCTCACCCTGCCCCAGACCTGTTCTCTTCATGGGACGTATCCCTGTTGCTTCTGACTTTCACACAGCAACTGAAGAACAAGAAGGAGACAGAGACGGAGATGCTCTATGGCAGTGCTCCTCGAACACCCAACAAGCGGCGAGGTCCAGCACCCACCAAACCAGGCAAGGTGCTCAAGGTAAACAGGACGCTCTGTGGACCACACCGTAGGCGTGGGGGTGTGAAGCCAGGGCTCTGGCCATCTCTGCGTTCTGTCCTGCAGAGATGGGGTTTTTCGAGACTTTCAGGTTGAGTCCCTCTGGGAAGTGGGTGGACCATTATTTCCGTTTTCTCCCTACTCACACTTTACAACATATAAAACAGTTAAAAACAACCTGTTATACAACTCCAAGAGTAACACTAAGAATATTTAGTGGTTTTTTTTCTTTTTTCAAAAGCTTTTTAAAAGGTGGTTTTTTCCATAGCATCAAACTTTCTTCACATACACACTTGTCATTAGCTGCCTATTCTATCCTCGTGACATACTGTCACTTACTAGTGCCCTATGGTCTGATATTCTGAAAATGCGATAAACTTTTAGATGCTGGTAAGGAGGCCAGTCCTTGCTCTGAGTGCTGCACTCAACGTTTATGGCCTCCCAGCTGCACCAGTCACTCCAGTCTGTGTTGTGAAAATGGTCATAACAATTCATGGTCCCAAGAATCTGTGCCGACCATGCGCTATTTTCAGGCTTAAATTTGTGTCCATCTGATGAGTATGAAATAATGTGTCATTATGATTTTGGTTTGCATTTCTGTAATTACTAATGAAGTCGAACACTCATTTCTTTCTTGCAAATTTTATAGGAATTCTTTATGTTCTGGATGCTACACCTGTCATTTGTGTTAGAATAGCTTTTCCCAGTATTTGTATGTCTTGTGTAGCTTGTCTTTTTACTTTTTATGGTGTTTTCTTGATGAACACACAGTTTTTAATTTTAATACAGTGAAAATATTTTCAATCTGTTTTCCTCATGGCCTATACTTCTTGTACCGCGTAAGTAACCTATCTATGTCCTGAAGCCACACATATATTTTCCTAAGTCATATTTCCTAGTCTGTCTTGTATTTGAATAGCTTCACTATCCCATTTTATCCACCGAGTTTTTAAATTAATTTTTTACAGCTTTATTGAATAAGATTGACACATCATATTTAAAGTGTACACTTTAATATAAAGTTTTAACATGTGTGCACCGGGCACAGTCAAGACAGTGGGCAGACCCATTGCCCCAAAAGTCAACTCGTTCCGCTTCACAGTCCTTTCCTCTTCCTTCCTCCTCCCTCTCCCCCTCAGTTTCTGGCAACCACAGATTTGCTGTCACTATTCAGTAATTTGCATTTCTTAACATTTTATATCAATAGACTCAACAGTATGCCTTTTTTCATTTATTATAATTTCTTTCAGTTTAGCATAACTGTAGATGGTGCATGTATCGCTAGGTCACTACTTTTTATTGTTGAGCAGTATTCCAGTGTGCAACGACCATGGTTCACTTATTCATTTGCCTGTCGAATATTTTGGTTGGTTTCTAGTTGTTTTGGCTATTACAGATAGCACTGCTCTAAATACTTATGTATAAGTCTCTGTCTGGAGATATACTTTCATTTCTCCTCAGTAATTCTAGGAGTATTTATGGCTGGGTCATGTGATAACTGTCCAACTTTTAGAGATAGAATAATTATACCATTTTACAGCTCCATCTGCTGGAAGTAAATAGGCTTTGAACACTTTTCACAAGTTTCCTGAAAGTTCTCCACCATGTAAACCCACCTCCCTGAGACTGCCTCTCATCCTCATTTGTAGTGCCAGGGGCAGGCTGCTGAGCACGCTGTCTCAGTTGGTTACCTCTGTTTTTCTCCTAGCTGAATACTACCACCATGTCCAATGCCACGGCCAACAGCAGCATCCGGCCTGTCTTTGCGGTGTCTCGACTTCCACCTTCTGGCAGCAAGGTTATTAAGCTTCTCTGTCTCTGTGTACGAGCATGTTCCCAGCACAGCCTGTTTATCCAGGGGTCCCACCTATTTGTTCCAGTTTCTAAGATCCCTGGATTTGGTTATCACTGTGATGCTGAGAGTTGACAGATGTAAGCCATTCAATCTGTAAAAAACTGAAAGAAAGAAGACATGGTCATTCTGAGCCCCACTGGCATTAGGCAGAAGCCTGAGGGTGTGACTGGGAGACTAATGAGCAGGTGGTGGCCTCTAGGGGCTCAGGTCACAGCTAGGTCTTCAGTTGCTGCCAAGCAAGGTCCCTGTGCATGGGTTCCAGTCCTGACACTGGGTCACTAGACAGGTACTCTCGCATAGGAGACAGGTGGGGAGTACATGCTAAAAGGTGTTCAGTCTTTCACGAATTTTGCAGACTGTGCTCAAGCTACGTGTTCTGCAAATTAAGAATTTATATCTTTTTGTACACCGGAAGTACTTTATAGGATTACAGACACATGAATAATACAAAAATGCTCTTAGCTTCTGTGTGTGTGGTCGTTATAAGGATGATACACTGATCTCTCTTCTCCTCCTCTACAGCCTGTCCTTACTTCTACCTATTCAGGGAAAAACACCCCACATGCTGGCCGGCATGGAGCCAACAAGGAGAACCTGGAGCTCAATGGCAGCATCTTGAGCGGTGGGTACCCCAGCTCGGCCCCCCTCCAGCGCAACTTCAGCATTAACTCTGTTGCCAGCACCTATTCTGAGTTTGCGGTAATTCACCCTTTCTAATATCTACCAGTCTCTGGGGAGCACACAGTTGGGGCAGTGGGTATCTTCCCAGTGGTGCCCAGGCTCTTAGGACAGTTCTTTGGAGGCTGAGAATCCCTTTCCTGCCTTAACCATGGGTGGAGGTTGGGGGACGGTGGGACTAGAGGAAGGAAGATGGCATCAGCGACTAGACATTTAATCCAGATCCTTCTGCTTAAGAAATACCATTACACGATTCCCTACACCACTCCCTGGCTGCAGGAGGCGACCCTTCTGATCATGGCCCTGGTGCTCTCTTGGTGGAGTTCTTGGTAATTTGTCTTCTTTGTCCTTAGAAGGATCCATCCCTCTCTGACAGCTCCCCTGTCGGGCTTCAGGTCTGTATGGCAACCCCTGCATGTCCCGTGTCCTTTTTCCAAACTGACCTGTCATCTGCTGGCTTTATTCCCATCTCAGCACAGGGCTTCACTAACCAGTAATCCTCAGCTGTTCTATCACAGAATCTTTTTTTTACAAAGGAAGCAGGAATGCCTAATACAGACTTCATGAGTAATAAATATCTGGCTTAAGTTCCCAGCAGCCTGGCCTGCTGATTAAATAAGAAAACTTGTTCAGACTTGAATTGGATTCTCAGCCCCACCTAAAGTCAGGCAAAGCTTTTTTATCATGTTATGTCACAACAGAAAACATTCACCCTCCCCGAGTGACATCGAAGGCCTCTAATGTGCTGGAAAGAATAGAGGCCCCATCACCTGGGGAGGGGAGCCCCAGCTGTGTGCTGCCTATGGTGAGGTTCTTGGCCTGCCTGATGATTATTTCCTGGAGTATATGCCTTACTAACCTCTCGGGGCCGAATGCCAACTTTCTGTCCATTCTGAATTAGCCAACGCTCACTTCCTTGCTGTCACCTACTTCTCCCATACCGAGGTGCTAAAGCAGATATGAGGCTCTGGAAGTAACTCATTTTCCAGGATGCTCTTCAGCTCCTAGTATCGTAGTCCACATTTACCAAACTCTTAACTACAATGCCTTTTACTTAATGCATGTGCTCTCTTCCCTCAGTATGTTCCTCCTGAGAGGTAGGCTGCCTTGCCCTTGCGGGCAGCTCAGTTGCAGCCGAGGGTGTCAGGCCAGCTCCCCAGTTGCTGCAGTTGTCCAAGACTGTAGCTTGTTTTCAGCATTGAAATTAGCTTCACATTCTGGCACTTTTTTGAAATTTCATGACTGGCATGGCTCTAACTCTAGTAGTGTGTGCATGCCACTCTGGCTAGCCAATTGCTGGAGAGGGTCCAGGTTTCTTTTTGTTGTTTTTTTTGGCTTGCTCCACCAAGCCCCATTTCATCCACTTGGAGCTTAAAACGCATCTGCTTATCTCTGTGGTTAGGCCTGGGAAGGTTCGTGTGGTTTTGAGTTGCTGTGGGTAGCCAGCCGCACCAGGCAGCACCAAAGCCAGTACACTAGCTAACCTCTCCTAACATGTGCTCTTCTCAGTGGTCATTCATGCTTCATCTTCTGCTTCTATACCATGTGCTCCAGCATGAGATCAAATCACCAGCAGGTTCCAAGGCCCTCAGCCCCAGGGATTGGTAGATACATGGTCTGGCCTCCATTTATAAAAGGCTCAAAAGACCAAAGCTTATTGCCCACTTAGCTGGACAACTCAGAGTATTTTGTGAAGCATAAGGGGTTTCTCTTGTGGTCTTCAATGGAGAGACTGAGGAAAGGGGTCAAGGGGATATGTATTTGTACTCACACTATATCCGGTGACGGCGCCTCACCTTTGGTTCCTAACATGGCCTGTGATGGGTATATCTGTGTCAGAGAAATAGCCCTCGGGCCTCGTGCTGACACTTAGCTATGCTTACAAGGGCAGGGCACCCAGAGAGGAGACTCCTGCCACTGATGATGTTTATTTTTCAACAGCGAGAACTTTCAAAGGCCTCCAAATCTGATGTTACTTCTCGAATCCTCAATTCAACCGACATCCAGTCCTGAGAAGACCTGATCAGTCAGCTAGCTGTGGTTTCATGCGTCTGGACTGGACCTAATTGTGGCTTTTTCTTTGGTTTATGTGTGCTTCAAATCCTGGATAGGTTCCATTACCATGGGCCTTACTTACAGATGGAAGTCCATCATAGGCTTAGTATGTCATTAGACACTTGGTTTTCACACATAATATATTCATAGCAGCAAGTACAAATTTCAGCACATGAACCTAGTTGCACTTGCTGAAGCACGGCCGCAGTTTTGCACAGCACCGCTGCGTAGAAGGGATGTTCGAGTAATGCTGTAGCTACAGTAGCTTATTCTCACCTAAAACTATCCTCACTGAACAGGACAGCACAGCCTTCCTCCTGACGAGGATGTCCATGTGTCAGAGGTAGAGGTGGCTGACCTACTGCCAATGAGGTGACATGGAGGGTGGGGGCCCCTTTGGTAAACTGCATAGTTCTGTTATATGGCATGCTCTCATGTGCTCATCTGAACTCTAGTTCTGGTTTTCTCTGTCCTATCCTTGCCCACCCACCCCCCAAATACCTGTGTCCACCATGCCCGAGTGTCTACCCCCTGCAGCCCACAGCCTGGTTTGTCGGCTGTTGGGGAGACCTAGAACTTTGCACGTGTCAGTGCTGGGGAGCAGGTCCTGCTGCAGTGTGCACATGAGGCTCCTTTGTCCTCCCTGTTGATCACTACTGTTCTCTCCAAGGCACTATTATTTACTAATATTTATTCTTACTCTGCCTGTGCTTTTAGTTGGAAGCTGACCAATGTGTGGAGATGGACTTGGTCTGGAAGTGTACACCATGCCATTTAGTCATAGGTATACATGTCGTGTTTTAAAAATATAAATATATGGTTAAGAATAAAATGTGGATATATTGTTTTCAGATTTTCTAAGATGAAGTTTTTGGTTCATTTGGTTTGTAGAAAACATTTTTAGTCTGGAATGTGATTTTTTAATATTGTTTTGTGGAATTTTACTGTTTCTAAAATTCTTTCATTTTCTAAAATTCTTTCATTTTCTCTCTTCTATATTTCTATCTTATCTATAGTTCTATGTATCTTTCTAGCTATTTTCTAATTCTATACATCTTTTTCTGTGATTCTATTGATCTATGTTGTCATATTTCTAACCTTTGTTTCCATCTAGCTTTCCCTTTCTGTTTCTATTTTTTATTGTCTTTGTCTTTCTCATTCATCCTATTTTTTACTTTCATTCTTTGTGTCTTTCTAGTTATCTGTTTTTTTATCTTCCTTTCTTTCTGTTGCTCTGACTTTCCATCTTTTATTCTTTGTCTACCTTTCTTACTGTCATTTCTATCCTTTTGTTCTTATCTTTTGTCTTTCTATATTTATCTTTGTTTTTCTAGGTACCCTTCTATCTTTAAATCTTATTATCTTTCTACCTATCATCTTATGTTTTTCTTTACTACCTTTCTTTCCTTCAAATATTGCTTTCAATGTTTCTTTTTATTTTTCTAAATTTCTATCTTTCTACATGTCTTCTATCTTGTCTATTGGTCTTTTATCTTTCTCTCTTCCTATTTACTTTAACTCTTACCTTTCCATCTACCTTTCTATTTATCTTTCATTCTTTTTATCTACCTCCTTTCTCATTCATCCTGTGTTTCTATGTATCTATCCTTCTAGTTATCTTTCTATATTTTTTCCTCTTTCCATCTTTTCTTATTCATTCTTTCTGTATCTTTCTAACTCTTCTATAAATCTTTCATTCTACCTTTCTTGCTACAGCATTCATTCTAACTTATCTTTCATTGCATCTTTCTATATAACTATGTATTTCTATATTTCTACATATTTCTATTTTTCTGTATTTCTATATTTGTTTTTCTAGCTACATCATCTTTCAATCTTCATCATTCTACCTATATATACTTATATTTATCTTTCTAACTTTTGTTCTACTTCCATTCTCTCATCTTTCTTTGTATCTTTATCTTTTATCTTAGTGTCTTTTTGTTCTAGCTTGTTCATTCCATTGTTCTATGTATCTTTTTCTGTTCTGTTTTTGTTTTTCTAAGTTTCTTCTTTTAGTCTCTTGTTTTCTTTACCTTATATCTTTCATTCTCTTTCTTCATTTTAGCTGTCTCTTCTATCCTAACTTTCCTTCTTTCATTCTCATTGTCTATATCCTATCAACCTATCTTAATGTCTGTCTTCCTAAATTTCTGTCTGTCCAATCTTTCCATCATCTTTGTTACTTTCTATGTATCTCAGCATTCTTTCTCAATCATCCTATTTTTCTACATTCATTCTGTTTCTAGCTATCTTTCTGTTTCTACTTAAAAGTTCAGTTTCACCTTTATATCTTTGTGTATATCTGTCTTAATTTTCATTCTGTATTTTTCTAGTGACCTTTAGCTCTCTCCACCTATCTTCTACCTTTTGCTCTCTTTCTAAAATTCCTTTATCTCTTCTGTCATTCTATCTATATTACATTCTATCTATATTATTTTCTATGTATCTATTTATCTTTACATCTTTTTGTCTTCTCTTCCTATTGATCGATCTTTTTGTCTTCCTATGTTTCTATCTACCTATCATTCATTCTGTCTTTCCATTGCTCTTCCTTTTTATACTTTCTTTTTCTCATTTGTCCTACTTTTATACTGTCATTCTGTGTCTAGCTATCTATATTTCTACTTGGTCTCACTTTTTAAATCTTTTATTCTATCTTACTACTTTGAACTATGTGACTTTCTTTCATTCCATCTTCATATCTATTTCTATGTACCTTTTTTCTTCATCTTTTAATCTTCCTAGCTTTTACCTTTCTTCTGTCTTTCATTCTTTCTGCCACACCACACTCTGTGTATCTTTCTAGATTTCTGTCATTCACTCTGTATTTCTATTTTTTTATATTTCATTTTAACTTTTATTCTATCATCAACATTCTTTCGTTCTCATTCTCTACTTTCTGTGTATCTTTATCTTCTCCCTATATCCTATTGATCTATTTTAATGTCTATATTTCTATCCATACTTTGTTCTAGAGCTTACTATCATTCTCTTTCTATATTTTCTTTGTTGCTATCTTTCTTATTTGTCCTATTTTTTTCATTGTTTCTAGCTATCTTTATCATTTGTTCTTTCATTCCATCTTTATATAGATCTTCCTTCACATTTCTATGTATCTTATTTCTATTTTTCATATTATCTCACTTTCTCCATCTTTTGTTCACTTTCATTCTGTCCTGTCCTCTCATTCTTTTATTCTTCATTTCCACGCTTTCCATTCCTACCATTTTCACGTTTCTGGAATCTGAACAGGATGTGCGGTGAGATGGGATAATAAATGTAAATGGGTTGGGAAGTGGGCTGGGATGGATTATGTTCACAATAGTAGTTGAAGATATTAACACTGCTTTCAGTAACAGGAATGACGAAGAATACTAAACAATTAGTTAACAATACACAAACTGCGTTAATAAAGGGAAGTAAACATGATCATAGTAATTATTATGGGATGGGAATGGCATGTAGTGGGGATGAGAGATAGTCTGGGAGTAGGGAAAAAATTGGGGAAGGAAGAAATGATATGAAAGAAGGCAGAGAGGGGAGTAGTGATAGGAAATGGGAAGTGCGGCGACTGGGATGGTATGTGAGGTAGGTTGCAATGGGACTGAAGTGGGGTGGGAAATTGCATGGTAGATGGGATAGGAGAAAGGATGGAAGGTGGAATGGAAATGGTAAGATGGGAGAAGAATGTTACGAAAGATGTGTTGGGGTTGGAGTAGCAAGGAAATGGGACTTGAGAGGTGTCAATGGAAAGGAGAGGAAATGCGTTACGATACGGGATGAGCTTTAAGTGCAGGTGAATGGGCGTGGATGCTGGGTGGAATGAGAGTAGGAGTAAGGATGGAAGGTGGGGTGGGGATGGGGATAGGCTCGGTGCGGGAGGTGAGAAGGGATGGAATGAGAACATGGAAAGAATGAGACTGGAGTAGAAACGACAGGTCAGATAACGTGGGATGGCAGGGAATGGGGTTGGAGATGGGAATGGACTAGGGCTAGATGTGACATGAGACTGGGAATGGATAGGTTGGGAGTCGGGAAAGGAGATGGAATTGAGGAAAGGGTGGAATGGGAAAAATGAAATGGGACTAGGGCTAGGAGCTGCGATGGGAGTAGGCGTGGGAGAGGCAGACAGGAAGGGAAGGAAGGGGAGGTGGGAATGAGATGGGATGGGCACAGACTTGACAAAGGGGATGGGATGTCTTGGATGCACAGGAGATGAAACAGGAGATGGGATTGGTTGATAGAGGAGATTCCATATTGTTTCCTGTACAGAATGAGAGCAGGAAAGGGAGGTAGGGTGGGGATAGACAGAACAGGAGGTGAGTTGGAAATAAGGAGCAGGGATGGGAGCAGATGGGATGGGTGTGGGTATTGCACGTAGGATAAGAGCAGAGATGGGATTGGATTAGCGAAAAAAGATGGGATGACATGTGAGTTGGCACAGCATGGGAGATGGGATGGGAATAATTTTGAAAGAGATGTCATCAGAGATGCAGTGGTATGGGAATAGGTATGATATGGGAGGGGGTATGATTTTGGAATGGGAGGTAAGATAGCTAGGGATGTGGGACAGGGTGGAAGGTAGGTTGGGATGGGAGTGAAGTAGAGCTGGGAGGCCGGACTGGATGAAGGACAGGATGGGAGCGTGGACAGAAGACGGGAGAAGCGATGGAACTGGGGAAGGCGTGGGATGGGTGTTAAGGATGGAAGGTGGGATGGGAGGTAGGGATAGGAAACAGAACGGGCTTGGGATGGGAGGCAAGATGGGACGTTATGGGAGATGAGACAGAATTTGGAACAGGATGAGAGGGACTGGGTACGACTGGATGGGATGCAGAGTGTGATGAGATGGGGGTGAGAAGAGAGTAGGGACGGGATGTGAGATGTCAGACAGGATGAGACGTGGATGGGTCTGGAGATAGGCTGGGTGCAGAGAGGGAGTGGGATGGGAGTAAGCTTGGGAGGTGGGTGGGAATAAAATAGGAGATGGAAGATGGTACGGGAGGACGTACAGGCAGATGGGATCAGAGGTGGGATGGGACTGGGTAGGATGTGGGATGGGGAGGGTGTGATGCCGGGGCGGGAGGTAGGTCGAGATGGAATTGGATGGTCGATGGGACAGGAAACGGCACGGGCCAGGAAGCGAGACTGACGAGAGGTGATGGTGACAGTATGGGGGGAGGGGTGTGGATCTGAAAAAGAACGGGACGGGATGCGGGATGTTAGACTGGATGGGATGAGATGGTGATGGGATAGGATCAAAGTAGGGCTGGGATGGCAGTTGGGACGGCTTTGGTGACGGAATGGGATAGGGTGTGGGTTGAGACGTGAGGGCAGATGAGAGGTGATGGGAAATGGGATGAGAGCAGGGAAGGAACGGGACTGGAGTTAGGAATGGGATGTGGGGATTCAATGGAGTGAGACAGAAAAGGGGACAGGAGCAGAGTGGGGATGGGCGGACACAGGATGTGGGGGGTGGGAGATGGGATGCTCCGTGGAAAGAACGTTCTGGGGACGGGTCTGGATGGGAGACGGGATGGGAACAGTGACAAAACGGGGGATGGCATGGTACGTGGGAGGCGAGGGGAGCTGGGGATGGGACTGGAAGGGGGATGAGAGGTGAGGCTGGACGAGATGGGATCAGAGTAAGACTGGCATGAGGGTTGGGATGCCATGGCAGATGGGGTGGGGTATGACGTGGGATGGGATGCAATGTGGGGGTTCGGTAAGATGAGAGATGGCACGGACTGCGGCCCAGGGGGTGGGACTGGAGGAGTGACAGAAGATGGAATGGGAGAAGCGATGGGACCAGAGCAGGATGGAAAGTGGGTGGGAGCAGGGATAGGAAATGGGAGGGGCTGGTGATGGGAGGCCATCGTGATGGAATGACATGGGAGATGAGATGTGGGATGAAGGATGGGGTGGCAGACAGAATGTGGCAGGATATATAGGATGGGATGTGAGGTTAGGTGGGATGAGATGGGAAATGGGCTGGGACAGGAAATGGGATCTGATAAAAGATGGCATGGGATGTTCAGTGGGGTGGGGTATGATGCGGGTTGGAGTGGGTGTGGAGTGGGATTGGGATTGGCTGGCGGCGATGGGATGGGATGGCAGCAGAGATGAGGGTTCGGATAAGATGGGATGTGGGGTGGGAAGGCAGGGAATGTGGTTGCGGTAGGGCTGAACATTGGGATGGGACACTGGTTAACATGGGGGAAAGGATGAGATATAATTGGGATCAAAGACAGGATGATGATATGTGAGATGGGATGGGAGGTGCATTGGGATGGGTAATGGGATAGGTGTGGATAAGCGAAGGACACAGGATGGAATAGGGAGGAATGGGATGTGAGATGGGTTGGGATGGGAGTAGGGTAGGGTAGGGTAGGACGGGCAGATGGGACTGGACGGTAGATGGGATGGGAGCTGTGAGGGGGGTGGGAGGCTGTTGGAAGGGGGGGAGGTGCAATGGGTGATACGGGCATAAGGACAGGACACTGGGGAAGGAGGGGATGGGAACAGAATAGGGCCCAGAAGGAATGGGAATAGGTTTGGGATGAGAATCGGGAAGGGATGGAAGAGAAGTAGGGCAACGGGAGATGGCGTAATAGAGGGGGTGAGACATGGGATGGCATGGGATGGGAGTTAAGTTTGAGAGGCGAATGAGAAGCAACAGGACATGGGAGATGAGATGAGATGGGAGAAGGATATAATGGGAGATCAGATGGGTTGGGAAGTAAGGTGAGGTGGGATGGGGTGGGGTGGGGTGTGATGTAGGACTGGAATGTGGGACAGCAAGAATGCAATAGGATGGGAGCGAGGTTGGGATGGCATTAAAGGAGTGCTAGGGGTAGGACTGGGGAAGGGATGCGACAGGGGTCAGGAAGGTAGGTGCGGTGGCAGAAAGGCTAGGAGATGGGATGGGTGTGGTATGGGAGGCAAGATGGGACCGCGTTGAGGGTGTGGGTGGGGATGGGACATGGGAAGATGTGACGGAAGAGCGTAATGGGGGATGTGTTGAGATCGGAGAGGGCATGAGACCGAAAACGGGATTCGATGAAAGATGGGATGGATGGGAGATGAGATGGGAGAGGATGTGGGAGGAGTTGGATGTTAGATGGGACGGGATCAGAGTGGCTGTGGAATACGGGTTGGGATGGGGAATGTTGTGGAATGGTATGGGATGTGGGGATTCAGTAAGATGTGGGGTGGTGTGGGAGGGGGGTTGGGCCGGGATGGTGGACGGGATGAGGTGGGGAATGACGAGGATGTGAGATGGCACGGGAGTAGGAATGAAATGAAAGACGGAACGCAAGACGGGATGGCGAGGGGAGAGGGATGAGATGTTGGATGGGAGTGTGTGTATTCGGCCTGGTGGCATGGGAGACAGTGGGATTAGGGATAAGACCGGTGAAGGACGATGGGAGTGGGGATGGGATTAGAGCAGGGGCCAGAAGGGATGAGAAGAGAGAAAGGACGGGGGGTGGGGATAAAATGGGAGATGGCGTGTTATGGGAGAGGAGATGGAATCTGGGATAGGATGAAGGGATGGGGTCAAATGTCGGAGAGATGAGACGGCTGATAGGGTGATATGAGGGATGGGATGCTGAACGTGAGACGAGGTGAGACGTGGGATGGGAGGGCAGGCGGGCCGGGTGCAGGGATGGAATGAGATGGAATAGGCTTGAGGTGACACGACGTACCAATGAGAGATGGGATGCGGCAGGAGATGGGAGAAGAGAGGATGTGAGATGAGATGATACGGGAGAAAGATGTAATGGGAGATGGTACGGGATGGAATGGGGCGGGAGATGGGATCAGAGACAGGATGGGGTGTGATGCTGGGATAGAGAATGGGACAGGACGGGAGGCAGTTTGGGATGGGACTGCACCGTAGATAGTTGGGGGAATGGAGGGGAGGGGAGGGGATGGGAGACGGAATGGCGCAGGAGCAGGAGCCGGGGAATGGAATGGGATACGGTATGAGATGGAATAAAATCGAGACTCTGGGAGTAGGGATAGGGGATGCACTGTGAACCGGGATGGGGGATGAAGTAAGGATGGGAGTTAGGATGAGAGCAGAGGTGGGATGAAAACTGAGACGGGACGGGAAATGGGGCGAGATGAAGGACGGGATGATACGTGGGATAAATATGTGGATGTCACGCAGACCGGGAAGGGATGTGGGATGGGCTGGGATGTGGGACTGGTTAAAAGGTGGGATACACTGAGAAGGGTTGGGATGTGAGGAGGGATGGGATCGGGGGTGTTATTGGATGGGGGATAAGGGATGGACAAGAATGAAACAGGGTTGTGGAATAGAATGAGACGAAATGTACTACAGGGTGTGGGGTGGGAAGGGGAATGGGTTGGGATGGGGATGAGCCGTGGGAAGGAATGCGCCATGGGACTGAAGAGGCAACGGGATGTGAGGCGACGGATGTGGGATAAGGGGGGATGTAGACAGCATTTGGGATGGGATGGGATGGGATGTGAGATGGGAAGAGGGTAGGTTTGGGGAGGTGGGATGAGACGGGATGGTCACGGAGACTTGGCAAAAAGGGATGGTAGCAGGGATGGGATGTCCGGGATAAGAGAGATGACACGGGAAAAGGATATTACAGGAGATGGGATATGGGATGGGCTGGTACGGGAGATATGGGTGGTTTGCTGCACGGAGTGAGCAGGGATGAGAAGCTGGACGGGTGGATGGAACAGCGGGTAAAATGAGATGGAACAGAAGTTAGTCTAGGAGGAGGAGTGGGGTGCGAGCAAGGACAGGATGGAGCAAGGACAGAGGATGGGAGTAGGATGCATTTGGGCAAGGGACGGGATGAGGGGAGATGAAAGTGTGGGAGGTGGGACAGGAGTAGGTATGCGACACGGGACGGGGGCGGACATGAGATGACATGTGAGATGACGTCAGATGGGAGATAAAATGGAATGTGGGATGGGACAGGACAGGAGACAGGACGGAATCCTAGATGGGACTGTATGTGGCGCGATGTGGGAGGGGCGGGGAGTGGGGATGGATGGAGTACCCGTGGGAGATTGATTGGATGGGATGGCGGAAGGGGCGTGAGCTGCCATGGCACGGGAATAGGGATGGGAGATGGGATGGGAGTAGGGTTGGGAAGAAAGGTGAAATGGGAGTAGCAATGCAGTGAGAGACGGGGTGGGAGATAGGCAGGGTGCGGGGATGAAATGGGATGGGAATCAGCGACGGATGGGATGGGAGATGGGACGGGAGACAGGATCGAGAGATGCGGTGGTATGGGAACAGGTATATAAGGGATGGGGTATGATTTTGGAATGGGAGGTAAGATAGCTAGGGATGTGGGATAGGGTGGAAGGTAGGTTGGGATGGGAGTGAAGTAGAGCTGGGAGGCCGGACTGGATGAAGGACAGGATGGGAGCGTGGACAGAAGACGGGAGAAGCGATGGAACTGGGGAAGGCGTGGGATGGGTGTTAAGGATGGAAGGTGGGATGGGAGGTAGGGATAGGAAACAGAACGTGCTTGGGATGGGGCAAGATGGGATGTTATGGGAGATGAGATGTGAGGGTAGATGGGATGAGATGAGAAATGGGAGGAATGTGTTATGGAATTAAATAGGAAGCAGGATGATGGCAGATATTGGAATGGGATGGGAAGATAGTATGATATGGGAAAATGGTAGATGGGATAGGATTCAATGGGTTTGGACCGACTTACATGTTCACAGGAGATTTTAACACTGCTCTCAGTTGACAGAAGTAACAAAATACAAAGATGCTTAACAAGTAATTATCAATTCTAATAAATTACATAAACTAGATGAAATATAGAAATATCTATGAACACACAAACTACCCAAACTGAAACTAGAAGAAATAGGAAGGCTCAATAGACCTACGTGAATAATTCAGCAATTAAAAATTCACAACAGAGAGAATCCCAGGATCAGATGGCTTCACTAGTGAATTCCATGCTTCCAATAAACTGAAAAGCATGGAACACTTCCTAATCTATCACATGAGCCTTCATTACTCTGACACCAAAACTTGACAAAGACATCACCAAAAACCTTCGGAATCATTTCCCTCATGATTATACACCCGTGCCTTCACTTATGTAGTATTTTTTCATTTTTTTTTTTTTACATGCGATAAATATTCACCCATTTATGCAGACTTTTTACACTTGGTTTCTATTTAAGCAGCCTCATTTTATGAGTTTCTTTTTCATTTCCATTACTGACAATTCCTCTTTCTAAAACACAATAGCTTAACTCAGCAAGGTACAAAGAATACTTAGTAACACATAATTACTAATGATCTTCCCTTTCCTGGATGGGAAATAGAAAAGCACCTGTGCTACTGATGTTTTTTGGGATTGGTTTTACCAATGTATTGTTGCAGAAGTGAAAAATGTAAGAAAAATATCTTCCTTTTAAAACACTTTGACTTTTATAGACTTAGATTAAGACATTATTCCCACCTTAAAATTCGATTAAACAGTGTTTTAATGATATTTTTAACAACCTTGAAGATAACGAATCAGTTACAGAAGCCTGGAATAAATACACAGTTTTAAGTTGTATCAAGAATAGCGATTTAACTTTGAGTGATATAAAGCTGTCAAATGCTTGCTGGAAAGCAATACAGCCAGAAGTTGTTGTACCCAGAAATATGATTCCAAAAATGAAGGATTAACTGGTATTATTAATTCAGTAATTTCAAGAAGGAGGCTCTGACAATTTGAATATAGATGAGATTAACGAATTAATGGTTGATCATGAGTTAGCCGATAATAAATTAATTCACTTAATATCTGAAGCCCACCCTGCTGATGAATACGGCAGTGATCTTGAATCAGTTTCATTACCACAGAAAAAATATTTAGAAAGCTCTTCGACTGACCATAAAACTGGAAACAGCAATTCTATATATTGATCCAAACATCCAACAAACCTTAAAATTTCAGAAAGATTCTTTAAAATGTTGCAGTGAATATCAAAGAAGTTACGAAAACTTGGCTGAAGATGAGGTTGGAAACAGATCTTCTAAAAACATAAACCAAAGTAGCACTTCCAAATATTTCAAGTGATGGAGATAGTGACTTTGTACCAATTAAAAAGAGGTTGATTGCTTTATATTACAGTAGATACTGACAACAAATAAAATTTTAGTTTTTCTGAAATTTCATTAGCTTTTATGAAAATATGTGAAATAAATATTTTTGTAACTTTTAATGGCTTATTTCTTTAGTATTTTTTTTTTGTATTAGTGGACTCTTTTTACAGTTTTCTTTCTCATTAAATTTACAATCCACGTAAATCAAGGGACAGATGCAAATGTACAGTTCCTCAACAAAATACTAGCGAACAGAAGCCAGCAGCACACTAAAAGCATTATATACCCTGACGAAGTGGAATACATTCTAAGGATGCAAGAGGGATTCAACACATAAAAACCCATTACTGTGACACACTGCACACACTGCATTTACAAAATGGAGTGGGCAAAATACATGATCAGTTGATGCAGAAAAACCCCTTGACAGACTCCAACACCCTTTCATGATGAAAACACTCAACCAACCAGGTTAAGAGGTTCTTCAAAATGGTAAAAGGCATTCATGAAAAACCCACAGCTAACCTAATACTCAATGCTGAAACAGTGAAAGCTTCTCCCTCAGGAGCAGGAACAAGGCAAGGATATCTACGTTCCCGTTTCTATACAACACTGTACTGGAAGTTCTAACCAGAGCAATTATGCAATAATAATAAATGAAGCCATCAAATTAGAGATAAAATTATCTCTAGTCATAAAAAATTTGATCTTATATATAGAAAATCCTGAAGAATCTACAAAGAAAAAACTACTAAAGCTAATAAACAAATTCAACGAATTTGCAGGAGACAACAACCCATTGAAAATTGTACTTCTATGTGGCCATTCAGTAATGATCATGAAATCAAGAAAAAATTCCATTTACAATAGCATCAGAAATAATACTTAGGAATGAATTTAACCAAGTAGATGGAAGATTTGTACACTGTAAACTACAAATGATTGCTGAAAGAAATTAAAGACCTAAGTAAACAGAAAGATATCCTGTGATCATGGATTGGAAAACTTAACATAATTAAGATGGTAATACTCCCCAAGCTGGCCCATAGATTCAATGCACTCTATCCAAATCCCAATGGCTTTTTCCTCCAGAAATGTAAAAACTTATCTTCAAATAGTTATGGAATTGCAAGGGATTCAAACAACCAAATGATTTTGGAAAAGAAGAACAAAATTAAAAGACTCATACTTCCTAATTTCAAAACTTACTACAAAGATACAGTAGTCACAACAGTGCGGCAAAACAGACCCATAGAACGACAGAATAGAATTAAGAGCCCAGAAATAAATCCACACTTGACAACTGTGCCAGGACCATCCAATGGAGGAAAGAACAGCCTCTTCCACAAATGACGCCAGGCAACTGGATGTCCACAAGCAAAAGAATGAAGGTGGACACTTACCTCACAGTATATACAAAAATTAACAAAGTGCATCAAAGATTTTAAACATCTGAGTTTTGTAAAACTACGAACTCTTAGAAGAAAACATAGGGATAAAGCTTAGTGACCTAAGACTTGGCAATGATTTCTTAATCATGACACTCAAAGCACCAGCGAGAAAATAAACAATAAATTGGACTTAATCAAAACTTAAAACTTTTCTGTATCAAAAGTCTATCAATAAAGTGAAAAGACACCCACGGAATGTGAAAAAATTGCAGAAAATCTATCGAACAAGGATCTAACATCCAGAATACATAAGGAACTTACAACTCAACAACAACAACAAAAGCCCAATTCAAAACTGAGCCAAAGACCTGAATAGGCATTCCTCCAAAGAAGGTATATAGTCGACAAGCACACGAAAAGATGTTCGACATCACTAATCATGAGGGAAATGCAAATGAAACCACAATGAGCTATTACTTCATACCCACTGGATGGCTACTATCAAAAAAGCAGAAAATACCACATGTTGGTGAAGATGTGGAGAAACTGGAACCTTGGTGCATTGCTGGTAGGAAAGTAAAATACTGCAGTCACCATGGAAAACAGTATGGCTGTTCCTCAAAAAGTTTAAAATAACTTTACCGTATACTACTTTTACGTATACACACAAAAGAACTGAAAGCAGTCTGGGAAAAATATTTGTACCCTCATGTTCATTGCAGCATTATTCACAGTAGCTAGAAGCAACCCAAGTGTCCATCAGCAGACGAACATGTAAACAAAATGGTATGTACATACAATGGAATACTATTCAGCCTTAAAAACAAAGGGGATTCTGACACATGCTACAACATGGATACCCCTTGAGGACATCATACTAAGTGACATAAGCTAGTCATAAAAATGCAAATTTTGTATGATTTCACTTATAAGAGGTATCTGGAGTAGTCACATTTACAGACGTAGAGGAGGAAATGGGGAGCTGTTAATGGGTAGAGTTTCAGTCTGGGAAAATGAAAATGTTCAGGAGATCGCACAACAATGTAAACAGCTTCCATACAGCAGAACTATACACTTAAAAATGGTTTAAAAATTTCATGTTATGTGTATTTTTAAAATTTTTAAAAATTAATTTTAAAAAGGAAAAAAGTTGACAGAGGATTTGAATAGACATTTCTCCAGATACACAAATGGCCTAAAAGCTCATGAGAAGATGCTAAACATTAACATTCATTATCCATTAGGAAAATGCAAATCAGAGCCAAAACGTACTCACCAGCATAGCAATAATTATTAAAAGTGGGAGCATGAGGGGAAGAAGCATTGGCGAGGACAGGGAGAAAGTGAAACCCTCACACCCACGTTGCCAGTGGGGATTTAAAATGATCCCATACTGCCGAAAGGGTACAGCTCTAATCTCCAGATCAGGCTAACCTGCGAGGTAGTTTTTTCCTACATTTTTTTTCTGAGAATTGCCAGATGTGGCCTGTTCATTCATTCTTCATGAAACCTGTTTCTCCTTTGGCTCCCCAGTGTCCCTATAGGGTGTAGGGAACTGAGGGACTGACTGAAGCTGGACTCCACACGTTTAGGGTTTCGCCCTCCCTCAACTCTGAAGCCAGGAAGGGCAGACCTCTTCCTTCCCTCCACGCACACGCCCCGCATGCAGTGCCCTCTGCTCCCCAATGCTGCCCTCGTTTTGCTCATGTTGACACTGACTCAACTCCTAAGATGGTTAATCCACCCAGTCTGAGCTCACTGAATAGCCCGCATGCCTCTGCCATACTCACTACTCTTGGGGAATGCTTCATTCTCACGAGATCAACTTGGGAACTCACCAAGTGATAGTCACAAGATGATCTGAAATGATGTCGGATGCGGGACTGCTGGGGTGTGTGAACGACATGTGTGAAATGTCCACATACTCAAGTATGTACAGCAGGAGGGGAGCAGTCCACCTACTTTGCAGGAATTTTGTGAAACTTGAATGTTAAGGAACTGTCACTGCTATTTTTATCGGCTTCACATCTGTTGTGTTTTCAGACCCTCAAAGGCTTCATGCCCGTGTGCAGAGAATGATGGTGAGGAGAGGCATTGCCATGCCCTGGGGTATACGCTTCCTCACTTGCTCCTGACCCACCACCTGTCCTTCCGTCTTGCATTCTAGGCATTGAGCACTATCCACAAGGTTCAGAAGAGGACTTTATGGTGCAGGGAAGAAGTGGGCCTCTTGCCAAGCAGCCAGTCAGGCCATGACAGTGTAATTCCAGACAAGAGCCCCACAAGGAATCGGATCCTGGTCTGGTTAACTAGATACCTAAGTGTCCTCTGCCTGCCTTCCTTGGACCAACTCCTAAGGGTCAGAGGCCACCTAGAGTAGAGCTCCAAAGAGCAAAGAAGAGGTCTTAATCCTAAAATCAGAGCTCATTTTTGGTATCTGATATTCTCCACTTGTGCTCTTATTAATTCTGAGCTCTCAGACTTGGTACTCAGCTTCTGAATAAGCCCATGGGTCTAAAGTAGGTGCAGATTCTCAGCAGCAACTCACCTCCCTAAGCCAAGTGACGGCCTCCCTCTGAGCCTCTGCATTCCTGCTTCTGGGATGCTTCTCCCTAATCCCTCTGACCAGCATCTCGATGGGCTCTGCCCTCAATAAGATGCCTGGCTCAGGCCCTTCTTATCCCTCACGTAGGATACTGAGGAACTCTTTGAAGGTAACACACAGCTTGAGGAGGAACAACACAAGTATGCCCACTTTCACTTCTAATCAATATAATACTAAAATCGTAATCAGAGCAATTAGGCAAGAAAAAAGGCATCCAACTTGGAAAATAAGTAAAAATATTTGCAGATGACATATGTAGAAAATCGTAGACTCCATAAAAAAAACTTAGAATGAACCCAAGTAAGTAGAACAAAGTCGCTACACAAAAATCAGTTGCATTTCTATATACAAAATGAAACATTTGAGAAGGAAATAACAAAAACAATTCCATTTTCAATAGCATCAAAAATAAAATACTTAGCATCAAAAATAAAATACTTTAGAAACTAACCAAGGAGATGAAACACACAATTGAAATTACAAAATGTTGCTGGAAGAAATTAAAGACAACATAAATAAATGGAAACACATCTAGTGTTAGGTCGGCGGGGGAGGGCCAGCCGCATGTCTGCCTGGAGACTTCCCAGCCTGACACTGGAATCCGGATGCCCAACTGATCAGGGCCCACCCTAAAGCCCTGGCGCCACTACCCTAACTCAGACGCTCAACTGACATTCTCCATCCTATACCCTACCCCCACATAACCCTATAAAAACTACGCCCTCCCGTCCCAGGGCGCGACTTCTCTGGCCCCTCTCCTCCGGACCAGTGACCCTCGCCTGGGAGCCCTCTCCCAACAAAGGCGTGCATTTACAACTTCTCTTGGCATGTCATGTGTTTACCTTACAGTGTGCAAGGAATGGAAGACTTAATATGTTAAAATGTCACTACGACTCAAAGTGATCTACGGATTGACCACAGTCTTTATCAAAATCCCAATGATGTTTTTTATAGAAACAGAAAAACCCACCCTAAAATTCATATGGAATCTTAAGGGATCCCCAAAAGCGAAGACAATCTTGAAACAGAACAAAACTTGAGAAGTCACACTTTCTGATTTTTTCCAAATTTACTGGAGCTACAGTAATCAAAAGTGTGGCACTGTCATAAAGAGAATAGAGATCAGCGGAACAGACAGTTTGAAAATAAACCCTTGCATATATGGTCAAACAATTTTGGCAAGAGTGCCAAGACCATTCAATGGTGAAAAGACAGTCTTTTCTACAAATGGTCCTGGGAAAACCAGATAACCACATGTAAAAGAATAAAGGTGGACCTTTACCTAACACCATATCCAAAAATTAACTCAAAATGGATCAGGGACCTAAATGTAAGTCCTAAAACAATAAACAAGAAAACAGAAAAACTTCACAACGATAGATTCGGCAATGATTTTTTAGATGTGACAACAAAGGCATAGGCAACAAAAAACTGACAAACTACTTGATGAAAATTAAACAATTTACACCAAGAGATGCTATCAACATCTCTTGGAAATATTTCCAAATCACGTATCAGAGAAAGGATTAACATCCAGAATACAGAGAGAACTCCTAAAACTGAACAACAACAAAAAAAACAACCCAATTCAAAAACGAGCAAAGACCTGAACAGATATTTCTCCAAAGATATACGCGTAGCCAATAAGCACATGAAAAGATGCTAAACATCACTAATCATTAGGAAAACGTAAATCAAAACTACGAGATACCATCTGACACTCACTAGGATGGCTACTATGAAAAAAAACAAATGAGAGCTGAGGGTGTGAAGTAGTTGGAACCCTACGCATGGCTAGTGGGAATGTAAAAGGGAGCAGCCACTGTGGAAAACAGTACATAGGCTCCTCAAATTTAAAAATAAAATTACCACATAACCCAGCAATTCCACTTCTCAGTATATACCCAAAAGAACTCAAAACGGGGTCTCAAAGAGATATTTGTACCCTGCGTTCTAGCAGCATTATTCACAATAGCTAAAACATGGAAGCAACCTCCTAAGTGTCCACGGACTGATAAGTGGGCAAGAAAATGTGTAGTATATACATACATTATACAGGCCTAAAAATGGAGGAAATTCTGACACATCCCTAAGACATGGATAAACCTTGAGAACATCATGCTAAATGAAATGAGCTAGACAAAAAATACGAATGCAGTATTATTCCACTTATGTGAGGTATTTAGCATAGTCAAACTCATAAGAACAAAGGGCGTAATGGTGGTTGCCAGAGGCTGGGGGGTAGGGGAAATGGGGAGTTATCGCTTAACAGGTATAGTGTTTCAGATTTACAAGATAGAGTCATGGTGATGGCTGACGGTGACGGTTACACAACAATGTGAATGTATTTAGTTAAAAGTGGTAAGATTAAACAATACATGGTAAGATAAACTTTTATGTGCATTTTCACACAATGAAAAAAAAAATGACCATGAACAAAAAAACATATCATTTAGTTACATCCATGCAATGGAATACCACATAACAAAAACAAATGACCTGCAGTGCTGGATGGAGAAAACAAGACATACACAGAATGACTCCATTTACCTAAAGTCCAAAGGCAGATGAACAAAACTGTATCACGTGAGGATGCAAACAGGGTGGCGAGGTTGTAAATGAAAACACATACACGAACAAGGCGACCTGCAGCGATGCCCTGTCCGGCCACTACCGCAGAATCAGCTGGAGTGGCGCAGGAGCGAGGAGCTTTAATATCTGCCCAGGCCCCACACCCCAAGGTTCCGGTTTCACTGTCTGATGCTGGTCTTGGGCACCTCTTTCCAAAGCTCTCTAGGTGTTTCAAATGTGAGGACAAAGTTGAGGACACTGCTCTAAGGTGAAGCTATGATGGGGAGGCATGAATGAGGGGCCAGGTGCTGACAATGGTTTTCCTTGACCTGGGTGGGAGTGTCACAAATGTTAGCTATGTAATTTTTTATTGTACTGCACGCACATTTCATGCCCTTACCTACACATCAGCTCTTCTCTTTCTCCACAGCATACACGTAGGTGTTCCAGGGCCCACAGCTCACAGCCATTACTTGGAGCTGCTTATCTACAAAATATTCCACACGACAGGGTCGATCCCAGCTGGTTGTGTCCTTGTGGCCGAGCTGTCCGTATTTACCTACAGAGAAAGCAGACCCTTGGCCACTGTTTCCTCCGGGCTTGTCTCCACCAGGAAGGAAAACCAGCCCATCCACACGAATTCTTGGCTAAAGCCACCACCCTGCAGGTGTGTGGTGCGAATTTAGGAGCCCAGTGCCACAGCCTCGGGGCAGGCAAGCCTGCAGGTCTGGAAGAGGTGGCAGCCACCATCACCCCAGGACAGGAGTGCCTCTATGTTCCCTGCTCCTAAGGCCAGATGCTTAGAGCAGGGATTTTTGTATTATCTTTTTCTTTACCAGCACCGAACCAAAAGATGTTTCATAAATGCTAGCTAAATATTCCCTTATGACAAAAAGGTTTTCAGAAAGAGAGCTGGGACTTCATCTGACCTTCTGAGTGTGCCTGCATCTATTCTACAGAAGGGAGCACACAGCCCTGCAGTCCCTATCCTCCCATGTGTCAGCATGGCTCTTGTCACCTGCCCCCCATACCCAGGTCTTTCTTCCCCTTGATTTAAGCATCACGAAAACAAAGATCTTACTTACCCCAGCCCCAGGTGTAGAGTTCCCCCGTTCCTGCAACGAAAAGGACAGTAAAAGGCTGTTACTACTGCTTTTTGACAAGGTGTTTGCCTAGCTTGTCCTGCCACAAGCCATAACCAGCATGTTGTAAATTGTCATGACATTTGCTTGGCACAGCACAATCTCTACTGTCTAATCACACTGGAGGGGAGCGTAAAGATCCAAATGAACAAATTACCTTCCTATATGCCAGCTGGACTGGCCTTAATACACGGCTACTGAGCTAAGAGTCTTAGAAGCCAGTCTGGGCAGACCTTGCCATCAGATGAAAAGGCTGGCCAGGGACATGTACGTGCCTGTGCACGGAGGCTGGAGAACACCAGCCTGCCCCCACGAGGAAGAACCTTTGGAGACACGCTGGAGAGCCAGTTGGAACCATGTGGAGGCTAGAGTTCTATGTGCTAAGGCAGCTGCTCAGTACATGTCAGTGAGGCTTAAAATAGCGGTGTTTTAGGTTATCACACTGTTTTCTTCAGCCACAAGCTAGAGTGAGGTGGAGTGACTTCCTGTTCCATCCTGAACCAGCCCATCCAGCTCCACTCACTCGTCACTACCGCCGTGTGCCGGGATCCACAGCTGGCCTTGACTGCATCTGAGCCCAGGGGCAGATCCAGCAGAGCTGGGAAGGGCTGGACGGATATGAATGTGGCAGGGGCTCCATCCTCAGCTTCAGCAATTTTGTTCTCTTCAGAACCATCTTCGTTCTGTCCAGTGGCTTCGGAGAAATGATAAGAATGATGAGGAAAATGATGGCTAACACTAGGTATTTGTCTAAAGCTTATTCACAGAGTAACTCATTTACTACAACAGCTCTATGAAGCACATTATTCTCTAGCTCCAAAGTGATGCTTCCAGTCCCTACATTCCCAGGAAGTGGTGGCATGGACACGTGTGGAGTTAGTGCTGACACTGGCAGCGGCCTTGCCACGCTCTCTCCCAGAGTCCTACAGTGTGTCACATGCCCCTTCTGAGCACTGTAAGCTCCCAGGTCAGCACGTGGCCAGAAGTAGTAATGGCAGAAACGTGTGGAAGTCGAGTTGAGGCTCACCTTGCCCTGCTACTGTCTTTTTGTCCTCCGCCAGGCTTCTGGTGGGCAGGGCCAGCTGCCCTGATTCATTCCAGCCCCAGATATAAATGTCCCCAGTCTCTAAAAGAGAGATAAAGGGACCCATTAAAGAGACTGTGAGCCCCCCTTGCATCCATCCGAACTCCCCTACCCCTCACGAGCTCCGTGGAGACAACTGAGGCCCATCCAAGTTAGCACTCCAAGGAGGGTGTCTCCCTCAGGGCCCCCCAGTGCCCTTGTACTAACAGGTCCCCTTCCCCCTAAAGTGCCTTCAAATCACCCTTCTCTTTAAAACACGTCTCTTGCTGCACCTTCCTTTCACACAGACACACACAGTTCAGAAAGGTATCGTTGGACATTCCTTCTCCAGCCCTGCTCCCCCCACCATGGAAGGCCTCCTACCTGAAGCTCCCACCTTCCGTCTCCAGACAACCACAGTTTGTTGTTTGGAGCAACAGCCGTAAGCTAAAAATACACTAACAGTGGCTATTCATCCTTATCAACAGTTTAGTCTGTGCCAGTTTTAAGCACTTTTCAAATATAACCATTTAATTCTCATGACAGCCCAATACAGTTATATGATAACAGCCCCCTCTGCCACAATATTTCCATTTTATTCACAAGAAAGCTTGAGGCACAGAGAGATAAGTCACAAAGGGCAGAATAATGATCTGAATTGATGAAGTCTGCGTTGAAGCATCCCGGCTACAACCACGATACCGAAAGCCTGAAATGTCTTCTGAACGTTACATGTGAGACTTGCCACTGGGGTGTTTCCAGCCTCTGCTCCCTTCCCTGAAGCCTAGCAAGGCATGGGGGGGTGGGGGGCGCAGGCATAGGTAGCTGCGCCCCCAGGTGATGTTAAGTCGCAGCCAGAGGCCCAGATACAGAACCTTGAGAAGAGCACGGGCGCCCGCCCCACTCAACAGTCCTGGATCAGCAACAGCGGGACAGCCTGCCAGGCTGGTGGACTCACAGTCCCAGTGAAACACCTCATTCTGGTCCCTGGCCGTCGGCCATGGCATCACCATGGTTCACACACATCACTGTGAACCTCCCTCTGGGCATCCGAGTGCCGCGGGTACGCCACAGGTCATGGCCACCTACACGCCTGCAGCCTCTTTCCCCACTCCCCTCGGCTGCGCTGCCCCTCGACCCTCCGTTCCAACTTAGGGGTCGTTGAGACAGAGTCCCGCCTGGAGGCAGACGGGCCGGACAGTGGGACCAGTAACGTGACGCAGGCACGGTCCCGGGGTGAGTAGGCGACGGTGCTGGCGAGGGGCTCAGCTTGAGAGGCATTTAGGAGTCACGATGTAGGACAGGCTTGGCGGGAGGTCCACCCCCGCCCCGGAAGGTCCGGAGCCCACAAGACCCGCTGGAGCCTTGAAGAGGCGCCACTCACCGCTCACGCACACGGAGTGCCAGCCACCAGCCGCCACCCCCGCCATGGGCAGGCCCTGCAGCGCCTCCAACAGCCTCGGCTCCGGCACTGCCTCCAGGGTCCCGTGGCCCAGCTGTCCATGCCTGAGCGAGGAGCCCCAGTCGGCTTGTCACATTGAGGGGTGTCCCCGCCCTCCTCCCGCACACGCTCGCCTCCCACCCCCGCAAGCAGCCCCGCCGCCCTGCTCACCTGCCCCCGCCCCAGGAGAACACGCAGCCCAACTCGTCCAGCAGCAACGCGTGCTCGGCGCCCAGGTCCAGGCGGCGCGCCCGCAGCTCCGGGGCCAGCGGCCGGCAAAGGGGCGGCCGCGGGCTCACGTAGGCGCGGGCGCCGGGCAGCAGGGGCAGCCCCCCGGCCTGGGCCTCAGCGCCCGGCCGGTCTTCCCGCTCGGCCTCCAGCTCCAGGGTCTGGGCCCAGAGGGGCTCCCCGGTCAGCGCTGAGCCGGGCGCCCAGGCCTGCAACTCGGGTCCAGGCGCGGTTCCCCGCGCGTCACGCAGCACCACGAGGAGCGCCTCCGAGGCCCACGCGTCCCGGCAGCCCGCCAACGCGCCGCCGCACGAGCCCGACAGGTGCAGCCGGCCGGCACCTGTGGGAGCGGAGAGCCGCTGAGCAGGGGGCGGGGCACGTGGGCCGTACACGTGGGCCGTACACGGGACGTGGGAGCGCCACGTGTACGTGGGGGCGGGGCGGGGGCGGGGCGCTCACGGCTCACGAGGGCAGTGTAGCTCCAGCTCGCGCTCACGCGGCAAATGTCGGCGTTCAGGTCCGGCGCGCACAGCGGCTCGGGGCTGTGGACCTGGCGCCCGTGGCCCGAGCCCAACGCCTGGCCGAAGCCGCAGAAACCGAAGCCGAACCAGGACCCGGGACGCTCCTCCGCCATGCCCTGGCAGCGCTCTCTGCTGGCCACCACTCGACTGGGTGGGCGACGATCCTGGCACACAGCCCCTGGCCGGCCACGGGAGCTGCCTTACCTGGAAGATGGGGAGAGCACCACCTTCCTAAACCACAGAGCCGGACGATCTCCATTCCACAGCCTTCGCTGAGAGCCTTGACTAAAGTCCTAGAGATTTAGGATTGTGTCCTCCCTCTTGACCGAAGCAAGTTCAGCACCCCACAGAGTGGGCACCAGGGATTTCTGTGGCCTCACCCTCAGGCGTTGGACTAGGATCTGAGCCCCTTCAGCTCCTATGTGTCAGGGACATATCCCATGTCATCTTGGGCACTAGAATTGTCCCCATTTGACAGAGAAAGTAACCCTTACACAATCACACAGCTTAGAACCGAGGAGGGTAGAGGGCTAAACGCCAGGCCCACAACTCCACATACAGTGGTCCTCTTCCCACCAGTGGAATCGTAAAGTGACAGGTAATGGTATGGTGGGTGACAACCAGCTCCAGGGTTTGCATGTTTGCTTCTGCAGCTAGCAGGGCCTTGTGTCCTCAGCTGATTCATTTCAGCTCTGAGTCCAATTCAGTTTCTTCAGTTTTACAAAGGAAGGTGTAGAAGAAGGGGATGTTTATTCGGATCGTGTGGAATTGTTTGGAATAGATGCCAATAAGGGGGTCAAGGGCTGGCTCATACATGATAAGCACACGGTCTTAGCTTACTAAGGCCAGTACTTAGTTACTAAAAACGACCATGGGTATTCAAGGACCTATTTGAACACAGTTTCAACTGGAGCTCATCTAGTCATTTATTGACTCCTTCCCATGAGGAAGGCTGTCTGCTCCCCGGGAGCTCACGCACCAATGGGGAGACAGACGCAGTCTAGTGGTTACAACAGCAACACCCCTTGCTCAGAACTTCATGTTTGGCTCGATCATAATTTCCAAGGCATTTTCAAGACCCTGGGCCGACGCTCCTAAACCCTTCTGTGCCCAATCCCAAGCCAAGGGAGCCTCTGAACTTGACCTTGACCCTGTGCCCTCACCCCCTCAGGCAGCAATTTGCGATCGAGGATGGAAAGGCGGGGGGACTCATCAAAGCAGCCGCCCAGGACGCGGCAGCCGCCAAGGGAAATGGTTGGAAGGCCAGCGCCCTGGGCGAGGCGCCCATTGGCTGCTGCCGGTGCCCGGAGCCAATTGCTAGCAAGGGCGGTGGCGTCACAGATCGCGGGGGGCGGTGCTCACCTCGGTACCAGCGGTCTCCGCTGCAGCCGGTCCAGTCCAAGCTCCGTGGTCCCGAGGCCAATGCTGGGCGGCTGCGGCCTCGGGTGCGAACTGGACGAAATCTCCAGTGGCCGTGGGTCTGCGGCAGAGATAAACCGGAGGGTCTGGCCCCCTGCAGGACCCAGGGGGCCGCGGAACCCTAATTCGATGCTTTTGGGGGACACCCCAAAGAGCCGAGCTAAAGGGTCGGCGACCAGCGACCCCGCAACACCCCGCCTTCCCGCGTCTCACTACCTCACACTCGCAGGACTGCAGCACGACCGGAAGCTGCTGTACGAGGCGAGCGCCTCGGCGGCCCTTCCCTCCCATTGGTTCGGGGACCTGTCAGTTACCGTTGAGCCAATGAGCTTCCGCCGGACTTAGCCTTCAAAGCGGAAGCAGGGAGGTGGGGAAGCCCGCCCACACTGTGATCCTGCCCCGACTACACCCCAACCCGAAGCCGAGCACCGCCTGAGTGGAGGTCAAGGAGAATTCTCAACATAAAGACAAAAGTATCAAGGGCCACCCCGTAGAGTTACTGATCAGCTTTCTAGGCATAACTCTTGAGCCTCCAACAGGATAAAGCACAACTCAGCAGGCCCATGGGGAATCCACAGGATTCCTTTGGTAGAGGTGACTCTGCTGTGACCATGATATACCCAGCTCCTCCTCCAGAGACTGTCCCACGGCCAGCCCT
Source organism: Rousettus aegyptiacus (assembly GCF_014176215.1). Classification (NCBI taxonomy): domain Eukaryota; kingdom Metazoa; phylum Chordata; class Mammalia; order Chiroptera; family Pteropodidae; genus Rousettus; species Rousettus aegyptiacus. The sequence continues at coordinate 51,540,707 of NW_023416289.1, read as the reverse complement.
CCAGGCCACGGACAGGGCACACATGTGAGTTCCACACACTTTTATTAGGGAGTCAGGGGCAGTCCTGCTAGCAGGCGTGGGTGATGCTCACATCTGTGTGTGTGTGTGTGTGTGTGTGTGTGTGTGTGAGAGATGCTCACATCTGTGTGTGTGTGTGTGTGTGTGTGTGTGAGACGCTGCCTGATGAGCCCTTCCAAAGCCAGACCCACAGGCTGAGTTACGGTGTACCTTCCCCATTCCCAGCTGTCTACAGTACTATAGGAAAAGCCCTTTTGCATGTGGCTGGAGGCAGTGCTGGCTGTGATAAACGGTGGCCCGATTCAAGACAGAGGACATCAAAGGGCAGCTGGATGGAGAGGCCAGAGTGCTCCGCATCCCAGCCCCTACCAGCCAGAGCTGCACGTCCTTGTTCCCTGTGTTGCAAGAGGTAGTGTGTGCATGAGACGGCCCCTCATTGTCCATCCTGGTTGGGTTTGATGAGCCCATATTCCACCGCTTTTCCTAAGCAAGCCACGGCCGCCCTAGTGACAGGGCCTTCCTTGCCCTTCGCCAGCACTGACAGGATCTCCAGCACTTCACTCTCCATCAGGGTGCTGGCGATCTCTCGTGAGGCCTCCACCATGTTCAACACCACCACGGCACCCCGGTGCTGTAGCTCCTGGTTGGAGCTCAGAAGCAGAGCCTGTAGGATCTCCAGCCAGTGTGTGGTCTGCAACAAACAGGGTAGTGTGATCACTGAGCAACAGGCTGAACCCTGGCACACTGGTCCCATCTGAGACTTGTCCAACCAACCTCCACCATGCCTGGGGGGCCTGGCTCTCCTCCCCTCCCCAACATAGAAGAGGCACTGACCACTTGGGGGATACGGCAACACAGGGAGGGCCGCACGGAGGTGAGCATGGCCAGGCCCCCAGCGGCTGCCCGCCGCAGCAAGTCGTCATCCTCCCCACTGTACAGCACCAGCAGCTTCAGGCGGTCATTGCCTTCGGCTTCAAAGAGGTCCTGTACCTGTGGTCAGAGAAGGGAGTGGACTGAGTTATCTGGGGCAAAGCTCACCCAGGGCACAGACACTTCTGCATGCCCGCCCGCGTGACTGCTTGGATCAATGCTCACCTCCTTGCTCATGGCCAAGTTACACATGCACTCTGTGGCTGCCCGGCGGATCATCTCATGCTCCTCAAACATGTAGCCCTCAATCATGGGCACAGCCTTCTCCTTCACAATCTTCTGCCTGCAGAGCCAAGGTTGGAAGGGTCAATACCATCAGAGCCTCCGCATCCACTGCCACCACCCCCATGTTCCCATATGATCCAGCCCTGGGCTGAGGAGTTCTCTGAGCAATGTCCACGGACCGTCCTGCACCAGGTATGAACAGCGGTGATTTCCAGCCTTCTCGCCAGGCCTAGGAGATGGCATGGGACCATCGAGAATGCTCTAAACTAGCAGTTAGGAGACAAGAGTGGTGGTGATGACGATGCTAACACCTACCATTTGAGCACCTACCCTGACCCACGGCCCCACGGTGAAGGTGCGGGTGTGACTGTCATGACTACTTTGCAGGAGAGGAAACCAAGGCTGAGTAGTGAGTAATGTAGTCAAGGTCACGATTAGTAATAACATCTAATACACATTGATTGGGCACATCACTGGGAGCCAGGCGCCATCGTACTAAGTATTTTTACATCTATTTCTCATTTAATTCTCCTCATCACGACTCCCTGAGGTGGCTACTATAACCATCCCATTTCATTGAGGGAGAAACTGAGACACAGAACCATTAAGTAGCTTGCTCGAGGTTACACAACAGAAACCAGAGAAGCCAGGACTCGAACCCAGGCAGTCTAACTCCACGGCCTACACTGTTACCGCCCAGAGCCTTGTCCTCGCGAAACTGTCTCCTCCAGAACATAAAGAAGTCACCATGAGGCTCAAATAGAGCAAAGACCGAACAGTACTTTCCAAACTGAAAAGTGCTTTGCTGGGGATAATCTAAACCCTGATCCCCTACCCAGGCCCACATCCCAAGGAATCTCACCGGAGCCTCTCGCTGATCCCTGCCAGGTTCGTTAGAGCCATGAGCGCCTCGAAGTTCTGCAGGCCTGAGCAGTTGAGGTGCAACAGGGAGACAAGGGGCCGGACCACCTCATAGATCTGCGATATGCACCCCACCTGTCAGGGCCACTCACCCCAGCCCCCAGCAACCCCAGTGACCCTGCAGGTGGCCGTCAACCCCAAGAGGAGGCTGCCCTCCCAGGGCTTAGTAAAGCTGCCACTTCCTGTCAGTCCTGAGAAGGAGCCACAGCCCTGGGTCAGGAGCCCTCAGTGGCCAGTGAAGGGGTGGAGAAGAGGCCAGGGCTGGGGAAGACACGCACCCGCTCTCCAGGAAAGGTCATCTCTGGGTTCGAGGTGATGGTGAGCTTGGCGAGGGCCTGGGCTGCCTTTGTCTGCCCCACATCAGTGCCTTCCAGGGCCAGCGGGAGAAGAGCCTACAGGGACAAGCCCTTCAGTGTCCAACATGTGCCCAGGAAGATAAGGCCCAAGCTGTCAGGCCCCAACGCCCTGACTGGGCCTCCCTCGCCTTTCTCCTCCCCTCTCCCCAGGCTTGCCAACGGCCCTGCTCAGACCCTTTTCACCTCTTTGAGGTCTCCCGGTAAGCAACACAAACACTGCCTAGAACTCCATTTAAGGGCCCGACGTTGACTGTGGCAGATAGAGGGCAAGGAAGACAACTCAGGACCTTCACAGACACAAGGTGCCACGAGCTCCAAGGAGCCTGCCCCTGCCAGCATCACTTACTCAGCAAGAAGATCCAACAATGCTTTTCTGTTCCACACCTAACGCTTATCTCAGGCGTAGCAGCCACTGAGTCATGTTTTATAGATCACAAGGAAGGAGTCTGTAGACCAGCTCACCTTGCCCCCTCCCTGAGCCACCACAGTGCCACGGTCCTCGGCCTCTTCCACCAAAGCCAGGAAGACCCTGCGGGGAGAAGGTGACAGTGGTGGGTGGCCCCAGGGCTCTGGCAGGCAGGCACTCCACTTCTGGGCTCAGAATAAATAGAACACAGGCGAGCGGTGGCCCCCGTGCTCCGGGAGGTCCGCAGCACCAGGACCTGCTCCCTCCGCAGTTCCAGCAGCGGCCTCAAGGCAGGCTCACCTGGACAGCAGCTCTCTGCAGGAATTGGTCAGCGCGGGGCTCTCGGTCTTCACCATGCACGTCAGGGCCGACACCACGCCCGCCGCCAGCAGCTTCTTCACCCGGGCCCGCACAAAATTCGGTTTGTCCTAGGGAAGGAGGCAGTTTAACAGAGGGGCCTCCGCTGACTGGACAGGGAAAGGGGACCCTCCTAATGGCACAAATCAATGAACATGAAAACAAAGGGAAAGGAACCCGTTTGAGGCTCATCTGCAGTGTATGCCCGGGGGTCGCCGGGCCCCAGTGATGCAGACACATCCCCAAACCCTTCAAGCAGCCCCCTTACCTTGGGGTGCTGCTCGGGCACATGCTGCTTGGCATACTTGGCCAGCTCCACCATCTTGGGGTCAGGCTCCTCATAGTCGTAGCTGTTGGTGCAGTTCACCAGCCCCGAGGCCACCGCGAAGAGCACCGACCTTTCCTCAGACTGCCAGGAGCAGAGGGACTGTCACTCAGTCATGCCAGGAGGCAAAGCAGCACTGGGATCAACGCTGCCCAGGCCTGGGCCCCCAAATCTACCCTTGACCAGACCATTTGGATGAACCTGGGAACATCCCCAGGCCCCAGCCTGCCCCAGACTTTGCGGGCTCACGCACTTGACCTCCCCAACTCCTCCAGACAGGGTCTTTTCTGACACTCCTGGTGCTGGCCAGTATGCCCATGCCACACGGTGCGGCCACCTGGGCTACCTGACCTCCCTCCCAGGGGCCACGATAGACTAGACAGTGTCCCCGATGACTGCAGAACCCATAGAGCTACCCGGCTGAGCTGGAATAGAGCCTTGAGGGCGGCCTCGTCCTCTACAAACTCTTCCTTCACGTCAGCATCAAAGGTGAGGTAGGCCAGACCCTCCACTGCCCAGCGCCGAGTGCCTGCGTCAATCTGGTCATTGCACAGCCACCTGGAGACAGGCAGGGAAGTGGACAACAGTCAGATGGGAGGCGAGGAGGGGCGCACTAGGACCAAGGGGGAAACGCGAGGCTTGAGCATCCCCTCAAGTTCACAAGGGAAGCAGTTCACAAGGCAGGACCAGAAAGGCCTGCCGGGGGAAGAGCAGGGCAGTGAGGAGATCCCACTCTCTGCCCAGAGCCTCCTCTACTGAGGTCAGAATGACAGGTGGGGAGCCACAGCAACGCCAGATGACTCACTTGCGACACTGCTTGGCCAGTTTGAGAGTGGAGCCTTCAGCAAACTGCTTCATGCTGAAGTCAGTCCCTCCAGCCGAGCCGAGCTTACACAGTCCCTGGAGAAGAGGCGAGAAGCAGCTGTTGGCCTCCAGGGATGGGTGCAGAGCTGAACTCCTGCACGCCTGACATGGGCTTCCTCCCTGGCACTCTGCCAGGCTCTCAGGCGGCCACACACCTCCTGCCAGGCTACCGCCTAGAGCATTTTGCAGCAAAATGAGCTATTGGTGTGGCCATGTGACAAAGAACCTGGTTAACGGACTGACATGTTAGCCACTGTGCTGTCCTGGGTCCCAGCCCCTCCAGGTCAGTCCTGGAATTTGCTGCTCCTTTCCACACCTCACACACACACACAAAAACTCTTTACAGGTGTAGCTAAGGCCAAGACCCTTTATTATAGGATGGAGAAACTAAGTGCCCCAGGGGAAAGACCAGTGCCCCAGGGGAAAGACCAGCTTCCCCAAGGTGCATGGCTGCAATAGGCTCATGAAAGCCAGACCTCAAAACACCAGCTCCTAGACCGCCTGCAGGCCCAACCTTTCCACACAGCCCTTCTGACCAGCCTGGCCCAGCGTGTGCTCCAAACTCCTCCGTCACCTACTCCTGGAGCTTCTCTTGCTGCTTCCAGCGAGCAGTATATGCCGCCTGACTGGCTAGTGTTCTCTCTGTATAAGGTTCACCTCTCTGACTTGACCTAGAACCCTGTGGGAGGAGGCACCAAGGCCCATGCCTCTGGCTTGGACAAGGCCCTGCACGCCCCATGTTTTCTCCTAGGAGGTGGTGGGGCCGCTGCCTGAGACACCAGCCAGCCTGGTATCCTGGCTCGGCGGCCTACCTGCTCAGCCCAGGGCTACCCCTCTCACCACCAGCGCCCGGATGCGGATGCTGTCCTTCTCACTGCGTTTGTAAAGGTCCTTCAGCAGCGAGACGCCGTTGGCAGTGATGAATGAGGCCCGCTTGGCCTTGCCGGCCGCATGGATCAGGGCCTCTACAGCCACCAGCTGCTCTTCCTCCCGCTCAGAGGCACACAGAGCGATCACGGTCTCCATGACACCACTCAGCTCCAGGGCCCGGTTGCCGGCATCACAAGGGCCCTGCAGGAGGCAGGACACTGTCTGGATGGCCCGTAGCTTCCCAGCCAGCCCTTGATCTTCAAACCAGCTCCTGAGGGGCACAGGGTGACAGCTGTCACATCAAGGGCAGCATAAAGAGACTCTCCTTCCCTCCCCGCCCCTCCCCTGGACAGCATCTGCACTACTTGGGCAGGAACGGCAAGAAAGGCTGCCAACGGGAAGACAGGGCCTTGTCCCCGACAGGATGCTCCTCATCTAGGCTTTCATTCGCGCCTTCCCCGACGACACTCCACCTCTCACTCACACCGCTGTTCTCTCTTTTCCTGTACTTTTACAATACAGAATTGCCCTGCTTATTTCATGAGCCTTCCCCCAGCTGTAAGCTCCTTAAGGGTAGGGCTGTCACGCTGCACTGCTGTGTCCAAAAAGACACAGTAAAAGTGCTCTCAGTAAATACAGTATGTGCTTGATGGCATTTGTGGCATTGTAGAGAATTGATGTGAGAAAGAAGGTCCCTGGGAGGTCACTCTGGAACAAGAGGGCCTTGGAACCATTCTGGCCCCTTCTCGTCCCCTGCACGGCTGCTCCCCTTGTTGGAAGTCTTTCTCTGCTCTCCCTCCCCAAGGAGTGAGGACTCCTGCTGGGGCCCCTGGCGGTGGGAGACGGGCCGACCCACTCACTTGATGTAGTTTTCACAGAGTCGGTGGAAATTCTCCCTCTCGGCATCACACTTCAGGTCATCGAAGAGCTTGTTGAGGAGGATGGAGGCACTCATGCGGCTGTTCGCTGTCACCGAGAGCGCCCCAGGAGGCTCCTGCACAGAGCCCCCCACCTCCAGAATCTTTCTCAGACCTAAAAAGATACCGATTTAGAAGCAGAACATTGGTTCCAACCCTGACAGGCAAAGAGGAGCAGTTTCTGGGGAACCCGGGAAAGCAGGTCAGCGCTGGACCAGGCTGCAGGGCGCAGACAGGCTCGAGAGTCGAGAGAGCCTCGGGCAGCCTCGAGAGTCACTTGGCTGACCCGCTGCCAACAGAGGCAGCTGTGGGGTCAGGGACCTCAGAAGTGAGGTCTGGCCAGTAGGGCTGAATGCTCTATGACCTTGAGGTTCCTCAGGTGCTTAACTTAAGGGAAAATAACACCCATGCCTCGCAGGATTACTGAGGTAATAAAGGAAGGCAGGCACCCAATAGATATGCTTACACAAGAACTTTTGCCAACCTTCCTTTGTTTATCGTTTAAGGAAAAAGAGCAGTATGAATTCATATATTAAACTTGAATATTTTTTTCCTGAGTACAAAAGCAATACTCACTCACCGAAAAAGCCTTCAGATACAGAAAGCTGATCCGGCCTCCTGTCACCCCGCCTGCTCAACGTGCACGCGTGAGCTCACGCTCATGGCGAAGGGCCTAACTCTGAGTTCCCTAAGGGTGCAGCACAGGCCACAGGGTGCACCTCAGTGTAGACACGTGGCTGGCTGCCACCACTGCTGGGATAAGCAGGCCCAGCCACCCAAGCAGAATGCAACAAAATGCTCGGTCTCTTTCTACAACAGTTATCACCTACCTTGGTCAATGACCCAGAGGGTGAGGCTGTTGTTGGGGTCCTTAAGAGACTTCCGGGGCACTGTTTTAATCAGAAGGGCCAAGGCGTTGTCTCGACCTTGGCCTGAGACCCCCACCTCGGTCAGTAGCTCCAAGAGGTTACTGATGAGGACCTTCAGCTCCCGGGCAGGATCTGGCAACAAGAAGATATAAGTGGGTTCTATGGTAGCCCAGCCCTGTCTGACCTTTGAACTTCCCCAAGAGGCCAGGGAGACACAGGGAAGGAGACCTGCATCTTGGGCTCTGGGCTGGGCTCCAGCCTTCTCCACCCTGGCTGCTTAAGAATCTAGAGTAAAATACTGCTGCCAAGCCATATTCCTGAAAAATCTGCACCTGCCAGTCTGGCTTCAAAAGGCCTGGCCTGGCTGGTTCAGCCCTTTCCACTCCGTGACAGCGACACTCCACAGAGCACCGAACTACTGCCACTCACCCACGATGATGGCGCCTTCTTTGCCTCGGAAGCCTTTCTTGACGCCTTCCTTGAGGGCATCAAACATCACCTGCAGCAGGTGGCAGGCAGCCAGGGACACAGCCTGGTTTTCCACACCGAGGATGAAGACGACCCGCCGAGTTCCCAGCACGCTCAGGGTCGCCACTGTCTGGGTGGGCGAGAGGGGGACAGAGCCTCCAGTTGGTGAAGGGCAGCCCCACAGAGACCCCTGCCTGGGTTGTGAGTGTGGCCAGAGGACAAACAACATTTGGCGGAAGCAGCTCCAAGTGAAGACAGAGTAGCATGACCGAGGGTGTGACCGGGAGAATGACCAGAGTATTCTGCTGGAAAGAAAATGTTACGGAAGAAGCCACCAATACCTCCCCTCTTCTCGGCTCGCATCAGAGAATCCTGTGGCCCTGAGAGCGGCCAATCCGGTTCATGTCTCCCCAGGAAGGAGACACCTGAGCCTGGACAAATCTGACTACCAGGTCAAAGACACCCAGTTCCTCTCCAGTGCCAACCCTGAGGACTTGTCTATGCCCTGGGGATGTGGAAATGCATGGAACGAACCACAAGCCTCTCCGCCCCATTTCTAAGCTGGAAAGCCCGGCAGGTCCATGTGGCTCTGTCCCAGTTCACACAGGGTAGGGGAGGAAGGCTGAGGGTGGCAGACGGGATCCACGTGGGTCTTCCACTTAGTCCTAAGAGACCCAGAAGTATAGCCTGAATTTGGCCTAAAGAGCTATTACAGAATTTTTCAGTTTCACCACTGAGCTAGAAATTGTTGGCTCCTCTAAAAGCAACCAATGGTCAAGTCCCTGTTCCCTGGTTCCAGTCAGTTCAGGCAAGCACTCGGACATGACTAACAAGGTGCTCAGTGAACACCGGCCAGGGAAGGGCTGTTTTTGCAGAACTGTCCGCCGGACACCCACAGTCTATGCTGAGAGGCATTTCAGGGTCAAGCTCTTCATGACCACATGAAGCACTGTGAGTGCCCCCTGCTGGATAAATGCCTGTAGGACTGTCAGGGAAGGACTGTCAGGGAAGGACAGGTACCCTGCTCTCTGCAAAGGGCTTGCTTTCACCACCTAGGCAGAGAGTGAAATCAGCGACCAGCCATCTCGGTGACCAGCTGCCGTGAGCAGCTGCAGGAAAGGAAAGCCTGGCTCACACTCAATAGCCCCTTTCCCCAGGCCAAGTGCTCAGGTGTCAGTGGGTGGCTTTGCTCTTTCCTAGGCCGTTTGTCTCAAATCGTGTTGGTCTTTTTTGAGCCATTTTTAATTTCTCTTGTTACACATCTCTTTGTACTCTGCCTTACGCTGTTCTTTTTGGAGTAAGATGAGGGTGGTAGGGTGGGTGGATGGACGGACCACGGCAGGAACTAGATAGACCCCACCTACCCGTGACTGGTGCTCAGAGCAAATGCCGACTAGCGTGCGCAGAGCAGCCAGCATCAGGTCGGCCTCTCCCGTGTCAAGCAGGCGTTGCAAGAGCTGGACCCCATTGTTCCGAAAGATCTTCTCAGCTCCAGCATCCTCCCGGGCCAGCACCACCAGGTTCTGAGAAGCCTGTGTCAAAGAAGCACATAATAGCATGAGCACTACACATAGCACAGGGCCGGGCGGTCAGGAGCCCTGAACTCTGGTCCTCACTGTTTCCACTTAGCAGCTGAGTGACACTGGCCATAACTTTTACTTCTCTAAACTTTAGTGTCTTCCTCTGTAGGTAGAGAGAAGAGCCTACTCTCTGCTGATGGTCAGAGTACATGGGATCCTGAGTCCCTGGCAGAGCCTCAAGGGCAGGGACTGTGCCTCAGGACCTGTAAACCCAGCTGCTGGCACAGGGCCTGACCAACAGGCGCTCAGTGAACACTGGTTCCCCTCTCCTTGGCTCATACTCAGGCCCCAGGCCCTCTGAGTTCCACCCAGGCTCTGTGAGCCCAGCTGCACAATCTGATGAGTGACAAGCAGACCCGGCCCACAGGGGCTTCTGTGCACAGAGAGGGCACCATGGGTCGGCAGCTCTACTGGAAATTCAGCCCTCACTTGCTCAGTCCAGGCCCCATACCTTCTGCTTCTTCTCAGTGCCTTTCTCTTGTGGGTCTAATAGGATCTGAAACATCTGTTCCACTTTGGCATCTGTCGAGGACATGTATCGCACCTATGACAAACCAACAAAAGTATGGAAGAAATCACCTCTGTTGACCAGAGGCAACACATTCCCTCGTTGTTCTCTCCTTCTCCTCCCAGGGCCTGGCTCCCATCTCTGGGAGGCACGGCCAGGATGTCTGTGCTTAGGGCTGGCACCAAGCTACCTTGGGCAGGAATAGACTCGCCTGGTAGCTTTCGTGAACTTCCTGCGGCTATTTGCCTCTCTAAGTGACTTCCTGCTTGGGCAGCAGGGGTGGCACCCACACTGAAGGCAGCGCCATTCGGAAGGGGAGGCATCCTGTTAGCCTCAAGGCAACGCCTTCCAAGTGGCGCTGTCTATGTTGGGGAAGCATGGATGCACCGTCCGTGGCACTGAACTCAGCATTTACGCTTCGTGCAAGGGAGTCGCAGGTCATGAGGTAGTTGCCAGCTCTCCCCTTAGGTCGAAAATTCTCTTTTTGATAGTTTTAAGAAATAATCTGAATGATCAAGATCATCTTGAGCCCTTTCCTCCCCAGTTTCTGGGCATGGATGGTGGCATAAGCCTAGCATGTATGCTGCACCCCCCTTCCCCTCTTGCATCCATAGCAGACACAACTAATCAATCACAGCACATTTTCCTGCTGGGCCCAGGTGACCAGCTTCCTAATCCTTCTCAACACAGGGCCCTAGGCAGACCCTGCTAATCAAACAGAGCTGGCACTGAGAGGAACATAATTTGCTTTCCCAGGTCTCAACCTTTCAATAAGGTATTTGCCTTCGTATTACTTGCTTCCGATGTGTCAGCATTCTAATACCAAATTATCTGGTTAACTCAAGCTCAGTTATAGTTCATGATAGTCTTTAGATTTTTATCTTAATTTTTAAATGCATGTGCCACACAAATAATGGCCTCTTTATTTAAAAAACTGACGGATGAAGGAAAGTCTTCCTGGAAAAGCCCCCTCATCCCATTCCTTTCCCGAGGGGCACACTGTGATTTTAATGTGTATCTTTTAAATGATTTTCCTTCATACTTACATACCCAGGTATACTCACAGAAAAACTATGGCACTATTTTGGGTGAGTACACAGAGGATTGTTTTAACATAAATGACATCTCACTATGTGTGTAATTACATATTTCCCTTTTTTAATCATGTAACAAGTGTCAGCTTTCTGTATCCATACATGTGGCTGTACCTATTCCAAGTAACTAACATAGGAGTCCAGTTTATTTAGCCATTCCCCTGTTGCTGAGCATTTAGGCAAGTTCAAATTTTGGGGTGTTTTAAAATAACTTTTTAATTTTTCAATTATAGTTGGCATATGGCATGTTCCAATTCTTCATTAAGACAAACGAGGACGAAATAAACAGACACATGCCTGCTTATGTACATGGGTAAGGGGAGACAAGTAAACATGATACGCTCATTTAAAATTTTAAGAGATATGCTAAAATATCCTCCCACAGAGCTGTACAACTTACACCCCCACCAGCAGCCATGAGTGGGCCCACAGCCCCCCAACCCCACCACTTAAGTGTCTGCCTCCCTCCTTCCAGCAAAGTGTACAAACTTTAAATGTTTGCCAGACCACTAAAAAAACAGCACCTTGTGTTATTCTAGTTTGGAAAGTTGAACATCATTCTATAAGCACATGTACCATCAGTACCTCTCTGCAGAACTGTGTTTACACCCAGATCCATTTATCGGTGTCCCTCCACCACCGGTCAATGCCATACTCTCTCTGTCACTCACATACCTTCTCCTGAATCTGACCCCCGATGCTGCGCAGGGCCTCCTGGAAAACTTTGTTCTTGGGCTCCAGGCTCACACATCTCTGCAGGTCAAGGACAGCCTGGTCGAGGCGGCCCAGCTTCTCTAGGGCTTGGCTCCGCCGGTAAAGTGCTTTGACATCCCCACCGTCCTTTTCAATGGCTGAGCACAAACGGGAGCTCTGTAAGCGCCCATGAGGCCACTGTCTCCAGGCAAAAGCAGTAGGGAAAGATCTTGAGGCCCAGAAGAAGGTTGGGGACAGGTGTGGGGATCAGTACTTCAGCCTCAGAAAAGGTGAGAGTAACTGCAGAAAAGGAAATGCCCGAGGAAGTAGGAAAGAGGAGGCAGATGTGTTTCAGGGGCAAAAGGAGGAGACTGTGAGGGTGCAGTGGTCCCAGAATCTCTGCCCACCACAGAAGCCCCACAGCTCCACACAGGGCATGTTCCTTACCTTTGGATGCCTCGATTTCTGCTTTGTCGTAATCTTCCTGTAAGAATAGAAAACGAGCCTGAGAGACTGTTCATCTTTTCCTGGCACTAACTGGGCATCAGGGTTGTTCTCCACAGTCACCAGGTCCCCCATCAACCGAAGGTCAAAATGACACCCGACAGGGGAGGGTGGTCTTGGAAAGTGAATGTCCAGCCAGGGCCCAAGCAGAAGCGAGGTGGGGAAACCAGGACCCCCGCAGGCCAGGGGAAGAGCAGCCAGTTCCCTCACCAGCTTCAGGTAGCAGGCGGACCGGTTCCGGTGCAGAATAGCCTGGTCCTGGGGCGTCACGCCCAGATCCAAGGCCTGGGTGTAGGCCGTCAGGGCACCCTCGTAGTCTCCGCATTTGAATAGCTCGTTCCCATCCTTCCGCAGCTGCTCCACTGAGCTGGCCTGTGGAGGGAAGGGATAAAAACCTCGGAGGTGGGCTAAGGGCAGAGCCGGGGAGCTGAGCGGGGCGGGGGTGGGGGCGGGGATGTTGTGCGTGCCTGGGAATTGGAGATGAACCCCATGGAGGGCCAAGACTAGGGGAGAAAGAGGCCAGGGAATGGTCAGAACATGTGCGAAATGGTAATGGCGCGGGGCAACAGGTACGCACCCCAAGAGTGGCGGGCCGGGTTTCGGGGGTTCCTGGATCACTCATAGTCATCGCGGAAAGGAGGTCCAGGCCAGAGCAGGCACAGTCTCTGAGGCGGGGTGGGTCCGGGCTGGGGAATGCTGCTCCTTCCCAGTCGTGCGTCAGAGGCGGTGACCTGAGGGGGCCGGGCCAAGGCGTACGCGCCCGGGGGAGGGGCGGGGCGGGGCGTTCGGCCTGGTCGCAGGCGCAGAAAAGCCCTGGGCGCGCCTAGTGTATTCCCGCGGAGACCTGCAGAGGGCGTGCGGCGGAGGACCTAAAGGAAGGCCCGCGGCGGCCCCAGCCACTGCCGGGTCTCCGACTGCGGCAGAAGTGCACGAGATCTGCAGTCACCAGAACCGCAAGCAGCAGGCCATAGAGGCCCAGTGCTAGAAGCGGACCCGGGCCCCTGTGGGAGAGGGGACGGTATCAGGATGCTGGTCCACTACGTTACAGAGCCCCTGAGAGTTCTGAGAAAGCTCGGATCCCCTCCCTGAATAAAAGCAGAAGTCAGGGAGCTCACAGGGACCCTGAAGCTTTCACATCCCCCTGAAATTTTCCTTCCCAGAACTGTTTCTAATCATATATTTACGTGATTTTGTTCGAGGTCTGTCTCTCCACTAGTCTGTAAGCTGCGAGCCTCCACCCTGAATTTAGGAACAGAGCCCCAGGTCCTGAACTCCCGAGCAGTGTTCCTCTGGCTCTGGAGCCGGGCTTCTTACCTGAGGATGGGCGGCGGCGGAAGGGAGGACAGGTTGACCTGGTGTAGTGCCTGGAATTCATCCCGGGTGCAGCAGTAGCCCCCTGCAGCCTGCAGGTGGCAGCAGTAGGCTTCCTCTGGAGCATCCGTGAGCCGGGGACAGAAGAAACCAGGGTAGTGGCGGCCATCGGCATCCCGGGTGGTCTGGCACAAGTGAGGGTACTGGGCCAGTGCTAAATGAAGGGGCGAGGAGGCTGGAGATAGGCAGGAATGGTCTGCCCACAACCCACTGAACCCATTCGGCAAAGTAAAAGGGATTAGCAGTTACCAGAGGCAGGCTCCCTTCCTCCCCACCAGGGTCCCAGAGGAGCCCATGTCCTTATGAGAGAGTAGGGGACCTGAAGGGGGTGGGGGAGGAGAATGCTGTACCTGAGAGAGAGGTGGGCTGGGCAAGGGTCATCCAGCTGAAGAGCAGCAGTAGACCCAATGACAGCCTCTTCGGGAAGCCCATGAGAGGTCACCACCTCCGCCCTAGGAACCCCAACATCTCTTTCTGAGCCATGGCTGCAGATAGTAAGGAAAAACAATCAATCCCCAAGACACCAGTAACACAAACCTTAAGCTTCTCTGTCACAGACCTCTAGAGAGAAATGAAGGGACTGAGTTTCTGTCTTCTGCTGGAAAATGTGGGGACTGTGGCTCCAAGCTGCCTAAGGTTTTCTGAGCTGAAGGGGAAAGACTCAGCAGACTAGAGGACAGAAAGAAGGGTGAGAGAGAAGCTGAACCATTAGCCTGAAGAACAGACAAGCATTCAGAGCCAGATCGGTTTCTCTCCACCCACTCTCAACTTGCAGGCTGCCGTGGAAGCCCTGGGAATTCTGATTTTTCCATTTCAGGCCCCAGAGACCTCAGTTCCAGTGTTTGGAGCATCCCTCCCTAACCTCTGCGTCGTGGCAACCACCAGGACTAGCTGAAAAACAAGGGCGAGTCCTTTCATTAGCTTTTCCCCTGAGCCCTCATCTGCCCTACCTACCAGCCAAAGCGCAAAAGCTACCTGTCCGATTGGAGTTTACTTAGCTACTAACTTACTTCATGTCACAGAGAAAGCTCTTTTGGGGTCTCCAAGTCCTTTTACTCCTCATATTTCATAGCTGCTGTCCCCTAAGACAAGGAACTTCTCCAGAAGGCTGGAAACAATGTTAAATGCTGTTCTAGTGCCTGCCTGAGGTCCAACAATGTCATGCTCCCAGAACAGCAGTGACAACACACATCACCCCAAGGCCCATAGCAGGTGCCAGGGTCTGAAGCAGGAACCTTTATGGAACAAGAAAGAAATACAAATTTTGTCCCAGAAGCTGAGAATAAAGAAGACACTTCCTGCAGAAACATGAGGCTGCCTGGAAGCCTAAGTCTGAAGCAATTCAGTGGGACTCCGGGCAGCTTAAATTTTCAGAAGGTCAGGCCCTGGGGTCTTCTGGGCCCAAAAGTGAGGTTCCCCTGCCCATAGCAACTAGGCCTATCCTGAAGGGGAAATTTTTTTGAGTACTTGAGAATTTTCAGAGCACTGACAGGTTGAAGATTGTGTTTTCATGCGGGCAGAAGTCCCTCCAGGGAGAAGCCAGCTCTAACCTTGAGGCTAGGTGAATTGCCCTTCCTCTTCGTTAAAATCTCCTGTGCTTGCCTACCCTTTACTCAGCACACTGTGAGGCCACTGTCTTATTTCTGTCTTCCTCCTTCTCCTAGACTGTGGACACTCAGAGAGCCAAGCCATATTCTTCCAGCGCCGCCAGCAGAGAGCACTGAACCAGGGGCTGAGATGTTGAGGGCAGATCCCTCTGGGGTGACGGCTCCAAGAGGAACCCATTTGCACCAGACTACACAAACCCCTAGGCCTCCGCAGCACCAGGAGGCGCTGTGGCCGCTCCGGCAGGGCTTCTGGGGCTCCCTGAGCTGTTGTAACTGCAGCCCGCCGTCCCACCTTCACGATGGGCTCCGAGGCGGCGCAGCTGCTAGAAGCTGCCGACTTCGCGGCTCGCAAGCACCGAGGGCAGCGGAGGAAGGACCCCGAAGGGACCCCCTACATAAACCACCCCATCGGTGCGCGCAAACGCAGCGGCGTCTGGGGAATGGGACCGGGAAGGGAACTCGGAGGGTGTGCACCTCATTGAGCACCTACTCTCTAACAAGCCTGTGCTAGGCACTGTTGGTGTTTAAGCCTCACAACAACCCGGGGCGGCGGGCATAACTGTTTCCTGTGTACGGTTGACACCCAAAGAGAGTAAAGGACTTGCCCAAAGCCACCCGGCTAGTGAAGGGCCACAACCGGCTCTACAAAATCCACAACACGCCGCCCTGGGTCCTCCTCCGGTCTGACTTCCTGCTTTGCCCCGTCAGGTGTGGCTCGGATCCTGACCCATGAGGCGGGGATCACCGACATCGCGGTGTTACAGGTAACTCCTCCTCCGCCGCCAGGAGGCTGGGCTGGGGGTCAGGGGCCCGTTCAGCTGTGGGCAGCCTTTGGCTGGTGTCATAGCGCTGATTGGACGCCTAATCCCAGGCAGCTCTGCTCCACGACACGGTGGAGGACACAGACACTACTCTGGATGAGGTGGAGCTGCACTTTGGGGCCCAAGTGCGGGGTCTGGTGGAGGAGGTGACAGATGACAAGACTTTGCCGAAGTTGGAGAGAAAGCGACTGCAGGTCGAGCAGGCGCCGCACAGCAGCCCAGGGGCTAAACTGGTGAAGCTGGCAGACAAGCTGCACAACCTGAGGGACCTGAAGCGCTGCACCCCAGAGGGTAGGCTCCCCGTCGGCTCTGAAGGAAAGGGAAGGGGCCACCTTTTGGAGGCACAGGTTGGTCTGTTCTCCTGAAAAAAAGCCAGGGCATTCTGGTTAATTCCCTAAACAAATCCTACTAGACTACTGTGATCTGCTTTCACAAGACAGAAATGCTGTAGCTGGGTCAAAGGGAAGCTTTCAGGACAAATCATACCATCGAGAAGTCATCTCATGGCCCTGCTCCAGGCCGCCCAGAAAGTGGGCAAAATCCAGCGCTGTCCTGGACGTCCCATGAGCAGTTTTCTGTCCATTCACATGCAGGATGGTCGGAACATCGAGTCCAGGAATACTTCGAGTGGGCTGCGCAGGTGGTGAAGGGGCTTCAAGGAACAAACCAGCAGCTGGAAGAGGCTCTAACGCAGCTGTTCAAGGAGCGGGGGCTGACCCTCTGAGCCGTGCTGGGCGCCCTCAGGTGGCAGACTCCAGCCTTTTCGTGCCTCCGGAGCTTCCCCCTGGTTCGCTCAGCCCACTAGCCAAAAACCACTCGTCTTTTCTCACTCTGAAGGTCTCCTGCCAACTCAGCTGAGCCCCAGCTGTGGGAGTCTGATGTGCCCCATCCACTTCTAATGCGTTCACTGCCCTTCAGGCCTTGGGTCTGTTATTTTGTATGGTGGCATCTCTGGCCCCTCAGGGACTTGTATAAACATTAGTTCATAGATGTCATGGAAAATAAAGCATGGTAGGTAAAGGTTTAAATTGCTGTCCGTCACTCCTCCAGCCTCTGGAGTGGGGAACTGGTAGGTGGGATACCTGCCCTGCCTCCTGAAACGGGCCCCTCAGGGTTGAGGACCTCAGCCCCTCTGAGCCTGGCTTCCTTATCAGTGAGAAAGGGTGTTTGATTCTCAGGGTTAATTACCTGCCGTGCCTAATAGAACCTGACACATAGGTGCTCAAAAAAATGGTAGTAGTCTTCCTGGTTAAGAAAGGTGGACTGGTTGACAGATGTATTGGAAAGTGCTGCTGGCCTACTGGCAGCTCCTGCCGACCACGGGATACACCCAGGAACAACGTGACAGTGCCGGTGAGGTACTGCGGGTCCCTTACACTCCAGGTCGCAACCGACCCCAGGTCTCAGCCGCATCATCTTGCTGTTTCCTTCGGTTGCGTTTGGTTGCTAAGCGACAGGGACTTCCGGGTGCTTCCGGAAGTGGCTCCGTGGGCGGGGTCTGGGAGAAGAACGGAGGTTTGCTTGGCGTCTGCTGTAGGGTCACTGGGTGGTGGTTTTGTGGTCTCTTCTCAGCCACTGAGGCTCATTAGCCCCCTTAAAAGGGCACATTTGGGGAGGAGGAAATTGTGAGTTCAAAGCCACTTCGTTCTGGACTACGCTAGTTATTCACCCAAAGAAGGCCCCAATGTAGTTTCTGCAAAAAAAAAAAAAAAAAAAAAAAAAACGAAAAAAGGCGAAGGGCAACAGATGACTTGAAAGGAAAACAAATTTCAGGACAGTTCCAGATAAACGGATAAAGTTCAAAAGCTCATTCTAATCCTCTTAAGGTAGGCCACAGTATGTAACGTTTTGGAGAATTTTGGTTTTCATTTTTTTAAAAATTAGTTTTTCTGGGGGTGGGATTACAGGATTTTTAAAAATACTTTTTTTTCCTTACACTTTTAAAAACAATATTGACCAAAGTCTTAAAAGTCAATCTGCAGTTTTTAAGTGGTTTGAAACTTAATTTCAGGACATTTAACAAACATTAACCCCTTCTGTACCTTTGGAATGACTGTCACAAGGTGCTTGACGTTTTACAAACCTCACGTGTTATGTCATCTGTTCTTTATAATTATAATAACCAGATGAGATGGGCAGGGTGGAGATTATTCTCGTTCTATAGAGAAGAAATAAGAAGCTTGGATTAGTGAGAAGGTTTCTTAATGATCAAACAGATGGAATAGTGACAGAATCAGAACCCTGATGCTGGGCTTCTAACCAGAGTGAGCACGACTGAGGTCACTAACACTGGACATAGTAAAGATCAGGTCTGAAGTGGCTAGTGGATTTGGATTATAAATCTGAGGCCTCCTTGGACAACCCATTTGATAGGAGCCGACAGAGAAAATAGGCATTTTTTAAATTCAAAAGTTTTTCAAAGAATCAGAAACTTATAGAGAAACTGGAAATATAGGATAGGTAACTTTTTTTTCCTTGAACCACTTGGGATTAACTTACTGGCCTGATGCCCTAGTACCTTTAAAGACTTTAGTATTTAGACAAAGACATTCTATTTAACCAACTATAACCATCATTAATATTAATACATTACTACTTTAAGTCTGTGATAATAGGGTACCTCACAGTTTACATGTATGCTCACTTTGTCTTTTGCTGGGCTAGGAAGCAAAAGTTTTGCTTCTGGCCTAGACTTAGAATGCTTTAACATTTAAATACTTCATTTAGCATTCTTAGGCATCAGGAGTTGAGGGAGCAGCAATATAGCTGTGCTTACTCCTCTAGTTTGAGTGCAAGCTCCAAGCTCCTGTGCATTCCGAAAGGGAAACCTATCTTTAGAGTTTCTCAAGGCTTCCACACCCAATGCTATCTTAAATCTTCAACTCTGTCACATTCCAAATGCCAAGAAGATCTCATCCCCAATCTTTCCAATCTTAGACTACCTAATTATGTAGAGTTCACTTCCAGTTTATGTTTATTCTCAACTAGGGAGGTCCAAAGTCAGGAGCCAGAATGGATGGAGGCGCTTTGCAGACCCACTTGGCAACTGAATTCTCACTGACTCTCAAGTAAAATTGAGGTTTGTTGTGAAGGATCTGGTCCTTCCAGTGAGAATTAAGACAAGTCCAACCATGAGAATTGCCCCTTCAAGTGTTTGTTCGTGGTACACATTTTTGTTTGGGAAAAACAAAGATGTTCAGATATCTCTGTTTTGGTGGTAAGCTTTATCCCAGTCTGTGATTTCCCTCCTCTATGAGTGTCCGAGTGTCATCGGCTAACCACAGTGACAGTGTGGGAAGCAGATCAAGTTCAGGTTAAAGATGTCACTCTCCACGTGTTAAAGGTCATACCCACTACCCAACCCAAATCAGAGCGCTGTGTGGGCCTGGCTCACCCTGCGCAGGAGGACCCAATTCTTAGTTTGAAGCTGCCTTTCTCTTCGTCATTCCAACGGGCCATACGGCCCTCCCTTCTTCATGAAAATGGAATGGTTCCAGGTGGATTGAGAGGTGCAGAAACAGAATTCCATCCATTTCTAGTGGTTCAAGTTGATTCTGTGTTCGGTACCAGATCCACATTTGATTCTCTCAGAACTGTGAGGCCTCAGTCCAGAGCTCCATGGTCAAGGGTTGCTGCTTGCCTTAAAATTGGAGACCCATTTCCAAATGATGCATGTAAAAGAATCACCTGGGAGCTTAAAATGCAGATTCTTTGGCCTCTATTCCAAGGGACTAGTCCAATAGGTTGTGCCCAGGGATCTGCTTTCCCCCCATGTACTATAAGATTTATTACTCTTGTGACATGTCTCAAGGAGTCTCAGGGAGCTGCAACTCTGATCTACAGACCCTCATTCCAGCATCCCGGCTGAATAAGCAGTCCCAGTCAGGACAGGCCAGAACGCTGGACTCCTGATGATCCTGGCCCACACTTTGACCAATCCTGCGTTATGCAGTTCTAGAAGGCCAGTGTGTAGGATTGAACATTTCAGTTCCGGGCAGGTGAATAATTTCATTGCACATTTAAGACCTCCAAAGGTAATAGCCTTTATTCTGCTAATTTCCTAGGGGGTTCACAGATTCTCACTTATCATTTATTACAAATCATATACTAGCAAATAACACCTGCTATAGTGTAACTGCTTAGCATCCTTTACTAGTGTGGTTACAGCTCATATTTATTTAGCTCTTATGTGTACTAAGCACTATGCTAAGCACTTCGCATTGATAATCTTATTTCTTCCACTGTGATGTAGAAGAATTCCACGTGCCCTGGCATGAAGCTGGCGGCACCAAGCCTGGATGGTCTGGAAGAACTCCGTGTCACTCTAGAATGTTTAGGTAGCTGCTCAGCAAGCCCAGTGACTTGCTCTAAGGACTCCAAGGCAAGCTTTTCTCCTAAAGTAACTACTTGGCAATGTTTTAAGTGCTGCAAATATTTTCTCTCAAATCTGTCATTTGCGTTTTAACCTTGCTGTTTTCCATCATACAGAAATTTGGATATTTTTTTTTTTTGTGGTAAAATCTCTTATTTTCTCCCTCATTGTATCTTTTAGGTTTCTTATTATGTTTAGAACAGACTGTCCCACACCAAAGGTCTAAAAATTCCCTATATTTTCTTCGGTAATTTTGTAGTTTAATATTTTGATTTTTCCCTCTGGAACTAATTTTTGTAGAAACTATGAGGTAGAGCTCTCTTACTTTAATAGATAGCCAGTTGTCTTAAAGTACTGTTTATTAAATTATCCATCTTTTTCCCTCACTTAGAATAATCCTTTTACCCTACACTAAATTCTTGTATACCTGGGTCTATGCCTGGACTCTTCCATTTGTTCCATCAGTCTCTCTGTCTGCTCCCACTCCAGGTCCCACTGCCTGAATTCACAGTCACTTATTTGAGAGTCCTCTGGGAAGTCCCATAGGGAACAAGCACCTGCCGCCCACCTCAGCACCACCACCCCTGAATTGCTCAGAATTAAATTCTCTTAGTATGCTCACACATTTACTCTTCCAAATGAACTTTAGAACCTGTCAAATTCCAAGAAACGTTCAATCTCACTGGAATACATTGACTTTATGGGCTGATTTGGCATAGGAACATGATGTATATCATCTGGGTCAACTTACAGATGCTCTTGATAAGTCTTCCACTGACTCTCAGATATGACAGGTCGGCCATTCTGTCGTCTACAAATAATGATAACTGTAACTCATCTCCCTCATCTGCCATACTGCAGGAATGAGTAGTGCCAGGACTTCCTTAAACAACAGCAGGTCTCAGGCTAGTATCTGACTTGTGGAAACGCCCATGGTGTCTGACCTGATCGAGACCTTTATCTAGATTAGGATGTTTCTTTCTAATCTTAACTTACTCAACATCTTAAGGGATAGATTGTAAATTTTGCCCAATGTTGTCTCAGGATCTATAGAGACTATCTTAAATGTTTCCCTATTAATTGAAGCTAACGTGAAGGCTGATGAGCAGCTCCAGTGCCTCCCGATTTACTCACACATCCCTGGTCCCTGTGCCAGGAACTGGACACTTCCGCAGAAGGACTGTACTGACGGTGACGCTTCATGGGCTGACTGTAGGTGCTGAAAGCCTGCTCAGGTTGCCCACATGCAAATGGGGTCTCGGAGGCTTCACTTTCTTTTCAGGGAAAAGAAATTTGCCAGGCCAAATGTCTCCATGACCGGAAGGAGCTCTCAGGGACAGTGGTACACAGAGTACAGGCACCAAAGGGGAGTTAGGTGGGGTGGAGGACCACCCCCCATGCCCCTGCCACCATCCCACAAACCAACACACAGACCAAGTGCCCAGTTTGAGATGGGGGTTTTGAACCTGAAGTGTCCTATGACCTCTGGCCATAACAGTCTCTAGTGAGTCCTTCTGCCACACTGCCGCCCCCAGCCAGGGCGTGCAGGCCAGGGAGCACTTAGAGTGAAGGTGTTACAGAAAGTGGCAATTCCTTCTACTCCTCTGTCGTTCTCCTCCCAGCATCCTTCTGCCCCTGATTATCACACCAGGATATACAGTCCCTATGTAATCACAGGATTCCCCTAGAGCCAGCTCTCACTTACAGTGATCCTGACGCTGGGCTGTTACCCATTTGGCCTCCCCCAACTCTCCTGCTTCTCCTCCATCTCATTTTCGGAAAAGGATGGGTACTCAAGCCTGTGCCCAACTGGACGGCCACTCACCCCAAAGCAAGAGGCTGGCCCTGCCCCTTCTAACCAAGGGCCTTCTCTCCTTCTCTCTCTAGCATCCGCCCTAGCTGCCCAGCACTGGGCCGTGGGTTGCCCCCAACACAGAAGCAACAATAAACAGGAAATGAGGGCAGAGCCCAGTCTGTCACAGTTCCAAGAGGTAGATCGGGACAGGATACCCAATGGGGCTTGTCCAACCCGACCTTATGTTAGAGGCAGTCTCTGTGGATGAATTTTCTCTTCAGGCCACAGGAAGCCCTAGCCCAGGCGGAGGCGAAAGGTAGCAACCTCCATGGGCTCCAAGTAGATGTCAGTGCTGTTGGAGGGCGAGGCCAGAGGGTATAGCAACGTCAAGGAGGTTGGCTGTAGGAAACCCACATCCAGGCCATGGAAGAGGCTTCCCAGGGCCACCTGTCAGAGAAGAGAAGGGCAGGGCTGTGCTAGGTGAGGGCACGCCAGATGAGGCAGCTCTTCCTCCATGTAACCTGTCACCCCTTTAAGAATCTCGAGGAAATGGCAGCCCCTCTCCGCAGCAACGTGCCTACATACGCGTGCAAGTTTGCACTCAGCCTTGGGCTCACCGAGATGTGCTCAACCCCAGAGCCTATCCACGGACCCTAGGGTAGGAACCACTGCACTGAACTACGAGCAATTTGAGGACAGGGACCATGTCTTGGTTCACTTTGAGGATCTGGCACATGGAAGCATTCGTCAGTGCTGGCTTAAACAACGAATAGCACTTACAAAGTCACAGTGCGATGGCTTTTGGTTATTTCTGGTGTCGTCTACTTTGACAGAGGCCTCTACTCACGGAATAGTTCCCAGCTACATGCCTGTCTAGCACTTGCCCCCGCCAGGGCTCAGAAGCTTCCCCCTCCTAAGAAGCCCCAGGGTGTGACCCCCACCCCCCTCGTCGCTGCCTGATCTCACTGCATTCTCAAAAGCTCTCTCACACCTGCCACTCCCGCTGCCCCATTTCCCTGCCTCCTCTCTTCAAGGGCTCCCTTCTGACACCTGGGCCCTGCTCACCTTGCCTTGGCTTGTGGTGCAATTGAAGCCCAAGTTCTTGGCCTCAAGGCCACAGTCAAAACCCTTGCGGTGTAAGATGAGTGCAACTTCTGCAGAGGGCAAGGTATCATCCTGGGTGACAGACAGTACAAAGGCAGTGTTCAGAAGGTGGTACTGGGATAGGGAGGGGTCTGGGGAATAAAACGGGCCAGAATTTGGTTCTTGAGTCACAAGGCTGAGGGGCGCACTCACCTCGGCCTGGAGCATGCGCAGGTTGAGCAGGTGGAAATCACAGGGAGGCGAGGAAGCCAGAGGGTGGAAAGAGCGCAGACCAGGGGCTGGGGGCTGCCTCTTGGCTACGGGCAGGGCCAGCACGGGGGCATTCAGGTACATGGAGGTCAGGTGGCTGAGGAGGGATGGGTAGCTGGTAGAGTGGCCATCCGGGACCTGCAAGATTAGCCCGAGATTTGGGTAAGGGAATGGAGCCGGGGCGAGGGGTGAGCATGAAGGTAAAAGCACAACCGGTCAGTTCCTTGGGACAGCGCTGCCCCGATGGGTCTGGATACGAGGGCTGCCTGGCTCCAGGGCCCTTCAAGTGTGGCCGCCTCCCATCTCATACAACTTAGAAAAAGCTACTTCGCTAGGCCATCTCTCCTCGACTCTTGTGGGGTTTTTTTGCTTCCCTGACACTATCGTGAGCAACACCTCACATCACAGAGATTCTCTGTGCAGAGAAGATGGAAAACAGACATGTGAGCTTCACCACAGTGTAAGGGCCTCTGATGGAGAAGGTCCTCCCAGGGATCCTGTGGTTTCAAACATGACCCTGGAGCCACAGCACCAGCCCTGATTCTCAGGCCCAGTGGTCCCCACAGCTGGCCCATTGAGACTACTTGGATGGCTGGCCTGGATGTCACACTCACAGGCCAAAGCTGAACTTTCCTCCAAGACAGCTACTTTCCCTTATCCTGGATTTCCGTCCCTAGTGCCACCCTCCTTCCAATTGCCCCAAATCTCTCACTTCCCTCTGCCGTGACCTCCATTCCTACCTCTGCCCTGTCCTCACATCCACTCCAGACTTCTCCCTCCCATTGCTTAGGTTCCAGCCACCGACATTTCCGGCTTGAGTAGCCTTTAAAGTGTCACCCCTGCCTCCAGTCTCTTCTCCACAGATCCATCCTAACCTCTGCTGTTAGAGTGACATGGTTCCAGCAGAGCCCCTACAATGTCCATCCTGGCTCAGATCCCTCACTGGACTCCAAGATAAAGTCCAGACTTATCCAGGCATTCAAGGCCCACTACGGTCCCAGCCTATCCCCAGTGCTAGCCCAGTGCCAGCCAGTAGAACTTCCTGCGATAATGGAAGTATGCTATATCCACACTAACACAGAAGCTACTACCTGCTTGTGGCCACTGAACCCCTGACATGTGACTAGTATGAAGAACTGAACTGGTTACCGTATTTAGTTCGAATTAGTTTAAACAGCCACGTGGGGCTTGTGGCTGGACAACGTACAGGCGGCCCTCGTCTGAGTGAACTCACTGCTATTGCCCACCAAGTGGTCTTTCCTGCCCTCCGCCCTGCACCTCGGGTCATGTGTGTAGATCAGGGCCCCATTCATCAAAGCCGTGCTTGAATGGCACCTCCTCCAGGAAGCAGTCCTTGATCCCCTTGGCCTACAACGTTCCCTGGCTCCTCAGGACTGGTGGACACACCCATTTTCTACCTGATATTTTCATACACATGGCTTATCCCTGACCCCTACCCATGAATAAATCCTTAGAGCAGAGTCGGTATCTTATGTACTGTGTCCCTCTCAGGCCAGAGCACAGTGGATGCCCAGGTTCTATTTGAGGCACAGACACTGGAGACAGAACGGCAGGCTCTGTCATCGCAGGCTCCAACTCCAGTTACAACTTGCTAATGCTAGTCCAACACCCATTGCCGGCCCTTACCTCTCGGGTACTGCTCCTGCTGTTGTGAAAGATCAAGTCCCTAAACATGGTTGCCAGTTTGGAGAAAAAGCCAGGCTGGTGGGGGCAAAGAAAGCCATGAGATGAGCAGGCCTGGCGCAGAGAGGGTTGGAGAACAAGGGGGCCTAGGGGAAGGGGGGGGGGCAAGGGAGGTACAGAGAGGAAGTTGGGAGATGAACACACGGGGGCACAGGCGACAGGGTGCTGTAGGGGAGGGAGGTGCCAGGGTGCATGAGATGGAGCATCAGAGCATCAGACTGACTCCCCCTGACCCAGGAATCAAGCCCTACTCACACCATCCCTGCCCACCTCCAGCTCCGCTCCCCAAGCCCTAGGCTGGCGCACCCCAGGGCGGCCCACGGGGACTGGCCTGACCTGGCTCCCTGTGAGGGAGGCCCAGAAATTACCTCACTGCCCAACGTTCGCCGCTCCAAGAGGAGGCGGAAGTGATTGCAGCTTCTCTTGTTGTCCTTGAGCCCTTGGCCTAGGCCCCGGTTGTCATCCTGCATTAGCCGCCGGTCCAAGATCACCTCTAGCTGGCCTGGGGAAGTTAAGCGTGAGTCCCCAGCCTGCCTCCCCGTCCCCAAGCAGACAGTGACCTTGGAAGAACCTGACCACAGGACCTAAGGGAAAAGCCTAGTGGGGCTGGCAGAAAGCTGAGTCACTCAGGAGAAAAAGCAGCTGTGGAAACTAGGACTGAACGGAGGTTTAGTGAAGGGCTGGCTTCACAGAGGCTGGGAGAGAGCAGGCTGACACTGACAGGTCACTGTCCCTACTCTGTGACTTGGGAGTGGGACCAGGCCCGGTGCCCAGGCAGGGAGCCACATCTAGAAGGCCTGCATAAACAAACTAAATAAACAAACGCAATACTGTCATTAGCAGCTGCTGCCAGGGCCTCAACCAGACAGGTCTTCTCAGGCTGGGCAGCTTCTGTTATAACTAGAACATGCTCTCCTGCCCTTGCTCTGGGTGGAGACAGACTTCAGCTCTGCTTCCTCTACAGTCGTCACAGGGAGGGCTACAGAGGGGACAGCCAGATGGTGTCAGGCAGAGGCTCAAATTAGGTGTCATTTGGGGTTGCCCTGGGGAAAAGAGATGGCAGACATCACCTTGGGTTTGTTTTCTAAATATGCTTAGGGACAGAGCTCATTGCAAGGCTGACATGCATTGGGATGTGGGTTTTCCCAGCGCCTGTTTTTTTAAGAATATCTGGAGGGAGCCCACGCGGACGGCCCTACCCGCCCTTCCACCGCCCCAGCGCTGACTCTGACTTCAGCAGTTCCTCCATGTTTTAACTCTGAGTAATCACAGGAAGATGGCCGAAAACCCTAAGATGAACCCCTGGCATATAAAACAATCATTTCTTAACACGCTGTTTCCCAGAAGGGCAGAGAGAACCGAGTAGGAACATTGGGCATGGTGAGGAGTCAATGACACAGACACGCCTGCAGGAAAATTCTACAGCTGGGGCAGTCCTAGGCGAAGGCGCAGCAGAGCCCCGTTGCTTCTACCCTGGAGTCAGGTCCCCACTGTGCTCACCACCGCCCCTCGCAGAGCCTGGACCGGGCACTCTTAGCTCAGTCCTGCAATAGGGCTCCACCCAGGAAACAGGAAGATCCGGAGGCCTCAGGAGCCACCAAGTGCAAACTGTTCACTTTGACACAGAGCCACCTGGGCTTGCCTGGCATGACGGGCTCCAGGCCAGTACTCCTTGTGCCTTTGTTTTGATTCTTAAGAATGTCATTCTCTGTCTTAATGACCTTGAGTAGGGAAACAGTGTGTATTTTTCTCCTTTGCTAAGTATTTCATCATGACGACACCCATGCGCTTTTCCAACCGTCCCTCTCCCACCCCTGGCCAGAAGATTACTGCAAATCTCAACTGAGAATCACTGTTCAATATTCTGATATCTTTGAGGGGATCCAATGGGGAGCCCACCCCACCAGGCCCCTGCATCAGGAGAGAGGGTAACAGCAGACGTCTGCCTTAATCCAGCGTGTGTGTGTGACTGACAGAAGCTGTTAATGGCTCACCCTTTCTGCAAGCATGGAGGGAAGGGGAAGCCTGCAGAGTGAAGAGGCTTGGGGGCGGGATGGCTTTCTCCTTCTTGTCCTCTACCCTGTGCACAGCTCCTGTTCCCACTCACCATCGCGGAGGCTGGAAACGCCCAGGGCCTGGGCGGTGTGCAGCGTGAGGCGGTTCTGCGCGTCCTGGATGTAGGCCATGACCGGCATGGGGTAGAAGTTGGCCTGCAGGGGCAGCTTCTTCAGATACCGCCGGGGCTGCACCTGTGGGTCAGGGCCAGCAGGTCAAGGACGCCTGCCCCCTTCACACACACATACTTGGGCCCCAGGGGATCCAAAACCTGAAGGAGTCCCTTCCTAACCGCTCGCGCCTGATTCGTCCTTCTCTATCAGAAAAGACCACCCCTTGGTGCCTGTGACAGAGGCAAAACACGATCCAAGTCCTCCTCTGTGGAGTCTCCAGGGCTCTGGGTCCAGCAATCACCTGGAAGCCATTGAGGTCCGTGAAGAAGGTGCCCTGACTGTCAATGGCCGTGTGGATGCGCAGGGCCAGCTCCTTGTTGACGTAGTCCCGGATGTCCACCAGGGATGACATGTACAGAGACAGCCCCTCCACCCCTGGGCACAAGGACAGAGGGAGAGTGTCAAGAGACTCGAAATGTGTCAGAATGAGCCACAGCCTGAGAGTGAGCCGGACGAGCTATGCCCAAACTCCCAAGTCATTCCCAGAATTTCTGGATGAGCCAAGCTCCAAGAGAATTACTTAAGCATCATCTTTGCCTCAGACAACAATTTGTTGGGAACAGATATTGGAACAGAGCATGGGCAGGAGAAAGAGAATGTCACAGCCGTGGGCCCCACGCCTCCTTTCTGACCTTCCTCATCTGCAGGGCGCACCTGGCAGGTTATAGAGCCGGACCACCTGGTGAACGTGCTCGTAGTATGCCACCACCTCTGAGAAGAAAGGCCCTTCGGTGACACGCAGCACGGGGGGATCCTTGGGGACATAGGGCTGGAGAAAGAGCAGGTAGCAGCTGAACCCACAGCACAGAAAGCAAAGCAGGGAGGGTCCAGCCCAGGGTCAGACAGGGAAGTGGCTGTTCACAGTAGGTCTGGCCCGAGACCTGAGATTGAGCTCTTCACCCACCCTACTATCTCCTAGAGGCGGCGGCACAGGTGAGGCCCCCACAGGCAGGCTCAACCTGGAGGATGGCCCACGCCCCTCCTCATGGTCTCAGTTCACAGGTCTCCTGTGCCCTCTGTGCGTGAAGCTCCCTGGCCCCTTGGGGTTTGTGAGCTGTCTTCAGGGTACCTGGGCCTCGCCATCGGGCAGGAAGAGGTAGGCTCCACTCTTGTCTTTGGATGTGCGTGTGCCGTAGACAAGGAACTCCATGTCCATACGCTGCTCCTGCTCCTCATCCACCCTTCGGATGCTCTGCCAAAAAACATAGCCCTGACCCCTGGCCCCACGACGGCATGTCAGGCCTGCCCCCTGGGAGGGCACGGACGAACTTCCCCCAAGAAGACAAGCCCAGCTTCCCCTGCTGTCAGCTCGGAGCCAAGGCGCCCTCTCTGGGGCCTGCCATCAGTCAGGTGGTGGCATGCTCACAGGCCCACCTCCACGTACACCCCCCTCTGGCTCGCACCCTGGCCCTTTACCTTGAGGAGCCCGCTAAGGCCTGAGAACCAGACCTGCATGTAGCGGTTGCTAAGGGCGAAGTCACCAGTGCCAGAGTCAACGACGCGCAGAGGGAATGCTTCGTGCCTGCTGACGGCCAGCCGCCGGCCGTGCAGGTAGATGCGCACGGAGGAGGGCAGGGTGTGGTGCCCATCCGGGCCTAGCTGGAGCTGCAGCACGCCGAGGCCCAGCGCCGGCAGGCGGATGGGCACAGACACCTGCCGATACAGGACCGTGAGGAAGCGCGGACTGCAGCCTTGGCGTCAATTCTGGACACGAGCCTGGGATTCTCACCCTGGAGCCTGAGCAAGTCCCTACACCCACCGAGGAGTCCTCTATCCCGTCCTCTGAAAGTGGAGGTGATATTACTTGCCCCTTGTCAGACAGTTCTGAGTCTAAAACGATACCTAGAAAACTATGTAGTGGTGACCACACCCTAAGCGTTCAATAAAGGTGTGTTGACGAAATGAACAATGAGGCCACATAACTGCCATTTTTACTACCTTCGTCACTATACCAAACTTCACCCTCTCTTCAAAGACAGACCAAAATTCCAAAAGTGACTGTCGTTCTTTGGGCAACCCCTCTCCCCAGGACACACATCCCCAACCCAGGGAGTAAGCAGGCTCTGCAAGCAGGAGGATCAGAGGCTGGTGTTGGAGGACAGAGGCTAAGGAGCAGCAGAGGGCCAGGGCTGGAGCCCGCCTGGCAAGCCCCCGCCTCACCTGGTAGACGTCAGGGACCATGTCAGTGGCGGAGCTCCAGTGCAGGCTGATCTGTGCAGCCAGGGGCTGACCTTCCTCTGAGAGGACACGCACCTGGGGCGAGCCGACCAGCAGGGACACCACACTGAGCCGCTCCTGTTCCAGCGGGTTGAAGAGCACCACATACCTGTGGGTGGAAGGTGGGCTCACCCAGGAGGCCACTGCTTCCAGCTGGCGGAAGCAGGGACAGCGGCCAGGCCCAAAGTCCTGCGGTGACTGGTAGGTGTGGGGGTGGGAGGGTACCGGGAGCCGGAAGCGGCTTGGTCTCCGTGCCTGGCCTGGTTCAGCTCACCTGGGTGCGGAATCCAACCGGATCACTGTGCGCTCTGGCAAGGCATCGTGATTTGAGCGGGTGTCATCCTGGAGTAAAGTGGGTGGGAAAGGAAGAGCCATCACGGGGCTCGGCCTGACTCAGAGTCCTGCCTCCTCTATACCCCTGCCCCCCCATCCTGGATGCATTCAGGACCCAGATCTTCACTCAGGAAGGGGAAGAAAAGGAGGACGGTCCCCCCAACAGACCAGGAGTACAGCTCACCATTTGGAGGAAGGGCACCTCAGGGTCAAAGTGGTAGGTCTCCTTGTCCCCCAGGACCAGATAGTGAGCTGCATTAATGATGACCTGCTTCAGGTTGACAAGGGAACGCAGCAGCCTGTGGGGCAGGAAAGGGACTGTGTGGACAATGACCACGGGGAGCCCATCTGCCCCCGGCAGGCCCACCCTCTGACCGTCGCCCAGGGTGTCCATCCTGTAGGATGGTGAACAAGGGTATGGGGCTGAGAGAGAGAGGAGAAGGCTCCCACCTGACCCCGTAGTCCGCCACGACTGCCTCCTTGGCAGTGCCAGTGATGGCGTCGTGGTGCTGGAAGAGCCCCAGTGTGCGCCGGGCTTCCGTCAGAAGGGCGAAGTTCGAGAGCGGGTACTGGCCAGCCAGTCCAGAGCGGCGGGCGTGAGCCACAGCCAGGCTGTACAGAATCTCGGCACCCCTGCCCCACGAGACAAGTCAGCCCCTGCCCACGCGACTCGAGGGTGCCGCCGTTCTCTTCCCAACACTGCCACACCTGCCCTGGTCTCCGTGCCCTTCCATCTCCTTGGAGCCCATCCAGCCTCTCCTCCAACCCCAGCGGCCTGCTCCGCTCCCTCCAGCCTGGATGGTGGGTGGGGGCATCGGGGTCTTACCGCAGGTGGGCTTCCAGGACGCGGTCCAGGCTCTTGTAGAATGGCCTGGAAGTGTAATAGCCTGTCCAGTAGTGGTCCTCCCGGTCCGCATAGGAGAAGAAATCGCCACTCAGCACGGGAAACCCTGGAGGCCGGGCCCCTGGTTCCACCCCTGTCCTCTTGTACAGAGCATCAAAGTAGTCAGAGAGGGTGCCAAACTGGGCCTGTGGGAACCCCAAAACCCCACTCCCATCAGTGCCAGAGGCTCCTGGAAACTGCAGCCCCAGCACCGCAGCCAGAGCAGAGAGCTGGGTCCTGCTACACAGAGGGCGGTCCCTGGACCTCGTGCACAAGCTGGGGGCCTAGGGAAGAATTCTGACAGAAAAGGGGAGCCTTGCCCAGAGTCAGGAATGAAACCTTGCTTTGGAGCTGGCACGGGGACCCTGGAACCTCACTGTAAGGGCTGGGCTGTGGCCCTGCTGAGACCCCTCCCACGGTGCCCCGCGTGCCTGCACGTGCAGGTCAGGCTTGCTGTTGAGGAAGTCGAAGAGCCGCTGGTAGTTGGAGAACTGAGCATCCCACTCCTGGGGCTTGTCGTAGCGGAAGTCATCACCCAGCGGCACCAGCAGGACGTTGCTTCGGAAGAGCCGGGACTTCTTGCGGTACTGGTCCAGGAGCAGGGCAGCCCTGAGGGCAGGAAAGGGACCAGCGTGAGGCTCTGCGTGACAGGATCCTGAGCAGACCCGCTGGAGAGAGACCTTCTGCAACATCACCATGGGGCCACGTGTCCTGCGGGGAACACCTCCTGGGGTGGGAAGCCCCTTCTGGGAGCCCAGCGCTCCCCAGACAGTTGACCGCCAGACAGCTCTCCTGGTCCTAGGATGTGTACTTCAATTCCCTGACCCCGTGCAGAACAAATCGGTCCTTCCCCACGAATCTCTTTTGGATGTAGCAGAGATGTGTCCACGCTCCTCTGTGCAGGAACCCCATGATGGAGATGCAGGCTGAGGGTGGGCAGACGCACGGGGAAGACAGAACTGCACCCCTTGGTCCAGCCTGGTACTCCCGTGGGCGTGGGTACATTTACAGGGGAATGCTTGGCAGCTCCCCCAGTCACCCCACAGTGCCGTCAGGTGCCGTGTTCTCCATGCATGTGGCTCTCAAGGTCTTTTCCTAACAACCTTCCTATTCTGTCTTCTAAAGCTAAGGGTGGGTGGAACCTTACATCTGTAGCTAATAAATCTTATCTGGTTAGATTCAACCCATATCCCAAACTGTTGATATCTTTTGGGATCTGATCCTGACTCTCCAGCTTCACTGTGCCCACCAGTTAGAGATGCGGCACTGGAGTGAGCAGCCTGGACTTGAGAGTCTGACTGCACGAATACCAGCTCCGCAGGCTGCAGCCAAGCGACCTTGTATAAGTGACTTGACCTTTCTGGGCCTCAGTTCCCATAAAACGAAGATAATATAAATATCTACCTTCGTAATGTTATGAGAATTAAAATGAACTGCATGAATTAACACTTGTTAGAACACTTGGAATAGTGCCTGGTACTTAGTAGGAACTATATACAAATATTTTATTTTCTTTGTCATCTAAGTTACTGGGAAAATCAATAGAAAAACAACTTTGTGGCATATCATGAAAGCCTCTTTCTCTTTTTATACCAATCTATTAACTGGCATGTTGTGAGTATCACAGTTAAACTGGCCACTAATCTGCTTAACAGTGCCAGTCAGCTTAGTCTTTTCTATTTTGTTCTCAAGAGAGGACTCCTCGGGTACCATTTCCCCCACTTAATCAGCCCAGGAAGCCTTTCAAAGGAGAAAATGAAGGTCCTTTCGCTGCACACCTGGGCTGGCATCTGGATCATGGCAGCTGCTTTTATAAAAATCCTGCCTTCGCTGCCCTAGATGCTTGTTTGCAATCAGCATTTAGATTTCTGGATTCGAGAAACAAAAGACTATTTTCTTTCTTCCTTAGTCACATGTTTCACCTCTTGCACGCCATGGAAATTGGAGTATTGCAACATGAAAACCCGTTCAACTTGTTATATTCTTAAGACCAATCGGATTCTGGCAAAATCGCTGTTTTAGATCATTCTTCATTTGCACTTTCCCACAGGACCAATTTCAGCAACAGTGATATTTTAAGGGTCCCTAACAATTCTGTCAAAGGGAACAGGCCTGCTTTCTCAGAGGCTGGCGGCTGCTGGGCAAGATTGAACGTGCACAGGAATGGGGTTCCGGGTTCTCAGAACACTGAGGGTTCCAGCTGACTTGGAGCCAAGAGAGGACGCCTGAACTCAATGAAGGCATATTGGGCTAAAGGTTGGAATAAACTGTACCTAATTTGAGAATTACTCATCTCTGAGTCAGCCAACCGGCTCTGAAAGTTAAAACACTGGAAAACATGCTCATTTAGGAAAATAAAACCATTCTGGGAAAAGTGGCTCCTTAGAGCAACTAGTTTTCTACGGAGACTCGTAAAGGAGCTGCCACCACAGCAGCCTGTGGGCCTGAATGCAGCACAGCCCACCCCCGATCTTATGACGTCCCCATGCGGCAGAGCCCGGACAGGAGGCCGGGACTGAGGGCAAATACCTCTCGGCTACATTTGCCTCTGTGATGGCGCGGGGCGGCACCTTCCATGGGCAGTTGATGCGCCCACCGGGCAAGCGTTTGAAATCAAACTGGCAGCAGATCTTGGGATCCGGACCACAGGTATGTGGGACATCGTAGCTGTAGAAGGGCATCATGTGGCAGAAGATGTCTGTGCTGGAATCCGAGTCTGCAGAAGACACAGCGGGCAGTCAGCCACCGGCCAGCAGCGGCGAGAGCCGGGCACAGGGGTGCCGGCAGGGCGGGGGTCTACTCCGGCTACAGGCAGCTGAGAGAAGGGGAGGCGCGAGCTAAACTTAAGGCTGTGGGGGGCCTGCAGGCCAAGGATCAAGACACCGGGAGGGCTCCGTAGCCCACAGCTCCCTAGGAAACAGCGTGCTCAGCCCTCAGGGTGGACAGCAGGCCCCAAAGAGGCCAGAGGTCAATGTGATCCCCACCTAAGCCGAAGGAGGGTGCTTCTGGCGGTGTGCACCAGCACCTGCTGATCTGCTCTGAGGGACACTGGGGGTCTTACTTAGCACCCCTGCCTCCCCCCAGTGAGAACTACTGCTGTGACCCTCTCCACCCTACCTGGCCTTACCCCAGGTCTGCCTCCACATAAACTCCAGACTGTGGGTGGCAGCAAAGTGCTTCTTGATGGCATAGTGCACCCTCTGAATCAGCATGCTGGTCAGGTTGGCACGGCGCAGCAGGTAAGCCATGGTGGGGCTGTGTCCAAAGGGGTCCACCGCCCAGCCTGAGCGTGGGGTCGCACCTGGGCAAGGGCATGGAAGCAAGAGGCCCTGAATGCCCCAGCTCCCATCCTGCCATCACACTGTGCTGGGGAAATGAGTGTAGAAAGGAACCACCCCCTGCCAATCCCTGCACATTACAACCCCTGCTGCCCTGTGGGCCCAGCTCTGGGGGCCGGCTCCCTTTGCTAAGCCTGGCCTCACCGAGGTTTTTCTCCAGCCACTGGTGTCCCTCGATGAGCTGGTCGATCAGTGCAAAGTAATGGGAGTTGGCCTCATCCGGCATCACCCAGCCACCTGTCACAATCTCCAGCTGCCCGTTTCCCACCAGCCTGGAGTTAAGGACTCACGCTCAGCTGGGGTGTGGACCCTTTGCCCAGTCCTGCCAACCAGAAGATGCCGGGACCTGTGCGCACTGCCCTGAGGCTCACCCAATCCCAGGACCCAGGAAACAGACACGCACCCTCATCTCCCGCCAGCCAGACCTCTGTGCTGTCGTGGCCCTGCTCACCTCTGCACACCGCCATGCTTTCTCTCGGCTTGTGCTCACAGAAATTCGATTTCTCCTAACACGTGTAACCCTAAAACCAGTTCCTGCCTTCTCCTTCTTGGTCCCTCCACCACCATTCCTCAGCCCTGCCACAGCTCCTGCAGCACAGCGACCTGCACGCCCATCCTAGGCCCAGAGGACAGTCCTCCCACGCCTCCCACTGGCACTGGCCTTCGGACTGCTGCTTTCTTTTGGGCACTGATGTTGCCCCACCACTTGGCGAAAAAAGAGACTTCGGCCCACAGGAAGCGCCGCCGGGGGTCTTCCTGCAGCTTGGACACCATGCTGTGGAGGATGTGCTGGGTCTGCTCCGCATAGTATTTGTCGAAAGTCTTGATCCAGCCTGGGGGCCAACAGAGGGGCTCCTTGAGGAGGCTATATCTTCAACTGTCCCTTGTTTCCCTTGCTATCAGAAAGCCCACTTTACACCCCAGCTCTAGGAGTCCACTGGCCCCCACCTGGGTCATTGTGAGAGTGGGGTACCACGAACACCTGCAGGTCTTCGGCATCCCAGTCGTGTGGGCCATAGGAGATGTCGAAGCCTTGCTTCCACACCCCACCGTCCACGTTGTCAAAAGGCAGCTCCTCTGACACAGTCAGCATCTGCTGGGCAGGAGAGCAGCTCAGTGTCCATCCATGGCCACCATGGGTCCCTGCCAGCTCTGACTCTCACCTGCAGCTCTGGCTTCTGTCCCCGCCCCCCCCAAAGCAAACTGGCAGTCTTGAGGGGAGATGGAGAAGAAGCTGGGCCGGGGTTCCGGTGGCACCACCCACGAGCCATTGACGGTATAGTAGGGCAGCAGGGCAGGCGGGCCCTCGGCATTGGCGGTCAGCTCCAGCACGGACTCCTTGATGTGGCTGATGATCTCATGGTTCTCTTCCAATAGCTGCTCCAGCTGCTCAATGCGGTTCTGCAGCACAGAGATTTGGCTCTGCCAGAAAACCAGAAAGCAATTACACGCAGCTCATAACGCCTCAGGCAGGGTCTCTGCCTGGGGCCCACCACCTGAGGCCTGACTACAACCCTGCCCTCCCCAGTGGAAGGCAGAACCATGAGCTTATGAGGCCAGATAGCTCTGGTCGGATAAAGAAAGAGGTACAAATCACTACAGAGGACTGCAGCCCACTTGGGCTGGGAGTACCCTCACTCTCTAGCTCCAGGGAGGCAAAGATTTCACCTTGCATGCCTATCCTCCATAGTCGGTGTTGCCTGTCGGGAGCACTCTGCTGACAAGGACTACATGCAGCTGACAAGGACTATATGCGGGCGCAGGGGGAATGAATGGCGCAATCCATTAGCAGTGTCTTCCAGGAACTCAGGAAACAGAATGGCAGTCCAGCACATCATTCTTCCTTCCTTCTTCCCTTTTGTCATCATTGTTTTTAGCTTTGGGTTTCTAGAAAAGCTGCCTATTGGCAAGGAACGTTCTTGTCCTGGGCTGACGTGACTCTCCAGCTAGGGCGCTAACCTGAGCTCAGGCGACTTTATGTGAAGACATCAGCCACCAGGCGTGACTCACCCGGGGGAAGTTTCCACCACTCTGGTGTCGGGTGGGATCATGCTGCACTCGGTCCAGCATGAGGTAGAGTGAGAAGACAGCCACGCAGAAGATAGCAGCCCCACACACCGTCACCTGCTTTTTCAGCTTCATGCTGGCGTCCACATCCACCTGGCAGGAAGGACACAATATGGAGTTCCGGCATGCAAAATGCCTTCAGCGGTCTTTCCACCAAGCATTCCAACGAGTTCCTGTGACTGCTCCCAAGGAACACCTATTTGCCTGACTCTCCAGGAAAGCAAGCTTCTAAGCACTAAACCCTGACACTGGCTATGGATCCTGACCCCACCCGGATTTTATTCTCTTGGCTAAGACACAGAAAGCACAAGTAAGAAACCCGTCTGAAGCTGGTCCTCCAACGTCATGGTAGCAGCTCTGTCCTAAGGTGAAAATGAATCTCTTTCCCCCCAGGCTGATGATATAGAAAACACAACCACATAACAAACTTCCCGGCTCTGGCTCCAGAGATCATCACACAACTTCCTGATGATAACCAGCTTCCCCAAAAGCTTATCTACAAGAAAGACACAGCCCAGCAAAGGAGGTAGGTGTCCAGACTCCTTGACCCTGCGCTTCTGGTTCAGAGGAACAAATTTCTATCTGTTTTGATTTGAAACCTATGACCAAAGCCCCAAGAGACTGACAGAAAAGCCTTTCTCCCTGCCCGCTTGGATGAGACTGGTACTCAGAAACAGTGCCTGGCACAGCCCCTCTCTCATTAGGAAACACACAAAGAATTTAAAAAGCAGCAGCTTGTGTTGGTAACAGAGAGTGAGTCTTCGTCCTCCTATTAGTTCTGATTCCGCAGTGGGTAACTTTCAGCCTCTGCTTACACAGCATTTAGAGGACCCCCTGGGAAGCCAGCAGTGCCTGATGCTGAAGATCCCCTGGGGAAGGAGCAGATAGGAGTTCCTAGGTAGTGGGGCAACTTCGAAGGACCGACCAGTGCCGGCTGCCCTTGCCTGCGGCCCCCACTTGCCTGCTCCGCGGAGGGAGGCCACTAGCTGCCGGTCCAGCGTGGGGGGAGCCTCCGCTCTAAGCCTCCCTCCGGCCCGGGGCGACAGCGCTGTCGCCTATGCTTTGTGCCCTACTTAGCGCGATCTGATTCCGCTCAGGAGCCTCGGGCAATATTTTTAGCCCTTGGTGCCTGGTCCCAAGCCAAAGTGGGTGGAGCTGAGGAAAGACAGTAGGATCACCGGGGAAGCAGGCACCTGCACCGGCCCGCCCGCCCGGCCCGCGGCCCTCCCCGACTCCACGGGTCCTGCGACCGCGACAACTACCCGGTGCGGGAGCGCGGGCCTCCGACCGCAAGGCGCCGCTTGCAGTCCAGCCGCCCAAGCCCGGCCGCGGCTGGACAGCCGAGCCCTCCCCCGTGTCCTCCCGGCGCGTTACCGTCCGCGGCTCGCCTCTCGCCGTTCCGCGCCCCGCCGGCCTCGCGGCGCCCCTCACATCTCTGGGGGCGACGGCCCGCGCGAGGCGGCGACGCAGGGAGGGCGGCCGTCCGCCCCGCCGTCGCCCCGGCTCCGCGCGCCGCAGCCGCGCTCCCGCGGGGTCAGGACAGCCGGCGCGCTCCGCTCCGCTCCGCTGCGCCCGCCCGCGCCCGTCCCCCACGCTAGCGGCCGCCAGCGGAGCAGCGTGCGGGGCGGGGACAACCGCGCCTCCCGGGCCCCGCCCGGCTCCGGGCCCGGCCCGGCACCTCCCGCGCGCTCGGCGCCGCTGGACCCGGGCCGCCGTGCGCAGCCGCAGTTCCGGCCCGGCCTAGGCGCGCCGCGAACCCGCGGGCAGGGGCGCCAGACTTTATTTGGTCTGAATCTTACAAGAGTGAGCACGGTATCAAGCTGTAGCGGAAACATTCCTCCCCTGCGGCACCAGCTGAGCAGTGGAGCCCAGTTTCTCGGCCTGCCCGTTCTGCTTTAGGTATCCTTAATTTGATGCAGCCGCATTCTCAGGAAAAGGGGTGCTGCCTCCTGTCGGTGCGGTGCGTTAATCGCCATCCCTTTTCTGCTTGCCACCCAGCGAACAAGACATCACGTAAACTGTCTTGGTTGTTCTGTCACTGGGCGTCTGGGCGGTTTGTAATTTTGCAGCATAATAAACCATACTACAGTGAACATCTCCATCAATTCCACATGAATCTTCTTTTAAAATTATTACCTCAGGACAAATTGGCAACAGTGAGGTTACCTGAGCAAAAGATAAGGACTGATATGGCTGATACTTGGCCCACTACTCTCCAAAAGGATTGTGTGTTTCCACTGTCGATTACAGATCACTGAATGCTTACAACGATTTTTTGTTTGATTACTCATATTTTAAATGCCACGTCATTATTTTAATTCCCATTTCTTGGATCGCCATCAGGAACATTTTTCTAGATTTACTTACTAACTGGAATGCCTGTTACTAAGGTCCTAGACACAGGCTGGGTTCATCACCCTCCTTGTCTCTTTGTGTTTTGCTCTGTGTCCCTAAGTGCATGGTGGTGGCTAACAGAGCCACAAGGATCACGGTGCAGCTGTTAGGTGGGCCTGCCACACTTCCATAGACTCAGCCAGTAGTAAGGAAAGAGCAAGTCCCCATGGATCCAGATGTCTTATCACTCAACAAAACCAAGACCAGCATGGAGTCAAGCTTGTTTCCTCAGTCCCATAGGATGACAATGAACCAAAGGGACCAGATGACAGGATGATAGGAGGTATGGTGGAAGGTCACCCTGTGTCTAAGGAGCCAACTCCAAACTATGGCTAAGAAGTTGTATGGCATGGCTGCTCTCTATGAGGGGATAGGCCAGATAGAAAGCTCTGAACTCAACTGAAACGAGGAGGAGGGATGAGAAACAGTCCACGAGTCTCCCACAAGGCTCCTCTCTAGGCTGCTTATGTTCCCCTTGCTTCATCAGTAATTACAGTGCATTGTCAAGGCTCAAGCTAGACTGCTCAAGCCTTGCCCACATGGCCCACATAGACATGGAAGGTTGTAATGACACCATTGGCGGAGCTATTCCCCTACTCTCACACCCCTGCCCATCAGTACCCTGCAGACAGAACCACAGCTCTATAGTTTAATTTTGCCTGTTCTTGAACTTCATAAAATGAAATCGAAAGTATGCACTCCTTCATGATTGGCTTCTTTACTCAACGTGTTTTTGAGATTCATCAATGTTTGTGCATGTATTCGTGGTCTTTTTTATTGTTGTAAAGACGCTTGGGTCATTTTCAGGTATTCTGGTCTTAACCTTTCTCTCTCCTTCTGGAATTTTAATTACTCATATACTGGAATCCCACATGTTTCTTAGACTTTTTCCCACTCTTTTTTCCTCTCTCTACTTCAGTTTAGATACCTTCTAGCAATCTATCTTCAAGTTCACTAATTCTGTCTCCTGATGTATCCAATCTCTATGACTGTGACTTTATCCTTTAGTTCTATGAATTTTTATGAAACTTATCCAATGAAGTTTGTAACTTCAGAGACGGTATTTTTCAGTTCTACTTTCTCCTTTGATTCTTTTTAAGTAGATTCCAACTCTGTTGAACTTCTCCACATTTGCATCTATTTCATCCATCTTTTTTCTCCATTTAACATGTTAATCATAGTTATTTTAAAATCCTTGACTGCCAACTATAATATTTGGATCATCTGTGGGTTTATTTCCATTGTTTTTCTCTTGTGCATTGACCCCATTTTTCTTTTGCATATTTAATAATTTTTGTCTGCATGTTGCATATTGGGTATAAAAAGTAGGTACTTCATTCAGACTGTGTTCTTCCTCTCCCCAGTTCCCCACTCTGAAGAAGCTAGTCACTTCGAGAAATTCAGGTGCCAAGTTGGGGCAGAGTTATAGTTCTGGTAAAACTCAGTTCTCCTCTGGATTGTCCCTGTCCTTTAGGAGTGGCCCTCTTGGATTTGGGGTTGAAAACCTGGCCAGTCTGTCTCTCTGAGTCCTTCAAGTTCTGCTCTTCAGAGATTTTGGAGTTAGCTCTTTAGCCTCCCAATCCACACAGGTTCAAGATCTGGATATCTTGAGAGGTGGATCACTTATTTGTTTCAGGCCCCCTCCCTCTAAACACCAGGAGACTGTTGGAAAAGCCTTCCCAATTGCCCACACGGCTCCAAAACTTGGCAAACGTTACATGGGGAGAACTAGCTTTGCATTTTGGGCTCTTCGTGAGTCCAAGCCATAGTACAGTCCCTGTAAGCACCAAAATCTACTGCTTCATTTCTTTTTCCTAGTAGAATATCTCTGTTTGGGCAATTTTGATCATTAGAGATGTCCAAAATCAGCAGATGTTTCAGGGAATAGCCACTCATCATTAGTTCACCTAAGAGGAACCCTTTCCCCCTTGAAATCTTAGTTCCTCTGGTTCTTATTTCTTCCATCACTCTCCATTCTCTTTAAAGATAATTTTCATCTTATTTATCTCCTGCTGATGGTTGTGATGGGCGTGGTGGCCTGCACGGACCTACCACATCCTACCCAGAAGCAGAAGTTTGTCAGTTCTGCTTTCTACCACTTCCAACTGAGATATAATTTGAGTTCTTAATATTTTCATTTGGTCAGACTCTAACTTGTTTCCCCATGTTTAAAGAAGTTATAGGGCTTTTATCTCTTTGGAAACAGATGTCAACCGTTTCCTAAACTTTCTTGAAGGATGGCCATTTTGCCTCAAAGTTCTTACTGCTTTGTTCTTTGGTGCTACATATCTTTCCTATTTTTGCTTTATAATTTGTTCATTCTTCTTATCTTCTTGGCCTTCCCTGTTGCTGCTAGGAAAGTTTCAGATAATTTTATAGATTTCTGGGGGACTTGGGAGAGGAGGTGGGAGCTCCCTGCTCTGCTACCCCATTGCTCAGTAAGCTCGCCTGAGAGATAAACTCTCTAAGAAGCAATTTCCTCTTCAGCCACACCAGCCTCCTTTGAGTGGGGCTCTAACTTTGCCTGACTCTCTCCTCTCATGAATTTCACGTGACGGTTGTACACATCCATAGTGTCAGCTGTTCTCCAACATTTGTAAGTTAATGACGTTTAGGCCTCCAGTGCCAGCCAGCCTTTACTTCTGTCTGGGCTTCCAGATCTATATGTCACACCTAACATCCCCAGAGGCCCCTCAAACACAACATCTCCAAATTCACCATCCTCCTGAAGCTCTGCTCCTCTGCTTGAGATCCTATTTCAGGAATGACACCGCCATCTGGTCAGAAGCCTATATATCATCCTGATC
Organism: Rousettus aegyptiacus; assembly: GCF_014176215.1. Classification (NCBI taxonomy): domain Eukaryota; kingdom Metazoa; phylum Chordata; class Mammalia; order Chiroptera; family Pteropodidae; genus Rousettus; species Rousettus aegyptiacus. The sequence goes on along the minus strand of NW_023416289.1, from coordinate 51,499,512 downwards.
TCTCTCCCTCTTCCTTGCCTCTCACATCCAACAGCTACCACATGTCAATTCTGCCCAAGGAACACTGGCCATCCTCCTTCCCCACGGCTGCAGGACAGGCCCTCCATTCCTCCTAAGACCTGCCCTTCAGAGGGGCGCACATGCCAAAGAGCACTTGACAGGCACAAGTGGTTTTATTACTTCTGCCCGGAAGAGAGGCCTGGCAGGAACAGGGATGCACAGCAGACGCGGAGCTGCGTCCCCACCCGCAGCACATATGCCAGTGGCCGGAGTCCAGGACCGTGAAGAGTCTTCCCGCGGTGTGAGCTGGAAGTGGGGAGGAAGTACAGTCTCGCCGACAGAGGCCGCGGGCGTGAGAAGAGGGCCCAGCCTCACCGATGTCGCTTTCGGATGCTCTGCAGCTCCTGGTAGATGGTGCTGAAGCTGGGTCGCTGCCCGGGCTCGTAGGCCCAGCACTGCTCCATGAGCCTGAACACGGCATCGGGACATAGCTCGGGGCAGGGCAGGCGGCCCCCTGTGAGGACAGGCATGACACCCCCCGCATGAGGAGGACATCTGAGGGCCCCTGGCAGCCTGAGGGGGCATCCGTGAGTAATGGGAGCTGATTAAGCCACACTGTCCCTAAAGAGCCGCTCTTCCCCACTGAGAGCCCCAAGTACACAGAGGTCCTAATCACAATCCCACTGCGTGCAAGTTGTATGACCTCTGTAAGCCTCAATTTTTTCTCCTGTGAAAGGAACATATTAATCCCTACCTCACCTGTTGTGAAGAATAAATGAAGTAATGTATAACTTGGCACACATCGGGGACTCCCTCAGCGGCAGCTACAGGATTATTCTTATTCCGCCCCAGTGGGAAGGTCAGGGGACCGGGAAGAAGCCAGCTGCAGCGCCGGGATGAGTGCCTGGCTCTCAGGCTGCTGTTACTCAGCAGGGTTCCCTTACCCTTTTCTATGAAGTCCCGGGTCTGCGGATTGCTGAGGTTGGGGTAGGGGGAGGCCCCTAGGCTGAAGGTCTCCCAGAGTAAGATGCCAAAGCTCCACACGTCGCTCTCGGAGGAATAGCGTCCTGCAAGGAGGCAAGGCAGCATGAACGGGCCACCCACGTCCCTCAGCCAGAGTGAGGCGCACCCAGCCTTGGGCTGTGCCCAGGGTGGACAAGGCCCAGTTACCATAGTTAAGAGCCTCAGGTGCCGTCCACTTCACGGGGACTTGTCTGAGGCCCCCTGAGGCAGCGTAGATCCCATCTTCTTCCTCCCGGGACATTCCAAAGTCACTGATCTTCAAGATGTTCTTCTCTGTAACCAGGCAGTTTCGAGCAGCCAGGTCCCTGGGTGAAGTAAGAAAGGGGTTCACTCAGCCACCGGTCCATGCGACACCTGTCACCTCATGACCTGGGTACTCTGGACACAGCCATGAACAAGGGCTGCTCCCTGCATGCGCCTGGGTGGGAGTTATCGGGGGCCTGGCATGGGCTCCACGAGGCCGGTGCACCCTCACTTACCGGTGGATGCAACACTTGCTCTCCAGGTACTCCATGCCGGCTGCCGCGTCTCCCACCATCTGCAGCAGAGTCTTCACCCGCAGGCGGGCTCCCTCAGTCCGAAGGAAGGTCAGGAAGTCACCCCCTGGGAGCAGGTGGGGAAAGCCTTATTGAGCCTCCTGCAGGGATGCAGACCTAGCTGGACTGGGGTACCCACCCCTGGAGATCAGCCCTCTCAGCTCACCCTGCACGAGCTCCATGACAATGTAGATGGGTTGCTTCTGGGTGCAGACGCCAATGAGACGCACAATGTTGGGGTGGCTGTACTGCTTCAGGATCCTGGAGGGTGCTGCTGCTTAGGCTCCCACCTTGTGGGCTTGCAAATCCCCTCCCCAGGGATCCCCAGGGAACCCGAGGGAGGACGGGAGAAGGCAGCAGAAGAGTTTGGCCTCTGAGGCCAGCAGACCTCGAACAGATCACTGTGCCTCGCCCCCTCTGACCTTGGTGTGGGGGAGCACTGCCTTCAGGGGGCTGTGGGGATTACATGATGCCGCAGACCACGCACTGCACGTCAGGCCACGCAGAGCAACATTTTGTACGTGCAACCAACGTGACTGTTATTTTATCACTTACCTCGCTTCCTGCAGAAATTTGGCCTTGAGGTCAGGCGGGAGTGTCTCTCGACATGATTTCACTGCCACGAGGGTGTTATCAGCTCGCAGGCGCCCGCTGAACACTTCACCAAAGTTGCCCTGAAATGATCTTGGGCTCCTACCCATCTTCCTTGGGCCACAGTCCTCTCAGGCTACATCTCACCTTGTCCCCACCTGCCCCTCACTCAGTGACTCTATGCTCAGACCTGCTCATCCCAGCTCTTTAGTTTATCCCCTAGCTGTGGATCGATGCAGGTCCACATGGGATAGGCAGGGAAAGTCATCTCTGACTTTCCATGTTCATGAAAAGAGGTGACATGGAAAATCCACAAGTCACTTTCGCTTGGATTAGAAAAGTGTTACGCTTTTTGTGAAAGTGACTTCTTTCCTAAGCAGGTTATTTGATGGCTCACATGAACAGAATCTGTGCCCCCTTGCACACAAGAGCTCCCTGGGGAGGCAGGGGCCCAGCGCAGGAAGGTGGAGGTGGGTGCTGATGGCAGGTATTTTCCTCTCAGTTTCCTTGCAGAATGGTGTATGGCATGGCTGGGAGGGGAATTAGGTACAAGCTGGAAGTCAGACTGAGGCAGGGAGGCAGAAGAACTCTCTGAAGTGGGTCTCCTTGTGACATGGGTGGTGGGCTGGAAGGAAACAGTGCTGGGGAGGGAGAACGCAGGCAGCCAGGAGGCTGGCAGAGCACTCAACTCACCCGCCCAATCTGCTCGCCCAGCACCAGGTCCTCATGATTCAGCACCCACTTGTCCTGTGGAAGGGAGTGTTGGGCAGTCAGAAGTCAGTGAAGGGAAGGCATTCTGGGCTCTGTTGAAGGACTGAACGTCCCCCACAAAGCCTACGTCTTTCATTTCTTGGAACCTCAGTTTCTTAGTCTGTAAAATGGAGCTTGGACCATATCAGGATCACACTCGATGACCTCGCAAACCAGGTAGGGGCCCTAACTGGATGAGCACCAGCCTGTGGAATGGGAGCGGCCTTGACATTCCATACCTAGCAAGAGGCTGAGCCCTTGGAGCATGAGGAGTCGCTTCACGTCTCATATGAAGACCAAAGACTAGAGACCTGGAAAGCCCCTCCTGCCCGATTCTGTGCCTCGACCTACGCTCGTCAACCCTGGCATGGGCGGCGTGGGCTGGCTGGGCACAGGCTCACCTTGGGCACGGCTCTGTTCAGGACAATTCCACTCTTCTTGGTGAGGGGCTGCTTGGAGCGCAGCAAGTCGTCTATGAGCAAGGGGATGCTGGGAAAGCCGTCGCCTTCCAGTCGGTACAGGTTCTGTGGGGCGGGGGAACCTGGGGTCAGTAGCCTCCACTGCTGAGGGGGCCTGAGCTCTGGGAGGGTAGAGGGAGAGCAGCAGGGAGAAGGGGCCTTCCTGGGACAAGAGTCATAGAGACTGCAGAAAGGCAGGACTTGATGGTGCCCGACATGCCTGCTACCGCTCTTTAAGGGAGGACCCGAGCCGAAGGCTTCAGCCTGTTTTGTTGTAGGGACTGGGTGGTCTCTCTGGCCCCTAACAGCTCTGCCAGGGAAGCATCGAAGACCAGCAACTCCTTCCTACACTCTCAAGGTCATTTTCCTGCTGACTGGGAGGGGTGGGGCGGGGTGGGCTCAGGTCCAGGCCCTACTCACATCAGCAGACTGGATGATGAAGTGCCGGGGCTGGCCATCCCACAGCACTGACAGCACATACTCCTGCTTGCCCTGACTCTCCCGCACCAGGAAGTCCCCAGATTGTGTCAGGAGCTCAGCCACCTCTGTCCGTGGGATGGCACCGTGGTACCACAGCTGCTCGTGCAGGGGCTTCTGCACCTCGGGCACAAGCTGCAGTGGTGGAGGAAGCTGGGCAGGGACAGGGAAAGAGTTGGGGGGTCACTCAGCCAGTTCATCGGGGGGAGGGGGGGGGGCGTCTCTATTTCCCATGCCCTTCAGTCCTTCCAAACCACCCAAGTGGTAGGTCGAGCCATCCGCAGGCCAAAGACCGGCCCAGGCTCACTTACAGGGTATTGACCGCAGAGCTGGGATGGGAGGCCTGGGCTGGCTGGTCCCAAACTAAGGTTTTGTCTTTTCTACCAAGCCTCAGTCCCTTGACCACCCCCATAGCAGGGAGCCTTGGGATAGTCAAAGCTGCAGGTCCTTTCAGCACATGCGGTAGCAAAGAAGTAGGCGCAGGGGTTGCGGGATCTGTGCTTAGATGCCCCAATAAAAGCAGCATAGGCAGGACCTCCTCTCTAGGGCCACCCAGTGATTAACCTGAACAACACCGCGGGAAGGGCTTACAGGGGACATCGCTGAGACCCCTGGCCTGGCACACCCCTTGGAGAAGGGCAGAGGTGCGGGCCTGGCCGGACTCCACTCACCGAGAACTTGGGGCGAAAGATTCCTGAGATGTGGCTCTTAAGAATCTCCAGGGTGGGCGTCCTTCCCCCTTCCCGTTCCGGCTCCTGGGGCCAGGGACAGACGTCAGCGAGTGGCCAGGCTTGGGGAGGGGGAGGGCAAAAATGAAGAGCGCAGCCTGGGCCGGTGGGTAGGGTGGCCGCAGTAGGCGGTGGGGCGCTCACCGAGGATGAGGTGGAGTGGCAGTCGTCCTGCAGAAGCCGCACAGGCGGGGGCTCGCCGGGGCCCAGCTGCTCCAGCTTGGCCTGCAGCAGCTCCTGCTGGGCCTGCAGCTTGGCCTGGTTGCACAGCGCCACCTGCAGCCCCTGCAGCTCCTCCCGAAACACCTGCCTCTTGCCCAGCAGGTAAACCCTGCCAGCAGGTAGATGGGAGCAGGGAAACAGAGGGCTCAGCATGCAGCTGGCAGGCATCGGCGGGGCGGGCAGGCGGGCGGGAGGCTGCTGTGGCTGGAACCCACTCACCGATGCCGGGGATGGATGCTCCGCTCCTCGTTCTGCAGCTCACACAGCAGCTGACCGACTGCCTCCTGCCGGCTGCCCACTGTCTTGGTGGCCGCCGCCAGTTCATCTGTCACTGAGGTCAGCCTGTGCCCCCAAGGAAGGGCAGTGTTAGAGCCAGCCTCTCAGAAGCAGCCCTGCAGAGCTGAGACAAGCTTGGCCTCCCGGGGCCCCAGCTCTATGAGGACAGAGTCCACCCCAAGCCCCGCACCACGGCACCCACGTGTGCTGCACGCTCTCCACCGTCAGCTCGTTCAACTGCAGCTCCCCGGGTTCCAGGGGTTCACCCTCCTCAAGCAGCGACTCGTCAAAGGTGACACAGGGTGGGACCTCAGGTGTGGACCTACGGGGGCATTACCGCATCAGTGAGCAAGTCGATAGGCCGGGTGCCCAGCAGGGGCAAGGAGGGGCTTACCCATACTGTCGCAAGAAGCCATGGTACTCGGCCTCTGGCTGGATGCGGGCAGCAGCCGCAGCCATCTCCTGGTGAATGGCCACCATTTCGTCCTGTACCAGGCTGCTAATCTCCAGGTATTCTTGCAAGATCTCTTTCCTGCCCAGAGATAGGACCGCTGGTCAGTCGGGCCTCAGGCTAGGCAAGGCTGAGAAGCTTAGGGGCCCTGACACTTGAGTTCGGAGTCAGTCCTGGGATTGAGCCGCCACCTCATCATTTACCAGCCCAATGCCCACAAGCAAATCACTGCCTGTCTTCTAATCTTTACTTCCTGTTATGTGTAATGGGGGTTCTGGGAGTGATAGTGCGGGCCCAGTGAGATCCACGTGCAAAGTGTGCGGTACACACACGAAGCACTGTTTAACTGTGAGCTACGATCATGCCTGCCCAGAACTGCCGGCCCAACAGCTGGGCTCTGGGGCTCCAACATGCATAAGCCATTGATGTGCTGTGACCCCGCATTTATGTCTCTGGTCCCAGCACCTCCCCAGAGCTCCAGTCTCAAGTAACGATCCACTTTCTCAAAACATCCCATTAGACATCAAACTCCACTAGTTGAAAATGAACCCCTTTTCTTGTCTCCTGAATCCATTTTCCCCATAGCTAATGGCCATTCAATCTCCCGGGTGCTTTGGACCAACTCCTTGGCATCATCCTTAGCTCCTCTATGTCACACGCCACTTCCAGTCCATAGGGAAATCTCAGTGGCTCCGCCCTCAAAATACACCCAGGACCTGACCACTTTTCCCCTCCGCTGGGTCCGAGGGGCCATGAGCTGTGATCTGCGTTACTGCAGAAGCCTCCTGTCTGGTTTCCCTACCTTGTCCTTGCCCCCTGAAGTCTATTCTCAACACGGCCGAAGTCCTCACAATGGCCTGCTGCTCCCCCTTTCTGAAACAATCCTTCTCTCAACATACCCCGGTTTGTTCCTGCATCTCTGACTGCCTCCCAATCCCCCGTTCTTGTTTTATTTTTCTCCATAGCACATGCCACTTCTAACTTGCTTTCTATTTTACTTACTGACTTTCTTTTCTCTCTTTTCTGATACAATTGATCTTAGAAAGCAGGTATTTTTATTTTTCTTGCTGTTTGCCAGAGCCTAGAATGGGTGGGTGCTCAATAAATACAATAAGACCATGCAATAAGAAGCCCTGAAATAACGTAATTCAGATATAAATCGAGTGGCTCCAATCCTTGGCCCGGGGCCCGGTCTCACGTGATTCCATGACCACCTACTTTCACAAGACTGAATTTTTCTGGACCCTGTCTCTGGGGCATGGTAGGAGGGTAATGGGGTGACGGTGGGACGCGAGCTCACAGGATGCATGCCATCTCTTGGTGCAGGTCCTGTAGTGACTGGAGCAGGCCAGGCAGCATGAACTGGTGGTGGTGCTGGTGGTGCAGCTGTGCAGCCCGCACCCCAAGCACATAGCGGTTATGGTGAGCGAAGAGCTTCCACAGGCTGCGCACGTATTTGTCCTTGGCCCTGTCACGGTCCTTGTCTGCCAGGTGAGGGGGGGTGTGGGTGACAACACAGAGGTCTGGGCACTCCCCACTCCCTGGACACCTGTGGACAGGTCAAGGCTGTCTCGGGACTCCCTCCCTGCCGGTGAGGGAAGCTACACACCTTTGCTGGCCTCCTGGTACTTGCGCCTGGCCTGGGCGCTGTCCCGTGCCAGGGATCGGTACTGGCTCTTCAGCTTCTCAATGTCCTGGCTGTGGGTCTGGGGAGAGAGAAGAGACTGTGTGGGTTGGCAGGTCCCCAGGGCATTCCTGCCTGAGGTAAAACACTGGACAGGTCTTACAGTGCAAGCAGGCAGCATACTCGAGTCCATCCTGCAGAAAGGGCCTGGAGACCTCTGGGGCCAGGCCTCTGATGCTGAGGTTAGGGTCAGAGGAAGTGGGTTGGGGCTGAGCCCCTGGAGGAGGCAGAGTGGACTGGGAAGGCTAGAACTGCCCTTCTTTGGTCTGGGATGGTATCTGATGGCAGGCAGGGCCCAGCTGAAGGCATGTGGCACCGAGCTCCATGCTTAGAAGGACTCTGTGCTTGGTGTTATGCTCTGCTGATGCCATCTTGAAACTCTCAATAATGCTTTGACAAAGACCGCGCATTTCCATTCTGCACTGATTCCTGCAAATGATGTTCCTGGTGGCAGGAACAATAAATGGTCACGACTAGAGTGCTCATCCCAGTTCCCCTGTCTTGTGCATTGGGATACTTTAGGTCAGTTCCATCCTTCTCTGACCCTCAGTTTCCCTGTCTGTAACTAAATAAATAGACTAAATGAGCCTTTTTCACGGGCCAGTTGGCAAACATTTTAGGCTTACTGGCTAAACAGTTTCTGTTGCAATTACTCAGTTCTACCATTGCAGCTCTAGTAGCCAAAGGTTATATGAGAACAAATGGGCACAGCTGTGTTCCAGTAAAAGTACCTATAAAAACAGGCAGACACTGTTTTTAGATAAGCTTCTGGGGAGAGAGTGTGGATCGAGACTGGCCACCAGGGGCCGCTGTTGGTCCGTGGCAAGGCAGGGTTTTACTGTGGTGGAAGCAGGATGGTACAGGGGGCCAACTAGCACATTGAATTAGAAGGCTGAAGCACACAGATAAATAGCTCTAATCACACCGCTTCTAGACCAAGGAGCTGGGCAGGATTAAATGCAGGCAGGATGACTTCAAAGCCCCGGTCTTTAACCTCTCTGTTGGGGCCACGTTGCTGCCTTGCTGCCGTGTGGTGTCTCTGGGACCCGGGGAGGAGCCCACCTAGGCCAAGGGCAAACAGACCAGCGTCATTTCTCTCCAACTGCCACTCAGCCTCAGGGCCAGCTGGTACAGTGCGGGAGGCGAGTCACAGATCCTGCTCCCCGCAGGCAATGGCTGGACTATTCACCCTTGTACGCCAAGCACTTTGTCCAGGCACACAGTAGGGTGACAGAAAATTCGTGGAGAAGCCCTGCTGTAGGTCAGCCCAAGTGGGGAGAGATGGGAAGGAAGCTGTGGTGGAGCTGGAACAGGCCCCGGGAGCAGGCCTGTGGTCAGTGCTTTCACTTCCCTGTAAATTGAGGGGCTCTTGTGCAAAACCAGCCCTTTGAGGCTTGAGATGTAGGTAGAAACGACCAGGCTCCCCACCCACCTTGGTGAGCTCCTGCTGCAGCTGCTGCCACTGCTCGCTGTAGGTCTTGCGCAGCTGCTGCCGCTCCCGGATCAGCAGGCTCAGCTTGTTCAAGGGCCCTGAGTTCAGGTCTTCCGCGTGCTGCCTCAGCAGTCGGCTCAGGCCCTCCGTCTGACTGGTGATCTCTGCCCAGGACTGCAGCACACGAAGGGTGAGACAGCGCGTGGAGGACAGTGGCTCCCAAGCCCACCCAGGGAACTTCGGGAAAGGAAGGGTCAGGCCAATATCCCAGGGACCCACAGGAATTCCTGGGAAGAGGGCTGGGAAGGGGTGAAGAGGCCATGGAACCCCACCTGGCTGATGGGGCTGTCGGGGCCGCCCCGGCTCTGGCCCCCACTGTCTTGTAGGGACATGTGGTGCAGCAGGCCAGCATATTCCCGGTCACTCTTGACCCGCTGGGCCATCCATTTCCTCATGCCCTCCAGCAGCCGGAGCTCTGCCTCCTGCATTTGTTGAAGTGCCCCATGGCCCTGGGGGCTGCACAGCTCTGAAGAGAAGCCCATAATGCTGTCCTGGGGACACAAGGGAGAGGCCACCGCTGGAGATGGAGAAGTAGGACAGGGAGACTGGGGGCTACCAGGCCAATAGGAGCTGCAGATAGGCAGAAGGTGGGGGCCTGTCCTTCTGAAATGCAGCCACAGGTACAAAACGCCGGCCTGGCCTGGGACTGGCTCTCCCTGCATCCTGTGTCCCAGGCCAAGGCCTGGCACCAGGGGATCCCTTCTCGGTCCTGGAACAGGAACCACCCAGAGCTTCCCTCCCTGGGCCCTTCCACCCAGCACCCACTGCAGAGGTATGTGTACCCAGGGTCCTTGGCAAGGCCAAGACTGCCCCAGCCAGCCACAGCCTGTGCCCTGCTCCTGGGGCCACCCGTCCCACCGGGGGTGGTGTCTGCCTGCCTGGATCCAGCCTGCTGCCCCTGCTCCCTGCCTACCGCCCACCACCTCCTGGGCCTCAGGAGAGTTACCGCTCAGGCAGCTGCTCCGGGGGCCACCGAAGACGGACTCAGGCCCAGCCTGACCCAGCCAGCCAACGGGCCAGTTCCTGATTCGACGCTTCCTCCTCCTGAGGTTTCAGTTGGCCCAGGCCCTGGGCGGGCCGCAGAGGGGAAGGGGCGGGCAGGAGCCTCAGATGCCTGCCGCCCCCGTCTAGCCCGCCAGCCAGGGCCACGGAAACGGAAGGGAGGAGGGGCAGGGGAAGAATGGCCTCAAGAAGGGCAGCACTCCCCAGGGCCTTGGACAGGGACAAGGGGGAAGTGGCCCCAGGGTGCAGCGGTGGGAGCCTACCCAGGGTGAGGCTGCACGCAGGCGTGCTGAGCCTCCCAGACTGGGGGTCCTGAGGCAGGTGGGCAGTCCCAGGAGCAGCCAGGTAGGTCCAGAAGAGTAAGGGAGAGCCTAGTCCAGGTTCTCTCCACCCCATGGATTCCCCAAGAAGAGCTAAGGCACCAGTATCCATTTGAATGAAATTTCCAAGTAAATCTACCTGGAAGAGGCCTGCTTCTCATACACAGGTCCTGGTAGACCAGTTGCCACTCCCCTACCCCGGGCAGGGGCTTCCTTTCCCAAAGGAAACCTGAGGGGTGGGTTGGGGAGTAGAGAGGTAAGGCATTTACACAGCTGGGACTCACGGTCTTCCCAGCAAGAACACCCTGGCCTTTCTGGCCCCACTGCAGGCCTCCAAGGGAGACCTTGAGCAATAGGGACACAGGCCGTTTGTTACTCTCCACTCTGCTGGAGACTAGTCCTGTAGGGGTGGATGTGCTCAGCTTGTCCCAACCCCTGGCGCTTGTCTCCAGCTGCTGTCTTCTTCTACACCCCACAGCTCCCTAAAGGAGGCCTGGAACCCCTCAGCAGACAGACTCCAAAATCGTGGGTTGGGCTCATCTTGAGGCAAGCAGGACATCACAGTGGGCATCTAATCCTAGCGCCCCATCCCCCCCATCCCAGGATTTAGTCCCGGACTCCTGGGAAGAACAGTATCACCATACTGGAGACCAGGCCTGGTTTGCATAGTCTGCACGTTTAATCGCTTTAAAACCTCTAACATCATCTTGTGTCCATTAAATAGAACCAACAATGCTGGGCCTGTTTAAATTACAAGAAAAAAAAAAAATCACTGTGCACCAACCCAGTATCTTACAAAACCAGCCGGGCTGGCCACAAGGAGCGGGGTGGTGAGATGGGGGCACCCCTGGGCAGGTGGCTGGGTGCCAGGAGGGGCTAGGACAGAGAAAGAAAAGAGGGCTCCCAAACAGAAGGGGGTTGATTGTCCTAATGGGAGGGGTGCAAAAGGCACGTCAGAAGAGGGGAACTTGGGGGGCAGTGCTTTTCCACCAGGGCACAGTGTTGGAGGGGGCATGGTGCCACCGCCTGCCCACCCCTGGCACTTGGAGAACCAGTGACCCATAAGCCCTTGGCACGACGAGCCGCATCAGAAACATGGACAACTACCCACCCTTCCCACCACGATCCCCCTTTCTTAGGGCCTGCCTGGCCGGCCTCTTCAGAACTTGGGGTTCCGCTACTCCTCACTCCCCAACAATATGCTGCAGCCTCCCATACCTCAGGGCCAGGGCAGCTGGGGGAACAGCAGAGTGAACAGTGGGTATGTGAAGGTGGGTGGTCCAGCTGCTACCCCCATTAAAAATACAAAAAAAAAAAAAAAAAATCAGCGTCTAAAGTGAAATAATCACAAAGTGAAAATATATCCTCGAACAGCCCCTGAGATCCCCACAGGGGAAAGCAGCATCGGGTGGGAGGTGGGAGAGGCCGGCTGGGCCACCGTCCCTCCCCACCACCCACCCAGGGGCTCCGGGACTGTGAGTGCCAACAGCCCAGGCAGCCCCGGGCTCAGAAAACAGGGACATGGGCCCTGGCTGGAGGGGAGGGCGGTCAGGACGCCAGCATGGGGCTCCCCAAGGCCAGCCTCACTCAGCGGGAAGCCAGCTGTGGTGAGCAAAAGGACAAACACACACGTGCACATATGCGTGCACACACGCGCACCCTTGAAGCACCTGCCTTGCCTTGGTCCCTTCCATCGCCGCTTCTGCCTGAGGCTCACCAGAGGTGGGGGACGGGGTCAAGTACGCACAAGCCCTTGGAGAGGTGGCCTCCTCCGCATATTCCCTAGGCCAGTCTCCCTGCTGCCTGGATGGGGACCATTATTGCTTTTAAGGGACAAGGAAGGGGCCAGGGCACAGCTGGGCCAGGAATCCCGAAAAAAGGGCTGCCCCTCCCCACTCCGCAAGAACTCTGGCTGGAGCCTGACAACCTTTGAAAGCTGCCCTGAAGGTTTCACTCCTTTCTCCACATAGAGGGGGTGCTAGGAATGGGGTGCAGCCCTCCGGTCCCCCATCTGGTCCTGGGACGCCCCCTCAGGCAGCCAGGAGGCCCAAGGGTAGGGTAGGAAGCTGTCTCTGCCCCTCTTGCCTCCCAACTGGGGTCCAAACCCAGTCCCAAGATAAAAAAATACTTTGGTGAATTAAAAAGTGCCCAAGGAGGGGATGGGCTCGAAGGGGGTGGCGGCAGGCGCTCGTCAGAGGACGCTCTGGTCTCTGATAAAGGCAGTCCTCTCACGTCGGCCCTCGTCCTCCTCCGAGTCAGACGGGCACTCCTGCCAGGCCTCAGGGGGAAGCCCCTTGTAGGAGATGAGGCCGCGGTCCATGGTGTACACCTTCACCCCCCGGAAGCTGAAGCCTGAACGCAGCTGTAGGACCAGGAAGACAATGACGAAGACCAGGACGATGAAGGCGCAGCTGAGGCCGGCCACCACCTCAGGTAGGTGTGAGGGCAGCAGCCCTGCCCGCAGCCGCGGCTCTGCCTCCACCTCTGGGGGTGGCCGGGGAGGCGGGGGCTGCTGCTGTGGGGACTCTCGGCTGCTCTGGGTTTGCCGGGAACACGTCTGCTCCACAGGGTCCAGGGAGGCGTGGCTGGGGCAGCTGAGGCAGTCTGTGGGGGCCGGCCCCCGGCATGTGGCACACGAGGTGTGGCAGCGGGTACACACGCTGGCGCGGATGGTCTCCACGTCATTCTCGGTGTTGTAGTGTGTAGCAAGGACTTGGGCAGCAAAGCCTGGTGGGCAATGCTGGACACAGCTCTTCTGATGCAGGGAGAAGCCTTCCTCGCACACTGCCAGCACAAGAGGAGGCGGATGTCAGCTTAGCTGCCCACGGCCACATGGCCATGTGGGACCCAGGACCAGGGCACCCCAAGCAGTCACCAGGAGCTTCTACCCCAAACTGTGTCATCCCAAGGGCTCCAGTGTCCCTTCAGACCCTTTTTCTTCCTAGAGCTGGGCTTCAAGATAAGCACCCTCTGTCCCCCAGCCTCAGGCCCCAACCCCCAGCAGCACCCACTACTGACCCACGCAGGCCTGGCTGGATGTGAGGGTCTTGCAGCCGCTGCTCTCAGGAGGTGTGGGCAGCCCCTCAAGGGCTGTGCCATATAGCACGAGGGTGAATTTGGTCAGCGTCCCTATTCCAGGAGGGGAAGAAGGCCAGAGTGAGTGGGAACTGGGACCCGGCATCCACACCCCCATCTCTCGGGCGCCCAGCATACCATAGTTGTTGGCCTCACTGGTATTTTCAATCTCCAGGACCCATTCGCCAGAGGGGTCCTCGTCCCAGGAATGGGTCGTCATGAAAGCCCAGTCATTAAACCCATCTGCAGAGTAGTCGTGTGGCCTGGGGGAGCAGGGTGCATACAGCTATCTGAGGCCTCTGGGGGATGCCAACCAGGCAATACCGAGCCCACCACACATGGACCAAATACCCTCCCCCCAGTGCAGCACCCACCCCACCACTGGGTTAGAAATGCCTCTTGGCTCTGGTTGCCAGTTGTTCTCAACCAGAAGATTCTGGAAATGTGTGAGGGCACTGCACACGGGAAGGCACACAGATGTGGCATTTGATGGGTGGAATCAGAGAATCCTGCAAAATGGGACAGTCCTATAGGACAAACCATCCCTCCCGCAACGCCAATATCCCCTCTGAGAGTGTTTGGTGACCATCAGGGCTGTATGAGTGAATGAGTGAATGCACGTGGGCACAAGGGAGAAAACGGCTTGGGCAGGGGACGGGGCAAGTACCTGGCAGCCAGCAAGGTGGAGCGGGTGCCCATGGGGCTAACCAGGTGGATGGCCAGGTCACCACGGCGATTGTAGGACAAGGTGAGGCGGGCCTGAGCGTGTTCCAGCCGTGTGATGTGGCTGGGCTCCCCCAGGCAGGCGGTCACAGTCTTCCGCACCTCCAGCCGCTTCCCTATGTCCCTGTGCAGAAAGCACAGTGACGGTCCATCAGCCTGGCTTCGAGGGACCCATGAGCACCTCCTGCAACCTTCGGGTCCCACCCACCCTCTCCCAGCCAGGGTTCAACCCTTACTTGGGCTCAGTGAGGATGTCAATGAGGCACTTCCGTTGAGGGGCCACTGTCGTCCAGTTCTGGGCCAGAGCCACCATGGCACCTGCGTCCAACAACCCGTAGCCATATGAATGGCTCACTGTGGAGAAGGGAAGGCAGGGTCAGCTGGGAGGCACAGAGCGCCCCCCTCACCAACCCCCCAAACCAGGCCATGGGGCCACCCTGTCCTCACCTTTCCGGCCCACACCATTAGTGGCCCAATCATTAGCATTGAGGTGTGCTGGCTTTGAGGTCTGTACCACCAGGTGCTGCATGTCCCGCCAAGTGAGGTTCTTACTGCAAAGAAGAGGGGGAGAGGCTGGCTGGGTTTAGTCTCTTTGGAGATAAGCTGGAGACTAAGGGCTGCTCTGCAGAGGGCACGAGTAGGGACACAGTTGCCCCTCAGCCCCCAAGACTTACTTGGCCTCCAGGGTGAGAGCAATGATACCAGCTGCCAGCGGGGCAGAGGCCGAGGTGCCGGTGTGTGACTCCGTACACTTCTGCCGCAAATCAGTGGTCACCTGCCAGCAGAACAATGGTGTTGGGTCTGTGTTGAGTGGAGGGGACCAGAGAGGTGGCCTGCCTGTCCTCCCTGTACCTACAGACCCTAAGCACCATGGATGGTGTTGTGAGCCAGGGCCAGGACACCTGGGTCCCAGTTGCTGCCCTGCTGTGGATAGGACAGTGTTTGGCTCTTTCTAAGCCTCAGTTTCCCAAGGAACAAGAAGATTGAACTAGAAGTTGAAGATCATTTGGAGCAACAACTGTTTTTAGGGAGAATCTACACTTCTCGGGGGCTTCACAGATGGCTCTGTGACCCCCAAGAATCTCAGAGAGCTCCCCAGTTCCCACTCCATGATGCCAAAGCCCCTATCACCCAGCTACATGCAGGTGGGAGGCAGATGAGGTTGGATGGAGCCGGCAAGCAGCCCCACTTCCCCAGCCCCCACCCTGGCCCCGACGCAGAGCAAGACTCACGATCTGCTTCTCATTCTGGTTGCCGCTGCTGTAGGTCGTGGCCAGCGTGGACGAGCAGGCCTCGCTGTACCAGGGCACGTTGCCGAACTGTGTGGCGCTGCTGATGGACAGTGTGTAGATGCTATTGGTGTAGCCGTCGCAGTTGCAGCTGTCATGATCCCGGCCCCCGTTCCCTGAGGCCCAAACAAAGATGGAGCCCAGCCCCCCGCGGCCCTGTGGACAGAGTGGGCTGGGGTCACTCGAGAACAGGACGTGAGGGAGGCCTAGTGGGAAGAGACAACTGCTGGAGACTGGAAAGGCTGGAGCCTCGTTCTCAGGGACTCTCTATTCACCCCCGAGTTCTTCATGAGGCCCTGGTGGATCAGACATACATACAAAAATGTCTGTCTGTATGCAGAAAAAGACCTGGACCACCACCCAAATGCTCAGAGCGGTGATTCCAGGGAGTACGATTAGGGATGATCTTAATTTACTTTCCTTTTTTTCTATCCTAGTCCCTTAACTTTTCAATAAACATATTTTGTGTAAAATTTAAACTAAACACAATAAACAAGAACAGAAAAACACGAGGAAAAAAAGCTATAGAAAATAGAGTGCCACCTTGCCCCCAGAGACTGGGCCTGGATCCCCACCTCACCTGGCTGACTCCCCGGAAGAAGGCCTCTTCGGCGAGGCGGGCCGGCCCATCCACGGTCTTGCCATCATCCTCGGGGCCCCAGCTGGCGCTGTAGATGTGGATGTGGTTGGGGTTCAGGCCCAGCGAGCGTGCTTCCACCGCATCGGTCACCTCACCGTCTAGCATACGCACCCCTGGCCGCAGAGTAGGGTGGGGAAAGGGATGCTGCGTGGGTCCAGCTGCCAGAGGCACCCCATGGAGCACACCCAGCCCTGCGCTGAGCCCCGAACTCCCTGGCTTGCCTCTGCTTCTCAAAGACGAGACCCGGGGAGGAGAAAATGAGAACAGCCCTGCCTTAACCACACATTCTGGACTAGGACAGGACCCGGGTTCCCAAAGGAGCGTGGTGATCGCAGCCTGCCACGTAAGGACACAGAGTGGGTGGTGACGATATAAGGAAACTCCTGCTAAGAAACACCCGTCCCACAGCACAGGGCCACCAGCACTGGCGATTCAGCTCTCTGAGTTGCTAAGAATCTTCTAAGGAATAGTCATGTGGTCAAAAGGATCCACAGTGGGAAAGTAGCAGGCACTGGCCAGATGGGAAGTGGGCGGAGAAAAACCCCACCCGAAGGGCCCTTCCAAAGACAGGGTGGCCAAGACCCACACCCACCTCCTATGCGGGCGTTGTAGGCCACACCCACGCCACAGACACCGTTGTTGGCCACCGCAGCCACCTCACCCGCACATCGTGTGCCGTGCCTGCCAGGGCCAAGAACACAGCATTAACGGTGGACAGAGCCTGGCAGGTACAGCCTGAGGAGAAGGATCAGCAAACCGTTCCACCTATGACCTCTATCCCACGTGTGAGCATGGTCCCCTCCCACACAGCCTGTGGCTATCTCTGATCTGGCCTAACCCTCCCTTAGAGCCCCGGCTGGGTCAGAACTGCAGGAAAGACGTCAGCCTCTCAGGCAGAGCATGTCTGAACCAGGCCTCAGCCCTTCCTACGCTGTGGAAAAGGAGAGAGGCAGACACCGGGGTCTGCCATTTCTGACCTGTTGTCATTCATCTGTGTGTAACGAGGTTGCGGGTCAGGGTCCTGGTCATTGACATCGAAGCTGGCCCCAGGATCCTGGAAAGGATGTGGCTGTTGTCAGGAGCAGCCTGCCCACGCTGGCAGAACAGGAGACCCTAGACACCCTCACCAGGATTCGCTGCCTGCCCCCCAATCTGCTCACATAATTGCCTGCCAAGTCCGGGTGGTTCTTCTCAATGCCGTCATCCAGGATGGAGACCACGATACCACGCCCCGTGAAGCCTTGAGCCCAGGCCTCCTTCACGTTCAGGTCCCGCTGGGTGATGCCAGACTGCAAAGAAACCCACTCCATCACCTTGGCACTTATGAAATGTGAGGCTAGGGTATCCTGAAGAATCCCTTCACCACCCCCAAAACCTCACTCTCTATCTGCCCCTGCTCTTAAAATGCCACTACTGGTTGTTTGGGGTCCGTGGAAGTGTAAAGAACTCTGGGAGGGTACCCTTGGCCCCAGAATTAGCAGGAGGGGCTGGGGAGAACGCTCAGCAGACAGAAAGAGGAAGAATGAGAGCAGGCTTCAAAGTCAGCCACACCTAACCCCGGGACCCTCAGTGGGCAGATGGGTACAGCTGGGAAGGAGGACCCAGGAACCGAGGATGCAACATACCAGGTACCACTGCTGAGGAAACTTGGGGTCTGTGGGCTCCTGGTACACATCCCGTTTGGTCCGTCGCTTTGCCACCTGCTGCTCCAGCCACTTTACCTGTGAGGGGATGAGGGAGAGATGGTGTGGGCGGAGGAGGGGGAGGAAGACAGTGGCACTCCTGAGAGCAGAGAGAGAAGGGTGGCAGCAGGGGGAGCTGGGGTTGCACTCACTTGAGGCTCCCTCTGCAGCCGGCTATGCCGCGGGCGGTGAGGCGACAGGGACCGCTTTGTCACAGCTCGATGCCAGAAGTGGTAATAGTCGCCGAAGATCTGCAACAGAGCAGGAAGACTGAGCTGGGCTTGCCATCTGTCAGTCCCTGGGGAAGTGGGGGACGAGTGTGGACAATAGGCTACAAGGGGCGGTATGCAATGGCAGTGGGAGGTGGGGCATCTGCTCCCTGCCCAGGACCCAGCAAGAAGGGGCAAGGGACCAAGGGGACACTCTTTATCCCTGGGGTATGTTGGTTGTCTGAGCAACCTATGCTAGAAACCCAAGGACAGGGCAAGCCACTGCTGCCATCCCCCTGGCCACCCGGAACATACCCTTGAAAGGACAAGCCCCACAGCACCTGCCCTCATCAGCACACGGCCCGAAATGTCTAGAACACCTACCTGGCCCTGGTTGAGGAAGCCATGCTTGCGTGCCACGCGGTCAGCCACAGCCGGGCCCCCAGGGATGTGCACAGCCCAGGTGTTGGTGAAGACCTTCTGCCCATGGGCATCAGCCACCAGCAGGACCAAAGGTCCTGCTGCTGCTACCACCCATAGCAACCAGGGCCTCAGCTCCATGGGGGGGACAGGTGGCCGGTGTCCCGGAGCCCTCCTCTCCTTGGCCTGGTCACGGGGCCTCGGCTCCCAAGCACCAACTCACAGCCTGTGGCCCGGGGCTGACTGGCGGGGGCATGGGGCCGAGACTGGCAGGGCTGTGGCAGGAGGACGAGGGCTGCCGGGCTCTGAGAGGAACAAGGGAGGAAAAGGGGGAGAGAGTCAGTCCCTCCCAGCCATGAGCTAAATTAAAGCTGCCTTCCCATTCCATGGCTGGATCCAGGCCTGAAAGGGGCTCTGGGGGAGGCGAGTGAAACCCCAGCACCCCCAAGGTCAGCCGGGGAGTCAGGGAGATGGACCCCCACCCCGCCACACGCAGCTCCCAAGCCTCTCTCCTCGCAAGAATACGGAAGTGGGACGAACAATATCAAGGCTTGAGTCACTCGAAATCAGAAACAACTGAATAAAGGCTAGCCAGAATGAAAGTAAAAAAGATGGGTTACAAAGCAGTACGTACACGAATCGATTTTGTTTTTTTAAAAAAGTATTTGCATATGGATATTTATATATAACCACAAAACAAAATCTGGAAGGACACAACTATACGTTAACAATGGTTCTCTCAAGATGATGAGAACTACAATTAGTATTTTCCTCTTTATCTCATCGTATGTTTTCCAAATTACCTAAATCTTTTTTTAGAAAGGGATAAAATGCTGACTTTTTGAAGTTTCTTAATGGGAGGCATCCACACAGCTCACTGGGTTTTTCCGGTTCAGCAAACCAACCCCAGCCCCAGAGGCTTATTTGCAGACACACAGCCCCTGGGAAGAAGGAGTGGGTGACCCTAGGTGAAATGCGGGCTTTGTGGGCTGAGCACAGGGGCTCACAGTGGCTTCCCTTCCTTCTATAGCCCAGACCCTCAGCCATCATCAAGAGGCCCAGGCTCTTTTTAACTGTTTCCTGGGGAACGGTGGGGCTGCCCAGCCTTGTCCCGCCTGGGCCTGGGCCTGGGCCTGGGCCTGGGCCTGGGCCTGGAGGCTCCCCAGCAGCCCCTTTGCTCTCTCCACGCCCACCAGCCTTGCGTAATCCGAGCCGGGCAGCCAGGGCAAACACTGGCTGCTGAGCCAGGAGCGCCAAGGTGAGGCTGAATCAATAGTCCATGTGTTGTTTTTCCTCCTTCAGCAAACAGACAGTGGGACCTCTCTGTCCAGGGCCACATAACTATCCCCACAAAGGGCCCCTGACTAGCCAGAAGCCAAGCCCCTGGGGTGGAGAGAAGCTGGGAGTGGTCCCAGCAGGGCTGCTGGAGGTACCCAGTCTCAATGCCAGCGTCTGCCTACAGGACCCAGGATGCCCTCACCACTCCCGCGGCCAAACCTCAAAGGAAGCCACTCTGCCAGCAGGCAAAATGAAGCTCCTAGCTCACCCAGGACCCTCGAAGCTGGGCAGGCAGGCTCCCCACTGGGAACCCCTCGCTTCTCTGGGGGCTGCCCTTAGTCACAACCAGTCTCCTCAGCTGTACTTCTGCTCCTGCAGTCCCACCAGGCAGGCTGGGGGAGACTCAACACACAATTCCTGAAGTATTTTCAGTTTACACCAAAATAACCTGACAGCTGATGGCAGGAGGCATCCACAGTGCAGCTCCTCCTCACCCTGGGAGGCAGAGTCCACAGGGCTCCCAGGCTGACCTGGAAGCCACAGCCCCAGGGTGCCTTAGGCAGCCAAGTTCCAGAAAGTCTGTCTGAAAAATGGCTGCCAGACATCGGCTCAAGGGGGTTAAGGGACCCCAAGCCCCTGATTTAACAGAGAATATGGAGCCCTGGGGGCACAAGCGGATGGGAACAAGGTCTCTTTTCCCCTTCTTGCCACACTAGCTACCACTTAGCTCTAAGACATCATGCAAAGCCACCCGCTGACGCTGACCACAGTGCTCTGAGCCCTACTGGAGCCCCCAAAGCAAGGCTGGGTTCATCAGGGTCTAGCCCAGGTTCTGGCCGACTGTGAATGGAGCGGAAGCTGCTTGGCGTTAAAGGTGATTAACCAACTATTTAATTACCTTGCAGCACCCGGAAAGAAAGCAGGCTTCAGGCACAACCAGGCAATCCCCAAGCAAGGGCGTGCTCCCTCTGCCCAGCGTCCCTGGCCATGGGAGTGGGGTAGGGCTCCCATGGAGCCCTGACGCCGCAGACAGTCCTGCCTCAGCATCCTGGAGGAAGCGAGGAACCCTCTTTCCCAAAGGGGCAGGCACTGAGAACAGTGAATGAAGGGGCTCCTCCCCACCCCCAACCCAGACTCTGACTCACCCTCCGAGTCCCAGTTCTTGCTGTATTTCTAGCTCCCCGTGATGCCGTCTCACATGGGACTCAGCTCCCGGCTGTGGCCAGAGAGAGCTGTGGGCGCTCCTCTTGGCTGTGTCCCCTCTCAGGCAAAGCCCTTTCTCCAGCCCCAGGAACCCCGTGATACAGCCAGCAGCTCCGAGGCACTCACAATGAACCTACCCCCAGGTCCGGGCTGTTTCCCAGGCACGGGGGCGTCCGGCGCAGACAGGGCTGCCCGGGGAAACCCGATCCGTCTCTCCTCCCGGCAAAAAGACACGAAGCCACGTCCTGTTGGAAAGGCTCCCCTGAAATTCTGACTCCCAGTCTCTGCTCTACTTGCATTTGCTATGTGACCTTAGATAAGTCATTTCCTCTCTGAGCCTCAGTTTCCTTGGTAGTAAAAACTGCTAGACCAGAGGTTTTCAAACTTTTTTTTAAGCCACAGAACCCTTTTCAAAAAAAAAAAAAAATCAAATGTCGTGTGGAAGCCCGATATAGTAAATAATATAGTAAACAGTAACACCGGGGCCACTGTGGGTGAGACGGGTCAGTCTCGACTACTCAACTCCCCTTTGCTGTGTTCCCACCTGGCCAGCAGCTGCCCGGCCCTCACTAGGCCACATCAGCGAATTCCTCTCGCACTGTCCAAGCCAGAGAATTCCCACAGCCTCTGGCTAACGAGGGTCTGCACCCCAGGGCAAGGGAGCAGGCGCCGGCAGGATTGCAGCTAAGTGAGCGCTGTCAGACCTGTCCGCCAGGCAGGCCGCCCCGGGGTCCCGCTGCCCGACGGGGGCAGCAGGGGCCTCAGCCAGGCCTCCTTGGAAAGCAGCCCCAGAACCTACCTGAGCCGGCCTCCCGGCGCCGCGGGTCGCGCACCTGAGTCCCTGGCTGCCCAGGTGTGCGGGCGGGGGCGAGTCCCGGGCGGGGAACAACCCCCCGCCCCGCGACGGCGGCTCCTCTCTCCCCAGGAGCGGAGGGGGCGAGGGGGCGAGGGGGCGAGGCGGCGGCCCCGGAGGACGGCGGGGAGGCGGGAGCGCGGGCGCCTCTGGAATTCTCGCCCCATCCCGCCCCCGGCGGGGCCCCGCGGCGCTTCCTGAGGTCAGCGGGCTCGCCCGGGCCACAGCGGAAAAGTACCGGCGCGGACAGAGCCGGGGCCGAGGCGGGCGCGCGCTCAGGTGGGCTGCGGGGCGCCCGGACCGTCCCCCGCGGCTCCACCCTCGGGGCCGGCCCGGGACTCAGTTCCGACAGCCGGGCCCAGGGGCCCCGGCGCTCCCGCCTCCGATCCTCCCCGGCGGGGCGCCCGGGCCGCGGAGCGCGCTCCTCTGGCGGAGGGCCCAGGCCGGCGGCTGCCCTGGGCCTGGCCCCCGCTCCCCGGGCCCCGCGCCCTCGCCGCTTACCCCGGGGAGCCCGGGCGGGGAAACTTTTCCAGGCGAGCGCCGCGGCGGCTCGGGCGCCCCTCGGCCGAGCAGAGAGCCCGGCGGCGGGGCCTGGGCTCGGCGCGCTCCCCGCGCCCGGCAGCGGCGTCACCGCGCGGAGGCGGGAGGCGCGGCGGCGCGGCCTCGGCCCGGCCGGCGACCAGGGCAGGGCTCGGCCTGGGCTCGGGCTCGGGCTCCGGCGCGGGCGGGGGCAGCGGCCGGGCCGCGGCGGCGCGGCTTGTTTACTCAGGCCGCTGTCAGCGGCTGCGGCGGCCCGGGCTCCTCCTCCTCCGCCGCCGCGCCCCTCCCCCGCGCGGCGCCACCTCCGCGCTCCCGGCCGCCGCCGGCCCGCCGCCCATGCTGCCCCGGCCCGCGTTCGGAGCGGGCGCGCCGGGCCGGACCGGGCCGGCGGCCCCACGGCCTTCCGGGGCGCCCGCCGCCTCCGGCTCCCGGCAGCGGCGGGTGGGGAGCCGGGCGGGCGCACCCCCGCCCTCGGCTCTTCGGGCCGCGAGCTCCCGGGCGGCGCGGAGAGAACCCTCGGCCTGGTTAGGAAGGGATCGAGGAGTCGCTCGGGCCCCGCCTCGGCTGGCCCTCTCCCCCGCGCTTCGCTCCTGAGCCGTGAGTGGGCATGACCGGGCAGGTGCCCTGGGTGACAGATCTGGGGTGCCTCACCTGCGGTGCGACTCAAGAGCGGCGGCGCAGACCCCAGGACCTACTGTTAGAGGAGCCACGACCTTATTTGCGTCTATATATAGACAGGTGAATAAGCCGGAGAAGCCCATCGCCTTTCAACTTTTTTTTTTTTTTTTTTTAAATGCCAACCGCCTGCCAGGCACCGGGCCAGTCACTTTACATTATCTCCTCCTTCTGTGCATTATTTAATTCACGTAATCCTTTCAAGCTTATTAACCCCATTTTACAGATAAGGAAACTGAGGCACACAAAGTTTAAAGAATTTGCCCAAGGTCTCCAACTAGCAGTCCCCAGAGCCTGGAAGAGGTGTAGGACTTTGGCAGGTCCTGGGCCCTGGTGCTTGCAACACAGCAGCCAGCCCACTCTGCTGGCTCCCTGGGTCCCTGCCCTAGAAAACGTCTGTGCTACTTGGCAAGGCCACCGCTGCTTGAGCTGAAAGGAAAAGAGGGGAAATATGGCCAAGAACTTCGCAGGCTAGGTTGTTTCAAGGTCGCAGGGCAGTCTCTGCCCATCCCTTCCTGTTCACTGAGATAACCTGGAAGCACAGTATTACCCTGTGGTCTCAACACAGGTTTGGGGATAGTGACACAAAATGACCACCACCCAGCACTTACTAGGAGCCAGGTGCTGTTCTGAGCTCTTCCTCACCACAAGCCCCATGAGGTGGGTATAGATACATTTTCCTTAGGGCACCTTTTATGTATCACTGCCTACATATTACACATGACCACGCGGAGGCCAGAGCGATTAAATGATATTAAGGATTCACTGTGACAAGCCAACCAGCAAACCTGGTTTCAAATCCCTGTGGCACTATTTTATATTATGCCACCTTAGACAAATTACTTAACTCTCTGAGCCTCAATTTACCCCTCCATAAATTGAGACGATATTCAACTAATAGGATAAGGTACCCATGTGGCCACCCTTACAAATGCTGCAAATACCGGAAACTCTGGGAAGAATGCGGGGTCCTGAAAACTGAGCTGGCAGATCAGTCTGGTTGGCCAGCTCTGGGAGTGGGAACTTCTCCCAACAAGGAGCTAAAACTGTAGTGACCACCCTGGGGTAGCCTCATCAGCACCAGCCACTATTGGGAGAACAATGCTTCTGTAGTCAGACTGAGCAAAGCAGGAAGTGAGTCACAGTTCTTCCTTAGTCTGTGAGCAAGAGAACCCCATTGAGGGGAAATTGGGACAGGGCTAGCCCCACCTAGCCTCAGAGTCTTCCAGTGCCCTTCCCACAGGCCCTCTGACCTAGAAGAAAGGTCAACCCAGACAGAAAGCAATATGGGCTGCCTCTAGGTGCCCCACCCATCCTGGAGGCTGGGCCCAGGGGAGCAGTGGGTCTGAGGAGGAGAAAGCGGAGGAGGAAGAGGAGGAGGAGGAAGGGCTAGTTCTGTCTCACATGGCTGCCACCCACTCCCTTCCCTTCTCAGAAGCACTGGAGCTTCCCAGTTTCTACCCCCAGCGTGGCCTTCCAATCTCGCCTTTGTCATAAGTCACAATCCTTGAAACTGTTGCTCAGAGGTGCATCACAGGGGAGGGGAGAGGAGAGGATTGAGCAAGTGAGCACCTGTCCTTGCTTGGCTCAAAGTTTCACCTTCGTCCTTCTCCTATTTTAGAGTTTCACACGCAATTATATTTTACTACAATTCTGTTGCTAAAAAGAATTTGGAAGCCACTCTCCTTGAGACCCCTCTGGAAAGAACAGCCCTCTGGAGAGAGTCCCAGCTGGCCTCATCTGGTGACTGTGAGCCAACTTCTTCCTTTATATCACTGAAACAAGTCCTATGGGCAGGTATTCTCTTTGTCTTTCCCAAGGGTTTATCTGAGGCCTTAAGGCCAGAGGGAGCTAAAATGGCCCAGGTCCCCTGACTTGGAGCCTTAAGAACCCAAGGGCCTCTGGATAAGGGGTACCATGTGACAGAAGCCTGGCAACAGGAAGGAAAAAGACCTGTGAGGAGGAGCAGGGCCTGATGTACCCTGAGGAAGGGATTGTGATGGAGACCCTACCTTCCCAGCAGGAGTCCAGGAGGAAGGGTCCGGCCGCAGGACCTTTAAATCCTTGGAGCTGGAGCTGATCTGGGAGGCTCCTGACAGCAACCCTGGTCCCACAGTCAAATCTACCCCATCACCCTCACTTGAGGCACTCTCAGTGTCTCGCTGGAGAGCTCTCGTGGGTCCCCTCCTTTCAAAACCTCTTCCCCGCTGTGGCACCTCAGACCAAGCCCTCGGCATAGCACCTGCACCTGGTTTTCATCAAAATGTCCACACTACATCCATACACACATAGAAGGGCAAATAACAAAATTTCATTGGTGTTTTCTCTGAAAGGGTGGGATTTGTGAGCTTTTTGGTTTTTTGTTTTGCTTTGTTTTTGCAGGTAAATGCGTTGTCAGGAATGTCTGCAATAACTTTTGTAATAATTAAACCTCAAAGTCATGCAAAATTGAATAAAGCATGCCCATACTTCACCATCTAGTTCCAGCGCACGTGGGGTCCATCCCGAACACTGCACTCAGGCTTCTCTATCCCCAAACAGTGCAGGGCCCTTCCAGTTTTGGCTAAATCGCTCTGAGAAAACCTTTTATGTGACAGGCGAACAGGGTGTCTGTGGGTGGTGGGAGGAGCTAGAAGAGATTTGGTGGTGATGTATCTGGCCTGCTGGGACAGGATCCCAGCATGGCCAGCCCTCATTTTCCCAGTTACTGGGGTGAGCCTGCACTTACCTTGTACCAGCCGACTCTGCCGAATCCTAAGCTCACTGGTTGGTTTATGGCTCCCTTCTGCTAGCTCTGTGTCTTCTGCCTCGCCTTCAATGCCAAGCCAGTGCTGCCCACAGCTGGACACTTAATAGGTGCAGTGGGTGCAATCTAATTTGACATTCATTGAGCACCTGCTGAGTGCTGGGACCTAGTGCCTTGAGTTGAGCCCTTAGAGCTTGTCCTCAGGAAGCCAGTGACGACATCTGGTAGAGCTGAAAGAAGGTACCTGAGACCTCCAGGATCTTCCTGGATCTGTGTCCTATCGTGTCGCCTTGCAACTCCAACAAATCTCTGCCCTTTCTTCTCTCTCTTGATCCAGAAAAGTAAAACGGTCAATTATCACGATTTCATGTTGAGTTTTGCAACAAGTTCTGTCATCTGGAATGGGTTTCTCAACCTCGGCACACTGGCATCTTGGGCTGGATCTTTCTTCATGGGGACTGTCCTGTGCATTGTAGCATGTTCAGCAACATCCCCGGTCTTAAAACACTAGGTATCAGTAGCACCCCCACCCCCTTTATGCCAACCAAAATTCCCCCAGATACTGTCAAATGTCTCCTGGGGGCCAAATCTTCCCTGCTGAGAACCACTGATCCAGAGTGCGGAACAGGTGCGGGAGGCGGGTAGCATGCAGTGAGCGAGGCAGCAGGAGTTGTCTGTTGGGAACTATGCACTTTTATTATGGAAGTGGCAGCTGGCAGCGAAGGAGAAACTCTCAAACCCCAAAGCACCGGGCATGGCGATGCAACAATGAGCCGTTTAGTGTTCGGGGCAAACTGTCTTATGTCTCTCCACGACATCTGAGGATGTGGCTTTCAGTAACGCTCATGATCATCCTGCATCAAGGAAAGGAACAATCATGTTGATCACACTCTGCTTACAAGGGTGGGGAAGTGGGTGAGACAGCTTCACATTAAATATGTGTTTGGAAGGCAGTTTGGTGGCTGCTGGAGAAGGGGAGCAGAGGGGAGGAAGGAACCTTTTGGGAGTGATGGATGTGTTCATTATCTACATTGTGGTGATGATTTCACGGGTGTATGCGAACGTCAAAACAGATCAAGTTGTACGCTTTACGTGCAGTTTATAGCGTGCCAGTTATACCTCGAAAACTGTTTTTAAAATGTATTTGTTTAAAGTTTTAGTGCTTAAAAGGCATTATTTTAAAAATTTACTCACCTGAGGTAGCCCATTTCTTGACACTGCCAGGTAAAGGTGGTGGTGGTGGGGTCATGGTAGTACTTAAAAATAAAACAGAAAAAATAAAAAAAAAAAAAAAAAACAGAGAAAATGATCATGGGCCCTGAGGCTGATCTGAGAAAGGAGGGAAAAGAGTACCGAGAATGCGCAACCCAGGCCTCTCTCTGTGACGCCCAGGAGTCTGCCCACTGGCTGGCCTAGGGGAAGAATCTGAGAGTTTTTCCGTTGGATGATGCTATCACACCAACGTGTCTAGAATGGTATTATCTGGGGCTTGGGAAAATAAAATAGCAAATGTAGTGCTGGCTGCCAGGAAAGAAACAAATGGTTCTGGAAATAAAAGGCTCCTTCACTACCTTTAATCCCTAAAACAAACACTGCTGGGGAAAAAAGTCAGTTAATACCTGGAAAAAGGCGGGTGCCATCCCTCGGAGCATGGCATACCTGGGGAGCAGGCTGCACTGTGCCACCTGCACATTACAGGCACCAGCACAGCTCGTGCCCAAGGGGGTATACTTAGCAGAGAGGGGTGCCAGAGATGCCAGATAAGAGAGCTGTGGGTGGCAAACAATGAGGGGCCTTTCACTGACAGCTCCAGGGCTTTTTAGCCGAAGGAGAACTCCATGGAAGTTCCCAAGAGCCCCTGAGGCTGGGGATGGGGATGTCACGTGTGACAATAAAAACCTCTGTGGAAGGTTGATTGTGCACCAAGCATTTCATTCGTCCATTCTTCAGACATTGAGCACCTACTGGGTGCAGGACCTCCTCCAGGCCTCCAGTTCTGGTGAGGGAGGGAGACGGCAGCTTAATAAGCCTGTTTATAAGTGAAGCTCAGATTATTTTAAGTACTCGGGGAAAAAGTAACGAGGAGGGTGATGTAGTAGTGCCTGGGGGAGGAAGAAGGCTACTGTCTCTGGGGTGGTCAGGGAAGGCCTCTCAGAGGAGGTGATATTTGAGCTGAGGCTCAAGAAAGAGGTAAAAGTGAAGGTCTGAGGCGTGAAGAGAGAGGGTATCCCAGGCGCGGGAAACCAGGAGGACAAAGGCTTGGCCCTTTGTGAGTAGTGCGCTGGGAGAGCAGACACTTCTCAGAGTGCAGGGGGAGAGGGCAAGGGTAGAGGGAGATGAGCTGAGATGAGAGTAGGCAAGGTCGAGATCATGGAGCATGTGGCAGGCTGGTCAGGATGGTGACCTGAATTTTCAGAGCAGTGGTCAGTTTTTTGGAGTTTTACTAACTTACCCCTTTAAAGGTCCCACTGGGGAAGGAGACATGGCGAAGGAGACATGTAAGGGTAAGAGTGGGAGCCCAGCAACAGCCCTATGCAGGAGGCAACCATTAATGACCCTCCCATGTCACACACTGGGTGGTGGACAGGCTTGGGAAAGTCTAGTGACTTTCATAACCCAGTAAACAGGTTTGTGGGGTCCTGAGCAGGCCTGGGAAGAATAGGGTGGCACCCATCGCCCTGGAAAGCCAGAGCCTTTGCAGTCAGAGGGCTGGCCAGCCAGGCCTGGGGTCCCACTGCCCAACTGCTTGGTTGGACTCTGGTGCTTCTCCCTAAACCACACCTATGTGGACATCTTTAGCAGGAAACTTGACAAGGGATTTTTTGAGTTAACAGGTAAAACTCACAGAGTGCTCATTCACTCATTCCATCTCAGGGGCATTGCTAAGTATTGTATGCTGACGGCCTCATTTACGGCTGATAGCAACCCTGAGGCAGGCACTATTATCATCCCCATTTAACAGATTAAGAGACTGAAGCCTAGAGAGCTTGCAGGGAGTTAGGAAGAAGATCTGGGATTTGACCTGGGGAGTGAGAATGGAAAGCTTTCTGGCTCTGGAAAGGGGAGAACATTGGCTGAACAGAATGGCCGGTTCCCTCAGGCACTGCAAGGTGGGCGGCTCTGTTCTGATTCACATTTGATGTTTTCTTGGACAAGGCCATTCACCTGCATTCTCCCTGTTGTCCTCGTTGATATTTCTATAATGTGTGCCACTGAACAGATGACCTGCCCTTCCCCCACACAAACCTTGTGGGCTGTGGTCCCACGTGCAGGTTACCAGCCCAGCCCTGGGCTCAGAACTAGCTCTGAAACGTGTTTGAATGTCCCCTGGGCAAAATGCTTAACCTCCTGGGGCCTCAGTTTCCTTATCTGTAAAATGGGGTACAAGCTACCCATTTACAGGTGATACCTGTAAAAGGCTCAGCACAGAGCTTGGCCTGCGACGATGGCCTCTGTGATCAAGTTACTTCCTCTTTCCTTCGGAGATAGGAATGCTCTTCTGGCCAGCTGGCCGTGGAGCCTTTTCTAACTCTTCCACATTGGCCTAAATCCAGGCTTTCATGGATAAAAATCTCTACCCTCACTGCAGCAATTCCTTTGGTCCTTTTAGATTATTTTTTTTTCCTAGGGAGGATAGCTGCCGGCCTTCCCGCATTGCTGTCTGTGCTCAGAGCAGCCTTTGGTGTGGCCTGGTCCCTGGGTGGCCCACGAGGGGCCTCGTGCCCATTTCATAAGCTGTCTGTTCCTTTGACCTCTTGCCTCTGAAGTCAGAGGTCAGCCGACAGTCCTCTGCAGCAGTGTTTCCCAACTTGTTCACTTCATGACTTGCAGAATGTGTGGGTAGCTGGCTGGGGTGAATGGACCAGGCTGGTGGAGGCTAGCGGGTCACTGCTGGCAGCGGCCGCCCCACGCCCTGATGCCTGAGTGGGGGCTGGAGGCTCTAGAACCCATTTCAGGCATACTAGTGGGCAGTGCTTTCTAAGGGGCGCCTGGCGGTCTGGTCACAGGGAAACTCTGTTTCCCAATGCTAGCCAAATCATTGTGCTTACTAAGTTCTTTTCTCATAGAGTCCTGGCAGGGCTGATCTTCCTGACCTTCTTGTTTTTAGAAGGAAGAAATACTTTCCAGATAGTATTCTAGGAAGATGTTCTCCTGGGAGGCAACAGGGCTCTTTATCCCTGACAGTGGGTCTCTAACCTGAGCTTTGTTCATTTCCTTTGCATGAAAGAGACTCTCACAGCCTCCCCAATGCTGAGTGAAGTAAATTATTTCTGTTGTATTAGGTATACATTCTTCCTTATAGCTCTCATGCAAGCATCCATCCAAAATGATCCAGAGGTCAAAACTATACAGAAAAATACACATAAAGCAATCTGGCTCCTACCTCGGTCCCTTCTATGCAGTCCCTCTCCACACCTGAGTACCAATTTTTATTAGATCTGTGTTATCTTCTCAGTGTTTCTTTCTGCAAAAAAAAGTAAAAAAAAATAATAATAATAACACACACATATTTCTCTGTCCTTATAATACTTTCCTTTTTTTTATCAAAAAGTAGCATATTATAATTTTTTTTTTTTTACTTAGCAATACATTCTGGAGAAATTTACATAATAAATATAAACAAAACTACAAACCCAACACAATTCATTAAATAGCTCAATGGGAAGGATGATGTTGCTTGGCTGAAACCAAATTGCCGCTTGTGGTGACATGGGACTTACCAACGAGAGTAGGTCTCCCTTTGAGACTGACGTGCCCGTGAATGTCGCCATGTGCTGGAGGGTGACTCAGTTCTCCCACTACTTTTCTCTATTTCAATTACTGCAGTACTTCTGTTTGCACAGTGGGCTGTTACATCATTTGGCCGTCTCTTGGCTTCAACGCATCATTTAGGCATTAAATCCGCCTCTGTTCTTTTCTTGTTAGCCAGCAGCAATTAAAAAGGACTGTTTGGTGCCAACGGAATCATAAACACAAACGTACACTCGGGCAGTGAAATCCTGTGTCAACAGTAGATTGTAAGGTGGTCATGCTGACAGTAATGAAGACAAAAATAATCATAACGGCCAACATTTACTGAGAACTTGCCATGTGCCAGCAACATGCTAAGTGCTATACATGCAGGGTCTTCCGTAATACTCCAAAGTAAGTAACCCTATAAAGTAAGTATGCCCCATTTTACAGATGAGAACATTTAGTCTTAGTGGGATTAAATAACTTGCTCGAGATCACATGTCTAGGAAGTGGTACAATCAGAATTTGAACCTGTGTCAGGCCGACCCCAGTGACCACTCTAAGGGCTGGTGGCTGGGACAGGGACCTTAGTGTTCTCTGGCCATAATTGCTCACCGTGGTTGTGCCCTGCTGGGCCGGGCTGGGCAGGATATTTGGAGTCTGGGGCAGAAGGTGGAAGGAGACTATGGGGGTCACAGTCACTTGTTAGGGCCTGGACTCCCCCAGAGCCCTCTCCCCAAGTGCTGGGTGAAAGCACGCCAAGCCTGGCCATGTGATCCTGCCTCCTCTCTCCCAATATCGAAGTGAAGAAACACGCACGCGCCAAAAATACCATTTAGAAGATAATGATCTATGTCCGTGACTGTAACAATGGCACTCTGTCAGCTTCTAACGAAGGACCGAAAGTTCCAAATGTTCTTGGAAGGTCCCTGGCCAGCTGTCCTGGGCAGTGCTTACGATGAAAGCTCAGACTCTGTGGCCATCCACCTCCCTCTCCCCCTGCCCTGCCTCGTATCTTCTCCCACCTTTTCTCCTACCTATCAGTCCCTTGTTCCCTGTCGCAGCCTCAGCCTATAGGCCCAAATCCAGGAGAGACAGGGTAGTCAGGTGGGCCTGAAGCTGGAGCCCTCAGCCCAAGCTTAGCTACCAGGATATAGAGCACATCTGAGCACTTGGCTTCCTAGGCAGTGGCCATATTGATAATTCAGGAAAGAAGATGACGACATGTGGAGTCCTCTGGGAGCCAGCTGTCAGCCTCCTAAATGGCCCCCCAGGGTGGATGCTTCCTTCCCAGGCCAGGCTGCTGGGGCTGACTCACATGAAGGTCTTAACATAACAAATGCCTGGGCCCCTCAATGTCCAGGACGACTCCTGCTGCCAACAGCTCTCCTACCTCCTGGGAGGTCACCAGAGGCCCAAGGAAGCAGGGGAGGATAAAGGCCTAGCCCACTTACGTACCCTTCCTCAGATCTAGGCCTGAGAACACTAACACTCTCCCCTCACCCCTGATTAGGCCCCAGGAAGCCCGGCCCTTTCCTTCAAGCTTCTTACCCCACATAGTGATATGGCTTCCGTTTTTCTAGGTCAATATGATTGATTGTAAAAACAAGGTTACCCTGTCCCTTTGGCTCCAGGTGATGCTGTTAAAGCTCCACAAATGCTGGTCCCATCATGCAGCGTGACCTTCACCATGACCGGATTTGAGTATTCTTTTTGCCTGAGTTTGAGCTTGCACTAGACTCTAAGCCTTTCCGAGTTAAAAAACTTGGCTTCTTGCATTACAAAAGCCATACTTAGGTAAGCACCATCCTCTCATCTCCCGCAATCCCCACCTGGCTGATGTGGCTCCAGCGCACTGGCTTCCATGTTGTTTCTCTCTCTCCAACCACACTCCTACCTCAGGGCCTTTGCTCTGGCCATCAGCAGGACCTCTCTTCTATAGCACCCACAGGCCTTAGCCTGCTCTCCTCTTCCAAGATTTTGCTAGAATGTTGCTTTCACTGCCAATAGCAGGTTAAAATGCAAACGGCACTCCCCATCCCCCTTCCTTGCTTCATTTTTCCTCTTAACACTTTTCACCATGGATACTATATTCTTGTTGGTTGGTTTGTTGCCTTTCTTTCCCTACTAGCATGTTAGCTTTATGTGGGCAGGGGTTTTTGTCTGCTTCGCTCACTGTGGTATCCCTAGTGACTACAATAGTGCCTGGCACATAGTATATACTTGTAAATATTTGTTGAATAAATGATTCAACTATAGAAAACTTGAATCTACATAAAAACACAAAGAAGAAATAAGAGATGCCTAGAATTTCCAGCCCTTCCAAGCGAGCTCCCTGTCTCTGGAGGAACTTAAGTGGAAGCTGAGCATCCATTTGGTGAGGGGTGTGGAAAGGATGCAGGCACTAGGTAGAGGTGAGGTTTCTTTCTTCTCTCAGGAAAATTCTGGGATCCTGCAAAACACTCCCCACCACCCCAAGTCATTCTCTACGATTTAGAGACAATGACCAGCACAGGGCTTTTCCCTTGGGCCTCAGTACTAGTGGGAAGCACTGTGACCCAGAAGGCTTGGGAAGCAAGGTGGAGTGGAATCGCCTATCAGGTCCAAACAAGCCTGTCCCAGAAGGAAAGAGAGCAGACCTGCTCACAGCTCAGCAAATGGTGACAGGCAGGGTCAAGACGACCTGGACACTCACTGGCCTGGCTGATCTGAAGAAAGTCAAGGCCACCCCTGCATCCTCAGACGTGTCATCGACCTGCCACGATGTCTGGAATTCCATCATTAGAGAAACTTCACTTTATGCTTTTAGAATACACTCCTGGGAGGGCCAAGCAGCTGCTACCTCAGCTACATAAACCAGGTCTAAATTTGCATGTCGGCTGAGAATGGGTCATCAGGGGTATAAGGGGGTAATGGGGGTATTTAGAAGCAGGGGCCCTGCCAGGAAAGTAGGCAGCCTGACAGTGCTGCTCTCCATGGCAGGAATCCTCAGAACTGAAGGCCTCAAGGCAGCAGATGTGGCCTCACAGATAAACCCCAGAGTAGGCACTGGAGCCGGTTATCTGGGACAGGAAGTGGCTCTACAAAGCATGAACCAATGCAAAATCCCCTCTCAACAGCTGAGTAATGTCTCCATGGACTCAGTCGTCACAGAAATGGGGTTACTAGGGCACCTCACCTCTGGGGAACATTTGGGGAACTCCTTGAGGGTTCACTTGGAACAGCACGCTTGGGAGATCACAGTTACAGTAAATGTACAGCACACATACCCCACTTTCTGGTCCTGGCTCATGGCAGACATTGCTAATCCATCACCACACAGCTATGGAATCCTCCCTACTGTGTTCCCGACAGTCACTGCTAATGTATCAGAATTCACACAGGGGTGGAACATAATGGCTATTGCAGGTAGAAGAGCCAGTGCTGAGGGTGGGGCAAAAAAATGTGTCTCCACCATCCTTGCCCTTCTGGAATCGCAGGGTTAGGACTCCTCAGATGAGGAGACCAAGGCTCAGGGAGAGTGAGACCTGGTCAAGGTCACATGAGGCAGTAGTGGAAGGTGGGTCTGGAGCTCTGGTCTTTCTACTCCTGGCCTAGAAGCTGTAGCCTGTGACTGAATAGTTGGTCCAGGAGACAGAACGCACGTGTCCCCACGTTCACATGCCCAGCAGAAGAAGCTGTTCTAGCCCCACATGTCAACAAGTACAGAGTGTAAAGTCCCAGGGCTGACCTTAATAAAGTTTTGACTTTTTGGTCTCCGTGAGTCAGCAGGGCAGCAGTGGGCAGATGCTGGGGAGGCCCAGTGCCCAGAACACGGCTGCCGGCCCGACATGTCCATGTGAGCCTTAGTCCCTGGCCTGCGTCCAAAACAAACTCCCAGTACCCCCCGGCAAAGCAGCCAGGCCCAGCCCAGGGGGACAAGCCTTGCTTTGCGATAGTCTCCACTCTGGGCCAGTCCTCTCCTCTCTCTTGACCTCAGATGCCTGATCCATCAATGAGGAAGCTGACTTGTGGCTTAACTTTGCTGAGCCTCAGTTTCCTCCTCTATTAAATGTGGATAATGATACCTCCCCTGCTGAGATGCCATAAGCATGGGATGGACTAATCCTATAAAAACGCTTGGCACACAGCAGGTGCTCAGGGAGGGCAGCTAGAATCACCTGAGGACTTTTCCAGCTCTAAGAGCCCGGCCTGTAACCCACACCTTCCAGTGGGAAACTGTCCATCCCCCACTGGCTCCATAGTCATCAGAACTGAAATAGCTTGGCCAGGTTGGGAGGGTGAGAAAATTGATTTCTCGTGAATTTGGGGAAGGGCAAAAGGGATGTGGGTGTGCCCCCAATGAGGAGCAGCCCAGAAGTACCCTTGGGCCAGGAATCAGGTCCAGACCTCTCCCGTCCCCAAGTCCTGAAGGTGGCAGCGGCCCTGCCAGCCGCCTTGCTGGCCCACTGATGGTACTGTGGCTTTGGTCCACACCCACCAGGGGGCCGACTCCCTGCCTGCCGGGAACTGGGCCAGGCGGACGGACGTGGTGACAAGCAACAGTGACGTTTCTCCCACTTCCTTTCACCTACCCTGCTGCACCTGCTACTGAATCAGGGTCCCCTTGGGGACTGACGGAAGAGGCGGGGATGTGGCATAACACAGTGGGATGTGGCATGACACACAGGAATGTGTGTGCCAGGCAGGCTTCAAAGAGAGGAAAGAAGTTTCGAGGAAAATCAGAGCACAGACATTCTGTGCCCCACACACGTCCACCTCCTGGGCCTGTGGTCAGTTCTTTGCAGAGTCTCTTCTCAGGCCTTGGCCAAGGCCTGGCTGAGCCCCTGGGTGCTCTGATTACAGAGCACCTCATCTGTGGTCTCTTGACCTTTAGGGGACTCCAGAATTGGCTTGTGCACTGACCTGAGTACTGACCTAGTCTCCTCACAGCAGCCCGAGAGGTGGACATGGTAGCAGATGCCATGGGCTGGCTGACTTGACCCTTGTTCCCAGCCCTTCCTTCTTCATTGCCTCAGCTACAGAGAAAGGAAGGGCTTCACAGGATTTCAATGGGGGATGCTCTTGGCATTTCTGGGGGGACAGTTCTTCATGTAAGACTGCCCCATGCATGGTCACAGCCCCTTCCCACTAAATGCCCAATCACTGTGACGACCTGAACCATCCCCACACATCTGCAAACATGCCACAGAGCTGCAGTGCAGGCCTGGTTGAGAACCACTCAGCCAAGGCTCCATTCCTCATGCTCTGTCATGGGGGGCTGGTCACATGTCTCTACTCTGAACAATAAGATTAAGGAGGGAAGAGTCTTCAGGGCAAAGAAATTTTCAAAAAGAAGAGACAAAGATCCTCTGTCCAACCTCCCAAACCAACACCACATGTGGGCTTTTCCAGATGAGAGAAACAGCTACCATTTTGCTGTAGTCACTGAATGCTGGGGTCCTCTGATACCTGCAGCCAAGTGCATTCCTAATTGCTACAGGTGGGAAAACAGAGGCACAGAGAGGTCAATTCGATTGCCCAAGGTCTCTTCCCTGATAAGGAGTGGAGGCAGAATTCATGCCCAGACATTCGAGGTCCAGAAGCCCCATCCTTTCCCATGGAGCTTGACTGAGTCAGAGCGCTCTGAAGTTTTCAGCTCTGTTTCCCACGAACATGTCTCAGTGCATCTTTCCTCCCATGAGGAGAGAGGGTTCATTCCTTTCATCAGATTTTCGAAGGCTCCACAGTATGAATAAGAAACCTCCTCCATTCGATTTTTATCTCACTCCTTTTACAGGTGATAAAGGTAAGCTCCAAGAAGGAAAATGATTTACCACGCTGGTGACCACGCTGAGATAAGTAGGCATCGCCTGCAGTTCTGGGCCCTTTCTATTGCCCCTTCCCCCATCCCGTCCCCTCCTTCCTGCCCTATGGCCCCTCCTCACAAAGGCCTGGACTGGTGCAGTAGCCCTGTCGTTGGCCTTCCTGCCTCATGTTCTCTACTCTGCACATGCCCCGAGAGGCTCCTAGTCAAAGCCTGCTGTGATCCTGTCCTGACTCATTCCAGCTCCAAATATGACTATTTTCCCATATGTACTGTTGAAAAATAGCCACAGAAATATTTCTGGTCCCACATGGTCTTCTACAACCTTGCTGATCTCCCACAGGAGGTGGAGTTCATTTCCCCTCTCTGTGAAACTGAGCAGGCCTTTGTGGCTGCCCTGATAAACAAAATGTGTGGCCTCTACTGCTAGGTCATAAAAAGTGATAGGGCTTCCCTCTCTCTTTTTTTCTTTCTCTCTTTCCCTGTCCCTAGCCCTGCTCTGAACCCACCCCACCATGTTATGAGGAAGCCCAGGACACATGGCAGGGCTACATGTAGGAGTTCCAGCCAATACCCAACTAAGATCTCTACTGATCAATCATTCTCTGTGAGGGAAGAAGCCTTCAGGATTCCAGCCCGAGCTTTCAAGTCTTCCCGCTAAGGCCCCGGATGTCATGAGTAGACATAAATTGTTCTTTCTGGGGCCTGTCCAAATCCTTGGCCCACAGAACCTGTGAACCTAATAACATTTACTCCGTTGGATAGCAGACCATGATGAGTTTCAACTTAGTCAGGAGCTGCTGGATGTTTTTAAACAGGGGGGAGGTGTGACCATGGTACTAGGCTAAGAAAGTTCTCGGGCCATGTGCAAAGTGGAGAACAACAGGCAGAGTGGCTACTGCACCAGTTCAGACCTCAGCAAGGAGGGGCCATTGGGCAAGGAGGAGGGCAGTGGACAATGGAAAGGAAACAGAATTATACATAAGGCTCAGTTATCATCTCAGCTTGGGTGCCAACATGGCAAGTCATTTTCCTTCTTGGAGCTTACCATTATTACCTATAAAATGAGTGAGACAAAAACAAACAAACGAAAAAAACCAGACAAATGGTGATTGTTTCTCCCACTTCTTTGTGCACAAATTCTCTCTAGTGCCCAGCCTGTGTCTGTCTTCCCCAAAGTCAGCCCTTGAGGGAAAGGGTGGTCTCTATCTTCTCAAAGGCTCTAGTCTTGCTCTGCCTTTCATGTTCTGCCTTGTATACACGTCTTCTATATCTTATTGATAAGTCACTTATTGTGTTTAATATTCAGGAGATCGCCATGGCATGACTGTGATTGTATCATAATTTGATGATGTTTCCAGTTTCCCTCCAGGTACACTCATATAAAAACTTCTGTAGAGTGTGTACCTGGGGGAGGAAGAGATGGGTCATGGATATGTTCGCCTTCAACCTAGCAAGATGCTACCTCGTGCCCCTGCCAAGTGGCCTTACCAATCTACTCTTCCACCTGCCATGTTTAAGGCTAGGGTCTGCATATATTCATGTGGTAGCATCAACTTTTTTTTTTTTTTTTTTGGTCAGTCTGGAAGGTAAGACATAATATCTCGTTTTAATTTGCATTTCTCAGATATCAACAAAGTAGAGCCTCCTTTGTCATATAATTATTGGACTTCTGGGTTTCTTTTTCTACGATGTGTTTGTTCACAAATTATGCTGAGTTTTCTGTTGGG
The DNA here is from genome assembly GCF_014176215.1 of Rousettus aegyptiacus. Classification (NCBI taxonomy): domain Eukaryota; kingdom Metazoa; phylum Chordata; class Mammalia; order Chiroptera; family Pteropodidae; genus Rousettus; species Rousettus aegyptiacus. Next base: position 51,461,899 of record NW_023416289.1, on the reverse strand, counting down.
TTGGCTGTCTTTCTTCTTGATTTTGCAGAAGTTCTTTATATATTCTGGAAACTAATCTCCTGCTGGTTGTATGTTTTACAAATATCTCCTTCCAGGTTGTGGCACATTTTTTAATCATATTGACGGTATTTTTTGTCTGAGGATTTGAGTGTTAAAGTCAGTTTCAATCTTTTCAGTGAAAGTTTATGCTTTCTGCACCTAAGATACCCTTTCCCATCAAGAGGTATGAAGGGCTTTCCCAGATCCTGGTTGCACCCTACCTCTTGACATAGGTGCAGGGTACAGAGCCGGGTTCACTTTGTGAAATTTTATTGAGCTGTGCACTTACGACACGCACTTTTCGTTACGCATATTGTAATTAACAGAAAGTTGATTTAAAAAAGAAATCATTCCTTACCCTGAGGCCATAAAAAATATTCTCCTAGATTTTCTTCTAAATGTGTTAAAATTTTGTTATTCACACGTAAGCCTTGAATCCACCTGGAGTTGTGTGTGTGGAGGTAGGTGGAGATCTAATTTTACTTTTACCATATGGATTACCACTTGTTTCAATACCATTTATATGAGTCTGTCTTTTCCTCACTGGTTGGTGACGCCTCTTTGTCAATATAGCAAGTTCTCATTACGCATAGTTCTGCTTCTGTACCCTTCTTCTGTTCATCTCATCTCTTTATAGTTTGATGCTAAACCCAGTCTGCTTAATTTCTTTAAAAAGTTTTACTATTTGGTAGAACTCAATGGAGGATTTGAAGACAGGAAATGTATAGTCAGAATGGTGCTGTGACAAGGTCACGCTGATGAGTTGGAGATGGATTTAGATCCAGTTGATGTCTGCTGCAGTGTCCAGGCCAGAGGGGAGCAGCTTGGCCTTGGTGGTGGCTGAGAAGTAGGCTGACATTGGATGTGTAGTGATGATAAAACAGACCGGATCTGCTGATGCATTGGAAAAACTGGGATCAAAGATGACTCCTTGGTTTTGGGTCTAAGCAGCTAAGAAAATGGTGTTGCCATTTGCTGAGATGGGAAAGCCTGGGGCGAAGCTGACAGATGGGCCCTTAGAAAGTGCCGGATGACTGACTGAATGAAGAACAAGGAGCAGGTGGGGGTGAGTGGGTGATGCCGCCCTCCCTTCACCTCCTGCAGCTCTTACTTCTGAGTCCCTAGGGAAGATTAAGCACCACCCTCGTTTCACGCTATTAGCTGTTTCAGGGCATCTGTGTCATGGCCCCCAAGCATGACTGCCATTGCTGGAGGAGTGGGACATCTTCCTTACTTGTGTGGTGGTTCCTCCCCAGCCCCATTCCCCTAGCTCAGCACTGGGCTCCCAAAGTATGAGTGCCAGGATACTGTCTCATGGAAGGCCTGTAGTCCCACAGCAGGCCAGAGGCATCTGGGGAGGACAGAATCAGGTCCCTGGGGGACAGGTCTGGCTCTGTCATTTGCCTCCCTCCTCAGTAAAGGAAGTGGCCTGAGTGAGTCTCTGTGTCGCTCTGGAGGAGGTCTGTGCTATTTGCTGGGCTAAAGCAAGAAGCTGGCTTCACCGGGGTGTGAAGGAGGCCCCCTGCCTTGGGGAAGCTTCTAGCCTCAATGGCCCTGCCTCAGGCCCAGCATTTCGACTAGATCACTGCTCTGTTTACAGCCTGCTGCTGGATCATCATCCCCAGCTGTTATGAAAACACCTTTATTTACTTCATAAAACATGAAAAATGCATCTGAGCACTGGAGCTGAGTCATTTCTTTGAGCAGCATTTTTGGTTAGGGCTGGGTGGGGCTCTGTGTGGTTCTGTGTTTATCCTGTGGACATCCTCAGGTGGCCTGGCAGGCCCACTCAAGCCCCAGGGCACCAGCTTCCTTCATTTATTCACTGAATCAAGAACAATTTTCAGCTCCTTCTGTGTTTTGAGAGTGGAACCCTGTCACCAGGATGGCTGAAAAGGGAGAGACTGCTGGGTTCTCAAATCCCCAAATAACTGAGGGAGTATGCAGAGGGGCGAGGTGTGAGGAAGGTGAAGTAGAGAAGGGAAAGGAGGATCTTAGCTGAGGTGGAGAGTGAAGCCAGGCTCGGCCTGGGTCCTGCCCTGCCCGTGCACTTGGGAGCCCTTGGCCCGAAGCACTGTCCATCCCACCTTAACCGTGGTCAGAGGTGACCTTCAGACCAGGGCCCAGCATGACTCCTGGCTGGAAGGGAAGGAGGGAGGAGGGTGGAATAGAAGAAACCAGCTTTTATGAAGAATCTACTTCATGCCAAGCCCTCAGCTAGCTTGTTCTTGGGGCCTAGTGCTTGGTCCAAGAGCCTGGGCCTCCTGTTGGCTGCAAGGCCTTGGCCCAGTGACTTGACCTATGTGTCCCACCTTCCTCTTCCTCTTCTGGCCTCACGGATGTGCTGAAGGTCAAGCAAGATGATGCAAAGACAAGCAGTCCATAAACGGTATCTTGTGTTTTCATAAATAATAATGACACGGTTAACATTTATTTAGTACACACTGTACCAGGCTCTACACTAAGTGTTCTCCTCTCAGTCACTTTGAGGAGAATTCTCTTTCCAGTTCCATTTTATAGACGAAGAAATTGAGTTGCGGAGACATTAAGGAACTTGTCCAAGGCCACAGGAAGATTGATGCTGGAGCCAGAATTCTGACCCAGGCAATAATAATATATGTATTATTAAGTAAATCTGGCAGGTTGGATTATGTTAATATTTCTCAATGTGAATTCTCTAAAACCTTCATCTTTGCTCCATTTAAAAAAAATATGCGTCACCATCAGATAAGCATGGAAAACACTGAAACATTGCATTCTTCTTCTGAGAGATTCATAGGACACTTTGATGTACTAAAGGCTCTCATAATTGCTGTGGTTAAAAGGAAAAAAGCAAACAAGCTGTTTGTGTTTAACCAGCATTTCCAAGCTGGCTGGAGCCTTCTTTCTGAGGAGCCCTTATTAAGTTCAAGCTTGAAACCTACACATATTCATGAGGCACTACTGACCTTCGACCGCTGCCTCGCACATCTTTGATTGTCTCTGGGGTACCCCAGGGACCACCCTGTCTTGTTCGTTTGTTCTCTCATTCATCCATTCAACAAATATCTCTTGAGCTCAAACAGGCGAAATGAGAAGTAGAAAAGACACAACTGTTTTAAGTGATCAGAAGATGAAGGGACTGGGGGAGTCCAGTGCGTGGCACTACCCTAGTATAGAGCCAGGCAGGATTCCTGGAAGAGATGTGGGCTCAGGTAGCTAGAGGAAGGACTCTGGCGTTCAGGATTCTAGGAAAATATCTGTACATCTACAGAAAAGCTACGCATTACCTCGACTCTGAGGGGCACTCCTTACATTATCTGAGTACGTTCTATGAAGGTCATTTTACAAACTCTACAGATCGTGGGTAACTGATAGTGATTCAAAATCTTCTTGTCTATTGACTGCAGATTCTGAACTGTCCTGTAGAATACCAACTGACATCCCTCTCCCTGGTTTTGCCTCCATTTTCACATTCATTTCAATATTCTTGATCAATAAATGTGTCTGTTCTTCCTGTTGTCTTTGGAACTGGTAATAGTGCTTGCATGGTTCCCTCACTGATTTAGGAATATCATAAACTCTTTAATGTATTCATTTTTATATATGTGTGACAGTCATGATTTACCACTTTTTAAAGGATGACGGTGAGAGGCTCCCCAGGCAGAGGGACACGTGTGCAAAGGCCGGGAGGCCAGCTCTCAGCGTTGCCATTGAGCAGCGGGTGGCCTGACATGGATGCTTATCAGAACAGACAACCTGGAGCCATGGGAACAGGCTGGTTTTCAGCCCCCACTCTGAAGGGTGGGGACAGCGTAAGTAAAATGAAAGCATACTGGTCAAGTGCCAGGGATTGACGTGCATGTACAACCAGGGCTCACGTAACTTGGTGTTACCTTGGTTGCTGTTTGCAGGGGAGCTAAATACACTTCTGCGGTGGAATCCATTGAATCTCTGACACTGCCAGTGAAGTGGCCGTTCCTCGCTGCGTTTACTGAGCTCACTCTGTGTACAAATGCAGGCAAAACTCACCAAGAGCAGAGGTGACCGGGGCACGTGAAGCTTTGTGTCTGAAAGCAGAGATTCCACAAATGCTTGTTAGAGTAGTCAGTCCTAGGTATGAGGACCCTTAAATGAATTAGCTAAAAATTCCTGAAAAGGAGGCAAAAACCCCAGCCTCTCCATCTAGGAACGCTGTGTGACACACGCAGTATTCAAGGGAAACTGGCTGGTGTGCCTTCAGCCTTGTCCAGGGGTAGCCTCAAGCTCTGGAAAGGGGGGGGAGGGGCGGGAATCCCTTCATTCCTCTTTTTCCTCCCTGGCAGCTCCAGCTGGAGTACTAATGGTATAGCCCCCTTTCTAGTCAACCTCCGGGCCGAGCCTTGCTTGGGGGGCCCCTCAGCCAGGCAGGCACTGCTGAGTCCCCAGCTCACCACCAGTGCGGCGCTGCTGGGCATTCGGTGCACAGCACTGGGCATCTATGACATGCCAGACTGTGCTGGGTGCCAGGGAGGCAACAGTGACCTGGATTCACTCTGCTGTCATGGAGCTCACGGTTAAGGAAACACTACCATGTGGAAGTGTTGGGAAGGGTTGGGAAGGGCGCCCAAGGTGCTGTGGGCACAGAGGAGCTCCGCATCACTGGAGGGCACCGTGTAGGCAGCTAAGAGGCTGGTGAAGAAGTAAACCGCCATCCCATCTCAGTCCCTGTTCAGACTGGATTCTAAGCTCACACAGACTCTGGAGGACCTTCCCAGGATAACAGGGAGGGTGCAGAGGGGCTAGAGCAAAAGCTGGACACATTTCCCTGAGACTAGGTGGTCAGTGAGCCCTTCCTTCATGACCCCTCATGCAGGAAGTGGGGGGCCTTGTTGGTCAGCCTCTTCCCTGGCAGGAAGCCCAGTAGGAACCTTTCTGCTCCCCAAGCTCTGCTTCCTCTTTTGATTTGCATAACAATCTACAGATCTGGTGCACACCTTCCGTACCCAGGGCTGGAGCCCAGCACCGCCCTCTGGCCAAAGAAACCAAACCAACCACAGTTCTGGAAAGAAGAAAGCCTTTGAGTGGTTCCTCGAGGTCTTTCTGGGAATCCCCTCTTGGGGACCAGGTGAGAGGCCCTCCTGGTGTGAGGCCCACCACCCTGTCCTGTTTGTAGGGCCTGTTGGAGCCCAGGCCCAGGAGAATTTATCCTACACACACTCACAAGCAAAGGGATGTAGGACAAGGGTAGTCATCAGGCTGATTGTCTTAGCAAAAGACTAGAACTAATTTGCATGTCTGACAGTGGGTACAGGGTGGGGAAGAGGGGTGGTTCTGGGCTTTGAGTGTTCATGGGAAAGGGGGCAACTCCTGCACCTCCATGTGGGCACTTTGCCCATCCCATGCCCCCAGAGGCTGCTACGAACACCTTGGTAGGAGACTCTTGTCCCTCATACCCCTCACTCAGTGTCCCCTGCTTTGCATTGCTTCATTCTTTGCCTGGCACTGGCACTGGGGTTGGGGCAGAAGAGGGCCGAGTGGGTCTGCCGGTCTCAGCTGTATGGCCCTGAGTGACCGGTTCACTGCTCCTGGTCTGTTTCCTCATCTGTAAAATGAGGACAATTGACCTCCCTCATAGGTGAGATGAGAATCTGGTACACGGTATCCAATAAAAGTGACTGTGACTTAAGTTTTGCCCGGTGAGAAGGGCACGGGGTGCAGACCAGAGGCAGAGCCAGGCTGGGGAGGTGCCCCGGCAGGAGCAGTGGCTCAGTCACCTGCTCCACGTGTGTGCTGGGGGGCACTGCGCCGCAGCTCCCCAGGCCGCCCCCACAGCAGACGACGCACCTCTAAGGGGAAGAGTTCATGCCACCATTTTCTGGGGGAGGAGGAGGTACATTAGGAGAAAGCGCAGTGACAACCCCGGCCCCACCCCCGCCTGCCCTGAGGTTCACCCAGCTCTACTGGAGGTGGGGGTGACCTCAGGTCACCCACTTGTGCTGGGGACTTGCCCTAAGCTGTGTTTGCTCAGTGAGCTTGTTACGTAAATAGAGTATGATTTGGGGGTAACTTCTGGTGGACACTGTGTGGGACAATGTTTCCTGAGGCTCTATAGGGAGTGGGGGGCTGAGCTGAAGGAGATGAAACCAAGGGTCCTTGTGACTTTAATAAAGTTTAGCTTTAAATCCTAGCTCTAGAAATCCTCTTTCTCCCTCTCTTTTCCCCCGCCCCCAGAGACCCAGACTTTCTCCTGTTTGCAGAAGACAGTAGCCCAGACCTGGCGAATCGGTCTGGACCTCTGGCAGGCTAAAGATAACAAATGGACCTAAGTTTTGTTTCAGTTCCTGAGACCTAAGGTAGAATGACAGAGAGATGCTGGAAAAGGCCTCAGAACTGTCCTCAAGATCTGAAGAAATGATTCATTACCCTGACCTCACTTCTGACCAATCAGCTCCCAGCACGACCCTGATTCCCCTACCCCATGGTGTCCTGTGATTTTTGTCCTATACAATCTGTAACCTACATGCCACTGGGGAGTTCGGGCTTCTGAGCATTAGCTTCTTGTTCTCCTGGGTGTTGCCAGTCATAAAAAAAAAAAAACAACAAAAAAAACCCAGCCAGTCTTTCTCTACTGCAATTCTTGGTGTTTAGTGTTTGGCCCTGCCGGCACCAGGTGGACGAACTCTTTCTGTCTGAAAACAGAGTTGGAGGCTGAGAAGAGAGTTCCTGCTGGGGTCAGAGGCTGGGGCCCCAGCCCACACAGAATCCTCAATGGTGTCTGACACCGCCTGATTCCAGGGTAAGCCTCTATCCTCCCGGGAAAGTTAGACTTTTTTTCCAATTAAACTTTTTATCACTTTTCTTCACTGACTTGATGAGTTTCCCGTTCACCCCCCCATCCTTTAAGCTCATATCTCATTGTAATTCTTTTAACAAACCTTAAAATAAAAATACAGTTATCTTCTTTATTCCTTTTAAGGACCCATGAGGAAGACTTTACCATGTTCGTATTTTACAGAGGAAGAAAGTCAGCGAGGATAAGGAACCGGGGCTGAGGCTGCCCTGCTGGTAAGAGGCCAAGGCCCAGTCTCACCCACGTGCCTTCCTGCCTCCCAGATGATGGCCCATGGGGAGCTCTGTGGCAGGGGCCTGACCCATAGGGTTGGGAGGTATGTTAGGGAGGGCTTCCAGAGGAGGAGCCTGGGGACCTGAGGTCGTGGAAGGAGGGTAGGAAAGACATTCTGATGGAGGAAAAAGCATGTGCAAAGACCCAGTGGTGAGCGAAAGGGGAGTTCAAGCAGTGTGGCTACGGCGAAGGTACGAATGGAAACGGGGAGGAGTCGGGGCTCTGCTCAAAAGGTGGGAGTGAGAGATGAGGATAATGAACTAAGATGGGACTCAGGAATCTCTAAGGCTGCAGGGAGCAGAGCCTTGGCCAGGCATATCCCAGATACTCATCAAAGCGGGCTTGGGCCACCAGGTGCCTGGGTCCAGTGCCAGCTAGAATGGGCATCTATCTCACAGAACAGGAACCCCTGGCAAGAGGGGCTCAGGAGATAAGGTCAATGGATCTTTCAGCTGAGAGGGACTGAATTCCCCCTTCGGCTCTTCCCAAGATTCAGGTGCCCAGATGGGACCTGCAGAACCTTTGGATACTCACACTGTCTTCCAGAAAACTTTACTGAAGCTAAAATATCAATGACTCACACAGCTTAAAATGCAGTGGTTCTCAACTCTGACTGTTCAGAAGCTCAGAAGGATCACCTGAGGGGTGTGTCTATATGAAGATAATAACCACGGTTTTTATATCAATGATACATGCTCATTCTCAAACAACAAAATGAGCAATACAGAAAAGTACAGAGGAAAGAAAAAATCCCTCCTACCCCTACCATTAGAATGCCGCTTCCTGAGGGCAGGGTTTTTATTTGTCCTGTTCTCTACTCTCTTCCCCGTGCATAGACCTTCCTGGCAGGGTGGATACATAATACAGCCCACCATCCAGCATTAATTAGCATCTGGTGAATGTCATCTACACACAGAGAACTATGGAGAGAGAGATAGGGAGAGAAAATGGTAAGTAGGTCCAAAGAGTTTTAAAAGATGGGATTGTACCACATCTGCTATATTTTAAACTGAAAGTATTAAATTTTTCTTGAGTATAATGGAAAAAAAACCTGAAAAATTGCTGAATTTTAGATAAGTTTTTACTTTCCACAAGAGAGATTACTTCATAATGAATTCCTCTAATGTTAAGAAAAAAGATTATGAAACTCATTGAGATTGAAGTCTTGGGGAAGAAGAATTGCTTCATTTGGGGCAAGCTTGATCATTTCTTGGGATGAAAAAGGTGACCACTTCCTAACATATCTTCCTTCCCTAGCCGCCCCCCAGCTCCTGATTTTGATTCTATTATGTTCACTTCATCGAGGTTTATAACACTTCCATTCTGTTCTGCAACCATAATTCTCCTAGTAGTTTATCTTTGTCCTGTATTTAAATAGATTCCATTGCATTTTTAAAGCACATTTTGTCCCTGAGTTTTGTATTTAAAGTCATCTCTTGTTCACATCAGAAAAAATTAGAAAGACTTAAAAATGGACCCCTCCACCAAGACCATGGGGTGTCCTGTATTTAGGCACCCATGCTTTCCATGGTGGTTTTCAGTCTTTGAGCAAATCTAAGTTGTAGAAAAACTTAGAGCAAAGCAAATTATTCTCATTCATAGAAATGTGAGTGAATTTGTCCAGTGGCAACTGATGGTTGCTCTGCAGCTATTGATCAGCTTTGCATGTATGTGCTCATGCTAGCATTCCTCACCTGCCTATGTATGTGTGTGTTGCTCCAATCTGCCTTTGAACACTACTTGTTCTCTAATTATTTAACTAGTTAAATAAAAATTTTGACATGTATTCACTTTATAGCATATGAGTCATGACTATACCTCTAAAAAAACTTGAGTCTTTTTTAAAGGTTAGCTAATTTCACTGCTGAGTAATTCTTCTTCGTCTTCTTTTTTTTTTCCAAAAAGACTCATGGGTGTTATTTTCCCTGACCCTTTCCATGTTGTTTATACATTGGAACAACATCTCTGAGTGTAATAGTCTTGGTTTCCCCTTTTCTACACAACTTTGAACACTCAGCTCCCTTGTCTTCTCGTATTGACCGTTGCTGTGGAAAAGCCTGAGACCAAATTGGCTTTTCTCCTCTTGTTGGTGACTGGGTGTCTCCTCCCAGTGCGTGGAGAGTTGTTTTCTTTATCTTCAAGATGAGTAACTCAGCCTGATTCAGTCTGTTTCTGATGCTGATCATTCTTTTGTGCCCTCTCAACCCATACACTTGGTTCTTCCTTCGTTTCAGGGAGAATTTCTCTAAACATTCTTTTGCTTTAGCTGTTGGATAATCTACTTCAGGGACTCCAATCCCTCACATGTTGGAAGGTCTGGGTTCCATGATGATTGTATTCTAATTGTTTGAATGTATTTGTCTTTTCTGTCTGAATTTATTGTGATTATTTCAAGTTTCTATTAATTTGCTTTTCAGGTATGTGCACTACATTGTAACTCAGTTTTTAGATGTGTAATGGTCTTGTTTTGTCCTTAATGTGTGCCTTTCCTTCAGTAAGCTCTCTTTGCATTTCCTGTAGTTATTTTTTAATTGTCTCTTCCTTGTGCTCTTTTTTATATCCGATTCATATCCTCCTTAACTATTCTCTATCCTGAAGCCATTAGTTTCAAGGAAGCTGCCTTTGCTCCCTTTCAAGTTGTGCCCTCATGTGATTTCCTTCCCCTTCTGGGTGGCCTTGCACATTCTTTCCATCTTGCTCAGTTAATTTAGCAACTCCTGCAGACATCCTACTCATTCTAATACGGGAACCAGGCTGCCTTCCCCTCGCATACATGGGGAGGAGGGGATAAGAGAGTCACCCTATCAAGGCCACCCTTGCTGAGGGCTACAGGTCTTCTCTTTCCTGCTTTCTGTGAAATGCCCTGAACCCTAGGCCTCACTGCCCAGCCCAGAGTGTGTCCTAGTCCCACATCCAGTGCAGCCATGATCATGAGAACAGAGGGCCCTGGAGGCCACTGCTGTGGAAATCCTCTCTTGGTTTGTTGGCACACTCTCTTTATAAGCAATTTGTCATTGTGATTCATCATGTCAGGTATTGGGGTAGGGAGAATCTGTGTTCTCCTCTCACTCTGCCTTCTAAAGTCTAAGCTCCTCTCCTAGGTGATCTCCAGGTGCTGCCTGCCCAGAGGCCCACAGAGACTGATTGTATGGGTCTGGGTAGGACCTGTCCCTCCACGCCCGAAGTCGTGTAGGTGAACAGGCTTGGAATTGATGACTGCTGAGTCATCTAGCAGGGCCATTTATAGTTTTGTCAAATTAAAGGAATGCAATTCTGATTAGGTTTGACATGGCTTTGAACATTTCATAATTTTGGAATGTCTGAGTGGGTGGGCAAATGACCATTCATTCTATTGGTAAGGCCCAGAGAGGGGAAGTTACTTGCCCAAGATCACACAGCAAATTAGCAACAGACAGGCTGGAAGATTTAGAAATGCCTGCCTGAGAGCTGGGGCCTGGGGATCAGGGTAGCCTACCTCTGAGGGCAGGAAAGCCTCTGTCCATGGCATGAGGAGCCCCTCCCATCTCTAGGCTTTGCAGAGAAGAAATGGTTGTGGCCCTGAGGAACTTCGAGCTTCACTGAAGAGGGTGACCAAACAGAAGGCAACCAACAGTCTCAGCCGTCCCAGAAGGAGTGAGCCCACTTCCCCTCATGCTGTCCTACCCCATTCACCCACTGCTGGGTAGTAGCCCTGCTCTCAGAACGAGGGCCTGGCAATGACCTCAGACCAGGTGGCAGGTGTTGTCCTGGTAAAAAAAGTGGAATCATAAAATTGAGGGATCTGGGTTTAGCACTGAAGAGGGGGTGTGCCAGGTCTTTCTGAGAGGGTCCCCATTTCCCCAGGGAAGGGTCTGCCAGAGCACTTTGGGCCATGACTGGGCATTGCAGCCTGACCCTTTGGCAAGACAACTGGGCCAGATCCCTTAGGGCAGTTGGGTCAAGCTGCTGGGGTTGTCCAGGTATTGTCAGCTGTGTTCTCCTCCTGCCCCATCAGCCTGGTAGCAGACCTCAGGCAGCCTCTTATAGCTTCTTACTGAGTCCATCCCTTACTTATTTCAAAGCCTTCCACAACTCAGCTGCCTCAAGAAAATAACAAGATCCTCTTCACAGGTGTGGTGAGGACTATGGTATGCAGGAAGCACCAGCGCTGAGTAAGAGAGTCACTGAGCCCAAAATAGATCCATTCCATGAGGTAACAAGAAATAGTTCATTGGACATTTTTTTGTAAGGACATGGGAAAAAGAGCCTCACCACTGCCATAGAGCTGCAGTTTAATTTCTCTCTGCGACATTTCTTTCCCTGCTGAATTCCCTGTCTTCCTCTTCTCCCACCCTACCTATCCCCGGAGTCCCTTCTATTCAGGCCCAGCTCTCCCAAAAGAAGGGCTGACAGTGGCACCCAAGTGTGTCCTGGGAGCGTATAAATCATGGAGATGGCTACAGCTTGTCACGCTCTGGGAAATACTTAAAGTGTCCCATTAGACACAGGTGCACCCAGGGAGGAAATGCCAGCTTCAGATTCACACTCAGGCTGCCCGGGCCCAGCTGCTCTGAGGCAGACACTAAACATATCACCCACATTTACGGGCTTCTTGTTTTTCACAGCAGCCCTGGGAAGAAGATACCGTCCCACTACCGTCCCACAGAATCTCATTTCTCAGGTGAGGAAGCCAGGCTAAGAAAAGCTAAGGGCTCATGTGGTTGATAAGCCAAGGGTCTGGACTCACCCATTCTGTGGCTCCTTTGGCCATTTTTGCAGAAGCTGCACCATGGACTCCACCCGCCATTTGCTTGGTCTGTGATGAGACAGGTCTGCTCACTGTTCCGTGAGGCTTATCTCCCTGATGAGATTGCAGGCAGTTTGCTATTATGACTAATTATTATACTTTTGCCTGAGGCTTTACATTTCCTAATTCGCGCTCACCTTTTCATTGTGTTGAGTCCTCTCCTCACTCTGGAGAAGACCTGGCTCTCTTGGAAGGAGATGCAGAGTTGAGTCACTCCCATCTTTGTCCTGACATCTCATTTCAGAGTGACTTGGTGTGTCTGGGAGCAGTCACACTGCCTGGGGAGTCGCTGAGGCCATCTTTAGCCTCTCTGATGAAAGTCATGGCCACTGTCTCAGAAATCTGTAGACAAACATCAGATTTAGGACTTTAGACATACTCTCATGTCTACCCTTAGATCCTCCATCGGTTCCTAGAATCTGCATTCAGACCTGCTATGTTATGGGGTGCTGTCTGCCAGTCTCCAGAACCCCAGAATCTAGATGCTTATGATGGCTGGATAGCTGGGTGTGGCCATGCCTAAAAGAGGCTCTTTTTTTTTTTTTTTGAGAAATTTTATAAAAAGGATTGAGAATGGCTGAACCCACGGAGTGGGAACTATGTCCAGTCCAGTTTATTCATCAGTCACAAACAGAAGCAACAAACAACAAATATAGAGAGAGTGGGTCTATATTATAACAACAGGTCACATACAACTAGTGCCAGACACCGTGCTACATGCTGATCATGCACTATCTTGTTAAATCCTCATAACAATCAATTCCATAGGGTGATGCTATTATGATCTTTCTGAGGGGCAAAAAAGTTAAGTAACTTACTCAAGGTCATGTAGTAAATTGACCCAACTTGGCCTCTGACCTCAAGGACTCTGACTCCTAGCCATGGTCTTCCTGCCTATGAACTGGTAAAATTCATAGCTGGGGGAGGCTGGCCGCATTCTGTTCTGAGACTTTGTTCCCAACTCAGCAGCTGGGTCTGTTGAGTCCAGGTAGAGAGCAGGCTCTAAGTAAACATGGAAACAGCATTTTTCTGGAAAGCCACTGTAACACACGGGCGCTTCAGGCCCCCTGTCTAGGAGTCCCCAACAGACCGCATTATGAAGTGGCATTTGTCTGGTCTGGCAGGGAGATAGAACTCTGCTCTCAGGCAAATTGGGGGAGGGGGGGTAATGTGACCCCCATTTGACACTGCAGGCTGGCAAGGCCTGGGAAATGTCAGCTTACACTTGCTTCCACTGTTTTTAAGGAGGTTTCTTTGCCTGTAGTTCTCTCGGCTAAGTGCCTGCTGGGAATGATGGTTCTGCTCCTGTTTTGCTGTGGCCAAGATGTATTTTGGTGCTGGAAGCAGCTTTAGAGCCCTGGCTTCCTTGTGACACAAGACCCTTTTCTGCAAACGACTCCCGCTAAGCAAGGCTGTTCCACTCCCACATTCTTAAACACCCTTCGGACGGTTCCAACTCACCCGACTGCAGATTGAGGTAGCTTAGCCATCATGGAAAACCAAAGCTGAAAGAGAAAGGAGGGCACCTTACCTGAGGCCCAAAGCTAAAATTCCTAGATGAGGTGCACATTTACCCAGAAGGCTGAGACCTGGTGCCTCTCCTCCGCCAAGGCCAGTCGTTCTCAAAATGTGAGGCCAGGTAGTGGGCAGCAGCAGCATGACCAGAGAGCTTGTTAGAAATGCAGACCCTTGGGCTCCTCGCCCCAGACCTGTTGACTCCCAAGCTGTGTTTTACAAGCCCCTCTGTCAGCTGAAGCTGTTGAAAACCACTGTCTGGGGCCTCAGCCCTCTCAGCTGGGATCTGAACCTCTGTAGAGGCAGGAATGACTGAAGTTTGAATTCCAATCCCCCACATGCATCTTGGTCCTCCCCCAAAGCCTTCCTACACGGGAGTAGACTCCAAATGCACAAGGGACCAGGGAGCTAGAAACAGACACTGGTGATTGCACAAGTCTTAGCTCCTGGTAAACAGTGCAGCTGCAGATCAATAAATGGAAAAATCGACTAGTTTTCTGAGAATAAGACATTGATAACCAAAAACATCAACACACAGACACACACACACACACACGAAAGTCTAAGTAAATACTGAGGCAAGCGGAAGGCTGCTCACTTATCTTGGTGATGCCAGCAGAAGTCTTGAAAGGGCGAAGCCTTCAGTAACCGGCCTACCACCGTGCTCCACAGGCCTGGCACTGCCAAGTGTTGTGACAGTCTGAGGTGCAGAAGGCACCAGGCTCCATTCTCCCATGCGGATGGCAGTCTAGGCAGATGCCTTCACAGTGGTTCCCTTCATTCACCCATCCGCCCACCCACCAATCCAACAAATGTTGCCAGGCACCTGCTGTGTGCCAGGTCCTCTGGGCCAGAACCCAGGTCTGGGGCAAAGTGCAGACCTAAGCTAAAGATTGAAGGGCGTGGCAGGACTTGTGGAGTAGCGGTCCTCGTAGGCCAGCTGGGTCCCAATTCCCCTGTAAGATACCCTCTTCTTGAGCTGAAGTTCCTGCTATGCTCCCCATGGCCACTAGGCAGATGAGCAGTCCAGGGCCCTTGTCCCCTCAGAGTGAGGAGGGTGGCCAAGTGGGGAAGCATTGCTTTCTGTTCAGGAATGGGGTCCCCAAGGTGGTCAGTGGCTGTCCCTCTGCTTTATTCTCATTCTAAAAATGACACTCTCCCCACCCCGGAAAAAAAAAAAAAAAAAAAAAAAAAAAAAAGAAATAGAGCTTATAAAAAGCCAGGCCATTCAGAAGAGTAAACATCACCAATGTTAATATTTGGGTGAGCAACCTTTCTCTCTACACCACACACACCCCCATACGCTATAGATCCTGAGCCCAGGGGGCTGAAATGGGACCAGGAGCCCCCAAATTTACCCTTCAGGCAACAGTGTCCTCCTGCCTGGGAGGGGCAGGGACTGTTGGGATCACTGATGCAGGAATACGGTCTCTCTGGGACATCTTCAAAGCATGTTGACAGCCCTATCCCTACCCCATATACCCACGTGGGCCAGTGGGATCTGTCCACTCCTGTCATCTGCTACCCTGAAAGTTCTTACATCTCTCACTGGATCATCAAGAACCAGCTGCCTGTCTGCAGGCGTTCAGCCTCACCCCCTCCTATCCCTTTCCAGCCCTATGGTCACAGCAATTTCCTAACACTCAAATCAGATTATATCTCTCTCCTGCTTCAGTGCCTTCCCTGGGGACAAGTCCATGCTCCTCAGCCAGGACCACCTCAGCTAACTATTCTACCTCTGTCAGCCTGTCCTGAGCCCCGGGTGGTCCCCTCAGAGAGGCCGTGCTGTCCCACCTCCAGCCCTTTACCTTTGCGCTTCCCTTACACCTGGAGTCTCTTCTTGTTCTCATCTCTTCCTCATTCTTCAAGGCTCCGACTTCACTTCTTGTGACCCCCAGACTGGACTAGGTCCCACTGGGGGGTTTCACTTGGGGGGCTTGTCCTACACCCCAATGTGCTTCTGTTCTCCTCCCAGGTTGTCAGTGTCAGTTGCTTCCCTGACTGTGACCTCGCCGAGGGCCAGAGCCGTGCCTGGATCTCCATGTTCCGGTCACCAAATGTTTGTGGAGTATCTGTCCAAAAGGGTGTCCACAACCACCTCCAGAGGCAGGGACCTGGCATTACAATTCTTTGTGCTTTACATCCGGGCTCGGGGAAGCCCTGGAGTAGGCAAATGTCACTCAGCTGGTTCAGAAGGAGCAGGGTCACTGGGCTGGGTGCTGGGGACCGATGGGAACGAATGCAGCTTGGTCCGTTCCTGGTGCACGTGCAGTCGTGCAGGCAGTGAGTCGTCGTGGCGCGTGTGTGGGCGGCCTTCTCTCTGGCACTGTTAAACCACAGCTGCCGCAGACACTCACGCTTCTGTTTTGAGGTTAGCAGAGTTACTGCCTCCCAGGTCACAAGAGGTTCAGGGCCCCTGGCTAGGGAAGAGGCCCAAGGGTGCTGGGTGCGAGCAGGACTCCAGCCATAGGTCTCAGTTTTAGATGCGCTGCCTTCCAGGCTGGGACTTCAGAGTCTGAAAAAGGAGGCTCTTCGGATCCTTCCTGACTGCAGTGAAGGTCACCGCCAAGGTTCATGGCTCCGGTCTCTGTCCCACAAATGGTCTTCACGTTGGCGGGCAGGGACCTGAGAGCTGTACTCCAACCAAGAGCTAGACCTAAGGCCAGGGCCTGACCTTTGTGGGCCCTTGAGGCTCTTGGCAGATGTCACTGGGGCCAGGACAGGCTGAAGCCAGTGGCCTGCAAGACCCACAGGGGCAGGCAGAGTCCCTCTGGGGTGAACTGTATCCTGAGTAGACCTGAGCCTAGGAGCCATCTAAGTCACTGAACCCTCTGTGGGATGGTGGAATCATGCTGTGAGAACACCAAAATTCTACCTTCCACAGCTTCAGGCACAGGAACCCAGCCTTAGGCTCTTACCCCAGCCTGGGGTGGGGAGGTTGGGGACATTTCCCCTCCTCAGGTTCTAACTCCCCTCTTATTCTATCCTCTCTACAGTGAACAGAACAGGGCCCCAGCTGCCCACTACAACCACTGTGGGATTTTGTTCCCTCCCTCTTCCCTCTCCTGCCAACAGAGAATAGGGGTCTGGCTGAGGAAAGCCATTCTGGGGCTGGGAAGAACAGGAGAATGAACACTTGAGAAAACAGGGGCTTGTCCTAGCTTTGGTGGTACCCTACAAAGCTGTAGAAATTGAGTCCTTGCCTCACAGCAACCGAGGACTGAACCCATGGACTATAGCCCCCAGCAGGGCCTGTAGCTGCTGCACTGAGGGATGAGTGGCTGCAAGAGCCTCTTGGGGACTCCCTCCTGGCCTCCATAAAGGGCCTACAGGCCAGTCCTCCCTACCCAGAGGCCTCTGCCAGGGTGGGAGCCTAGGGCTCGGTGAACCCCATGTCTGCCACTCTGAGCTGGAGAGCCCGGCTGGGACTCTGGGAGCCTCCCACAGATAGAATGGGCTGGGGAGCTTAGAGTAGGTCCAAGCTGTAGGAGGAGAAGCAGCAGTTTCTTAAGAGCAAGGGGGCCTGGACCACAGCCTCAGCTTCCTCTTCTGGAGAAAAACCACAGCTCAGCTGTGCTAGCTAATTCTACAGCTTCTGTCCATGGAGCCGGCCCCAGGGCCTGAAGTTTTGAGCAGGAGGGCTCTGGAGCTCTGGATGGAAAAACTGGATCGGAAGAGGTTGAATTGTCCAGGGAAAGAGCACAGACCTGGATTCCTTGTAATTTATTGCCCAAACTGGAGCATTTTCGAGATTGAAAGGACACTGTTAACTATTATACCAGGGCAGCACACGTACTGGGACTCTTCAGGGCAAAACAAGATATATGTTGCCCTTACTACTGCTTCCTCGCTGTGTGGATCTGGGCAATTACATAACCTCTCTGAATTCTGGTTTCTGTATAAAAAAAGGCTAGTATCACAGGCCTGCCTTCCAGGGCTGGTAGAGGGGATTAAAGGAGTAAATTAAATTATATGAAAGTTCCTGGCCACAGAGTAGGCTCTCCGAGTTTCTTCTCTGTCCCTGTAGGTTAAGACCAAGGACCTGTCAGCTCTCTGGAGTGGGTTCTCATGGTGGGAGAGGGTGTGTACAGCTGAAGAGTCAAAGTCCAATCCTTCCAGTGCCCTCCAGAGGTGATGGCGAGGGTGGGCCAGTGAAGCATCCTAGGCTGGAATACCCTGGTGGACTTGTCCTCTCCCCTCTTCCCAGGTGATTTCTGTGCCCACAGACCCCCACCAGGGCCTAGCCTGGAGCAGTTTTGCTTTCACCTTCTCTCTGTGGCTGCCAGAGGCCCCAGTTTTGTTTCAGGGAAAATCTGTGTGCTTTTGTCGTCCTGAGACTGTCCTGTGTGGGGGGCATTCACCAGGGTTCTGCAAAGACTGGCAGCTGAACCAAAGGAGGCCGCTTGCATTTTCTGTGCCTGCTCCTGGAGCCTGAGGAATTGAGTGGTTCCAACCCAGAACTTTAAAAAGGAGCTGGGTGTGGGGCTTGGCTCTGCCACTTGACTCGGGGCTAGTCAAAGGTCTCCAGACCTCAGGTTCCTGCTGAGGAGGCTCTGAGTCAGCTGTCCTCATGGCTGCGGTGAAAGGCGCAGGTGACAGGGCTGTGGGTTGTGCTGGCTGCTCACAGTCTCTGCACTCCATCCTTGGGGCTCCCACTACACTGCTTTATCTGTCTTCTCCATTGCCCAGGGAGTCTCCGGAGGCACAGTGGGCGCTTCTAAGGGGACAGCTTTCTCCAGCGTCCAGGCAAATGAGGTCCTCAGTAACGGAATTAAGGAGGCTAGAGCCAGGGAGTGACCCGACATCCGTGGCATCAGCTAGCTCCATGTGTGGCCTGCCTCCTATGTCTCAAAGCCAGAGCTGCCGTGGGTGGAAGGGTATGACCTCCTGCCAGATACCCTTGTGCATCACCAACTCTGCAAGGTGACCTCACGCTGGGGACGTTATCCCAGCAGCCTCAACTACTGGCTACTTCGTCCTTCCTTTCCTCTCCTAGCTCTGAGAAGGTTCTCCTGGCCACTCGAGTCAGGACTCACTTGAAAGATAGTTTCATGAAAATGTCAGCTCTGGGAGGCATCTGCAGACTCCTGTCCAGCCAGCCTCCTCCATTAATGCAGAGCCCAAAGCCCCAAGTGGACGTGGACAGCAGGTGTGCAGTTGCAAGGGTGGCCCCTTGGGGTGGGTGCAAGGTCCACCTCAGTACTGAGTTTCCAGGCAGAAACCACAGGCTTCCAGCCAACTCTGTCCTCAACGTATCTGGCCTAGGCAGGGCCTCCTCAGGTCTATCCTTTTGAGTGAGGTAGAGAGAAGTGGGTCCCAAATAGGTCACCAAGATTACCTACAGCTAAGAGACAAGATGTCTCCAAAAATGAGGTACTGGAGCTCTGAAAACAGGTGCCAAAATTCTACTTTAAGACTTTCTGGCCAATGAGCCTATTAATAGAGGGTGTTGAAAAGACTACACTAACATCTAATATAGTCTCACCAACAGAGTAGCTGACCATGTTCTCGCTGATTGATCCCAGAGTTTGGGATGTTATTCAGTGTTGACAATTCGATGGGCAAAAAAATGGCATCTCATTGCTTTAGTTTATAACTAGGCAGACTGAGCATTTTCCCACGTTTGTGTGCCATCTTCATTTCTTCTGAGAAGAGCCTATTCACATCCTTTTTTCTACTGGGCTGTCCTTTTTTTTCCTAATGATTTATAGGTACTCTTTGTATATTATTGATATTAATCCTTTGTCATATTTTTCCTATTTTCTCTGTCATCTGTCTTCTAATTTTGTCTTCTGCAGAAAGTTTTACAGTTTCACAACATCCCATGCATGTCTTTTCTTTCGGCTTCTGTGTTTCATGCTGTGCTGAGAATTTCTCTCACTGAGATGATTCAGCTGCTGCTTCAGACATTTTCAGAAACAACAGCCACAAAGCTTGCAGTGGCAGCAAATCATGCTTATTGAAAAGAAAATGTTTATTTTAAAAATAAGAACTGTCACCCCAAGCATTTATTTAAATATTAATAGAGATGGGTAAAAATTACAAACAGTATAATGAAACTAACAGCTTTATATTCACAGATGGTCAGATGCTGACAAATAAGAAATAAAATTTCTGTACATTGAGGTTCAGTTGTTATGAAAATGCATATGAAGGTCTGAGGAATGGTCTATTTACAGGCTTTGGTGGGGCCATGAGCCCCAATTTTCTACTGGCTCCTGATGCTGCCTGAGAACCACGCACAGCTGAACTTGGTCCGAATACGCCAGAGGATTTAGTTTTAGGAGATGTCTTTCTGCATGTACTGGACCCCCTAAAATGTGACAAAGAAAATTGAAATGTTAAATATAAAGCAAAGTGAACAGTCTTCCCGTAACCTGATGGAGCTATATAACCCATGATTTTCCTTGGTCTTACACATCTGTCAATTTTCTGCCTCTAAACACCCCTGAGGGTAAGGTCAGTTTCCTTTACAATTCGAGGAGTAAAGGACTACTGCTCTTCAGACAAATGTGTCTCCCTAAATTGTTAAAAACTGTTTCTGAATTCTGTGGCTTGAGACCAAACCCCCTGTGCCTTCTCTCCGCCCACCCCTTTCACAGCCTCTCATCAGACCCCTCCCTCTGGACAACACAGCCCAGATCCACATTCCCAGATCTGTTCTGACCAAATAAAGAAAGTGAGAGTACCTTGTTTGAAGGCCCCCAGTGACCTGACAATCGATACTCTGGAATTACTGTGCTCGCCCAGTCCAGAGAAAGGGTGGGGTGAATGGAGGTGGGGCAGGGCAGAGCTGAGCCTCTTCCTGTCCATGCCCAGCCCCAGCTGGGGGAAGGCTGCAGACGTGGTTCCCTGGGGAGGCTGCCGAGTGGCTCAGGTCTGGCAAGTCTCTGTCACAGCCATGTTGCCAGCACCTCGCTGGCTTGCCTACACTCCCAGTTCTGAACGCTTGCACCTCCCACTCGGTGCCTTCAAAAACGGGAAGAAGCTCCGCCCAGGGCCTATTACAAAGTCCTTCCAGCACCTCACTTCCCTCACTGACCTGGAGATAACAGCTATGTTTTTCCGCCCCCCAAAATAAAATGGAAAAAAAAATTCATAGGGCTGGCATGTTCACAGAATACAGCAAGCTGTATTCTCTATAGAAGCCTTTTTCCTACACAACTATTTCCTGCCGCTTTGTAACTAGGCTGAATTCATGCCCAACACTAATTCCATAGCATCCGGGTAAGCAAGTGGCCTACCATCTCTGAATTCAGGGGCCACCACTCTGTGTTAATGACATTCTGGTGGGGCTAGGTGAAAAGCGGTTTCTCAACATTGTTAAACTCTTGCTTCAGGGCAGTGTTACTGCAGAACTGGCAGAGATCTGCTAAATCCACAGAGAAGCAGCCCTAAACTTTCCTACCCTGATTTCCTGCAGAGAAATTAAGCCCCGAGCAAAAACCTGCTGTTTATGTTGATTTACAGAATGAATCTGCCAACAGCAGCCTCCATCTCACCACGCCATCCATTTTACTCCCACTTAGAGAACAGGAACACAACTGGTTCATTGTGTGTTATTCTGAAGATGTAAAGCTCTGATGGCAGGGTGGAGAGTTAAGGACCCTGGCAAAAAGCCACAATTATTCTGTCCTTGTGCAGAGACTCTCAACCAGGTAAGCAGAGTGGAAACTGTGGGAAGCTTCAGTGGAAATAAGGAGAGTGAAGCACTGA
Organism: Rousettus aegyptiacus; assembly: GCF_014176215.1. Taxonomy (NCBI): domain Eukaryota; kingdom Metazoa; phylum Chordata; class Mammalia; order Chiroptera; family Pteropodidae; genus Rousettus; species Rousettus aegyptiacus. The sequence continues at coordinate 51,440,759 of NW_023416289.1, read as the reverse complement.
TACAAAGAGGCTGTTACAAGGGTAAAAAAAAGTTACAAAATTTACTGGTTTTAGTCAGTAGGGATTAGAGAAGAATTCCATCGCAGATACACAGGCTAATTAAAAACTAGTCCCACTTATTGGAACAGGTTCTAGGCCATAGGGCAAAGTGCTTCACTCTTAAAAACAAAAGTTGTGAAAACTGAATAAGGGAGCCAAAGGCAACGAATAGAACACTAAAATATGGTTTGCTTTGCTCTAACAAGTAAAAACGAGACAATCATCATCACTTTTAAGGAATCTCCATGGACAATGTGCAGAAATGTGCTCTGGGCAGGTGTGGGCGAGTCAGTGTCCAAGACTCCTTGTGAAATTGAGACCAGGTTGGGCACAGCCTGGCACAAGCCTTCCCCAGGCCAGACCTCAGCTTCCTCATCATCAACCCCAGGGGGCTGGACTCCTAACTCTGTGTGGGCTCCTAAGGAAATGAGTATTTCCCAAAACAGAGAACCAAATGAAGAAAATAACATGTCTCCACTAAAGAACATCTGCTGGTCACTTGCGTATTAAAAACCACAAAATTAAACTAACATTTACTAATGCCTGTAATTTCTGTACCCTGCAGAAGGATTAGCACATACAAGATGTTTGTTTATGGAATTAACAAGAAAATGACAATCTGGTAACATTTGCCTTCCCCTCTCTTCCTTCAATTTTTTCTTTTTATTACTCAGAAGGAAAAAGAGGTAGAAAAACTGCAAAAGAAAAACACAAGGGCTTGCAGGAGCTCATTGCGGACTTGTTTCTCTTTTTCTGTATGCATTTCTGTGACAACCTGCAGTTATTTGAGGGCCACATTCCCAGACTGATGGGATGGTCACGATCCTGCCAGACCTTACGTGTAAGGTAAGGACAGAGGATGTCCTTGCAGAATACAGCAAAAGGGGCTGTCAGAAACAGTGTGATATGAAGAACGCTGCCCAGATCGTCACTCAGGACCTGACAAAGCTATCTTTGTTCCTCCTTGGTGTGCAGACAGCACCCCACAGCAGATGTATCCCAGCCCAGGGGCCAGGCACGTGTAGAAAAGGGAAGATGAAAACCATTCACGCAGCCCCAGAGAGGCCTAGCTGACTCATCTTTTGGTTTTACTGCTTTGGCCTCCCCTGTGCTGCCCTGCGAAGGATGGGAGGTGGGCTCTCCCTAGTATTCGTGAAGGGCAGGGATTGGAGGCCCATAGATTCTGCAGCGATAAAAGTAGTGTAGCAAGTACTGATGAAATCATAAAAGCAGGGAGGAAACAAACCTCTTTGCTTATTCAGCTATAGTATATAGTATATAGTATTTTAGGTGGAAAAGTCTCTTAAGAAGAGCAATTATCAAAAAAAGTCTTTTTTCTAAGATAAGGTCAAATTTGGAGAAGTTTTTACAAACTAGAACACTTTAGTGATAATCAACTCAGGAATAAGTATTTTAAAAATCTGAAACAAATGTTTTTGCTTGAGATCAAACCTTAACAATCACTCTACTAATTGCAGAGGCAACAGTTAGTGATGGTGTGTTTTAATAAATGCTTCAAGGCAAACCGGAGCAGTTATATTTCTGTACTTTTCTCCCTTCTACACTACATTGCAGAATGGGTCTCAAAACTTACGCTTTTGTCTTGAAATCACCGAAACCAGTTTTTCTCCTTTTAGACCTGTGGGAGGCTGGCATCCTTTTCCTCTTTCTTTCTTTTTTGGCTTTATTTGCAAAGTAGTGAGAAGATATGGGTGTTTCCTCATAGAACTCCTCAGAGCCAATTCTTCCAGTTCCTCTGCTGCTAGATGGGCTCATTTGTGGGGAACTGCCCTCAGCTACAAATGGAAAATTCAGACATTTACTGGTAATACCCTGCTGGTCCCAGTGTTGTCAGTCTACATGGAGAGGCACAACAGAGGAGGCAGTTCGGCTGACACCTACCTGCTTTCCTGGCGTCTTCTTGCCACACAGCCTTGACAATTCTGCAAGAACTGATCATTTCCGTTTTTTATTTTGCAAAGCCCCAAAGTGCTCAGTGAATATTTATTTTTTAAAGCAAGAGGATCAGAATTTTTTAAAAAATCTGTGATACTCTTTAAGTTAACTAGAGATGTCAGGTTTAGCTCATACTGGTGGGTATGGCCTGCATCCCTGCTACTGCCTGGGCAGTTAATCCTGTTAAGTATTACGCCTTAAATAAAAGACAAGCTGAAAAAATAACTCAGTATAAGAGAAACATAACAAACTGTTCTGCACCTCACCTCTGAACAACAGTTACTTTGTAAATGAGTATCAGAAAATCCTAGACATTTTACTCTTCAAAGACAAAACATCTCTGCATAATAGTTGTGAACATTTCACGTACAAAGCAGGAAAGAGGTGTGTATGACAGCACACATTTCCACAAAAGATGGTCATTTTCACAAGCATTTGGATCCCAAGGCACACAAAGAACATGAAATCTCCCTATAGGTCAACAGTGGTCCCTCTTCATTTTCTGAAGGAAGGTATTTCCTGACTGGTCTGGTTCACCTGCAGGATATGATGCTTGGTAGGAAGAGCTCGAAGGACCCTGTCCCCCCAACACTGGTTCACAACACTGGTTCATGCAGGGAGGCACGAAAGCTGGGGCGGAGGGCACTGTCATACCAGCTGTGTGACTTTGGGGACGTGAAAAGGCCTCATTCATTTCCATCTGTGAAATGGGTGCTGCGAGGATTGAGTGATACAAAAGAGGCAAAGCTCTTGCACGGTGCCTGTCAGTAGTGGCAGCGATCATTACCACACCGGCTGTTTCCACAGAGCAGCCCTGTCTCATGTGGGAAAATCCCTTCCGAACAAGTTACTGTACTAGACAAGCAGGATGTTCCCACCGAGAGAGTGTCAGTGTAGCCAAAGCAAGGCTTTCAACAGAATAATAAACACACACAGGAATTTATAAAAATCCTACTTTTCAGCATTTTGTTAATGGATAAAAAATGGTTATGAACAAACAGGACTTGAAACGCATGCTCACTCATTTCTCAGCCTGTTTACCATTACCATTAGTCTTGAGAAAAAAAACCACGGTGGGGTTTTTTTGCCTTCCAAAAACAGGCAAAACACTGATCTTAGCCTGTTGAGTCTTATTGTGCAGCAGTGTGTTAAAGGAGGCGATGAGACTTTTGCACTTGTCCTATCTCCTACATCTTTCTTTGTTCTTGATTTTCCCTTAGTCAGTGCTTTCTGTAGCTCAGTGATGAGGTTTGTAATTAGAGGTCTTCGTGACAGGCCTAATGTAACCTCTGGGAACATAGGCTAATGATGCACTCACTCGGGCGGAGTCTTTCAATGGCTGATAAGATCATCTAGTGTTCCATATTCATTTTTCCAAAATATCTAAATTCCACACTTGAATTTTATCTTTAGACACGCTTGTCAGATAACATGTTCCTTCCTCAGATAAGGACACAGAAACACGAAGAGGGTGATTATTTATGGCCTGCTAAGGACCACAGAACAAGATGGTGGCAGACCTGGGATCTGCACCCAGCGCTCCTGACTTGTCGGGCATTTGCCTTAACAGAACCACCAACTCCTGGGCTAAAGGGGCCTCCTTTGGGTTCTATTAGGTTCAGTAGCTGGCATCACCCAGGGTCCTAAGCACCAGTGTCCTCTAAGAGGTGCCCGGTACACCAGTGAGGGCTGGCCAGAGCACTTGAGTGTCAGTGTGAGAAGGTGTAGGAAGCATGAATACAACCCGGTACCCATAGAATTCTAATCTGGTGAGATGCATCACTTAACATTAAAACAGGCTATTAAAAAATACTTATTTGGCTATATACTGAACCTGGCAATGTCCACTCAGAGTATTTCTGTAATACCGGAATCACTTCTGCACCATATTTTTCCAGTTTGTCCTCAGTAACACCATCAATTTCAAGCAAAACCTCAGGATCAGAAGATAAAGATTCTGTGCATGGACATAAAATTAGGAATTTAAATTACCACCCATAGAAAACCCACTGAATTCATGCTCATTCACCAATTCAGCACATGTCTGTTAAGTGCCACCTAACTGCAGAGCACTGGGCACATGGGCTAATTTTCTATAAGGCTGTTGGTGCCAACAGAGGCAGCAGACAGGCCCAGAGGGCAGGAGCCCATCAACCAATTCCAGCAGCAAAAGTGTATTAAGTCAGGGCAGAGAAGGGCGAGAGCACAGGACATGGAGGACACCAGAGAGGGGACCTGTGCACTGCATCAGAGTTTAACCAGACCTTACTCTGTCCTCACCACAAAGACAGTGGCAAACACGTTTGTATTTCCAGCTCCTCTTCCTCCCGTACACTCTAGATTCGTATATCCTCCTCGGAAAGGCTATAACAGAATATTTACATTCCCCTAACCCAATCCCGTTCTTTCCCCATCTTTCTGCTTATGGGGTAAAGTGGGTATTCTGACTTTAATGAGTAGGCCGTTGAGTCTTCTGCATACAGATTGCATTGGTCTTACAGCTGGAGAAGACTGACATTTTAAAGATCACTCTGGCTGCTGTATGGAAAATAGACTGTAAGGGAAAGAGTAGAAACTGGGAGGCCAGAGAAGCAAGCGAGGATGCAGTGAACTAGGATGTAGAAGTGGAGATGGAGAAAAGATGGATTCGGATGTGTTTTGGAGGCGAGTCTGTAGGAGTCACTGATGTGCTGGCTATGGAGAGTGAGGGAGTAGTAATTCCTATGTATTTGACTTGGGCAAAGGGTGGATTTCGAATCTGTGACTTTCACATCATTTCTATGTTTAGAGGAAAAGGAACAGACCTGTGGGATAGACCAGAAGGTTTAAGCAGAGGGCTAGTGGAAGATAAGTGAGAAAAGCAAGTAGAAATGCAGATCCTTGATAGACTTTGCACTTTATCTGGAGAGCTGCTGACGTTTTAGCAGAGTTTTTGAAAGATTAAAATGCATATCATGTTCATATCTGGAGTTAAGAAGAACAGTTAAGAAATCACACTAATAGCTGAGGAACAAAAGCCTACATTTCATCAATTCTAAGACACTTTTTCATGGTTTGGCTTTCCTGTGGTCAAGATATATCTTACAAGTGCTGATGGCTTAATGGTAGCTGTACTGCGGTTATTGCTGCCTGTGCATGTAAGAACTTAGTCACAACTACTAGTACTGTCAGCATGTCTACAGAGTGACTGCAGTGATGGTTCCTTATGTGCTGAGTTTAATTGCCACGTGAAATATCTACAAAGAGACTAGACTGTGATTAGCATTGAAAAAGTAACTATAAATGCAGAAAACCTCAAAAACAGAGTAATGGAGAATAAATTTGGCATTAATAAAACAAGTATTTGTTTTTGAGGAAATGACCACAATTCCATAGTTTCTTGCAAGCAACAACCAGTGCTCTACATGACCTAAAAAAAAAGATGTCTAAAGTGGATGAAGCAGTGTTACATCTGATGTGTGAACTTTCGTTGACACTTTGTGTCAAAAACACATCACCACCAAAACAGAATGGGCGACAGGGTTTTGATTAAAATATTTGGGAAAAGGGTGGAACACACTAAAAAGGTTGAATCACTAACATTCTCAACAATATGAGGAAACACAAAGACATGAACAACTGAATCAAAAAATTATTTGGAAGAGTCAGGCTTCGAACGTGAATTTTTACAAGTACCTAAATTAACTCACTTTGATTTTATGCGTTCTTCATGTGTGTGCAGCTATATATGATAAATATCTATATCTAAATAAGTCAAAACAATTGTTTCAATACAAGTACTGTTAAAGTTTAATCAGTAGAATTTTTTCTTTCTTAATAGTTCATAAAATAGATGGCATCTTAGAGTTGATGAAGTACCATAATGACCTGTGGTGGTAGGAGAATGGAAAAGACAGAAGGTAATGATTAGAGGATTTTACAAGGAAGAACATGGAAGGTAATGTACACTAGTCAGTCAACTATGGGACAGCTTCTTTTCCAGAGACTTTACTATTAGAATTCTGGTTGAGCTATCTGAAGTTATGGAAATAACTCAGGTCAGCAAGTATTTATTAACTAAACATAGAAGCGTGCCAGATCCAAATTCGAAGAAACATAAAACATAATCTCTTTTCATAAAGAGATTATGTTTTAGCTTTTCATTGTAAAGACATTTGTACATAGCATGGCTAAACATCATAAAGGCAGGCAAAACATAGACACAAAATCGTTAAGTGACATCTGGTGCTCAAGACTGCAATTATCCATATTCTAACATCTAGCATTAGAGGAAAATATAAAATTAAAAGTATAAAATTTGTCTGAATAACGAACTACTGTATATATCTTACAGAGTATGTTTTATGTCAAGAATAAGTTTAAATTGTTTCTGAGCTTTCAATTTAGAGGTTAAATGAAAATAATACAAAAAACCAATATATATTTATACACTTAAGAAGTTCTTCAGCAAGATTAATTTTTGGCCTATTAATTTATGCCACGTAACAGATGACTCACACACACCTACCTGCAAGCTTCTTGAGAGTAGCAGTGTTAAAGATATTAAAGTAATGAACACCAAAAACTTTTCCCAGAGTTTTGCAGACTTGTGTAAGTTCTTCAAGACATTTCTTAACCACCTCTTCCCTCTGAGACACCTTAGTCACTGAGGCTTTTTGTTTTCTTATACTGCTGGAATTTTCCGTTTCCATAAAGTCTACCTTTGTGAGAGAGAAAGAGATCATCAGAGTGGGTGTATGCATACTTGCATCCAAAGAGAGGCTTTACTTAATGCTTAACTGTGTATTTTTCTTTTGTTTTTATATTTCTGTTATGGCACTGTCCATCTTTATACCTTAAGGGTCTAGCAAAGACTAGTTTCTTGATAAATGTTTATTAAGCAAACAATTTCGTGATCTGATAACCCATTAAATACATTTTGACAGTTATTATATTACTTGAGTTCAATTTTAAGATCTGTTCCCAAATTAAGAGGAACAGATATGTTCATATAGGACAGTATAAATAAATTCAGTATCCAGCAGCTTTGGAAAAGACAGTTTAATATGCAGTAATATGTTTTTGTCCACTCATTATGAAATAATAAAATAAACATTTTAAATACCATACCTTTAAATGCCCATTTAGTACAGTTTGGGCTTTACTTCCAGTCATCATGTAGGCAATTGGTTGGTCGTTGGCATTGATATATAAGTCTTCATCCAAGATTTTGTCAAGTACCAGCTTTTTAAAAAGTCTTTCGGCATTGTGTCGTGAATATGTAGACCCCTTTCCAAATAACCCTGACTGAATTTTTGCACTCTTACTCCCTGAGGAGAAGGGACAAGAAGTTAGATTAGTAAATGTAGGTATATCATAACACTCTAATAGAAGAAGCTTAAAAAGTAATTTATGGGCAGGTCTGGATAAATGGAACAGAAAAATCTACTCCACAGGAAAACCCATGGCACAGACACTCATTTCCATAAAACAAGGATATCTATGAGTAAAATTCTAAAATTTCTATGGTTGTATGTACTTTTCCTCACCTTTTTATAACATGCATTGATCAAAAACAGCAGCAAATTGAAGTTTATCATTTCGGATGTTGCATTTATAGCTTATGAAATAATATCACAGCAAAGAAACCAAAGAAAGAGTTTATGTAAATTTTTAATAGCTTCATATCACTGTGCTCCATTAGGATAACCGTGTATTACTAATATAGTTACAAAAAAAATTTGACAATCAATTTTGTAAATACTACCTCTGGTTCTATACTGAAATCACCACTCGTTTATAATCAAAGTATTTAAGTCCAAACTCTTTGTCACCCTCACAAATGAAGCCTCCACAAATTTCAGACCAAAAGACACCACTCAAGACACCACACTGGGCTGGATCTTCGGTTTCACATGCAGCTCCTCTAATTACTAATGTCTGCACTGTAAGCACTATTTTATTACAATAATCTAGTCAGAAAGCCTTGTGACACTGACGATCAGAATTAAGTTACTTTGTAAAGCTTTAACTCTATTTTAAGAGGTCCAAATAACTACTTTATTATAAATTTCAGATGACTTCTGGTCATATATGTTGAATGATTTAAGTTGTTCTCTCAAGTGATTTCTACCCCTGAATGTCACATTACAGGATCAGGACTACTGCTCTGGTAATAGTGAGCTGGGCGATGTGGACCAAACCTGGAATAAGGATAAGTAAGAAAGCTGGATGAAACAGTTTTCTTAAAAACATAAAGAGCTAATGAGAAATGAAAAAAGTGTCATAAAAATGTTTGATTTAGTAATCTTTTTAGGAACCTAAATGAAAAGTAGAATCGGAGATATAGTTAAATGTATATTTAAAAGACTATTTAACACACCATTATTTACAATAGAAAAATATGCCCTAAAATAAGACCATTTAGATACGTTTCACCACTATGCTAAAATATAAATCATTAAAAACTACTTGAAAATAAAAAATTAAGAAAATGCTTATATCTTGTTATGTAAAAATGATATATGTACAATATGATAAATACATGATTGTGAGCAAACACCCATTAAAACATTAGCAGTTATTTCTGGAGTTATTTGGATTTTTTAGTTTTCTACATATTGCAATGTAGACTGATTGTGTATCACTCTCATGCAACCTTCCTCTGTCCCACTCTGCCCTCCCCAGCCTCACTTCACTTTCCCAAGGCAGCTTTTAATTTCACCTCTTGTGGTTACCTCCACACTGAGCCCTAACCCTTGCAGTCATTCCACTAGCCAGGCACCACCTGACATTTATCTATTGACCACGCCCCAGCTATGAAAAATGAGGCTTTATCTCATTCACACCACCCTTGTCATTTTACCCTGCCCTCAGTTTTGCTAGTTATATAATACTGGTTCATCTATTCAGTAATTTTGTAACTTTAGATGGAATCTCTGACCACTCTCCCTCTCCTCTATGTAGGTTATCAGCACTCCAGGCTTTCTGTGTACTCCTTTCCTTTACTTTTATTTATTGTATTTTAATTTTTATAGCATCAAGATTAGCACCTATATCCTCTCCTGTTCTCTAAGCATGTTTAAATGTATTTGTTGACTCCAGCTGTTGTAGCTAATCAACAGTGTTTACGACAAGTTTCCTTTCTCACTTGGAATGTCATCTTGTACAACCCTAAGAAGGATGTTTACTGTATCCAGACAAATGGATTATTTTTTTGGTAGATCTGATCAATTACTCAAAATTGTGATAATTTCCTTTGTTTTACATTGGACCTTGGCTCTCTTGTCTATTCTTTCCCCTGGAGTTTCTAAGTACCTTTCTCCTTTTTTTTTTCTTAAGAAGTAATATTTGCGTTCACAGTCATCAATAAAAAATTTCATTTCTTTCTTCTTATTCTTTAGCTCTATTTTGCTTGGGACCCATTTTTCTTGACTTTCTGTTACAATCTACACAGAATGTTTACTAAATCTGCCACATAGCCGTGTTTCTGGGACTTCTTCTCACTGGACCCATCGGTCACTTCCTTTGTTTATTTATGATGTACACTCACTTTCTTTGCCTTCTAGTCTCCAGGGTTGCTGATATTAATCTGATGCCAGTTTGGTTTTGGTTTCTGTTTCTGCATTCCAAAGCTTTTGAGATTAGTGATGAAGGGGTCTAGAATGCGCCATAGTGACATAAAAATGATCAAGAATTGCGTTCCTGAAATCTCTTACCTGCCAGATAGCACAGATCCCCTAAAAAACTCAATTGTCCTAAATCCCCTCCCTGGGAGCCACCAGGAAGACTGAATCTTATCATTGGAGATGAGAAGTCTTCACATCACATCTAAATAGACATTGCCACAAAAGCTATCATATCTCCCTGCCATCTATTCTCTTAAGGGCCCATTTATCTTTCCAAAAAATCATTTATTTTCTAAGTGTCCTTTCCCCTCTCTCCTTCTCCTATTAAGATGTTACACAAGCCCCAAAGTCTAACTGTCCCTCTGAGTTACATTTTTCTGTGAACTCCCTTACACATGTGATTAAATCTGTCTTTTGCCAGTTTAATTTGCAGGCCCCCAAATACTAAATATAACAGGGTAGAGGAAGTTTTTCAGCCCCAACGTCTCTTTAGTCTTGGTATTCTTAAATCTCATCTTATAAAGCATCTGATTTGACATTCAGTGGGCATTTTAATCTGAGAGCTTTTTTTCCTTTCACGCTGGGAAATTTTCTTATATCTTTGGTTTGATAATTCCATTTCAAAAATTTTATTCGTCAAATTTCGTATCTCTTAAGAACTGATCTATGTTTTTTTCTCTATTTTCCATATATTTTTTTTTGTTCAGGTCTTAGATTTCCTAGACTTTATCTTCCAATCTTTCCACTAAATTTACTGTCAACTATTTAAAACTTTTAATAGTTATTTCTCATTCGTTTTTCCTTTCCATAACGTTCTATTATTGTCTTTATGGAGAGACTAATTAGAAATTTCCTCTCCCTTCTTCCCAAAGCTATTGCCTATTTTCTAAGTTATCTCTATCCCCAGTGTCAAGCACTCTACTTATTCGGTCTTTCTCTTGATTGTCCATTTCTATATAACTGTTAGGGTCCAGGTTAAACTTTTTTTTTTGGTATGTGAGAACTCCTTATCCTAGTGATTTATAAATTCTATAACAATAATTGGCATAATTTGTAAAAACTGATTTTTTTTTGTTACTCAAAAAGGTTTTACTCTGAAATCCTTAAGTTCCATAAGAAAATACACAAGAGATTTTTTTTCTATGTACATATAATGAATTCTTTAGATGTTCAATTTCAACTGATACGTGAACAGACATTTTATATATATATATAACAAAACAGTTGACTTACCCAAGAAAATGTCGACAAGCATATTCATAGTAAATCTCCCACAAGGACCAATATGTTTTATATTTCTTGTTCCTTGTGATGAACTATGTTCTTGAACAAATCTTATAATGCTTTTAGTAATATCAGTCACATCTTGTGTCTTATAATCCTATAAATAAAAAGAGATTACCTTCCGCTATAATTAAGATAATAATACCAAGATAGCTAAGATTTAATACTAATTATAATATTAAACCATAATAAACTATTTTCAGACCAAAAACCAAGGAAGTTCCAGATATTTATTATTCTTTCCTAAGTTCTTATATTAACCTTGTGTCTAGAACAATTAGCACTCTATTATATCTATTTTACTGTTTTACAAACAAACATCTTGTCTTTCAATTATCTGATAGTAGTCTAAAGAATATTCTTTAAAAAAACAAAACAAGAACCTTCATACTTCCTTGAACCGTGCTCTGTCACTGAATAGTGACTTCCAGGATGAAAAGCAAGCAAATTTATGAGTTCTAATCTCTTTTGGGCATTTGGTGCTAGTCAATCCTTTTTATTATTTTCTGTCTGTTCCCTTTCTCATTCCCCTCAAGTGTCTCTGAACTCTGCCTATTTTCTAAAGCCCTCCCATTACTATATGATCTCCCTGCTTTAATCTTTTGTAGTTCTCTATGAACTAATATTAACCACCTACAGTTCTCAAAAGCTGTATCACGCTTTTGTCCTTCTAAATATGCAGCTAGTTCCCCCATCTTCTAATCCTTTTTTCATCTGCTATATCCCAATAACTTGAAGACTAATAGGTTTCTTGTCTTATACAAATAATTGGTACTAATTCTGAGGCTTTATCTATAATCATCACGAAAGAGTGCTCTGTCACTCTCTCCATCATTCCTGCTTTTCTTCTTGGTGACTTAGCACACAGAAATGATCCTTCTATATCTTGGCCTTCAGCATCTTGATCTCCTCTGCTGCAATGATCTTGTCTTCCACATACCTCGGCCACTCACTCCCATTGTCACACCCACTACCTTTGCCTAATTAATAATGGCAACCCTTCATTCTCTGACCACCACCTTCTACCTTTCCAATTCACATCATCTAGTAGTTTGACTCCAACAATCCACTGGGATTGCCAATCCACTGAACTTCATCCTTAGATGTTTTTAACTCAGTTTGAATTCCACAGCCAATCATTACACTACTGCCTTTTATATGCCTTCAGCTGCCATGTCCTTAGGTCACTTCATTACATTGCCCGACAAAACGCATTAGATGCAGTTCTCCACCATCCACGCCTGTACCTTTGTAGCTGAACATGGCTTGAGAAACACACACAACCACGTTGATGGTTTGCACTTTTAATACATGGCCATAAACCTCAAGCAGATCCTTAATGCTACCAGGTAACCATCATACATCCTTACTTTATCACTCCCCATGAGCTGTACATGTTTCATAAATCAAACTTTATTGGAACACAGCCATGGAAAATGTATGCACTTATGTTATGTCTGCTTTGGGGCTAAAAACAGCAGAGCTGAGTAGTAGTTATGACAGGGATTATGACTCTAAGGCCCAAAAACTTAAAATATTTACTCTTTGGCCCTTTAAGATAAAATCTGCTGATCCCTGTCCTAGAGACTGTGTCATACTTTCTTCTTTCTGTTTAATCCCTTCTCTTATCCTGACTATCAGCTGATGACCTTGCTTCCTACTTCACTTAGAAAACTGAAGCAATCAGAATGAGAGATTTCACAAACTTCCTTCACTACACCTACCACCAGCATCTGCCCCACATTTTCTCATCTTTCCTGTTATTAGAGATGAACTACCCAAGCAAGCCAATCTCTCTACTTACATAGTAGACCCCAAGCTCTTTGTCTACTCAAGGACATTGCTTCGGCAATTCTCCCCTCTCCATCCATACACATCAATTTTTCATCCCCTGAAGGAACATTCCTATCTGCATACAAATGTTTATGTCTTTTCTTGACCCCACTTTTCTGCCAGCTACTGTTTCATTTCTCTGTTCATCCTTGAAGCATTCACTGTCTCCAATTTTTCTCTACTCTACTGAAACTGGTCAAGTCAAAGTCACCACAATTTCTGCAATGCTAACTCCAGTGGTGAATTCTCAGTCCTTACTGTACTTGACTTAGCACTCCCTCTTTCCTGAAACTTAGTTTTCTTGGGTTTCCTTTGATCTCCTTTCTTAGTTCTTTCTCTTTTCCTCGATCTCTTAATGTCCTTGGGCTCAGTCTTTGGTTTTCTTTTCTTCTGTCTAAACTTACACCCCTGGAGATTTCATCTACTCTCAGGGGTTTTAATTACCATCTATAAGCTAACCACTCCCAAATGTATAACCACAAGCCTCTTTTCAGAACTCCTGGATCCAAGAGACACAGTAACTCAATATGAGCATCCCTGCCAGACAGCCTTCCCTAAACATTTCGGCTGAGGGTCACTCCGTTCTTCCAGTTACTTAGCCCTCCAGTTACTGCTCTGGACTGCCATTACCTTTTCAGTTATAGTCTCCTTTACTAGACCTCAAATACATAGGTACCCCCCCCCACCCATCCCTACCCCAGGGCCTTTGTTCTTGGCTTTAGCCAAGAATGCCCATATCCAGGGAGCTGCTCAGCTAACTCCTTTCTTCAAGATTTTGCTCAGGCATCGCCTTCACAATAAGACTTCCTTGGACTACCTTATCTAATACTGCATCTCACATTCCATCCATTAGTCCTGACTCCTTACACCGCTGTGCTTTTCATCACAGTTCTTACCTCTTAACATGTGCCTATTATGTATATTGTTTGTACTTACCCTCCCTCTGCTAGATGTAAGCTCTTTAAGGGCAGAGATCTTTATGTTTTGTTCAGTGATGTATCCCAAGCTCCTAGAAAAGTGCCTGTCATAAAGCAGTCACTCCACAAATACTAAATGAAAGACCTGATTAGCAATGCCTGCAGAGTGGGGTACAGTGAGTGGAGATGGCCATGAATCTGCAGATTCCATCCCAAGAGAGAGTAAGTGACCGTCACCTTTGCTCTAGCTAGTGCTATGTATCTTTGTAACTACACTGACCACATGGTATGATGATATTAATACATATATGTAACTCCCCTCCGGTCTATGAATTTGCCCACACCTTGTTCATTTGTGAATCCCCAGCACCCTACACAGACATTTCAAGTAATACATCAAGTGTGAAAATGCTTTGTAAACTGGAAAGTACAGCAGACATTTAAACATAGAATTATTGTAATAGGTACAATAAAGTGCCCAATATTAAATTTAACTACCTCTCAAGGTTTTTTTTAGAACATCTGATAGCAAACTCATCCAGAAGCTATTGCCATTATTCTTCAGTTTTTTAAAAACCAATTTATAGAGTAATCTAATTGATCTGAATCCAAACACACTGTACATCAGTTAGTTACTTTAATTCTTTTGAGAATGAGGTCTTTCAGTACAGATTGGAGTTGAACTAAAAATAGTCTATCTGCCCATGTTGGATTTTTTGAATATTTACAGATTAACGATATTTCTAAAATCCTATAACCATCAGTGCATATATACAACTTAAGTATTTTGGATAGATTCAGTACATTTTTTATGGACTTCTAATTCTAATGATATTCTGTGGAATTGATCTCAGAAGCTAAGCAGAGTCAGGCCTGGTTAGTACTTGGATGGGAGACCACCTAAGAAGACCATGTGCTGCAGGTGTTCAAAAAAAAAATTGAGCAATAAACTATTATAGGGAGGAAGCCTTCTTTCCCTTGTTTAATCCCTTGAGGGCTACTATGGTCATTTAACTTTTGTAAATTAAGAGAATAAAAAATCTTGGCAATTTCCTTATGAAGAAGTTAAAACTTTCTTATTTTACCTTTGTTTTGCAGCAATTATCACAAGAAACATCTGGGTATTTCTTACAAAAATCAGGATTAAATCCAATTTCCCCAAAGTAAGCCAAAAGCTGTATTCTCCTGCATTCTGTTATATTTTCACAGTAATGTACCATACTATACAAATTATTGAAGTGAGTCTCTCTCGTATGATGGTTTCCATCTTTTTCCACTAAAAGAGATGAAGAACATAGCAAAATATACTTATGAGGGCAGAAAAATAGAAGAGACTATCACAGAAAGATTTAGAATAGATTTATATAGCTTTAAATATCAAATGAAATAAATTTAATAGCATATGTATCAACATGACTTCATTCTGTATTATAATTAACTGAATATTTATGTTCATCCTTCAAGATTTTAGTTTTATAGGTATAAATGTACATTGTCAGGAGTACCTGAAAATTTTTTTTGTAAATCTTCATTATTCCCAATGATGATCTGCATTCTGTTTACTGTATTTATCAGACAAGCATGTGCTCAACAGCCAAAGAAACCAGAGCATGGAACTAATCAGTGAGCCATGCACCTCCCTGAGTATTTGGGGTCACAGTGATTAAGGCAGTGTGGTTCTCAAACTTGTGCCAAGGAGCCCAGGGTGCTACAGTGAACTCACAGGGTACTAGCAGGGTATTTCACATTTTCAAGAGACACAGCAATAGCTGACATCTGTTGAATGCCACACAATCTACTAATTTGAGCTAGTTCTTGGTGTGCTACATTCCTTCCAATGACGTCTTTGTGAAGCTGAATTTTTGACAATTCTACGAAAAAAACCAGTACCCCAGAAAATCAATGAGAAGCAGAGAATAAATGAGGATGGTGGTATCCAATCTGATTTCAAGTTTTGAGAATGACATGTACATACTTTCCATTTGTAAACAATTTTGGTTAGTTAAGAATAAAATTTAAAAAAATTTTCCCCTAGTTATATTTTCCAAATGGCTGTTAAGTGTTTAGGACTTTAATACTTATTAAAATGTTTGGACCTAACTCAATATAGGTTCTGTTTACAAACACAAATAGACACACTAGGTTTAAGTTTCGTTTTTTCACTGAGAATCATCTTGGTACAGTGCAGGGGACATGGAATCTGAAGAACCTGGGTTCCATCAGGCTCTGCCACTTACCAGCTCTGTATCTCATTTTCCTTCTCTGTAAAAGGAGTAATAGTAGCATCTTTTAGGGTTGTTGTGAAGATTAAACTATATGATATATGTAAAGTACTTAAGACAGTAGCACATGGTAAGTGCTAAAGAAACGCTATCTCTAAATAGCACTGCCATTCCACCAACCACTGCTGCTGTTGCCACCACACTGGTGCTCCCGGGGGCAAGTTATAAAAGCTTCCTGAAGCTCACTTTCTCATGGCACTACCTCTATCTCAAAAGCCAGTGGTTACGAGCAGATAAGGTGATACATTATTTGGCACAGGGCTTGGTAAATGCCATTTCCCAGGCTCAGTATCTCTACCAGAGTTCATTCAAAAGTGGTCTCAAAATAGGCACATATATTTAGGAAATGTACTTATTTAACTATCATGACCGAGTAGAAAAATGGAAAAGTACATAATAAAATTCTAAAATTTGTATTCACTTTGACCCAGCAAGTCTAACTTTAGAAATTTATGCTATATAATTGCACAAATGCCCCAAAAATATCTGTACAAGCATATTTAATACTGCGCTGTTTGTTGATAACAATGAAAAATAATAAACAATCTAAGTATCTATTAAAAGGGGTTTGATTAAATAAACATGAATAACCATACAGTGGAATTCTATGTAGTCAAGCTATGCTTATTAATTGGAATCATAATTATACTGGTGTTGACTGAAAAAAATCAGGTCACTATGTATATTAAAAAGCACATATAACATAATCCTATTTACATTGTCAAATACATACATTTGGGAAAGATAAACACCAAATACAAGATATTGTTTATCTCTAATCGGCAGGTAGGGAGATGAGATAGCAGAGGGAAATGTAGAAGCTTTTATTTCTTAACCTGGATGGTGGCCTGTGAGAGTTCATTATTTTTCCCATTTCACCTTTCTGCATGTTTGAAAAACTGTTATATGCAAGGATGTAGAAACTAGGTCTGGAAAGACAGAAAGGCAACAAATAACTGGAGTTATTTCTTAGGGCAGGCGTGTATTCAAGACATGCTTTGGAAATCTTGTCTGATACATGTCTATCATTTGAGTTTTATATAACAAGCATACAATACTTTTATCGTAAAAATGACTAAAATAAAACCTCTATTTTTCTATGACTATTTAAGGAAAAGTGGACCAAAAGCACCGCAACAGCAGGAATAGATTACTATTATCATGAGACTGAAGAGGGCTTACTCAGTATAAGTCTCTTCAGTCTGGTCACATCATAATAGGTATAGAAAAGCAGACAGTGAGATATTTCCCCATCTCGTCCAGCTCTGCCAGATTCTTGGTAGTAGCCCTCCACAGATTTAGGGAGAGATGCATGGATCACAAAACGCACATCGGGTTTGTCGATCCCCATTCCAAATGCAATTGTTGCACAGATAACCTGGTGTAAGAGCGAAAGCTTATTAGACTCATAATGCACTTAAAGAAACATTTTAATAACAGATGCTTCTAAAAGCTTTATCTTCTATTTTACTTTAAAATGTACTCTATACAACAATCTAGTAACTTAGCTTGATCTCATTATTTATCATGACTAATATGAGATTTTCATATTGACAATTTGTAGTTCTATTAAGACCCAAGAAGGTAAAGAGAAGCTTGGTATGGCAGGCAGGCACTTTCTTGTGTGACTTGGTATTATCACATAAGGGAGCTACAATCAATAGCAGTCACCTCTCCAGGTGTTGTCACTATTTGTTCTCTTATGGTTTTGACATAGAGGTGCAAGGGGCATCGATCACACAGCCAGGATATCCTGGCCAGTGATCAGGAACGTGCTGCTCGGGAGCTCAGGGCCTGAGCTTTCAGAGGTCACTGCTGCTAGCTTTTCCAGTGATTCAGGAACAATGGCATCCTCACATGTTCCAGTGTTTACCATCCGTTTTCCCAGTGGCAACAGCTGATCATATACCAGTTCCTTTTATTCATTAGCTTATTTCAAAGTCCAAATGTAAAATTTTTATTGGAACTCATGTAGGCGAGTCTGAGGGTTGCTTACTCTAAGAAAAAAAAGGCTGGAGATCATCGATCTTGGCCTATGCAAATTACTAAGTGCAAGCAAGGTGATAGCTAAATTTCAAGAGCTTGATAAATCAGTATTTAGCAAAAAAATAATTTTCAAGAATATCTATTTCAGTTGCAAATTCAGGACCTATTTAACACAGACAAAAACATTATATCTCTAGGCAAAATTACATTATATAAATAAAGCTGTAAGCCTTTTTTTAGTACTTAAATAAATGAATCGCTACTGCAAGAACAGTATTTCAAAAACAACTGAACTATCTGGCAGCCAGACTGAGGCTAATGACATGATTTCAGTGACTGTGAGTACCAGAGAAAGGAACTGCAAGCTATGAAGCATGTGGATGGCAAATGGGTACATTTATCAACACTGGAATGGCAGCAGCCTACATGCACTCTAGGTTAGTCATCCATCTAAATTTATGGCACTTTGATCAAAGACAATGCTCCCTGGAAAGAGGAAGTCTACAGAAGCCTCTAACAGTGGAGAGCAGGTGGGGAGGCTGTGAGGACAGATGTCCCGCCATGCCTGCACGGTGGGCACACAGGGTTCCAAGAAGCCCGGGTGCATCTCTCCAGGCTGGGTGAGCACATGGCTCAAGGCCACTGATGATGTCAACTCCCTTTGAAGCCCTGATTTCTTGTAAGGGGGAAAACTGGCTTTGTTCAGTTGTTACTTCCTTCTTTACTTCTGTGTTGCTTTCAAAACTTCAGGCTACAATCATTTCTTTGTGAAGAAAAACAACCAAGTTTCATTCTATTTCACAAATCTATCTAGGCTGTCCAGTTAGATTAGCTGGTCTAAGAGCAGAAACAATTAGTTGGAAAAAAAAAAAAAAACCTCATCAATTTTTAAAACCATATTTTTGATCACAATTTTTTATATAAAAAATGTATATATATACACATATATTGTAGACAATTTACACTATGTACAAAGACTTTAAAAACTTGAAAAAATTGGCTTTTTTACTTTCTTATTTTTCTATTCAATTCTTTTTTATGATTGGAATTACACACATTTAAATTCTATTTTTCATTACCTTTCTCCATCAGTAACAGTGAACATTTTCATATTAAAAAATTCTTCATAAACCATTCTTAATGCTACAACATTGATAAATCTTGAAAACATTATGATAACTAAAAGAAATCAGTCACAAAAGAACAGACGGTATGATTCCATTTATATGAAATGTTCGGAATAGGAAAACCTAGAGAGACAGATTAGTAGTGGCTAGTACCTTAGTGGTTGCCAGGAAATGGGGGATTAGAAACTGACTGCTAATGAGTATGGGGTTTCTTTTAAAGATGATGAAATATCCTAGAATTAGTGGTGATGGTTGCATAAATTTGTGACTATATGAAAAACCACTGACTTGCAAAGCTTGAAAAGGTGAATTTATGATATGTAAATTACATCTCAATAAAAGCTTTTTTTTTTTTAAATTTAAGAAAGAGTAACTTTAGAAGTCTTAAAAATCATGTTTTTCAATTTGTCTTATTTTGAGGTTTACTACAAAAAGTAAAAAAACAATTTTCATTTTACATGTGCAAGTTTGCTTATATACTATAAAATAATTATTTCTTTGTTCATCTTAAAAAATGTTACCTGGCAGCCATCCTGATTGATCCACTTGTGCTGCACTTCATCTCTGGCAGAATCACTGAGGCCAGCATGATAAGCAAGAGCAGCAAGACCATTCTTCTGTAAGGTGTCAGCCATTGTGTCACATTCTCGCCTGGAGAGGCAGTAAATTATCCCTGAATCATCTGCCAAGAAATGAGGACTTGTAACATAAATAGCAACACATTTACATTATGTTCTTAGAAATACATGAACCATAAACAGACCTCCACAGTTTTCTTGTAGTAGAGGAAAATCACATAGGTAGAGTAATTCAAGCAAGAAACTCATGTGCACTGGAAATGACAAGATTTGACCTTTAATCTTGTCCCTCTGAATGACTCCTGAGGTGGACTGGGACAAACCCTGACTAGGAAACAGGAAGGCACCTTTACATAAACTTTGTGGAAAGCATGTGGTAATATATGTCAGGAACCCTAGAAATGCTTCTGCCTTGATTCAGTTTCCTTCTACAAAAACCAGTGTAGAAAATAAAGTGGTATAAAGACTTGTGCAATAAAGTTTTTTGTAATTTTAAAAATTAGAAAAAATTTAATGGTCAACATTAGAGGAATAATTAAGATATGAAATTATGAAATGAAATACTGTATAACTATCAAGTGTTTTCTAAGTTTTAATAAGACATGGGAAAATGCTCAAGATATAAAAGAGGTTAAGGACAGAAACACAGTAGGTATAGTATGCTAATGGAGAAAGAAAACTTATTACAAGGAAGCAAGCCAAAATAACAACAGGGACTTGAGCTAAGATTTATCTTTTGCTCCTTTTTGATGCTTTCTAAATTTTCTTCAAAGAGTATTTATTATGTTCATTGTTTTTATGTATGTTATTTTTTAAATCAGAAAATAAAAGGTATTAAAGAAAAAGTCATCACTCTGTAGCAGTCAAAGGTATATATACACACACTAAGCTATTTTTATCGGCTGCCTGGAAGGGGTCCTGGAGAGGGGTATGACTGCCTTTCCCCTGGTCTACCTCTGCATTATCTGATTTATTCAAGCAAATGTGTATACTGATTTTTAAAAAATGAAATAAAGATGTTTAACAAAAAAAATTCTCCATGGAAAAGTGGAAAAAGAATTTTGCAATCTCATTTTAGCTAATATAACTTGAAGACAGATGTGCCTGGGAGAAGGCACTAAAACAAAGACCTGTATAATTTGTACACTGATAGAAGCCAGAACAAAGACACTGAAAACACAAATTATAATATAGGGATGTAAAAGAGAGTATGCTAATATGTTTTTTGTTAGGATTTATTATCAAACCAAATGAGATTTTACAATTTCCAGAATTAAGAGAGTTGTAATATTCTGCTCTATAAATAGTCAGTGCTATCATAATAAGGAATGTTTAATATACAATATTATATATTCTATTGTGGTACTAAAAAGACATTTATTTATTACTTCTAGACATAATTCATCACATGGCTATACTCACGTGGGTGATGCTTTCTGATCCATTCTAAACAATCAAATGCCACCTTTTTAGGCTTTTTAGGTAACACATAGTATTTCAGATTATGTCTGTTAAAGCTCATGGTAAACCTAAAAAGAAAGTCCCAAACATAAAATTTTATTAGGGAAAATGCAGTTTTAGCCACCTTCGAAAATTAAATACTGATTTTTTTTGCAGTGCAAACATATCAAATTGTGTTAAATTTAATATTGTCACTGGCAGTTTACATAATAGAACAATGAAATGGAAGTTAGGTTATGGGTTAATGAAAAGAATGGTGACAAGCAGAGAATGTCTACAGGACTAGATGACAAAGAACTAGAAGGCCTATAGAAGAGAACAACATGCAGAAAAGACAGGTAAGTCAGGAGTCCAGTTTCCAAGATAAGGTCAATTAAAACCAGAGATGGCTAAAACATTATTTAAAAGATTAAGAAAATCACAAGAAAAAAGTATACATTTTTAAGTCACCAATGTTCCCAAATTTTGACTATGTACATGAACAGCCATTTGCGGGGCAGCTGTATGAGCTAAAGCCCTACAGAGCATGGAGCTCTGTACCCCGAAGAGAACGTGGGTGATGCTGAGACAGGTATTCCTCTCCCTCTGGTCTTTGGCCCTTGGTATCCCACCTCCTCTCCCACTTCCTCAGGGAGCTTTTCCTCTCCATTATCTCCCCTCCTGTAAATTCTTCCCTTTCATCTCTGAATATGTGCTAAGACCACCAATCCTAACAACACAGGCTTCTCTTGACCCTATGCTCCACTGTAGCTGGCGTCCCACCTTTCTTTCCCTGCAATGGCAAGTTTCTCAGAAGACATTTATGCCCCCAACTGACTAACTATACATCCATTTCCATTCTCATCACTCCCATTCTGGATTTTCCCATCATCATTCGACCAATATTGTTTTGTGAAAGCTTTTAAAACTAAAGAAAGGTGAGGGAATTGTCCTTGGCCCTGCAGGGTAGAACAAGGCAGGGTTAGAGCATAAAGATCACTCAGTACCTGGGTGGACAGAAAGAAGCAGAGACCACAAACTACAACAGCCTGTGGTGAGGCAGCTAATGTTACAGGGGATGGGGCTCAGGAGGAAAGACAGGGAATAAAAACCACTGGCTTTCTGTCTTTGTGTCTAAATCCAAACTAGATGGGTTTGACTTTTGTTGTCTTAGTAGGAAAAACTTTAGTTTTAGAACTAAAGAATACCTCTGGAGGGCAGCACGGAAGCGCCTCTGTACAGGTGAGAGGGCCACGCAGGAGGCAGTGGTAACCTTCCACCCGTGCCTGGCCTTCACATTGGTCGTTTTTCAGACATCATCCTCGCTGACCTTTCGGTCACTCCACCCTGTTGGCTACCCTTACCGAAAACCTCTATTAGCTCTCACTATTTTACACCCCTTTACCTCTGATTTCTTCATCTTCTCTTCTTTCTTTGCTTACTCCGTAAGTGACAATGAGCCCCCAAATGGTAGGCCCTCCTCTTCTTCCCCTACATTATCTTCTTCAGGGACAACATTCTCTCTGCTTTAAATGGCACCCCAATACCATTCCCATGAGTCTCAACTTTTGTCTCCAGCTTAGACCCCTTTTTCTTAGACCTCAGATTTCAAAACCACAATCTAACTTCTTTTTCTATTAGTGGTCTAAAATTGAGGTATGCACACCCATAAGGGTTCACAAAGACTTTCTGAAGGCACGTGAGCAAGCATAATTTTAAAGGAATCGATTTCCAGATCCTGCATCTTCACATGTGCTTTTTCCGAAAAGACTGATCTGAGGATGCCCCTGCAGTCAAGACATCCTGCTGGTTACTCCTGCCCCTCTGTGGTCCTTTCACAACTGTCCTCTCACTTTCTAAAAATGAATAAACAAACTCTGCTTTTGACCCATTCTGAACTTTACTACTGTGCACTGTTCCGGATGTAAAAACATCCAGAACACCAAACAAAACAAACTGAATATAGTACGGTTGTAGGTGAAACTTTCTTTAATTAAAAGAACCAGAAACCCTTGGTGGAGCTTCATGTCTTTAAAATTTCTATTAAGAGTAAAGTGCAGTAACATCAGGAATGAAGTATTTCAGCCTTTATTGGGATGTTCTGATTTCAGATATACTCAGGTGCGGTCCTGATAAAATTATGGCATTAAAAAATTGTTCAAGAATACAAATGATGTAGATCAGCTGTCCCCAACCTTTTTGACACCAGGGACTGGTGCTCCTTTGAGAATCTAATGCCTGAAGATTTGAGGTGGAGCTGAGGCAGTGATGCTAGCTCTGGAGAGTGACTGCAAATACAGATGAAGCTTGACTCCCTTGCCCATCGCTCACCTCCTGTTGTGCGGTCCAGTTCCTAACAGTCCATGGCTCAGGGTTTGGGGACCCTTGATGTGGATAATCTCAAAAGTTACTTGAGTTGATTTGGACTTAAGTTGGGATGGGTGTATAAGTCTCCCTACCGACAGAAATGCTGAAATGAATGCACAAAAATGGCCTTATTGATTTTTCCTGCATTTTACACTTTAATTTCAGAATGTTTCATGCAGTTAAAAAAAATAAAATAAAAGCTCTGGGTCAAAAAAGAGAGACAATAGCAAGTGCTTGTGGAATGAGAACCCAACACACTGCTGGTGGAAATGTAAAATGGTGCAGTCACTTTGGAAAACAGCTTAGGAGTTCTTCAAAGGGTTAAGTATAGTTACCATATGACATAACAATTCTACCCCTGGGTATATGCCCAAGAGAACTGAAAACACAGGTCCACACAATAACTTGTATGTGAATGTTCATAGTAACATTACTCATAATAGCAAAAAAATGGAAATAACTCCAACATTCACCAATGGATAAATAAAATGTGGTATACCCATACAATGAAATATTATTCAGCAAAAAACTGAAAACATAATGCTAAAAGAAGCCAGCCACAAAAGACAGCATGGCAGATGATTCTATTTATATTAGATATCCAGAATAGGCAAATCTATAGACAGAAAGCAGATGAGCAGTTACCTAGGGCTGGTGGGTGGAGTGATGGGGAAAGGGGATTGACTGCTAATAGATGTTTTTTTGCAGGGTGATGAAAGCATTCTAAAATTGATTGTGGTGATGGCTGCACAATTCTGATTATACTAAAAACCACCGAAGTATGTACTTTAAATAGATGAATTGTACGGGATGTGAATTATATATCCATAAAGCTGATACATTAAAAACATCTGGCATATAATCTAAATATTTAAAATTTGTGACACAATTAAAAACTTAGAAGTGTTTACTAATCAATTTGAGTCAAATCGCTTTTACCAAAAATAATAAAATGACACAAGACTGGACATAAAAGTTGTAGATCTCAAATCCAATTATAACCAAAACGAATACCTCTTTTGCAAAAGGACTGCTAAGCTCCTAACTAAAAGCAGTATTCCCACAATTTATCATAATAAAAAAGGTAAGTCTCTCAGAGTTCATTACATAGAACAAATCTTCCTTGGCCTGTTGGAAAGTGGGATATTTGGAATTACCAAATATTCTAGTGGAATACCCTTACAGTGGAAGATTACTCAGCCATAAAAATGAATAAAGTACTGACACATGCTACAACATGGATGACCCTCAAAAACATTATTCTAAGTGAAAGAAGATGGGCACAAAGAAGAGGTGGAGGTTGAGGAGAGACTGCTAATGAGCACCAGGTTTCTTCTGGGGTGATGAAAATGTTCTAAACTTAGATTTAGGGGATGATTGTACAATTCTGAAAACATAAAATTCCTCACTAAATTCTAACTTTTAAATGGATAAATTTTATGGTGGGTCAATTATATCTCAATAATGATTTTATTTTTTTAAAAAAGTTTTGGATTCCATTATATCTTCACTAAGGGCATACTCATGTTGCCCTTAAAATGGAAAATATTATTAGGTCCAGGGTGTCAAACACATGTCATTTTAAGTGATGTGTCAGGAAATTGAATCAATTTGTGCTCTGCTCTTATTGCTTTTGGAACTCAAAAACTTTTGTCACAAGGATATATACTAGTTTATGTAAAGTAAAAAACAATCAATTTTATTTTATATATATAAGAAAATACGTCTAATTTGGCCAATTGGTTTGGCAATAAAAAATGGATTTGCCAATAGGTTACACGGCAATCATATCCAATTATTTGAAAGAGGTAATCAGCAGCTATGGCATTTTGAGAAAATTATTATTTAAAAGCATATTATATAATAATAATGTCAAAAATATATCAGGAATGGTGTACCGAAACTTATAGTATTTTGATTTCTCCAACACTTCCAAATATAATGGATACAAGGTTCATTTAAGTGAAAGAGTAACAAGAAAATTTAATGGTCATTGGATAGGTCTTGGTAAAACACATTTTAGGGTGTATTTCCCAGAAAAAGTAAAGTGAGTAACTAATGATCTGACTTATTTTGCCAGTCAGATGGTTTACTATTCTTTGCTGTCCACAGAATTTAGAGTTGTCAGCTGAAATATTAAAAATAATTTTTGATGACAGATCATTATGTAATTCTGGCATATACGTCATAAGGAATTCAAATAATTGAGTGTTATTACTACAAAAAAAAAATGTTTTCCATTCCCATCTGCCTGTTTATGTGAGTAATGTTTCTCAATGCTTACATCTATAAAAGTAAGAAATGTGAACTGATTGGATTCATCAGAGATATATGATCTAATTGAAAAAAAAAAGTCCTCTCTCATTACCAATCGAAACTTGTATCTGTTAAAGAGTTAAAAAATGTTAATATGTTTTTCAAGTGGGTGATAAGTACAGAATTGCTATTATATACTAATATTCTACTGAATACATTTTAAAAAGACTAGGTAACAATTTTGTTTGAAAATGTTACAACAGACCATGTTCTCTTTATTTAAACTCGTGTTGAAAATTTTTAGGTGTCAGACTTACCTGTACAATGGTACAGTTTTCCAAAATTCTTTGGCACATGTGACCAAAAAAAGTATGAAGGTTACGGTCTTGGCCATCTGCACTCAGCCCTTAAACATCTCAGACACCAAGACCTGCAATCAGATTCATTATCATCCCCTCCCCCACCCTTCTCCCATCCTGCATTTACACTTAATGCTACACTGGAAACCTGCACTAGAAACCAGTATAAACTTCGGCTATGTCCATCTTTCTCATCCCATCATTTGCCAGTCTTGTTGATTCAGCTCTGCTTTCTCTCCTGGCTGTCCCCTCCTTCCTCTTCTACTGTTGCCACCATCATCATCTCTCTCCTAAAGGGCTGCAATAGGTTTCCTAAAGAGCTGTCCTGCCTCTTATCTCTTGTTTTTCTACTTCATCTTCCACTGTCAGGGTTATCATTCTATCATACAGGTTAGATCAAGTCATTTCCCAGGTCAAAATACCTACAGAATAAATCTAAACACTTTACCATCAGATATGCCCTCTAGACCTGGCCTCAAGCCACCTTTCTACAGTCATCTCTTCTCGTTGTTTTTCCACTTAACTTACGGGTTATTCACCATTCCTTGGCCCTGACCTGCATTTTCATGCTAGAAGCTTCAGCCCTTAATTCACTCCTCACCTGCTAAGATGGCATTTATTTACCACTTCACATCCACTAGGATGAGTATAATCAAAAAGACATACAGTAACAAGTGTCAGTAGGGATTCAGAGGAATTGCAACCCTCCTACATTGCTGAAGAAAACGTGAAATGGCACAGCTGCTTTGGAAAATGATCTGGCAGTTCTTCCAAAGGTTAAGTGTAGTTATCTCATGACCCAACAATTCTACCCCTAGCTATATGTCCAAGAGAAATGAAAACGTGTGTCCAACATGATAACTTGTACACAAATGCTCATAGCAGCATAAATCATAATAGCCAAAAATGGAAACAACTCAAATATCCATCACATGATAAATAAAATGTAGAATATCTATACAATTGAATATTATTTGTCAATAAAAAAAGAATGAAGTACTGATATATACTACTACATGAATGAAGCTTGAAAACATGCTAAGTAAGTGAAAGAGGCGAGTCATGAAAGCCACATATTACATGATTCTATTTATATAAAATGTCCAGGGTGAGCAAAAATATAGAGACAGAAAGTAGATTAGAGGTTCCCTAGAGCTGGGAGGATGGAGGATAGTGGGAACTGACTGATAATGGATTTGAAGTTTCTTTTAAGAGAGATAAAAATGTTCTAAAATTAGATAGTGGTGGGATTACACAACCTTGTGAATAAACAAACAAAAAAATCATAGGATGGTATATTTTTTAGGTACAAATTGTATCTCAATACAGATGTTTAAAATTTAGAAAACACCACTCATCCTACAAAGCCCACTTCCTTTATAAAACCCTGTCTGACTCCTCCTCATTAACAGTTAGTTGTTACTTTGGGTTATAGCTACTCTTGCCTTGCTGAGTTCCTGCAGTCATAATTTATATCTCTAATCACCGACTTCATTCTGCAATTTGTTGTAGATTTTAAAGGGTTCTAAAATCAGACTGATTAGGTTTAAGCCCTCATTCCAACACCTGCTAGGTATATGACCTTATGGAAGTTATTTAACTTCTCCGTGCCTCAGTTTCCTCATCCATAAAATGAGAAAACAGAAGTATCTACCTTTGTAAGACTTTTGTGTGGATAAGTTAATACACACAAAATGTCAAGAATCATGTCCAGCATGTTGTAGAGGCTAAATATTTAAATGTTAGCTGTTATTATTTTTGTATTAAAGTATTATTATTAACTGTCTACATGTCTATGCCTTTTCTCTTTCTCAGTTCATATCTTAAGGCCCTAAGGAAAAGGAATAAAGTCTATTTTATTATCCATCCTTGTATTTCCCAAAGAGGAATAACAGCAGTAGCAAAGGAGCATGGGGACCACGGCTCCAACCATATGGATACCTGCCTTCACCAGGGCCATGACACAGTAGCAGTTGGGCAAATTTAATCCAAAAAGGGTTTACCGGCAGAAAAGATCAGGGAAAAATGTACCAGAAAGTGTTCATTAAAATCTTTTACTTCCACTCAGGGCTTTAAATCTTCCCAAATACAGAAGTACCAAATATATTAACGAATCAACAGACTTGCCTAAATTTTCATATTTTACTCACATTTACCAAAATTCCTCCATATGTTTCATTTATTCATTCTTACTGAAAGCCAATTATGCACAGGGCACCACATGCTAGACTCAGGAAATGTATAAGCTATTGCTTTTCCAGGCAGATCTCCTCACCCTACTAGGAAAAGATATTAAAGGTGTCTGCCTCTAAATATGTATGTGTAATGTTTACTCAAACATCAATGACAAATTCTATACCTACGAAAAGTTACTAAACAGGTGAATTGAATTTACATCAACTCCTTTAACTAAGGGCATTGGTAAATTAATATTACTGATCTAAAAGAACAGTAGATTGCCTCTGGCCTAAATTGATGGAAAAAAACCTAAAAATGTTGCCTATGAAAAAAGAAAGGCTTTCAGAGATCAATGTAGTATTTGTAGAAGTAAATTTCTAGCATGCAGGTTATTCACTGAAACCTAAACTATGACACCTTAAATATAATGTTTATCAATTACGAAGCAAAATATATTTTCCCCCTAAATTTTATACAAATATCACTCTGTAAGTGAGATTAAATTAAAATACTTTTTTTAATTTTGTGATCACATACACAAAATTTTGAGGGCTCTAAAATTCTTGCATTCGAGAACACCAGTTGTGTTGGAAAAGGTCTTTGTAGCTACTTTAATTTCATGACCCCCTCATATCCTTCATATGGCATTTCCAGTTCTCATAATCCTCAGAGAGATGCTGTTACTGTCTTTACTTATTACAATATTTATAGAGCCAGCTTACGATCTTTAATTGTAAATGAATTAAAGGGGTGCTTTAAAAATTCACCCCAATATTTTAGTCATTATTCCTTCAGACATTCCTCAAACTCAAAGCACCCACTAACAAATAAGAAGGAAAAAAATATTTTAACCTTGGTATAAAACAGCCGTTAAGTAAATATTCCCTGAGTGAATGAACCTATCAGAGAATGCACTTGCGTCTAACAAACTCATGTACAGGTACAAAATAATCTAGTACAACCTATATATATGTGGATATTTCTTCTATTTTAGTTTTTGTTATTGAATAATTGTTGCTTTGGTGGCAAGAACAAGCCCTTTGCTGTTACACATAATTTCTGGACTGTTTTCAACATCCTGGATGTAACTGGAATTTCAGGGGAAAATGACCAAAGAGGGCCATTGGTTCATTTTGTGATGTATATTCTAGGATATACAGGGGTCAAAATTAGATAAATAAAAGCTAATTTATTATTGGGACTATGCCAAATCTAACAGGGACAGCATGCATTTTTTTCCTCCTTACAAAGTAGGTACTGGGAGTGAGTTTTAATTCCAGTAAGTGAAAAAAGCCCCAGGGCCCCAGTTCCCAAATTTTGCTGCACACTGAAATCACGGGGATTTTTAAAAACATACTGGCTACCAGCCCCCAAATTCTGACCTAACTGACAACAGGTACAACCTGGGCATTGGAATTTTTAAAGCTCCATAAGTGATTATAATGTGTAGCAATCTGAGAACTGGTACCCCAAGGTTTTAAATTTATGACTTTCAACAACTTACACCTGAGGTCTGAGAATCTTCAACTGAGTGAGGATGTCCTTCTGCACCCTGAGATTAGCTGTGGCAGTAAGAGCCATCACTGGAACAGAGGGAAACTTCTGGCGAAGCATATTCATTCTTTTGTAATCTTGACGAAAATCATGTCCCCACTAGGTGGGGGGGAAAAAAAACATCACTTTTCAGACGATTTGAATCTTTCTTATATACAAAGTGAACACTGCTCACTGTATTAACAACCACCTTATTCTTCAGTGAAATAGCAGAATAATTCACCCAATGTTTTTTTCTTCAGTCCTGAAAATGTATATACAGTTGGTAGTATATATTTATTGACATTTCAAGATATATAAAACAGTATTTACCTGACTGACACAATGTGCTTCATCAATAACAAACCGTGCCAGGAGATTCCTCTCATACAGATTCTCCAGAGTAGAAATCAGTCTGTTACTTGCACAGACCTAGACCAGAAATGGATTAATTAGACATTTAAAAACATTTAAATACCACATAACTTTAAGGATTTAATTGTTTTTAAATTCCACTACAACTTAAGTTGCATTAAGACCTTCACAGAAAATTGGTTCTTATACCAATCTACAAAGAGAATTAGCAGAAGTAATAGAAAATAGCAGAGATATTTTAGAATGTTCACTCCCATTTAGCGAATGGTGGTTCTAAAATTTTTTTCCTAGCCCTCAATATATCTGAGGCCCACCACACGTTTACTTTGAAAATAGGATTATGGATATGTTACTTGTGTGCATGTTACTTGGGGAGGGGGGATACACACATATATATATACATATGTGTATATATACTTATATACATATATATGTCTATGTATATGTTTCATAGTTCTGTCCATGAACGAGCCTAGAAGCAATAACATCTCAGTATCAACAACCATATCTGGTACCCACATCTTGACAGAGACATGTCAAAATGACACAGAAGCCAGTTTGATGGACATCTCCCATTAGCCAAATCCAAGACAATTAGAACAACACAATACATAATGATAACTGATTATAGCCCACTGCATAAATTAAAAATCCACAATTTCATATTGCTATAAATATGTAGGTAAAGGGAAAAGCTCTTCCTTACAGTAGAATGCCTACTAAATTAAAAAATCATTTGGCATCCATTATAGTAATAACTGATAGGGAATCACCAATAGAACTGCTTGGTGTAAGGAAAAAACCTCCACACACTTGTTGACAAGAATGAAGTATTCTATGTGAATAGCAAAAGAGAGGAACACAGCAGGGAAAGACTGGGGTTTCCCCTATGTGACAGGGGGCAAATTGGATTTTTTTTCTAACATAGCTTTACTATCATATTTTAAAATAATGATAAAATACAAACCTTCTCTGGAGTAACATACAGAAGTTTTATAATTGGGTCTTTTTTTGATAATTGGAGGTAAATACTTGTAGCTTCGGAGTCAGTCTTATCACCTGTCAGATATGTAGCTGGAATCTAAGTATAAAAGTAGTAAACTATTTAAACTTTACATATTAATCTGACTTCAGCTTATATTTATTCCTAGCTTTTGTAAATATTTCACAAGTCATATATCAAACCTGTCAAAGATAATCTCAGTATAACTAACGAATAATCAGTACATATTTAAAAACCCTTAAAAACTATAACTCAAAATATTCTCCTCATTGTTTACATTTCTTTTTCTCTTTTCCTCACTTCCTTTGCTTATTTGTAAATAAGATAAATATGAATTCAGCATCCAAGAGATTCTAGTCCTAATGCACGACTATATTCTCCTCTAGGTAAACATATTTTCAGGGTTTTAATGTGTAATGATGATAAAAGGGCTGTAACATTATGAATGGTTGAACAACGGCTATCATCACTCCATGAAGATATTCTTTGGAAGAAAAATCAAACCAGTGGTTTTGTTAAGGGGTGGTGGTTCACAACCCTGAATATAGTTTTGTTTGATCACAGTATGCAGGATTTAGTAGAATGCATTCATATACTTTCTTAACCTAACCAGAAGGAAAAAGGACATACGTGTATAGGCACAAGCATTATTTTTTAATTAATTAGTTAGAACATCAGCAAGATGCAAGTTAAAAGTTCTTAGTAAAATACAGTCTTCTAGAATAAAATCAGATTGAATTATAGGTTATCTGTACCAGAATTTTCAATGACTTGTGCTTAAATGTACAAATTAATGTGATTATTGAGCTTTATTCTTATAATTCACAAACTGTTATATAATAGGTAGCGTTTGGTTTTAACTTACATCCAGTGAAGTCAGTTTTTGGACTTGATCTACTATAAGTGATCTCAAGGGAGAAATGACAATAGTGACCCCAGGAGAAACACAGGCAGGGAGCTGGTAACACAAACTTTTACCACCTCCTGAAAAAGAAATGACAAAAAATGTCAGTTCTTTCTTGAGAGCTTGAAAGCAAAAGTTACAAAGTAAACTACATATAATATTTAAAGTAATTAACTAATAGAATACCAAGGGATATTTCCCATGACCAACAATTTGCATATTCAATGAGCCAAAATACTTAGGCAATTTAAATGTGTAAACATTTATCTTTTAAGACATCTCATGTAGGTATATATGACAGCAAAAGCAAGAATCAGGACAGAAAACTTAAATGCAACAGAAGTGCTTTAAAAGTCTACTTGGGAAATCCAAACGCAGTACAGGGGCTACTCTGATTATATGATACCAATATTAAAATAATTATTTTATATAATATTTAATTTTTAAAGACTTAAAATGTGATAAAATATACAACACAAAACCCTATGATTTAATATTTCTTTAATGAACCAGAGGGCACTTTTAGGATGTTTTTTTAAACCACTAGTATGAATAGCGGAACTTTTATTCCTCATACTCTCATCAGTAAAGTAATAGACCCAATCTTCCTTTAACAAACAAAGCAAAACAAAACAGAACTACATTTGTGTGTACGAACAGAAGATGAAGAGAAGGAAATTTCAAAACCAAAGCGGTGGGAGTCTCTCTCCATGTAACTCTAATTCAAAAGGGAGAGACAACTGGGACACATTTAATGGTAACTAAAATGATTAATCCCTATTTTCAACTTCACCAACCCATTAATGGTAGAAACTTGTAACAGGCAGTATCTAGGACTTCAATTTTTTAAAAACTAAGCAGTACAGTCCATCTTTTCTGCATGTGTAGTAAGTAAATTTCACTTTGGTATATATGTGTAAATGTCAAAGCAAGAACAGGAAGCTGAGTTCTATTTTCTGCTCTACCACTTAATGGTTATATGACTTAGACATGCCATTTAACCTTCCCATGCCTCAATTTTATCACCTGCAAAATGTACTAGATCAGTGGCTCACAAAATTTGGTCTAAAAGAACCTTATTTGGAATCTTTATATACATAAATCAAGAGATTGAAATTAGGATGGAAGGACCCTTAAAAATGCCCCCTTGCAACTCCAAAAGACCGTGAAAAGCCTTGAAAACCACTAATATAGCAAGGGCACTTTCCTGCTTTAGTTCTGGGGTACCAACCTGGAGTTGAAACAGAAGACACAGAATGAACAAGTCAGTGAAATATGAAATGTTATTAAACCAACATTGTCTGATTTTTTAAAATTGGTTTGAAAAAATTCAGATGCCTAGCCAACACTATTTAACAATGACGGTAGTAATTAAGGTCACAATAAGGCAGGGGGAAGACTTCATGTGTATGTATTGAAACTCCAAATTTCCCATGCTCTTATTCTAACTGCTTATTTAATATTCTGACTTGGATGGCTATAAATCAGTGAACAGCTGTTATAAATGTTAATAGCACAATGAAAAGTCCTGGATCTCTTCAAAACAGGCCAAGAAAGAACTACAGAAAATGAACTTCATTTAATTCTCATGACACTCTGTGAAGCACATGAGGTTCAGGGAATGGGATGCCTTGCTCAAGGTCACATGGCTAATAAGTGGTAGAGCCTTTAAGGGCAGCTTAAAGGCCATCACTCCAGAGCTGATGATTTTAACTACCACACTAGACTGTACCAAGTAAACTGCCAGAAATGGTCATGTATCTATTCCAGTCCTATGTTTTTTGTTCACGCTGCAGATTAATTTAGACCATGAAAAATAAAAATTCCCAAATAGAAATTCTAGATCAGTTCAACACAATGAGCTTTGAGTAGAAAATCTTAAAAGGCTATAAATGTTATTATGTCAACAACTAGAACAGAGAGTGTGATGTAGTAAGTACACTTTCTTACTATAGCACGAGAGATTTAGAGGCCCCTAAATGATAAAAATACTGTATAGGTGGTTTTTTAAATTTCTATTATAGGGCTTTCATTTCACATCTGCCAATGGATTCCTGCCAATTTATATCTAAAAATACATACCAGTGGGCATTAAGATAAAACAGTCTTCACCAAGCAGTGCAGCATTGATCGCCTCTAGCTGATTAGTTCTAAAATTATGCAGGCCAAATTTTTTATGAAAAATCTTCATCATTTCTTTTGTATGAGGAAAACTAAGACTTTGGAAACGCTCATGTTTCAGATGTCTAGATGGTAAATTTTGTGCCGACTCACCTAAAAAACAGTCAATGTTAAGTAACATCAGTGCTTTAATGTCACAAGTCAGTTTTAGCATTTACCCTTTGCCCTGACAATCATTGGCATACATTTTCCAACAGCAAATTCTTTCTTTAACCCATTTACCAGATTTCCTCCTGCACAAGTGTCAAAGCCACCAGAGACTTCCTAAGGGCCAAATTCAGGTCTTTCCTTGATTTCTCTATAGCACCACTCTACTCTGTATTCTCTCCTTCCTCTTCTTTCTTGACCTTCAAGATAATTGTGGATCTTCTGCTTGCTTTAAATCCCTGTTCTTGGCTCCACTTACTCCACCAGTCCATTAAATGTAGGAGTCTTTCAGACAGGGCTAGGCTCTTTAGATGTTCTTTTTTGGAATTTTCCTAATCTTATGATCTTAAGCATCACCTACGTACACGGAACACCTAGATCTTTCTTAAGACCAGACTGATCCCCTCCTAAGTTCCAAGTCTTATATGAGTCTCCAGTTGTCTGAAAGACATTTCTGCCTGAATAATAATCAACGAGCACTGTAAGCTCAGCAAGTCGTAAAATAATCCTCCTCAGCTTTTCTCCAAATCTGCTTGTCTCCTGACTCCCCTATATGTTAATGGTGTCACAGTTTCCCAGTCACCAGGTCAGAAACCTCAGAGTCATCTCAGCTTCCTGATTCTCCTTCCATAATGTCTCTCACATCCGCCCCCTGTTCTCCATCCTTGCTGTCGCAACTCTGGTTCAGCACAGAGAACGAGAGGAGCTCACGCCAGCTTTAGCAGGTACTCCAACCCCAATGCTCAACTGCCTCAAAGATAATTGTGAACTTCAGGTATGACATATTCTAACGTGATACAAAAATAAATCCATTAACAGTTATTTTAAAGTTCAACAGTGTAACTGTAAGAATAACCTCTGTGGTATTAAGTCATCAATAGCAAAAATAGGGAGGGCTAACTTTATAGAACTTTGCATACGTGTTAAAAAAACACTTGTAATAACTTTATAACATTGATCACAATGGTTTTAAATTAATTTTGGTTTTTCTCTGCAGCCTCTAAAAACTTCTCACTAAACTGTGAACTCTAGGAGGGCAGGAAATATTCATTATTCATCTATTACCAGAACCTAGCACAGAACAGAGCACATAATAGGCACTCAATAAATATTTTGTTGACTGAATTAAAAGGATTCTAAGTCAAAAGAAAATTTGATTGATTTAAGAAATCTGACTGCATGTCTTTCTTAGATTGTCTGAAATTTTAATATTTTGCCAAAAGAAAATTTGATTGATTTAAAAATTTTGACTTCATATCTTTCTTAGATTGCCTGAAATTTTAATATTTTAAGACATAAAACACACTTCTCTGCTTTATAAACTGATCAGTTCTCATTAATCAGAATTCTAAATATACACACATTTTAACATAAATTCAGTTCTGCTTTTGCCCATCCCCCGAATCATTATAAACTTGGCCTTCATGAGCTTTATTGTTTTAGGGACTGAAAATGTTAATTTAAAGGCGAAGCACATTTGTAATGACTTTAGAGCTTTACTACAATAGGTTATAATTACACATTTTATAAAACTACAGCTGCTACAGAGACAAAAGAGCAACTTGCTTTTAAAATTGATTTGTAATTCATATTATCAGCAAAAATTTGCATAGAAACAATGTAGTTTTGAGGCAGTGATGACTCGCTATAGTTTTTCTTACACAATTACAATTTTAGACAGTTTTGTTTTTATGTCAAGTATAAGCATTCGATTTATTTTAAACTTACCAGTGTAATTCTGAATTGATTCTGAGAAGTTTTTATTTTGAGGCGTAGATGCCACTGGAAGACACTTTGTCTTGGATGGAGAAACTCTTTCTGATACTGACTTAACTGGTCGACCTTCCTTAATAGGTTGATAGACAGCTGTGGAAGATTTGCTAGCTGCTAAGTTATGCATTATATCTTCCCACTCATCATCATCATCAAAGCCATCTATGTCAAAATTATCAGTATCACAGGAAGCCTGGATTTCTCTTTCTAAGTCTATTGAAGAAATGTGTTCATTCTGATCTGTCATGGCAGTGCTTGTGAGAACATTTCCCCAGAAATGAGAGCTTTCATTTCTTTTTTCTGTCCTTGGTGTGTCAGCCCGGTTGCTACTCACAAAGCATTGCTGTACATGGGAACTGAATGATGGTCCTTCAGTGAGATTCTTCCTGGTGGCTGAGAATCCTGCCCTTCCTGGAGTAGTAGTCACTAAACATTCCCCAGTAGAAATGGAATTTGAGGGAACAAGTGAAAAATTTAACTCATCAGAATTCCCGGTAGGGCAGAAATCACCCTTTGGAAATACGTAAGGTGAGGAAACAGATGCCACATCCTCCATGGGGCTACCAAGCGCATCAGGCCTACACCTCCTCACTGCGCCAAGAACACCGATATCGCCTGGGTTAAAATCTGCTTCGGCTAGGAGCTTCCTTCTGAAGAGAGAACACAGAACACCATATTAAGTACAGTAGTCTATCATGGTAGACCACACAAGTATATCTTTAGTTTCATCCCAAATTATGGCAAAATATATATCCTCTTTTTTTCAATCTCAAATACTTGAATACAAATGCTAAAGGAACAGTTTGAACAAGTAAATAAATTTAAAACACAGTGACAATTTATGCTATTCAGAATGTCTGGAAATTTTGCCCTATAAATTTCTAACTTTGAGTGGTGGAAATGCAGTTCGATATGTTTCAGAAGGAGAAAAATCAAGATACCTTATGTTCCGCTGCTGAAGCAGGTTGTTCCCACAATCCAAAGATTTCAGCTCATCATCAGGAATAGTATCAACTAAATTACAGATGTGGTCCATCACACGAATAAGCTGCTGCTGTAAATTTATCTGTTTAGCTATAAAGTAATCATATTGTTAATATTTTTCCTTGAAAACAAAAAGACAAGATTTTTGAAGTCATGTGTGTAAAATCTGAAGTAGTTTAAAAATAAGATTATACACAACCATGTATTGTCCTAATTATTTGCCTGTGAACCAATTTGATATCAGATCGTCTCTATATCATGAGGGCTCATAACTATGCTATCATTTAACTTCATGTTAATTAATATTTCTCTTAGGGTAACCAGGGTTGTTGGAAGATAGAAAGTTTTATCAATTTATTATGATTTTTTACTAACTCAGGTGTAAATCTCACCACACCCACACAAAGTACATCATAAGGGCTGCACAGGCAAGACCCCGCCCCGCCACGCCACTGCTGTTGTCTGCCTGGCATCTAGGCTTTCTTTCGATGGTAACAGCGGACAACCCAGACTCTTGTTGGAGACCACCCTACCCCACTGGCTCAGTGGGCATCTGATGTAAGGCAGCTCGATGAGAGTCAAGTCTAGAAGTATTCTGGCTGGCCGGGACAGAAGGCTTATCTTTTCAACAAGCTGGAGAGGCTGCTGGTGGTCCTCTCTGCCACAGGGAAACACAGCTGGAAATAAGACTAGTACAAGGGAAAGCAGGAAACAGAGAGAAAATAATGAAAGGCTGAGATAAAGAGATGAGATGAAAGAGAGGAGAGAGAAGGCAGGTATGTAAGAGAGAAATCTCTGGTAACAATATTTGGGTATCTGAATCCGGTCAGCCTACTGCACATATTTTTGTTTAAGCCATATAACAACTAAAAAACAGAATGTCAAAGGAGGCAAGTTTTAGATGAAGGGAAGAAAAAAATGTATTGGAAGCAAGGAAAAAAAGATGCCTACTCTACTCCTAGGACCTAAGGTACAAACGAGAAATAAGAGATTTAAGTGGGCTGCGGAGAAAACAGCATTCACAAGAGACAATCACAGAAATAAGGGGAAGAAATATTTAGAGAAGAAGATGAGGCTGCTGGGAAACTGCTGACCGAGAAGTCAGTTAAGGCTCTAAAGGGCAGGAAGGAGAGAAAGAAAGAACAAATCAGAGGTGTACAAAGCAATGTGGGAACAAGCATCCATGTGAGAATGAACTGTTAAATGCGGACTTTTTCTAGTGACTGATGCAAATAGGAACGTGAGGTATAAGATGGTAAAAGTGGAATTGCTGAATTCCTCTTTTAATTCTGTTTTCTTTGCAAGGAGAATCGGCATAAAAAGAGGAGAATAAACAATGATCTGAAGGAAATGAAAGCCAAGACAGGCTCAGAAAGAGATACAGCCATTGGAAAGGAACTCAGGTTTCCTTGTCAGACAGATTACACCTCAGAACACAAAAGAAACCTGCAAATGAGATCTCAATGATACTTGAGGCATCTAGTGAATAGCAGAGTTGAGCACATGTGAGAGTGAAGACAAGCAAACACTGTTCTAATTTTCAAAAAAAATGTAATGTGATTGCCAAAGCTACAGGCTGGTGATCTTGATTTAATTCAAGGCAAAATTCTAGAACATGTTATCAAATGGCTGCTTTGTGAGCTCAAAGAAGGATTAGAAACAATTATAGAGTTAGCAAGAGTTCACAGAAATAAATCAGCCATTTTAATATCCTTCCTTCTTTGAAAGGATTACTAGACTGGCAGTTAACAATAGCTATCATTTGTTGAAGGCCAAAGTACACTAGGTACTTTACCTTGAATCTAGATGACTAACCAGCAAGGTAGATATTATTCAGAAGAAACTGAAGTCCAGAGAAGCTTAACTAATTTGCCATAGCCACACAGTCCAGTGAAGGAGAAGGAGGAGGAGGAGACATATTTGTATTTCAGGACTGCATCTCTCTAGAGCAAATGTCCCATCCAAACATTCCCTCTTGCTGTCTCAGACCTTGAACTTCTGGGAGTTATATGACCAAGACTTTTGCATCCCCAAGTACAAGGGTCAGAAACATGGGCTGAAAGTAGATTTGTAACTAACTGAACAAGAAGTGATGATGAATGGTCAGCTGAGAGGGAAGCCTATAGTGATATTCTTTATGACTCTGCCAGTCGTTTTATCAGTGAACCTTAATGATGCAGAAACATTATAGTGCAGAGGCAAACAGTGCAAACTTAAGATCCTCAAAGTTGCTGGGTTCGAATCCTAGCTCTGCTGTTGTCTAGTTCTATGACCATGTGTCATTACTTAACTCTCCTGTACCTCAGTTTCCTTGTTTGTAAAATGCAGATAACAGAAACTACCTTAAAGGGCCACTGTGTAGGATTAAATTAATTTACTTTGTAAGGCACTTAAC
The DNA here is from genome assembly GCF_014176215.1 of Rousettus aegyptiacus. Lineage (NCBI taxonomy): Eukaryota > Metazoa > Chordata > Mammalia > Chiroptera > Pteropodidae > Rousettus > Rousettus aegyptiacus. Next base: position 51,401,255 of record NW_023416289.1, on the reverse strand, counting down.
AAAAAGAAATCTGAAGCAAGCAGAAACACAGAGACCACTACACATGCATGTGTGCACGTGTACACACACAGTAAGTACGGCATACGGCAAACATGAATAGAATGTGTTACAGAAATGTTTAAAGACAAAAAAGAGCACCTGGAAATTGATTTTAAAAACTCCATAGAAGAGTCAAAGATAAATTTGAGGAAATCTCCCAGAAAGCAGAGAGGCAAGACATGGAAAATAGAAAGATAATGGAAGTTTAATATCCAAATAACAGAGGTTCCAGGAAAAGTAAGAGAAAACAAAAAGAAGAAAATAAAAGGAGATACCAGAAAAATTTCCAAAACAGGACATAAATTTTTAGACTGAAAGAGGCTCTGGAAAATAGAAATTAGTAGTGGGAAAAAAGACTGCTGTTTTTCAGCCTTATAACACTACCAGATTATTTATACAGATAATTAATAGAAATTTTAAAATGAATTAAGAAACATCCAAAAGCAAAAACATATTAATCTTTAAGACCCAAACCCAGAGTCTATATGAGGAGTACTAGGAGGATGAAAGGTCTAGAAACCTATATCTACACAAGAGTTAAAAGACCTAATAATATGTAGCCTTAAAATAAAAAGAAACAAAAAACTTCTAAAATATTTAGACTTCTCTCACAAAGACTAAGTTATAGGAAGGTAAATTTTGGTTAAATATAAGATATAACTTTCTAACAAGTAGTGTTTTCAAAATAGAGAATGAATTACCTTTTGAAAACATGATTTTACAAGTTGTTCAAGCAAATGCTGGCTAACCAATGAACACGGATGACTATATTACAGCAAGAGGAATTATAAATTTGCCATTTTATATTATACAGTCACAGGTAAAAATATAACCTTAACTTTGTTTTCAAAAGTAAGTAGTTAAAATATGTGAAATGTATAAAACACTTTTTTGTACCATCACAATCTGTGCTGCTTTCTTCGTTAGACTGCTGAGTAGGCATTTTCTCAGGTTTTGTCAAGTCCTCTGATGTGCCAAAACTTTCCTTCTTTTGGTCACAGGTGTCAAGGTCCTTTAACATACTACAAATTAAAAAATATAAAACCAGTCCAACTGGTCAGATGATAATTAATAGAAAAGAGAAAAATGTTTTCATACCTTCTCTATTCTAAAGCCTCTTTAGCTGGCCCTCCAAGTCTTTCACCTTGTGGCCCAAGAGACCTTTTCAACTTTATCTCTATTTATGCCCTTTCAGTAATTCTAGGCTCCAATCACATCGCATCACTTACAGTCTTCACATGAGCCCTGCATTGTCTACTTCAGAATTTCTGCCTCTGTTCTCTCAGCTTGAAAAACCCACTATTCCAATCTCTTCTCACCCATATCATCTCTGTTCTTCTAGGCCCAATCCAAGTGTTATTTTTCTGATTTCTTCAGGAGACGGTTATTAACCTCTCTGTCTTTTGAGATTCCAAAGCATTTTATCCAGCCTTCTCTGATACAAACACATATATGTGTGTAGATCTGTACATATAATTAACTGATACAGATCATACAAAAATATATTAACACATGTAAACATGGTCAGTTTGACTGTATATAAAAATATTTTAACAGTAACAAAATAAATTAGTACTAATCATTAAAGAAAAGGTACTGTGGAAATCCAAAGAAAGATAACACTTTCTGGAACTTGAGAAAGCTTTGCCAAGACGGTAGGATTGGAAGAAACCTTGAAAGATGGTATGAGAAATGAGAGACTATGAAGATGAGCTAAAAAAGATAATTCTATCCATCTGATATCTAGGAATCAAACTTTACTTTTCTAAAGCAGGACAGATAACCATGTTTTATATAGTTTTATAAAATGATAATATAATTAAAGGAAGGGTTTTACTTTTTTAGCAATATTTTCCAACTGGTGATAAAGGTGAAAAGTAATTTGGGGCCTGAAGATGAAGGATTTTGAGTATCAGCTAAAGAGGTTTAAGAATACAAGGAGATACAAAAACATATTTCTCTTTTTTATATATTATCTGACCATTACACTTCTGAAATTAATTCAGAAGTCACAACCAGCATTTTAAAATGAAATGAAAACAACATTTAAGTGTGCTCTGCACATAAAGTATCATTTGTGAAAATTCTTTTTATAATATATACAAATATGTATACAAGGTTGCAATGGAAAATAGAATCTACCTTGGAAATAACTTTCCAAGTGCTGAAGATCTACGTGAAATTAATTATGGTATGGCAACTCAAATTATGTAGCCATTAAAAGAAATAAAAATATGAAAAATGTTTTAAAAATAATATTAAGAAAAAAATCAGAATAAAAAATGGCTAAAGAAAATGGTTGGTTTGTAGGAATATTGGAACTACAAGTAAGTGGTCACAGTGCTGTCTGTGCAATACACTTTTTCAAGAAATAAAAAAAAAAAAAGCCAGGAAACAGTACTGCACTGGATCTTAATCCATTTGCCATTAATTTTATTATCCTGAGCCATCACCTACTCCTCCTTGGGCCTAAGCTGTTTCCCCTCCCTAAATGAGGATGCTGACTTAGAATCTACTCTATATGAACTTCTGCTCAGTTCTTTACTTTATACAATTCTGTCTGAACTTCTATCGGAAGAAAGGAAGAGGAGGAGGGGGAGCAGTTATAGTATTTTAATTTTGTCATCAAATTGTAATAACACTTCAACCTTTCTTGCCTCTTCAAACATCCCAACACATCTGTTAAAAGACAAACTCGAAGAAACTCAATTATGCACACAAACTACTTCCTGCCTTCCTTTCCTAATTAAGGTGATATAACATAGGGATCTAGTTCTCATCAAAATATTGGTTAATATCATAGTATATACTCCACCACTCGACTGGACTGTGATTTAGATTGGGGTGAAGATGGAGGTAACAAGTTATTGATGAGCTGAATTTTTCCCATAACACTACCAATTAAACACAATTAAACACAAGCATGTCATTAATTTACTAAAACTCAGTGAATGACAAATACAATGGCAATTCTAATGTGTAGGGTTTAAAAAAAGGTTGGGGGGGGTGCATATCACTTACTAAATAATTTCCCAAATAAGAAGTTAGCTTTATGTCATTTCAGATCCAGGAATGTGGAAATATAATATTTTTAAGAATACATTCCTCGTGTCAAAATCAACTATACAATTGCTTAGAGGTAATAAAGTGTGAAGCATGAAATTAATTTATATAGAAACCATATAACTAAATTAAATTAGTTCAGATATCCGAGAAACAAATAATAATGTTTATTAATTAATTAGTTACTTTACCTAAAGCATTTTAAAGAGGAAGAAGAGGCAGAAGTCATTTCTTCTTCTGGAGAAGGTGGAACAAAATCTATATCATAATCATCTTCATCAAGCTCAACACATGGTGATTTCTCAATGGAATATAATTCAGTTTCTTCCAAGTTTTTCTTCTTTTCACTGTTATCTAAAGTAAATAGTTGGTAAACATAGGTTATTTTAATAATTGATGAAACAGAAAGAACGAGGTATGAGCACTGAAAAGTGAGTGCTTCAGGAGAGTCATAAACAATAACACCATTCTGTGACCACTCTCCTTTAATACATTAATCTTCATTTGTTTCTTCATAAATTATTATTGAGTTAACTGGACTAAGTCCAATGAATGCTGGATTGAGGCTGAAGATACTTAAGGGTTTTTACAGTTGTCTCCAGTTATACTATGAAACCATAGTTAGTATAATCACTCTTGTCTATTTTTTACTTATATTTAAATAAGGGTAAAGTGCAAAAAATATGTCTGATAATTGTATAAACACTGTTGTTTGTGCAGATAGACTACTTCTACTTTACCACGAAGGCTTCCGAGTGATTTAAATCTACCAGATTCAGTGTCTTTCTCCTGACTATGAGGAAAAACACAATGCCAAATTGTTGCTCTCTAATTTACCTTTTACCAAATTTTCTCTTCATAAACAGTAACACATTTGATTAAACTATCATTTTGCTTAATTGTCATCACTTTTTAGTCCTCTTTCACCCTAAAGTAACCTTAATGAGGTTCAGGTGTTTAGAAATTTTAGTCTCATGTTTACAACTATTTCATAAAGTAAATAGTTCCACAAATGGCTAATCTCAGTTATCAAGTTCTGGACATCCAATAACTACGAGACCTAAACAGAAAATAATTTGAATGCTATTTATAATACTTTAATAGCATGATTAGATCATATTATATATATCAATATTAGGTGGCAGCAAGCCATAAAGGAATTGTAATAGAGAGGCTTAGTTTAGTTTCACTTCCCAATTCTACCACTAACCAGCCAGTAGACCATTAATAAGTCATTTTAACTTCTATGGACCTTATTTTCTTCATATGTAAAATCACGGAGCTATCCTTGGTGTTAATATAAAAATTGTATTAGCAGAATAAAATCTTTCATTTCATTAGTATGTTCTGCCTCGAGAACGTAGCCAACAGATTGTTCAATAAGTACCTCTATAGATCCTAAGGATAAAAAGCTGTTATCATATTTGCTACTGTTCCCAAAGCTTAGCTCTGAATGAACAAATACAATCAACATATTGAAATGAAGATAAAATAAACATAATTTTTACCTCCTTCTTCTCTTAAATGAGTTTTTAAAGAGTGACTATCCTGAGAATCTTCATTTATAAGCTCTTTGGAATTGGGGCCATCATCAATGCAAATCACATCACTATTTAACCATTCAGAGTCAGCCTTCTGTTCCTTAGTGGAATATACTTGCTTGCTTTCAGAGGAGGAAGAAGTCAAATCAATCTTTACTGTATTTGCTTTATGAAGGTGTGCTTTTAAAAAGTTTCTCTTAGACTTTTTTGATTTCTGAGCAGTGCTTACTCTTACAAAGTGATTTCTTAGTGGTGTAACAAATGCTTTCGAATTTCCAGAAGTATCAAAGTCATCCATATCATCCCAACTGTTGATGGTAATTAAAGAATCTGATGAAGAACTAAATTCCAATTTCTTGAAAGTAGGATCACGGGATTCCCTTATAATTGGTGTGCTCTGGGTAGTATGTAAAACTTCCTGCACCAAATCGGGCCGTAATGGTTTTGAACCAGCTCTCTTGGTTTGCTGTCCTGCTGGAGCATTTTGAAAGTCATCGATCTTTGTCTGCTGACTTGCGGTGTAGGCTAAAGGTTCACTGAAGAAAGAGGCCTCAGTAACATTAATATCTTTATCACTTAACACAGGTGTTTTGGCTACTGACACACTAGTCACAGATACATCACTGGCTGAAGATATTTTCTTTTTAAAAGTGAAACCTCTGAAAAATAATTGAAAATTAGAATTAGATCAATTTTAACAAACCTAAAACGATTCAAAGCTCTGCATTGTTTACTAATTTATATAACTTACCTTCATTGTATCACAAATGAGCAAAGACTACCTCCCTCTTTGACTTTAACATGTATAAGGGAACTTACATTATACTTTGTGTGCTCTGATTCTTTATACTCAGGGGCTACTATTCAGTCTTGAGAGTGCCCAGGCCATTCCGACTACTTTATTTCTCAGGCTGGTAGTTCTTAACAGCAACTCCAGAGGGAGGGGATAGCATTAAATTAAAAAAAAAAAAATGTGGCTACTCATTGCTACTCTAATAGTCCTCTGGGAAAAAGGATTAAAAACTGCTACCTATGTTGAGATCTGGAGGACAAGTAAGAGAGTCCTGGACATCTCTGGATTTAGTGACATGAAGGTCAATGGTGACTTTAAGTTAAACATCCAGAAGAGTGTCTAGAACCTGGTAAGGGCACATAAAGAATGCAAACTACTATCAGGTATCATTAAAAGGAGTTTGGAGTATAGCCTGGAGGAAATAACAGAACTGGGGAACTATATAGTTTCCTTATAAACTCTTTTTGGAAAGGATATAAAATTATATTAAAATATTAAAAATACCTATTGGCCTCAATTTATAAGAAGATTCATTATTCATTCATTTATTCATTCAAAAACATTTACTGAGTAAGTATTATGTGCCAGGAACTGTGCAAAAGCACCGTGCAATTACCTGGTGCTGCTAACATATGGTCTACCATTAATTTGCAAACTGGGAAAATCATTGAACTCTCAAAGTCATCCTTCACTTCCTCGTCTATATAACGAAAGGGCTGAAAGGGCAGATATCTCATTTGTATGATACTGTGTGTTAAATGCATGTATGACAACAAACCAACCAAAATACTTACGAAGATTTTGGTTTTGAAAAACCTAATTTATTATTAAGTTTTCTGGCTGAATGACGCTCTAGTTGCTCCTGTAGATTATTTTGAGGAACAGCAGCCATGATCCTACAAAGTGAGGAAAAAAACTATTAGTGGAGCTATGTATTTTGCATTAATCACAATATTTTTTTTTTTTGCAGGGGGAGCACTGTCCTAACTGTGCCCAAAGTAAATGAAGCTTTTTTTTGGTCAATAAATTGTGTTGACATTTACAACTGGTGACATTTGAAATATATAATGTTTAACTAACTGAAGGCTCACTTGAATAGCAAAATGACCTGCTTTCCACCACTGCTAAAATAAGCACAAAAGACTTTAGGGAAGGGATTATTAGGAAAAGGCTTGCAGAAAAATGGGACCTGCCCTGGGCTTGAAGAATAGAAACTGGACAGGGAGTGAGGAGGGAGAAAATGATCAAAGCATACTGTAAACCCAAAGAGCAAATGAACAACTGAATTCTCTGCCCAAGGGAAAAATCTGGAAAAGAAGGAAGAGCACCACCAATGAGAGCAATGGTTCACCAGCCAGGATACCATGCTTCATAATCTAGTTTCAACCTGAAAGAATACTTTTGTCAGGCATACTTACCCCTTGTGCAACAATCTGTGATATTGCTGAACTATCGTCTGGGATAATTTACAGTTTAGGATAGCCAAAATCAATGGATAGTAAAAAATTCTCATTTTGGCTGATAGTTATAACCCCTTTCCCATTCTATATTTAACAGAGATGTACTTTTATTTTACAACATATATCTTAGGAGGAAGGGTTAACAACATTAGATGTTTGTGGAAATATGAAGTTTTACATAAATCACATTCCACTCACTAATTAAAATTACCTATGCTTATTAACTTCACTTTGGAAGAAAAACTTGGTAGAAACTTATATTCAGTTGAGAAATCTCCATGTGTTGAGCATAAGGACAATGATTATGATATAGATTTTATTTTGTTCCAACTTCTCCAGAAGAAGAAAAGATTTCTGCCTCTTTTTCCTCTTTAAAATGTCTAAGTAAAACAGCTAATTTATTAATAAACACTGAATAATTCACACTGACATTGAATTATATCTTAATCAAGTTCCTACCAAAATAAAACATTAAAAAGTAGACAGAAGGGTATAATGAACTCCTACATACCTACCACCCAGAGTCAATTATCAACCCATTCAATACTGTTTCATCTATAGACATCTTAAGGTCCTTACTTCATTATTTTGGAAGTTGACCTCTCAAAATGGTGATATTTTAATTTTTTCACTCCTTCTTCACTGATTAGCTGAAATATACCCAGTAGTCCAGTTCACATAGGAAGGACAGGAGAAATGTTGAATTCTTTCCCTTCATTTATGACTTCTCAAAATAATGAGTTCATTCTCTAACAACTTCCAATGGTGGTCAACTTTTTTTGGTATAGTTATAAACTCAGATTAAACATATGTTTCAATACAGTTATTGATTCTCAAATCGTTTCATGTTTGGCCAGTGGAAGCCTTTTCAGGTAGGTTCTTCAGTCCTTCTGACATTACCTTAGTAGTCTTTGAGAGTTTCCTTACTATCTGGAATGACAAAATAGTCCAGGTTTATCGTGTGTGTGTGTGTGTGTGTGTGTGTGTGTGTGTGTGTGTGTGTTTTTGGGGTTTTTTTGTTTGTTTGTTTGTTTGTTTTTTGTTTTGCCCATACTTAGAATCAGCCACTTCCCCCAAGGAGCCCTGATATTTTTTAATGGAGAATATTTTAAGACCACAATTCCTGCATGTCCAAAGACACCTCCCATTTCTGAGGTCTTAGGGGGTGGTTACTGAAACACACAGCCAAGCTCTGTGAACCCTACTAGGTTAGTGTTCGAAGCAGAGGAGCTACCCTCTCCAGGGCAAATGGTGAGCCTGAGATAAGATCCAATTATAACCTTAGGAACCTCAACTTGACCTCGGGAGGGCACTAAGGACAAGCAACTCCCTCTTCTCTAGTCAAATTAAACAATTTCTAGACAGACTTTTAACAGGGATTTCATAAACATTACATGTTCTATTCTTTTATCATATATTGTTTATCTTCTGGGAAGAGGCATATAGATCTCTGTGTGGCTTACCTAAGAAAAACAGAGTTGTCAAAATTTATAATCCTATTACTTCCTATAAGAAAAGGACATTTATTAATTACTAGGTATCGGATGGTCTCCAGGTCCATTCTTCCAAGGATCTTTTATATTACAGTTTTAATACCTAGGTTTTAATTATCTTTTTTTAAAAAAATGTATTTAAAGTAATTCTCTTTCGTTTAGACTTTTATTTATCTTTCAATTATATTTAATAGGTAAAATTAAACAAAACAAAGGATAAGAGATATAAAAAGGATCTACACATTATATCAAGAGTTCAAACCAATGGGAATAAATGTAGATGATAAAAAGCTCAAACTATATTTAATTTGCATGACTCAAACAACACAGCAAGAAAATGGAGAAAGCTAAAACTGTTAAAAATACAAGGAGAAATAATAGAAAGAGGCAGAATTTGTAAGGAGATCAGTATCACTTTACTACTAAAGAAAAGACCAGTAGAAATAAGAAATGTACTAAAAACCCAGATTCTTTGATCAATTTCTACCACAAATTTACCATTTGGCTTTGAAGAATTCAATGATTCTCTCTAGTGTTCTCATTTCTAAAATAAGAAAGTTGGGCTAGAGAATTTCTGTTTCCTTCTAAAATTAGTTTTCTATGATTCCAGAACTAATAGGTATTTGGGAGGGATAAAATGAGAAGATTAGAGAATATAATCTCTTTAAAAAATGTTGATGAGCAATCAAAAAACTGTCATAAAGAAAAATATAATACATAAAAAAGTAAAGATTTTATACCATTTCAAACTAGAGGCACAAGTTAATAAAAACAATAAGAAAAATATAAGCAAATTTTAGAAATGTCAAAATATGGTCTTAAAACAACTGGAACATAGAAAAAAATTCCAAATTATAAAATACTATTTTTAAAGAGTGATAATTAAAATACTACACATTGAACTGTTAGTGGCAGCAGTGGTTCTTAACATTTTGGGTTAGATTCTGGTAACAATCTGATTAAAGAGATAGACCCTCTGTCCAGGAAAATGAACAAATTTTGTAATCTGTTTCAGGGGGTTCTGAGTCCCACCAGGAGTCTATATCTTTGGTAAGAATATGCTTTATCTGGATATAGCCATAGGAAAGAAAAACAATGAATTAATTCTTTCTCTCTCTCTCTCTCCTTGGCACTCTCTCTTTATGTATGTCGAGGTCTTAGAAAAAGCACAGAATAACAATTCAAATAAAAACATTTTTTAATGGCAGGAAAGCCAATAAAGAAAAATTAGAAGAACTGATAATATCGAGAGGTCATTTTTGGAAAGAATAGTAAACGGACAAACAGTAAAACAAAATATTAAAGTAAAAAGTAAAATATAAAGAAAAGAAATAGAAGAGAAAAATACATAAAAACATTAAGTATAATAGTGGATTTGAAAATCTAAATTAAATAGATTTTTTGATGTAAATGTAAGTCATCAATATTAAGACAAGAAGAAGGAAATCAAAATGAACGGTCAAAACAGAAAGAATGTCAAACATGTTCTAAAAAGCACCAAAATTCATTCTACAAAACAAGCATGGTACTGATCTTAAAACATCATGAGAACAAAATAAGAAACAGAAGTTTATGCTCAACCTCAAATGGTCCCTGCAACACTGCCCTGAAAACTACATTTCTCTGGTCAACTTACTCTCTCACCTTATCTAATCACCTTCTCAAAACTTTTACTCCTCTCTCAGCCAATGACTTCCTTTCTATTTGTTTAGTTTTTAAACATGTGAGAATTTCTCCCTTTGGGGGAAAAAAAGACCCCAAACTCAACACTTATTTGACTCCTTATCCCCCCTATATATACTGTTCTCTCCAAGTCAGGGCAGGACCAAACTTGAAAGATTAATCTTCACACTCCAGTTTGCCTGCCACTCCTCACACAAATCTGGCTTCTAGCCTGATTACATGCAAAAATCGTTAAGTTACTAACGATCTCCAAGTTACTTAATCCAACAGCCTTTTTCAATCCTTCACTTTCCTGACCTCTTTAGCATATGACACAGTTGACTACATGCTCCTGATTGAAACCAAGCCTTCTTTTAGACCCTCTTGACACAGTTCGTTCCTACTCATCCTTCATGTCAATTTAACCATTAATTCCTTAAGGAAAACTCTATACTTAGGTAGTCACATAAGAATGATTAAGAGCATGGGGCTCCGCGCCAAAGTACATGGGTTTGCATCCTGACTGCAACTTATTTGCTAAGTGCTCTTGGACATAATGATACCTCAGATTCCTCATCTATATAATGCCTACTCACCTCATATGGTTGGTATTTGAATGAATTAATATTTGTGGAGTGCTCAGAATGGTATCTGTCAGATAGTAGGCAATATATATTTGATAAAGAAAAATACCTCTCAATCCCAGTTCCTACCATAGTTGCAATTCTACATCCACTTTTGTAATTATTTAATTGGTCTTTCTTCTACTAGGTTGTAAATACAATGCAAATATGGGCCATTAATGGTTTTATAACCCACAGCATCTCTAAGAACCTAGCACTTAATCAATATTTATTAAATGAAAGAAAAAACAATATTAAAGAATATAGAAAGCATGTCACAAAACAATTATGACTGTGATCAACTATGACTTATCTTAGAAATGTAAAGCTGGTTTAAAATCAAGTGAAACCACTAATATATCACCTTAACAGTTTAATAAAAATTAACATAAGATCAAAAAATTTAAAAAATGTATTTCTATTGGGGTAAAATATACAAGAAGTACACTAATCTTAAGTGTACGGCTCAATATAGTTTTTCTTATATATATTAACTGTGTAAACAACATCCAAATCAAGGTACAGAACATTTCTAGCACCTCAATATGCTTTTCTGTGTCTTTCGTAGTTAATACACCCCAGATACAACCAGTATCTGACTTTATTACTGTGAGTTTTGCCTATTCTTGAACTTCTTCATTTGTATATAGGGAATCATACAACATGTATCATCAATGCATTTTTTAAAAGGTATCTGATAAAATTCAAGCCATGTCTAATAGATACATTAAAACAGAATCAGAAGTATTTAAAGTCAAGACCTAATATAACATCTTACATTTTACGAAAGGCTGAATCCATTAAAAATACAGGTAAAACCAAGACTGTTCTCTCATTTTCACTCTCCTATTGGACATTCTTGCCAGTGCAAAATTATTCAAAAAGGAAAATACTAGAAAACAAGGAACATGAATATCATTATATGTAGATAATTTAATTATATAGGAACACAATCCAAAGAAAAAGTCCCAACAATAGAAAACTAAACTTTAGTAAAGTGGTTAAATCAAATGTAAATTTGCAAAAGTCAAATGCATCTTCATGTGGTAGTAATAACTAGAAAATACAATTTTTAAAAGGCATTCAATTAATGGCAGCAATGAAAATATTAAACTACCAATTTACCTAACAAAGACATACATCTTCATGATATGAAGAAAATGACCAAGTATTACTGGAAGAAATAAAAAAAGATATGAATAAGTAAAGAGATATTTCATATTCCTAAGTGAAAGGCTCAAATATCACAAAGACAACAGTTCTTCATAAATTAAATGAGTTTAACAAAATTCCAATTGGAACACCACAGAATATTTCACAAAACTCAACAAAAATACTTCTAAAATTCATGACCAAAGCACACGAATACTAAACAATACTGCAGTGGCAACTAGCATTAGAAATATTATAATCATATTAAAAGTAACAATAATTTAAACTGGCATGATACTCATCTTTAAAAATGAAAAACCTTAGTCTCTAAAATATGTTTAATGTGTAATGACAAAAACAACAAAATAGGGAAAAAAAATATTTCACAAATGTCATTGGGATAATCAATAAGCTATATATTCTACATCTAGATACTCTAGCGGCAAATTAACTGACTCATGGGCCAAATCTGGCCTGAGCCTGTTTTTGTAAATAAAGTTTTACTGAAGCACAGCCATGCCATTTGTTCACATCCTGCTTATGGCTGCTTTAGCACCATAGTTGGATAACTTAGCACCATAGTCAGGTAGTTATGACAGAGAATGCCTAGTCTTCAAAGCCTAAAATATTTACTATCTGGTCCTTTACAGAAAAGGTTTGTTGATGGTTGCTGGATAAATTACCTAGATTACTGCTGGATAAAATAAAAAAATATTAAGTATATTAAATCTTTGACAAGAAGCTTAAAAAATTATCAGGTCAAAATCCAAATCAAAGTAGAAACCCAGAAAGGTAAGGAGAGCACTGAAGTTGCTTTTCTTCTGAGGGCGCTCTCTAATTCTGAGAATCTGAACATCAGTTTTGATAAATTTGGAAGAAAAGATATTCTGAATCAAAGTGAGGGTCCACCCAAGATTGGAAGTATTCCCCTATAAACCAGCACTCCAAAGGACTATATCATTTGGGAAAAGGTAAAGCAAAATTAAACTTCACTTCCATCCCAGGATATCTATCTATAAGTAAAATTACCAGTAGCTGAGGGATTGAGTGGGATGACCCTGAAACCACAAGCCCAAGAATCTTTTCAGAAACAATTATCAACCTGCATAATTAAAAAAAAAATCTCAAGTCACAAATTTAGATTAAAGTGATCCTAACTCCAAGGCACCTGGCAGAAGCAAATGCAAAAACATCTCTGGAGAAATATACTTTTATCTTAAGCCTTAAATAATTCCCACAGATAAATTTCCAAAACAGTGGGAGAAAAAAAGAAGTAAATAGTACCAGGCATAAGTGTGATAAATTTCCAAACAGACAAAAATAGCAAAACACACAAAGAAACAAGAATGAGAACTAGTTGTAACAGAAGTAAACAGTACCAATATATACAATGGAATATTACTCAGCCATAAGAAGAGATGAAATACAGCCATTTGCGACAACATGGATGGATTTCGAGATAATCATGCTAAGTGAAATAAGCCAGAAAGAAAAAGTTGAAAATCACGTTGTATCACTTATATGTGGGATATAAACCTCAAAGGAGCAAATAAAAAGGACAAACAGAGACTCATGGACATGGACTATAGACTAGTGGTTACCAGAGGGAACAGGGTGGGGAAGGAGCAGGGAGGTAGATGGGGTAAAGAAAGTCAAATATAGGGGGTTGGGGGAGAGTGAAGTGGGTAAAGGGGATTGAATATGGTAGCTGAAGGAAACTTGGCTTTGGTTAGTAAACACACAATAGAATATACAGATGTTAAATTATAATGTATATCTAAAAATTATATAATTGTATTAACTAATGTTACCCCAATAAACTTAAACTCTTGGGGGAAAAAAGAAGTAAATAGTACCAGGCATAAAAAAATAAAGCAATTAAACTTATTATGTTTAGGTGCCAAATTATTTTGTAATTACTTTGTTCTACCCCTTTTTCCCTTTTAAGGGAAATATATTAAAAAATACATAGGTACTAAAATAAATACAAATCTAATTAATAGTAACATATTTAATATACACATTTATATTTACATTTCTTTTAATTTTAGATATTTCAAACAGAAAAGGACAATAACAGAATGATACCCATGTACCCACCAACCACATTTAAGAAGTTAACATGTCTTATTTCTCTTTTAAAGCATAAAACATTGCAAGTATAGTTAAATTCCCACTCACTCCCCTTATCTCCCTTTTATTCCTTCCCTTCTCATAGATCATATTGACTATACTAAAGTGGATGTTTAACCTCCCTGCATACTGTTCTTTTATGATACATCAATACTGGGGCCTTTGCCCAATTTTTTGACTCTGGGTTTCCTCATCAGTAAAATGAAAACAACAGCTACCTCTCTAGGAATTTCTCCTCCCTGTAGGCTGACTACAAGCTACTTTCTGACAGCAGCCCAGCTAACAAAATGTTGGTTCAATTTACCTCTACTTACTACTCCCCACATCTCCTCCTTTTCAGTGTCTGATTTCTCAGTCTCTCCCATGACTAGTCCTTACCCTTGAGGGACACAGGAGTGCCACCTACACTGGAGGGAAGCACCAGGGGCTGTCAGGCACCCGCAGATTCTCAGGACAATAGGTGGCCAAAGTTTTGAGTGACTTAAGGGCAGGTGAGGGGTATGGGAGAAAGAAAGCCTGATATTGCGGAAGATGCTTTGGAGTCAGCTCTAGCTCAAATCCTTTTTGTGCTTTGGACTTTCCCTGTCTAAAATAAGGACGATTTGAGCTACTTGAGTAACAATAGAGCCCTTACTATGAACCAAGTACTCTTTGACATTTATTGCATATACTAAGGCATTTAATCCTGAGGAAAAAAACCCCGAGATGCAGAAGCAATCATTTTTCCCACATGACGCAAGCAAGTAGAAGTGCTCAGTTGAAGTAACCACGGAATCACACAGCTGCTACGTGAAAGAGCGGGGCTTCTAACCCTGGCATGTGACGCAGTCTGGGTCCCTAACCACTTCCCTTTGCTGGCGGATTGTGAAGCTACAATTTTAAGACAGCGGGTGCCAAGCACGTGACACACAGCAGACACTCAAAACACACTAGCCCGCTTCACAACTGTGGAAGGCCGTAGAACAGTGCGGAGTTTTCAGGAAAACAGGGGCAGGGGCAGCGGCCTGGGTTGAGCCCAGCCGGTGACTGACTACACACTGGGCGCTAGGCCGGCTCGGCCCCAAAGTCCTGGGCGACCATGCCACAGCTCGCCACCGCCCCGGGCCCTTTTGCCTCAGGGAACCGTCTCTGCTCTCTCCCAGGCTGCCCGTCGGGCAACAGGGCTCGGCCAGCCGAACCGGGGAGCAAAGGAGGAGCCGGCGAGGCATTCCCGTATGGCTGGGCCGGAGAGACGAGCTGGGCCGGGGCGGGCCGGTCCTAAGTCCGCGAGCCGCACTCACCTCTCCCTGAGGCTCCGAGCCGGCAGAACCGGGGCCCAAACTCCCCGCGACACTTCCTCAGCCCGCGCGCAGCGCGCCCACTTCGCGCCAGAAGTCGGCAAATTCCGATTGGCTGCGCTCTGAGGAAGCTGACCAATACCGTCTGCCCGTGGCACCTGTCCCCGCCCCCGTGAGCGAGGTCACGAGTGCCTAAAGTCCAATCATAGCCCAGAATGGAGATCAGGTGACTACGGTTAACTCCCCGGGTTTCCGGTGCTACTTGGCGTCCCATTTCTGATGTATTTCCCAGTGGCCGTAAGGACTCTTTGTTAAAATCGCGCACGGGATCCCGGTCTGTGGTGGGAATGAAAACCTCATGGTTTGAGGGGAGCCTGAGATTTGCCAGTCCCCACAGTGCAGGGCTCTGCGCTCGCGGCTCTTTGGCTCTGACCTTCTGTCTGCGGGGCTTCGGTGATCTTTGCTCTCCGTCGCCTTTGTAACGCCGGCCTCTGCCCCACCGGCAATCCTGCACTCGAACAACTGTAAGTGCTCACTGACTGGAGAAGGGGTCGCAAACTCAGATGCCTTCAGGGACACGTGCAATACCTGAGTGAGAAGCCAGGCTGCGGTTCCAGCCGATTGTGGCCACGCGGGAATGTGGCCCTGTGATGCCAGATCTTACTTTTTTCTTTTTCTTTTTTCTCCTTTCATTCCTCCCTTCATTTCCCTTTTAAGAAAAGCTAAAAATCTATCTCTTTTTATGTGTGAAGTCTGACAATTATTAAATGTTGCAAAAAACTCATCGTTAAGTTACTCTGTAAAAAAAAAATGAGTAATTTAAGCAGATTTTTCATGGCAAAATAGTCAAATAGGAAGTAGGGTAGAGACAAAGTACGAGTTATAAGTAAATTATCAAAAGATTAAAGCCGCTAACTCAACATTAAGTAGGATCCGTTTCACAACCAAATGAGGGGTGACAACTGAAATTGCCTGCTCCACACACTGCCTAAATTCTTTTTTTCTTCACTATCCTTCAACTTTGTGCCCACCTCTAGTACCAGGCATTGTACTAGGCCCTGGAGAACTTCCTCATATAACGCAGTGTTAAACATCTGTGAAGGAGGCTGACACCTGTACACTGATAATGACAAACGTAAGACGCAAGAAAGTGGACATGTTATGGGCGCACTCAGGAGGGACACACAGGCAGATCTGCAGGGTTAGGTAAGGCTTTCAGAAGGTGTCCTCACACCTGAGAGATGAGTAAGAGATGTCAGGGAAGATTATGTTGCCACCAGACCCAAAAAAACTAAAAGATGTTTTATGTCCATAATGAATGTTAAGTGAATCTCCTTGGAGGAGGATGTCATCAGTGTGATGTCATACCTATGTTCCTGGAGAAAGGTGGATGCAGTGAAGCTCTCGTCTACAAAAATTGTTACATGATGGCAAAACTATTGCAGTACCCCATGCTTTTAGAAAAGTGATCTTGAGTCCCTTGAGAGGTGAAGGCAAATTGCAGCTGAAAGGCTATTGAGATAGGCACTCCATAGAACATCGCCAAATTTGTCAGAGCAAAATACTTACTGGTTGTTGCTCAGATAGAGTCAGTAATTTTAATACTAATGATTATTGGGTACGGGGCACCATTTGGTGGGACCAGAGCATTAATGTTCCAGTAATCCACCATGGGGCTCCTGTTATGGACTGAATGTTTGCGTCCTCCCAAAATTTATATGTTGAAGTCCCAACACCCAAGGTTACATGAGGTTATAAGGGTGGGGCCCTAATTCTATAGGACTTGTGGCATTTTGAGGGAAGGCCATGTGAGGACCTAGTGTTCAGAAGGCTGCTGTCCACAGTCCAGGAAGAGAGGCCTGACCAGAAACTGAATCAGCCAGCACCTGGATCTTGGACTTTCTAGGCTCCACAACTGTGAAAAAGTGTCTGTTGTTTAAGTCACACCCAATCTGTGGTATTTTGTTATGATAACCCAGGCTAACGAATAAAACACCCTTTGTTTTTTTTCCAGGTTTAAAAACAGGCAAAATTGGGCTGTCAGGTGGAGAAGCAGTGGGGCTTATCACCCCTTTATTAATTAGGTGTTATAAGTTTTGATCCTTGAAGGCCCTATTTTAACTTGCATTGGGCCTTCATTAACTATTTTAACTAAGGAGAGGGGTCCTTGGGGTCCCATTGTATCAAGCCAATTTGTAAGTGCCAAAGATTTTATTTTAATTTTTTTTCATTGTGTTAGAGTTTGTATGCCCAATAGGGGATATTTTTAGGGCTATGGGTATTATAACTGGGAAATTAGGCAAGGCTATAATATGAGGCATTCCTATTTTTTTTTCCTCTATATTAGTTACTTAACTAATATTATAGAGGCACAATGTTTACATTTAGTGGGACCCCCAGGTATAAATATAATTTGAGCCCCGGTACTGATTAAATCAATAAAGCTTTGTCAACTGGTGCACTTTAGCAAATGCTGGAATTAATTTAGAGCCTAAGTTGTAGACACACAAAAGCTAATGAGCACCCTTTTATCTTTTTGTTACATAAACTTTTACTATATCAATTTTTGTATATAAATTTCCAATTGGGTCAAACTAAGGGTCACATTTTATGTTAAATTATATACACATAATTTATTTAATTACCTTTTATTTTTACCCTTGTATTAGGGTTTTGTTTTTTTCTTTCCTTCCCTGTTTGTCTCCTGTTTTAGGCTTTTAGCCACATGAAGCTGTGGTTTCTACTTTCTTTCTCTGGCTGATAAGAGGAAAGAGATGGGGAAAGGCCCTGTGCTTCTTGGCAGCAGCCTCTCCCTGTCCTCAGCCCAATCTGTCCCCTTTTCACTCCCCCTGCCCCATCTCCCTTTTTCTCCCTATTAAAATCTTTTAGAACAACCAAGCAGGTGTATCGCCAGGTGGGTAAAGTTTTTCCCCTTTTTTATATGTCTCCTGTCTGTCCCTGACCTTTTTTTTTTTTTTTCTTTTCAGTGTTTACCCGATAAACTCCTAGTCTGAATAATTCTAGCAAGACTTGGGACATAGGCCCTGTCCCTAGATGTTTGTTACCTGGCCCTCGGTTAATTTAGGGCAGGGGAAATATTGGTGTGTTGTGTGGGGTTAGATAAAGGAGGTGGCTGTGGTTATGAACCTAGGATTTGTTGGAGGATTTGTAATATGACTTTCCATGTTTGCAAAAACAGCACCACAGGGTCGAGTAGACAACTCTGGTTATTAGTTTGACTGTAGTTAATACAGGCTAAATAGAAAAATACAGAACCAAAGAAAACACTATCACAGCAGCCCCTCTCCACCCTGGAGTATTTTGCAAACAGCCAACGCTAGGGACCCTAATGTGGCTTCAACCACACATGCAGCTTCCAGGCATGAAAGAGCCAAAAAAAAAAAAAAAAAAAAAAACCAAAGACAACAAAATAGCACCTTTTGCACTGGACATCTGTTTTCACCTGTGGAGGGTCATCTGCTCCCAGCACCTTGGTAACCCTTTAGAGAGCCACTCCTTCCCACCTCTGTCTATATGGAACTGACGGCTCTAGTCTAGGGCTTCCGAGGTAGTCATGTGACTTAGGCCTGGCCAATCAGCATGTCTTACCAAGCTTGGCCTCAGTGATTGGTTCAAGAATGGGCCTGTGGCTCCAGCTTGTCTAATGAGCACTCTCCTCAAGACTTTTGCTACAATTTACTGGGAACATGGGAGGCATGTCCTTTCCCGTGGGATTGCCAAACTATTAGGATATCATCCTGGAGCTGGGACTGGAAGGGGAGGACCTCACAGAAGGGGGCTGGGAACTAACCTGAGAATAAAGCCATCAACGAGGAAAGTACAGGCAAGAGAGGAAAGAAATGGCTCTGATATGATTGTCTGATGCCCAGGATCCTGTGGTGGTGTCAGCCATGCCATGGAGTTTTCAGTTACAGGAGCTGATAAAGTCTCTTTCATACTTAAAAAAAAAAAAAAAAATGCAAGGTAAAAATAGTAGATATCGTATACTACTGTTTGTGTAGAAAGCAATGTTTATATGTATCTGCTTGTATTTGTATATGCATTTACATTTTTCTGATAAGAAACTAAAAACCATGGATACGCATTGGGGGAGTGGGAACTGGGTAGATGGAGGAGTCATAGAAAGAATTCCTTGTATATCCTTTTATATCTTTTGACATTTGCACACTTGAGAATGTTACCTATTCATGGTATGACAGAATTTTAAAATTACTAAAAACCAGAGGTTACAATGGTTTTTTGTAAGCCTCAGGAAAAACAAATCCTATTCTATCAAATACATTTAATTTTCAAAGTACCATATGTGCTAGTAAGATAAGTATATTACACTCCTAACCACTCTGGAGCAAAGGAAACAAAGAACACAGTTAGGAGACTAGGTAGATCGGAAAGATCTTAATTAAATTTAAAATTATGCACACTCTGTCTTTTGTTATGTTTGCTAAGAAGATGCAGGAAGCTTTCTGAGATATCCAGTGGTAACTTTTTAGTTACCAGAATATTCAATGTTATACATAAGGAACTTCTGCTTCTGAGTAGGATGTATTAGGTATCAGTGGGTCATCATTCCTGCTGCAATAACTGAGGGGAAAAAAAGGATAAGTTACAAAAATATTTTAAAGACAGAGATCATTGGAAGCAGAGAAGAAAGAAACTAATAACCATGGATATGTGTTGGGGAGTGGGAACTGGGTAGATGGAGAAGGAGTCATAGAAAGGCTTCCCGGTGTATATATTTTGACATTTGCACATTTGAAAATGTTACCTATTAATGAAATGATAAAATTTTTAAAATGTTAAAAACTAGAGATTGCAATGGATTTTATAAGCCTTAGGATAAACAAATCCTATTCTATCAGATACATTCCAGGTAACCTGAGGTTGTTGGTCATTTTTTCTCCCTGGGTCATTTGTGAAGTCTAGGCATAGGCTAAAGATTGGGCTTGGTTTACCACCGAATTGTTGAGGTCACTCAGGGTATCATTACAGACTAAAATCTAGATATGAGGCTCTTTTTTTTCCCATGGGATATTTGCTGAGTGCTGGGGTGGACTTGGGGAGAGGAGAGGTGGGAAAGGGAGGGCCTGGCCTGGTGCCTGGGCTGGAAAGGCTGAGTGAGATCAGCAGTCTCTTGGTGTTTGGAAGATGGTGTCCCACTGGAGGGAAGGTCCTGCAACAAATGCAAGACAGGGCTCATTCTTAAGATAATTCAAAACAGAGGTGGACTGAGTCTAACTTAAGCTGCAGCTCACCACAAATCAGCTCAATTCCTGATTGGATTTAGGCATCATCCCTTTAAGCTACATTGTCCAACAGAGGATAGGTAAACCCTGGGGGAAAAATATGTTTAACTTATTCTTTTATGCACAATATTTGGTATAATAATAAAAAAAAATACAAATCATAGAAAAAACAAGTGTAGTAGACTGAATAATAGCCTCCCAGTGAGGTCTCTGTCCTATTCCTGGAACCTGTGAATGTACGGACGTTGCAGATGTGACTAAGGATTTTGAGATGGAGAGAGTATCCTGGCTTATGCAGGTGGGTCCTTATGAGAGGGAGGCAGTAGGGTCAGAGTCAGTAGCAGGCAATGTGAGGATGGAAGCGAGAGGTTGGGCCAGTATCCAAGAATGCAGGCATCTCTAGAAGCTGAAAAAGAGGAGGAAACGGATTCTCCCCTACGGCCTCCAAAGGGAACCAGCTCTGTGAATACCTTGGCTCTAGTTCACTGATTTTGGACTTCTGATCTCTGGAACCATAATTAATCAGTATTGTCTTAGACCACTAAATTTGTAGTAATTTATTATAGTAGCAATAGGAAACTAATACAGTAGGGCAATGTGCCTGCTTAGAGAAAAAACAGAATACCAGAAGCAGACTCACACCTGATCAAGATGTCGAGGACTTTAACTATTTAAATATGTTAAAGAGAACGGTAGGAACAATGTTCAAAGTGGTGACAAGGTGGGAAATTTCAACAGAGAAGTGGAATATATAAAAACCAATGGACATTCTAGAATTGAGTGATATAGTATTTGGAATAAAGAATTCAGATGGGCTGAACAACAGACAGGATACAACAGAGGCAAGAGATTAGTGAACTTTAAGACAGGACAATAGAAAATATCCAAACTAAAGTACAGAAAGATAAAAGAATAGAAAGAACAATGTTAACTAAAAAGTTCTTGTTTAATGTCTTCTTAGAATACAATATTTAGCCAAGAAGGTTATTCATTTAATCTTAGAATGTTCGTTTTAAAAAATAAAAAGAGTATTTTTGTATTTAAACTGTAAACAAACTCACTTTGTAAATCATATTGTATATGCTTCCACTAGACCCCTTAATCTAGTTTTCTCCTCACAGATTGCAAGTAACCAAGTAAAGCTTTTAGCAGGTTTGAATATAAAAACCACACTCATTTTACAACCCTCATTTCAGTTTCCACATTTGTAAAATGTACATGGTGGTAGTACATGTCTCATAAATTTAGCATGAGGATTATGTGACATAAGGCTGTTAGCATAATGCCTGGCACAGAGTAAATGTACATTTTTATTATTAATTTTTCCTCAGGCAGGTACATCTGCTGTGTCAGAAGACTCATCAGAGGGAGTATGAGATAATGGACTTCCATTAAATGAGATGGGCTTACATGAGACAGTGGATATAAAGCTTTCCATAAAGTCCTTATAAATGGTGGCCTTTACTATTATAAAATGAATCTCAGTTTACCAACTCATCTGTGCAATAAATAGTATTTTCTTTATTTTTATATAATAATTTATATTTTGAGCTCCCAATCTACTAGAGTGACAGCAAATTCATCTCAAGAATTGGGGATCTTCTTTCCTTTCTGCTGGATGGTGTCTAAGTTCTAGGGGCTTACCTTGTACCAAAGTGTGGGTGGGAAGGTGGTTGGTCCTTATTGTCTCGCTCATCAGTCACAAAGAAGTATCTTGTTTCTGTGCATATACCTTCCTCAGTGAACTCTCTCCTCAATTTCTGTTCCCATTTTGGGGACCTTTGGGATCGTTGTGCTACTTCGGTGCCAAATAAGGGCATGGAAACCCGGAGAGGCTGCCTGTGCCACTGCTTACCTAGACACCCTGGACAGTAGAGCCATCTCTGCTGTCATGTTCCTGGGGATGCTGCCTCGGAAGCAGGGCCCCAAGCCTCTCTTTCTTGAACCTACCTCATCACTGCTCTCACAAATCAATTCCTCATTTCTTTTTCTTCTTGCTTATGGGGCTTTTATCTGGTCTCCTTACAGAACTCTACCTTCTTAATAAGCTTAGGTTTTTGGACTCTTTATTTTCTGCTTTCATTACTACTTCTTCTCTTATCTGAGCCAATCAATAAACACAATTGGCTTCAATGGATGAAGAGGAGAGAAGGGTGGACACCAGAAGGAAATAAAAATATATCAGGTAAAGGTTCCAGCTGTGATGTAATCCCTGGTATCAGATTAGCCTTCCTACCACAAACCACCATAAAACTGGACAAAGGATATGAGTGCCCATTCTTAGGCACTGGACAACAGGCAGGGCTTGACAGTGATCGCTGGGAGAAGGGGAACTAATGAGATGTGTTCTCAGATCGCTTTGGCCCTCTGCTGGGGAACGGTTTTCCAAACACAGCACAACAAGCTGGAGTCCTAGCAGAGTAAGGATGCTCTACTTTGTTGAAGAGGCAGAGATCATGGTTCAGGGCTGCTGAAGTAGGTGCAATCTACAGGTCAGGGCCGGGATGCACATTTTAGGGAAAGACTACCTGAGGCTTCAGAGTTGAGTGTAAAACAGATACTAGAGGTCAAGCAGGTAACAGAATCTAGAACCTCTACAATGTATCATCCACAGTGTCTATTAAACAATCTACAATTCCTGCACATGCAAGAAAACAGGAAAATGTGACGCATAGTAAAAACAACAAAGAGTCAATAGAAACTGGCCTAAAAATGGTGCAGATAATTAAGGAAATTATTATAAACATGGTCTAAAATCTACAAGAAAGTATGCTCAAAGAATTGAAATATTGTCACAATGAAAGCACTAATGGGAAACCAAATCCGAAGGTATGCAGTGGGTAAGGGGATCTAGGGGTCTACTTGCTCGCAAATTACTTTTATCCAGTCTTCAGTATTTTAGACCCTCCTTCACTCCCAATTCCAGAGGTACCTGGAAGGTCTAAGAAGGCTTTGCTTTATTAGGATTCTGTGGTATAAACCAGCTTGGTTTTCACTTTTGCCCACTACTAGCCCAGGAATTGTCCCTTCTTGAGTCTGTGAGGAAAGTCACTATTTCTCTTCTTCTGTCTAAAATTCCAGATTTTTGTTACTGTTGTTTTCTCTGTTCTCATCCTTGTAGACTTACTATAGTTTAAAAAATAATAATTTACTATGGTTTCAGTAGGGTTTTTCAAGGGAATGAATCTAGATATACATGTTGAATCTGTAATTTCAGCCTGGAACTCCTGTACTAATTCTTAAAAACAATTTTAAAAGCATAACATTTCCTGGAAACTGTTCTGATCCAATATGTTAGCCTTCTGTTGGCATCCCCCTCACTAAAGGCCTCAAGTAAGATTTCTTAATTTCCTTTTCTTCTTGTGCCCTCAAGGGCCAAAAAGCCTCTAAAATAAATTAGTTGTGCCTGTCCCCAAGCCCATTACTTGGATATGACAAATCAGTGAAAAAGACACTCATTTTCTGTGAGAGAAGTAGCCATCCTCAAGGGACTTGCGCTCACCAAGTTTCACAAATGCATACTCTCTTGGGCATGTCTGTTTTTTGCTGACAGTAAATATTAAATTATAAACATAAACTTCAAATATAAACTTCAAATATAAAACCTCTATTGCATCTAACACATTAAGCTAACAACATTAAATTACTTAGGTATTACTTAAATCTAAAAAGGTTTTTTCTTCCCTTAAACAAGTCCTGTGAGACCCAGCATTAGGTATCCATGATTCTAGTACTTCCCTCTTTTTCTCCATTAAAAAAAAAATTACCTTTGTTGTACAAAGGCTAACAGAGACAACTCCCTATTGACTGTTATAATTCTGCTTGCAATTGGTAGCACCAGATGTGCCTCCAGCCTGTGTTCTATGGCTAGGACATCTATCTTTTTGGAGACTTCTAATTTTGTCTTGGCTGCTCTCTAAATGGGAATGGCGGGGGCGGGCGGGGGCTGTTTCACTTCCCTCTGTCATTAATTCCATCTCTTGTTGGTTCCCTAAACCCTGCTTTTGTAAATAATCCCTTCTTTAGACTCTCTTAAATGTCCCCTTTCAAGTGTGCAACCTCTTTTTTGTTAGGACCCCTGACTAATGCATTGTGTTTTGCAATTGATGCAGTTACTGTCCACATGACTGAACCTATATTGGCCTCAAAGATATCTAACTGTCATCTTTTACAGAGATGGATCTGTTCATTGGTTTCAGAGCATGAGGTAGGGTGGTGTTCCCCTTTGATGTATAACATCTGCACAGCTGATGAAATAACTGCTTTCATCAAAACACATACCTCTGCAATAAATCTGCCAATATTTTCATTGATTCCAGCTGATTTTTGAGTTCTTCATATTTATGGCCAACTGAGAAAAAAAGGAAGAGAAACTAGTCTCTAAATGTCTTTAATGACTTTTCACGCCTTACAACTACCTTCTAAAGAAGCCTTACGAGATGCTCCAGCAGAAATTGCTTTGGCTACTGCAACCATTTTCTCTCTTCTCAGGCCATGCTTTATTTTCCAGCGAGGTTCCTCAGACAACTTTCTTGGATGTTCTCTGCTCCCAGATCAGGCCCCAAATTCAGGAGAAATCTGTAGACCAATGGTCTCCACCCACATCATCTTAGGTATTCCCTAGGTGGCCACTTGATGGCGCTCAAGAATCTTCACCTTCATTTCACTCACATGAGCCATGGAATGTCTCACGTGAATAAAGGGGGCATGACAGAGGAAGTCTAATAAAAATTGTTGTTGTGTTCCAACATGTTCAACTGTGGATCATAGATAGTACTGTCACACCTACCTTTTTTTAAGCTATCAAGGAAAGAGCGTCCAGCCTAAGAAAAAGTCTTATGAGAGTTTATTTGAGCCACACTAATGACAATTACCAGGAAACAAAATCGAAATGGATTGAGAAAATGCTCCAGAGAATGGCAGTTTTGAAACTTATTTTATATATTAGAATCAGAGGAGGAGATGTTAGGAGGGTTACATGAAATTCATTGGTGGTAGATTAGGGAAGCAGGAGAAAGCAAAGCGGGGAAATCTCTGAGATTGACCAAAAGTAAAACAGACATACTTCTTTTACATTGGTGGGTACAGGATGGTTAACATTACAGCAAGGTAGAGCTGTTATGTGGGCAACAAGGTAACAATATGGTCAATGTGGCCTCATGCTCTGGTGCTGGCAGTTGTGTCTCCAAGGGGTCTAGAAAGGAAGATTACTCTGACATTTCACAGTATGTTATCTTAGATGCACGAAGATGATAGGCAGTTTCAAAGTTAAAGACTGACCTTTGTCAAAGAAGCTACAGGCCTAGGACGTGACTACCTACCATGATCTACTTTTGTTAGGAATTTAGTAACCCTGTGTGGTTACTTTAGTCTCTGGGTTGTGAGCCTCCCCTGAGCTTGTCGGGTTTAGTATGTGGCCCCTTTTTCGTCCACAAAGCATGTAGTGGAAAGGCCCAATCCACAACAGGATTATTCTGTTGACTTGCATCCAGATGAAGAAGTATAGATCACATAAAAAGAAATGTGTGTTCACAGAACACATAGAATACATACTGCCATATGCAAAATATAATGTACTGCTGTCATCAAAGAGCTATGAAAAGGTTTCACACTCAAATTTGAAATACCTCTGTCCTTAATAAAGTGGGACACACCTTATAAGTCTAATTAGAAAGGAAGTCAGTGAAGCCTCTCAGAAACAGCAAGAATTTCACTACTTACTTTCATGGTAGATTCAGCCAGGAGGATAAAAATGACAAAAAAGGATTTTGAAAACAAAATTGGCCACAATAGGTGCAGAAACCTGAATCAAACAGGCTAGCTCTTACTCTTAGTTCTTGCAAGTATAAGATGCAGAGCTTTCAAAGAGATAAGACTTTATTGCCTTAAAATATTAATGGGTTGGACCATGGAACTTCCCACTCTACTCCCAGGGAACCCTCTTAAAAGAAAACATATATTAAGTGACATTTTACTACAGTAGTGCAAAGCGTTTTAAAAAAAAAAAATGTCAAGACCTTCCATTCTTAAGTATCCCACCATAGCAAATACTGTTGGTGCTTCGCCTATAACTCCTTGGGTCCCTCCACCTCTGATTCCAATTCTAACATGGTTTTTTCCCCCTCACACCAAGCAATTCTCCCACACCAGCCAGGAGTCCTACAATTCAACTCAATTCTGATATCAACCTAGAGATAGCATCAGATCCCATATGTTAAGGCCTCAGTCCTATAAGACTGCCTTCCTACCTTCATACACCTATCACAAGTCCACGTTGTCACCTGTGCTTCTGACCTACTGGCTTTAGACCAGAGTTTTTCCATGACCCCCTGCATGGGTTCGACTAATCTGCTAGAGCAGCTCACTCAGAAATATTTTCCTTACTAGATTAGCATTTTATTATTAAAGGATATAACTCAGGAAGACCCAGATGGAAGAAATGCAGAGGGCGACGTATGGGAAGGGGTGTGGAGCGTCTGTGCTGAGTGTGCCACTCTCCCCACATCTCCGGGTGTTCAACCCAGAGGAAGGTCTCTGAACCCCATCCTTTTGTTTTTTTTTTTTTTTTTTTTTTAATGGAGGCCTCATTACATAGGCAGCATTGATTAACTCATTGGACATTGGTGATTGAACTCAATCTCCAGTCCCCTCTACTCCCTGGAGGTGGAAGGGTGGGACTCAAAGTCCTAAACCTCTAATCACAAGGTTGGTTCTTCTGGCAACTAGCCCATCCTTTGGTGACTTAGGGGCTTCCCAAGTTACCACGTTAACATAAGCTTTAAAGACACCTTTATCACTCTCATCACTTAGGAAATTCCAAGGATTTTAGGAGCGCTGTGCCAGGAACAGGAACAAAGACCAAATAATATTTCTTACTATAAATCACTATATCACCATCTTTTTCACCATTTCAGTTCTGTTACCCTCTAGCTTCTGTGCCCTTTGTTTTCGATGGCTTTTACCTATGACTTTGTTAGGAAAATCACCCTTGGGCTACGAGGGTGGCTTTGCACACCAGCAATAAAGGAACTGAATTGCCTGGGAATGTATATGCCTCTGTGTGGGTGGCTACTGACTGGTGCAGGAGCACAAAACAAAACAAAACAAAACTCCTTTGTTTGTGGAGGGACAAACTCCTAGGTATAACTCACCCCTCAGGACTCTCCACTGCATGAGGCTGAGGTCGAGGCATGGCCGACACCATCTCCCCTCTGTGTCTGTGTCTAGAACACGATGCCCAACATCTGCAGAATATACTTTTTTTTTTTCAAGGACACATGGAACATTCCCCAAGAAAGACCATATGCTGGACCATAAAGTAAATCGATAAATATTAAACGATTGATATCTTGCAGAGTATGTTCTCAGATAACAATGGAATTATTGGAAACAATAACAAAAAGAAATCTAGAAACGACCCAAATGTTTGGAAATCAATTAATTCAAGTCAAAGAAGAAATCACAAGGAAAAAATTTAAGTATCTTGAACTGAAAGATCATGATAACAACATATCAAAAGATGTAGGATGCAGGTAAAGCTATGTTTAGAGAGCAAATATGCAGCTTTAAATGTTTATATTACAGAAGTTTTGAATCAATGATCTAACTTTCCACCTTAAGTAGCTAGAAAAAGAACAAAAGAAAACCATTGTGGTTCTTTGAAAAAATAATACAATTGATAAACTCTGGCAAGACTTAACGAGGAAAAAAAAAAGAAAAGAAAATTGGGGCCAGGGTAAAGGATATATGGAGGATCTTTATACTGTTCTTACAGGTTTTCTGTATGTTTGAAATTATACCAAAATATCAAAAAAAAAAAACATATCAAAAAATTTTAAAATGGGTGAATATGTATACTGATAATACTGAATACTTCAAATATTGGTCAAGAGAAATTATCTTTTTCTGCTGAAATGAAGATAGGAATCGGAGAAGTGTGAGGAGGAATAAAAGCTCTGGTTGAAGAAATAGGAGGGCTGAGTCCTTAGTTACACGACAGTGATGCCGGTCACCGCTCAGGTCCCAGTGCACTGCCTTTCAAAGCTGGGTGCCCGCACATGCCGCACAGTGTCTTTGTCATATGGAGTTTTCTGAGCTGCATCAGGGTTCCATGCCAGTTTGCCATCTTTCCTTGATGTTTCTTGTACTCAACACTTAAAAC
Organism: Rousettus aegyptiacus; assembly: GCF_014176215.1. Classification (NCBI taxonomy): domain Eukaryota; kingdom Metazoa; phylum Chordata; class Mammalia; order Chiroptera; family Pteropodidae; genus Rousettus; species Rousettus aegyptiacus. The sequence continues at coordinate 51,372,594 of NW_023416289.1, read as the reverse complement.
TCCTCTTGCAGCTCTAATCTAAACACTTGTGAAGCCAAGTTTTTTTTCCTACAATGTTATGGGGGAAGAGGATTAAGTTTCACAGGAGAAGGCAGGCATTTAAATATAGACGAGGTGGATGAAAGTCTCATATTGCATCTGAATCAGAAACTAGGCAGAGTCACTTCTTTATTCTAAAAGCCAACAGCTGCTCAGAGACAAGCAGATTGAACCACTTCCTCCCTGCTCAGAAATTCTCAGAGTGCGCAAGCACACACACACATTTATATACACATATGGTTAGAAGAACAAAGAAAAGGAGCACAAAGAAAAATAACTCATTGATGATGTCATTTGCAATTTCAGAGCATAGTTATATGTTTCATGTCACATGATTTCCTGCAAAAATCACATTCATGAGCCCAGGCAATTCTCTCAAACCAGGAGGTAAAGGATTATATTGCACATAAGTACTAATTAACCAGTTAAGACAGACTTTTTTTAAAAAAATGAGAGATGTTATTTCCTTTTTAGAGTTTTATTATAAAAGATTTAAAACATACACAGAAGAATAGTGTGATAATCCCCTTATATACCCATCATCCAGCCTGAACAGTCCAACTACGTTGAGTTGGAAGAAATCATAAAAGAGGAAGCCTGCGGTTTGGGATATGAACCAGGGCATTAAATTTAGCTTCACTGGGAGCTTTCTCCAACTTCATTAATCAGCTAATCAAAGCTCTTTGTTAAATTTCAGTTTTCTCATCAGCATAAAGGGAGGCTATTCACCACTGACCATTTGCACCAAGTTTCTGTAAGTTCAGGTTGAATGAATGCTCATGCTCTGTTCAAGATTCTTTGTTTTAGTTGATCCCTTTTAAAGCAAAGTTGGGGAGAAAATCAAATAAAAACTTTATATAATTTTCTACATTCTTTTTTTCAACAAAAGTGAGACATTTTATAACTGTGGTCCACTGTGTTAGATTCTGACAGGATATTCGGTGGAGATGGTCATTGGGCAAATAGAGCTATAAATCTGGATGTCAGGAGAGAGCTCTGGGAATGGAAATCTGTTAGAAGTGACAGCCCGTGAAGCTGAGACACAACATCAAGAAAAAAAGAGTGCAGAGGAGAATACGGCCTAGGTAGAACTCTGTGGAGTTACTCAAGTTAGAGAAGGGACATGCAAGAGCTAGGTCATGAAGCACACAGCCCCGGGAGAAAATGGGAAATAAAGGGGTTAACCAGGGTTAACTGCATATAGGGAACCAAGGGTGCTAAAATCCTTCAGTGAGGCACGGACACAGCAGGGCACCAAGACTGTGGGGCAGAGGAAAAAAATCTAATTTCTCTCCATGCATCTCACCCCTTCCCAACTGCCCCCTGCTGGTCCCTGCCACTTGTGGAGCCCCTGGGCTAGGGGAAGGTGAGGGGATTGCCCTTCACTCCTCTCCCCCTATCTCTTTTCACTTTCTTCCTGCCCATTCCTCCTGGACGAGCTACTCATCAGTCAGATCTCAGCCTAAAAATCTCTTTTCTGACTTTCCAGTGAGGTCGGATCTCATTATACACTCTCTACTTTTCCTCTATGAAACGTCTCAGTTGACATTCTGAATTTTCACAACTCTTTGACTAATACCCACCTCTCCAAGGAGATGGTTAGCTCCATGAGAGTGCAGATCATGTCTGTATCATTCACAACGTGTATACCAAGCGTTGACCTGAGTGCCTGGCCCAAGCGATGCTCAGTAAAGATTAAATAAATGTATGAATGAATGAAGAATGAAGGCAAGTATGTGTGTTGGTGTTACCTAACCCTGGGTAATGCCAACTGTCACTGTCCCCTGCTGCTGCTCCCGTGGCTTGTGTCCTACTCTCTGGCCTCAGCTCAGCTCTACAGAAATCACTGTCCATCTTAGAGCTGTTTCTGGGGACTGATGAGGGTGGAAGGCAGACTGAAATGAGTGGGAGGTGAGGAAAGGGAGACAGTGGATGTAGAATGCTATATCACAAGTTTGGTTTTGAAGGAGGAGAGAATTAGGGTTGTACCTGCAAGAAGCCTTAGGGTCAAGTCAAAGCAGTTTGTGTGCATGCGCGTGTGGTGTGTGTGTGTGTGTTTTGAGAGAGATCTAACATGTTTATGCGCCAGAGGGAGGGTTCAGTTAGGAAAGGTTGAATAAATAGGAGCAAGAAGGAATCCTGAGAGGAGTGAAGATGCCTGTAATGGGCACTCGGATGTTAATACGAGCTCTTTCTGCCTCAGATTGGCTGCACCCCCCCATGAGAGGGGCAGCCACTCCCCCATTCCAGTGTCAGATGCTAGACCACCCAAGCAGGACCAAGAAGGAAGGTGTCCAAGAACTAGTTCTGAGTCATTGTATTGACCACCCCCTCCAGTGAATAAAAACGTTGGACAGATTGAGGGAGGAGCCAGAGATTACAAGGTAGATTCTGTAGGAGAGGTTTACACTGTGAAGCCCATGGGGAGGGGAGGCATGCTTTCTACTTTTCTCAAATCACCAGAGAAGGGCCACCTGGAGAATTTGAAAGGTGGTCCCTGGACCCAGGGAGACACAGGGATGTCACTTACACCTACAAACCTGCAGGGGGAGTTGTGGCTGTGGCTGCACATCAGTTGCTGGGCTTTTATGAAGGGCTCCAGTGGAGAGGTAAGTGAAGGCTGGTCAGATGTGTGTACTTCCTATGACTCGAACATGAGTCACAAATGCGAGAGTGGCCAGTGGTTGGTCTAGATCAATGGTTCTTACCTGGCAGTGTCTAGAGACAGTTCTGATCGTCTTGACTGGGGGTGCTCCTAGTGGGGGTCGTCCAGTGGCCAGAGCCCAGGGATGCTGCTAAATATCCTACAATGCATGACAGGGCAGCATAGAGCGGAGGAGGTGTAGGTTGTGTGTTGGGAAGTAGAAGGAATTCCCGTACAATTGTCTAAACTTTTCTGTGGAATAAGATATGAATCTCCTGCCCAGAGTGAGGGGGATGGAAGGATCATGGAGAGTTCAAAGAATGAAGAATTGAGATCGTCATTTAAGAAGTGGGAGAACTAGGTGACCCATAGTAGGGTTGCCAGACAACGTATCAGAGAATGGAGAGGTCCAGAAGTGGAGGTAGGACAGGTCCCTAGAGGCCGCCCAGGGGGAGGGGCCTTCATGGGACCCCCTCAGCAGAGCACTGTTGAAACCTGAGTTGCACTGAGGGTGTCTGTTAACAGTCCGACTTTCTCGTGTTGCCGTAGGTCTTAGCACTCCACTAGTCCACCTTTGGTGTCCCTCATCGATGAGACGCTGTGTCCTTATCAGTGATAACACAGTAAGTGGAGGGAGCTCTCAGCCCACTTGTTCCCATTTTGCCTTTACAAAGAAGAGACCTTCTAACTCGCACCTCATAAATCTCATCCAGCATGGCCGTAGCTCCTGCATGAGTCCATGAGACACAGATGTGGGAGGCGCGGCTCTCAGTGCCTTTACAGAAATGACTTGGTGCTGTGGTGGTGAGTGACAAAAACTGACCCTGACTACAGATGAAATTCACCGGAAGGATATGAGTCCCTCACAAAAGAAAGGAGAAAGCTGAAGCACTTAGTCTGAGAAGGACAGGAACCAGGGAGGCCTGGGAGACTCAGAAGCAGGAACCGACTGATAGTGTCATCCGGCCGCAGTGCAGGAACACGTCAGCCCCACCTCTCCTCTGCTTTTGCTTCCTCCATTCAAGGGTCAGAAGCCAGGAGAAGGGGCCGAGGAGGGCGCAGTGCCTCCGCCCTAGGGAGGGCAGGTCAGTTTCTGACTCCCAGGGGTAATCAGAGTGTTGCTCCCAAAATCTAGGAAGTACATGCAAGACTGAGAAAACCGGGCTCGTGGATCTCCTGGGCTCCATCGGGAAGAGATCTGGATGCCCTTTCCTGGAAGAGTGTCCACGGTTCCCTGGAGACCCTTCCCCCACCTCAGAGAGTCCAAGCTCTCGTCTCTCAAACATAGCTCGGATGGAAACGGGATTGCAGAGCAGTTTCCCGAGGTTGCCGCACCCCCACTGAGAGTCCCCAGTACAGAAGTCTCTGTCCCCTCTAGCTAGCATATGCCTGGCTCAGAGATAGGCCTCATACACTGTCTCTCTGGGGACCCACATTTTAATCATTTCACGCCCACTGACACATGGGTTACACAAGCAGGGCCCTAAGCCTTGTCTTAATCTCGTAAATTTTTTTTCTAAAAGGGTAAGACACTATTTTAGTCACTGTTTTCCAGGGAGAAAAAGTCCTGTTTGTCCTTATGATTCATATTGGTGGTTTTTGGACGGCGTTGTATTGATTCATGACGACTCACTCGGCAGCTGGTATGAATTAAGTGGGACTTTCTCTTGGTGACAGTAAAATCTTAAACAAGGCTAACATTAAAAACCGCCTGGTGGGAACACCGGAGTTTGAGCAATCTTCAAAACTTGAGTCAGTTCAGTCAGATGCTGCACCATCTCAGCAGTTAGCAAAACCCGACATGTGGCTTCAACGAGGTGCTGCCATGACGTAGCGTCTGCTCCTCACTTTCGTGTCAGTGACTCCTTGGAGGTCAAACTGCTCCCATGATGAGTTTTATCCTGTAGCCGTCAGCCCAGTTAGACACATGAGGAAACAGAGGCAGGAGACTGTCGTGGATGTTGCATCAGGGGCCAGGTTTTCTCTGGTTTGTTCCAAGAAGTTTTCCACAGAATCCCAGAAGGCCACCCTGTGGTTCTTAATGGGGGGATATTTTGCCACCCCAAGGGACATTTGGCTGTGTCTGGAGACATTTTTGGTTATCATGGCTGGAGGGGTGCTACTGGCATCTGGCATGCAGAGGCCAGGGATGCTGCTAAACATCTACCATGCTCCACAACAAAGAATTTTCTAGCCCGAAATTTTAATGGAGCCAAGGTTGAGAAACTCTGCTCTAATATAAACTGATCCCAAATCCCAAGTGACTTGGTGGTTTCAGGTCATTAACTGACTTAATGAAAAGGATGCAAGATACGGTAAAAACAGATCTTTTGAAAAATCATGTAATTGCTGTGTTTTAACAGTACATATGTCTTGCCTAGTCTCTAAATACCATTCTCCACTAAAAGGAATCAAGGCTCTTGAGAAACGGCCGATCCAAGGCTGAGACAGATTAGCAAAGAAGGCATCAGAAGCTGTGGGGTCAGAATTAAAGGATACAGAAGCTGACCTGAAGGGACTCTCTTCTGGCCAAATATGGGACAGTTTAGAGCATTACAAAGAAAAATGCAAATATATCAAAATCCACATCTGCAAGTTGAAAGAGATCCTTGAGGTCAAAAGATGAAAAGCTACCTCAGAATCATGTGGCTTCTAGAGGTTTCCTTTATTTAAAAAAAAATACTTCCATTGCCTCTTGAACCCAGGTGTTCTCATTTCCCTTTAGCGTTATCAACAATGGAGGAAAGGAAGCTGCTCCGGAAAAGGAGCCAGAATGAGGGTGCACAGTGATCACACCGTCATTGTCAAATGAACCACAACCGTAAATGTACTCTGTGACGGTTGCAGCTCATGGGGGAGTGGGGAGGGGGGTAGTGGGAGGAAGGGAGGCGGGGGCCGGGGTGGAGAGAGAGACGTGTGAACAGGTGATTACAGAATAGACAGATATATCCATGGCATGCTTCAGGCGGAATTGTTCTCTTAGAACCGAAAACCCAGCTTAGAAGAGTGTTGAATTAAATTTCTAGGCCCAAGATGGAGCTGCTCCTGCCCAGAATTCCACATCAACAAACCAAACTTGTTTTCCTGTACATGCTCCGTGTGACCAGAAACGCAGTATATCCATCCAGTCAGCCAATACCCAAATGCCAAGCCAACTCTGGGCTCTATACGTATCTCTTTGTTCCTCGATCTTTCTAAATAAGGTCAGATATGCAACCCCAGGCACCCAGGCCCCATTTCTCCATTGCTGCTTCTTCTGCCCTATAAAACTCGCTCTTGACACAATTCCCTGGAGAAGTGTGCTCCACCGCTTGTGAAGCACTGTACTTCCCCAGTCCGTGGACTGTTTTCTCTCACGTAAAGGACATCAAACTTGTTACTAAATTGTTTTAGTTTTGTCATTCAATGTGAGTTTAAACAATAAAAGGAAGTTATTGAAACATATAATCAAGAATGTCTAGACAGCACTATTACTAGCGTGGTCACGGACCAGTGTCCACAAGTTTGCTATTGGTCCACAATGAGACATAATGACTACATTGTTGAAACAATCATGTGCCCAACCATCTTTCTACAAACTTCCTTTCCTCCATTGTTGATAATGCTAAAGAATAATGAGAATACCTGGGTTTAAGAGGCAACGGGAAGTACCACTTTTTAAAGGGAGGCCATTAGAAGCCATATGGTTCAGTTGTATTGCATGTTACAAAAGTATCAGGCAGGAAGATAACAGCAACATTAAACCAGAAACAAAAAACAAAACTGCCTTTATCACAGACAGTTTGAGAAGCACTGGCCTAGGGTGGTAATTTACAATTCTGGCTGCTCATTAGAATACCTGATGGGTTTTGACACGAGTAATACTATGCCCAGAGATTTTCATTCAGTTGGCCTAGTGTGGGGCCCAGGTATGGGTAGTTTTAGAAGGTTAGCAGGTAGTTCTAATGTATAGCCAGAGTTGACAATTACACTGGCCTAGATGAGATTTGGTCAGGAACATTATCAAGGACTTGAGTTCCCATAGCACTAAACACTCATTTTAGAAAAGAAGAAAGATCTCACATCGATGACCTCAGCTTATACCTTAAGAAACTAGAGAAAGATGAGCAAATTAAATCCAAAATAAGCAAATGAAAAAAATAAGATCAAAGATTAAATCAATGAAAGAAAAATCAGAACAAGAGAGAAAAATCAATAAAACCAAAAGCTGGTTCTTTGAGAAAATCAATAAAATTGATAAATCTATAGCCAGACTGATTAGGAAAATAATTTACAAAAAACGCAAACTACCAAGATCAAGAATGAGATGGGGGTCGGGGGGGCGCGCCTGGATGAAAAAGGTGAAGGAATTAAAAAGTACAAATTGTTAGTTACAAAATAGTCACAGGGATGTAAAGTATAGCACAGGGAATGTAGTCGATAATACTGTGATAACTATGTATAGTGCCAGGTGGATACTAGAGTAATCGGAGAGATCACTTTGTAAATTATATAAATGTCTAACTGCTATGCTGTACACCTGAACTAATATAAAATAATACTGAATGTCAACTCTGGTTGAAAAATGAAAATTAAAAAAAGAGAAAAAAGAATAAGAGAAGGGACATCACTATAAATTACATAGAAATTAAAAAGATAATAAGGGAATATTATGAACATCTTTATGCAAATAAATTTAATAACTTAGATGAATTGACAAATTCCTTGAGAGACTCAAACTACCAAAGCTCACTTGAGAAGAAATAAATAATTTGGATTGCATTATATTTATTAAATAAATTAAATTGGTAGCTAAAAGCCTTCTCACAAAGAAAACTCCAGGCCCACATGGCTTTAGTGGTGAATTCCACTCAACATTTAAAGATGAAATAATGCCACTGCTACACAAACTCTTCCAGAAAATTAAAGAGAAGAAAATACTTCCCAATTCATTTTTTTAAAACCAGCATTACTCTAAATCCAAAACCAAAGATATTACAGGAAAATACATAGAAATCCTTAAAATCCCAACACCTACCAAAGTGGCACCTGTTCCTGAGATACTCATCACTGTTGTCTGGCCCTCTATGGCAATTTTAAAAAGAAGTTATCCTAACCCAGAACCTGGACCTTACATGGCCTTGAACTGTAGCACATGACCTTCTTCTTCCTGGTTCCATATATTTGCAGCCATTAAACGTATGTCTGGAAACTGTGCTGGAACCTAATCAGATGCCCTGCTCAGGAGGTGGAACTCAGAGACACAAAGGGAAGGAAGAACTGATGCTGGGAGCTGAGGATGGAGGTTCACAGTGACTACGCAGCTGTGTCCGCTGTTTTGGAAGCACGAGGAGAAAAGAGAGAAAGTGAGTCCAAAGTGGGGATTGGGGCAGATGCACAGGCAGAAATTATGTGAGACATAAAGAGAGACAGAGTGCTAAAAATGAGGGAGCACCCCAATTTTCTGTCTCTTGTGAAGCCTAGCTCTTCAGATGCATCTGGATTGATGGAAGACAGTGAATGAATTTATGTTTCTTATAGCCCAAACTGACCTGACTAACCACAGTGTTCAAAAAAAGTTCGGTTCCTGCCCTTCCTGCAGGTTAGGTCCTTGGTGTCACCTATTAGCCTAAGGACACCATGGGCCACATCTTCATTCCCAAAGACCTAAGAGATTTAATTGGATTCTCTTTTCTTGTGTGTGTGTGTGTGTGTGTGTGTGTGTGTGTGTATGTTTTTTAATTGTTTAAGGTATAACATACATATAGTAAAGTAAATCTTAAGTGTATGCCTAAATGAATTTTTACACACATACACATAAACATACACACACACACACACACGCCCGATGTAACTACCACCTAGATACAGAACATTTGCAATACTTACAGGTTTACTCTTCCTACTCTATGGAGTCTCAGTTCAGATTACGAGCAGTTGGTTTGGCTGTCCATGTGCTATGGATTGAAATGTATCACCTTATAATTCACATGTTGAAACCCTAACCCTCAGTGTGACTATATTTGCAGCTAGGGTCTTTAGGAGGTAATTAAGGTTAAAGAAGACATAAAGGTAGGGCCCTAGTCTGATAGAATTGGTATCTGTGTAAGAAGAAAAAGCAAAACCAGAGTTCTCTCCTTCTTTCTCTCCCCTACGCGCACAAAGAAGAGGTCATGTGAGCTCACGGCGAGATGGTGGCTATCTATAAGCCAGGAGAAGAGGCCTCAGAATGGAACCTACCTAGCCATCGCCTTGATAATGGACCTCCTAGCCTCCCAGAACTGTGAGAAATGAATTTCTGTTAAGGCACCTAATCTATGGAATTTATGACAGCAGCTCGAGCAGACTAATATACCATGTGATCCATATCGAGAACAAAAAATGGAGAGAGAAGTTTTGAACAAAAAACTACCCTTTAAGGGAGCGTGGGCAGCTGGCCCACAGTACAAGCAGGTGGCCTACGCCCAGCATGGGTGGGAGGAGGGTGCCAGCAGCACAGCCTGGAAAACAAGCAGCCTCTCCGGCCACGAAGTCCAGTCTACTTCCAGGCTGACTTGGACATTATTGCAAGGAGATGTTCGATAAATTTGGAACCACAGTTAAATGTCAACCAACAGCCTCTCACTCATCTGTCCCTTAGGATGTGCTCCAAGACGTCCCAGCAATCTAACAGAGATTTCATTTTATGTTCCTGATCTGAACGGGAGCCTGTGGGTACACCCCTCTGAGCACTGACTTGTTAGAAAAAACTAACCCCTTGCCACAGAATGGACTCGGTGCAATTTACCAGTTAGAATGTACTATACTACCTCTAAAAACAATGCACTGTACCGCCACAACTTTACTCTGGTATAAAATGGTAACCCCTCCTCACCTGGATAGTGGTGAAACCTTGGTCAGGAGTAGCTGCGAGGGGTCAGTCCTGGTCCAGGCCCCCTCACTTTGTCATTGTCCTATGGGCTGGTCTATTCACGGGATTATTCCTTATGCCTTTTTTGTGTATCATGTTTCACAAAAGCTTTGTAAAAAAAGTCATACAAAGAAAAGTCGGTATACACGGTATTACAGACACTGCAGAGCACAGTTTGCGCCGTGCTGTGCTGCAGAGATCACCATCTCCCCAGTGGGGTCCTGAGGCCAACGGAAGCACCTCCCAGACTGGGCCCATCGAGGGTGCTGGAACCTCTGTGGGTCCAGAGTCTTGGGAGAAGCCACCCTTGCTACAGAGAGCAAAGACTGGTATTTTGTGTGCACTGCTCAGGCTGCAGACACCATTGTCAGGGTGTTTTAGGGCTTCTCACTGATTTAAAAGGAGGTGCACGATAGATGTGGCCAGACAGCAAACCAACAGACCCCAAAACCCCAACCTTGTTTCTGGTCCTTGAGGGACTGATTGTTAAATACTGCCACACTACGGAAGAAAGGGAGAGTGGATGCTGAGGCCCACCGCCCTGCTCTCTCTCTTCCGGGTCAGTTCTTTAACCAGCTTCTCCAAAGTTTCTCTCAGTTCCCTACCCCATCTCCCTGCTGCTGCCCCGAGCACACTCCCTCTCTTCCTATTGCACAGAGCGAAGAACCCATTGGTTCTGTAACTTCAAATCAGTAAGCCTCTCTCACTGTCGTCAGCCTCTTTCCTCCCAATCCTGCGCTTTTTATCAGCATTTAAACAAGCCCAGGTCTTTCCCATTAAAAGTGGTCCCCTTGATTTCTTCTCCCCTCCTACTCCTTTCAATTGCTCTGCTCCCCTAAGTTCCCTTCTCTATGCTCACCCTGAATTTTAGTTGTTAAAATAAGAAATGAGGCAGAAATGCCTAGACACCGAGAAACCTGGACACTAGTCCAGTGGGTATATTCTATGTTCCCTTTCTTTCTGCAACAGCATCACACAGATCTGGTTATTGCCACACTGGTGTCAGTCTCCTGGGTTCTTTAAAAAAATATCCAAGGAGACTTGGATCCCCAAGCTTTTGGGGAGCTGACAGAGTGTTCATAACCAAACACCCTGTTTCAAATGGAGAGCATCTCCCGAATCTCTTTCTAGCCTGTTCTGGGAGCAGAGATAATTAGCAAACACCTTCCAATCCAAGCTCTATTTCCTCATCAAGGCAGGCCCCTCTCTGTTCAGTAACTGGCACAATTTTGGGACAAGCCTTTTCTTGGGAAGTTTTGAAAACATTCCATATTCAGTTTGTACCAAAAATGTAAACTGTGTCTTTGTGAGAAAGAGAAACACAGATTTCGATGGGACTTTGAATCGTAAACAGTCATAATTTGTTTTGTTTATCTTTGTTCCAGAAAGAGAAGAAAACAATATAGCTGCATGATGGTATTACACAGTTTTCAGGCCTTTGAATTTAACCACAGGGTCCCTGGACTATATATTCAGAGCCAAGTTTCTAGAAAGCACTCTCTATACTGTGTTTTACTTTCTCATCTCCTATTCATTCTTTTCCTTTCTGGAGTCCAACATCTGTGGTTTCCATCCACCCACCACAGCAGCTCTCCCCTCGGACCTCACCAACTTCCAGTTGCTCTGTCCAGTGGGCTCTATCAGTCCTCATCATTCTCGGCCTCCTACTGTCACTTGACATTTGCGGCCTCTTCCTGCGTGAAAGCCCCCCTTTCCCCAGCGTCTGCAGCACCGCATCCTGGGGCAGCTCTGACATGGGGTGTGGGTGTGCGAGTTTGTAGAGGAGAGGTGCCACATAAGACAGCTTCATCTCCATCTCTCATGGGAGGAGGTTGGAAATTAGGAGATGACAATTCAACCTTAAAAATCAATCAATAATCAGATGAACATATTATTGAGAATTATACGAATTAAAAGAACTTAAAAAGTTTAAACTCTGCAGGGCTAGATTATGAGACTGTTACTATTTAACCAATGCTTATTGTATAACTCACCAAATAAAGATTAAACTGGAAAAATTAATAACACAGATCAAATCAGAGCCACTCTGCTTGGGCTAAGAGGATGACCCCGGCTCCCACCCATCCCTAGGACTCTCACATCATAACTGGAAACTAGACAAACCATGGCTTCCAGAAATTCCCAGGAAACAGATAACTGCCAAACGCCTTCCTTGAGAAATAGCCTCTTAGACTACAATTAGCATCTCTGTGATTCATGATCAAAGAATTTTGCTGCATTTAGTTTCTGCAAAGCTAATGCAGACATCTCCCTTTTGTGGTTTCCTCAGTCAGCTTTCAGATCCTAGAGTCTCTCCCCCGGACTGTAGTGCCTGTAGTGCCTGAAACCTACAAATTGTCATGGCGCCCATGTTAGAGAAGCTATGTCTTTTTGAGGTGTTTTCTCCTGGCTGAAGACATGTCTTCCTGGTCCTGCTTCTTGGTCCTGCACTCTCACAGGAAGGCAAGGAGGAGGCCTTGACAAAGCTCACAGGAGAAAGCTCCGTTCCCAGAGCTGTCTCTGACAACATGTAGACTTTTTCACACACAATCTTGGCCAGTTTAAATCAAGGAAATTGCATATCTCAGTTAGATGCTTCCTGGGCCAATTTTTACATAGATTCCCAGCAATGTCAATGCATGGTATGTAATTATAGTATCTTTAAATGAGGAAGACGCTGCATGAAGGTGCTAATGCAACATGCTGCATTTAGAAAACTTTTCAGCTTGAATCATGTAGAACAGGGACATATTTTTGCTATCTTATTTCAGTCATATGTGAAATATGTCCTTTTTAAGCCTTGGGAATTCATATATTTATAAAAAGTGCAAAAGGGAGCGTTACATCAGGGGTCTGCCCTGAGGGTTTCCAGGAGCACCTCTTTTTGTGGGGTAATACAAAAGAATTTTTCGAGGCACACCCCCACGGTGTGTCCTTTATCTGAGAACTCTCACACTCACTGCCATTCCCAAGAGCAAGCCCTGCACCTTCTTCTGACACACAGGAGCACTCACAGAGAGCTATGGGACAAAAGGGGTGGCTGGCTTGGAGGAAGTGCTCCAGAGGCTGAGCCACTTGCTCTCTCCACCTGGGTCCCCGGCCGGGAGGGGGCTGGAATTGAGACTCCTAGAGACAGGGTCAGTTAGTACCGGCACCAGACTTGTTAGGGTCATCAGACGGCCAGCCATGTTTCAGCTGGAGTGGGAAGAGAGGGAGAGAGGAAAAAGTAGATATGCTGGGGAAGCAGAGATGAGAGATCTTGTCTTGAGAGAGACAGGTCATCAGGCCGAGACCAAGAGATGCCAGGAGACAGAGACCAAGTGACAGGAGGATGGAAGGACAAAGATAAAATAAGAAAAAAAAAAAGATGACAGACAGAAGTATAGACTGAAAGGAAGACAAAAGGACCAGGAGACCCGCCTTGGCTCCCCACACATCCCCTTAACCCCAGGCCAGGCTGCCCCTCTAACCAGATCCGGGAGCTGGCCCTGCCATTGCCGTCAGGTAAATCATCTTTTCTTAACCTGGTGGAAGACACTCTGTCTCTTTCAGCAAAATCCCTGGATGAGTCAGTGACCAGACAGTGCTTGGCATTGAAGGGAACTAGGGCGGCTGCATTGTGTCTGTTCTGGTAATTTATTTTTATCCTTTTTGGGGGACGGGGCATTCAGTGTGTTTTTTTTTCCCCAAAGGGATGGTTAGAATTAAGCATGTGAGTCAGTATAATAAAACTTGCTAAGTATGTCTCTTTGTTCAGACAATATATTTTTTTCCCTAATGCCAGTCATCAAGTCACTGCTACTGTAGGAGTGACACTTAAGTGATTGGGTTTTTATTTTTGTCCCCAAGGTACAAAAAGTACTGCTCACTTTCTTACTGTGCACAAGTTGGGCGCTGTGTCCAAGGGGATTATTCTGGAGCTTCAAGGAGCTGGGAATGAATGGTTGATCCATGGAGAGATAGGCCTCGGTCATCTCTGCACAGTCAAAACCTCACAACAGCAGGTGTTCTGACTGTTCTGCTAACCAGCCCCAGTAGCAGGAAGAGGAAGGAAAGCAGAGGGCCAAAGACCTGGGCTTCAGGGGTCTCCCCATTTCCAGGCCCCTGGGTGGCCCCTGTCCCACCATGTGGCTGTCTATTACACCCACCTGGATAGGGCTGGAGTGTGTCCTCAGCTCTGCCTTCCCTGGGACTTTGAGGCTCAGGAGGAAGGGGAGAAAGCAGGCTCCCTGCTGTTTTGGCTTTCATCAAAGGACACAAGGTGGCTCCAGGTTCAGAGGGTCAAACTCACAAGAGTGGGAGCCATGGGGGAGTCTGAGAGAGGGATCTGGGCTGCCCTTGTCACAATGAACACACTGAGCTGTGCTCCAATGATGTTGTCATCACTTTCAAGCCTCTTCACTGCTTCCAGCGTCCCTGCCCCACTTCTTTGGGGTGGGGTGGCATGGTAATGTGTGCCCAGCCTGAACTCATTCCAGCTGCACAGTGCTCACAGAACTGGAAGACTGTCCTGCAGGGCACCATCCACAGGCCAAGAAGCCTGCAACGTCACAGAGCTGCAGCTGCCATTGGCAAGCTGGCGGCAAACTCCCCAGCTGTCCTATGGGGAGGGTTGAGTTGACCCTGCAAGCCCCACCTCAGTGGGAGTGACCAGAGCTCTTCCTTTTCAGGTGTCCTTTAGTCTTCGCCTTTCACCAAAGGCCCTCGAGGCTATTTTCCTGAGGTCCAGGTCCAGGATTTCCTTCAGCTGTCTCCTGGGCATCAGGAGTCCAGGAAGGCACTCTTTCCTTAAGGATTCTGTAGTTTACAGTCTACCGTCTCAGGCAGCAACTGTTGCCTGAGAAGTTCGAAGCTGTCCTGATTATCAAAATTGTGAAAGTCATCTTTGTTTTTTTCTGCTTGAAATTTAAGAGAAGTATTTATTTTCCTATCACGTTTAGGAATTTTACTAGGATCTATCATAGGGTCAGGTTGGCTTCTCATTTTAATTGGTGTAAGATGAGCTATTTGGTCCATCATAGTCATTCGTTCTTTTATTTAGCAAATATTAAGCGCTTACTATGTGCTAGGCACTATTTTAAGTTCTGGGGAGACAGCAATAAAGAAAACAAAACTCTCTGCCTGTGTGTGTGTGTGTGTGTGTGTGTGTGTGTGTGTGTGTGTGAGAGAGAGAGAGAGAGAGAGAGAGAGAGAGAGGGAGGAATTTCTGATTATTGATTCTGTTCCACTTGATTCGTTCAGAAATGTCAGGGATTTCCCCCCCCCACATTGTTATCTTCCCACTCACTCCTAAAATCGGACATTTTCTCAGCTTTCCTTTCATCTTCCCATTAATCTCCCCCATTTGCCACCTAGGTTTCTCTTGTCTGTCTCCTGTTCAATAATCCAATCTCATGTAATCCTATTAATCACAGCGTCCAGTGATGAGCTAATAAGACAGGGCACCCGGTTTCCCTGCACTGTCCTTGTCTAATCGCCCTGAGAATATGTAATAGCTATTTCCTAAAATCTTTCATTTCATGTGAGGCCTTTTCAGAGAATAGGATTATCAGCACAATTTCACTGCTTTCTGCTTTTACTTCTGAGCTCAGGGCTTTCTTGCTGGGATCAGATTCATTTTCTTCCTCTTATATTCAGACTTCCCTGCAATTCATGTGTTGGTACAATAAGCACAACTGGATTTCCTTTTAAATCACTAAACCTTGTAGTATATATGTGTTCAAAACGAAGGAGAGGGAGGAAAACGGGAAGGAGAGGAGGGGACAATATAAATAGTGCCACAGAGGCTGTCTCCCTTTCTACTTAGTGCATGCCCCACAGTGAGCACAGGTGGAAGGTCCGTTGGGGACCTGTGGTTCTGTGTGGGTCTAGGGTCCCACGTGCCTCTTACACTGTGAGCATCTCATCACGAGGAGTGGGGCTTTAATGTCGAAAGATGTGTGTTTTTCATACAAGATCCATAAGGCAAACCAACTACTTCATCTGGGTGCTCAAGCAAAAAAGAAACAGCCATCTGTTCCCACTTGGAAAGAAAAATTGCCTGAACTGGAATTTTGATAGGTGTTACTGTACAGTAGAGAAATTTACGGGTAACTTAAGGGTTTTCATAAGCCTTACATGGAGATTTTAGAATCCAGTCCTCAGGTGAGATGTGCCCTCATTGCACAAGACATGTCAACTGCATGTCTGAGATGCCATAGTCCCTCTGTCTGACTAACTTGGGCAGACATCACTTCCTAGAGCCTCCAATTTATGGGCCCCTTGACAAGTTATGACAGGACGAGCCAATGAGATTCCTCCTCTCTGGTATCTGAAATTGGGAACAGCCAAAAAATGAGGCAGTTGGCAATGGGAGCTGAGGCTTCAGAATCACACACTGTCATTTTTGCAGCGTCCTACTGGTTACACAGGTCAACCCCATTCAGTGTTAGGGGGCCTTCATAGACACAATTCATTAACTTAACATTTACAGGCAAAGATGATGCACCAGGCGATGTGTTCTAAGTAATGAAGCTATAGAGATGAACAAGATTCCTGTCTTAGCACTTACCCAGAGGGATGCTCGTGCAAGCAATGAATAAAAACATGAGCAAGCTGGTCAGAGAATGGCAGAAAGCCCTTTGGAGTGAAGCCATAAACTCTTTTCACAAGTAACTATTTTCTCTTTGAGAAACAGCTCTCGGTTTGCTTTTGGGTTCCGTTGTTGTTCGTAAGTTAAAGTAGGGAGGAAGTGGGGTTGATGAGGTTTATGTAACTAAAGGAGTAGACTGTGGAGGATATATGTTATCAATTCAAACTTTGGCTTCCCCAAACCATGGAACAGTTGTCCTATGTTTGGAGAATCCCCACCTAATGAACTTGCATTTCCCCATCGTGGAAGACAGATAGTGTCCCAGTCTTGCTTGTAGACTGAACACAGCAAGTGACATAAGACACCACCAATCAGATGCACATGTATGAGGCTAAGTGGCACTGAGAAGCGAGTGCCAAGGAATCTTCACTGATAAAAATTAAAAGATCCTGCAGCAGCAGCAGCAGCAGCAGCAGCAGCAGCAGCAGCAGCAGGCATCCCAATGGTGGTGTCCATCTTCAAGTGACCACTGGGGGACAGCAATGTGTGTGCAGTGGGGCTCATATAAGGACTGATCGATGCAAATGGCCTCCGACCCTAGTTCTCTGCTTTCCTGGAGATTTTTTGAGGCACCTAATATCCTTTGATCTATTCTTCTTCAGCCAGAGACAGGAGCCCTTGTAAGCAAGGGCTCTTACTGGTACTTGAAGGGAGAAGGGCGCTCATCCAATAAGCAAGCTAATTTCAGATAGAGGTCAGTGCTGAGAAGCAGCTAACACACGGTGACGTGAACAGCATCCCTGAGGGAAGTGCAGCATGACATTGGTGCCGACAGCAGGTGGCAAACCATAAAATGTAATTACGTATCATCATTGATGTGGTGTCTACACATTTGTAACTGGGAGAAAAACCTACCAGGTGATGTGAGAACGACAGGAAGAGGTAGGGGACTATTTTTTGATGAGGTGGTCAGGAAAGGCTGTGTGATGACATCTGAGCTGAGACCTGAAAGATAAGAAGGAATCAGCCACGCAAAGATCTGGGTAAGGAGACGTCTAGGCAAAGGGAAGAAAAACTATAAAGGATGAGCGTGGATGTTGAGGGACAGGTGAAAAGTTGGTGTGTTTAGAGTTGAATGCAAGTGAGAAAGAGGGACATGATGAGAATGGAGAGTGGGTAGGGGCCAGGTCATGCCAGGCCTGCAGGCCCAGGCCAGGCATTTGTATTCCATTCTAAGGGTGGTGGGATGCCATTAGGAGGATGATATGGCACCTGTGGTAGCTGATGCCCCCACTGGTATTTACATCCTTGAGTAGTCCTTCCCACACACAATGTGGCTGATCTGTGTAACCACTATGATATTGTAGAAATAACAGAGTGTGACTTTCGAGGCTAGGTCATAAAAGACATCGTGACTCTGCCTTGCTCTCTTAGATTGCTCCCTCTGAGGAAGGCAGACGGCATGTCTTGAGGACACTCAAGCAGCCCTATGGAGAGCTGCCTGCCGGTGAGGCACGGTGGCCTCCTGCCAATGGCCTCGGCCTCATGGTGAGACATCTTGCAAGATCTTCCAACCCCGGCCAAGCCTTTAAATGATCCCAATTCTAACTGACATCTTGACTACAACTTCATGAGAGACCCTGAGCCAGAACCACCCAGCTAAGCAGCTCTAGATTCCTGTCCCATAAGTGTGTGAGATAGTGTTTGTTGTTATAGGCACTGAGTTTTGGGGTAATCTGCTACCTCTATCCATTGTTCACAGCCGGTGTCTGTTTTGCTTGGCAGGTGCCCATGCTTTAGTATTTTGACTGTCAGTGGGAGTAATGGCACGGAGTCATGAATGAGACCAAATGGTGGAGGCAGAGAGAGAAGCTGCACGCTGGGAGGGCTGAGTCACTCGAGCTATTTGGAGGAGGACAGAGCACAGATCTGCAGCCCAACTTGACTATGGTCATGGCTCTTCCTGAATCCGGGCTGTTCTCAGGTTTATGTGTTCTCATCGTAAACACCCACTTGGAGTGATATGGGTGAGTGGTTGACCTCATTCTGAACCTGATGTTGGAGGACTGGGCTGTTGCCTGGTTCTCTCCCCTGGACTGTGCAGAGTGCTCAGCCTGTATATGGCATAGGGCACGGGCTGGCTGTGGGAGCTGCCTCCACACTGCCCCTCCGTGCGGTTATGGCCAGATCCCCAACCCATATCAGCCTCTTCAGCCATGTGGGATGGGGCTGTGTGAAGGGAATCTACTTCTTCATCTCCTCCCAGCAGGAGGGGCTGGAGCACATGGATCCATCCACCTCCTTGTTCCTTCTTGTTATGCCTCAGAATTCATCTGGGTTGATTTCAGGGACATTTTAATGGGATTTAGCGATAGGAGGTGCTGGACTTTCCACTCACTCTACTAATTTCCTGAAAATCAGACATGTAGCCTTTTCCCCCTTCTTGGCATTAGATTCAAAAATATTAAAAAGTTCCAACAATTCAAAAATATCAAAAGTGAACTCCCCTTTCTCTTCTAACTCTCTTATTTAGATTACCACCAGTGTTTCTCCGAAACGAACAGTTCTATGATAATCGTACTGGTTCACATAACCAAGCGCAGCTGACCAGGTGTTTCCCAAGAACAGAGTCCCAGAAGTTCACCTGCACATTATCCACGTATGTGCTTCCAATGGCCTGTTAAGACTCTACCAGCATCCAGGAGCGTTCCTTTCCTCTCACCAATACTAGGTACGGACTTTTAAATTTGCATTTCTCTGATCACTAGTGAGCACAGGTGTCATTTCTCAACTAGGGACCATTTGAATTTCTTCTCCTGTGAATTCTCTATCTTTATCCTTTGACTATTTATATATTGGCATACAAAGCTTAATCCTTGAAAGGAAGGGGCTCTTCTTATTTTAGGGTTATTATGCATGTTGCACCTATTGTCTGTCATTGGTCTTTTATCTTTGATATGGTCTCTAAACCTACAGAAGTTTAAAATTTTCATGAGGTCAAATCTGCCTAGTTTTTCGATTTATGGTTTCTAGATTTTGTGTTTTGCTTGGTTAGGTTTTCCTGCTCCAAGAATATAAAAAATATTACATCACATTTTCTTCCAGTACTTAATAATTGTTTGATAGCAAATGTCAAATTGAAAGTTGTACAAACTTACATCCCATCAGCATGAGCCCTATTTCCCACGCATCCTCACGAGCCATGAGCATGGCAGCTCTTCCAAATCTTTACTTAAAGTGAACCATATGTATCTCATTTTGATGAGCATTTCTTTAATTATGAGTGAGATCCAGAATCTTCATATGGGTATCAGTTTTTTGTGTTTTTTCCCCTGTGAACCGCCTGATCCTATTTTGGCTCCAGCTTTTCTGTTGGCTGTTGGTCTTTATCTTATTGATAAAGGGCTCATTGTTTATGAAGGAAATGAGCCCTGTGTCCCACCCCTGTGTGGTAAATGGGTCCTCCCGGTTTGTCCTTATCTCTCCGCTGTCTGCTAGTCCATCTGCTGCCTGCTGCTGAGTGCAGTGGGATGGGGGAGGAGCAAGCCCTTGCCACACCTCACCAGTGGCCTTGTCAGCTATCCTGGACTCTCCTGCCCCCTGCGTCTGCCTCCCCTGCACTGGCCACACCCTGAGGGCCAGCCCCTCCCTTTACAGGGGTCCTCTTTGAGCATTTATGTTAGATTTTTATCTTCATTTCATTCCCCTCGATCTGCCTTTCACTTTCCTTTATTCCTTTGTAGTTGCTAGCCCTATGATAGATTTTTTTTTAAAACACGTTTTTTCAGCCATGTTTAGGGGGCTGGGTAGAACGGCTGGTTGGAGCCAGTGCTCAAGCTGCCATCTTGACTGATCCTCTTCACCATTAATTCTTACATAATCATATAACTGATTTATCTTATTGTTTCTTGTGGTTTAAAATTTGATTTTTTCCAAGCTTTGAGGCCTAGAATTATGTCATCTGCAAATAATGATCGTTTTGCCAAAGACATTTTAACGAGCTCACATTCGTGAGCCACACTCTCTTTTACACAAACTAGATGACCAGGCAGACATTTTTGAAATGGAAAAAAAAAAAAATCAACTTCTAGACCAGAGGCTGCTTGGTCAACATGGTTTGGGCTGGCATCTTGACTACATAATGGTTTCTAAAGGTGGTGGGAGACCACTAGGGGGAGCTTTTTACAAGCAACAGCCCCGTCTCCAGTTGGTATTAAAGTCTCGGGTGGCTTTTTCCACAGACACTTATTTATATCAATACTGGTACTCAACAGATGTCATAATAATATTCATGGCTCAGTCAGAGGCATCTCTCATTCTTCCCTGAGACTGGGCATACTGGGTCCTCCATGTTGGAAGTTCTGGGTGCCCTCTCATCCTGGGCTTGTGCTTTTTCTCGATTTTTGCTTCATCCTTTCCACTCTCTTTATTTGGGCCTTTCGAAGTTTCTAATTCTCTCCCACTTCTGGCCCTCATCCATCCCTACCTGTTTCCATGCCTTTCCCAGTGTGTTTCACAGAACATCAGCCTCACGAGATGGTCCCAACAAACAGAATTCAGGGTCAAACAAGCCTGAGAAACACTGCCTACCATGTCAACCTCTTGGAAGTGGGTTAGCACTTTAAAACCTCTGGGAAGTCCTTCGGTGTTTAAGCAGCCAGTACCCAGGCCTGCAGAAGCACGATCTGTGCATATCCCACATTAACATTCCACAGAGCTAGTATTTGCCAGGGCCCTGCCATAGGGCGTGCTGACTTTCAGGATGGGTGGGAAATGGTTAAAAAGTGCTGTTTACAGCAGCAAGAGGTATGTGATGGTGTAACACTGGAAGTTCCCCAGAGCTTAGCCAGGGAGATCTATTTTCAGAAAGAAATTAAAACAAGAAGTGACACGTTTCACCAGCTCCCACTGCCACCACCTGATCAGAAAGAGATAGAGAAGGCAGGCTGGAGCCCAGATGGCAGGCCAGCCCCCTAGACGGGGTCAGAGACAGAGCTGCTGGAGTTGCCAGGCTGCTCCCCGGGTAGTTCAGACTTTGCAAGCTACTTAGGCAACTCCTGGCTTCAGAGGACTTAAGAGGAAGTGAGTGGGCCACACTTGTACTTGGAGGAGTTGCTGAACAGCCAGGCTCCTGACGGCTGAAAAGTAGCCACTCAGGGGCCTTGGAGGGAGTCTTCTCTCCAGGGCACTACCACTAATGTGGCTCAATTTCAATGACCCCCCGACTCTGTGTCTCTCCCATTCGATCTTTGAATTTCTGGGAGAGAACATATGATTGGCCAAGTGGATCGAGCCAGCATCACATGGGATGGGGTCTGTGCCAGCCTGGCTTCTGGGAAGGGAGTGGCCAAGTAGCCTCCAGGTTACATGGTTTTGCCGTAACCAGTAAAACCAACCCCTGGCAGTGTACAGGCCTTGATGGAGGAAAAGGAAGCCCCTGCAGAAATCAGTTAAGGAAGATTCAGTACTTACAAGGCCAGGCTTTGAGCAGGTGAAGAATAAGCATCATTTGAGGTTCGCCTGAGGCTCCTGAACCAAGAACCTGGTGCGTGGAGAAACCCCGAGGATGGCTACTGATGCCTGGCCAGACTGGTGGGCCACTCCAGCTCCTTAGAGAGGAGGGTGAGGGTTCAGACTGGAGCCCTCTGTGTGTTGAGAAAACTATGTTCAGTGTTCTTTTCAGAGTACGGGCTTAGTCTTCTCAACAAATCTTTTTGTTGTGTTTCCAAGGTCTAGCAATATTAAATATTCATGCAATAAGGAGAGGAACATTGAGAATGCTAGCAGGAAGTGCTTATTAGGGGCAGGAAAAACCTAATGGGGTGGGTCTCATCACTCCATTTTATAGATAAAGAAACTGAGACATGAAGAGGTCATGGACTTGCCCTGGCTTCACAATCAGAAAGGGCAGAGGCCAGATTTGAACCTAGGTCTATGTAACTCCACAATCCACACACTTGGCCCCTAAGCAACACTGCCTCTAGGCCTTGTTGCTATTCACAGGCTGACCATACATCCTTATTTATGCCTGTTGTCCTGGAATGATTATTAAAAGGGCCTCCTTTTACTCTAAAAAGTATCCTGGTTGAATGATAAATTTTAAAGAAACTAGACCAGGCAGAACCTAGATTATCACAGCAAGAGGCTGTGGGGCAGAGATGAGAAAACCCACTCTGCAGCTTCCCCTCACTGTCCCAGAATTCTGGCTTCTGCTGCTCATTCTCCTAGGTGAGTCTCTCTTACGTGTGTGAGATAAGCCTCATCATCCCTGGACGTTTGGGCAATTTGCAAGGGAGCCCTATGAGGTTTCCATACTCCAAGGCTCTTTGTTTATATTTGGACCAAGAGCTCGCTTTTCTCCCTGCTCCCACCCCCACGTACTTACCGGGGTCTTCTCCCTGTTTTCATATATTAGCTTGGCTAGGAAAGCAGCCGCTGGGGTCCCTGGTGCTCCCAGGTAAGGGAACCTGTGTCCTGAGTGTTTTCCCTAGCGGTGGGGACTGAAGCTTAGGGCTTTTGAACCTTCTTGTCCAAACTTGCAGCTGAGTCCTGGAAGCAGAGGCCTTAGGCTCTCTACTCAGACGGGACTGTCCTGGAGAAGGGGCAGATGGAAAGGATGACATTGGGTACCATTTAGCTGGGCACAGGGGAGTCAGCATTGAATGAGACATAGTCTTTGCCTCAAATTGCTCATAGGTCAGGGGAAAGGCAGACTCTTTACAATAAAATTAGGCCTACAGTTAATAAAGCTGTTGGAACAAAATGCAATTCAAACACAAAAAAGGAAATGAACAGAGAAAGTTATCGGTCAATTATTGCCACAACAATGCTGAGTAACAAATCACCCCATAATTCATGGCTTACTGTTATAAGCATTTATCTCTGGTTCAGGTGTCTATAGACCGACTGGGGCAGCCTTGCCAACTGGGGCTTGGCCTGGCTACATTGGCTCCTGGGCGTGGGTTTGGTTGAAGTCTGCCCTGTCATTCCTTCTTCTAGAACCAGTGGGCCACACAGGGGGGAAGCTGTGCTCGTGGCACTGGAAGACGCCCAAGAGTACAAGTTCTCTCATCAAGCCCATGCCAAGGCTAAACTCCAGGTCTCATCTCCAAACATCTCACTGGCCAACACAAGTCACAGAGCAGAATCCAAGGGCAAAGGAGCCTAGAGGGATACTTTTTGTTTTGCCAAACAATAACCCAAACCTCAAAGGCTTCATGAGGAGGTGTCATTGGACCTAGACCTTGGCTTTTTCCAAGTGAAGATGAGATAAGGAACTGCTGTCAAAGGGATGAAATGTGGGGTAGGGGTTTTTAGGGTAGCAGTGGGGCGGGGCTGCTCATAGAGATCCCCTGAGCTAGATACTTGTATGTCCTTTCTTTGAATACAGCACTCTCTGGGCCCCTTACCCCAGTCAGTTTATTTTCAAATTCTAAAACTTCAACTGTGTGTCACTACATACAAGTTCAAGACAGTTTTCAGCAAGGAGTCATATTGGAAAGCGTAGTACTTGTCCCTGCACTAGGGCTTTGTTCGTTTCACTGGGCATAAATCAGCCAGTTTCATAGCCCATCCACCCTCATTTCAGGCTTCTGGTCTCCAAACTTGCAGCCCAGCGCGGCTGTGACCAATGCAGCCCTTCTTAAACAGACTCCTTGATGACAAAGTCAAGGCAGCCAAGAGGTGAGTCAAATAAAGAACTCAGGAATAGAAGACTGGGAAACCCATTCTAAAAGGACTGGCCGTGAGAAGGGCATCCATGCACACACAGAACTGGGGCCAAACAATGCTGGGAAGGATGGTTACAGGACAGGATGCAAACAGTACAAACCTTGACAATGTAAAAATAAGAACTCACAGCACTGGGAGTGGGGCTGGAGGTAGGAAGTGGGTGAGCTCATTTCCTCATCCTAAATCGCAGGCTGTCAAGAGATGCCATCTACAGTTGAAACAGGTTTAAAGAATGAATCCAGCCTCTTGATATTTTTCTTTCCTTTTAGAAAATAATTAAGAAGCACAATTATTTGCAGTTCGGCAATTTCTTAGGTACATTTAAGCTTCTTTGTTGTTCTGATAAACTTAAATACTTTTTCAAAAAAGAGCAGGAGTCCTTTTTTATAAGAATTTCCGTCTACCTGTGCCCTATTTTCTGAATCCACACATAGAGGGTGTCTCCACTGCTCTCTGGACCACTTGAACATTTTTTTTTGTACTCTTTGGTATTACAGTTTCTTATAATAAACATACACTACTGTTATAAAAGCAAAGCCTTTTCTTGAAAAAAAAAATTACATTTCTGGGAAAGAAAAAAATTCCTTGGCTCCTTGGCCCGCCCCTCTGCTTCAGGGAAGGGGATGCTGCATCCCATCGGTGGGCTTCCTGTGGGCAGAGATCTGGCAGGTAGGGAGGCACCGATCCTGAGTCTGGGCCATAAGGGTGCCGAGCCTGTGCCCCACGTTCAGCCTGGGCACTGAGCCTCTCTGGGTCTGCTTCCTCATCTGTAAAACCCAAGAAGGCACCCGCACCCTGCCTCACTCTCCGGCTGCGGTGAGGGATATGTGATGTGCAGTGCCTGGTCGTCCATGGTGGAGTGGTCACTGGAGAGACTTGTTTACATTCTGCCATCATACGACGCAAGCTACCAACACTGGTGCCAGCCCAGTCTAAAGGCAAAATGTGAGAGGGTGGGTGGATCTATCTGGTGCTTTGGAGTCCTAACAGCCACTCTTTTGGTCTCAGCCCCATCTAGTGTCCACATCAAGACACAGTCACATACAACTGCCTTAATGAAAAGCCCTAATTTCCATTCTTGCAAATGGTACGTCACTCATTAGGCAAATTGGACGTAAATAAGATCAATTTTAAACATCCCCATCTAAGGTTTGGTATTTCAAAGCAAGCATTTTATAAATTTAGTAATTCTAAAGATTTGTGCAAAAAAAATAAAGATTTGTGTATCCTGTCTTCGAAAAGACAACATATTCACATAACAGATGACACTTATAATAGTTGACACTGCCTCCTCCTGCCATGTCCTCGAATTTCTAGATGTGAGAGAGAAATGAGAGCCCTGCGGTGAGGTCTGGCGTGCCCCTCGGAGGCAGAAAGAGGACTGGGTTAGTGGACAGTGTGGGACTGATGTCTTTTCCCAGCAGGGCTCCTGATAGGGAAAGGCCAAGAGTCAGAGCAGGAGGGTGGCTGGTGAGGGTGTCATAGAGGCCACTGTCCCAGTGGACTAGGCCTGGGAAGGAGGGAAGCCAGGAAAGGAGAGGACGGGCAGGCGAGGGAAGAGAGAAGAAAGGACAAGGGATAGAATTCTCCGTGTGGTCAAAGAGCGTGTGTTGACCGGGACAGAAAAGACAGCTCAGGAAGTCAGGGTCAGAGATGGAATTTCTGAGTAAGGTTTCAGAGGTAGAGTCACATTTACGACAAGCCCTGGGTGTGCCAAAGAGGTGGGTCTCTGAGAGAAGTGTTAGGCTGTTGGCCTGCAAACCCTGCTGGGACATGGGGCAATGGGGCAGGGCAGGGGCAGAAACCCGAGCCAAAGTCCTTGGCAAGCTCGGGGAGAGGGCTAAGGCCAGTACAAGACAGCAGAGCACTGTGGGGAGGAGCATCTGTGGCCTGAACCTCCGAGGGGGTTTCAGATGGCGGTGGGAGTAGGGGTTTGGAAGGGGTGCTACAGAGGGAGGTGGAACACTGAGGCACCGGCAGGAAGCCCTCTGTCCTTGGTACTCACAGCTTCAAAGGAACCACATGCCCTACTTCTTTCTGAGTTTCTCTCGAATGGATGCAACAGCACGTGTCATAAAGACGCATGACAAGCAGGTCAGTACAGGACCCGCCAAGCCAAGGACCAGAAATCCCTAATTGCAGGCTGAGCTGCACAGGAGGCGGCGAGAGAGAAAGGCTTTCCCCCAATTCATCTCATCCGAGGCTGAAGAAAAACACCAAATACAGGTACAACCTTATTGTGCTTTTAATTACGAAAGATGTAAAATGATGCATTATAAAACTTGGAAGCTACTTTATACAAATTCAATCTTTAAATATTGTTTAACAGGGGACCTGGGAGTTAGGACACTGGCGGGAAGTCTGAGAGTTGCTGTGATGGTTCCATCACGAAGCAATGGAAACACCCTCAGAACCATCTGTGCATAAATCAGAAGGGCCAACGAGAATCAGAATTGGAAATGTCTTCAAATATGCAAATAGACTGGAGTACACAACAGTTCAACTCAGGTAATATACAGCAGACATAAGAGAAATGAAACTGGACAAAGGAGAGTTTACGTTCATCTTGATATGATCAAGAAAATTTTCTCCTAACACCTATCATAAAAACCACAACCGTACAGAAAGAAAAAATGGAAACACAGATAGGTTTTTAATCCTATGCTGTTTAACTGCTAGTAAATGAGAGTTGTACAGCCATCGATTCCTTGTAACAAAACTAAATACTGAAAACAGTTTATTCTAAAGTATGCAGCCACTTCAGAGGCTGAGGACTATGCCTGGTTTGTTGCAAAGGCAGCAGTGAGTGCAGACTTACCCGCCAAAGGTCAGAGCGACACCTGTCCGAGGTTGTCCTTGACACCATCTAAGCAAAGTAGGTTGTATAATGCCCAAAACCTTTTCACAGGAAAAGATCGGACTGATGGACCTAAGGACAAATTTAATTCAGTGCTAAACCTTACTGTCATCATTATATTCCCCCAAACAAGTCACTTTTCCTGGGAGCCTCCATGTCCATGAATGGCATGGACAAAGCCCTCCAGGCAGTGTATATCATCATGTGGTCTCGGGGTCTCCAGTTGTAAGGCGAGGATGCCTTTCAGGAAAAAGAGATGGGACCCAAACACTGATGATCCCCATGGGTAAGGCACTGAATGGATTATGCTGGGACCTCCACTTTTAATTAAGATCTCTTATATCGCCAGCACCACACCTAGACCAGATGTCAGGGGCCTTGGACATAGGAAAGGCAGCAAGGAGCTGGCTTCTTTCAGCACACTGGGTGCTGTGAACCATTATGAGGAAAGGCCCTTTACTTTAAGAGTCGCCCCAGCCCCCAACTGCTGAGATCTCAAGTATAAAGGGACCTGAATGTTCAACTGGGACTAAAGCTGAGAAGGGGAGGCCGACTGTCCCTTCCTGAGCCAATGCTCAGCAAGGACTCTGGTTTGATTTCCTAATTCAACAGTGGGGACTGGGAGCTGATCTGAAGTGGGAAAATTTGGGTTCCACAGAAGAAGATGGAGTGGTATACCATCAGGGCTGCTGAAAGGTCAAAGGGCAGGCAATCCTTCTGAAGATAGAAGAGGAATGGGATAAGGTCTGGAGAGGTTAACAGTGCAGGATCCTGTGACAGATTCCTCTTGCCAGAAGGCACAGACATGTCAGATTCAGACCCGCATAGTACGGCCATGCTTCTTTAGGCTGAGAATAGCCTACTGACCTTCAGGAACACTCCTGGTCTCTCCTGGAAGAGCAATGGCTGTCCAAGCAAAGGTTCCAGCATCTTTCACCTCTCCTCAGTGTTCCTATCCTCCCCGCCTCATCTCCCATGCCCGCATTTTGCCCAGACACCTCCCGAGAGGTACCTGGCAGGCCTTGTCTCGTCCACCCTCTTCAAACCACCTGTCAAGTTTCTGATCAGGGGCTGGCTGAGCCTAGTTAGAGGGGGCAGGCAGTGGTGGAAATACTATTTTATGTTAAGGTATTAATAACTAATGATGGCTTCATGAATTAGATGTTCATTTTATTACAGAAGTTCTTCTACCTCAAAGAATGAATCTCTATTTTAAAGCAATTTAGATCTCAGAGGAAAGATCTTTCTAGATGGGGCCTGCCAGGACCCCTGAGGCCCTAGCATTGGGAAAGCCTCAGCTTGCTCAGCCATTCTGGACACACCAGAAGACAGTCTGCACCTACCTGCACTGGACCATAACTTCGAGGAAAGGTGCCCGGTGTAATGGTGGATTTGGTCACCTAGTGTTAAAAGGCATATTAAAGTGCATGCTCAACCACAGGCACAAGTGTTAGAAAAGCTAATGCTCTGAAAAGATTTGGCAAGGAATGTAGATAGCTAAATATTAGACTGCCTTACAGCAGGCAGATTCATTCATTCATCCATCCATGCATTCATTCATGCATTCGACACGCAGTTACACAGCACCTGCTCAGTGCCAGGCACCTGTTGGTACTAGGGGTTCAATGATGAATAAGGCACAGTCCCTGCCCTCAAGGAGTTCATGGTCCAATGGAGTTATAGTCTCACTCCCATTCCACAGAAGAGCTTCGCTCTGCTGCTGCTCAGCTGCTGGCTGGGTCTGATTCAAGCTGCTCAGCTCTGGCCATTCCTTCCAGCCGATGTGCAGACAGCAGGGCCTGTACATGTCTGGAGTTTGTCCAAAGCTTGTCCAAAGGATGCCGTGTGTCTGAAGAGACCTACAGGCCCTCTTCTTTTTTCCCCGGCCACCAAGAAGAAGCGCTGTTCTTTCCTTTCAGGCTCGTCCATTACCAGGGAACTTTTTTCAGTAACTGAATAAAATAATCTTCTTTTTCCTTCTGTCCATAGGAAAAGTTGAACTGAAGCAGCAGAAGAGAGATTGCGAATGGAAAAGAAAACAAATTAGCATTTAGCTTGCTGAACTCAAGTCTGTTCTTGGACTTGTGGTGACAATTCTTCTTCATGTTAGAATGAAGCCATCTGGGAGAGCTGTGGCTCTCTACTTTGCCCCGAACATCCCTGCCACCAGTCGGCAGGTGCCCAGCTCTAACAACTGGATCAGAGAAGGCAGCTGGTGCTGTGGTACCGTTGTTCAATGCTGAGCCAAATTCCAAAGACCAGTGGCCCCTAACTGCCACCCACTGCGGCCAAGTCCTCTCTTCAGTGTTGATTGAGATCAGTGGTTTTGAGTGCTGCACAGTGCTCCTGGAGCCTCCATTCCAAGATGGTTTCTACTTTTACCCACTGACCAATTCGATGGCCAAGAAAAAGATGTGATGGTCACAGTGATGACCTGTCCACTGGAAGCTCTGAAGCAGCCTGCCCGCAGCAACGTAACCTGCACCACAGGCCCGAGAGGCAGCACACAGCTCTGTGGTGAGCGTAAGCCACAGTGTATGAGACGGGACCTCATCTGGAAGCCAGGAACCGAGGAATTGGTTCCTTCCATGCCCGAATCCCGAGATAACTAACACCCAGGGGTGCAGCTCCTTTCTATTCCATTCTATTTTAGCTGTTTCAGATACAAAGTCTCCTGTTCCATTCCATTCTGTTCACAGTCGGTCGGCTCGAAACGTCTCTTCAACAGAGGGGTCAAGCAGGCCCATACTGGAGTCACTTAACATGTTGAGTCCATCCAGGCTAAGGGGTTCGATTTGGAGCTCTTCTTCCAATGGAAACGGAGTGTCCATGTTCAGGCTGACCTCGGGCATGCCCGCCAGCGCACTGCTGAGGTCTTTAAACAGGCTGGAACTCGAGTCTTCTAGAAGAAGCAGTGAGAGGGAACAACAGGGCAGATTAGGAGGCATAAGGGCCTCAGGCTACAAAAAGGGCACATCTGATGACATCCCGCAAATGCTGTCCCTGTCATCTTCCCAACCAGGACAGTGATCACCATGTCCCAACCACTCCCAGGCCTACAGTTTTGCTGTGGAATTTCTGTTCTTTCCAGTTAGTTCCACAAATCTCAATTATTTGCAGGCTTTCTCCATTTGAAGAGTTGCCAATCACTTAAAACTAAATATTTCAAAAAAGACTCACTGCCTCATGGTCTCTAGAGCTGGACACCTACAACTCAGAAAGGTAAACCTGAGATGGGGGACTTTCATTTTTTCCTTTATCTAATGTTGTTGTTTAAAATATCTTACAATGGAATCTGTAAAAACCCAGCAAAACAAAAATAGTGAAGCAGCTGAGGGTTGGCCCACACTCACCTGTCAAAATGGTGCTTGGGAAATTCCCGCAGTTGGAATACAGGTTTGATCTCAAAGGAAATGAATCCTGTGGTTCTCGGGGCCCTTGCTGCACCAGGGGCACCTGGAAGCATCAGAGGTTACATTGTAAGGAACAATCTCTGCTTCCAAGGAGTGAATAATGCAATAGGCTCCCAGAGCAAAACCAGACATGAAAACTGTCTTCTAGTCCCTTCTCTCTAGAATCCCAGAGTGCTTTGCTGCCGTGATAGTATTCTTCACAGGCAGGCGGATGCAGGAATGGGGCAGGGTTCCTCCATGTTCACAGTGTAGGTGACTGGTCCCATTCACCTACTGCCCAACCCACTAAGCCATCCCGGGAGACAGCAATAGCCATGGCTTCCGTGCCCCTCTGGTTTCGGACCCCCTGCCTCCTCAGCCGCACTGAGGCCTGTGGAAACTGCCATCTGCAAACACCCTGTCAGGGCTCCCCAAGGATGACTAAGGAACTAATGCAGCCAATGGGCTCTTGTCCTCGTCTGTTCCCAAAAACACAAGAAAGTGGAATCCTTTCCTTCTTACACGCAGAGGGAGGAGCCTCGGGCAAGCCCCTCTCTATGAGAAAGCCTCTACAAAGACTGGTTAGAACTGGCGCCTATCTTAGGTGCTTTTCCAGAAATTAATTTTCTGGACTATTTTTAAAAATCTCTCAAAAGTAGAAGTTTCTATTATTTTTCAGGGAGACACTGACTCACTGAGACTAAAATGGCTCCTCTAGACAACAGAGAGGCAAGAACTATTGGTTCTCACCGTGAGGCTTTACCATAGCCTACTCAGGAGACATCTGTCTGTGTTTATTTTACTGTTATTAGTAAGGTATAAAAAGTACTCCTTCTGCCCTTAATCCATTCTAGAGCCCAATCCATACTTACTGAACATTATAAAATCTAGGGATATCAAAATGGTTAGTGTTAGTGAAAAATTAATAAGCAAAAGGAAATGGCTGTATGAAAATACCTTAGGGAATGAGCCCTGCCAACACCGGCTCTCCTGGGAGGCCACACACTGCTGGGCATAGCAACTGGGCCTGTAGGCTAAGCCCCTCCCTGTGTCTATGTTTCCTCGACATGACAGATTAGTGGACTGCCATGGCCCCTTCCGGTATGAATGATTCTACAATTCTATGACTAGAGTGTCATTGTAAATCCTCTATGACTTCTTCCTGTACTGAGGGATGACAGTAAATAAGGCAGCCAACACCAGTATTTTAGGGCTAGGGGAGATTTTAGGTTTACCTAGCTGTCAAGCACATCCGAGTTTAGAAAACTGAAGTATCTAGTCTGTTTGGTGAGGGTTCCATATACTGAACAACAGTTCTTGCTCTGAGAAGGGGCGGGTCCAGGCGATCACTCACCTGTTGAGTAAAGGCTGGCCCTGGCCTCATGGACTGCTGGTCGAAGCTCACTTCCGGGAAGAAGCTGGTTAAAGATGAGCCCTTCAGGGAATAAGAAGGGGACCATTCAGCCTGGAACTCAAGACAAAATAATCATTCCCTCCCAAGCAGCGTTCCTGCTAGGACGCACCTGGGCCGCGAGGAGCTGGAAGTCTGACTGTGGCAGTGATGAGGCTGCCTGCGGCTGCTGAACAGCAGACTCCTGGGTGCGAGGCTGCTGTAGAAGAGGCTGGGGAAGTTCCTGAGGTGTGGGGTAAGGGGGTGGTGGGGACATTTGAGCTTGAGCTTCTGCAGACAGGAAGGAAAGTGGGCTTCCATCTGACGACACCATCTGTAAAACAAACAAAGCCACTAATTAACTTAGCTTCTGAGTTTGTAGTAGTAAGTCCTTCACGATTAGGAAATGTCATGATGAGGAAAGAGCCTGAGATCTCCTTCACCACGGCATTCTAGGCTGCGCTCTGAGAAGCCTATTTCTGTTCCTTCAAAGTATTTCTCAAATCTCACTTCCCCTCAAAGCATTTCCCATTCAATGACAATTTCTATTGTCTTAAAAAACAAAGACAAAAAACCAAAAAAACCCAGCCAATTTCATCAGTTTCCTCTCTGTTTTTTCAGTAAAAACCATGTTTTTTTGTATTTTTTTTAAGCCGATGGAAGACTGAAAAAAAAAAAATTTAGCTGTCTCCCAAAACCCTACTAAAAACACCAAAACAACATTAAACAACAGTAAACATTCATAAACGACATTAAAACAATAACAATGATAAAATGATAATAAACAACACAAGGGCAAAGATAGTGGAAGAGAAGGAAATGGCAACAAAATCTGGAAAATGAAAAGCAAATGGGGAAGTAAGTAGTGACTGGCTTGGCATGGCTGAGAAGGCCAAATGCTAACCAGCAGCAGAGAAACCGAATGGGCAGTAGGGGGCGAAGATGCAGTTGAACCAGGAGGATGTTAAAGTACATAAGAAGCAGTTGGGCTTCAGAGCCCTGGCCTGCCCGCAGACCGGAGTGTTCTACTCTGTAGAGAAGACAACAAAAGGTCTCTGGACAGGGCATACCTGACCCTCGCGAGGCACTCTACTGAAAACACAGTATCGAACTTGAGCCCTCTACCTTTCTTTCCCAACTCAGTCAGCTCTCGGGGAAAGAAATCGCCAAAGAAATAATTAAAGAAAATTTCCCAGGATATGAGGTTCCAGATTGAAGAAATCTACCAAATATCCAGATTCCTGTAAAACCACATTTTCTTGAAGTTTCAGAAAACTGGGGACAATAAGAAACCTCCAGAGGGGAAAAAAAGGAGAGTTCATTCAAAGTATTAAGAGTTGGAATGAAGCTGGATTTCTCAATAGCAGCTCTAGAAACTGAAAGGCAAGGGATTAATAACTTCAATATCTCAAGAGAAAATTATTTCAAATTTAGTATTCTATATCCAACCAATTATTAATGACATGACGGGGAGAATGAAGACATCTTTAAATCATGCCACATACTCTTTCTTATAAAGCTACTGGAGGATTTGTTTTCAGCTCTATTGAGAGGAGATCTCAAGTCTGAGAATTTGGGCCGAATTAGTAAAACATATATAGAAGACCAGACTAAAAAAAATTAAGATATTTATTAACTCCCAGGAAGAAAAAAATGTTTATTTTGTTATTTCATAATCTATTATATTGTTAAATTCTGACATTATTATAACTATGAAAACAATGAACTCTGAGTACCACTCTAATCAAAATTATAACCAACTACACTGTGAAGAATGAGGAGGATGAGAAGGAAACGTGTGTGTGTGTGTGTGTGTGTGTGTGTGTGTGTGTGTGTGTGTGTATGGAAGGACTGGGAGAGCTGGAAGAGAACTAAACCCTAATCTTCCACGGTAGGATGTCATCAGACAATACCTAATGCTAAAAATCTAGAACAAAAAAAGCATGAAATAGCAAGGTTATACCAAAGAGACTAGCTAAAATGGTGGAAAGTAGCTATCTCTAGGGAGTGAGAAAGTTGGCTAGTGAGGGAGGGGAAAGAAACAACTGCAACTTCATAACAAGTCCTTTAGAACTATCTGACTTTTTAAACTCTGTGCATGAATAACATTCATTTTTTTAAATCTAATTATTAAGTAAACAAAAAAAGGAAAACACTTGAAAGAGGATGTGTTCTATCCATATGGTCTCCTTAAAATGTATCCAGGAAGGCAGAGCAATACTTTTTATATCCTATCAAATAATCTTGAAAAATAAAATTAAAGGCAAACCAATAACATAAACAGAACCATTAAAAAAACAATTACGAAATACCTTGCTATCCCCTCCCAAAACGGATTACTCATACAATCAAGATCCCGTAGCCAGTCATTCGTAAAGAATGACTAATAGCTGGATCTGCTAAAGCTTCTGTTGAGTTCTGTCCACTCCTTGCTAAATCATTACTCATTTATGGAGAAGTGGTGAGTAAATGACGTTATAATGTATCTAAGGAGTAACCAACAGGTTAAAAATATATTCATTGATGATTTTGGTCAGGAGAACCACCCTAAGTGCTTAGAATAAAAACAAAGTCTACAAGTCAAAATATGACACTCCAACCTCTAAATTTCTGTAACAGGCTTGAGACTTCAGCCTCTTTCTAAACAGACTTCTTTGGGTTCTTTCATAGTGATACGATCCTTATTACACCTAGTATTTCATGAACAGTAAAAGTCTTGTTTCCCAAATCTGTAGTTGTAGTTAGGGAAGAGGTCTAATATCAAAGCTTCAGGAAGGTATTCAATGTCTTCTGTAGCTATCCCCTGTGGTTTAAAGTACCTAGAGAGCCAACTAATTTTCCACACCAATTTTAAAATCCCAGCCGGGTTTGTGTCTTCTACACCTTACGCATTGCCCCAACCCCAATTTCAAGAGTTACAGTGACAGCAAACTTGAACGTTTGCTTAGTAATAATCAACACAACAAGTCTGCTCTTAGAAAATCATCAATGCATTCTGAATTATTCACATTTCTACTTTCTCTGATTTCACATTAAGAGTGGGAACTGACTGCATTTGAGACCTCATGGACAACACTTGGTGTAAGGGACTCAATCCAAAATCATGAAGAAGGAAAGCAATTCCTGCATTCTTCAGTTTGTTTCATCGTAGTTTGTTTTTACCTGTGAGGCAGGGTAGGGGTTCAGCGGGCTGGTCGAGGAGAGCTGTCTGCTGAAACCCTGGTGCGCTTCGGGACCAGGGGAAAGCGTGAGGGGGCTGACGGGAGGCTGCCTGCGCCGGGAGGGGCCGCTGAGGTGTGTGGTGGGAAGCGAGGGGTTGCTGAGGGAAAAGAGCCGGAGTGAAGGGTGAAGAGCGGAGGCGTTGGAGGCAGATGTCTGCGGGTAGCTGTTAAAGGAAGACGAAAGCGCTGTCTTGTTGAGTGTGGCCTGGATGGAGGGGTTACTCCGGGAACTCTGGAGACCTAGAAGACAACAAATTCACAAGTTACTTGCCATAATTTCAGATGAATCGCTTATTTTCCAAAGATTAAAGAAAACATAAATTCCTATGATCCATATTTGAAGAGGATCCTGTATGTGAAGGGGCTCTTGGGCAGCTCTTCTACTGAAATGTATCAGAGGTACCGACAGCAAGAAGATGCCAGTAAAAGAAGAATGATTTTTTTGAAGAGGTTGCGTAAGCCACTACTGGGAGAGCAGGGCCAGATAAGCCGCGGGTAGCAGAGGAGAACGTGTACGTGTGCTCAGCTCCAACCCAGGGCAAGGACCCAGGGCTGTACTACGAAGTCTGTTAAAAGCCCTGATGCCTCTGTGCCGGGTACACTGCTGACTTTGGAGAGCACCTTTTACTGAGAGGTAGGCTCTCAGGGAGCTGCCTCAGTGGACCCTTCAAATACCCTGAGCACACCAGAGAGTCATGAGAAGGAACACTCTCCAGATCTCCTGCTCCACAGTTCCTTCTGTTTTTCTGGCTCTTAAGAAATTGTTCATCACAGTCTATTCCAATTCAGGGAAAAGGAAGCTTTTACTGGTGCTTAGTTTTATTTTGGCGGGAGGGTAGTGAATTTTAGCATGAGCAAGAGTTTGGGAAAGGCATTTCCATGACACAGGTTGCTAGGGCACAAGTCCGAGGAGGCCAGGGACCCTGTCCTATGCCCTACTGGATCCTTGGCACCTGGCACAGGGCCTGGCACGAAGTGGCTTCACTCCATTGCTGCTGCTGCTGCTGTGTATCTCAGCTGGCAATACCCATGTTTCAAAGCTCAGCCCATCATTCTTGGACCTGCAGTTAGGATGAGCAGAACTATGTATTGTTTCATGTTGATTAAAAAAATCAAGTGTTAGGAGAAAATGAAAGAAATGAAGAAATGACAAAATGAGGTATTTCTAGCTGGCAAATGACTTTTAAAAGGTAGGAAGGACATCTCTGATAAAACCCCAAGTAGTTATTCCACCATTGAACTCTCTGAAAAGGTCAAAGATTTGGCTGGCTCCAATAAGAATTAGAATTAGAATTAGAGCTAAATATATGAATTTCAATAAAACAAACCTGACTTGTTCAGAAAAAAAGCACAAACATCTCTAAAGAACTATGTGCAACTTTGTGCACTCTGCATTTTAAGTTCCATGTCTAGGAACTATAAAAACCTGACACTGGTTCTGACATGTTATGGACAAAATAATGCTTGTTTGAGGAAAATAATAGCCAGTAATTAAAAACAGAATTTTCAGCTGAAGTGAAGTGTCAGAGGCTGTCCTGGAGAATGCCAGCTTCCCCAAGATCCAAGGAAGCCAAGTGCCGATGCAGCTTTACTTACATGACCTTGGATGTCTTTGTTCAGAGAACTGACGGCAGCCACATAAGTAAAGCAGCAGGATAATAAAATGACCAAAAGAACCAAAAACGAATGTGGCACTGAAATAACTTCTTTAAATCTAAAATTACGTTGCACAATGACAGCAATCCTTAGAGAAGCTTCCAAGTGATCACTCGGAAGGGGACCACTCTCATCTGAGTGGTGACTTCCGATTTATGTGGACAAGTCATGCTGAACCCAGAGTGGAAACCCTTTCCCCACTGACAAAAAGACAGACCATAACCCAAGATCCCTTCCAAAGGAAATATAATTCTTAGGACCGTTACTGCCAGGGGCTGTACTGCACCTCTGGGAGTCAGAGGAAGTGACACCTGACCTAGATACTGACAAGAGCATCTGTCAGAATTGAAGCAAATATAGTCATCTGAGGTCTGAGCTGTAGACACTCAAACTTGTACAGTAACACCCAAGTCATATTCTGAGTGGCATTTGAATATAGCTACATGCCACATATTTAGCACTTCTAAAAATCTGACCCAAAATTTTGAACTATGGTAACTTTCTGTTTAATACACATAACTGTTAAGTATAAATATTATCACCAGATCCACTGTAAATTTTCTAAAATTCAAAGTATTTTCTTTTGAAATCCAATGGGAAATTGAAGGGACGTAGAGCAGTATCTGTGTTAAATATCATCACGTGTTGGTAAGAGCCACTAACATTGTTTGGCCAACAGAAAATCGAATGGACACGTATCTCTTGACTCTCAAACTCTCCAAGTCCCTGAGAAACAAGCACTGGTGATGACGATAAAGGAGGAGGGTTAGCAGAGCTGCTCTGGAGCTCAGCACAGCCGAGAAGAAAGAGAGCCGCCCAAGCTAAACGTCACCACGGTCAAGAGCTACAAGAACAGCTGCATCATTGTCTCTAACTCACATGCAGTCACTCTGCCTGCAGGATCCACAAACAGGCCTTCTGGCGGGGACCACCTATGATTAAGCCGGCAGAGGACATAGGCGAGACCCTCACAGAGCACTTACCAGAGGAGCTTCTGATGCCCAGGTGTGTCACCGCAGCAGGAAGGTTGCCCATACTACTCCCCACACTCATACTGCCGAAGACGTGGTCACCAGGGTCCAGGGAGGCTGGCAGGGGTGCTGAGTAGTGGAGGTTGGTCAGATCTGGCAGTGAGCCCCCAGTGTTCAGGGCCCCCAGGAAGGGTGAGAGGCCTATGTTTTGACCGTTGTGCGGAAAAGTGCTGAAAAAGGAAAGGTAAGTATTACTTCCAAAATCATTAGGCTTTGGAGACTAGGACACGCATGGTACTTTTCCTTGTCAGATAAAAGCAGTGGGCATCGAAGAGCCCGTCCTCATGAAGGCTCTGCCTCTTTCACATCTCTGGCTTACCCTCTCTGAAGTGCCATTTCCTGACCTGTTAAGATGGACTGAGGATGTCACCTATCCCCACTTTACAGGAATATTTTCCAAGACCAGATTAACAATTGATACAAAAGTACTTTAAAAATTATAAAGCCTTATGTAACATGTGAGACACTGCTGTGTATTTATACGGTTCTGTTTGGTGAATTTCTAAATTACCTTTCCTGAAAAAAAAACAAAGTATCTCTGTATTAACCAGATATGTTCCGAGATATAGTTTTTCAATTATAGTTGTCTCATACTTTAACATGAGAAAGAGGTGCTACCATCCATTCATCAAAATCTTTTGTTTGGTCACTCTGTGCCAGGCACCAGGCTAAGTGTAGAGGTTTGATGATGAACAGGCAGTGTGTGTATTCGTGGTCAGGCCTACCCTAAACATGAACAGGCCTGCAGCCAGAGCACAAATGGAGACCCGCATACCGTCTGTTTACATTTTTTAAAGTTATAAATCAAAGGAGCAAATCCTTAAATGAACTATGTCCGATGTTTCTGTCTTGACAAATTACACGTTCAGAATAGCCTAGGCTAAAATTTAGAATTCAAATTGAGAATTCTGACTCCTTTAAGTTCTGTGCTAGAGCACACGGAGGCGGCCCCAGTCCTCAGTCCGCCCCAACTTCTTGTCCTACCCCAGCCCTGGTCTACACTGCAGGGCATGCGCATGGCTATCCCCACTTTTGGGCCAAACTCTGGCAATGCTCTGCATCCCCCTTGGCCATCCCTCACACCAGATGGTGTGTTCCCTTGTGGCTCTTGTGCTCCCTACCCCATGGGAGTGGGGCCCTCTGAAGTGTGAGGACAAGGAGGGGCCTCCTAGCCCAGGTCTGAGAAGCACTGCTCTTGAAGTTCACAGGCAGGCAGGAGAGACAGACTGGTAAGGTAAGAGGGTGGGACAGCCATTAGGAACAAGCACACTGGGAACACAAAAGCAGGAGTCATCAATGGCAAGATGGGCTGGGGAAGTACAGGCTTTACAAATGACATGACAGTGCGCTCACAGAACTGCAAGCAGCTTGGCGCAGCCGCGGTGTCCGATGTCTGGCAAAGCAGGGAAGCGGAGGCAGCAGGAGATGAGGTGGGAGACAGGTGAATGAGAAAACAAGGGCGAGGGTCTGGATCAGGGACTACAGGAAATAGGGAGCCCAGGTTTAAGCTGGAGAATGATATTTGAGAAATGCTACTATGCTTACAGCATAGAGGATGGCTTAAGGCAGCAGAAAGAGAGCAGGGAGAAACGGTTAGAAGCTACACTGTGGTCCAGGTCTGATTTAGGAAAAGAGCAGAGAGGTTGAAGAGGAGGAGAATGGCTGGAGGGAGGTGCCATTCACCACAAACAGGGGGAAGGGAATGAATGAATTCAACTGGGGACACTTCACTCAATACAGCATGTAGCAGTAGTGTACTTCCCAAGCGCCAGCCACTGGCATCAGGGCCTCTAAAGACTTGGACAAAGCATGGAGATAGTCAGAAAGAAAATAACTCGGAATGTAATCAAATTCAGTAATACAATGACAGAGCCTGGCAGTGTGAAGTGTGGAGGGAACCACCAGCAGCAGGCTGGAGGGGGCTTCATGGAGGCCATCTGCACTGAGTTTGAAGGCTATGAAGTTCAGATGATTTAGCAGAAATATCATTTCAAGCAGAGTTCACAGCACGGGCAAAGCAGGAAACGTGAGGCCACACAGTGTGTCCTAGGAACTCAGAGGAACATCCCATTTAGGAGGGGTGGGTGGCGATGGGAGTTGGGCCTAGAGAAGCAAGCAGAGAGCATGTGAGGCCTAGACTGCCGCTGACAGCAAGAAGCCAGCGGAAGACTGAAAGCAGAGGAAAGACATCCCCGGCCATTCTTAGGACAGTGTGGCTAATAGACTTGGGGGAGTGGAGACCACGGTGCAAGGAACAGAGCCTGTAGGCGGAAATGTGAGTTATGACTCTGCTGAAAAGTCAAATGAGACATAATGAAAGCATGGCGATGGAGAGACGGGATGGATTCTAGAGATATTTAAGGAAGTACTCAAGAATGACTCCTGCTTTTCTGGCATGAGGCTGGTGGAGCCACCTGTTAAGATAGGGACACTGAGGTATACGAGTGGATTAGGGATAAGGCTGGGTATGAATAATGTAATGAATTCTATTTTAGATACTAAGTTTCTATAGTATAGGAAGACACATCATAGGAATCTCTCTTGAGGACAGTTCCATTGGAACAGTAGGGGTGGAGGCCAGCCACAGAGGGTTGTGGCATGGACAGGCACTAAGGAAGACTCGAGACTAAATACTCCTACACTGCTAGGTGTGCTGGTCTTCTGCGAGAGGTGTGAGGCTGGCAGGCTCCTCTCGACACCTGCATGCGGCTGTTTTGAATTGTGTGTTTATCAAGCGTGAAGTGTGTTATTTTCAAATGTATTTATGGTAGTTTTATTATTACAGTTATATAATTATTTTAAATAAATGAAACATGAGCATCCAAAGAGCTGCTGCTTTTATGAAAAATCAGTTGACTTTCAATTTATATATAACAAGTGAAGTTTCTCAGAGCTCTATAACAAAGCAGCAGGACTTTCCTATCGGGAAAACCTTCACAACAGCCTCTGAGCCGTGAAGAGAAAGAAAACTACTTACTTGCCACCTGCAACATCGCATGATCGAGGGCGCCCCGACAGGGACTGAATCTGGGGAGAGACAGAAAGCTGGCCTTACTCACTGTAAAGTCAAATTCAAGTTTTTAAAAGTATCTTTGTAAGTATCTTGGGGCTCCAGTCAGTGCAAGCGAGAGTCGGCAGATGTAAATAGCACCCTCACAGAGCAGCCATTTAAGTTTTGCCTAGACTTTTCAGCATAAGGGAGGGATAATACTAATAAATTTCCTTAATTTGATGCTTCATTCATTTACGTTCTAGATGAATATTATTTCCTTCAAAAAGGCCAATGAGCTTTTAAATAAACATTCCTTTTCCAACTGGCCTGAAAGGAAAAGATGAAAACCAAAAACAAAACAGGATGAAGAAAGAAGAGATTTAATGTCAGAAGAAAATAAATATTTCAACTAGAAAATAAGCTCTGAGAGGGGTGGGAGGCAGGCATTTTTATCTTGTTTATTGCAGAATCCCTGAATGTAGAACGCCTGGCAAAGGTACTCAACAAATATAATGTATGTTGTAAAACATGAATGAACCTATTGACTCTCTTCTTCTCCCAGAAATGATTTATGGAGGACTGCAAATCCTGAAGAACTAAGGAAGATGAGCACCTACTCCCAGAGACAACAGACTCTGGAAGGGTGGGTGCCACTGCCGCCTTTGCTGGGGAAGATATAATTGTGCCTAAAACCACTTGTGCCTCCCACAGCCAAAAAGGCAAAGTGTAGCTCCTGCTTCTATGTTTAAGGATGTGAATTTGAAATCACATACACCCCTCACCAAAGATGAAGCATTGAATATATCTTGCTTTTACAAAAGATCTTTCAAGGTCACCATAATGCTAACAGTGACCTTGGTGGGCATGGCAGAAAAATGGAACTGGACCATAGGAAGCCGAAACCAGCGGGGTAATCAAGTATGGAGACAATACAAGCTGTTGCAACAGAGCTTCA
This sequence comes from Rousettus aegyptiacus, assembly GCF_014176215.1. NCBI lineage: Eukaryota > Metazoa > Chordata > Mammalia > Chiroptera > Pteropodidae > Rousettus > Rousettus aegyptiacus. The sequence goes on along the minus strand of NW_023416289.1, from coordinate 51,331,226 downwards.
CCAAGGACTGGGACGATGAACTTTTTTTTTTTTTCAAAGGCAACACAACTTCCCTGTGGGAAGAAGGGCAGAGTCAAGCACCACGGGGCATCCCCCTCTTCCACAGTGAGAGTACGGTGGAGGTCAGCTAGCACAACTGTGGGTACAAACACTCAAAGGATCACAGAAATCATAAAACAGATGACTTGCTTATCGACTCCCTGAGGACTCAGGTCAAATGCCCTTGAAAAAAATGAGGATATCTGGTGAATCAGCAATTCTGGATAGAAGCTGGTGACTGGCAGAAGATCCCAGCTACAAAACAGAAGAGTCTGCCTATGACTTGTAACCAGGCTTCAGTGCTTTTAGTAATATGAATGAGATATGGGGGACTAACAGGTTTTCCTGAATGAGTCAATTCAACATGCAAATTAGGAAGCCAAATCACTGTACTAATTCATCAACACGATGTGATATTTTTTATTTGAACCATCATTCCCTGGTATATTCTTCCTATCTCCATCCCCAGACAAATCCTCTCTTCCTTTTTTCCCAATTCCTCATTTTCTCTTCTGAAGGATTTTACAATGACCCATGAAGTACAAATATTCAGTGACAATAAACGCAGCTGAGTTCTGTTCACCCACCTCCTTGGTCTCCCACAGTTGTTTTGGCAGTGGCTTGGGAACAGGTAACAGATTCTCTTCTTTCAATGGGCCAGGAAAAGAAACCACTAAAGGTGAGTAAAAAAGCACATTCATTGCATTAGATGGCAGCCATCTCTCCTTTGGCCAAACACATTTTATTAAAAAAAATAAGATTGATTTCACAAATATTTATTGACTGTTTACTAGGGAAGCCGTTTTGAGTACTACTGTGGCAGTTGCAGAGATGAGTAAGACATGGACTCAGCCTTTAGCGAATTAATAACCTAGTCAGGAGAAAAGGGCAATATGTGAATACCCATGACTGAAAGGAGAAACAAGTGGAGGCCAGTGAGAACTAAGGGTACAGTGCTGCTCAAGTGCAGAGAAGGATGAGGCCATGGCTGGCCTCTGGAGCTGGCCACCAAGGAAACCCTTTAAAGGTACAGGAAAAGGGCATTCCCAGAGGAGGAAAAATAAACTACAGATGAGAGAGGAATTAGTAGACTACTACTGAGTAAAGCTGCTCTTTTTAACTGGAGTGTAGCAGGGTAAGCCGAGGAAAGAGGTATGAAATAAAGTTTGGAAGGTCAAGGACAAATCAGGGAGGGCCTGCAAATGTGGCAAAAAGAGAATGAAAGGAGAGGGATGAAGAGAGACCCCCCATAATCTAGAAAAGGTGGAATGGGGACAGTAGCAAAGACAGAAGCAGAATATTGCACGTGAGAACGATGGCTGTGAAGCTATACGCTAATGCAGCGTGGGGGATAAAGAGGGATCACGAACCCAGAGGATTTGAGGCTGCGCAGCTGAAGTGACCCCTACTGCCTCTTCAATGCTGTAAATTAACTTAGCTCTATGCCAAAAGGACCACTCCAGGGCTTTCTGCTTTAACGTTTCCAGTCACGCTAGGTAAGACAGGAGTGCTGAGCCACAGACAAGGGAAAACTTGTTCTCAGAGAGGGACCAGAAGACAAGGCTCAACCCTCATAAATTAAGGGATCCGATGCCAGGAATGAGATTCAACATCAGAGATTCAACATCTGTTCCACTTCTCACTGGTGACTGCTCAGAACTACAAGCGTAGTTAGGCTTCGGTGACCACTAGGCCCTGGTTTGATGGTCACAACTTCCTGTTTTAGCCTCACACAGGACACCCAAGGCTAACAGACCCCAGAAAGAAGTCACTTAAAACAGGGATCAAAATAACAGTAAATTCTGAGAAAAAGGTTTGCAAATTGAAAGAAAAACTCTGTAATAAGTTTATCTTACATTTGATAAAATTTAGGATTTATGTGCATTGGTGAAATACATGAAGGACGGGTAGGGGTATAATTTCCCTGGCGGCACTGTAACAGAGTACAAGGCGACGTCCTTACAGTTAACCTCCTTGAACCATCACAACAGCTGTCGTCCCTACTCAAGCATTCCAGATCACTGTTCCCAGATCTCTCTCTCAATCATGATATTCAAATAACTCTTTTGAAGAACTTATTTTGCCAACATCCTTCATTTTCTTCAACTGTTATCTGGTATGACTGTTAATATAAACTGGTTCAGAAATGTGAACTCTATAAGGACAAGCAGGGCCTTTATTATATTCACCGCTGGGGAGTGCTGAGAACAGTGCCAGGTAGACACTGGCCCTACAGCCGACTCTCAAACTAGATGGTGGGAATAATAGGTGTGAGAGCCTGTATAAAGCAATATAATAAGACACTCAGGAATTTTAAAATTAATTTTTTTTTTACTGCTCTTTAAGGTACAGTTGGATGATAGAAAAAAAGTAGCTTCATGACTCAAGGACACTTCTTAGAAAACATTTATCACAGGAATATGGTGGGGGTGGATGCCAAGGCCCCAAAGAGGATTGCTTCTTTTCAGAAGTTCATTGTTTTTGGTCTCTTTTCATATCAAAGATTCATTGGGAATTCTTCAAAGAATTGATTGGGGGAATGCAAAGAACACTGAAGCCATTTTAAAATTTCTGTCCTAGTAGATGTTTATTGATGTTTCAACCTCTCATGATTTATTCATGGCCTAAAACAGCTTGCCCAGAAAGAGGATGGTGGAGAATTGTGCCTCTGGTACAAGATGCTCCTCACATATCATACTCCCCATGGGTCTTTATCTGTGTGATATATAAAACTAATGTAGTTGTTCACTTTCAGACTGTGAAAATTAAATTTCAGATTATAAAGATTTAAGGAAAAGAAAACGGTGCCTGGTACTGAATGAATAAATGAACTGTGTCAGACTCTTATTCGTCAATGGCTTCGAGTGTCATTTCAGTATATCTACAATATTAATTGGTTTCATAAAACTCAGTATCTTCTGCAAGATCGGCACTTTCATTTTACAATCAATTTGCATTTTCCTCACATTGCTTATTTACATCTGTCAATTACAACTTTCTAAGTGGGCACAGACAGCTGAAGAGGGAGGGATATTGGAATAACTAATGGTTTAAGTCAGTGTCCCCAACTTTTTTGGCACCAGGGAATAGTGCTCTCATGAGAATCTAGTGCCTGATGATCTGAGGTGGAGCTGAGGCGATGATGCTGGCTCTGGGGAGCAGCTACAGATATAGATGAAGCTCTGTTGGCTCGCCACTCACCTCCTGCTGTGTGGCCCAGTTCCTAAGAGGCCACGGACTGGTACCAGTTCCCCACCCTCCGATGTTGGAGACCCCTGGTTTAAGTGACCAATTTATTAATATTTTTGTGTGATTACAACATTTGCCTCCCTGCACAACCTTGTGACTATGGGACTGTGTGGGGACTTGATGAGGAGCCTTTGTAATCTAACCATACACTTCCTTTCTTGTGGCCTTGCTCATGGCTAGCCCTAATTTTACAGGGTATCTCAGAAAAGTAAACCAATTTGCAGATGTCAGCATTTTGAGAAGTCCTGAAAACATGAGCATTAATTAGTTTAGATGTTGAAACAAGGTTATATAAACTACCATCAGAGTCACACCCTATACAGTGGTGAAATTAACTCATACCTTCCCCATGTCCGTTGTTCTCACCATCACAGAAACCTGGTGGGAAAGAAAAAAAATGTTTTATGTGGTGCTTTCACTTTTATTTATTCATGAATTACTAACTTTTAGATTTGAAATAAAATTTTGAATATTCTAATAATTTTGGTACATTGATATTCATCTAAGGTACATTAGCATTTATGCTAAAATTAAGATAGACATGCTAATTTAAGTCTAAAGTTCAGTATTATCTACTTTTCTTCTCCTTTAAAATTATTTTGCTCTTAAAAATTTTTATTGCCTTTGTCCTGAAAGAAGAACAATTTACAAAGTCTGAGAACTACTATTCAGATCACAAAGTAAAGAAATATAGACCGAAACTCTGTTCCACTTCTCACAGGAGAAGAGCAGATAACTCCAAAAGTCTACTTCACTGCTGCATACGTCCTGTAAGTACCCAGAGGAAGAGAGTGGAAGTTCTGTGCTGTATGTTGTATATGTGTGTGTGTGTAATATATGTGTGTTATATGATGTATATATATAGTATGTATATTATATTTAATACATATAATTTCTTGCAAATAGTCATTATTTTTTAAAAGTAATTTATCTGAAGTCTCAGTCAATTTAAATATTACATGTGATAACTATTGTCAAAATTTTAGAAATTTGACTTTTGAATAAATTCTGGCTGAATAAGGTATTTTTAATCTATAAAATATATTGCAGATGATAAGTACAGTATATCCTACTACTCTATAGGCTAAAACCAAAGGCTCGTGCCAAGAATGCAATGTTACCATTCTCCTTGGAGCAACCAAATACACTAAATGAGTTTTCATTATAAAAGCAGGAAAATATTATTAAATTCTAAGCCTTTAAATATCACTTACTTTAAGTTTAGATAAGTTTCTGGGTAAGCTTAATATGTAAGTTAATCTGATCAGTCTATAAAACTTAAGCTAAGTATCGAATAATCATTCATTCAACATATATTGATTAAGTCCCTGCACAAAGTGCTAGGTGTGGCCAGGTGACAGAGTGTAGATGAGAAGACAGAACATGGAAGCAAATTTTATAACACAGGTGGAAGACACAAAACCATAGTGGAGCCTGGGAGCAGGGCAACATCGAGAGTCCCAGGAACAGGAAGAAGTGGATAAATTAAGCACACTCATCAACATGGAATTTCTCTCAGGCCCATTGAAACAATCTAAGTTGATGACTTAAAACTTTATTTTAGTGCACATAAAAACCAGAGGACTCTACTCAGATGGTTGTGGCCTTCTCTTTGAGGGACTTGGACTAGGCTATAGCTTAATCCTGAGTTTACACAGCTAAAGAAAGGCAATGTGAACAGAAGAACAGTAGAAAATGAGGTGCAGATAAAAGGACTGATTCTATAATCGGCATTGTCGAATGGAAAAGAGAGAAGCTTCTGACTTGCATTCTGGATTCCTTGGGACCCTCGTACTGTGAAAGGGCCAGGCACTTGACCATTCTGATCACTGAGAAGTGATTGCCCTGTTACAAATAAAGAACCCAGTTTTATATACCAATCTGGTATTGCTTCTCTTCCTCATCACAACATCAATCACTCTGGGTTTAATAAGCAAGGCTGACCTCTCCCTGTACCATGAGGACTCAACTGAGGACTACCCTATGAAACTGGGTGAGCAGACACTCCAAGGATAACTCCTTAGTGCCACCCCATCCATTGGACCTGAAAAGAAGGAAGCCTTCATGGAGGAGGTGACACCTGAGTTGAACAGAGTATAATGATGCATATTATAAGAGCCATGCCATCACTACTGTTCGTTCACGATGTGATAGGCACTTTACATAGATGATCTCACATCAACACAACAGAAACTCTATGAGGTAGGTGCTAAGCCCTGAGATCACACAGCTGCTAAGTTCCGGGATGAGAACTTTGGCCTGTGTGCCCTCAGAATGCCCAACTTGCTGTATCTGGAGGAATTTAGACTCTTGGGTGTGGAAATAAGTATTACAGAAAACACCCAGGTTTCGAGTTTAGGTGAACAGAAGATGGTGATGGCGACAACTGAAACGTTAGCACCAAGCTAACATATGACTAAAATATCCAAGGCCTGGATTTTTAATACTGGATAAAAAAGATCATAGGATACAACTATAAATAAAGGGTTAAAAATAAAAAGGAACACGCTGTGACTGGATTTCTGGAGAGGCCACTTACTTGCATCAGTCCCACCAGGGATATGACAGCAGGGACCAAGGCCACATCTGTATTCCAGAAAACCTCACGGCCTCAGAGCCACCAAGCTGACCTCTTCAGTGTAACCAAGACCATGTTCCCTCTCGCCTGTCCCACGCCTGACAAATCTAAAATAACTCCTAGCACAGTCCTGATTCACGGAGCAGAAGGGCAGCAAGAGATGCAGTCCTTAACCAGAGTGGGTCCTTTAAGAGTGGGTGCTTTGGCCCCTCCATTCTGGGCCCCTCTCCCATACGGGTGGCACCCTTTGCCCCTCTCGGTGATTTGGGATGCCTGCGTCCGCCCCTTCTCCCTCTTATCTGTGTCATGAACAGACTCACTTCTTTCAGGGTTATTAGCATTTTAAAACTTTTCCTTAGCTATGCAGCTCAAAGTGGAGAGCTTGTGGAAAGGTCACTGGCATCCTAGCCTACACCTGTTCCAGAGGAGGAACTCAGGGCTGTAGTCCCCACAGCTGGTCATATTCAGCTTCTAGAGCTCCAGGTGAGGAGAAGACAACTATCCCACACTCTCCAGCCCTTAGCCTGCTCCCAGAGGACAGGGACCACCCCAGTCTCCTCCTTCACAGGCTGGCGATGAGCCGAGGAGATTTAGGGACAATCCTAGGCTTTGGGACAGGGCAAGTGTCACAGAGAGCCCTTAAATGTCTGTATGTATCTATGTAAAATAATTAAACTGCATATGCTGTCAGAGAAAGGATCAACATTTTTTTTTAATGGATTCTGGATAATTAAACAAGAAGAGAGAGATTATAAAAATCTTGTTTGGTTGTATAAAAGTTTATTTCTGTCATTTATATCAACTGCTTATCATTCATGCCTAATTGTCATGCAACTCAATAACCACTATGAAAACTGCTAAATATGTAGCAGAATGATGGCTTTATTTTTGGGGGATATAAACCTCTACTCCTGAATGTATCAAAGTTTATTGCTCATGTAGTTAAGCTATAAGCAGATGCTCTTTTATCATCTGCTCACAACAACAACAACAAAAAATGATGGGAACATTCACTGAAACTACATCTTTATGCTCAGGAAAGATTCCCAGGGAAAAAGCAGTATTGTTTCTGCTGGGGAGCCATATTCTGGGCTCCAATTATATTTTTCCATCACTTTTTAATCTTTACTTTATTTGGTTGGTCCTATAATAAGAAATACCTTTTTGCAAAGCTAGTTGATATTTTTAGAATCCAAAAGGAAAAGAAAATGAAAAACTTTAATGAAGTACAGGGGGAAAATACATGAAACTATTTAAAATAGCTCCCACCAGCAAATATAATTCTCCAGAAATAATTCCTATCCTTGGAGACTTGAATAATATTTTAAACACACTGGCTTCCCATATAAACACATCCATATTTGGATGTTTCTGAGTTCTGCTACACTCGCAAGGCAACCATGCAACAGCAGCCACGCGATTCAGACATTCAGGCTGGAGGGCAGCCCACCTTCTATGGCTGTGCGACACTGTGGCCCAACAGCTCCTAACTGCTGATATGAAAAGGAGCACGCACCCGATTCTCACTCAACTCAACCTGGAATGCTACTCGAGAATTTCTTTCTATTCCTGCTTTTCCCATTGCTCTACCAGGATCGGCGTTTTCATTCTTTCGCTTACCTTATTCGTCCTCACTTACACCTTCTGACGTTTCTCACCTCTTCCCTCAGAAGCTAGATCACTCTGAGCATATATACTTCACTCGATTGCTTTCTTTACTTTCTTTTCTCTTTGTATGCAAGCCTCAAAAGCCCCTTAAATTACTTCTGATTTCTTTGTTCTCATTAGGCCTTTGTCTCTTTCTAGAAAATTAAGGAACACCAGTGGCAGAGATGTAGCTCTTTATTGGAGGTTTCAGGGTAAAAATATTTCCATCTGGTTCCCTCCCAGTCAGGGGAGACAAGGGTCTTGCTGTGCTTAGGGGGCCCCCGCTGGCCACAGTCTCTGCTTCTTTCAGGCGTTGCTTATATAGTCCCGTCTCTACCTATCTTGAAGCTAAACTACATCACCTAGGCATCCCACTTCTCAAACCCATATCTAATTCCAGAATAACTGCTACCTTTCTTCTCCTATTCCCATGTGTGGAAACATGGCTAGATGACCCTAACAGATTCTTAAAAACTTCATACTTTATAAGTAAACACTTGTTTAGGCGAATGTGGTCATCTCTGAATTGTATGAAAAGAACAAATAGAGCAACAATTATTATTAAAATCCTATCCCCACTCTATGCAAGGAAAGAAGACCAGGAATGTTCTCTCAGAAGGAACAGATTATTTAGGCTTCAAATTGTCTAAAAGTAAAGAAAACCAGAAAAGCTGGTGTTACATTGGCTAAAGACTTTCGCCTGTTTCAAGACCATACACATAGCCCTATTTGTTGGTGGACAACAGTCCCTCTGAAATATTGACTGGCATATGGAATGGATAATTCAAAACCATTGTCTCTACTCAATTACAAGCCCCAGAAAGTCAGGCTTGGTCTGTGTCTTACTAAACCAGCCTTGTTTCATGTACAGGTTAGATGCCACCATCTAGCGTGTTTTAGTGGGTGCTCTGTACACATAGCCACTGTGTATTTTCTCAGCACTTTCGCATCTCTGAGGGCTCCTCAGGCCAGGCATAGTGCTGGGGATAAGACCATTAAGATGCTGACACTGAGAAATCGACACCGGACTCAAGGAATGAGGAAGGCAGTCCTTCCTCGGCACTGACACAGGTGCCAAGATAGCCATCTGCATGTAGGAGCTCTGGGATGTTGGAAGAACATGGGGAGCTCTGGGGTGGCAAAGAGAGGAAGGTCAGGATGGCTCCACAGAAATGGCAACTGAGGGTGGTGACCAGGTAGGCCAGGAATGAGTTGAGAGAGGAAGAGACAGGTACAGGATGAAACATTAGTAGAACCCAAGGTGGTTCGCACAGCTGGCTTGGGAAGTAAAGCTGGTGAGTGAGCAGAGAAAGGAGGGAAGTAAGGGAGGCCTGAGTGCTGAGGCTCCTGTCATTCCAGAATAAAAAGATTCAGACTCTCTCCTGGAGGTGAGGGGGTGGCGCTGAGGACCTTAAGGAGGAGACTAATGTGATCAGATCTATGTTTACTCTGGAAGCAGGTGGCATGAATACACCCTTCCCCAGCTCCTCCTCACCCCTGGTCTCTCTGCTCCCCTTTACTTACTGTGGCCCAAGGGAGGTGAACAATGGAATGCTCAGCAAAATGGGGAACAACTAAGCAGGTGATGCCCAGCTCCAGTCCAGCCCCCTCCTCGTCAGGCCATACCTTCTCTGCTCGGCCCTGCCCTTCAGACTCTCCTCAGCACTCCTCCCATAGGGGTCAACCGAGACCAGTACTGCCAGCCACTGGGGCGACTGGCCTCAGTCTGGGGTTCAGTCACAACAGGCATGGACCCGCAGAGAGAGGCCACATCCTCTTGACAGTAATAAAGGTGATATTTGGTTCCATCTGTAACTTCTGGTTTCATTTCTCAGTTTGTTTAGATTTTGAATGGGAAGAGGATCTTCAGAGAACCCACATAAAACTGGACTATAGGAATATAAGACTGGAAATAAGGAGGCCAGTTAGAAAATTATGGTGTGTCCATGTGAAAACGAGGACTGTGGTGGGGAGGGAAAAGACCTTGAGGGCCGAGAGGTGCCAAGGAGGGGGACTCTGCCACAGAAGAGGCAGGAACAAAGCACGTGACCTCGTTTCATCATAAATTCACACGTGCTCCCCGCCAGGAGCGTTGCCTCTGAAGACTACCGAGCTGGGGAAGGGCGTGCACCATTTAAATGCCTATGACAGAGCAAGAAAGCACAGCTGCTGTTGGCGGGGGGCCTGTGTGTCTTACCCATGTATGGGGCCGGCCAGGCCGACTGGCCCCCTCCTCCATAGGGGTCCTGGGGCTTGGTGCTCAGAGCACTGGTGTGAAGAGCAGAATCAGAATTGGTCCTAAGGGGGCAAGAGACAGTCTGGTTGAAATCCATTTTTCCTTAGTGAAAATGCAATATTCTTTGTGGAAAATTACCAACAGAAGGTAAGGATAATCGATTTATTATAATCCATAAAATGAGGAGTTTGGATGGACCTGAAGTCGCTGATGTCAATAATAGCCCCTGAGGCTCACCCACACCCAAGTGGTTCTAATTTGTACCTGTATAACCTCATCCCTTGATGCTGATGGCACAATGATCCATTTTAACAAGGTGGGCCCCAGATTCATGGCTTCCTGTAAGACCTGCCCATTCTTCCTTGTGACCCAGAAGAGCACTGTTGACAAGTATATTCTCTGTGGCTGCACTCATTTTCTCCACTGATAACTCTTCCTCCCGTATGAAGGTCTACCTATGGCAGCGGTTCTCAAACCCTCTCAGCGAGAGTGTAAGTCAAGATGAGTTTCAAAATAATACTAAGATGTTCTTTGCCTTTTCACTCTCATTCTCCAGCAAGCACAGTGGAGTTTTCCCGTAGCTATGTAACATGTGATGTCACCACAAACAATGTATAAGCAGAGAACCCAGCTACCTTCAGGATATTTGTAAAAGGTATAACATTATGCTACTTGGTAAGTTTTTTGCTTTGAAAAATATAACTTCCCTTTCTTTTTTCGTATTTTTAAAATGTATTAGAGTGACTGGTAAAGAAAATTATATTAGTTTCAAGTGTACAATTCTATAATACATCACAAATCTTTCTTTAAAAATATCTTATTTAACATGTAATGGGTTTATTATTTTTATTTTGTTATCTAAAATTCACTAATAGGTAGACAGGTGAAAATTTAAATCATTTCTTCAACTAACTAACTAACTAAATAAATAAATAAAATTCACTAATAAATATCTTTTTTTTAAACCTCTCAATTTAATTTCTAATACCAATAGATAAATACCAGTAGACAAACCCATATTAAAAAAACTCTCAGCGCCTCAAGAGTGTTAAGGTTGTAATGGAGCCCTAAGGTAAAAAGCTTTGGAACCTCTGATCTGTGGCCTATTTCCAAAATCCCCTCCTCTCCCCGACCCCAAGAGCTCCAATTTATACACAGCCTCGACTCCAAGAGATGATTATTATTTCATCCAAGGATCAAACTGTCTGCCCTACGAGGAACCTGTGGACTTCAAGTCAGCTTAAAATGTTTCTTTGTGGTCTGTTCCAGGTGACAGCTTCATGTGGCCATTAAGCTGCATGGCCTGACAGTGCACACCATGGCTGTGCTGTGGTCAGATGAGGGGAGAAGCAGGTCAGAACTTGCGTGTTGCAACAGGAAGAGCATGGACTCTGGGATCAGAGAGCCCTGGGTTCAAATTCTGGCTCCTTTAAAGATTAAAGAGACCCAAGAGAGAATATCAAATGCAAGGAGACAACTGGGAATTTTGTTTGTTTGATTTTCTTTTGAAGATCTAAATGGTTTTACTAGGCAACTCGTGAATCAGACAGCATCCCATCTAGCAATAAGAAGGGCACTCCCTAGTGAAATATGAATATAGACTGGATATTAGCTAAAATTAAGGAGTTATTGTGAATTTTGTTAAATGTAATAACAGAATGTGGTCTTTTTTTTTCTTAAGTTCTTATCAAATCATAAGACTGTCAGAGATATCTAGCTGGTGGGGGATGGGGGTGGAAGGAGGGGCTAGAGAAGAAACAAGAGTGGCAGAATGGCAAAAAGGACTGAGGCTAAAAGATGGGCACAGGGACTTCTTATAACTCTTCTCCTTTTTGTGTATGTTTAAGATTTTGCACTATACGAAACATTTTTTTAATTCTAGTTCCATCACATATTAGCTAAATGGCTTTGACAAGTCATTTAACCTCTTAGAACAAAAAAAAAATCCCACTTCATTCTTACAGGATGTTACCAGACTTAAAAAAATGACCTGTGTAGAACATTTAGCCCTGGAGTCTGGCCCAAAGTGATCATAACAATAGCTAATGTGTATTGAATACTGACGCTTCCCGTGCATTATCTTATTGAAACTTCACAACCATCCCTTGACAAAGGTACTATTATCTCCCTTTTCCAAATGAGTAAACTGAGGCACAGAGAAGTCAAATAACTTGTTCAAAGACACATAGTAAGATGCAAACCATGAAGTCTCACCCCAGACCTCATGTTCTTACACTGTGCTATGCTGTCCCCTGTGGACATTCAATAAATGGTGCAAGGTTTGGTTTGTTTATTTTAATACTTCACATAAGCACAACTGACACAAACATATCTGGTTACCGGATCATATAAAAAGAACATCAGGAAAATCATATGGACTGGTCTTCTTTAGAAGTTATTTCTACTAGGAAACAACCCATGTACCTGTTAAGTGCCGATGTCAACCTGAACCCAGGATGCTTTTCTTCTTTCCAAGGAGAATGCTGCCTTTAAAAACCAGAACAACATAAAGAGAAAAGAAGTTCAATCCACAGGAAGCAAAGGAAAAACTCAGACCTGTGTTTGAGAATTGCCTCTTCAACTCACCTAGCTGTACGACCTGAGAAAGTCATTTCAAAATGCTCACTTCACTCATCACTGTTAAAATGAGGTCAGAGAAAATGATATCTCCAGGTTCTTTAATTTATGACTTCTATGATAAAAACAACTACAAATCCATGAGAATGGGATTAGCTAGCTGGGCATATAAGAAGTTGTTGTTTTTGTTTTGTTTTGTTTTGTTTTGTTTTGTTTTTAAAGAGGGCAAACAAGCACCTTTCAATGCCTGTGGAAATAGTTCAAGTCCATGATCGACTCCTCTCTAGGGATATCAGGTATTTCTCCAGATGTGTAACAAATGACCCCTCATCACACACCTTGAGTGTGTGTATAGGTAGTGCCGTGGCAATCCTGGATGTAAAAACTTTGCATTCTCATATAGATGGCCACGAAGAGGAATACAACTGTTACAGTTACCCGGTACATGGAAATATTCATGTAACTAATCCTAGTGCCTGGAAAGCATAAGACATTTTTTTTCTTGGCTACAAAATTTTAAAATATCAGTTAAGAGATATCTTTTTATGATTTAAAAGAAGGTATTATATTTACCCTACAACCTCAAGAGAGTACTTGAAACCTACTTAAGGTAGAGCCAACTATTGCCCACCTTCATGCCTACCTTTCCCAGGTCCTGCCTACATCATCCACAGTAAGTGCTTGGTTAGTATGTGCCCAGAGAATGGACAAAGAGTGGACCTCAACCCAGAGAGCCCAATGTTTTCCATATGCACATTTCAAATGCTTCCTAAATCTGACTTGTGGCCTGAAAATGATACCACACACAAAGTATGTAGCAGTCTTTTCAGTTAATTTTATATTCCATTCCCCTCTATACTAAAAAACGTTTTTTGTTTTTGAATGTATCCTCTATATACCAAAATACTCAGAGACCCTAAGTCAAATCCACTGTGCAAATTACCATTTGGGGAGTTTATTAAGGCTTATGTTCCTTTTAGCAGCTTACTAAACACCCTAAGGACAGGCATTTATTTTTCCATGTATCAGATATAAGAATGCCATATCAGAGTATTATATTGGTAAATGTATTCCAACTGTGTTTCTATTTGGTTTTAAAAATGAAGATCTAGATTTAAATAGCTTTCATTTTAGACTTTCATATAAGCCTATGATTACATGTGAAAAGACAAGTTTTCTAAGAGAAAACAAGATTCTATGCTTTATATTAGAAACGTCTAAAAAAGCATTCAAGGTCAATAAAGTGAAAGTATCCAAAAATAACACATGCCTATCATATCTTTAAAATGTGGCTTGCTTACCTTGGCCAACTCTCATCCAGGGGCTGTGAGGAGTAACTGGGTCCAAAAGCACTACCATCGAAGTAGAATTTTTAATAAAGGAAAAATAAACGTGATGAAAAGGTGAAGCAGAATTAAGACACTGAAATTGTAGAGAGTTAACAAACAAGTGAATTTTTGGCCTTTATCTTCATCTCTACACCCAATAGCTCTTCCTCCATGCTTTTTCTTATCAACTTCCTCTGGAAAGTCCATTCCCCTATCTTCTAACCAGTGCCATCTTTGCATGATTCATGTGGGTGTTTCTTATTTTTTATGCCTGCCTCACATCTTTTGTTTTTAAGAACTCCCTCTGCCTCCACTCCAAACCTGGTAAGGCTGTCATTCAGAGTAGGCCTCCCTGTCCCATGGGGGGTACCCAGGCCCTGTATTTCCAGTCATAGTACCCTATCCTCTAGAAATAGTGCTTGGTTCAAGGATGGGCTCATGATACGAACAGGATCAAAGAGAATGCTTTTGAGGGGAGGAAAAAAGTTCCCCCAATTTAGGAGATGAAAGCCTGTCTATGCATGACTCAACACAGTGGTGGCACCTTGCTGATACAGTCTCGGTGCTTTTGTATAACCCCTGGATCAAGCCCCTGGGTGACATAAGCAAATAAATTTCCTATTCAAAGTTAAAGAGAGTTCTTGTCACTTATAACCAAAAGATGGCTACAATAGATTGTGGAGAAATGCAAAGTTCCTTATGCTATCAAGGGCTCCATTTTATAAGTTCCGTGTTCTTTGGTGGGCCTAGCACGCCTCAAAAGATATTCCGGATGCATGAGCACAAATGCAATGGTGCACTACACATGCTGAGTGCAGAAGCCCAACATTTTGGTTAATTTAGTTAATTACAATCAAAGAATAGTCTTCTAAAACATTTTAAATCATATTATTCTCCTACTAAAAAGTCTTCAGTGATTCTCTATAAAAGAAGCCATCTGCTTGGGCTCAGGAGGAAGTGGACCCTATGCAGAGGCTGGGCTGGGCACCCCCGGTGCGCGCAGGCTCCGGCTATAGAAGTGTGAGCATCGAACGCTCCATGGGTCAGCGTGAAAGGTCTCCTCTGCCAGGAGAAGCACTATGATCACAAGTTTCACCTTCTGTGTATTAGTCTGTCACGTTTAGTTATCTCATTTCTTAATCTGAATCCGAGTCAATACAAAAAAAGATTTTTTGAAAGAGAGACATTTCAATATGAACTATCAGGCCTAATTATATGAAGTACAGATTAGAAGAGACTGCAGCAGGAGACAGAAGAGAAAAAGGTGATGAAGAAGAAGGCCCTCTGAGAGATGACACATATCAGTATTTTAGTCGTCAGCACCATTAGGCAGGAGGTGCTGAATCTCATAACCTGTGGTTATGTTTTCCTCTTTTTTCAGAGTTTGACGAATGTCAGAGAGCTTAATTTCCTAAAGCAGAGGTGAACCACTTGTCTCAGCACACTGTCATCCTTGAAGTCATTCTAATTTAGTAAAGCAAATTAGAATGCTGCAGTATAATAGGAAAATAATGATAAAACATCAATTGTTCCGATGTTGAGGTATAAGTTAGCATTTTAACCTTTCTGATGTCAATGTTACAGTCCGCCATATTTAATGGAGGATGCCACCCACCTGGGTGCTCCAGTTGGGAACCTCAGTCAACCCAGTCTGTTCTCTTTCTCCCCAGCTCTCAACAGTCCCACAGAAGAAAATCCCTCTCGTGTTCCTGCCTCAGTCCATCAACAAGGGGACTCGTACCCCTCTTCCCCACTTGGGGGAGTGTTAGAGGGAAAGTCCTTACTTGCTCTTCCCCAAAGAAAAGGGAATAGCTCTTCTGCTGGTAAGAGGACATCTGTCGCCCAAGGGTGGGGTCACTGAGCCACTGAAGCTCCAAACAAGTCCTGCCAGATCTCGATCTAGAGCCGCCTGCCTCAGTGGGGCTCTCCTTTAGGCTTCCTGTTCCCTTGTGGTGAGTGCGCCTGGGGCAAGGTGTAGCAACTGCCCTCTAGCCTGGGGGCCACCATCTTCTACCAGAGACAGAGTTTGTGTGGGCAGGCCTGTAACTGTCCATGCAGCTAATGGGATAAGAGAACTACAAACCTGTTCATTGAACCCACCCACCAAGATGAGTTCCAGGGTCAGATTTAATATGTAAAACTGGTAACAATTTGACTCCTTCCTAATTTCTTAACCAGGTCTCACCATCATTCTACTTCCTCTTGCCCTTTTTTACGTCCAACTATGTCCTGCTAAAATATATGTGAAAGTCAAATGTTAGGAGAGGTATACAAGTGGCACCTTTTGGGGTCTTTTTCCTTGTTCTCTGAGATGGAAATTTCTAATGGGTGTTAGGTAAATATTGGGTTTTGCGATCAAATAAATTTTGGAAACCCTGGGTTAAAGATAAGAAGTTTCTCAACTGCAGGGCTTCTCAGAGCCCTAATAACTGAGCAGAGCGCAGTGCTTCTCAAATGTAACAGGCCATGCATTTTGAAGAAAGTGTTCTATAGACCAATGTCCAAAATTTGTCTTATCCTATGAAAAAAATCAAACAAGGCCTATCTGGTCCCAAGAGGGAAGCCATTCCTAACTGCAGCAGGTCTCAAGGCCTCTCTTTAGTGTTCAGTCTGCTTTCCCAGGTTTAGTATACCGTCAAGTCTTCTTAGGGATATAAATCAGAAATGTTCTAAACGTGTTTTACTGTCTTTCTAAAAACACATCGCTTGTAGAAGGCGGCATTTACTATCATTTGTCAGTGTTTCCCTTTCTTTTTCAATGTGTTACCCACAGGTCTCTGAGATACTCTTACATTTGCTGTAAATTTATGCTAATAGATCAGAAATTCAACAAGACAGTGTTAGAGATACATGACTGCTGCCCATGAGGAATGAGAAGGGCTGCGAGAGACTGGAGCAGCTGCAGAAAGGCAGAAGAGATCTTTTTGTGAGTTTTCAAGCCCAGATCCCCTCTCCTCTACCCTGAGAGTGGCTCCAGGCCAGAGTCCCACTGAGCAAGCACCCTGGGCTTTGCTTGCAGTGGGCCACCATGCCAATAGCAAAGCCCACTGCACCAGCCTCCTCTGCAGTTAAGACCGCCCACCACAGGAGGAATCTCCCTGAGCCAGAGCGCTGCTTTTCATGGCTGCCTACTCTGGGAGGAAGCTGAAATATTTGTTAAACAATGTTCATTTCATTTGAGATCACTATATCATAGAGCTGACTCCTCATCTAGGCCAGTTTGCCTGTTCTAAAATAAGACCCCAGCCAAGAAACAGCTTAATGAGAGAATTCTAGATACATTTTTTCTTTTTGTTCTAACAAAGATTCAAATCAGTGTTAATACTTTCAAATGATAAAACTTCATTAAGGAGGTAACAGACAAGTGTGAAAGACAACCATTTTAAGCAAATTATTTCAAACTCATACGAATGCCGAGAATGGAGAGAAGGAACCGCAGCCCTCTTCTTCCAGGTTCTCCTGAGTACCTTCAACATCATCCCACGTTTCTATTTTACTGGGAGCTCATGATCCCTTGACTCCTCAAAAGAGACTCGCTGTTCATGCACAGGCAGGCCTATGGTAAAGAGTCTTTTTTTGAGTTAGCAGATGTCCAGGCCAGGACCCCAGTTCGGTGCTTAAGAAGAGAATACAGAGAGATGTCTCACGATCTGTGAATCAGACCTGTGCTATCTGCCGAATGACTTTCATTTCTGTGTACATTAACTGGGGTTTTGCTTCTTTTCCCCAACTGTGTTGGCCAACACAGGTGATCTGCCTGGCTGCTGCTCTCACAAGTTGACCTACACATAGGGTCAGGTTATCCCCTATAATAAAGAGTCCCATTCTGAAACTGCAAAGCTATTCCCTCTGCCTGGATCATTCCCTTCCCAGCTGCTTTCCTCTCTCTTTATCACTTACGACCATCTGAAATTATTTTCCTTAAACACTTTTTTTAACCTGTTTGCTGTCCGTCATTTTCCACAGGACTATAAACTCAAGAAGGCAGGGTCATGTCTGTCTTATTCAACACGGAGTCCCCAGTACTTAGAAAAGTGCCTTTTACATAGAAGAAGGTCTGGAAATATCTGTTGAATAAATGAACACATTATCCTCTTACTTCTTTCTTACCCTTCAAGCCTCAGATTTTCCTCCAGGATGCCTTCTCAGTCCCCCCAAGACTGGTTCGAGCTGCCCCTCCTATGAGCTCAACTACAACAACTACAGCTATGCCTCAACTACAGCTCAGTACACTGTGCTGTGATCACTTCTGTGCCTAGCTGCCTCTCCCACTGAGCTGTAAGCGACTTGAGGGCAGGGATCATATTATGTTTGCCATAATATCTATAGTGTCTACAAAGCTGATACTTAAATTGTTAAGTGAATGAACATTCCTCTGTTGCTTTTCTTCAACCCCACCTCTTCCAAGTTACTCCTTCGGTTCTAAAACTGTATATGTATATATTTACACTATATTTACTGCAAAAAGGATCTGAGATAGCGCCCCCCCCCACATACACACAATATTTACAGAGAATACCTACATAGAAAGAGGGAATTGAGAAATTAGAAAAAGATATATTGTAAAATCAAGCAATGAAGTCTTTGCTTTAAAATTCCAAGCAATTCGGACAATGGTTTGATGCACTATTCCACCCACACACATGTGAATTAGCTGAAGAATAGACTCAATTCTCCTTTCCCTTCTGCGTTCTATGTAAAAATTATTACACATTCCTCAAAATCAGTTGTCATCGTCACTTTCCCTGATAATAGCCACATACTATACAAAACTAAGAGTCAGGGTATCTCGACAGAGCAAATGTGTTGTGTCTCTGGGGACAGAAGAGAGAGGGAGAAATAAATGTTCCCCAGGGTCATCATCCTTGCCTCCAAATAGATGAAAAACTACAAGAAGCTTGAGGGCAAGAAAAGTGGCAGCTTCCTCTGTGTGTACCCATAACTCCTCCCATAGCCCTTTCTTGCAGGTGGTCGTAGGCACGACGGAGTGATTGGGGTGTAGAGAAGGGAGGCGCCCAGGCCGGGAGTCCGCTTGACCTGGCTGGATCTGGGCCCCTCCGACCTCAGCAGGGGAATCTTGGGCAACTAACTTCAACTTCTGTTTCCTCACTGAAAATGGGGGTTAAAAAAACAAACTACTCTGTGAGTTTTAAGTACTAAATGACATATAAACTGCCCAGCACAGTGCCTGGCATGGGTAGGTGCTCGGTAAACATGAATGCCCTTCCCCCCACTTCCTGGTTTCTAGGCTCCTGAAGCCAATTCTACCATCACTGCCAGGAATTTAGCTCAGTAGCTAGACTCGCCCCGCCTTTTTGCGCTTTCCTCCACCCGCGTGTGAGAAGTGAGAGCGCAAGCCCTCCTGGCACACTTATTCTGTGTCCTCTCCCACAAATACAGCTGCACGATATGCCCCCAAAGCCCTTGGCACAAGGCTGGCCGTCCAGAAGTGCACCCTGCTTCAGCCCAGTGAGAAGTACTGGTTAAATAACATTGTCAGATGAATTCATCATCTCCTTTTCTTTATTCCTAGCTAACAGCATGAGAGTGTACATCACTGTCTAAGAATTTTCCTAAATACCAGCTTTATGTTTTAGTTTTCATTTTATTGAGTTTGAAACTCCATAAATAGAAAATCATATAAAATTTCTTCTGTAAGTTTTAACAGCTGGTCAGCAGGTCAACAGAAATAAAAATAAGTCACATATCCGTGTTTGTGTTTAGCTAGATGGACTAAATCTCTCAAAGCTAATTCAAAGCCAGATCTAACTCTGAATTTGTTGATTTCTCAAGCAAAAGCTGAGAAAACCTTGCAATGGGGCTGAACTACATGTTGTTTATGTTCAGTTACTTCTGAACATACAAACTGAACTTTATCAATGTCTCCACAAAGTAAACACCTCCAATGATATTTCCAATTTTTGGCTGCAGAGATGTTTCTAGTTTCCAACTCACTTACTTTGATCACCTCCACTCATCAGATAAAATGAAGATATTGAGGCCAAAGAGGAATTGCACAGAAGATAAATCCTGAAAAACTTCCAAACATTTCAAAACGTATACTCTCCTCAGACAATGAAAAAGGATATTTGCCGTCCAGGCTTGTCCCCAGATCTTCGGTGAAGGGGGTGGAAACGGGTCCTGGATGGCCTCTCCACCAGCCCATGATGGCGGGTTCCCCGCACGCTATCGGCTTGATGAAATGAAGGCTGCAGAGAAAAGAGAAGAGTTGGCCTGTGACCATGAATTTGCCATTCATCCTCAAGAACAACAACTGATACAAAAAAACAAAGGAAAAGATTGATGTTATCATTTTACTACATGACTCTCTCTCTCTCTCTCTCTCTCTCTCTCTCTCTCTCTCTCTCTCTCTCTATATATATATATATATATATATATGACTGTGCCTGAGTCAAGGTAAATAAAATAAGGTAGCACACAGAACCGTTTCTATATAGTTACAGAATAATTAAAAATAGTCTTTAGTGTATTTAGATGAGAGCTGAAAGAATGATATATTAAAAGTTGTCACAGTTAGGAGGTGGAGAGTCAGGTGACTACAGATTCATATATCAAATTCCAGAAACTAGTAAGTACATTTGAAATGTAAAAGAGAAATATTTAAGAGAGAAATAAATTGGATATTTGCAGTATCCAGTGTCCAAAAATACAGACACAGTATCAGAAATAAAATGGGACATCTATAGACTGGGAACTATTTGCTCTACAGTGTCTTTTTAAATTTTTATTGAATTGACAATACTTAAAAATTACAGGAAAAAAAATTCACACTTAGGGGGTTTCTCATGAAAAACCAAAACAAATTGGCCACACTGCTCCCACATGGCAATAATAGGCTGACAGTGGCTGCTCTCTGTAAGTGGGACTCCCACTCTCACACTTGTAACGGTTATAGCAGACCACTTTATTGACTTATTGTGTTAGACATTTGAATTTGTACCCTGAATTAAGAAGAGGAAAAAAAATACGATCTAGATACAATTGGGAAACATGCAACTTGTTGTTCCCAAAATGACACAAAAAAAAAAGTTTAAAGAAATTCAAGATAAATCCATGATCGGTAGATTCAAATTCCTTTGTTAATGGGTGCTTGGGGTATATTCTTAACATTTTCGAGAATGGTATCATAAAGGACATTTTTGGTTGTCAGAGAACAAATCCTCGACTAAACACACAATGGGGCACATTGCATACAAAGAGATGTGTTTGTGAAATACATGAAAACGGATTTTATTTTAACTAAATTTAATCGTAGAAAATAGCTCACTGTGAAAGGAATCCTCTGATAGAACATGTTTTTATAGGTAGCTTCCTTTACCTAAGCATCGATCACTCATTATTCTTTGTTAAACATATGAATTTTTCTCATACTGAATTTGGGAATTACTCTTATTTCTCCCGAGTGGGCTGATAAAATGTCTGGACTAATTTAGCTTAACAGTTTCAATCTTTTTTTTTTTTTTACAATCTAAAGCTATTAACTCCTAAAATAAAGAGATCTGAGTAAGGAACAACTTCTGGGCCTGGAAGAAAAACACCCACTGTGGTAGGAAAGCTGGATGTGGGTCTCAGACAACAGAGCACTCTATTCTAGGGAGGGGCGCACTGAAATATCTCTGTTAATCGAGGGGATGCACAGCACGCGTTATTATCAGAACCTGTTTACAGAACAGAGATGATTTTAAGAGACAGATGACTTTGTTCCAGGAGAAAGAAGAAAAGAGAATTCGCTGGTACTAAAGTCATACATTCACTACAGTAAAGTTAAATGGACTTGAAAACAAAACGTCTTCATCAGGCGTCTTACAACTCCTGCCAGAGAGGCTCCTGGAGGCCGGCCCAGAGGGTGGGGCTGAGGCCTTCAGAAAGCTCTTCAAATGTCTTCTAGACCTCCTATTACACATAGATTTTCTATTTACGCTTGCCTCTTTTGCATTAGGCCCTGCAGACCTAAGTCCTGTACGGCTTGGACTAAGTTTTGCGGGAAGAGTCTTCGTTTACATTTGATATTTTCTTTTCTTCCTCACCGTGGCTCGATTTTAATTCTCGGCCCCTGTAGAAACTAATCATCTTCCAAACTCTATTTGGCTTTAGCCTTCTCAATTCACAGGGACCTGCCTCACTCATCGAATGAGTTAGAGCAATTGTTCAGTCACAGAAGCTGGGGGTTGAAAGAGTTTTCAGAGCAGAAAAGCCTGTCAAACACTATGGAATTTGGTACTTGGCCTAGGTTTCTGGGTCCCAAAAAAATTTGTGGCAAATGGTCATGTAATTCTCCTGTTTCCACTGACTTTCAACTTCTCTTGCTTTGCCAGTGCTAAAATTCTGTTATTTAAAAATGTATTTCTTAAGTCAACTTAGAACAAAAAAAAAAAAAAAGAAAAAAGAAAACCCTGCCACCCTGAAGACCAAGTACTTCATTTTTTCTGTTCCTCTTCAAGTTTTAGGAATGGTTTTTACCAGTAATTTTTACATAGTGGTATCCACAGAGAATATATATTTTTGTGAATTATTTTTGTACTTAACATTATTTTGTAAATAATTTTTCATATATTGCATGATCCTTACAGTTATTAATTCAGTAAGTGTGCAGTATTTCATTTTCTAGTGTTTATAAGGCCAAACTTCTGTGCTGCAGTTCAAAGAACATGCGATTTGGCATCAAAGGAACAGTTCTAGTCCAGGATCCTCCACTTACTAAGAAGGTACATCATCTTTCTTATCTATAAAGTGGAAATGATGATGCTGATAACTTCCTTGCAGTCTTGTTGAGAACACTAAAGTATATACTGTGAAAGCTGCCTTATCCCAGGGATACTGTATGCTACAGACTAATTGCATCCTCCCATATTCATAGGTTGAAGCTCTAACTCTCAAAGTGACTGCTTTTGGAGATGGGACCTTTAAGGAGGTAAATGAGGTTCAGTGAGGTCATAAGGGTACATTTTAATCCAACAGGACTAGTGCCCTTATAAGAAGAGGAAGAGACACTAGGGAAAATGCCATGGAAGGACACAGTAAGAAGACGCCTGTCTATAAGCTGGAAAGAGAGTCCTCACCAGAAACCAGCTCTGCCGACACCTTGATTTTGGACTTCAAACCTCCAGAACTGCCAAGAAAATAAAAGACCGCTGGTCTCAGGAATTCTGTTAGGGCGGTCTGAGCTAACTAACACACTCAGCATCAGAAGGAGGATGGATGTCCAGGTGGATGACACTGCGAGGCACCTGATTAAAGGTGAGGCCACCCCACAGAGTCCTTTTGTGGATAGTAGGAGTGGCATCATTGTTAGGGGCTTGCTCAGCATTCTAGGCCTCTCAAAGTCTCCTCCAAGAGACAGAGAGATCTCAGTTAGGCATCCATCTGCTGCCCACGCCATGTCATCTCTGAAAGCTGCAGTCTGTGATGAACGGCTGAAAAGAATGCCAGCAGGGCCCTGTGACTTTCTTTGGCCAGTGGCTCATAAGCAAACATGATGGACATGTTGTCCAAACAGAAACTCATGCTCTTTTCCTTCTGCCATGAGAATACCTTGTCACTAATGGGGGTGCTCCTTCAACCTTGGTTGTCATTCTCAATTCTTGTTTATATCTGAGTCCACATCTGCTTCTCCCCTCTCCAATAGAGCTTACATAGGATACGAAGCTGGATGGAAGGTTACCAGGTCAGAAAGGTACTAGATTGGATCAGTTAGAGCTTGGCCCTGAGGTCACACTCACACTTACTCTTTTGCCCTACAGAACGCCCGGCTTGCCAGTAATGATGTTTAGTTCTTCTTTAGTTTACTTTTTTAGTTCTTGGTTAATGCGTGAAAGACTAGCCCCGAGTACTGAATACATTTCTCTTGAGGAAGGTATAGGAAGAAAGGCAGGTCCCTAGAGCTTGCAGGGCTTTTTACTTCTATACAGGCTACGGTTACTGGAAGACCTTATAGGCCCCCTCTTTTGAAAAGGGCATGTCTAACAAAGGAAGAGAGCCCTGCGTTTCTTGGGAACCCAGATGGAGATAATTCCAGCAGCCACCACCTCCCGGGTTCTCAAGATGAGGGAGGGAGTCGTGAAGACCTGCCCACAACAAGAGGCTATTCATTCACTGCATTGGGTTAAATGGATCATTTAATTATACCTTATAAATTGAGCAGAATAAAAGGGATTTCATAGCTTAGAGACTCTATTATACTACCATCAAAAAACAAACAAACAAACAAACAAACAAACAAGAGACATTCAAAATACTTCACAAATCTCTGAGGTTAGAACTGCAAGCCTCCCACCAGCCCTCCCTGACTGCAGGTCCCCACTCTCTCTCTCTCTTTGCCCTCTGTGGTGTCAGACTGGGCAGCAGCTGGTGCTAATACATGCCAGAGGGCGTGGTCTTCAGTTCAAGGAACTCCTGTCAGGCTCTCAGCTTCTGGGAACAAGCAAGGCTTTTCTCCCAGCAGCCTGCCAGTATTACACTGTCTTTGGGCTCGTCTTATTCCGGTCCTGCAGGGTAATTTGAACCTCAGAGCCCTTGAACTACCTGGACAGGTAGTTTGTTTTTTGCTTGTTTTTTAAGAATGGAGACTATGCCTTTTTTTACCAATTGAATTTGGGATTCAAATTTCTCCAAAGGACCAAGTGAGTCCTGCTGTAAGGATGAAAAGAGGCTATGAAAAGCAGAGCAGACCAGAGAAGGTGCTGGCACCCAACCTTCAGACTTGAGACCTGGCCTGTCACCATGTCCCCTGTGTTGTCCCTTCCTAGTTTATTTTTAAATGAAAAGTAAAAGGGAAGTCAAGTTAATAAGATAAAAAAAGCTAAAATATTACTCAAACAATGAGACAAAATTTGTTCAAGGCAGTAAAGGTCCAAACAAAAAAATGAAAGCAAGCAAAATGATCTCAGAGGGCTAGGCTAAATAATCTGTTAAAATAAGAAATAACAACAAAGCATGAAACATGCTCAGACTGTGGGGTCTAAGATTCATGCTGGGGGCTCTTGTGCAGAAAGAGGCAGATGAGAAAGAAGTCATTGTCCCAGGTAGGACTCATGCATGCCTCTTACCGGGAGAGGTCAGCATGACATTCTATGGACCCAGCGGCTACAGCAGTGAGATCCAGCATCCTGCCCCAGCACGGTCCCCTCAGAACCTACAGTGTCTGTGACGGCAGGTTCCAATACACATGTGGTGAATTATTGTTATGTTTCTAAATCACTGGGCTACAGAGTGGGTGCCCCCCATGGGGTATACGGGATGTGAAAAGGGTGGAGAGAAAACATTAGATGCTCCGTTTCTACTTAATTTTCAATTTTTTTGTGTACATGATGTAACAGTAGAGTGGTATGTGTATATAATTTATAAACAAACAAACGTACCAGATAAAAAACTCTCCTACTACGACACATAATCAAAATGTTTAAACGACAAAATGCTGATAATTACTGAAACTGGTGATAGAAGCTATTATTCTATTCTTTCCACATCTGCGGATAGATAAAAATTTCCATATAAAATGAAGAATTTCAACTTCATATCTTCAAAGATGAACATGAGCATGGCAGAAGTTAATACAGACCCCAAGCTTCTAAAAGCATATTACTGTCTTTCCAGGAAATGCCACACAAGCCCACACAGAGGTAGAAGTTTTAAATTGCTCATCTCCACCCCCACCTTCCTGCCTGGTGAACATGCTCGGTGGAGAGAGAGGCCTTCTGCTGAGTGCAGTTCCCCTTTTAACTTTGTTAAGAAGATCACTGCTACAGAAACTAGTTGTGCGTAGATTGGGTCTGCCCGTTTATTTCCTCCAGAAGAAGCTAATTTGCTTCTTAGGGTGGTGACAGAATGATGGAAAGGAACTGCAGAAAGGAAGAACTGGTTTTTTTGAGCTAAGACTTCAGCATTGACAGGGCATGGCAGAAGGAGCCTGGCCTAGAGGCAAGTTAAACAGGTGTCCTCAGAGACCAGAAGGGTCAAGTAGGTAGTTTAGGTTAAGTAGGAAAGGAGCCAAATCGCCTGACTCAGCTTCGCCCCATCACCTGCCTCTTCCTGCCATAGGAAATGGAGAGGAGAAACAGCCACTTGCTAGCACTGACCATCCTCCCCCTTCTTTCAATCTTGCTGCACTCAGAGTCACACCAGATAGATACGTCACTGTGACTAAACCTGGTAAGACCCTTCACTGAGTTTAGAAGAGGTCTCTAAATAGGATTAAAAAAAAAAAAAAGTAAGGAGGATAGATGAAACAAAATCACAAAATGTTGAAAATTATTGGGGGAGGAGGAAATGGGTGAAGATGGTCAAAAGGTACAAACTTCTAGTTTTAAGATAAATAAGTTCTGGGAATGTAATGTACGGCGAGGTGACTAGTAACAACACTGTAACACATATTTGAAAGTGGCTAAACAGTAGATCTTAAAAATCTCATCTCTCTCTCTCTCTCTCTCTCACACACACACACACACACACACACACACAGAAACTTAACTATGTGAGGTGATGTTAACTAGACTTATTGTGGTAACCATTTCGCAATACACTTGAACAACAGGGGTTTGAACTGTGTGGCTCCACTTAGAGGCAAATTATTTTCAATAAAATACCTGTACTGTTTTTGATCCATAGCTGGGAGTCTGCGGATGCAGAGGGCCAAATGTATGCGCTGATACATGCCACTTTATATAGGCGACTGGAGCATCTGTGGGTTTTGGTATCTGAGGGGGGTCTTGAAACCATGGATACTGAGGAACTGCCAAAGCTTCTTGAAAGCAAAAGTTATACTCATATTTGACTGCATGCGGTAGGCACTCCATACCCCATGTTGCTCAAGGGTCAATTGTTTATACACACAGCAAATCATTACATTATACATCTTAAACTAATACGATGTTGTATGTCAATTACATCCCAATAAAACTGGAAAAAATAATTGAATCTGGTGATGAATATAAGGGAGTTCATTATTCCATTCTCTACTTTTGGGTATATTTTAAATTTCCAAATAAAAATTTTAATTTTTTAAAAATTAAAATTGTGACATTATAATAAATTGAGGGCGCCTTTTTTTAGCTTTAACTCAATAACTTCTATAGACATGAAAAAAATAGAGGTAAAGTCTAAGATTTCTACCACATAGCCAGCAAAAATTATTACTAAAATATTTTTGTCCGCATGAACTTAAAGAACAAATTAATACATAATTTCACAAAAGAACTAGAAAAGATTCATAAGAGAAAATGTTTCTGGAGGGAATGAAATAACCTGGAATATTTAGTTAGATATAATAGCACATGGCAATTCTAAATAAAGCATATTGAGTAAAAAAACATGCACATCCTGTTTTGGATTTAAAAGAGCCTAGGGTACTTTTTCATCTGGCTACTTGCTTATGAAGAGGCACACACAGTGTCCTGTTCTGTCTGGATTCATACAGTCACAAGAGTTAGGAATGCCCTTACAGGTCAGCCAATCAACTACGCAGCATCCTCGCCCATGGCCATCCAGCCTCCACAAGGCCCCGTAGGAGATGGGAACCACTACTTTCCCAGGCAGGCCACTCCTTTGTCAGACAGCCATGCTTCTGGTATGTTTTCCCTCAGGCTGATCTGCAAATGTCCTTGGGGGAATCTGCCCAGATGAGAGGTTTCTAAAAATTCATCGTTGTAAGATCATTCCTCTCCATGAGGAAGTAAGCTACCAAGGGTGGAAGAATAATAGGTCTGTGGGACCAGGTTCTCCTTTTGAGTTAAAACTGCAAATGACCCTGGTTGCTGGTTTGGAGACCCCAAGTTAAGTTGGTTTGGTGTTCCTTTCATCAACCAAATAGAACTGGCAGGACTCATAAGGAGGAAGCCCTTTCTTTTTATCAGCAAGTGCCCACCTCTGCCTATAGAGAAGGGGAGGGAAAACCAACCATTCAGAGTTGGTGAAAGCTGCTTTCCTGAGCCAGGCCCCTCCTTTGGATGGGTTATGATTTAATCAATTGTGCCTATGTAATGAAGCCTCCATAAAACCCCAAAAAGATGGAGTTCAGCACGCAGAGATTTGGGGAGACTGGCGCTCCTGGAGAGGGCATAGAAGCTTCTCATCCCTTCCCATATACATTGCCCCACACATTGCTTCATCTGGATGTTCATCTGTATCCTTTATCATATCTTTTTATAATGCATTGGGAAACATAAGTGTTTCCCTGAGTCCTGTGAGCTGTTTCTAGCAAATTAACTGAATCTAAGGGGAGGGGTCATGAGAACCTCTGATTTGCAGCCAATGTGGACAGAAGTTGTGGGTAACCTCAGGACTTAGACTTGGGACTGGCATCTAAAGTGTATGTAGGACTGAGCCCTTCACCAGTGGAATCTGATGCTATCTCCTGGTAGATAGTATCAGAACTGAGTTGAATTGTAGAACTGCTTGCTGGTGTGGGGAATCCGCCCCCCTCGCCCAAGGTGAAATAAGGTGCAGAAATCTTAATAGCCCACTTGGTCAAACTGTGGCTCACAGCCTAGGCCATTATCCTCCTCCCTGACCCAAGCTCCATGACTGTCCACTTCCCCAGGGCTGCTGGTCCCCAGTGGGGAAGACTGGTGCAAAGGCAAAGACTCACACCTCACAGGCATAAAGACAGGGTGTGCTTCTTAGTGGTTCTGATTTGGATGAACAGAGAAATCACAGACATTCAGAGCTATCAGTGACTAAGAAAATTCAGAGTCTGCCAGAACCATTAGCTTTAACTGTTAGGTCAAATTATTTGAAAAGGTAATATATTTTCATTCTTAAAAAATACGAAGATGGGCAGTGAAGAGGCAGCTTCCAACTCCTGTTTCCTGTCTATCCATCCAATTCCCACCTTCCAATGGGTAACCATATGATTAGTTTCTTGTGACTCCTTCCAAATACTGATTATGTATGCATAGCAACTATAAGTGTATTACTTCTATTCTACCTTTTTTACATAAACAGTAGCATACTAATACATTGCTCTGTACCTTGTTTTTTTAATTTAATCACCATTAAAGTTTTAAACCTCATTCCAATTTCTTAAGTTGTTCTTTCTCTGAATTCTCAAAATATGAACACAACCAAACAAAAATATTATGAAAGTCAACAAAATTAAAAGTTAGACCTGTCAAAGAACATATACCAGCACTTTAACTGGATTACTCTCTTCTAGGCACTTCATGTTGGCCAATTTCTCTAAGCCCTATATCAACTTCAGTGTTACCTGGTCCTCAAAGACTAGGCTCACAAACCATTTCCTTCCTCCATTTAACCAAAGCCAAACCTCTCACATGAGGAGAGGGGTTTGAAATACAACTTCATGCATCATTCTTCTCTTCCTAGCCCCTGTGTCTCATCTCTTCTCCACAGCCAAGCTTCACGATGGAGGAGCTGCCTCAACCACCTCCTCAACTCCTACTCTCCCCTCTGCCCTCTCACCTTCTGCTCCACTGAAATTTGTCTCCCAAGATAACTGTGGACTTTCTTTTTTTACTGAATCAAATTTGGGCTTTTCAGTTACTTGACCTCTCAGCTGCAACTGAACTTACTGACAAGTCATTCTCTTTTGAAAGTGGTCTTCTCTTGGCTTCTGTGACTGCATGCTCTCCTGGTTTTCCTCTTACCTCTCTGGATGTTTCTTTCCTGTCTTCTTTGCAGACTCCTAAACTTCCTGACCATCTTTTAAATGCTGAAGTTCTTCAGGGTTCATACAACTCTGTACCTCCAGCCCTGATCTCTCTCCAAAACTTCAGACTTGTATGGTCAACTGCCCACTTTGTCAACTCTTCTAGGACTGCCTGCGGGCATTTCAGACTCAACACGTTTAGAAGTGAATTTGTCGTCATATTCTCAAACCAACCCTATCTTATGTGTTTCAAATGTCTGGGAATAACACCATCCAACTGCCTAACCCAGGAAGTTTGGGGTCGTCCTTGAGTGCTTCCTCCCACACCTCTCCCCATTCCAGGTATCACCAAGTCTAGTCCCTGTGACCTTCTAAACACCTCTGAAACCCACTATTATTCTCAATTCCATGTCTATCCACTCTACCCATGATTACTGCAACGACCTTGTAACTGGCCTTTCTATCTCTAATCTTGTTTCCTTCAATCTGGCTTCCACACTGCAGTCAGAATAATCTTCCTAAAACACAAATTTAATCACACCACTCAGCTGCATAAAACTCATTAATGACAGGATTAAAAAAAAAAAAATCCTAAAAAGCTGATTTTAAAGTTCACCCAGAAAAATAAACATGTAGGAATAGCCTGGAAAAATCACTGAAAAGCATGAGAACAAATTAACCATACCAGAATTTTAAAATGTAATATAAAGCTATAATAATCAGTTAAAACAGTGTGATTTTCTTGTAAAATAGACATATAAGTCAATATAAAAGAACAGAAAGTCTCAAAACATAATCAAACATATGTGGGAATTTAGTATATAATAGAAGCAGCATTTTAAATTAGTGGAAAAAAGATGATTATTCAATAAACAGGTTTGATGGATGTGGTTCCACAGTGTAGCGGTTAGCATGCCTGCTTTACATGCAGAAGGTCCTAGGTTCGCTCCCCAGTGGAGCCATGGACCATGGTCTACGGCCATGACACCCTGAACAAGCCCAATGTCTGATCTCGGGAGCTAATAAGCAGGGTTGGACCTGGTTAGTACTTAGATGGGAGACCACCTAGGAATACCGAGTGCTGTAGACATAAATAATAATAATTTTAAAAAATTTAAAAATTAAAAATAAACAGGGTTGGGACAACTGGCTAGAAAACTGGAAGAAAAAAAAAGTTAAATCCACACTGCACATCTTACATTGGCATAAGCTCCTGATGGATGAAAGATGTTAAATCTAAAAATGAAGGCACAAAGTATTACAAGAAACAAAGAGAAGGGTTTTAGCATGACAGAAAATCCAGGAAACCATTGAAAAACAATAAATTTTGATACGTAAAAAAAATTAAAATGTCTGCATGGAAAAAAACTCATCCCAAAGAAAGTCAAAAGACAAATAGAAAATGTGGAAAATATTTACAACTCATATCACAGATAAATCTCCACCTTTTCTAATATATAAAGAACTAAGAAATAAAAAAAGATCAACTATTCGAAAGAATTAAGGACAAAAGATATCAACAAATTGTTTGCAGTGAAGATAATACAAATGATTCATAAACATGGGAAAATGTACCCCGCTCATAATAAGAGAAGAGTAATTTAAAACTACACGGAAACATAATTTTTCATCTATAAGATTGACAAAGATCAGTTTGATTGGAAAAAAAAAAAACTGAGCTGGGAAAGATGCGGGCAAAGAGGAACGTGGCAGGTGGGGATAAATTGGTACAACTTCTATGGAAGGAAAACTGACACTATCTATCAAAACTATAAATGCATATACTCTGGTGCCCTAGCAATTCCGCTTCTTCTTGTAGCTTTAACGTGCATGTATATGAAATTACATATGTATGAGGTTGGTTGCTGCAATGCCATTTGTATATATTCTTTAAGTCTGTAAATACATGTTCGTTAATAGGGAACTAGCTGAATAAATTATAATAAATACGTATAATAGGATACTGTGTACTCAAAATAAAAACAAGAATAAGCATGTTCTTTGTGAATTGATGTGGAAAAATCACCAAGATATACTAGGTGAAAAATGCAAGGTACAGAACTGTGTATGGTTACCTTCTGGATAAAGGGTGGGGTGATATCTACATAAAATATCCCAGAAAGAATAAATAAAAATGACAAACACTGGTTGCCTGTGGGGAGTGAACTGGGTGACTAAGACAGAGATGGAAGATCACTCTTTTGGTGATCTATAATCTTGAATCATATGAACAGATATACATATATATGTACTGAAAAAACAACTAAAATTAAAGTCAAAGAACATATTTTAAAGCTACAGCAAGTACACTGATATGGAAATGGAAAGAGAAATACACAGCCATATCAATGGAACAAAACAAAACAAAAACAGAAAGAACCATATAAAAAATAAATTATTTGACACTTGAGACAACAGGTCGGCCATAGAGGAAAAATGTGAGATCTGACTCAAATCTCATACCAAAATTAATCCCAAAGTAATAACAGTATTAGAATAAAGTACGGGTTAAAAAAGTGAGTGAATAACAGTATTAGAATAAAGTAATAACAGTATTAGAATAAAGTACAGGTTAAAAAAGTGAGTGAGTGTTTGAGAAATCTTGAAGTGATGAAGGCCACTCTAAACATACTATAAATTAAAACGTAGAGGCCATGAAAGGACCAACACATTTACCTAATAAAAATTAGAGCATAAAACTCCCAAACAAGTAAAAATTACTAAATAAAAGAAAATATTAGGCAAACTGTGGTGGACAGACTCTACAGTGTCTCCTACCAATCCCCACCTCCTGGTTTTCACGCCTTCGTGTAATTCCTGGCTGTTGAGTGTGGGCAGGACCTGTCACTTTCTTCTAACCAATAGACAAGGTACAGCGGTGGAGTGATAACGTTTGATACTTTAAGTCTCTGTCTTGTTAGCAGAGGTGCTGGAGAGACTCTTCTTCACTGACCTTGAAGAAAGAGCTGCCATGAAGTCAGTGGCCATGCTGGAGAAACCCACATGGCAAGGAAGTGCAGGTGGCCTGTAGGAGCTGAAAGGAGCCTCTGGCAAGAAACTGAAGCCTCGGTCCTGCAATCACAAGGAAACGAATTCTGCCAACAACATGGGGAGCCTGGAAGTCTTTTCCCGGTTCAGCCTGTAATCTCATCACAGGCTCATCTAATATCTGGATGGCAGCCTGGTAAGACCCTAAAGCAGAGAAGCCAGATAAGCTGTAGCCAGACTTCTGACCTATAGAAACTGTTAGGTAATAAAATGGGAGTTGTTTTAAGCCAAGAAGCTTACAGTAATTTGTTATACAGCAATAGAAAACTAATACACAAAAAGCCAATTTTTTCTAATGTAGTCAGGCACCATTTAAGGACATTTCGGTCAACAAGGGACCACGTACAGGACAGTAGGCCGATAAGATTAAAACGGTGCCAAAAAATTCCTAAGTCCTAGTGAAGTGGTGTTGCCATAAGGTCC
Source organism: Rousettus aegyptiacus (assembly GCF_014176215.1). Taxonomy (NCBI): domain Eukaryota; kingdom Metazoa; phylum Chordata; class Mammalia; order Chiroptera; family Pteropodidae; genus Rousettus; species Rousettus aegyptiacus. The sequence goes on along the minus strand of NW_023416289.1, from coordinate 51,298,479 downwards.
CAGGAATGCATTATTCTTTCGTGCTCAATCTATTGATTGGAATGCTTGGGGGTGCTCACCTGGGCCTGGGGAGCTTCCACAGACCTCAGCCCTCTCCAAACCAATGTGACAACTGGGCCAATCCTTGTGGGTTTTTATTACAGTTGCAAGATACCCTTCAGCAATAACTGTTAAGAAATTTTGAAGAAAAAGTTTCTTACTTACAGGCCCAGGAGCATATAAGGCCGGCCAGGAGGTGCAGAGCAAGGTCGCACATAGAGAGCATGGGCACACACAGAAGCACTGGAGGACACAAGCAGGTCCACCCCCAACGCACACACAAGCAGGAGCAAGCACTGGGCCTGGGGCTCTGCATTCAACGGAGTCAAAGGTGGGGGCCTCTTAATTTGTGAACTTAAAACATAAGGGCTGGAATTTAAATCAGGAGAAGAGAAAAACCAAGGAGTTCAGTCAGTCAGTTATCAAATTAACCAAGAACTAAAACAAAGGAGGCCACCTAGCTCTTCATCTAGTCAGGAGGCCAGCAAGGTGTTTGTTTATCTGAGGTAGAAATGACTTTGTAGAAGCAGAGATGCCCAATCAAAGCTTGCCAGGCACTTGTATTTCAAAAGAAAACGCCACCGGCAGGGCTCTCAGGGCAAGCACCCAGGTGTCTGCGGTGCTGCCGGTAGAAACACACCTGCACTGCCAGCATATGAAGTATCGCACGTGCAATGACAGTAGTGGGCTGGACCATCGAGGTGTATGCACCCTGGGATGTTCGCATGACTGGGAAATCGCCTAACGACACAGTACTCAGAAGGTGTCCCCATCACTAAGAGGCACATGATTATGTATAATAATTTTTATAAACCAAAAAAAAAAAGATAAAGTACTCAATAGAAAAATAAGCAAAATACATAAAAAGATTAGTCTACAGATAGGAAATACAAATGACCGAAGAAACATAGAGATGTATATATCCAAAAAGAATTGAAAGCAGGATTTCGAAGAGATAGTTGCACACCCATGTTCATAGCAGCATCATTCATAATAGGCAAGAGGTGGAAGCAAGCCAAATGTTCTTTGATGAATGAATGGGTAAACAAAATGTGATATATACATTCGATGAAGCATTATTCAGCCTTTTGAAAAAAAGGATATCTTGAAACACGCTACAACATGGATGAACTGGAGGACATCATGCTAAGTAAAATAAGCCAGTCACAAAAAGACAAATACTGTGTGATTCCACTTACAGTGTCTGCTTGTATAAAGACAGAAAACTTCTGGGAGGGTATGGAAGAAACTCTTAGCAGTTGGTACCTCTGAAGAGTAGACTGGGAGAGAGTGCAAAGGAGAGAAGGGGAGACCTACATTTCGTTTTACATGTTTCCATGTTTTTTTGAGTTTTTGCAACAAACATTATAACTTTTATATAAAAATTAATTCAGAAGAATAAATAAGCGAGCAAGCAGGCAAGCAAATAAATATTTTTCCAATAGCTTTACATCACCTTCAGGAGAAAAATCTAAGTTCCTTAAAAAGAAAGTAAGGTCCTTCGTAATCTGGTTCCTGCTTCACCCTCCAGCTCATCTGTCACCACCCCCACCTCATACTCAATCTATGTTCCAGTCTCACCAGACTTCCAGTTCCTCAAACAGGACATGCTTTCTCTTGCCTCCCAGCTTTGCCAAACGCTGTTTTGGTTTGTTTGTTTGTTTGTTTGTTTGTTTGTTTTTGCTTGGAATGCTCCCCACTCCAATCTTCAGTTATATAGCTCTTAGGTCCCAGTTCAGACATCTCTTGCTCCAGAAAGCCATCCTGGTGTTTCCCAGGTCCCTAGCCTGGGTTAGGCGGCACTCGGATGTGTTCCAGCTGCTCTCTGAAGCCCTCTACCCTGGGTGCATCACAGTCTCACAATGACTTGTAAAATCGTCTGTCTCTCCCACTGGACTGACGTTCTACCAAGCTGTGACCGTGCCTTCCTGGGTCACTGTCCTACCTCCAGCATCAAGTACAATGTCTGGCACATAGATGCTGTTCAATAAATATTTAACAAATTGGACTTTTGTTACAAAAGAAATATAACCATATTATAGACAATTTTGGAACACAGAAGGGGGAGGTGGAATTATAATCCTATCATCTAAACCCAACCACTGTTTTCATCCAGTGTTTTTGTTCTCTGGGCATGTTTTTTCATAGCTATATTCCCAAGCTAGACTTTTTGACAAGATCCTTCTGACACAGTGATTTTGGTCACAGAACATTTCGCTGCACCCTGTCAAAACATGAGGCTTTTATAAGCCAAAGTAAACACTGCTGTTTTTATAATCAAGTAATGTGCACAACAGACCACAAGCACCACAGACCTTTCTCATCGCTAACCTACCTCTGATAACTGGGGACTTCTGTTTTATACTTTATTAATGACTAGATGGTTAAACTCTTATGAGAATGGATCACTATTATAATTTTTTTTAAAAATAATGATTTAGTTTATAGCCTACTGAGTTAGCTTCTAAAAATTACTATTCCTTCTCCCAAATAATCATTATAAGACATGTTTAAATATTAATATAAAATATGTATAACTAAAGGAATTGTTAGAAATTTCATTGAGGATGTCCCTAACAGTGGTGAGGTAAAGAGTAAGTGATCATGCTGATACCCACATACCATCCCTCCCTGCATCTCTACCAACCGCCTAAGAAGTTCAAGAATTAGAGAAGAAATCCACATAAGATTCAAGTGACTCCTCTGAGCATTTCTGAGCCTGGCCTCATTCCTCATTACCCTCCATTCCTTATCCCCATCCCAAGATTAACGGCTGGCAACAGGGGATGATTCGGGCATGGGATCAGGTTCAATGTTTTGCTCATTACTTGATCATTGTTTTTAGCCATTTTTTAAAAAGTAGTGTCAGAGGGGCAGCATCAAAGAAACTCTGGAAAGAAACCAGCTACGTTCTAGCAGCTGTGTGAAACTTCATATACTATACCTCATCGGTGCATATAATTCTGTACCCCCTTTTAAGTTTTTTGCTTAGCACAGTAATAGAAGTATTTTTCATGAAGTTATAAGTATTTATGTTCGTAATTTTAAAATATACTTAGCAGATGTATTTTACTCAAATCAATTATTTACTATGATAAATAATACTGAAACATTATCAGGCCTAAAGTTTTCTTATCATACCTTGAATTACTTTCTATTTTAGAGTCCCCGAAGTAGAACTGATCAAAGAAGATAAATTCAATATGTAACACTTCACACATATTCCTAAACTGCTTTCAAAAATATGTATACCCATTTACAATGTCTGTAATAATGTACACAAGAACAAATTTCATTACCCCCTCACCAACATGGAGTAGTAACTCAAAATCTTTTCCTAATTTCATGAGCAAAAAGGCTAAATTATTACTTTGATAATAATCAAACCTTGTTGACATTTACAATGTTCCAGATATAGAGCTAGATGCTTCACATACATCATCTCCATTAATCCTCACAACGGCCCTATGAAATAGTTCCATATCTCATTATTATTTTAATCCATGTCACTGCTTATAGTGACAACTAATATACTCCCAAAGATTTCTTTTCTGGGTGAATTTCCTATTTCCTGATTTTCCTATTCAAGGCTAATATAAGTGAGTCCAAAGGGTCAGAGGTGACTTGAAAATGGGTTTCAGAGTCAAGGTTTTGAAAACGAGCAAGACAGGGTTTCTAATAAAAGCAGATCGGAATCAAGAAAAGAATGTCTATAGTAACTGCAGGGACTAGTCTTGGGACCTTTGCTGCCTGCCCATACTCAATGGTTGGGATGGTTGAGTCCACAGGCTTCAAGGGCCAGATGGAGAGCAGAGAGAATCGGGGAGGAGGACTGGGCTTTTGGCCTTCCAAACAGCTTCAGAAGTTCCTAAAGAACTTTGTGTTTGTGTGTGAAGATGAGGGAGCTGCTAGTACCAGCCTTAATGATGTCACAGGGTTAACAAATGAAGAAATCAGGAAGTAGTTTCTTTTTTCTTCAAGAAATACTCTGGTTGAATTTCCTCAACAGATTTCAACTTCTGCATTCAGAAAAAAACAGTTTTGTTTCAGTAATCCAACAAAAGAACAACAACAAAAATCGCCATTAGGACAGCTATAGTTACAAACATGAACTCCAGAATCGAAGAGCCCAGACGTGAAATCTGGGTCTACCATCTACAACTGTGGTCTAGGAGAGTTGCTCAAACAATTAATATTCTTCTCTATGCTGCATTTTGAGTTACATTTTAACTTATCCATCACTCCAAAACTTTAAAGCAGTAGTTCTGAATTCATTCATCCTAGATTAATCCCCCCAAACTACTTAGAGACTGAACAGGCACAGACTCATAGAAAAAGCCTCTTGAGCAATTTCATAAATGACAAGATGGTGGATGAGAGATACTGAGAAAAGATAAAATGCCACCTCTAATCCCACAGGGTCCCTGAGCTCTTTAGGCTACAGGTGTCCTGGCAGACTCAGTTGTCCACAGCAATGAAGAGTTATGACTGCGTGGCCACCCCTGCTCTGGTTGACCCCATCCTCACTGGCTCTCTGATCTTTTGGAATCTGCTTGCCTTCCTGGTCTTCCCTGCTCTTTCCTTTGTTAACTGACCTCCCTCTTTTATCCTGGCTTTGGCTTCCCAGTTCTGGCTAAGTTCCAGTGTGAAACCCTCAGTTCAGGGGAGAGTTAACTCTCCCAAGGACATTTCCTAGATAGTCAAGGGAAGAACTGAAAGTAGGATCAAACTAGCAAAAAGACTTCGTAGGTGGCTGATGGAATGAACAAACAGAAGGTAATCTAAGAGAAAGAACCAAGTAAAAGTCACATTAAACTGGGCCTCAGATGGCCCCAGGGGACTAGAAAAAGGCATCTATTTAGACTGAGAAAAAGAAAGAATAAAACACTTTTTCGAACTGAAAATGAATTGATTTGTGTGTCTATACTTGTTAAATTTGTAAAATAAGAGCAAAAGCCTGGAACATGTAAGTCTGGGTTTGAGTCCTCAGTCTTGTCACTCACTCTTGTCACTTACCACTTGTGTGACCTTGGGCATATTACTGTTTAAGCATTGGTAACATGGGGATAATACTTTCTCTCAGAGCGCTGGGCACATAAAGCAGTCAAGTATTCAGTAACGGTACTTGTCTCCTCACAACTGTTAAACTATCTGATTAGTGTCTGTGGGGAAGTGCTTTCCCTTACAGTCAAGCAAACTAGCATCTAGGAAAGTAGTTACCATGGTGACTGCCTCTGAAGAGGGTACATGAGAAAATGGGGAAGGGAGAGCTATCTGAAGTCACATCCCCAAGAGGTTGGAGGAAAGGCGAAAAAGGGCTAAGACACTAATTAGTTAGTTTGTTAGCTAGCTGTGGCAGAGGCAGCCAATTTTCACACCCAGGGAGTTCCTTGAAGTGCACACCATTGCTTTTGAATGAGGAAACCACCTCAGTGTCTGGCATCAAGGCCTGTGCAGAATCTTCTACAGATGTTATCCTGACTCTTGGAAAACGTCCAAAGTAATCATAAACAACTAAAGCTGCATTTTAAGGTTTAAAGTATAAAAACAGGCTGTTTCATAACATAGGGACTGATTCCTGACTATTGTGAAATTTTGCAAGGAATTAGAACAAAACTTTGGCTGGTTGTATTGCCAAAAAAATGTGAGAACTTAAAAATTTAGTTAAGAGTCTATGCCTGTGCCACCCTGAACTCGCCTGATCCCGTCTCATCTCAGAAGCTAGGCAGGGTTGGGCCCAGTTAGTACCTGGATGGGAGGCCACCTAGGAAGACCAAGTGCTATAGGCACAAAATGAATGAATGAATGAATAAAAATTTTTAAAAATAAAAGTTTAGTTAGAGAAAATCACTGCTTTAAATGTAGTGCTTCTCTCTCTCTGCTATGACTCAGCAGTCAGAGGCTGTATTTAAGGAGAAAGTTAAGGGGATTGATCATTATTAATGAAGATCCTTAATTAATGAGGATCCTGAACTTAATATGGAATCAAAATGTGAGGGAACTGAAGACCTGTCTCTGTCCTGCTGCTGGCTCTTCCACCACCCAGGTCTGCCTGCCTCTCCCGAAAGCTGCACTGGGTCAGGGCATCGACGTACAGTCTGACCCCGGGACAGGCCGATGAAGACTTTCAGCAGCACTGTTTTCATCAGGTCAGCGAAGAATGAGTAGGCTGTCACGAGCCTGTCTGCAATTTTAGAAGCTTTATGTGAACAGCAAAAGCTTAGTTTTCTAACCCTAGATAGGGTATCTGCAGTAAAAGAGGGGACATTAGTACCAACAATTTATTGAAGTTGGATGAGAAGGCTGGTGTGCCCTGCTTCAAGAGAGTCTGTACCAGGAACTCCGCAACATTTACTGAGCCACAACCACCTGTCGGGCATTGTTCTAAGGATACACATGCATTAACTAATGTAATCCTCACAATAACTTTATATTAGGTAGCATTTGGCAGCTACGTCTCATGGAAGAGTGAGCTGAAACACAGAGTGGTTAAGAATCTTGTCTAGGGTTCCAATGCTAGTTAGTGGCGAAACTGGTCATCAGATCCCCAGTCTGACTCCAGGGACCACGCTCTTGGCTTCTGGCTGAGACACGGAGGCAGAGCGTGCAAGCTATTTGTTTCGATGCGCCGGATGGCAGGCTGGCAATGAGACTTATGGACAAGATCCACTGAAGCTGCTTTTTCAAAGGACTTGTGTAGTACTAAAGGTTTGAGAGATCCATTTTCTTGAACCCCAAATGGCTTATGAGACAGTTCTTGTATGAGACATCTCCACAAACTAAATCTGAGTCTGGAGGGTGAAACAGAAGCCCTGGTGACTCATTCAAGGGACTTTTATTATTCAGACTCAAACTGGAGCTGTCGTTCGGGCAAGCTGCAACACCCAGACCTTTGAGGATCTGCAGAGCTGGTGGCGTGATATTATGTCACACAATTTTCAGAAGAGTCTTCCAGGTTTTGACCAGATGAATTATGTGTCTAGTTTCTGAGGCTGCCTTTGGAGTTCACTGCACAGGGATGTCTGAAGTAGTCATCAGCTGCCCCATTCACGCCTTGGAGCTACAGGCGTGAGCTGTAGGAAGCCCACAGAGAAGACGACACAGGCCTGATCATTTGGAGCCATGCCCATAAATTCCAAAACTCTTTTGAAATTTCTGATTATGTGGCCAGAGTCTGGGAAATGTTTGAGTCTACTCAAGTCTGAGAAAACACACCCTCTTTCAAAAATCTGCTAAAACCAAAGCTGAGAGCCGCCATAAGTGACGCAAACTGAGAGTCAGGACTGAGTGCTGTCCTAACCAAATGGCCATCTCAGAGTCCTAGCACTCAGTAAATATCTGTTGAGTGAATAATCTGTATTGTCAATGACTTGATGGATCACTAACACTGGACCTCAACTACATGAATAAATGAATAAAAGAAGATTCCTAAAACATTATAAAAAGATAAATGATAGTGTGAGGAAAACTACTTGTAACACATAGGATAACATGTATCCCTACTATTCAAAGAACTGCAACTTGATAAGGAAAAAAAAAGAAAACTGAGCAAAGGTTATGAACAGGAAATTCCCAGGAGAACTCTGAATGGCCATAAATATATAAAAAAAATAGTCAACCTCATCAACAATCAGGAAAATACATATTAAAATAACCTAACTGTGATATCCCACAATGCTTCTACCTGAGAGAATCATTGTCCACATTTTATAACTGAGGAAACTGATGCTTGAGGAGATTTTAACTCAACCAATAATTGACAGCACTGATTGTTTAATAACAAAATCGATGTTCGTTCTAAGGTATCAGGCACAGGTATCAGTAGCTCAGATCCTCTTGGTCAAGTCGCTTAACCTCACATTGACACAGTAGGAATCACAGAGTCCTATCACATACCGTTACTGTGAGAACTGGATGAGATAACGCATATACAGAATGTTTGGAACAGTGCTGACACATGGCAGTTATTCAATGGTCTAATTCATTCAATTAACAAGTATGCAATTAATTCATATGCTGGCCAGGCGCTGTTCCAGACTTTGGAAATATAGCAATAAACCAAAGTGCCCTTGCCCTCCTGGAGCTTACATTTTAATAGAAGAGGCGGAATAGAAATCATATAAACAGGAATATATGGTATGTGGGGTAGTGAGGAGAAAAATTAAGCAGGGAAGACGGTAGAGAGGGTTGCGATTTTAGAGAGGGCAAGCCTCACTGATGGGAGATATTTGAATAAAGAGCTAAGAGAAGTGAGGAACCATTCGGCTACCTGGGGGAAGAGCACTCCTGGCAAAGAGATCCTAGGGAGGGTCCAAGGGGCAGGAAAAAAGGCAAGTGTCACTGAAGTAGAGTAAGCGAGGAAGGGTGAGGGACAGATGCCGCAGGTAAGAGCGGAGAGGTCGGCGGGGCCTTACAGGGCAGTGCATGTACTCTGTGCTCTGGCTTTACACTGAGTGACATAGGAAGCCATTGGAGAATTCTGAAAAGAGAAGTGATATCGTCCAGCTCTTATTTTAAAAGGTTCGCTCTGATGGCAGTGTTGAGAATAGCTAAAAGGGGAAAAGAACAAAAGCCAGGAGACCAGTCAGGAGGCTAGTGCAAGAATCCAGGGAGAGATGACAGAAGCTCGGCCCAGAGTTCTTAGACTGTAGATATATTTTAATGTAGAACCAAGAACTTGCTGAAGGCTCAGCTGCGGGACATGAGAGAACAGGAGGAGTTAAGGATGACTCCATGATTTTGGCCCGAGTAACTGGAAGAATGGAGTTGCCATTTGTTGAGATAAGTGTCCAGAACAGAGGCTTCCTGACTGCAGGCACTTAAGAACAATGAGGAATCTGGGGCACTCTGGAATCCAAAAGAAAGGCAAAATGGGTGGCTGCCATCAGGAAAGTGCATCGGTCACTGTGTTTCAGGGCAGGACTTCAGTCCCCCGGAGGCAGGCTGATAAAAACAAGGCACCGGGATACGAGGCAGGTTACCATGGGATTCTGGCACCCGGGAACCAGACAAGAGTCCAGTTATCAGAGCTGAGGCACAAGGCCAATGATGGTGATTTGAGGCCAAATTACAGAGTGAGCCGGCCTCGGTTCCTCTGCCTCAGCTTGGGCTGGGTCCTAGAGACAGGCAACAGGCTGGCAAGTCAGGGGCCAAGAGGACCCAGAGCCTGGGAAAGAAGATTACAGGAGAAGCCAGAAACCAGACAGCTCTGACTCCATCTGCACCCACAACCACATCATCGGGGTGCTGTTGGCATATTGTAGACTGACTCTAGGCCTTTAACATTCTGGGCAAGGCCACAGGCCAGATCACCATAGGAAAGGCCCAGGCATACAGAAATCTGAGTTCCTTCAAGGGGAGGCCCCATTTTGCATGTGTCTGAGATCTTTGTAGGGAAGAGGGTAAAGGTAGGTTCTGGGATGGGAAAAGTTGGAGTTGCTAGTTTGCCAGCAGACTGTGAAATAAAAGCAAGAAATGTTCCAGGGGCCAGATGGGAGGTAACTGTAGCCGCCACCTTTGTCACCAAAAGGAGAGAAACCAACCTAAAGGGGAATAATTCACACAAAGAGGGGAGGGTGAGGTGCTCTTAGACTGTGATGTTGGGGACTAGAGGGATGGGGGTTCCATTTAGAAGTACAACATTAAGCAGAGGTTAACTTGTGATTAGTTTAAGCAACGTCTCTTTTGCTAAGTTTGTTCTCAGGCTCCCAGACACTGATTAAATTGTTTTCCACAGTTTCTTTCCTAGCTAGAGTATAAAATATTCCCACCAAAATACAAAGAACTTCTTTTAAAATTAAAGCAAGTAAGTGGAAAATATCTTTAGCAGCTCATGGTCCAATGATTTCATTAATGTATTTTCATATTTTATTATAAAGATATGTATAAACATTTCACGATTCATTATGAAGAGGATAACTTCTTTAGCTGGCACTAAAAACGAAATACATACTAGCAAGCAATTAGAAAGTAGCAAATCTTCACTTTTGTTTATACAAAAATATCTGTACAACATCATGGTTTTTCTTGAGTCACATTTCTCTGACAGTCATAGATTTGCTATGCATATCTGTACACCATAAATTAATGTCCTTTTCAATTGTGACGAAAGTTTTCTATATTAAAAAAATTAAAAATTTAAAGCAAAATATGAGAGGTATTGCAGAGAACCATGAAGCCCCAATGAAACATGTGCTAGGCAGCCTTGGTCACTCACCAGCCTGGGGACTCAACTCTGCACACCACCCTCAAGGCCAACGTGACTAAACTGTGCTTCAGTAAACATGCAAACTACTTTATGTCATGAACTTTGGAGTCATTCTTGAATAGTCAACACTTAGAATGTTAGATCGACAAAGGCTAAGGATCTTCTGTAGTTAAGATAATAGATATTCAGATCAATCAGAGTCAAAAATTGTATTAGGTTAAATATCTTTGCCAAAAAGCAACAAAGCCATGTGTATTATTACCTTACAAATATTTCTACTCTTTGAATAATTCTACCTATGGAAATCTATAATCAGAAACACAGATGAATCATACATGAAGGTGTTGTTAAACATTATTTGGTTCTTAATAAAGAAAAATTAGAATCAACCAAAATATCCAACATATAGGGAATGGTTGAAATCGGATAAAATATTATTTAGCTATTAAAATTATACTGATACTTTAATAACATAAAAAAATAATGATTACATAAAGGCTAAAATGAAAGAGAATACAAGATATAAATATGGAGAATGATATCACCTGTATAAAAGTTGCAATGAAAATAAATTTAAAAACACAGTCTTGGTAATTTCTAGTTAATGAAATATGGATAATTTTGTCTGTTCCTTTTAATTTTTACATATTTTCCAAATTTTATACAATGAACATGTATTACTTTTATAATGAACGACAAAGAATTAAGGACCACGCTATAAACAAATTGAATACATTACTTGTCCTGAAAGTAAAAGTTTAAAAATGGAAGCTAAAAAGGTAAAAGAACACTAGAATCAATGTTTTTCTACTATAGTTCTTACATACAAAACCTGTCCATCAAACTTGATAATAAGTTTCTTAAATGGTCATTCTCTCAATTACCTCCATAAACCTAATAATATCCCACTCATAACAGGCACTCAATAAATATTTATTAATAAATAAAGTCAGGACAAGTTACGGTAGTTGTTCAATGTAACAGAAAAGTGACCTTAACACACAAAACAAGTATCTTCCTGGCATCTCCGCATGCTTGGACAGGATAAGACTGTCTAGCCTTTAGGGGATTGTGGCACTTGGTCTGGAAAGCCATAAGAACAGAGGTTTGCTACACGCAAGACTGTGAAGAGTACCCTCTGTGACTAATTGGGAGCACATGAAAGGCGGACAGAGTGGCAATATTCCAGTTCTCTTGTTCACGTCCTCATGGATGCAAATGTTCCTGATTCAGTGCATGGGGCCCGTGTCTCCTCGCCTCTTCTATCATTTCAAAGGCCTCATTTCCGACTACCAGCAATTCATGGATTTTCTACTCTTTCCCTTTCATTCTCTAAGGCTTCTATTTAACACATATGGCTGGATCCAAGGGAAGGGAAAAGTACTACTCAAATCTGCATTAAAAATACGACAACCACATTCTTGGTCACAGCTCCTCTTTTTGGGACAGATGCACATTCCAAAGCTATTAAGTCAGCCCCCAACTTTCTGTGCTTCTCACTATTTCCTTAGGCAGAAGAGAAGAACATGCTGCTAGAAGTCAAAAATCAAAGGCTAGCCAACGAGCAAATCAAACATAGAGATGGTTAAAAAACAAAACAAAACAAAAAAAACCACAGTTGCAAAGTGCACATGGTTTGGGAGAAATAGGCTCTTAAACAGAATTCAGGGACAAGGTCAGAAAAAATGTCATTCTCTGAAAAAGAAACTAAGACACAATATAAAATAGATATTAGTAATCGGTGAAAATCTTTCCTAGAAATAATGTATGTTAAAATAATTTGTACATATGGACTTCTAAATCTCATGCAGAATCCCAAGGTCACTTCCTTATCTCGTTATATCTAATAGTATGTGGATAAAAGGGTATTGTTTCAGGGCTGGCAGAGAGCACACTGTACCCAAGAGCAGGGCTGGCTAAGGTTTATGACCTTGAGAACAAAATTCCCTCTCACTTTTAAGTTTTGAGCAGATGACTATGCCACAAAAGCCACAAACTATAATGAATGGGCATGCACAAACAGAATTTAGTGGCCTGGGAAGGAATCGGTTATCTTTCCACCCTAGTTCTCTTAGCTTACTCCAGTTCCCAAATGCCTTGGTCAATGCCTCCAGGCCTCATATTATTCAGTTTATCCTATGGATAATTATTATTATCCCTACTTTATATGTGAAAAAATAGGCTTGGAGAGCTTGAAGAAATATCCAGAACCACAGATTGAAAGAGTGGTGGAGCGAGTACTCAAGTCCAGGCGACATTTCTCATACCACGGCCTCATCCCGGGTAGCATCCAGAGGAAGCAGAGGTTTAGGACAAGTTCACCTTGCGAGTTGCTGCCAAAGCTCCGGGAGACAAAAGAGCTAGATGTGGGGTAATTATGAAATATGAGGATCTGGGAGCTGAAGGTAGGGAGAGAATTTCTGAAGACCGATAGATGGCACAAGAGGCTATTTTGAGGTCTCTGTGGACTGTGGAGACTCTTCCATCTGTGACTCGAGACACAACCACTGTGGGATAGTCTCTAAGATTCCACAATCATTCATGGTTTAAGGGAGGAGCAGCGCTTCTTCAGTGAGGGGCAGTGGCCGGACGCAGGCTGCCCAGACCTCGGGGCATGAAGCTGATGGTGTTAAACAAGGACTAAGTGGGCCACCATCTTCTGTGGAGGAGCTGATTTATTCATTTCTATATTTTCCATGTCTCATATAGAAATACATTTCTACCACCACAGTAGGTGCTCAAGAAATATTTACTGAATTTATGTGTTTAATATTTATCTATCAATTGAAAAAAGAAGAGTAGTCGACTCCTCTCAGAGGAAGGAAGGAACGGGAGGACATAAAACCCCCCAGGGTCAGTTTGTTCACTGAGATGCCCAACTAATTCGGGAGGGAGGGAGGAAGGGAGAGAGGAGAAAGAGAAGAGAGAGGGGGAAAGAGAGAGAGAGAGAGAGTTTGTGCTTTAATTAAAGGACGAGCCCTTCTGCACAGTCTTTCAGATTAACTGCCACCTTTGTGTAAAATTATGCCAAATAACTAGAGATTTGATTTTTCAGGCACCCTCTTTTGAAATGCATATGCCTCAGAGTAGTTAAGTAGAGAATAAAATTTTTGATATTAAATCTGATCAGAATACTTTTCTTATAATCCAAACAAGCACACTAGCCAGACATAAAAATTGGATTGGTTGAAGAAAAGGGATGAGGGAGGGAAACATCATCTTAAAGCTTTGGGCTTTTAAGGGATGGTGAGAACTTAATTCAGTGTTAAAATTGGGTACTGAGTATAGCACGAGTAGACGAACCAGCTAGGACTGCACGGTATAGTACGGTATAGCCAATAGCCACATGTGGCTGGCTATTAAGCATTTTAAATGTGGCTTGTATGACTGAGAAATTGAATTTTTACTTTTATTTAATCTTAACATAAGTTTAAATGGTCACATATAGCTACTCACTATCATGTTGGACAGCACAGACCCTGGGGGGCAGGGGAAGTAAAAAGCACACACACAAAAAAAAAAAAAGAGGTAGAAAGTGATAAATACAAACTTCAAAATAATTCCTCAGCACTATTTGTGTTAATAACTGACGACCGCTTGCTACTTAAGTTTCCAAAGCTCTTCTGCATTTATTCTACAATTGTAGATCATTACAACCATCTGGCCAATTAATTGTCATCATCATTTACATATGAGATCCAGAGAATTCTGTGATTTGCCAAAGGAGATTCTGTGGGAGGGTGTCTGCAGCCCCTCAGGTGGGTTAACTCCACGGATGTCCAGATGGCATCAAGGAACCTCAACTATTCCTTTTCGAAAAATGAAGTGCAAGACAGACAGGTGCCTCATTCATCTCACCATCCTGCCCTACACGATGTGCAGATATTCAATGAGAATCCGTCTCTTGCCTCTCTATATGAGCTTCTCACCTACTTGGAATTTAGCTCTTTGAAGCTAGCAAGGTTTCCTGTGCAGTGCAGTGGGGGCACAGATCTCGACCCTTGGTCCAAACCAGTTTTTGCTGTCCTTTCCCCTCCCCAGGCCCTTCTAGGAGGACAAGAGCTTGGAGGAGCTCAGAGAGATGAGCTCTGACTGTAGCAAGTGAAGACGTGTTTTCGATTACTCATGGTGGAACCTATATTCTACCTATGATGTGACTTAGAAATTCAAAGAAGCAGCTTTCTCAACATCTGGCATGCAAATATGTGTCCACAAGTGGATTTTCTGTGAGAGGAGAGAAGAGATTTCAAAGGCTACTAAGAGGCTATTTGAGGGTTAAGGACCAATGGCAAGGCATAGATATGTCAAATAACTTTTTCTGCCTGCCTCACTTTGTACCAAGTTACTGAAACATTTTCCACAATTTCCTGTGGCTACATTCTAGACATTCAGAAAACCAAGCATAAGAAGATAAGGAAATTATGTTTATAATATTTAATTTATAATATTTAATTTTTAATATTTAATGTAAACATAAATAAATGTAAAATCGCTCTAGGCCAAGAGGTCTTGACATGGGATCAAAATACATGAAAAAATGAGTGTGATATGTTTGAAATTTTCCCTCATAAAGTTTTTTATTTCTAAATAAGTGAATGATTCAACAAAGAGATAGGAAACAAAAATGGAGATAGAACACATATAAAAGAACCAGTCAGAAATGAAAATGCAGTAACTGCAAAGGAGAAAACATTAGAGAGAACCAACAGTAGATTAGATGAACCAGAGGCTCAAATCAGCAATTTGGAAGATAAAGTAGCAGAAAAGATCCAATCAGAACAGCAAAAAGAAAAAAGAATCCAAAAGTTATGGTAGTTTAAGGGGCCTCTGGGACAACATCCAGTGTACCATCATCGGTCCCATCTTTGGGATACTAGAAGGTGATGAGAAAGAGCAAGGAATTAAAAACCTATTTGAAGAATTAATGATGGAAAATTTCCCTAACCTGCCGAAGGAAACAGACATACAACCCCAGGAATCTGAGAGAGCCCCACAGAAGATGAACCTAAAGGATCCCACACCTAGACACATCATAGTTAAAATGCCAAAGGTTCAGACAAAGAGAATCATAAAAGCAGCAAGAAGAAAGCAGTTAATTACCTAAAGGGAGCGCTCATAAAACTGTCAGCTGATTTTTCAACAAACTTTGCAGGCCAGAAGGGATTGGCATGAGTATTCAAAGTGATAAAAAGCAAGAACCTACAACCAAGATGTCTCTACCCAGCAAAGCTATCATTTAGAATAGAAGGACAGATAAAGAGCTTCTTAGACAAGAAAAAGCTAAAGAAGTTCATTCCCACCAAACGGGTATTACAAGAATAAGGAGACTCCTTTAAGAAGAAAAAAATAAATCGAAAATATAGATAATAAAACCCCAATAACTACACATCAATCAACAATTACTTTAAATGTAAATGGATTAAGTGCTCTAATCAAAAGACACAGGGTGGCTGAACAAACATGAAAACCCTTACATATGCCGCCTATAAGAGACTCACTTCAGATCAAAAGACAAACACAGACTGAAAATAAAGAGATGCAAAAATATATTTCATGAAACTGGAAATGAAAGAAAAAGCTATGGTAGCTATACTCATACCAGACAAAACAGACTTTAAAAGAAAGGTTATAACAAGACAAAGAAGGAGCCGGTAATGCCACTTCTGGGTATTTATCTGAAGAAACTCAAGACACCACTTCGAAGGGACATGTGTATCCATGTTAATTGCAGCATGATTTACAATAGCCAAGATATGAAAGAAACCTAAGTGTCCATCAAGAGATGAAAGGATAAAGAAAAGGAACCTATATACAATTACTCAGCCATGAAAAAAAATAAAATCTTGCTATCTGTGACAACATGGATGAACCTAAAGGATATTATGCTGAGTGAAATAAATCAGACAAAGACAAATACCATATGATTTCACTTATCTGTGTAATCTAAAAACCAAAATAAACGAGCAAGCAAAACTGAAACAAATTCACATATACAGGGAACATTTTGATGGCAGCCAGATAGGAGGAGGGTTGTGGGGATGGGTGAAGGAGGGGACGGGATTAAGAGGTACACACTGGTAGTTACAAAGCAGTCATGGAGATGTAAAGTACAGCACAAGGAACACTGTCAACAATACTGTAATAACTATGTCAGCTGTCAGATGAGTGATCATTTCATAACTTACATAAGTGTCTAAACACTATATTGTATACCTGAAACTAATATAATATTGTATATCAAATGCAATTGAAAAAAATTTTTAATTATTAAAAAAATATTTTAAAATAAAAATGTTAAAAAAAAAGACATGAAATGAGAGCATGTGTACGTGTGTGTGTGTGTGTGTGTGTGTGTGTATTGCTCAGGAGGGACCCATAGCTTTTATCAGATTTTCAAAATAAAGGCAAATCTTTAGGTTTTTTTTTTCATAGTTCTTACAATTTCTTAAATAAAACAAATATTTTATACATATAAATATATTTTAAGCTATTATAAATGTAATCTTTTTCCCCTTTATGCATTAGTTTAACTTACCACTGACAATATATCTAATTTTTTTAATTAAAAATGTTTTCAAGTCATTGTTTTTTAATTTGAATTTAATTATTAATTACAACTTTATCAATTATGTTCAGATTCATTTTCTCCTTTTTTAATTTACTAAGGATTTCTTTGGTCTAGTACATGATCAATTTATACATACAACATTCATACAGACTTACACCCAGAGATACACACATTCGATGAACAATTAGTGAAAACAACCCAAATGTTCAACGATAAGGAAGCAGTTAAAACTGTGGTACATCCATGTGATAGAATATTGTAAGTCGCTAAAAATAATGTTTTGAAGACCACTTAAATATACAGGAGAACATTCATGACAAAAAAATGATACAAAACTATACATACAGTATGATGCTGATTTTATTAAAAATGTTTATAATCACAGCAAAACTATTGAAAGAAAGAAGCTAAACTACGAACAGGGATGTTACCTGTTTTCTATAAGAAGACAATGTATTTTTATAATAAGAAAAAAATGTTGTTTTTAAAATTTGGGAATATCTAAAAAAGGTATCTTACCTTTTTGGAGAACAAATTATAGACAGTAAATTTTTGTGTATAGTAATTCTGATTTATTAATGATATCATTCTCCTTTATCTTTGTTATGAATATCGGCGCAATCATCGTAGTGAATTAAAAATCTAGAGATGTGATATATTGTCACATGCTCGTTTTACTAGTTTTGCTTTTCACAATTTGTTGCTATGTTACTTCATCACATAAGAATCCAATAATGCTATGAGAATTACTAAATAAATATACCAACCTCAAAGAGTTTTTGTGAAGATTAATAATCTATTAGAGAGCTTAATGCAGTGTCTGGCATACAACATGTACTTAATAAATGCTGGCTACTAGTTCTGGTAATATTTTAAGATTAATGTTGCTACTTAGGTTTTCCATTGGTTTAAATTTAATTGATATATCTTTTGCCAATCATTTAAAAAAAGACCTTAAAAACTTAAAAGGAAATGCAGCAATGAAAAGCCACAGAAACTGAATTAGAAGTCAAAGACTTAACTTTTAAGTTCTGGTTCTCTTACATACTTGCTCTGCAGACTCTAGGCCTCATGTTGATACCGATGGTGGGCCTCAAGAAAACACACTGTTCTGAATCTGACCCTCGAAGCCTGACACAGGGCTTTCTCCCTTTGGCCACCAGATTGTTTCCTAAATTAGTTAGAACTTATAAACCCCCGGATATAAACAACTGACATAATTTTGTTAAAATGTAGCAGTCAGAAATGTACAAGTATGATTCATTTTAGAGATACAATTTGAAAGGACGAGGTAGGTTACATGAAGCCTACAATAGGCTACTACTATACACAACAGGTAACCCTATACAGAGTGAAGTCCTCTGTCCTTCCCTCTACAACTGCATGACCATCAGACTACACAGCCAATATATGCCCTAGCTGTTCTGCAGGCTGGAACATGCTAGAGAACGATTATCCCTCCTCTAACCAGAAGAGACAGCCTTAGTTAGCCCTCAGAGGAGAAGATAATGCCCACTTCCTCCTCTCTGCCTTCAATGTCTATAGGTCAGGTCCTGCCTAGAGATATGAGGGCTATGACCCTAGCCACCCCTGACTGATGACCCACCCCTTGCCAAGGATTATCAGAAGGCAGCCTGAAAAGCTTGCTTTGGTTTACTCAGTCTGATAAGTCTGTGTTCTCTGATAAGGGCCCAGTGGGTCAGAAAAAAGAATGTGTTTTTAGATCCTCCATGAGGATAGGAAATTGGTCTTTAACCAATATCAAAATAGTACTATGCTTACCAACTAACGTTATAGTAAAGATGAAGTAAAATAACAGACATGAAAGCATTTCGTAAACTCCAAAGTGATCTTTAAACATAAAAGAGGATTGTATTTAAATAATTATAAGCAATTTAACTAGAATCAAAACCTGTACTTCTGTACCATGTTCATGGATTGGAAGACTCAGTACTATTAATATATCAGTCCTCCCCAACTTGATCTACAGATTCAATGCAATCTCATTTAAAATCTCAGCTGGCTTTTTCATAGAAATCAAGAAGTTGATTCTAAAATTTCATGGATAAGCACAGAAACTAAAATAAGCAAGACAACTTCAAAAAAGGACAAAGTTGGGAGGACTCCCACTACCTGATTCCCTGCCTTCCTATAAAGGTATAGCAACCAAAGTATTGTGGGTTTAGCAAAATAATAGACACAGAGACTAGCAGATAAGAAGACAGAGTCCAGAAACAGATTCATACCTATATGCTCAAATGCTTTTCTACAAAGGTGCCAAGGCAATTCAACAGCGAAAGGAAACTCTTCTCAATGAATGGTGCTGGAACAATTCAGTATCCATATACAAAAAAAAGTGGTCCTCAACCCATACTTTTTACCACACAAAAATAAATTAACTTGAAATTACCTAAGTATGAAACCTAAAAATGTAAAATTTCTAGAAAAAGACATAGGGAAAAATGTTTGTGACCCTAAGTTAAGCAAAGAATTCTTAGAAAAGACACAAAAGGCACAAAATTATAAAATAACAAAATGATAAACTAGACTTCATCAAAATTAAAAACATCTGCTCTTTAAGATTTTGTTAAGAAAATGAAAAGACAAGCCACAGACTGGTAGAAAATATTTGCAAAATACATATTGAATAAAGAAAAAGTATCCAAAATATATTTTAAAAACTCTCATAACCCAATAATTAGAAAATGAACAACTCAATTTAAAAATTGGGCAAAAGATCTGAATAGACACTTCACCAAAGAAGATACAAGAATGGAAAATAAGCACACAAAAAGATGTTCAACATTATTAATCATTAGGAAAATGCAAATTAAAATTACAATGAGAAGCCACCACACATGCGTTAGGAATGACCGAAATTTTTAAACCTGAAATACTACCACTTCACACCCATCAGGATGACTACTGTCAAAAAAATAAATAAATAAAATAAAATAAAAACTTTTTAAAAACCCAAAAAATAACAGGTGTTGGCAACAGTGTGGAGAAATCAGAACTCTTGCACACTTGATGGGAATGTAAAATGGTACAGTCATTGTGGGAAACAGTTTGAGAGTTGCTCAAAAAATTAAAAATAGAATTACCATATGATCCAGCAATTCAACTTCTGGGTATATAGCCAAATGAATGGAAAGCAGGATCTCAAAGAGATATTTACACACCCGTGTACACAGCAGCATTATTCACAATAGCTAAGAGGTGGAAGAGACCCAAATGTCCATCAAAGGATGAATGGATAAACAAAATGTGGTTTATACATACAATAGAGTATTATTCAGCCTGAAAAAGGAAGGAAATCCTGTCACATGCTACAACATGGATGAGCCTTGAGGACATTATGCCAAGTGAAATAAGCCAGTCACAAAAAGACAAATACTGTATGATCCCATGTATATGAGGTACCTAGAGTAGTCAAATTCACAGAGGCAGAAAGCAGAACGGTAACCGTCAGGGGCTAGTGAATGGGAATGGGGTGTTACTGTTTAATGGGTACACATTTTAAGCTTTATATGGTTTTGAAAAAGTTCAGGAGACTGGTTGTGCAACACTTAAAAATGGTTAAGATGGTTAATTCTCTGTTGTGTTCTTTACCACAATTAAAAAGAAATACTGAAATACCAAGGACTGGAGAGAGAAGGCAGTTGCTGGAGCTCTCATACGTTGCTGGTGGAAACGTGAAATAGTATAGCCACTTTATGAAACAATTTAGCAATTTCTTATAAAGTAAAATACACATCTGCCATATGATCCAGAAGTTCTACTACTAGGTTTATACAAAAACTATATGTCCATAATATCTTCATACTATGTCCATAATATCCTTAATTACAATTGCCAAAAGGTGGAAATAATCCAAATGCCCATCAATTGATGAAATTGTGGTACCTCCATGCAATGGAGCACTAGTCAGCAATAAAAAAAGGAATTAACTACTGACAGATGCAACATAGTGGATTGAATTATGTTCCCTAAAAAAGATATGTTCAATCCCTACCCCCGCATACCTGAGAATGTGGCCTTATTTGGGAAAAGAATCTTTGCAGATGCAACCAAGTTAAGACGAGGTCATAAGAGATTAGGGTGGTCCCTAAATCCAATGACTGATGTCTTCATAAGAGAAGGGAGAGAAAGGTTTGGACACAGAGACACAGACAAACAGAAAACAAGGTCATATGCAATGGAGACAGAAAGTGGACTGATGGAGCTAAAAGTCAAGGGACACCAAGGACTGGCGCCAACCAAAAGAAGCTAGAAGAAGCAAGAAGCAAGAAAGGATTCTCTCCTTAAGCCTTCAGAGAGCACAGCCTGCTGACACTTTGATTTTAGACTTCTAGCCTCAGAACTGTTTTAAGCCACCTAGCTTATGTTATTTTCTTACGGCTGCCTTAGGAAACTAATACATGCAATAACATGGATGAGTCTCAAATGAAGTACGTTGAGTCAAAGAAGAATTCAAAAGACTACATATTTTTTATTCCATTTACAAGACACACTGGAAAAGGCAAAAGGACAGGTCAGTGGTTCCAGAGGCTGGAGGTGGGGGATGGAAACAGATTACAGAGGGATGTAAGGGAACTTTGGGGAATGATGAAACTCTTCTGTTATCTTGGTTATGGTGCTGATTATTCAACGCAGAATCACTTTAATTGTACTGTATGTAAATGACACCTCAAAAATGTTTACTTAAAAAAAATATGTGCTTCTGGGATTCCCTTTTCTCCTCAGCTTGTCAAGAATCCTGGGAAGAGGACTCCTACTGCCCTAATCAGGGATAATGTGAAGAATGAAATAATAATAATAATAGTTATAGATTACGACCCATGGAATAAAATAAAAAACCACAATATCATATAGAAATCAATATATAAATTGAAAGTTTGATAAGGATCAGGATAAAGTATCTCCTCACAAAATATTTACTAATTACAAAGGAGAAACATAACTTTAAATTGGAGAAGTCTGACAGACACCACCTTAATTAAGTGATAAAAGTGAGCATCAGTTGTCCCAGGACAAATGAAAATTACCCATTTATTGGGATACAGT
This sequence comes from Rousettus aegyptiacus, assembly GCF_014176215.1. Classification (NCBI taxonomy): domain Eukaryota; kingdom Metazoa; phylum Chordata; class Mammalia; order Chiroptera; family Pteropodidae; genus Rousettus; species Rousettus aegyptiacus. The sequence goes on along the minus strand of NW_023416289.1, from coordinate 51,276,598 downwards.
AACAGCATCAATTCTGTGCTATTCCTGCCAAAGATGCATAATCTGAATCTAATCATGAAGAAACATCAGACAAACCCCAGTTGAGGGATACTCTACAAAATAACTAGCCTGTAATCTTCAAAAGTGGCAAGGTCAAAAAAGTCAAAATAATTTTTTTCATGTCAAAAATAAAAGTTTGAAAACTCTACTAGACTGAAGGAGACTAAAGACAATAACTAAATACATGTGATTTTGAACTGGATCCTTTTGCTACAGAGGACAGTAGTGGGACATTTGATGAAACTTAAATGGGGTCTGAAGATCAGATGGCAATAATGTATCACTGCTAACTTTCTCATTTTGATGGCTCTATTTTGGTTATGTAGCATGAGGTCCTTGCTTGTTAGAAATACACAGCAAAATATTTGGGGTGATAATGGCATAAGGTCAGCAACTTATTCCGAAGGGAAAAAATGTTATTTGTATGGTACTTCCAACTTTTCTGTAAGTTTGCAATTGTTTCAAAGTACAAAAAAATATTCAAAGAATCTTGGCAAAGCCAGGAGCTGCCCAATGCAACAGGAGAGGGAAGTCACAGTAAATTCTGTATTCCTCCAAAGCTGACAATAAAATGCCACACTACTGGGCTCTCAAACACAGTAAACCTTGACAGCGCTCTATTTTCTGAAGCATGAAATCCAGCACAAGAGATTTACTTTATTTGTATAATGAATGATCCAAAAGGCCAATATATAGGAAGTTTGATCTACACAAGTAGACCTCTAACATTGAGTGTATTAAAATGAGATTCCAATGTATATTAAAGACGATATTCCAGTGTAATAGGTACAAATATGTTTAAATTGTACTTTTTACAATTACTATTATATTGAAGAGTTCCTATTAGTACTCTCAAATGAAGTCTCCGATTTAAATACTACTTTTGCTTAAGGAACATCTTCAAACAAGTGAACCCAGTTTTCACAAGAAAGAAAGAAGACAGTGATATCCAAATGAATCAAGTTTTGCTTCATCTTAAAGGTGATATCTCAACTTTAACACCAAATCTTAAATTGCGTAATAGAATGACAGGCTAATTTTTCAGAGAATAGGACATCTAAGTAAGTCTAACTCGGATCGTAAAAAAAGTATCATATACCATCATCTGAAACACCAATATCACATTGTTTTGAACAAGGCCCATCACTGATATGAATGATTAAAGCATCTATGACACTGCACTAAACTAAATGCAATATAGACCACTTACCAAGGTCTTAGATCTGTGTTGTCCAATGTGGTAGAAACTAGTCACAGGCAGGTAGTAAAATGTGGCTAGTTCAAATTGAGATGTGTTTTAAGTGTTAAAAAAAAAAAAAAAAAAAAAACAGACTTCAAAGACTTAGTACAAAAATAAAGAATGTGAAATGTTTCATTAATGTTTTTTGATACTGATTATATGTTGAAATGATATATTTTGGATATACTGAGTAAATATTTATTTAAATAACATTAAAATTAATCTCACCTGTTTCTTTTTTCTTTAATGTGGCTACTAAAAAGGCGTAAATTACATATGTGGCTCACATATTTATAATGGACAGCGCTGCCTCAGAAAATTTGTGAAATAACACTATCTTATGCTTCAGAAAGCAGGAAAGAGAATAATGATGGACTTCTAAGGAAAACGCTTAACTGTATCTAGGCCAGGTTTATCCCTCAAGATTAAATCTTTTTAAGGATAATAATCTCTGCCTATCCTTTTACAGTCCACTCAGCTTGAAGAAGTAAATATCTGGAGGTTACCTGGAACTCTGATACACTGCTACGCAGCTGGCTCACATTTGGTAAGGATCCTCCATGGTACTGGGTCAGGCGCAGTTGCTGAAGCTTCTGAAATTGAACCTGCGAACACAGTGATTTTAAGAGTGTTGAGAGATGACAGAAAAGAGCTGGAGAAGCATCGAAGTACGGTGTTTTGCAATTAAATGGTTCAAGAGTGAAAGTCTTGGTTTCGATTTCTTCTCAACTTAAAATCGTCAGGTTTCCGGTGCTTTGTGGTTTTTGATTAGTCTATTTTTGGAAAGAATTTACCCATGTTCCAAATGTCCCATGCACCATGATAGTAAAGCACTCTCTTGCAAGGACTTTGAGTGTGTGTGTGTGTGTGTGTGTAGGTGTATGGGCACAATCAGCAAAAGGGAATTTCTTGAAGAAAAACTAAGCCATTACCTACAACTTTATGACATTAACTGTTTTTCCTTCTCCATGCTCTTTTCCAGTCATTTACCTTTATGTGTAATAACTGCATAGTTGTGATCATAACATAGGTACAATATCGAGCATTTTCTATGAGATTATGTATTCATATTTTATGGCAACATAACATTTCTTCTGAATTATTTCCACAGGACACATTCCAAAAAGTGATTATTAAATCTCTGAGTGTGGTCCTCTTGATGGCTCTCAACGCATAATGCCAAACAATTTTCCAAAGGGTATATCGATGTATACATGAGAAAGCAGTTTCATCAAAATCCTCACTAACACTGGATATGATCATTAACTGGGGTTAAGGAAGGAGTCCAATTCAACAGATATAAAATGGTATCACACTGTTTTAACGTGCCTTTCTTCTGCAAGTTCTTTCTTGCTTCATTTTTCAAAAGGCAGTAAACCAGTTGCAGTTCTTGTAAACTCCAAAGTGGTCCAATTTGGTCTTTAAGAGTTCTCTTCCTAAATAAAAAATTACCTCTGTGGTTATATAGCTTTTAGCACGTATAATTCATGCAAAGAAGAAAGGGTAGATAGGAACCCTCAGGCAGATTTTCATCCTTTCATTACTTTTTGTCTTTGTCTAACAAAAAAAAAAAATTACCAGTCCTGAGTCTCTACTGCCCACTTCATCCTCAACCCTCTCCACAACCACCAAGTGAGCATCCTGCTTTTATAGACCTGGAGACTCAGACAGAGATGTTCAGAGACTTGTGCAAGGTCACAAAGCTATAGGAATCAAAGCTATGGGTCTAACTCAAAATCCACAGTCTTTCTTATTTCTGCTATGTTCTTTTTTTTTTTTTTCCATTTTTTCCTCAATGACTACAGTGTTTATAAACTTAGAAAAGTGAAGTTTGGCTGACAAAAGCATTGCTTGGCCTATGCAGCTGATTTTGTTTTGTTTTTGCATTCATTATGAAAACTTTCAAATATATACAACAGAGAGATAACTCCACCTATCTGTCTTCCAGCTTCAATGATTATCCCAACTTATGTCCAATCTTGATTCATTTTTACCTCCTCCACTAATCATGGCACCCCACTGAAAGAAATCTCAGGCATATTATTCCTTATTTCAACATATGGTTCCAAAAGATAAGAACCTGTATCTGCTTGGAAGTTTTAAAAGCATACAAAAACTTTTGGCAGCCTTAAATTCCTTAGACCCACAGAATGTGATTTCTTAAACATACCGTACTGTGAGAAGGTTATAATCTATTAATCAAAACCCAGATCTGAGAGTCAGATAATGGGAGGAGGACATTGTGAGCTTTCCCATCTATCGGCTGAGTTATAAGAGTAAAGTTTTAGCTTTTGATGTTAACATTCTCAGAGCATTTACCAGGACCATTTGACTCTCTGTCCCTGAAATTCTCTAGACAAAATTCTCATTCTCCACCCCTGCTTCATCTAAAGCCTTTGATTCCTTTTTTCCATCAATCCATTCATTTATTCACTTATATAAAACTTTTAACTGTGTGCCAGGTACTGTGCCAGGCACTGGCTCACTAAGATGAATACATGTCAAAGTTCCTGCCTTCTGAAAGTTTTCACAAAGGCTTCAACTCTTACCCAAAAGCCTTGACACTTCAACCAAGCTAGTAGGTTCTACATCTAGCTAGAAACTTGCCTTCCACTAATCTTAAGGCGCACTCATGGTCTCCCACATCTGTTCTACCTCTCAAAGTGCCTATTTCTATACCCTTCAGAGACTGTAGCACTACAGTAAAAAGAGCAATGGATCTGGAATTGCAAGACCTGACTTTATAACCTGGAGCTGCCACCAGGTTGGGCAAATTACTATGCTGTCTACTTCACAGTGGCAATGTATGGATTAAAAAAGAGAACAGACGCAACACTAGTATGTAAAGGTAGAGCTCTGGATAACTTCTCAAAATATCATCATTATTGTTGATATTCTCAACTACCTCCTAAAGCCATGAGAAATTTTGATATTTTCTTCTTTTGAGATGTAAATCATTGAGCTAGAAAGAACCTCAGAGACTGTCTGCGACATCATCATACTTACTGATGATAAAAATGAGGACCAAAGAATAATTAGCCTGAGGCACAGGTCACAGACTAGCCGCCCATGAGCCACATGTAGCCAAGAGAGTTCTGTTTGACCCACATGATAGTGACCCACTCAATGTTTTACATTTTAATCTTAAAATTGGAAAATTGTATAGAAATTTGGATTTCCAACTTCTCTGCATTGAGCGATCATACAACACTGAACCCATATTCTTGCATGGCAAAAATGCATGAAGCTGAGAAGTGGCTGCCTCCTTAGACAGGGCTTGGGTTCTCCTGTTTGCCCAAGTCTTCATTGAATCCTATTAGTCCTCTATGATAGCCAGCAATCAGCTACCATGTGTCATCATTCCTGATCCCCTCACTCATTTTCCTTATCTGCCTCACTCTGTAACTTGAGTTAGCAACCTTTATACTACAGTCACACACTTCAGTGGAATTTCCTTTAATGTCAGTATGAAATAAGATCCAATCCACACTACTTCATTTTTGAAAAAGTCTCTTAATAGTCAACGCAATCCCAAAATCCCAGCAGGCCTTTTTATAAAAATTGATGAGATAATTCTAGAATTTTTGAATATCCAAATAACCTACAACAGCCAAAACAATTTTCTATAAAGAGCAAGGTTGGAATACTTAACTTACCTCATTTTAAGACTTATAATAAACCTACAGAAATCCATGTGGTATACTACTGTTATAAGAGGGATGTATAGATCAACAGAACAGAAGACAGGGTCCAAAAAGAGACCCACACATATATGCTCAATTGATTTTTAAGGAAGTGTCATAGCAATTCAATGAAAAAAGGAGTGTTTTCAACAAATGCAGTTGAGTATACATTCAGTGTGACAGCCAGATTCAAACACTAGTTCTACCACTTACCAAACATGCAACTTTATCTCTCAAGCCTCAGCTTGCTCATCTGCAAAATGAGAAACATTCTAGAAACACACTCCATAGGGTCTCTGTGAGAACTACATGAGATAATGAATGTAAAGGGATCACTACAGTGCCTGGCAAAAAGACAACGCTCAATCCTTAGCCCAAACCTAATCCTTATGGTCTCTCTTACTCTCTTGGAGAAAGCCTCACTACTCTATAACATAGCTAATGCTTGTTTTAATCTAAAAATAATGCTTTCTCCAAATATTCAAGCGAAATTAACACTCCAGGTTGATGTGCTAAGTTTATCCTGTGGTTTCTCAACATTACAAATTGTCCTTCAAAGCTGAACTTCTTGAACAAGTTCCCAACCCTGTCTCTATTTCCTTCCATTCATTACTCAATGCCTCACAACCTCCCTTCCAGCCAGCACCCTCTCAATGCAGTGGCTCTCAGCAAGGTTACCAATGATCCCCATGTGACTAGACCAAAGGATATGTCCTTATCATGTCAGACCAAGTCAGCAGCACTAGGCTCAGCTGGTCGACTTTCCCTCTTAACAATAATTCTCCTGGCTGTTCTCCTGTCTGGTAGCTTTTCAGTCTCGTTTGCTGGAGCCACCTCTCCCATCCCTTTAAACAGTGGAGCTCTTTGGGCTTCTCCTAGGCCCTCGTTGCATCTCGCGCTATAGCAAGGGTCACAAACTCAAATGCCTATAGGCACCAAGTATGGAAGGTAACTAAATGAAGCAGGCTGGAATCACTGTGAAGAACACAGGGAATTGTGGGAACTGTGGCAAACCAAAGAACACATACATGCCTTACCTAATGATGAGAGCCACTACTCAGCTCCAGGTAATTGCTGCCATGCAGAAATGCAGAGTGAATATTGTTATATAACCTCATTTTTCAAAAGAAGCCAGAGTCCAAGTTTTAATATAAAACTGCAAAATTCATTGTTGGCCCTAATATTTTATAAACACACCTTTGGTCCTCCCAAATTAAAAACATGTCAGAGGGCCAAATTAGAATTTAGGCCACCAATTTGCAAGATATGTTCTAGAAATTCTTCCCAGGCATCTGAATCTACTCCTGCAGCTACACACTAAGGATTCTCACATTTATATCACTAGCCTAGACTCCACTCCTGAGCTAGGGCCACATAAACAAGTGCTTGCCAGACCATCTCTACTCACATGCCTCACAGGCACCTCAAATTCAGCTTCTCCTGACACTGCTCTCACTTTGCTCCTGCTAGTGCTCCCTCGCTTAATGCAGGATAGATACCCTGAAATGGCTCAAGTCTGAAAGTTGGTAATTATTCCCGGTGTCATCTCTCTCACTCACCTTCCTCAACCATTCGTTAAGTCTGGTCCTTTCTAACTCTTAAATATCAATCTGTTTACCTCTCTGCCTCCCTGTTGCTACAACCCTAGTCAATGCCATGTCACCCCTCCTAGAATAGTATTACAACAAAGGTATCTCCGCTCCTCCTCTGTACTATCCACCATCCCAGAGATAGAGGCATTCTTTTAAAATGTAAAGCTCCCCTGGTTCCACCCCTTCAAAGACTCTCCATTGTCCTTAGGATCAAGTCCCAAAGCCTGTCTCTACAATCTGATCCTCTAGAACACATCAACTCAAATCACCCTCCTTGTCCCCTTACTGAACCTGTTCCCTGTGCCTGAAACGCAGAAGCACATACCCTCAAACGTCTTCCCAGCTCCCACTAACCCTTGAGGTTACTAGAAGAGGTCAGGACTCCATACCATACACTCCAAGAGTTCCATCTGCTTCCCCTTTAGCAATATTCACCCACGTGTGTCCTTATTTGCCAAATAAAAGGTCTTCCCCATTAAATTCTAAAATCCATGAAGAGACTGTGTTTTGTTTACTCACTACTATACCCTCAGTGCTCATCCTAACCCCTGGCACACACTAGGGACTCAATAAGTGTTTCTTGAATAAATTAATAAAATCTTTGAAGCGAGACATCTTGTTTTCATCTTCCCCATGCACGCACCCCATTTACCACAGTGGGTACTCCAGTACTCTCGATTTAATGAACAAAAGAACAGCCTCTTTCCAGGCATACCTGCTTCTACTTTCTTCCCTCTCCTTATCATCCCAGGGACCACAACCTAGTGTTCTCCTCTTAAATTTTCCAAGTGCTTCCTAATAAGGCTGAATCCTAAAGCTAGAATGAAAAAAATCTCCATCATCTAGTCCATCCTAGCTACTAGGAAAAACAGTATTTAACTTTAACTCTTGAAGGATTAGCTGTGATTATGTAGAGGAGGACTCAAAGTCTGGCACAGGCTCAGAAAGGAAGGAGTACCTAGATTGATTAACAATGTCTGCCACAGGCTAGATTGAAAGTCAGTATATCTGCCATCCAGTTATCAATAAAGAACTAGATGGACTCTTCTTCATCTGGAATCTTTGGAACATTGGAGGTTCACAGATATAAGTTTGGGGATCTAAGAGTTCTCTAGAAGTGTGCAATTGTGTGATTCACTATAAAAATAACCCTTAAAGGTTTTAAATTAGCTAATCTTACTATGCAAATTCAGTGTTATCACTTGGCTTGTGTTTATGAACACAACTGAGCCTAGCAGTATTATTTTACTTGTAACTGATAGAGGAGAAAACACGAGCAAATTTAATATGTAAATGATGCTCTGTACCAGATAAAGGGCAAAGTAGCATCATAATTTTATAGTAATTAGAACACAGAGAAGTAGTAGTGACCAAACTGAGTTTTCACATGGGACACAGCTAACCAGCCTTGCTAAACTCAAGGAATCCATGGGATTAGCACCACGTTTACATTGAGAGCTTCAATTCAGTTCAGGAAAATACCATTTGTCACAAATTAATGTTAATCTGAATTTACTGCATTTTTAACTTTGAATTTATTTGTATACGCTTTAGTTTACAGTTGTACCACAACTATAAGCAAAGGACATCACATACAAGTTTATGTTTGAACATACTCGAGTAACATACTCAAACTCATTTAAGTGAACACTTGAGGATCTGTGAAAAAAACAAAACTGCATTTAAAGGAGTGTATATTACTCAGGGCTGTATCTTTCAGGGATGTTTTAAGGTGTTTTCATAAACTGGATGAGAGATTGGATCAACTGTAGGTAAACAGACATACAGAGTGCATGTTATCTGTACATACACAATTTATGAACCTAAACAACACATAACAACACAGGGCCCAGCATTAATCCTCAGCTTTCACCCAGTAATTCTCCTCAGTGTGCTCTGAGCTTGTCATACTCATCCCTGACTCTAACCAAGGTCACATCAGTAATGCCTGTGGACATCAGACAGGTAATAAATGAGTGAAACTAGTCAGGGCATGAAAAAACTTTTTATTGAAATCCTCAGGCTTTTTAATCTATATATACATTTTTCTCAGAGAAACAGAAATGTAAATATAAGAGAATCTGTTTCTTTTATACTTTACTTCACTAAAAGAAAACACCATCAAAAATATGATAAATGGCAAGTGACACCTAGCCTCAGCATGGGGGATCATGACAGGGTGTGGTGTGAACTGGGATCAACTAGAGAATTCACGCTCCATGGGCGGGCGGAGGGGGGGGGCGGGGGGCAACCACCACCCAGCTCTAGCCAATGGCTGGCACATGGGAATTCAAAATGAGTATCATTAGGTCTTCCAATTTATATATACATATACATAAAGAGAAATATTTATATAGAGAGAATAAATAAATATTGGTTGTATGTGAAAATCTCCCAATTAAAAAAAAATCTGGAAACAGAGTCAAGTTTTCCCAAACATTATGCTGACCGAAAAATAAATAAGGAGTCTGCAGCTCGGTGCTCGCAACCCTGCCGTCGGCCCTCCTTCAAGCCGCTCCGTTTCCCCTGCCCCGGCCCAGCATCTGCACATCCTCCCCATCCTCCCAATGGTCCTTCAAGGTCAGCATCAGGATCCTCCAGGCCTGCCCGACTCCAGCTGAGCCTCCTCAGCAGCCCCGCGCGGGCACTGCTGGCTCTCCACCCTCCCCGGCCTCACTCAACAGTCACCCCACCTCTCCGGGCGTGTTCCCCGCTCGCGTCTTACTCCTGGACCCTCCTCAGTCACCGGCAACGCTGTGCACCTTGCCAGTTCTCGCGAAATCCCCGGGCTGAACCCAGAAAGCCGGCCGATAAAGCAAGCACCTCGGAGGACTGGAAATAGGAAAGGCTCCCACTCGACTCGGGGCCCCATCACCGTCCCCAGAACCCAGAAGCCCGGCGCCGGCCCACAGCGCTCTCGAGGGGCGGGAGGACCCTCGGGCCCGCGGCCCTGGCGCCCGGCAGTCCCGAAGGGCTACCGGGTGGTGGACGTTCGGCGCAGAGAAGCCGCCCTGGCCGCCGCGGGGCTGTTTGTGACTCCCCCCCGGGCTCTCGGTCCCCCTCCTCCTCCCGGCCGCCCGCCTGGCCCGCTCGGCCGCGCGACCTCCCACCTCCACGGCGCGCGCGTGTCGGAAGGCAGGGAAGTGCGCGCCCAGCCCCCGCCGGCCCCGCTCCCGGACGCCGCCCGGGCCCGTCCCCGCCTCAGGCCCGCGACCTCTCACCCGCCGCCCGGGGCCCGCCCGCCCGCGGCCGTGGCCGTGGCCGCCCCCGCCCGCGCCGGCCCGGGCCCTCACCCGCGACAGGGTGAGGTCGGTCATGAGCTGCTCGAAGGCCCGCGTCTCCTCGGCCTGCCGCTGCGTGTGCAGAGCGATCTTCTCACTGAACTTCCGCGGGTTGGCGCTGCCCGAGCCCGGCGAGGCGGCCATAGCGCGGCCCGGCGCAGACCGAGGGGAGACGGCGGGTGCAGGGCCTGCAGTTCGGCCCACCGTCCGTCCGGCCGTCAGTCCTCAGGCCGTCCAAGCCGCTGCCTGAGGCCCTTCCTCCGCCGCCACCCGGCAGAGGAGCCGCCGCGGCCCCACAGCCAGCGAGCGGCCGGGAGCGCGCGAGACCCGCCCCCCACGCTGGCCCCGCCCTCTCCCCGCCCCCCGACGCCTGGCTCCACCCACCGCGCCGCCCGCGCGACCTCGCCCGCTGCCCCGCCCCCTCCCGGCTCCACTCACCCCACCTACACCGCGGGTGGACGCAGGGTTTACTCTGACTCCCCACACCGCGGAGCGCAGACCCGGAGGAAAACCCCGTCGGCAAAGCCAACGGATCTGATGTGTGGGAAAAGCTGAAACGCTCCAGTCTGGGACAACCTGGCCTTTGGATTTATGTTACAAAACAGTTTTAACACCTTTCTCCCACCAATTATGGCTTACTTAAGGGGGAGAAAACTGGGGGACTTCAGCTCGATGAGTTTTCTCTCTTATTCCCACGCTGCGGGCCTAACGTCGTCCGGCTCTCCGGCCCACAGCCCGCTCCCTCCCTCGGTTCGTTTCGCTGACTGTGCTCTGGCCAACCCGAAACAAAGTTACTATATCTGGATCTTTTTAAAAACATCTCCTCTGATTTGCACCAACTCGACACACCATCCCCGCCTTCTTCGCTCCTCAGCAGCGGCCCCTTTTCCATGTTCTTTCCAAGTCTAACTGTAGCTTCCGCAAACTCCAGTCCCGGCCAGGTGTCACTCTCACCTTTTAGAACCACTCCATCGGCCTGCACGGTCCTCCTTCCTTTGCAGAACAGAAGCCACTTCAGTATAAATGCTGACGTGCATACAGATGTCCTGGGCAGCTCTGGGAGTGCGTTTGTAAATCAGGAAATATTAGAGACATGCAGAAGAGTGTAGAAAATAATAGCAACCGACGCCTTCCACTATCAAGATGAAACATCAAAACATTTTGCTTCACTTACTTGGTGTTTACTAAAGAAATACAAAATTAGACATAACTAAGCCCACTCTGACTCTCTTTCCTCCCTAGTCATGGTGCTCAAGTTAGTGAATATCATTCTTGTTCATGTTTTTATACTTTTATTACATCTGATGTATGGATCTACCCACTGCATGTGAAATAGCAAATGTTTATAAATTTTACAAAAACGACGCCATGCTGAATAATCTTTTGCAACTTTTTTTCCTTTACCATTGTTTTTGAGATTCATTTGTGCTGACTCATTTAACTACTGTGCAGTATTTCATTGTTGTTCACGGGTCTCGTGTACAGCATCTAGTCGAATTTTTTAGAAAATTTAATATGAGAATGTATCTCTATTAGCTGCGTTAGCTTCTTTTATTAATTAAAATTGGATTTATTTCTTGTTTTATTTTGTGCTATCTACTGTGCTTTTTATGTTTTATTTTCTGATTTGCCATTATATTATCTGGGTTCGGTTTCTGAGAACAGAATTCATTCTATATACTTTAAGTACAAAGGATATTACAGGGTATAAAATGGCTTAAGGGCTTATTTGGAAGGCTAAAGAAACAGACTCCAAGTTGAATGTTCAGGAATGACTTTAAGAGTCAGGCCACCAAAGGAGTCACTGCCTCTTCTAAAATCTGAAAGCCATCTATTGAATTGGAAAGCTATCACTACACTTGCCAGGCCCTAAACCATATAGTTATTGTCGTAAGCCACTGAAAAAAACCAGACACCTCCACAATAGTCCTCACTAAATGAAACATCACACACACAAGCTTTGCCTCACTTCCACCTTAGAATCAAGTCAAGGAGAAAATTTGACTGGAAGAACCAAAATTGTAACCAGAATCCGAGCTGCAATAACATCTCATTGTAGTTGTAGCCTTCCAGCTTATCGCAGGATGCTGGAATGGGTACCAAGCTAAACCTACCATGTGCATTCACCAATTCACCAATATAGGTATCTATCCTATCTGCATTCTATTGCATTGAATGACTGTTATTATGGAAAAGGATACTTTGGCTATTTTGCAATCTCATCAAATATATGATTTTCTCTGCTCCTATTCTTTCAATATAGTTATATGATAATTTTGGGCATACTAAGTATTTTTCACAATGTACTATAGTTCCATTTTTGCACGATTTTGGGAGGAGTTAAAAATTGCCTCCGTTTTTTATTTCCTTAGATTTCCCTCAACCCATTATAAATCCTTTCCCAAACTCTCTGATTTATAATATCTGTATTTTCAGCCCTACTGTTCCCCTTGGTGCCTTCTTTCTGAAGTTCTCTGAAAGAACTATGGAAGACATAATCGAATCTGAACGATCAATTTTGGGAGCAACTTCTCTCCTAGAGCACCTTCCTTCTTGTCCCATCCCGGACTGGCTGCTCTGCAGGCCCACTGCATTGCTTGGGGCTGGCTCATCCCTCACCATCATCCTGAGGGATCTCTTTACCTCCTGTCTTCTGACCTCTGCTTCCCACATCTCACTTTGTTCTCTTGCCTCATGTACTCCTTCATTTTAGTGAAGTACAATCTTCGATAGTTTCCTGAGGAAAAAAAAAAGTATATAAAAAATAAAATCATTGAGACTGTGTGTGCAGAGATTTTTACTTTACTCTCAGACTTCACAGTTTGCCTGAGAATAGTCTTCTCCATCCTTTTCACTTAGATCTTTGACTGCACTGCTTCCCTGTGTTCTCTCCACTGTGGCGACTGGGAAGGCCGCTCACATTGTTTTCCTTTCCTTTGGAGGTGACCTGGTTGTTGGAGAGCTCTTGTTTTTTATTTGTTTTGTTTGTTTGTTTTCCCTGCCCTTTCTCTGAAAGTTTAGTGTTCTTGATATGTCATGATGATGTACCTTGGTGTGGAGTTTTTGTTGTTGTTCATGGTGCTGGGCAATGTGTCTGTGTGGAGACTGGACACTCATATCCTTCAGTTCTTATCTTTTTGATAATTTTCTTCTTTTTCGTTGTTAACAAGTCTTTTAGATTGCTCTTCTAATTATCTTTTCTCTCCTATTTCCTATCGCTTTGTCTTTTGTTGTTGTTCTATTTCCTGATAAATTCCAACCTTACCCTCCAACCGTTCTGTTAAACTTTTATTTGTATTATATTTTAAATTTCTAACTGTTCTTTCCTTATTTCTGAGTTTCTTTTTTAATAGCATTTTGTTTATACCCTATTAATTATAGGTTATTTCTGTTTTTACATCTACTCCATGCATTGTCTTTTTTGTCTGAGTTTATTTTTTTTGTTTGCTCATTTTGGTCTCTGTCTAGAAGCTTTCCTCACACCTCAGGTGTTTTTGATTCTCTGTTCATAATTAAGACAGAGACACCAGATATGTATATACTCCTTGTTTCTGGAAATAAAACGTTTTAAAATATATTTTAATATAGTTTGTAGCACAGGTTGCTAGTTGTGTCCCAATATTCATTCTGCCTGCCTTCCCAAAAGAAATGCTGAGCTCTAGCTGAGTGCATCAAGCTTGTTAACTTTGCCAGCACTAGATTTCACCACCTCAGGCTGGGATTTTACCCTATGTACAAGCTAGTAGATTAACCCCTTACTGTTGTATGGATGCTGGAAGGAGGCGTGAGGTTCCTGGGTCAGATGGACGCCTACACATCCAGTGGATTCTGTTTCTGGAGAGAAACAAACCTACTCTTTGTCTCAGAAGTATTATCTTATCCTTCAAAGATGCTCACCGCAAACACAACCCTGAGAAATGGCCCAGCAAAGAATGATCATAGCTTTGCATTTGTGCCATAACTAACCAAAATGTCCAAAAATGTACAGGGCCCATAGAGGATTTCCTCTCCCGACACACCTGAGGGTGAATCCTTTTGAAGGTCCTGGCTTGAGCTCCAGGCTTAACTTCCTGACTCATGTAAGATCTTTTACTAAGTGGGCAAAAACAAACTGTCATAGCCAAGAAGAGCCTGAGGTGACATAACTAAGTGTAATGTGGTATCTTGGAACAGAAAAAAGAATAGGTAAAAACTAGGGAAATCTGAATAAAGTATTAACTTTTGTTCTTAAATTACTGGATCAATGGGATAGATAACCATGTTTACTATTGATTTTTAGTCACATGAGAATTTTCTTTCCTTACAAGCTCAACTAGGCATTATAGTTTTTACATTTTAGACAGCATTTCTAGATGTTTTCCTAAGTTTTCCTTTCACCTTTGTCTACCACTTTGCTGAAAAACAGGTGCTTGTTGAAAATTTGTATTCCTGGAGCCCATCCCCCCAAATTATGATTTATGCAGACTGGGCTAAGGCCCAGGATTCTGCCTTTATAACAAATGATTCTGATACTGGCAGTCTATGGGTCAGACTTAAGAAATGCTGCCATTAAAAATGGAAACATTGAATGGGTCAAAGAATATGGTCTGTAGTTTTCAAATTAAAAATATTCAACTTCTTGGTATGGTAACTGCTCCCTCCAGGCTTATGCTGCAGATCAGAAAGGCTGATGCCACTTTCTTGGCCTCTCTTACAGATGGGGTTGGCAACATGACCAGTTTAGTTATTGACACATAAACGAAAGCCTATGGGAAAGCTTCTAGGAAAACTACCTTTGGTTTTCAGATACAAGGGACACAGCTTCAGCTAGCTTTTTTCTTCTTTGAATACAGATGTGATACCCAGAACTTTGGCACCATCATGCAACCATGAAAAGAGAGAGTGTAAAAACAAATTCGGTATTCAGAAAGACAGAAAACAACCCCGACATTGTTGAGTAGTTAAACCAACACTTTTAACTGTTTTTCCTCTAGACTTATGTGAAATAAATTTGTTTAAACCACTGGAATATAGTAATCACCCAGTATATTCAGTTGTCACACTTCTTTAGCATCCTTTAATTTAGAACAGTTCAAATCTTATGTCTTTCATAACTTAAAATTTGTGAAGTGACAGGCCAGTTATTTCATAGAATGTCCCTTACTAAGGGTTTGTCTTGTATGTTCTCTTGCTTAGTTTCAGATTATGCATTTTTGGCAGGAATGGTACAGGAGCAAGGATGTGTTCTCAGTCTATCAATCACAAGGCACATGACGTCAAGTAGTCCCATTGCTGGCATTAAGCTTGGATCATTTGGGTAAGGTGATGTCACCCTGTAAAGTTTCTACTTAAAGTTTCCCTACTGTGAAGTTTCTACTTTTTTCCCTTTATAATCAATAAGACTCTTGGAGATACTTTGAAACTATATAAATACCTTGTTACCCAAAAAATGTGCCCACTAGTTCCAGCACCCATCAGTGATTCTTCTTGCCCTTTCCCTACTTATTTGTTTATATCAGAACGAGATCATGAATTCTTATTTTATCCAATAGGTTATAATCCATTACTGTTATTTTTGTATTCAAATTATCCCAGATTTGACCTTCAAGCTGGCTTCTGTCCCTTCCATTAACATGTCCCCATCTTTTCTTTTTTCTTTTTTAGTATTTTATTTTCTTTCTGGACACAAGATGAGTTAGGCTCAGGCTCACCTTGTACTTTCCTGTCCAGCCCCAGAAAACAGCCAGCTCTCCTAGCAATCCTCGTTTCTTTGAATGGAAAGGGCTGTTTGAGCACTGGTTCTCTTTAGTTTTGGAAGCCAGTTCTTTCTGAGTTGGCTTTTTATGAGAGGAGTTATCCTTTCATTTCTATCCCATACTCCTTTCTATGTTTCTTTTCAAGCCCTTCCTCCACATTTTTTCTTCACCAGCCTAATCTCTGTGCCTCCGTACCTATAGAAATTGGGAATGTGTTTCCCCAGGGACAAAAGCTGGTGGTTATGAGCAAGTACAATGAGTTTATCAAGTATACATTACTACACAGTGACGTCAAAGGTATTTTCTAGATAAGTAGGAGCAAAATAGAGACCATCAGGATTTTTTTTTGCTTTTTTTTCATTTCCTAAGTAATATGTACTAGTTATTGAAAGCTTCAACTCAGGTTCTGCTCTAGTCTCTTTCGCCAGCATTTTGGAGTGTGTTCCATGGAATGAGTTTTATAGACGACTAACAGGAATTTCCTGTGACAAGTAGGAGGCATGGGCTTGCAATTAAACGTGTTTGCAGAAAGGTAGGTAACAAGGAGGTAAGCAGGTTTCTTGACTATGGGATTTCACAAAGTTTTTTTAAGATGCTCATGTGCATCACAACTTTCAAGTAGAATGATGGAATGAATACGGCACTTCCCAACTTTCTTGATCATAGAACCATTCCGAGGAGCACTGGCTGGCCCAGTGTTCCCCCAACACTCAGTAAATCAACTCTATTTCCTAATAAGTATCTCCAGTATTCACCCCCTCCCTTTCCACTCTCCAATTCGGGCCACCAACTCTCTCATTAATTGAGACCTTAATTGGTCCACTTGTTTATCAGGGTCCCAGCAGGAAACACATAGCACTAACTGGTAATTTGAGGAAAGGTTAATAAAGAGACAGGGCGGAGTTTGGAAATAATGCAGTACCTGTGGGGCTAGTTACAGAAGGGATCCTTAACGCTCTGCGCCTTGAGGGACTGCTTACTGCCATCGGGAAAGGTGGTTGTTGGGGGAGAGCTGGCCTTACATACAGAGGCAGCTAATTCACAGCAACCTGGAGGAATAAATCCTACCTCATCTGCTTCCAGAACTCCAGGCTCCCCGTGGTGCCTGCCTCTGACCGAACCCAACCAGAGGCGGCAGAGAGACGGAGGCAGTCCACATGGCCAGCTTTCTGAGACACAAAGGAAAGTGAAGGAGAGTGGATCTGGAGGGACAAATAAAAGACACCTCGCACAAGCTGTTTTGACTGTCGCCTCCTCATTCCATGCATCCTCCACATTTCTAAAGCCCAAATCTGATTTCTTGCTCTTCTCCTAAAAAGCCATCAATTGCTCCCTATTATTATTCTTGGAATAAAATCAGTAGTTTAGTGCTGGCTCATAAGAGCTGATTGCTAGAATCTCTCCCTCACTTTCCACTCAGTGACAAGTAACATCAAGCTTGAAATCAGCTATGGGGGAGTATTTATTTACACCATGGGATTGGTGAATGCTACTAATCAGGGCGTTTCTCCCCACCCCCCTTTCATAGAGCTGCATATATTAAGGTAAAAGCATTTTATTTAATAACTTGTTTCATTATAAACTCAGGAATTGTTCTCTTTTTTTAAAAAAAACTATTTCCATTGAAAAAGCTTAGAGGCAATGACCAACTAACAGTGATGAGCACCCACGGCACCCAGACCATTCTCTAAACACCATCCCACGAAAAGGAACCAGAGCTCCTTAGAGGAACAGTTGATTCCTGGTCTGGAGTGAGAAAAATAACAAAGTGAGGCTGAAACACATGCCAAAAAGCAAGGAAGCTGCCAAAGACAGCTGGGGTCATGTCAGAGGACGCAAAAGCCACTCTGAAGGTCTTCTACTGGCCAATGAGGGGACAATTTGAGCATAAAAAAAAAAATCTGCAGTGGATTGAAAGACATCAAATATATTAAAAACCCAGGAGTCAGTCATATGATTAAAAACCACCACCACCTCACTGGTCACCTTCAAGATGTTAGGGAACTTCATTCTGAAAAATGGTAAATAAAGGAAGCATGCATCATCTTTCCCTGTATGAATATTCTCCTTTGCTGTATAAATATTCTCAAAAGTAATCAAATAGATGACAGGAATTTAGAAGAATTCTGATAAAGTAATAATACTGCAAATATCATCATTTTGCAACCTATAATGAAATCAATGTAGGCAGTCATTATTAGTAGCTACTGAATTCTTGTGTGACATGTGATGAAAAACTGTCAAGTGGGCAACACTTGAACCCAATGACCAGTCTTTATTTACAGCATAAAAAGATAAGCCCCTGATGTGAAGAATAGGAATTCTGAAATAGTCTTGCTTTTAAAAGGTTGAAACTGAGTCTGATCCACATGGCTGTAGTAAAAACCTTAGTTAGAATGTAGAACGTAGTTATACAGGATCTATATCAAATAAAGTGCAAGATTTAAAAAAAAGAGGGAGAATTTATGGATTAAAGGCTTTAAGACACCTATCCACTAAATGCAACATGTGAACCTTGTTTGGCATCTGACTCAAACGTACAAACTGTTCAGGTAACTGCAAGATGATTGGGGAAATGTAAACACTGACTTCATGTTTGATATTTAAAAATTACTTTTTAGGTGTAATAATAATCGTTTGGGGATTAAAAGTGTGTATCTGTAAAGTGAGATTTCTCACCTGGTGTTATTGATATCTGTGGACTGGATAATTCTTTGCTGTGCCTGGTCAAGGTGCTTAGCAGCGTCCCTTTAGTTAGGACAAAAATATCTCCAAATATTGACAAGTGTCTCCTGGGAGAACAATTGCTCCCTCTATTGAGAAACACTGTGTTGGAGTATTAATGGTTGAAATCTATACCTGGGATCTGTCAAAATAACCCAAGGCAGGTGTGGGTAGAGGTAGAGATAAAAGTTGGACCATGTGTTGATAACTGTGGAGACTGTGTGGTGGACTCATGGGAGTTCATTATACTATTCCCTCTGTTTATGTGTTAGAAGTGTTTCATAATAAAAAAGTTTTAAACTTGTAATACCAAAGGAGTATTAAAATATTTCTATTTTCCCAAAGCATTTTTAGCAGAGTGGATTAAACAAGTTGTCTCTAAGTCAAAAGGTTATGAGCGTAATTCAGTCAAAAATGGGTGACGTTGCTATAACAAAACACTTTCCATTTCCATCTGTTTATTATGACAGCAAAACTTCTCAGCTTACATTTATGAAAGTGAAAAGCAGAAGAGAATTGGTTATTAGCATTATCTCATTCTACCATAAGTTTATCCATAAGTTTCTTAAACCTTCATTTACCTCATTTAGAAATGCATTTCAAATACCCTACTTTTAGAATTCTGTCAAGACAATATATAACATTGCTTTGATAAAATATGCACTAACAATAACGATGCACATGTATCTTTCTGGATTGAGTTAATGGCCTTAAGGTCACAGGAAATAAGACCAAATTACAGGTAATTGTGACAGGATGATCAAAAATAAGACTTATGCTTAAAATATTAAGTTAACATAAAATTCTGAAGGAAGTAGAATAGAAATATGAGTTTAAAGGAAAAAAAGACATAAAATTTCCAACTGACAAAGATCTTTGCTCACTATCTTTTAAAATAGATGAGGAGTTCCACTGGATTCCTTGAAAAATGAAGTCATTTTTTTTATCTTTGAGTTTGTAATATGTTGGCAATTATAAACTTTACAACTTAAACATTAAAATAAAAATTTAGATGTCAAAGTTAAAATGGTGGAGGGAGGCACTTCTCCCCAATTCTCTTCAGGTTTACAGGGGCCTGAAGGCGTGAGCGGCACAGCTGTGGCTGCCCTGCCAGGAGCAGGGGGCCAGCTCTAGGGTTCCAGCTCACCTTCCTCTATTTTCCCTTTGTCCTCGTTTCCTTATTTAACTTGGGGATACCTTAATAAGCACCTTTCTAAGTCTCTTGATTTCTCTGCAGGACAATGTAGAGCACAATTGTTAAAATATAGCTTATTTCAGGTTTCACTAACACATTATCCCCATTTCCAAAGGAGAAAAGTGAGACTCAAGAGGAGCAGCATCCACGAGGGCGCACTGCGGGAAGCCCAGGTGCTCATGTCACTCTCCCTCAGAGGTGTGTGGGGTCACGGCCAACCCTCGCGCGGACCATCACCTCCCAGTTTTCACTTACGTCTTCTTTACAATTATTCAGTTTCTCCCTTATTTTATATCGTCGCTTAATATTAAACATTGCCGCAATTTTAAACTTTCAGTCATTAGCCAACCAGAACTCAGAGATGTTTGCTCTCCCCACCCCCTATTCCTTTTTATGGTGAGGCTACTTTAAACATATTGCATTTAAAAAGGCTACTCACATGTTAAAAATCGCTTTGAGATAATTCAGTGATTTGATAGCTGATTTGTGTTTGCTCCTTCAAGATTAGAAAGGGTTGTTTTCAATTATTATATCTCACTCTAGTCAACACTCTGTTTAGCAGGAACTGCTAACAATGAAACTGAGAAAAAATAAACACAAACATGAACAAATGACCTTTTATTTCATACAGAGATACAAAGGCAATTGTGTGCTACGACAATCTTATGGGCAGTCCAAATTCTCGGGAGGAGGTAAATTCAAGACAAATGCCACGATGGCTGGTGGAAGAGAAGGTCAAAGAAGGAGAGAGACAAGGCAGAGAACGCTACAGCTAATAAATAAAAGTACTAAGAACTACACTGTTTCAATGCACTTGAGTTCATCTGGGCCTTCTCAATGTTATTAAAACTACAATTCAATATATAGTTACCATCAAAACTCTCGAAGTGCGTTTTGTGCTACTTTGCATTAAATGTTGTGTCAAGGGAACTATAATCCTTACAATAATTGAAACATCATGTTTTATTAAAGGAGTTGTAAACTCAGCTCACTGTCGGTCATGGGTGTGGTCTTTGGAATCTGACAAACATGCGTGATGGGTATCCATCCTCCTTCAAGGTAAAAGCTTTGACACTTTGGTTGGTCCCAGTTTCTGAGGTGATGCTACTTGTAATAGCATCTTCTTTTAATATGAGAAAAATGTTTACTAAAAAATTATCTTCCAAAATACAACAAAAAATGAGGTCAGGGTAGCGGAGACTCCTTCTGTCAGCGGCACGCCCCACCTCACCTGCCAGGGGCCTGCCTGCAGTGGGTACATTTGCACCCACGGATCTGACTGAGTAAACGGTGCATCATGAAAAACACTTACATTTGTAATAGAGATACATCACATAATTTGTTATTGACAAAACAGTTTATTGTATTTAAATATACATAGGTAATTTTTAAATGTTAGTTTATTTTGTTGTTTTATGTTTTGTGATAAAAGAATACTGAGCCAAAATATCAGAGAAAATTGAGGCTCAGCAGCATGATTTCACTGTTCTGGATAAAAAGACTTTTTAAAAAAGCATATGACTTTTTATCTAAGAACAAAAACTTCCTAAAAATTCAATGTTTAGAACTGAATTTTTTGACTAAAACCCAGAAAACTGGAGCTCATAAAATAAAAGCAGCGTGGGCAGCAGGAGGAGAGAGAAAAGAATGGGGAAACAGACTTGACATCATGTGCAACGCTGGTTGGCTGGTTCTGTTTATTTTTGTTTCCTTCTACTTAAGGCAGGATTATCTCTGAGACTCTGCAGACAAATCCTAGTGTTTTAGCTATAAGAAAGTTTTAAGAGTTCAGATATACAGATAAGCCCATTTTATAAAACCTTTTCTTACCATATTCTAAAGGCTTTGAAGCATTATATAAATCTTTAAAATTTCTATCACCCACATTTTAAGAAATAAATCTACACTTTAATAAGGCACTCTTAAGATATAAAACAGCTTTGAAAAAAATTATATCCCACGCTAAGCTAACCCATTCCTTTGCCACAGCGACGAAGTGGGCCGTCATCCTGAACCAGTCAATCTCTGCACCAATGCAGACAGACACCTCAAAGAGCAAGGACACCACAGACCATTATAAATCCACCTAAATGGCAGAATTTTATCAGTGGGATTCTCCCTTCCAATGACAAGAGAGTTATCCTAACAGAAGTGTCCAAATTTGATGGTAAGGTTTAAAACCGTTATCATCCCCTTTTCTAGAAATGCTTCCTCTGAACACAGTACAGTGGCTTCTATTAGCTCCTGCCTATAAAAAAAAAAAAAAAAAAAAAAAAAAGCAGAAGAGGAACGATAATACCCCACATACTTCCATTTTACTGACAGGATGAAAATGTGAAGGAACTTCATTTTTAAATGACAACCTAAGAACTACAGGTAATCTGACATTTTGATTGTGTCTTATATCTATGTATGTCATAGGTGCTAACAGCTTCCACTTCTAAATAACAAGAATTCAAATCCCACCATCCCTAATGCAGATTAAAACAAACACCAAAGCTTACAATATAGTAATGCGACCTCTAAGACCATTATAACAACACAGATAGGTTTTAGTCAAGTTCCCACTCCTTCCGAAGTGACAAAGAAAATGAAGGAGTAAGAAGGGTCAGACTAAGACTGAAATACAATCTCGCTATGAAAAAGGGGCTACAAATGTCCAGTCGGAGAGGGAAGAGTTAAAGATGTGCCATTGGGAGTGTATCGAGCACCGTGTGGGTTGGGTCTCTGCTTCCAGTGGGTAATAAAGGGCCCTAGGAAGGTAACCGTGAAGTACTTCTTTCCTTCATCCTTCTGTGCTGGCAACAAATGATCAGTTACTTCCCGTAGAACTTTTTGTTGAGAAGGAAGATCAGAAGGTTGACATTTACTTTAGCTCTATCAAATAATTTCATGACTGCAACTCCTTCATACTGTAGCTGCAGCAGGTCCTGTTCAGAAAAACATTTTGACAGTTAATCAAATCTGTGGAACAAGAATCGAAAGGACACAATGCAGGAAGGGACAGAGGAGGAATGAAGCCTGCCTCCTGTGCCAGGTGTGCAATGGGCTGAGAAAAGGGCTCCTGGCTATGGACCTGCCCACAGCACAGCCACCAGGAGCACTTGAGCAGAGGCACATGCTGGTCACTGAATCTGGAGCTAAGAAGTCATGTGGTTCATATCAAAATATACAAAACAGAGAGAAACAGCAGCATGGTCACTTATCAGACACAGCTATGCCCTTTAGTTCAGAAGTTACAATTATATGTCTCCAGTTTGTACAAGTGATAGGTCAACCTGAAGAAGGTGAAGGTACTTCATTGGATCCCTGATGAAAGACACTAATCACTGAAAACAAGATAAGGATGGTAATTTTGCCTCAACAATGTCTACTGGAGTCTTCATTTCTACTTCACATGAGAAAGCTTTTATGTTCTGAAGGCAAGGGACAAAAGAGAACTAAATGTTTATTAGTTGTCTACCATGTACTCAACATTATGTAAGCACATTATACAGTGTCTTTTTTAAGTCTGACAAAAATCCTATGAGGTGTGATATTATCCAGTTTAAAGATGAGACTAGGAGATGGTAAATGAAGTGCTGAATATGAATCAGACTGCAAAGTCTTTGCTTTTCCCCCTACTCTAACACTCCAGGACAAATTGAGGAAAAATCTGAGTGGCCTCACCCCTTACCTCCAGTGGTGATGAGAAAGCAAGAGTCTTAGAGCTTAAATGGACTCCAAAAGTTCAAGCAATTTATCTTTTGGAAAAATCCTAGCAACTCCAAGAGGACTAGGACCCTGGTGCATCACCTGTGCCTAACTTAATACCTCGCACCTGGCAGTCATTCCATATTTCATGAATTTGTGCACAAACGAACACATTACCTGAGGCAGACTGGTTGACCTATATGCATTTGGTGAAACTGAGGGAATAACAAGATCTTTTTGTGTAAGTACTTGAATTAGCTATGTGCATCACGAAATCATTTCACATCTGTTCAGCCAACATGTTTTGATGGTCTACGAGTCATTGAGAAGAAAGTAAAGCAATACTACCTGTTTGTAAAGAGTCTAGGGGGATGAGAGGAAAATGAGTGGGCACCTACAGTGACAGAGACTACTGCTACAGGCCGCGGAGCAAAGAGAAAACTGGCGGTGCTCAGAGGAGGCTTTCGCTTAGGAGCGGTTCTGCACGTGAAAGGACTCAGTAACGATGAAGGAATAAGGGTGGGAGAGCGACCTGTACAAAAACCCAAATGCATGTTCAGAGGAAGGTGCCTGCCCGGTGTGACAAATACAGCATGTGGAGCAGCACAAGGGATGAGGTGGGAACCGACTCGGAAGCACTACGTACGCAAAGCTAAAGGTGTCTGCATCGTACCTAGGAATCCTCCCAATGCCCTGGCATTTTTTAACGTATAAAAATTAGAGAGAACCATGTGATAAAATGATTCACTGCAGCGTTCTTTTTGAATTTAAAATTTACAAAGATGCAATTTCTGCACGCCTTGTCAGAAATACACTTTAAGCACCTATCGATCAAAATGAGAAAGAAAATGTCAAGCTATGGAGCAGGCTTACAATTTTGTACAGTCAAGATTTGTACTTAACATTTTGTTCTACTCCAAGGTATCAGCTTAACTTAGTGGCAATGCTAAGCGGGGGCTTCGGATAACCTTTTTCTGAAGATTTCCACTTCTACAGAAGCTCTCAGCAGGACCAGAGCAAATCAAACACAGAATCAGACACAGCTCCTTCCCCGCAGCCTGCTCACCGCTGAGCGTACATGGCTTCCCCCAGATGGCCCTCCTTTCTATCTACCCGTTGCCCTGGACAAGAACACGACTACCTCAGACACAGAGCTCTCGGTGACACCTGGTACACACCCACCTGGTAATGTAGCATAAACGTCTCCATCTGAACTCCCATGAATTTGGCTTTCACTTCAAAGTCTCCGACTTCTTCTGTTGGACTGATTTCAAAGATAACATTTTTAAACCTGTTGAAACATAACATCACAAGGGTGTGAAATTTTATGTTCTCATATAGAAATGCCCTGTGAGATACAGAAAGGAGATGAACGATGTCTTCAAAAGTGACAAGGGGCACAAAATAAAGGTCACAAAGGACTTCTGCAGTAGCAGCGTGGGACCTCTACTCTAAGTGCCATCTGCTTTGGGTTAGGAGAGAAGAATGGCGACCTCCCCTCCTGTAACACCTGCATTCTACTGAAAGTGGACCCACTGAGGAATGCCATCAGTGGCCTCTGAGGGGATGTCATCAGGAATTTTCTTGGCTTTCCGTGTGGCCACTGCTGAAACCTGGATAAAAGGAGAATCAAAAGCAAATTGGGCTGGAAAAAGAGGAAAGGGTATGTGTTTGAATGCATTCCTGCTTGAAGACTGGAAAAAGTGAGTAAATAATAAAGGGTCAGAATAAAAAGAATGCAAGAGAAGAAGTTTTTTTCTGGAAAGAGCAGGTGCTATAGCTATAAACACACTGAGGACCACCAAAGACAGATTGCTATTACTGACCATGTTTAAAGCATTACTTATTCTCAACATGTTACATGCCCATAAATTTTATGACACCAGAGGAAGGTGGGAATCAGCTGTTCTCCAAGTGATCAAATGTGACACCCCAAATTTCCAGAACTCAACAAAGGAGCAAACTTATCTATTATGAACAGAGCTGAGAACCATGAAGGATAAATAATTTTATTTTAACTGATTTAGTTCGTTATCTGCTTTCTAAGCCCATAGCAGCAATTAAAAAAGAAGAGAGGCAAATAATGGTAGGCACTTGAAAATGATGACAAAATAAGGGAAGAGATAATAAATATTATGAAACAGATTTGAAAAATGCATAAAGTGCTCAACAAAAAACCTCCAAAAGACCGAGATTCCAAATTGAAAAAAAAGTGACCAGAGAAAATACAAATAATAAACCATGTTTTAAGTACACACAACCAAACCAGAATTCAAAGAAATCCAAATTTTAAAATTAAAAACTTTGTTAATTACTGAAATCAAAACCACCAAAAATTATTATTCAATGACAAAGAAGTAATGAGATAAGTAAGCACTTTCATACACATTTCGGATATTACTGGAAAATACTTTGGCAGTATATACAAGTTAAAAACGTTTTTTCAACTGCTATGAAATTAAAAATAGAACTATCCTATGATCCAGTAACCCCACTTCTAGGTATACTGCACACCCAAAAGAACTGAAAGCAGGGTCATGACAATATATTTACACCTCCCTGTTCACTGTAGCACTATTCATAATAGGAAAAATAGGTGGAAGCAATCTGAATGCTCATCGATGGATGAATGGATGAACAAAATGTGGTTCATACATGCATTGGAATATATTCAGCCTTAAAAAGTTAGGAAATCTGTCACATGTTACAACATGGGTGACCTATGAGGACATCATGCTAAGTGAAATAAGCCAGTTACGATAAGACAGATACGTATGATTCCACTCATCTGAGGCACTTAGAACAGTCAAATTCATAGAGACAGGAAGTAGAATAGTGGCTGCCAGGGGCTGGGGAATGGGAATGAGTTGTTGTTTAATGGGTACAGAATTTCAGTTTTGTAAGATGTCTTGGTTTAGAAACGGAACAAACAGAAGAAAGGCTTCCCTTCCTTAAAAAGGAAAAATTAAGGTGGCGCCTACACCTTAATTCCAATGTATGTATAAACCACATTTTGTTCATCCATTCATCCACTGATGAACATTCAGGTGTGAACATGTTCCAAGACAAATATTCCACAAACAGGGAAAAGAAATACTTCCTTTCAATAATGGACAAATTAACTCTGATTGTTAGGTCTAATTCTATGTATATATAATACATGTTATATATAATACATATATAACATATACATACATATACAATATAACATTGACCATCCAGTTAAGAGAAAGGGAGTAAGATAAAGAAGTGATAAGTGCGGAGATTAAAAAACCAATGTATAAAAACAAAGTAAAAAAGTAAATACTCACTGATTCACTTGTAGGTCCTCAATTTCCAGAAGAACTCCTTTTTCATGTAGTCTTGCTGCTGTATATTTAAGAGAAATCTTTTTGCTTTTCTTTCCTTTCATTTCTCTAGGCTTCTTGGAGACCCTGTAAAATGTCGTCATGTTACTTTCTATAAATAACTATTTCAAATCTGTTGGCAATTCAAGGATATGAGGTCAGAAAACAAACTTCCCATACACAAGCATAAGTAACATACCGATTCTCAAATGGCAAATAAATGTTAAGATTGGCCTAGGTAATATCATTGCAAAACAGAGGAAATATTACTAAATTGTTTTAGCCTTCAATTTAAATTATATTTGAGAATCTACCATGAATTTGATAGTGCCTTAATCCTTCTATGTCCCCCTCAGAACCTAAGCACTTATGAGTAAGTGTGAGGGATCCTAATGCCAGGCAGGGGAACAGAATTCCAGGGGTGCCACCCTAAGCCCCTTAGCTATGCGAAGTGGAGGAACAGAAACACCTCAGATAAGCCATTTTTAAAAGAGTTTAAGCCAGTACAACAATTACAGAGGAATGAGGGTAAGGAAAAAGAAACAGATAGTAGGAGTTATTGGGGATATTTGAATCAAGAAGTGATAAGTAAGCAAAAGAAAAATAGAAACAAATGAGAACTAGGAATTTGGGACTCCCAAGGGGAGGGTCTGGAGAAATGGACAGAAATACTGGTAGGAGTATAAAAAGGAATAATCCCTACGAAGGCAACTGAATTATCTATCAAAATTACAACTACACAAAATTGTTGGCCTAGCAATTCCATCTTTAGAAATTTATCTTAAAAAATATGTGCACCTTTGCGAAATGACATATGTACAAGAGGTTATTTATTGCAGAATTTTTCATAATAAACAACTGGAAACAATGTAAATGCTTATTAGTGGAGAACTGATTAAATCGATAGTTATTTCTATCTGCCCAATGGAATAGTATGAAGCTGTCAAAAAAGAAGAGACATTAGCTCTGTCTGCTTAGAAGCAGTGATGACTCTGTGACAATGAGCATACCTAGTGCCTAGATCCTAGTTTCTAAACACCATTCTTCACTAAAGGAAGCAGGACTGTTTGGAGAAATAGCTAATTCTAGGCCCAGAGAGGGAAAAGTGCAAGTTGAAACCATAAATATCTTGTGCCTTAAAGTTAGGAAGTGCTCAAAGAATGATGGGGACATGTCAAAAGGACACAAGAGTCAGCTCTGCAAGTTGGATCTAATTCTTACCCCTTCCCATTAGCCCTGCCTCACTCCAGGAAGTCTTCTGGGGGGTGGGGGAAGGGAGGGAGGGAGGGAGGGAAGGAAGGAGGGAAGGAGGGAGGAAGGGAAGGAGGGAGGAAGAGCGTGAACGTGGGAGAGCAAGCAGGTAGAAGAGTAAGTGAGTCAGAGAGGTGAAGCTGATGTGACAAAATATGAAAAACAGGTGAATCTAGGTGGAGGGTTATGTGGGCGTTTATTGTTCTATTCATTCAACCTTTCTGAAATTTGAAAATTCTTAAAATGAAGTTATGAGCAAAAACAAACTAACCCACAGGCTGGTGCGGCCTGCAGTGATTGCCTCACTCTCTGGGTTTTCAGTTCCCCTCCCTATAAAATGGGTAGGTCGATGATTTTTGGCCCGCACCAGGAAGGATACATCAGACCTTCCTAAGCAGCCAGGAAAAAGTCAGGGGCTAAGACCCTGTCAGCAGGAGGTATGGAGAGATGCTTGGGAACAGAAATGGTTATAATATTCCTTAAGTGATTTTGAGGCACAGTCAGGTTTTGGGGACCACCAGATAATCTCTTTCCATGATTAATTTCTCAGGCCAGAAAGATATTTTGGAACAAAGAATGCTTAGAAATAAGCACTCGTGAAATCCATCGCATAGTACTTATTTACATCATACAATGACAAATGGAATTAGGAAACGATACAAACTATTAGAAGCAAAATAAAGAACAAAATCAATAAAAAGATCCAATGTGCTTTAAGTAAAAGTTTCCAATGTTACTTCAGTTCCCTCTACTTCTTTTCCCCTGACATGGATTCTTTTTAAAAAATTAAATAAATACTCACTTGCCCTTGCTGGCTAAGTTATCCAAGCAGGTTTTGATGTAGCTTTTATAGTAATCCACTTGCTCGCCATAAAAGGTAGCCTTAGAGTTCAGAGCAGCGTATGTTTGCTGCAGCTTCACCAGCTCAGCCTTTCTCCTCTGTCGGTATCTCCGCTGATTCCGAATATCCTGAGACACAATTATTCAAATGAAGAAAATAATGGTATCATGTGCTTCTTGAATCATTAACACTAGAACCCAGTAGTGCTGAACTCTGCCCTGCATGACCACACATTCTTAATAGGCAGCAATTCATGTTCAATAATTAACAAAGAAATTCAGATCTCAT
The DNA here is from genome assembly GCF_014176215.1 of Rousettus aegyptiacus. Classification (NCBI taxonomy): domain Eukaryota; kingdom Metazoa; phylum Chordata; class Mammalia; order Chiroptera; family Pteropodidae; genus Rousettus; species Rousettus aegyptiacus. Next base: position 51,247,689 of record NW_023416289.1, on the reverse strand, counting down.
CTATTTTTTGTACCCAATTATATTTTCTAGAGGAAGGGAAATGTGTTACTTTTACAAACTTCCAGTTCTTAGAATCTATTTGCAAAACTTGCTTAAACCCCTTAAATATGTTGTCAGGAGATGGAGAAAAAGATAAGGTTTTGATGATCAATTCAACGTGAATTTATATTTCACAGAAATAATTAAAATCTGGATGAATTCCAAAGAGGCCGAGGACAAATTGAGACATGGGAAGTTCTCATTAGATTCCCAGTCTTCTCCCCATTAATTTAGGCTATGGAATAAGTTATTAAAAGGCAGGTAAGGTCCTCATGTGGGAAGAGTCAGAAATGGTTCTTCAGAGGAAAGGACACTGATTTGCCCGTGAACTGAATGGGTGTCGCCATCTAAACAGCCACTGTCTCCTTACAATCCTCTGTGAGAGAGAGCTTTAAACACAGCCAGGCCATCACTGTCCCCCAAATGCAATACCCTGGCAATGTCGTTGATTAGTTCCTGGTATTTGTTCTTTGGGTTCACGGTCCCAAGCTCCGTTAGCTTCTTCAGGCCCGACTGGATCTTTTCCTTCTTCTCCTGAAGAGTGAGGTTGCTGTCTTCCTTTACAAATTTTGACTTTTTCATCTTGTCAGGAGTTTTGGCGTCACGGATAGCACGCCTCTGCATGGCCCTCTGATGTTCTGCTTCCTATAGGTAAGAAAAAGTAGTTCCTGGTAAGTCCACTACACTAATACAAACCTGAATTTATGCAGATCACATGCGCACCCAAACCTACACGGCTCTCAAACGCCATTCTGGAAATAGAGGGAACAAACTCAGTCCCTGACAACTGACAGAGAAGCTGTATGAAGCAGAGGCCGGTCTTTTTTCATCTATGAAAATGCCTGGCTTCTGGGGGCTTCTCTCTTGGACTCTCAGGTATGGTGAGGAGATTGGGCTCTAATGGCTAAAAAAAAAAAAAACCTTCGTTTTTCCCCTATCACATCTTAGGACATGGAAGCCACTTAATTTTATTTGAAACACAGCTCGATGAATGTTGTAACCACACCAATGCAACACCAGTACTCAGTAAATTCTTGCCAATTCTTTTGCCCCCATGTCCAGGCTGAATCATGTTGAGGCCTTCCCTCTGCTTCCAAAAGCCAAAGAGAAAGATCTTCCTTTGATTCGTCTAACTTTCCTAGTTAGCATCCAACGTTTGCCCGATACGTTCCAGCCTGATATACAGTCCTCAGTCACTGTTGCATTTATCTGGCACTTTCTTCTTTCTTTAACTCCTTGCAAACTGGCTTCTGCATGGACTGTTCTCATTACCAATTACCATTCTGCCCACACAGAATCCAGTGCCTTTTCTTAGTAGTCACCTTGCTCATCTTCCCTGCATTTTCTTCTTGCCCTGAGAATGGATTTGGTAGCTCCAAGTGACCCAGGGTCATTTCACTCTCAATACTTCAATGATCTGCTCTGTGCTGATGCATCCTAAATCTGCCACAAAGGCTCCAGTGCTATATTTTCAGCTGTTTGTATCAGGATGTTCACATTTGGAATGACTGTAATGCCTCCCAAACTAGAGCAATTCCCTTTCCCATAATACCTTTCTTCCCTAATGTCAAGTCTACTCTGTATCATACAATGCAAAGAGCATAAACTTTGGTGTCAACAGAATGGAATCCAAATCTGGTTCTGCTATTACAAGCAGAAGATCTTGGGCAGGTTATTTCACCTCTAAGGGTCTTAGTTACATCACCTGTAAAATGAGGATGAAAAGGGACAGTGCAAAGGGTAAATGAAAGAACAGAGGTGAAGCAGCAAACTTGCAGGAGGGTCTCAGTGAAGATGGGCTTCTCCTCCCTTACTTCTAACTTCCTCCTGAGTTAAATGAGTTGTTGTTATCAGTTATGCCTCTCTGCCTCTCTTCTTGCCTCTCAAGCGCATCTCTTCGGTAATCAATCATAGCATCTAAAAGCTGAAAATTCATTTAAAAGCGTGCTTTGCACGCAGTCCACTGTGTAGCCTGAAGGGTTCCCGGACGGACTGCAGAGTCCTAGAGGGCTGGGTTTCCAGGGCCCCACTGCTGGCGCCAGCAGAGCAGCTCCAACTTCATCTGCTTTCTGTGTTGGTCTTCTTTCCAGGTTAAGTGTCCTTTAATGGAAAGGATTCCTATGCTCCGAATCTGAAAATTAATGACTTCGCCTACTTTTCTTATTTTATGAAGGTGAAACATGAGTCTTAAACATGAAGAGACCCAACTGTCCCTTCCCACTGCCATGCCGCCTCCCCAACCAATCGGGCCTGCCACTTTATCACATACCTAGATGACTCGACTACCATCTGTTCTGACAGCACTGCTAAGTCAATCAGTGTTAAATGGTCCCCAAGGTCACGACGGCTCTCTAGTTGTTACCTCTTCAGTGCCGAATTCCCGTCCAGGTTTTGGGTTCTACATAGTTTGTTCTCATGCTCTATGTCCCACTACTCGCCTTCACCCATGTCTTCATTCTAGAGACGCAGGCCTGGTCACATCATGTAGACTCCCCTGCCTGGCCTGGCCTGGCCTGGCCTGCCCCTCGTCTCACGTACTATCCATTCTAAGTGTGGCTCGAGTCCCACTTCTTCCTCATGTTTTGCTCCTCACTAGCCTCTTCCTGAACTCTAAGCATTTTTATAGCAAATATTAGCTAATTTTTAATGGTTTCCTGTTTCCGGTATACGGCTACCACATTTCCCCAACTAGAGTTCTTTGAGTTTATGAACCACATTTTATACTTTTCTTCTATCTAGCAAGACACTTGACAAAATTCTAACCATATAATATTCAATACATTACTGGGCAGACACACTGATTCTGCTTCACATTAAATTAAAAAATACGCATTTAATTATTTTTTAATAATTAAATTATTAAAAATAATTTAATTATTAAATTAAATTATTTTTAATAATTTAAAAATAATTTAATTTAATACACACACACACTCCATGAAGTGCCAGTGAGCTTTGTGCTCTAGAACATCTGCTTCTAGATTTAGGAACAAACAACTTTCTCAACGAGCCCTAAAGCACCACACGCTCCAGTCCACCCGTAGGTTTTACCACCCTGTCACTTATGTCCTACCTCCGCAATCCTGGCACGCACCTGCTGCAGAAGCACATAGGTACCTTAGTATGATATATGTTGAGCCCCTAAATTTTACCTGTTCACTGGTGGCTGGTGTTTCTAGGATTTCAGTCAAGGTCTCTCCTGGCTGGAACCGGATGACATCCACAATTAAACGTTTTGTGCTGAAAGGAAATGGAAGAAGCACTTATATGACCAGGTGTTCTACTTCCTCTTAAATGGACCAATGCAACGATGGCGCAAGCATCACCTCCCAGAGGTCTCACTGGGCGGCTGCTAACACCAGCCGCTCAAGGCCCCAGACCTCATTATGCAACTATAATTGGGCACCAAAGTTAGGATTTTTGAGATACAAATTTCACTTTAGCATCTTACTAGGAAATAAGGGAGATAAGTCCTGTGCCAACTATAATATATTAGGTGACCAGAATTAGGACAGACTTACAAGGCCAAGGTGATCATTTCAGTATGAACAAGCGGACTTGTTCACTGAGGCCAAGGGATCACTGCATTACATTTACTTCATTTTTCACACTTTCAGTACTTACTTAAGTAAGATGGTCCGAGCATCCATTTCTGCATTCTCATCCCCAGGCACATCAAACTTGTTGGTCAGTGTGAGAGACACTTCTGTCTTAGCCAGAGCCTCCTTATTTGGGTCATTCAAATTGCCAGCGCTTTCTCCTGAAGTTTTGGGAGGATAGAAAGAATCAGTATAATAAAGAAAGGAGATATTAACCCAAGTAAAAGATAATGCAAGTCTAAGGAGATACTTGAAAAATAAGCCAAGATGTACACCCTGGCCAGGACACCTCAACTGAGAAATAAAAGAAAATATATGCCAAGTGATAAAGGTTAAGGATCCATAATAAAATAAATGTTCGGCAAATCATTTCAACACTAATATCGCCATTCTTTCTCAAAATATTCTGTTCATTTCCTTTACAGGACTTATAAATTCAAATTACATGACTATGTGTATATAGACATTTAACATGCTCTCTTCCACTGGACTTCAGTTCCTCAGCCAGGGATCATATCGGTTTTCTTCCTCAAGGTATATTCAGAGCTTGAACAGTGCAGAAACAGAGGAAGTGACAATTACAACACTCCTCTGTCATGCCCCCCTCTCAGCACTGGGCAGCCAAGTCAGCACATTACCTATCAGGGACTCAATGGTGGGCACCTCGCCAAGGTCATCCAACAACTCGTGGATCGGATCATTGTGCTCTGGAGCAATGGCGTCCTGGTGATCTAACAGGAGCTGCGGGGAACACCTGGGGATCAATTCCACTCACACATCCAGCCAGTTAGCCCCAATCCCCACCCACGAAGCCAAACAGCACAAAGGGCATTAGACAACAAAGCCACGTTCAAAGCACTAACAAGCCAATCCTCAGCAAACCCACCCAATAAACAATATCTAAAGCATCACACTTGGCACCTGTTGAGTGACTTGTTATGATGCATAAAGAGAAAACACAGGTACTCGCTCAACTCCATGGATATGAGTGATTTAAACGTACCCTACATGACAAAGAATACTGAAGCCCAGCGGCTTCAGTATCCAAAGCCATCGATGTGCCCTCTGACCAATTCAAATAACTCGCTGCCATAGTTTTACTTACTCAATGTTCTTACAGTACCTTTCCATTTAGAGGAAAGTACACCTGATCAATGTTGTCATTTTCTCAAGGGCACTCCAGCAAAGCTTGAAGATGCCGTTATCCCAGAAATGACAATGCCTGAAATTTCATTTACATTTTATATAATTCCTCATTTCCTGTTCTATATGCCCCCAAAAAGGCAAGGAAAAGAATACAAAATTTGGGGGGGGGGGGAAAGAAGCACCCAAGGGAAAATCACTCACTCTAAGGCAACACAGAAGAAAAAATCAGTATTCTATTCATATTAGGAAAAGGACACAGAGTAAAAAGTAAAAGCCAGGGTAAAAAGGAGGAACAGTAAAAACAGTATTTTATCAAGTCCCTAGATCAATGCTCGCAATGGAGGTTCCGAAGCCCACCATAGAGATTCTGGTTCGGTGGGCCTGTGGGGCACTTTGAGAAACCTAAGAGTAGATGTTGTTAGGAATAATATAAACAAGGCAGATGTGATGTTAGTACGAGCAAAAGAAGATGAGCTATCTGGGAATGGTAAGCAGCAGCCGAAGAGACAATTAAGGACAGAGCAATGAAATTCAGTAAATAAAGAAAACCACATACCGTGTGGGTGTTGATGATTTCACCAATGGAAATGTAGATCACTGGTTTGGTGAGGGTCACTAGGTCAGAGTACTCATCCACATTGAATTTATCCTGAAGCTCTGGGACATCACAAGCAGTTTGGAAAAACCGTCTGGAAACAAATACAAGAGCCAGACCCCAACAAGTGACATACATGTGAGAAGTTAGGGAGAGGACATCTTACAAATCTCTGAGGCAACACGTTCAAATAGAAGCCAGTCCAGACAGTTAATTCCAGAGAGAGTGCTGTGTGTTTGCTGTGTTTGACAGCCTTAGCCCATTAGTTTTAGCAACTTCTCTCCCCATCTCATTTTAGCTCTACCCACAAGAACCACTCAACCAAATACCTGTGTCAATAGGAGACCCCAACTCTATCTCTAAGATAATGCCCTGAACTCACAACTGTATGTTTAAATGACAAAAATGAAAAGCACTCTCCAATTCTTCTCTGGTTACAAATCAACAGGTGCCTAATGGAGAACCACTATTTTTATTATTTCACGGGAATACATTTTAATAGCTCAAAAATCCTCTTCACTGCCTCCTGAGGCTCTATTCACATCAAACATGCATCCTAAAATATGGCAGCCCAGGGAAAGCTAGGTGTGGCTGTTACTCCTGTCTTGAACCTGAGATAGAGACACGCCCATGGAATCTTTCCAGTGCCTTGTGTCTCTCTTTCCCCTTACCTGAATTTCTGGTAGGACTGGGAAAGATACTCATTAATGATGCTTAAGTGAGCATTATCTCCCAGAAACATCTTATTGGAAGCTGCATGTTGGAGCATCTTTGCAATGGAGCCAAGATTTCGACGTTGGTCTGTGGTAAGCTGGCCTCCTGCCGACAGGTCAATGATGTCAAAGGCATCAGGAGCAACAATGGCCGGATTCATGTATCGATAGTAAAGCAAGTTACCGATGATCTGGGAATAAATGAAAAAGAAAGGTGTTAAAACCCACTCCACCAAGTAAGCTGCAAATGACTCTGCTAGCAAAGAAAACCAGAAAATGCAGTCCTGTGAGGAAAAAATAAATACTATATGTACAGACACGCATGCACGCATGCACACAAGCTTTCTCTGAAGGCCTGACTCTAAAATGACCAGACATCTCTTAGTTGGATGCAGAAAATAAAGAAAATGAGAACAGAACTGAAAATCACTACAAAGAACAGATTCAGAAGGTTAAAATGAGTAACTTAAAGTCTGTTACTGAGCATTTTAGGGCATCCTTTGTTCACATATCATGGCAGCAAATAAGGCTGCTGTCATCCATGTGCACTTTTCACTTTCATGTAGGTGGGTTTTCATTCTAAGAAACTAGTGAATGTAGTTAAAATATTTAAACATGACCTAATTAGCATGGTATAATCTGTCCAACCCCCATCGTTCTCATGCTGCAGGCTTCAAAGGTAGACAAGTTCATGCCTCTGAAATTAAAAGTCACTCAACACACATCTCTTCCACAGAAGAATTCAAGGACAGTCACAGCATTTCCCCTAGAGTGTCATTCAGAAAAAAATAAAATTAATTCACCTGAACAGAAAGTCTAGAATCGAAGCCTCACTGTAGGAAAGCAGAGAACTAGGAGAGAGAAGAAAAAAGCGTTCAGATTAAAAAAAAAAAAGAAGGAGGAGCACAGCTGAGTAAGAGAGTTACCAGCAACAAACAGCCTTATAGCAGAAACAATTGTGCTTGCTCCCAGTCACCTGGCCACCAGCAGAGGGAGCAATTCCCCAGCAAAAAGACAGGACTCAGAAATTTATCTCAAGACAGGAAAAATCGGCCTCTGGTTGTTTGATATCCGTATGCCATTCAAACGCTATAAGAACTAAGAGAGGTGTCATTTACTATTTACAATGACTTTCACAAGCTCATAGTCAAAGGTGAGCTACTGCCAGAATCTATGCTTAGGAACTTACTAAAAGTCCATGGTCAGGCCTAGTTTCCTTACTTTTTCTTCAAAGGGCTACTGGAAGGGCAAGAGTGTACCAGCTTCCAATTCTCACCTTCAGCAGCTCATCCTCACCAGCATCAGGGAACTTCTCGTGTAGCGAGTCCTTCAGCACTTTGGCAATGAAGCGCATCCCGTAGCTGTGAGACAGACAGAACTCGTGAGAAGGGTCATGGAGCAGAAGGACTCTAATGCTGGGCTCTTTTTGGGGTCACAACTGATAGCACTCACGGGATTTTGTCCACTGAGCTGATGATGGCTGAGAGGAACTTGTCTGTCACGGCCCGCATGTTCCTGATGGAGTTGTCCAGCCGTGTTTTGACCTCTTCATGAGCCAGAGCCTGCTCAGGAGTCACGTCATAGGGCAGTTTGCTGGAAAAGCAGAAATCACCCCCAACTCTGTTAGGCCAACAGCCAGGGACCGCCTGAGGCAGGACCACATCCTTCATAAACAGACCCAGAGAGATCGGACAACTTGCTCATGTTCAGGACGCTGGTTGAATTTGAAGTGGGATATATTTGAACTCCGGTTTTTAACTAGAAATTGCATGCCCTGAATTATGTGCCAGGCACTATAATAGGCACTTGGGATCAGAGTTATATGAGACATGACAGCTTCTCAAGTCTTCTACTGTCTGATGGGAGAGCCATACATTTAAACAGGTATTTATTTATAAGCATAGTGTGCTATAAATGACAAGTTGACAAGTGCTACAGGGCCACAGAGAAGGGTCTTCTACTTGGACTGGAGGAATCAAGAAAGGCTTCAAGAAGGAAGGGACATCTGAACTCAGGAAAAAGAGAGAAGTAGGGTCTTCTAGGAAGGAAGAGCAAATGCAAAGGAAGGGAAGAAGGAGAAATAAGGGTGAAAAAGTAAACAAGGGCTGGATCATGGAGGGCCTTGTAGGTAAGGCTATGAAGTCTGGACTTCCCTAGACGCCAGGGAAAGCCTTTAAAAGACAGATCTGAATTTTGAGGAAAATTGCTCTGACCCACCATGAGGAACAAATTAAAAATGGACAGTCACAGATGAAATAGAGCAGTGCCACAGCAAGATCAAGAAGTGATGAGGGCATGAACAAGCAGACAGATCTGACAGCTATTAAGAAGACTATCAATGGGACTCAGTGACCCTCTGGGTATTGGGGAGGTGATAGTTACATATAGGAATTAAAGCCAGATGAGCTGATAAAATCACTCAAAGAGAGGGCACTGAATCAGAAGAAAGTGGCAAGAGAATAATAGCAGACTGCTACAACACGGCCTACGTTCCATCAGGAAGCAAGAAGGGTAGGAGGGAGGGGAAAGTCAAAGGTGAAAGGCGGGGTCAGGTCCTGGTACTTTCAGTGAGGTCAAAAGGTAGTAAGGATTATCTTGGATTATCAATGCGGCCCAAATCCAATCACAGGTGTCCTAATAGGAGAGAAGCAGGGAGAGATCTGGTGTTCACAGAATAGGAGGCAGAGACTGGGGTGATAAGGCCACAGGTCACTGAATGTCACAGCCACCAGAAGCAGGAAGAAGCAAGGAACAATTTTCCACTGGAGCCTCTAAGAGGGAGTACTGCCAGGCTGACACTTTGGTTTTAGCCCACTGATTATGGATTTCTGGTCTCTAAAAACTGTAAGAGAATCGATTTCTGCTGTTTTAAGCCACTAAGTTGGTGGTAATTTGTCACAGAAGCAATAGAAAACTAATAAAAGCAGATACGGTACAACTCCATTTGTCACATTGTAGCTGAATTACAAACACAGATATACTACAAACACAAGAATTCAGCCAAAATCAATGAAAGCATTCTATGAGAAATACCTGGCTCTATGACATTTACAATAAAAAGTAATGTTTATTTTATTATTTTTAAGTTATGTGCTATATATTTTTTAGATTAGTCAAATTTGTAACTATGTGTATGTGACATTTTTTTTAAAGTAGCATATGAACAAAGGAAATGAAAGTGCTAACTAAACACAATGGCTGTGGTCAGAGAACGGAATATTACATTTCTAAGATTTAGAGGAAAACACCCCCAAGAAGTGATAAGGTCCAGTTGGCTATGTGTTTGGTGGCTGAAGTGCAGAGATCCGTGAGGCTTACAGGCAAGATGGATTCCCCTCATATTTCACACCTTCTAGTTATTTGGTATCGAAAAAGTGTTAACATTTATTTCCATTCTATGAAAAACATGATACTGGTTTCTGATAGACACCTAGAAGAAAAAAATTCCTGAAATGCCTGGTGGAATTTGATCTAAGGCTGACTGACTCATGGACCATCAGAGGAAATATGTTGGTACCCTGGAGCTAGTGTCCACAGGGCTGTCATCTAGGGACGCCTGGTCTGCAGGCAAAACTTCCCAGTCAGTCAAGTACTGCAGCTGGCCGACCACATTCCAGGATCTGGGTCTTACGTGTGCAGTTCAAGATAAAAATGGGTATTCCATCACAGCAGCAATGATCTGAGTCCTGGTGACAGACTTACATATCACTGAGAACCAAGTCAGAGACCAGAAAATTCCTGACAAGGGATAGGCCCTTTCTAGGAGGACAATGCAGACCAGAACACTCTGTTCTCTACCCGGGGCACACCTTCCCTTTGCCTGATGTCCAGCAGAATGATGCAGGATGGACAGCAGCGCCATCCAAAGTGTGGACCGGTGCCAGTCTACCAACCAGTCAGACACAGTATGAGGAGCTTGAGTGAAAATGTAATCAACACACTGCTTCCTTCACTGAGAAAGTCTTGTGAAAAAATGTCAGTTGAACTAAAAAGTGTGCTCAAGGGCTGTGGACGATTTTCAGTTATTGGTCCACAGACCAGCTGAGTAGTGGGTATGGGCAGCTACTCCGAGCTTCCCACACGATCTGACTCTACTCCAGAACAAAAAGAAGCGAACAACCATGGACTAAGCTGCTCGCACATCCCCCTCACCCACCTGTCCTCATGCAGGCCGGATAAAACCAGAAACATGCTGGCGCTCTGACCTGTATTTTCCCAGCATTACCTATATTGTATTAACACACTTTTGCTTTAGCTGTGTCAGTGCTGGTGGTTAGACGACGGCCTGGCACAGAAGCTCCTGCATAACTTTAATTTAGTGATTCCAACTGTCAGCATCCTCTCTTTCCTTAGCGAGACAATGGTCGCACTCAGATCTGTAAGTCTTCCCAGGCAACTGCATCCTTAGTTATGGCGACGTCCTGTCAGGTCCTAGACTCTCCCAAATTCAGCTCCACCTTCTACTTTAGGTCTGAGCTAAGTGACATTTTGCCTCCTCAGAGAGGCTCTCTGTCACCACTACCTAAGGCAGCTACCTCCTATATTCTCCATTACCATTCCCTACACAGAGCTTCCAAAAACTGTTCTCAATTTGTAACTATATTTTCATTTTTATGTACCTGTTTGTTGTCTCTCCCACCTAACAAACAGAGAGCAGGGAGCAGGTCTGTTTTACTCATCGTTGTATGTTTCATTCATGATTGTGTAACTGTATGTGTATCTAACACAGTGCCTGGCACATACTAAGGACTCAGTAAATATTTGCTAAGTAAGTGAACATATTACCACATTAACAATTTACAAGAGAGGTTTCTAAGGAAAAACTATTAGAACAATTATTAGTTTGTAAATCAAAGGTAAACTGCTTTTAAAAAAGAGAGGAGAACGTGACCAAAAAAAAGGTGTTGTGGTGACCATACCTTGCTTCTCCTGTCTGAGACTCCATCTGATTAACCCATGACTTGTAAATATCCACGGGGTCAGTTTTGATGTTGAGAGACTTGTCGTCCATAATCTCCTTCACGACTGGGGCCAGGATCTGTCTCAGGGCATTCTGGCCCCTGGCACCACGGTTGAAACTCACAACCATCTTAATAACTGTAGGATTTCCTGTCACAATCTCTTGAATTTGGTCTACTTTTGACCTATAAAACATCAGATACAAACTCAATTTAAATTAATCACAGAATCTCTGCACTTAAAGATCCTTCCTCTTTAATGATCCCATCTCCTAGAAACAGAAATAGTTGGAAGGAAAGGGGTCTCTGCTCTTTCTCCAGAAACACATCCCAACTCTCATCTGAACATGGTGCCTTTCTGCTGCCGCAGACTCAATCGTGGGAGCATGATCAGGTCCTTCATTAGATAAAAATGTGGAATCTTAATGCTTGGATCAGCTTCTTAAAAAATATATTTTAATACAGAAATGTTCCTAACATTAATTCTCATTCCATCACCTCCCCAGAAGCAGCAACACTTTAAATTTATTAGTCATTTAACAAGTGGATGCTTCTCTCGAGAATTTGACACAAATCACACTGTTAGCTGAGATCAAGAAAAGGTACAGGCAGCCTGACTTTCCAGCCCTGAGCCTCTGAGGCCTAGCCCTTGGAAGCCTTCGTACTTGATTTCCTCCTGGAGGGCGGTCTTAAAGAGCCGCAGGAGCAGGTACTCCTCTCGCTGGTTGGATGCATAGTTGTAGAGGGTGAAGATCACAGAGTCCATGAACTTGGTGGACTTGTTCTGGGGCATCTGGAAAATCAGCTTGGCCAGATAGGTGGGGTTGGTCTGAAATAAAACCAACGGGTAAGTAATTTCAAGATAATAAATATAAAGGCTGCCAAAAATATTCAAGGTTTAAAAAAAAAAAAAAAACTTGAAAGATTAGAATGTATGTAGTAAAGAAATACAGACAATGTAAAGAAAGAAAGAAAATTAAGACAGCCCCCTTTGCTCACCCCTCAGTGAAAATCAGAAATACTTCTACAGAGATCTATGGATAGGTTTTCTTATGGAAAGTAAATTAGCTAAGTTTTACAACACCAATTCCAGGAGCCACTCACCTGCAATAAATAAAACAAGTGTTGATAAGCTTCCAGTTTCTCTCTCTTCTCCTTGCTCAAAGCTTTGAGACCTCCTTTCTGTTTGTTTAGCATCATCATGTCGGACAACTGTTCCTTATTTTTTTTGGTAAGTTTTTTACTGTGGGAAACTACATCCTGTAAACAAAACCAACACATAAATCAAAAAGCTTTCAAAGATGAAACTCCAGGCACTATGGAAAGGTCTTTAAGCACCGAAAAACGAGCATGAAGGTTTATCGCACTGGCAGCCCCCACTAAATGTTAGAATCACTGCTCTGCATCCTGGTTTCGGTACAGCAAGCAAATGCATCCCTGCTCCCAGCTTCCTATAGAGAACCTGAACTGGATAAATGTCCACTGACTCAGGAAACAAACTCCTAGCAATCTATCTGAAAACCAAGTCTTAAAAACAATAAAAGCTCATATACTTTGACACATTAACTGCAATGTTATTTGTAATAATAAAAACTTGTCAAATAGTTTAGGGAGAAAAAAAGAGGTAAACCAAAGTGTGTCTTCTAATAAATTATAATGCTGCCATTAAAAATAATATTTATGACTGTATACCATATAAAAAGCATCTTAGCCTCTAATATTGAGTAAAAACAGCATGCAATATGATTGTGGGGTGGTGGAATTATGGGATGGTTTTTACCTTCTGTCCATTGAAAATGTTGCTATTATAGTATTTCATTTCTTATATAACTTTTTAAAAATTTACAACATTAACTGAGAAGAAAGCCAACCCGCACCGTCCCCCAGAGTCCACGAGGGCGAGGGAGGGAATGGAAGCAGGACGAAGTGCCCCGAGGCCCCAGCTGGCACTGCACCATACCTGCAGCGTGATTTTATTTTTCACTAGCAGTCCGATTTTGATATCCATGAGATTGAGGTCATTCTCCAGCTGTTGGTTGGAACGAATGAGGGTGATGACCTCTTCCCGCATCTTCATAAGATCCAACTCCTCCTGAAAATCTTGGTCACTTTGGTCGAGCAGGTGGACAAATTTCCGGACCACGACCATCGGCGGATCCTCAGCATTGACTGACAGAAGGAAAGCATGTGTCAGACAAGGAACGGAGCTACCGAGAAAAGTTCTGAGTCTCAGGAAATGTTAGCACTATCGTGAAGAAACAGCTCTATTCGCACAGATGTTTATTTTTGAGATGCACAAAGACAACCACCAGATGCAGTCTTCGTGGTCATGCTATTGCTATGCCGTGACAAAAGCTAACACAGAAGCAACAAGACAAATGGCCACAGGCTAGCAAAGGGGCTTAAACTGCAAGCAGCACTACCCTACCCCACAAGCCTTGCCTGCAGGAAAGAAAAGAGATCCGTGGAGAACACCCAGAACCCGATGGCCTCAACTCCTCTCTGCTGAGCCACAGTTACTCACTGAGAGTCTTGTAGTCATCACGAGCTTTGTTTGCCCGAATAAAAGCCTGGATTTTGATAATGTCATTTATCTAAGAAACAAAAAAGAAATTCCTTTGGTCATCTGTCCACCAAAAATACAGCAAAACCGATTCTCCTGGCCCGTGTCACGCAACGGCACTTACGTGGTCTAGGAAATACTGCAGGCGATCTCTATAGCGCTTTCTGGCTTGATGCATCCTCGCCAGGGACTGAATCTGTGGGAAAAGAACCCTGGAAATTACAAAAGTCCTTCATCTCAACACACGGCGTACTTCCACCCCCCACTGAGACCGTGCCCTGGCCACCATACCTTCACAACCTCGTCTTTATGGGAGCGCAGGTACGCTAAACGATTTTGATACGCCTTCTTCTGCTTGTATCCTCTCCACTGCGACTGAAACCATCAAATATTACAATCGACACATTGTTTCCCAAGGGTCAGAGGAAGTTAAAAAAATCTCCTCTTAGTATATTATCCAAGTGTAATTCAAGACAAAGCTTTAAAAAGGACCACGTCCACCAGGGACAGACGGGAGTATGGGCGGGGGCTGCACCGCCACCAGGAGAGCACAATAACTAACTTCCACCTCCCTGCCGCTGGCACGGCACGTCACACAGACTCTCTTACTGGCTCCTGACAAGTCAGGTGAGGAAGTAAAAATAAATATTAGCATCCCCATTTCCAGATAAAGGAACAAACTTAGACAAGTTCGGCACCAAATGGCATTGGTGGAGCCATAATTGGTAAGTTAGAATTCTTCCTGTGATATTGTGCTACCCTGTCACTGAAGCAAAATCACAGCTGTTTCCCTCAATATTCAAATCCGACACAGAGCATCAGTCATAGAAGTCAGTGAAGTGTCCAAGGGGAACTGCCACTAGGCTGACAACTCACCACTAAACAGTACATGAAGCCACTGATTACAGTGATAGTAAAAGGGAAGTACTGTCAAAAGGAGGACGAGACTACATGGTCAGAAAAAAGAAACACGCTCAGGCATTCGAGCAATCATGTGTTAGTCCTGCTCCAGATGCCCACCTGCAGTCTGTGTAATAGGCTCTGAAATACCTGAATGCAGGTGATGGCAGGGATTTGTTTCTTCAGGAAATTCATTCTGGACCGGAATTCCTGTCGGACTAAGTACCCACGGCAGCAAGCCTGCAACTTGGTGATCAAGCCTTCATTGGCCAGCCAAAGCTGTTCTCGGTTATATGCAGCAGTCACCCCGGAAATGGAACTCTAAAAAAGCACATGGTCACAGTGGAAGACATAGGTGAGAAGCGACACAAATTTTAACATGACATCATCCGCAACGCACAAACTAACTCACTGCTTTCTCAGTCTGTACTAGATCTTTACTGAGCAATGGGAATGACTTCAGTCCATTTTTCTGGGCCACGTTCTCACACCCCAAAAATGTTGTATACAAAAACTTGAGTTTCTTTTCCTGATAAGTACCCACTCAACCTACCCAAGACCGACTGTGCCAAGAACTGTGACCAGGTCATTAAGGCTTCAAAATGTGACAGGTGACAATGCAGGGCTGGGTACCAAAATCCCGAAGTCCCTATAATGCCACAATGGAGGAGACTGCAGGGGAATGGCCAGACTGCATTTGAAAGTGCAGGTTACATTCTAATACAAAACAGTTTGGAGTTTGTGAAACAGAAACACTGAAAAAGTAAACTGGGAGAGGTAAACAGTAGTCACATTTAATGAGGGATTAGAGCAACTTTCTACTTTTCTGGATCATCCAAATTTTCTTTTATAAGCACATAATTTATCTGACAATTCTATAATCTCGATGTGTTCCTAATTTAGGCCTTAATCACACCCCAACCACTAGAGAAAAAATTCCTCCAAAATAGTTCATTACATAGCCTTAATTTTAGTCTAAGGCTTCTGACCACATACCCTGATCTCTCTAACTAATATCAGCTCTAAAACACTTTCAGCCTCTTCTTGCATAAAGAAATGTGACTTACCTGGATTTCCTCCCGAGAAAGCTGCATAGAATTTTGCACAAAGCCTGGGGGTTCATCCCATCCTCCTTCCTGGGTCTCCAGATTGTGGTAATAATAATATCCACCTTTCACCCAGTGCTTTGCCCACTTGCTGTTATTATCTCCTGGAGGAAAATAAAGGAAAGAGAAAAGCGATCCAGAGCCACATCCTCTATATTTGTACGTCTGATGCTATAGGATGATGCCAGTCCGGTTTAACAATCTAGCTAAAGACATTCCCAAAGACTGTTCCTTGGACCTGTGAGAGGAAAGGGAGTCCTAAGTCCCTCCTAAATTATGGCTTTGTGATGTCTCATTTATTTCACACATCTACATTATAAAGAGGAAATATCTTTAAAGTCTGATTATAGCATGAAATTTGACTAGTTTTGTTCCTTCCAAAACCGACACCTAAGACCTTATGTGTCAGTAAACTGTTTTTAAATAAAAGATCTGTAAACCATTCAGCCTCTCCAGGTAATTTTAAAAAGGCCAAGAAAAGGGATGAAAAATCTTATCTTTATTTCCTTCTTTTTGCAGATAAACTACTTTCATCTATAAGTTTAGATACTACAGGAGCTACTGATAACGTACAAAAGATGAACAGTCACATATTTTTATCTTTCCCACATTCTCAAAACATTGACCTTTTTAAACATAGCTGCCAACAAGGCGAGGGGAAAAAAAGAATATTTTCAAAAACAGGGACTACCTCCTTGGTATTTAAAATAAGCTGAAATACTGCACTTCTCCATGAAGGCATCTTCCCCGACAGCCTGTCCCTTTTCCTCTCCGTGGATCCCTCTCATATTCAGGTTCCTAGCTGCAAGGCACATATTTATTTCTCCGTAACCTACCTGCTGCCAGTTTTTTCTTCTTAGCTTCGGCAAGGTCACTCTGGTAAGTTTCACCACACTCAGGGATGACTCCGTACAAGCCGACGTCAGGGGAACGCAAGGCACTCAGTGTTTTACCAACGTCACCACTGTCCACGGACTCATTAATGGCAAAAATTCCTAAGGCAACTATGGAGAAAGAGAATTATTACCGAAATAATTTAGCAAGTATCTAGATTCACGCACTAGCTTACTTAACTATACCTTCTAGTAAACTGTCCCCCCTACATCTCTCCATTTTGGCCAAGCTAAGAAATGAATATTGAGAAACAGAGCACCTCGCTACCCTTACCCTCCACCAAAATATAAATAGAAGAGCTAATACGTACACCTCTGTGCTTCTTGGGTGTCTTTGTTGGACTGCCAGACTGCACCCTGAATTTCATCCAACCATAACACAGCTGACTCATCTTGGGTTTCCTACACACCATGAAAAGAGAACCATGACATCAGGGCACATGTGATGAAGGGGGTTTCTGGGACGCAATGAGATATAAAGGAAGAAATTTCAAACATGAGACACACAGAACAGTCAACTGGAAGAAGCCGGGTATCTAAAAACTGGTGAAAAGTTGCAAGAGAAATGCTTCAGATGAAGTGGCAGATATATGATGATGAATTCAAGTGATTCAGGAGGTCAAGGGCAGCTCGAAGGGACAAAAGGATCAAACTGGGAAGGAGCCCAGGGAAATTTAAGAAACTCTCTATCTAATCATTAGCTGACCACCAGCTAACCAAGCACAGACTTTGTAGACATACATGGCAAAAATTACAGGCTTAACAGAAGTAAAAGTCACTAACAAACAATGAAAATAACAAACAGGGACAACCATCAACACTGAGGCGGAGTAGAATCTGATTTCCAGAGTTGCTCTGTTATTTTATTAAAATGTCCAATTTTCAATAAAAAATTACGACATGCTAAGAAACAAGAAAGCATAGTCCAAAAAGGAGGAAAAGCAGACAGTAGACATTGTCCAAACTGAACTCAGTAGACTCATATCAGTTATTTTAGGTATGTTCAAAGAACTAAAACAAACCACATCCAAAAAACTAAAGGAAAGTATAAGAACAATGTCTCACCAAATAGAAAATAACTGATAAAGAGACAGAAATTAACTTAAATAAAAAAAAGAATCAAATGAAATTTTGGAGTTGGAAAGTACAATAACTGAAAAGAAAAATTCCTAGAAGGACTCAGAAGATTTGAACAAACAGAAGAAAGAATCAGCTAATCTGAAGACAGGTCAACTGAGTTTATTCACTTGGAGAAGCAGTGTCCAGTCAGAGGAAGAGTAAGGAAAAAGAATGAAGAAAAATGAACAAAGCTTCAGAGACCTATGGACACTGTCAAAGATACCAAAAAAATGCATAATGGAATTTCTAGGAGACAAGGAAAAAGGAGAAAGAGGCAGGAAGAATATGTGAATAGACCTATAACAAACACAGAAATGGAATTAGTAATCAAAACACATCCTACAAAAAAATAAACCCCAAAACACAGGACAGTACGGCTTTCTTTACTAGTGAATTCTTTCAAATGTTTAAAGAATTAACATTGATCTTTCACAAATTCTTCTAAAACACAGAAGAGGAAGGCACATTTCTCAATTCTTTCCACGAGGTCAGTACTACCCTGATACCAAAACCAGACACAAAGGTATCACAAGAAAACTAGACAAAATTTAAATTAAGATCTTTGCTTGCTAAATTTAGAATTCTGATGATTATTTTTAAAAACACTGCCAAGAACGCTCAGAGGAACTTAGAAGCTAAGCTGAGGCCTAAAAAAAGACAGTTCCATCTAACACTGCAGCCACCCAGCTGGGCCTGGCAATGTTAAGCAAATTCCCCTCTAAATGCTCCCTTCCTCTGCCTTTGATGAACTCTGAAGTTATTCCACAGCAAAAGGAAATGCTTCAAACTCTAGCCACATCCTCTAAAAGTTTAACTCCCATGACCCAAGCAAAAGGAATAGCCAGGCTCAGAACACAAGTGAGAGCAGGTACAGGCTACAGCCTCAATGCACTTTCCTTTTTTGGACATGAAACCCGGCCTAGTTCATTTTCCCAAAGCCCACTCCTCTGTCTGTCAAATGTAAGGCTCCTCTGGACTTATATGGCAGCAAAAACAAAAACTGCCACCATGGGCCTACAGAGAATCATTGCGGCCAGACCCCCAGTTAGAGATTCTGAATCAGCAGAAACAGAATATAAAGCTTGGAAATCTGTATTTTTTAAGTGATTTTCCAAATGTTCTAATGATCAGCCAAGTTTGGGAAGCTCTGATCCAACAGCTTCAAAACTGATATCACAGACAGAAACAGACCTCCACTGACAGCTTCCCTACACGCAACTGGTTCTCATCTAAAGTGAAATCAGTTTATCCCCTTGTCTCAATTTCCTTGGCTACGAAATAGGAGTTGTGATTCAACCCTCACCACAGGGATCAACTGACATTCTGCAGAGTAATTAATGCGCCTCTTAAATGAAACCTGGTACTTGCTACATTTACATGATCAGGACATGGTAATATCACCTATCCTCATGACAGTGGAATCAAAAGAGATCTATCAACATTATAATATTATCTACAATCCCACCTCCCTTAACCCAAACTTATAGAGTCCACATGGGTGTCGGTATACAAAAGCTCCAACAACACAACAGCCTTGGTCTGCTTTGCTGCCTTTGGCTTCCCTGAAAGAATGTGACCCCCTGAATGAAGAACTTCTTTCAGCTCTTCTGCTGTAAGAACTTCACTGTACGGATCTAAGTCAGAAAAGAAAGCTGTGGTCCTCCCTATCTGTTTGTTGTTAGTTAGGAAGAACTTAAAAGGAGGTTAATCATGGGGTTAAAAAAAAGGTTCATCACAATTAGAAACACAGAGTAATTATATTTGAATCATGCAACTAGCAATGTGAGGGTCTACTATATACAAGGTAACTTCCTACTCAGCAACAGCACAGAAAGAGGTATAAATCTTGTCCATTTCCTCAACAAACTAGCTGAGAGCCAAAATAAACCTTTTAAAACATGGGTTTGTGTTACAATTACTTTGGAAAACTGTTGTGTTCATAGTAGCATTATTCTCAATAGCTATGAAGTAGAAACAACCCATGTGTCTACCAACTCATGAACAGAATAATATTCCACACAATGAAATATTATTAGACTATAAAAAGAAATGTACTAACACCTGCTGCAACTTGGATAAAACAAGCTAAGTGAAAGAAGCCAGTCACAAATGACCACATATTGCATGATTCCATGTACATGAAATGTCTGGAACAGGCAAATCCACACACTGAAAGCAGACTGATGGCTGCCTGGGGCTGCAGGGACTGAGGGGAACTGAGGAGTGACTACTAACAGGTACCGGTTTCTTTTGGGGCTGATGAAAATGTTCTAAAATTCACCATGGTAAAAATTAATTAATTAATTAAATAAAATTCACTGTGGTGATAGTTGCACAATTCTATGAATAGACTAAAAACCATTGAACTGTATACTTTCAAACTGTGAGCTGTACGATATGTGAATTATATCTCAATGAAACTGTTAGAAAAAATAGATTCCCAGCATTATCTACCAAAGCTTAATATATGTATTCCCTATAACCCACAAATTCCACTTCTAAATGCCTACCTACCAGAAATGCATACATACATTTACCAAAAGACATGTACTAGATATTTGCAGAAACACTATCTGCAATAACCAAAAAGTGGGAAATGACCAAAACTTCACCAATAACAGAACATATAACCAACCGCACAAGGGAATAGTACACAACAATGACAGTGAGAAACAGTTGCTGTATGCGGCCATGGACAGATTTCAACAACACTATTTTGGGCAGAAGACCAGACACAGAAGAGCACAACATGATGGACGATCTCATGTCAATACAGCTCAAAACAGGCAAAAGTCAACTGTGGTGTCAGAATCAGGATGGTGGTTACCACCAGATGGAGTGGGAGCAAGTGAGGACAGGAGGGTATCTGAGCGGGGTTCTCTTAGTACTTTTTACAATCTTGAGTACCAATTACACAGGTATGTTCAATTTTGAAAATTTATACAACTGCATACTTATGTAACTTATGCATTTTAAGGGATCTCATATTTCAATACAGAATTTAAAGAGATGTAAGAGATGTGTCAACAACGACAAAAAAACCACATGTGTAAAACAGCAAAGCTCCCAGAAGACGGAGTCTATGTCCTTCACACCTTGAGTTTCTCCAGAAATCTGAATGTAAGGGTGCCCGGGAAATAGTCACTGAGTAAATCAGGGGAGATATCCCTCCCCTGGCCTTGGTTCTAGGAAGAATGAAGTTCTCTAAACAGAAAGGAACCATTTCAATGCCACTTGCCTGGGCTTTTTCTCTCTTTGCCCGGATCAGAGTGTCCTGGTAATGCTGGGCCACTTCTGCTAGGACGCCCTCGAGCTTAGCTGCAGGAATCTGCAGGGCCTGCAGAGTCTTTTGGGCATCGCCTTCATCCAGGGCTTCGTTAATTAAACCGATGGCTAAAATCCCTAGATATGAAAATACCAATGGTTATTTTTTTTAATTAAGAAATCCTGTAAGCAAATCCATTTTTAGACATGCTAAGTAAATCCACCCAAGCACTGCCATGATTCGAACTGTAACTTGTCATCCATAGTATTAAGAAGCATTGTTTTTTTTTTTTTTAGTTTAGTGTTTTTTCACCTAAAAGCCCTTGTATTCACATTCCTACTGAAAGCAAGAGTCCTTCTGTCTTATTTGTAATTGCTCTAACTTAAAAGTATGAGAATTTTGATGAAACTGGCTTTATAGTATACTTTTCAGGTATTTCCAACGTGTAATCAAAATCATTCTTGAGTCACAAAAAGTAAGCGATTAAGGGATCTTAAAAAGTCGCCTCAGTCAATATTTCCAGACAAGAATAGTTGAGGCTTGAAGATCTCTTCTCCAAGATCAAACAGCAAACAAGTGGCAGACGGAGGATCCAAGCCCAGGGCCCCCCTGCTCCAAGGCAAGGCTCTTTCTACTAAATCAGTTGAATATTTCTCACAGAAATACAAATTAAACTAGAAACGTTCACTCTCAGGTATCCTGGCCAGCTGTGCTACTTTGTAAGAACTCTTTGTGTAACAAACATTGGGTGGCCATTGTCCCTGGTTGCTGGGAAGCAGCCTCTAAACATTTAGAACATCCCATGTGATAGGAAGATCTTTGTTATTCATGGTGGGCCCCTAGGTCCACACTGAGTTTATGCTAACCAAGTGACTCCTGGTAGGCCCCAACACTGCTTCAGGATGAAGGCTGGGCCTGCTGGAAAGACTAACCATGTGATAAGATGGGAGCTTTGCGCCCTGTGATACGGTGATCTCAGCCCAGCCTCCCATCTCCTGGAATTGGAAATTCAGTCCAATTATATGGCAATGATTCAATAAATATTTTGTATGCAATGAAGCCCCCACAAAATTCTGGATACCCAAAGCTCAGATGAGCTTCCCTGGTTGTGATACACATCCACGTGCTGGGAGGGACACATGCTGAGGATACCCTACCAGACGTCGCCCTACAGGTCTCTGTTATAATAGCATTTAAAAATAACAGATCATGGTCAACTCCCTGCCTGAAAATCTTAGTTCTTATGACCTACATACCTAATTATAGCAGTTGCCTGGTGTTTTGAAAAAAATATCCAACCTTAGTTTTTTGAGTTACATACATATTTCAGTTTTCAAAACTCCTTCCAGGAGTAGTGTTTCCAACCAGTTCGTGGAACCACACCATTTCTTGGGGGGACAAGAAGCAGATTACTCACTCTCGTGTTCCTCCTGCACCACCAGATTCACGTGGTCCACACAAGCTTGGATGTCATTCCAGGTGATAAATTCATTATTCTCTGCATGTGCTTGAGCTTTCAGCTTCATCAGCTCATCAAGATACCTGCCTCATTCCCCCCCAAAAAAGACAACAAAGTACAACATAAGAAAAGGGACCTTCAGGGCTATTGTGGATGACAGGAATGAGAAGACACAGAGCAAAGTACTGAAGAACAAAAACAGGTAAGACACTCCAAACGTTAGATACCCTCTAGAGGCCAGCTTTGGGATGAAGGAGTTACCTTAAACAAAATGAAAGGATGTCACTTATTCCTACCAGCCTGTTACATACTCTGAATTCCAGGTAAGACCAACCCTAGAATCAGACGTGGCAGCAGCTCAAGTGATTCCTCTAAGGACAAGAAAACGAGGACGAACACCAGCTAGTAAATGTAGGAGTGACAGATCAACAAATCATCGATCAGCAGCTCTTACTGAAAGTACTGATTTAGGCAAGGATTACCAACTGGGGTTAAACATATTAGGTAGATGGTTGAGAACTGGACATTTTGATGGTGTAAAAGGTGCAAAATGAGATTATGGTCTAGGGACAGAAAAACACAAATATCTGTTGCAGGGATAAGCAGTCTTCCTGATCCAAGGATCAATTAGTATCTCCAATGGCGAGACAAGCAGACTTCATAAGCCTCTTGATATGAGAAAATATGAAATACACATCACCAAAAATATTCAACTAAATCTTGACAAGCCTTTAGACCTAATTTCCAATTTACAGGAATAAAACAAGTATTAGGAAGCATCCTAACAAGAAGATAGGATGTTTATAGGACGATTGGTCTCATCTCTTTAACAAGTCAGTGTCATGAAGAAAGGGACAATTCCAGATTGAAAGATAACTAAGGGATACAACAACCAGATGTGACACGTGTCCTGGACTGGATCATGGTTGAACGAACCAGGACAATTTTGGAACAAGTGAGGAAGTATGAAAACAGACTAAGTTTAGAGGATATTAAAGAAGTAGTATTATTTTGTAAGGATATAATAAAGCATTAGTGCAGCTATATAACAATGCCCTTATTGTTCTGATAAGCATATTTACATATTTAAGAGAATATCAGATATCTATAGTTCACTCTAAACAATTAGCATAACAAAGAATAAAATGAATCAAAACAGGGGGAAAGAAAAGGTGATCACATGGAAGTCACAATGTCTGTGAAGAAAACAAGAGAGCTGACACAGCAAAGGCAGGTGACAGGCACCGGTGGCTTCGGTCCGCCATTCGAGGCACCCACCTCTGACAGTTTTCTTCTTCAATATTGGTAAGGCCTGTGGCTGAGCTGCTCAGCTGCTTCCACACGGTGTTCATGTCCCCGACCTCCAGCGCCCTGTTGATGAGGGCCACTGACGACAACATCTCCACTGCAACGGAGAGCTCGGGATGGGTGAGGCTATGCTGGACAGAGAGGGAGAGGGAAAAAGAGTGAGGAGAGGTATTCTGTGATACCCAGGGAGGCTCCAAGTTTAATCGAGCCAGGAGGAGTCTAATTTTCTGGTTAAAAAAAATAAGTTCCATCTAACTATACACCAAAAAGCGGGTGTTAAATTCTCTCCGACTGCTTTTTGCTCCCAGACAGGCCAGGCTCAGCTCGCTTACTTCCGGACTCTGTTGCTGCAGGGTAGCCAGCTCTTTCTGATACAGATCGGCAGCAAACGGATACACCTGGGGCAGCTGGGCTTCGGGGTTCATGAGTTCCAGAACAGTCTTCTCAGCCACACCCTTCTGGATGGCAGCGTTAATCGCTGCCACGGCTGCCAGCCCTGGGTAGGGGACAGGAGGTCAGAAATGAAGTTGGCTCAGAGAGTCCCGAAGGGAAGGCAATGCCAACTGTCATAGAAGGCAGCTGTATTCTGTGGATACACTGTTAGCCGTGCCATCTGAAGTGGCACTTTCATCTTTAAAAAGCTAAACTGTATGGTATGTGAACTACATCGCAACAAAGCTGTTTTAGAAAGCAGCCTCGTCTCCTCAATCATATTTTCTTTCCACTCTAATTATCCCGCGGCCGCCACCATCCTTCCACCTACATCAACAGCTCTTCCTTCCTTGTACCCCAATAAGTAAAGCGCCAGCTTCTTTGGCTGCCATGCAAAGCTTTCCATGATCTTTCTTTGCCTTATAAAACTCAACCCAAAACATCTACACAGACTTTATTCTAACCGCTGTTCCTTCAATACATCTTTCACCTCCTGTCCTCCTGCTCCTCCTTTTGCCCATATTGGGAATATTCTTCTTTTCCCCTTTCAACATCCAGATCTTACCAATGTCTATGCCTGGCCTCCTCCAAAAGTTTCCCTAAGCAACCATGGAGTACTCACTAGGCAAAGGGAGACCATGCTGACTGCAGGTCTACTGTGGACACCAGAGGGACCCTACTGCCGCCTGCTAGTGCACTATGGCTAGTAGGCCTGGGGTGGGCTGGGGAGCAACAAACTCTAACCTGAGATCCCCAGGGACATGAAGCCAGCCCCTCCCCTCCTCAGCATTTCAGGAGGCCCAGCAGGGGACCCTTACTTCTCTGGTACTGCTGGGCGGCGCTGTTGGCGGCTTCCACTCCGGCCTGCAGCTCCTCCCTCTGCAGGGGCTCGGCTTGGCCGCCCTGGGGAAAGCGAAGCACAGTTATGTCAAGGTTATGTCAAGCCGACTGACTCCTGCCTCTGCCTCCAGACCTCTCAGTTCTCCTACCTCAACAGCAGTTGCTAGGGACAGGGAGCCATGGGGACAGGCGACAGCTTTAGGCTACATGCAGCCAACGTGGCAGCCCTAGTGAGTGCCAAAAGCCTCAGCCAAATCTGGGGTATCCAAATGTTCTGGATACCAGTACATTAAAAAAAATATTTTGTGAGAAGCATCAAAATGTTTAAAGGATCATTAGCACATTAATGCTGTTTACTGTGGCCAGTATAGGCTGGGAATTTGCAAAATGTATACTTGCCCTGATTTAGACAAAAAAGAAAGCCCCCCATATATATTCTTAAAAAAAAAAAAAAAAGAACGCCAAGTACAGTCCCACGCAGTCTGTTCTTACTGCACATTAAGTATTTCCCCAGTGTTGGCCAGAGGAAATTAGTGAGGCATGGTTTTTTAAGTAGAAATTCCTGAAGAATGTAAAAAAAACTCAGGTTTTCTCCAACGGCTTTTGGTCTGGGGACTATGAGGAAGGCTCCAAGTGAAGGGGTGGTTAACTGGGAGAGTCGGTGCTGACTATTTAAAAAGAGGATTTATCAGAAAAAGAGGAGAAAAAAAGATGATTTATAACTCTAAAAGCAAAAGAAAGCTGAAGACAACGTGTACTTCACCTCAGGATATTTTAAAAACTTAATTTACACACAGGAGAAAAAGTTATACTAGAAAAAAAAAGGCCTCATAAGTATCTTTTAAACAACAGCAAGAATTCAAGTGCATGTACATAAGCCCTCGCAGGTGTGACCCGGGTCTTTTCACCTGTCTCTTCTGCTGTCTCTCACTCAGCAGCTGCTTGAGGTACCAGTCGCTGTTCTGCTGCTGCAGTCCTCGAAGGCCCAACGCCGGGGACTGCAGAATCCTGAACAAGGCCGGGGCGGCTCCCTGATCCAAAGCCAGGTCTATATTGGCTAATGCGGATAATGCTGAGGAGGAAAAAAGGCAAGTACTTAAGAAAACATTATGTTACGTGACAGTAACAGAAGCCTACTTAAAGGCTTTGGATATAGACAGCCTGACACCAACATGGGCACAATCTAAGAGGCGCCAATCCAGACCAACAACGCATGTGTAAATTCTCTCTAAAATGCCAAGTTATTGTCTAAACTACTAGACAGGAGAAAGTATCTCCCACAGAAATTTACTACGTCT
The DNA here is from genome assembly GCF_014176215.1 of Rousettus aegyptiacus. Lineage (NCBI taxonomy): Eukaryota > Metazoa > Chordata > Mammalia > Chiroptera > Pteropodidae > Rousettus > Rousettus aegyptiacus. The sequence continues at coordinate 51,221,456 of NW_023416289.1, read as the reverse complement.
CTGGACAATTTTGTTTCAAAAATACCGTCAGAGAAGATAAAGAGGGTAGAAGGGGTCAAATATATGGAGACAGAAGAATAGACTTTGGGTGGTGAGCAAAGCAAACAATGGGGTGTGCAGATGTTGCATTATAAAGTTGTACACCCTACATAATGTTATTAACCAATCATCATCCCAATAAATTTAATTGAAATATTTTTAAAATTTGTTAAACCTCCCACCGTAGAGTTGACACTTGAATACAACAATCCCCCTTTCCCTGTGACAGTCTACGTGCCCTCGACCATTTCCCACACGCATCCCAAACAACATAGCAGAAAAAAGTCCCTTACTAAAACAAAAAGGGTGTTTTGTGCCCTGAACACAGCAGAGCACATACTAGACTTTCTTCTCACAGACATAGCTAAGTATAAAAGAACATTCCAGTGTATACTGGTGACTTAAGTGTTCATACAGATAGATAGAGCACAAGTCACCCATTCTTGAATGGAACTATTACTCTGTGCAGAAAGCCATTATCCTAAATGAAGCAGAATGAAACAGACTACAAAGACTCTTGGTAGAAATTAGTACTCCTTATCATAGGGAGTAGGTAAAACTTTACATATTCTCTTTAGTTGTTCAGAGTATCAATTCAAGTGAGAAATTAGGACCTTCAAATAAACACAGAGGACACTAATTACTATTACTATTACTGTTGTTATTATTTTGAGCAAAACAAGATCAAGGTTGAAATCAAATAAGCTTGAGTTCCTGTGATGAGTCAAACCCTATGCTAGGAAGTATGAGGGTTTCAAAAGAAGCAGAACTCAAAAGTAACCTCTACTTTAAGGATTTTACAAAGATGTCAGAAACAAAGATCAAGAAATAAGACGACATATAATTATTAAACTGTGTGATTTAGTCTACAAATGCTATAGGATAATTGAAAGTCAATTATATTTTGAGCTGAAATATGTACTAAAGTGAGAATTGAGCTGGATTTTGAATAATGGATACAATTTGGATGAAATAAGAGACGAGCCATGAGGGCATTATAGTAGAGTGATTACATGATTTTTTTAAAAAAGAAATATTGCTAATGTTTATTGAGTGCTTACTAAATAGCAGGCAATTTACATACATTGCCTCATTAGCTGCATAACGGTTCTATGCCACAGGTGCCCAATGTCACACAACAATTAACAAGAGGGCAAGAGATCAAATCTCAGGTCTGTCCCACTCCAGAGCCACTCTTCATGAGTCATGAAATGAGCAGAGTGAACACAGGAGACAATTAGGCAAGTGAGTGTCTACAGAGAGGTGCAGGTATAAACTGCTGCGTAAAGACTTTCACTGGGCCAGGGATCTGCAAGCCATAAGGAACCAATGCAAGCTCTTGAGCGAAAGAGTGACAAAATAGAAATGATACTTTTAAGAAATTAATTTTCCAAAAGTCTGTAACATGTGTAAACAAAAATCAATATGAACAGAACAATCTCATTTTTGTTTAAATATATGTTATGAAAGGGATATGCATAAAAAACATCAATAGTGGTTCTTTTTAGATGATGGAAATCTGATTTTTTATGATTTACCTCTGGATGACCGATTATTCTTTAAAAAAAAAAAAAGCTGTTATATTACTTTAAAAACAGAAAAAACAAATTTCCTATTTAGATTTTTTTTTAAGTGTGTAACACAGGGTGAAAGAATGAAACTGGCCAAAAAGATCAGCCCAGAAGCTACAGGAGATGTGCGGATGGAGGGGTGACGCCCTGAGGACAGCGGTGGCTAAAGCAGACACCTATGAATGCAAAAGACAGTCATAAGCGATAGTTCCTAAATGAATCCACTAATGTCTAAAATAAATACACTACGTCATCGGTCCAAAAACGGACTGACACTCAAATTATTCTCTCATGTCCACTTAGCTGCCTGGTTCAGGGACATACTTACTATTGACTTTGTTTATATTGCCTTGAATTTCAGCTTGAGTGAGCAGCTCCTCATAAACGTCCCTCTCTCTTTCAGAGTTTTCAGTCTGAAAATGGGTAAAAGTATAGTTACATTAGCTCAGGTCTCTAGAAGACCACAGAAATACATTTGAGCTCCTCCCCCACCATTACAGAACCAAGAGCAAGTAAGGGTGTGGCTTAAAGCAAAAAGTAGAATGCTCCAGGTCTGTGACTGAAACATAAGAAGCAGGTCCTCCTGTCAAGGACAAGCCCTGCAAGGGAAGGAGGCATCAGTGAGCACTGCCCTGCTCACTCCCGCTCACTCTCGCTTACTCAGGAGCCTGCAGGCCTGCCTCAGACTAAGCAGAACAGTCATATCCAGGGACCAGATCTCAGAGCCTCTCTTCAGTTTGCACAAAACTCAAGGACAAAGTAGAAGTCAAAATAGAATCTAATACAAAAAGATTACATCTGTGTATAATTCCATTTCAGTTATATGAAATTCCAGAAAAGGTAAACTATAGTGAGAAAAAACAGACTAGTAGTTGACTGGGGTCAGGGGTGGCGGCGGGGAGGGCAGTAGAGATTGACCTGGGAACTTTTGGGGTGATGGTTATACAACTACATACATTGTCAAAACTTGTCAAACTGTACACTTAAAAAGGGTGAATTTTACTGTGTGTAAATTATACCTCAATAAAATGATTTTTTCAATGTAGTCCAATCAATCAATGAAAGAACATAAATCAATTAGAATGAACAGATGTTCCACTTTTACCCTGTTTTTAGCATTTGTCATTTTGTCCTGCTTGGCCTGGTAGAGTATATCCTGGTAGGTGGAAGCCAAGGGTTCTTCAAGATTTACAAGCATGGCATTGGGGTTTTTCAAAGCTGCAAACGTGTCAGCTGGAATTCTACGGTCGACAGCTTCATTAATAGCAATAACGGCAGCATGTACTAAAAAAGAATTATCAAAATACAGAACACTGAGGTTATACAAAATGAAGGATGTACATTACATATACGAAACAACACTGCGACCCACTAAGACAGAGAGAGGTTTGTTTTCATAGTGCAATAACTAACGACTGCTGTTGGAGACGTGGTTCCCTAGGTCCTCGTGAGCCCAGCTCCTTCCTTAGGATGCACAAAGCCACAGCTCTGATCCATATTTGGGATGTTGAATTTGAAATTTCACAGGGATTTGCTATGGAAATGTTCACCCTTAATCAGCATATAAATACCATAAAAAAAATTTAAAAACTCAAAGAAGTACTGAAATGTAGGACTCACTCACTAAGTGCTTGCATTATAATCAAAATCAATCACTTACTTCCAAATAACAATAGCATAAAAGAATGTAGCAGTGTTTAACACTAGATCTACTGACCTAAATTTACGAGCAAAATTCCTAATGTCCAAGAGCATCATTATTGTATTAATTATTGAAAGTGGTAGCTATGATTCCATTTGAACCCCCAAATTTCCCTCTTCTTACATGCAGCTTCATCCACGGAGAGTTCATTAGCCAGGATGCCCCCGATCTTGCTGAAGGCAGGCATCTGGATCCCATACTTCTCCAGTTCAATCTTCATGTTGTTGATTTCTTCCTCTACAGGAAAGAATTAAGACCAAGTCAAGCAAGTTAAATACCTTTTCATAACTCAGAAAAGGAAACAGATTCCTTGGCTACAAAATGGGATAAAATAGCATCTACCCTCAGATAGTATACAGAAAGCACTTAAGGCAGTACCTGGTACATAACATGCACTCAATAGACTTTAACTATTATTATTATTATCAAGAGCATCGAAAATAATCATAGCATGAGAATGGCCCTACAGAAAATAATTTTTCAAAACTGCTACTTACAGTTTTCCTACAACCAATTTATAAATGGAGCAGTTTCTAAAGAAGCTCAACAAGAAGTGAATTACAAGTTAGTCAGTTATCTCAGTCTTTATAATCCAAATCACTAGCTGCCATTAAACAATTTCCTTTCTAAGGCAGGAAGCCAAGTGATAAAGAAAAAAACACATAGGATCTGGCCCTTGCCCCAGGAGTGGTGAACAACTTCCCTGGAAGGAAAAATATTACTGATAAAAGTGTTTTTTACCAGTTTGAAAGTTGTGAATCTATCTCATCCTTAACCAATATTCTCCCCAAGCCTCCATCTCCTCAAGCATCTGACTACAGCAAATACACATAGAGTAAGCTAAATAAAATTTTAAATTACCAAGTAAGCTAAATTTTAAAAATTACTAAATTGCCATCTTTGTATCCTCTCACTCTCCACCACTGTTTTGCCCACAATAGGTGCTTGCTAGAGGGAAAGGCAAAGACTGTTATAAAGTTTATTTTTTCCACAATACATGTTCAGTGTTAGATGTTAATATACTTTTTTATATATTAATATTATTCTCAATTTAGATATAATAAAACCGAGAATCACTAATCATACCTGTGTCATAACAGAGAACAGAGCCTGAACTTCCAGGTTTAGCATTCTTTCCGCCACACCAGAGAAAGCAAGTTATTTATACTTCTTTTGTCTCTGTTGCCAAAGTCTTGTTAAAACCCTGTGTCTTTAAGATTGGTACTGTTGCCTGTGTAGGCTATTTCCACATAAACTGAGAATTTTCTGCCAAGTCTATTAACTCTTTACCTGTGAAGTCAACCTTTCCATACAGATCTTGAATCTGAGGAGCCAGGCCTAGTTTGAACAGGTACAAGCTAGAAGACAACAAATAAGTAAAAGAGTTCATTAGGCCCCCCAGTTATACCTAGCTGCAGCTTTTAGATTAAAATTGAAAATCAGCATAAAAAATAGAAACATTCTAAACACTGAGTAGCAGTATTCCACAATTCTCCTTTGCAGTTATAATACTTTCTACCCCATAGCAGCCTTTTTAAAAAATTTTACATAACAATATTATTCTAAAAAGTCACAAAATGTAATGTAAAAAACACAGGGCTGGGAATCAGTAAACACAAGTTCAAGTTTCAGGTCTAGTACAAAGCCAGTATGTGATTAGATGTTAATAAAATGTAATGTAATTAATGTAAGTGAAGAATCTTCACTTTTGTTTACCTTCCTATGATCAATGTTTAGAGTAACAAGATATTTTAGCAAAGTCTCATGAAAATGAATCGGATGGAAAATCTTATTTAAACTGAATTCATGTTACTGACAAAAAAAGTTTAATTCAGGTAGTTTAGGAGTTTTAAGTAGAGTACACAGTATACACTACTCTTTCTTTAGGTTTGGCAGTATTCGTTTATCTATCTATCTATCTATCTATCTATTTATTTCTTTATTTTACAGTTGGCATTCAATATTATTTTATATTAGTTTCAGGTATACAGCATAGTGGTTAGACATTTATGTAATTTATGAAGTGATCCCCCCAATTAGACTAGTACCCACCAGACACTTCACAGTTATTACAATATTATTGCCTATATTCCATATGCTATACTTTACAAACTGTGACTATTTTGTGTCTACCAATTTGTTCTTAATCCCTTCACTTTTTTCACCCACTTCCCCAAACCCCCCATACTTTACTCTTTCAATAAAGAAAAGACATCTACTAGACTCTAAGCTTCATGAAGGCAGGGACAATAAGTCTTGTTCACCAATGTCTACTCAGAGCCTAGCATATATTAATATTAATCAGTATTTCAAAGATTTGTTAGATAAATAAATAAATGTCTATAAGCCTGAGTTAGGTTAAATGGATTCTAAGGCCCTAGCAAATCAGAATCAATAAATTAGAAGAGATCGGAAGGCCAAGACATTGACAGCCTAGCAATAAGGGAGGAAATAAAAAAATTCTGAGAAATGAAGCACAGAAGCTCAATAAGGTGGTCTATGGTTCTTGCAAATAATCTATAAACCTAAGCATTATCGAAATACAACATGAATCACACATATTACATGCACGGACACGATCAGAACTTAAATTGTATATAATAAACCCAAATGTATAATCTGAAAAAAAAAAAATCAAGTGTTCTGAACACATATTCAAATTTACACACCAACAGTAGTAATCATTTTCTCAGATAAGTGCAAGTATAAATCATGTTACGATTAAGTGCTTTTCTTAAGAATAAAATGCTTAAGATGGAACTACATGAAGTTCCTCTCTCAGCAGATTTTGAATCTATTCAATAAACTACAAGAGTAATTTATCATGACTAAAGTACAGTGAATATCTCTGGAATAACGCCAGTCAAGACTTAAAGGCCGGGAGGTGGGGTGGGAAAGTGGGGGGAGAGCAGAAAGGAAGAAAAGAGAGAGATAATGCTTTTGATACAAAAGGGAAATGGTAACTCATCCACCACAGTGAAATAAGGAACCTGCCTTGAACAACACTATGTTTTATGGTAAAGAAGAGGCTCCAAACAGGTATAAACACTTTCTACATATTATCGAGTGTTGACAACCCTCCCTTCAGGAAAAACACTTATAAATGAGGAAAGAACTCATAAACCACCAATCAGAACACACTGCTCTGTACATACTTTCTAAGCACAGACTGCATATTGAAGAGAAATGGACAATAGCAGACTTCCTCACTTTCTCATTCTGACTCCATCATTAGAAAGGCACGGTTAATTCTTCATCTCCATTTCAGAGAATCTGAGGATCTGGGACCCAGGTTACACTGCAGAGAGCACAGTGGCAAGAGAGCTCACTGAAGGCAATTCTGCCAGCTCAGCATGTGCCTGCCAGTTCAGATGCCCACTGTAGGTACAGCCTTCACAGGGTTACCAATATAGACAGATCTCACATAACATGAATTTAATCAGAATTAATCTGATTTTGGATCAGATACATACATTTGAAATTGCTACTATCTGAAAATTCCCCTACATATCACCCATTCCTTAAGATTTTTAAAGACTTCTCATGTTACCATTGTTTGTCCAACATTATTCTATGTACCCTGGAGGGGGAAAAAATTGTAAGGCATGACCTCTGTCCCTAAAATGCTAATAATGTAACAGGGAGAAAAGATTAAACATATGGAAAAAACAATATGGAAGAAACAAACAAAAACCCACAGGAGTTTAGACAAAGGAATAAGCCAGCATCATTGGAGATCACAAAACTTCATCAAGACAGTGGGAATGATCTAAGACTGGACAAACATGAAGTCATCCAATAAAGAGAAAGTACTCTTTCCCTTTTACATTTATTTATAGGGCAGAAAATATCCCTGTGAGCTGGAGGAAAGGAAGGAAGATTTGTTATAATGTGTGATTTTGACCTGCTATATGCTAAGCATCTAAGTACTAGAGACACAAAGATAAAGAAAAAATAAAGAAAATAGTTCTTGCCCCCAAGGAGTCTACAAAAAGCAAGCTGTAAGAACAAATAACCAGAGTACAATGTAACAAGCACTATACCTGAAGTAAGAGTTGTGTACAAAATGCTAAGAGCACAAAGTCGGGAAGTAGCTTATTCTGCTTGAAAGGGAAAAAGTTAAAAAAAAAAAAAAAAAAAAGGAAAAAGGAAAAAGTATCAATGACACGGGTAGTAGAATTTGGAGGTGGCACTTGGAGAAGAGCACGGGTTAAACTAGAGAGAAAGGGCACCTGGGCAGAGGAAACAGCATGACCAGAGGCCGAAGGCTCCAGCCAGGCATGTGTGGTGAGAATGCTAGAGCACAGGCTCAGAGGAGGGAATGGCTGCAGGTGAGATCAGAAGGAAGCCATCAAAATATTTCATGAAGGGTCTGATATGATCAGGGCTGTTTGGGAAAGATAGCTCTGGTGACAGCACGCATCGGCAGATGGACCAAAAGGGAGAAAGCCTGGGAAGGGAAATTTCTAGAAAGGAAGTTAATGCATTGGTCCACATTAGAGATCCACTAGTCCTCAGCTATATTATTTCTTTTGTGGGTTTCACACTATTGTGTGATATCAAGGATCTGGCACATGTCTGATCAAACTAGAGACAATAGGCTTCTTATGGGTCAATATTATATATTCATATAGATATAAAACTAATATTTATTAAGCACATACACAGGATGCTATATAAAATGAGCAGCCCAAGCAAGAAATCTCATACATCCCACTCATTCCAACCACCTTCTCCTTCAGTCATATGGCCATCAAGTGGACCACTTAGAAATACCACACTATGAGCACTTAGTCCCATCCCAAGCCACCCCTTCCTCCACACATATCACCCCTTTCTTCCTCAAAGCCAGGAATCTGAAATTAAATCATCTCCCAAATTTTTTCACAATATGAAATTGTGAAAAAATTATACTTTGCTTCAGTTCCTATTTATCATATTTGTGTTGACATAAAAATTATTTAATGATAAATAGCTTGATGAAGACCTAGGTAACTAAATCAACCATTTGATAGTTGCTGATAGTATTTGAAGATGTTGACAAAACTTGATTGTACTACTCAAGAGAACAAAGACATAGTCTACTTTGTAATTCAGTTTATCAGCTTGAAACAAAATGGTAAATAATAAAAGTTTTCAAATGTACATACTTTTTATAACTTTTAAGAGATTCTAATTAAAAAGAAAGAGCTGTATCCCAAGTGAAATGCAATTCACAGAAACACTAGATCAATAAGGAAATATTATACTATGTTTTCAGAGCAGAATTATCTGCTATTATGGGAATAAACAAACCCTTTCTCCCTACTCCCTAGAAAAACACAGCTGTTTCTCACCATTTTGTTAGAATAACAGTACCCTATTCTATTTGAAAATTCTGAAGCAAAAACCTTGCCATTATACCACAGACAAAAAGCTACATACTCAGATGTTATTCCTAAACTGCTTTTTTAAATTGAGATATAATTGACATATAACATATTAGTTTCAGGGGTAGAACATGATTCCATATACATACATATATATTACATATATGTATATTACATACACATAATATACATATGAGAACTTACGAGAACTTTTAAGATTTTGTCTCTTAGCAACTTTCAAATATACAATATAGTATGATTAACTAGTCTCCATGCTGTACATTATATCCCCAGGACTTATCGCCCATCTGTTCTCTTATCTGTGTACAATGCTTATTTTACCAACAAAACCTGATTACCTGAGTGCATGGATACAGTAGATACATCTTGGCATGTTCTTTCGATCGTAGATATCTGTAGTTTCTGGATAAAAAATCTAAAGAGAAATAAAAGAAGCAGAGGTAAGGTATCAATCCACTGGGGTTCTTTTGATCATTCACCAATCATCGATAATACAGATAAAACACCGAACAATTAGAACACGTTGTTGGCATTCAGCAAATAACTTCATTAGAGCGAACAGAATTTCGTCCTAAGTAACACAAAGAATAACGTGCCACAATACAGAATGAAAAGCACTACTTGGAAAAGCCTTATTTGGCCAACCCACTAAATGTCACTTGGTACGTGAAAGCGATTCACTTACTGTGGACTCAGAACATGGACACATCAAACCAAAGTTCTAGCCCAGTTTAAAACACTGGCACATGTCTGAGGCTTTGGAGAACTGCACTCTTCCTGGTTACTATCTACCATGCGAAACTGAGTAATAGCTCAACAATGACCATTTACTAAGTGCTTTAGATTGTGCAAACCACTACATTTAGACATTGAAAGAACTAAAAATATTAAATTGTGTTATATTGCTTGTAGGGAGAAGAAAGATACACAGATGAAGTGGCTAGAATAGAGGATGAGCAGGGGTATGGGGAGATGGGCCATTTTCCTTGGTAGCACGTACCACAATTATAAACCACTTGTGATACCATCTGTCTGACTCCTCCAAGAGACAATAAGCCACATGAAGGCAGGAACCAGGTCTATGGTGTTCATTGATGTATCTTCAATGTCAAGCCCAGAACCATGTTCTATATGATGAATTAATGAATGAGGTTGAATAGGAACAGAGTGGATTTAGATTAGGAATAGTCTTGAATTTCAAAACATATTCTCATGGTAATGTGACACCATACAACACAATCTGTAATTTAGGGGGGAAAGAAATAAGAGTGGACTGGAAAAGTGACTGACTGAATTGCCAGGTAATCAGAAGAATTCTGATGAGCAATAAAGGCCTTAGCTAACAGCAGTTAGCACTGTAGCACTTTGTATCTGCTGCAGCACTTAACACACTGCATTCAATCATTTGTTTTTATACTCTTCCCGCAATACCTACTGCTCTTAGCTAGAAAGAACTGGCCCCCTCGAGGTGGAGATGTACCAGAATCGTCTTTTTTGGTAAATTTTCAAACTCTACATGCTCCCTGCCCCCCCACGATTAAGACATCCTCTCCTGAAAGGTGAAAATCAGTCCCAGTGAGCCACCCTTCCTGAAAACAATACAGAAAACATTTAAGAAAGCAAAAGAAAAATAAGGTTGGGTAGGTAGGATGGAATCAGTTACAAGAGGACTTTAAAAGTGTGAACTTGATATGCAGGCCACACAGAAGTCCTAGCTTTGGCGCCAAGGATAAAAACAGTCTTGGGAAGATATGACTGAGATAGGACACAGGACATAATGAGTAGTGGAGAGATGGAAGCTAAGAAGGCAAGCTGGCAGACTGTTTGAACAGGTGAAAGGGACACTTCAAATAAATCAGGAAGCGTGGGGAATAACTGCGTTTAGGAGGCCAAGGTAACTCCAAGGTTTCGAGACTGGTTGACTGGGGAAATGATGACAGGGTTCCATGTATTATGGGACGGGAGGGGGTGTTCACTTAGGGAAGAATGTAGGTTTAGTTTTAGATACGGGAAATTCTAGGAGATAGAAAGCTATCCAAGGAGAAATGTCCAGTGGCTGACTGTGTTTTTCTTGTAGCAAAGAGTCTGCAAAGTAACTGAAACCAGGACAATGAGAGTATGTAGATAAAATAAGAATTGCATCTTAAGGAATGTCCAACACTAGGATACGGAAGGTAGAGTAGCTGAACAGAGGACAGGTTGGGCAGATTAAAATCAATTTTTAAAAACTCAAACTCAAAATAAAATATTTCGCAAAGGAGGTAGGCAACAGTACCAATTATAATAGAGTCAAAAAGGATAAGAAGCAAAAAGTTATCACGATAAGTTTCTATAATTAATCTGTAGGTATTATATAAAAAAATTAGGGAAAACTATATGTGTATCGTCGATTATATATCATACATTACTTTATGGGCAATAATACGTTTTTAGGCTTAGTATCTTTAGTCTATATTACACAAAAGTCTTCTGGACCTAAATTTATGTAGGGTGAACATTTCAAAACTGATAACTACGATAACCCTGTCATCCCTGAAAGCCTTTGGGGAATTGTTTGTTGCAATTGTGGTCCAGGACAATGCACTACTGTTAATAAACGAAAAGGTAATAAAATTGAGTCACTGAAAACGCATTTTACAACAATACTACTAGCTATAGCAAATATTAACAAAGCTGTTTTCATATCATTCAGAAATGGTTAAATCGTCCCTGCCCATTGGGTATACTACATTAAAAAACAGGAACAGGAAGTTACAGGTGCACAGAAAGGCCACATGGCTATCGGAACCTGACGTAGTTCATTTCCTAACATTTACAGGACCTAGCATACCAGTGCAAGGAAGAGAACTTCAGCACTTTGCTCTGGGGGGGAGGGCGGGGGGAGAGGACAAAAGCTAGCCTTCTACAAAGACTCAGCTCTAGACTTAACTCAGTTCAACAGAGAGATACGTACAATGAGCTCAGCACTATGCTAGGCACCAAATGTTTACTTCCCAGTAGTTTTAGCCACTTTCTAGTACTCCGCATCTCACTTTTTTTACTTCATCTTTCTTTGGTTACAAAAATTTAGACTCTATAGGGAAGTATAAAGAAAAAAACCCAACCCCTTTATCCCACCACACAGATATGGAAACAATCTCCTTCCAAATTTTTCCAAGAATACTCACTTTTTATTGCACAAAAACAGTGATCTCAGATTAGCCAGAACACACTCTTATACCTTAGACTATTTTTTTTCCCCCACTTAACACATTGGAGACAAGTTCTTTGTCAGTACAGACTGATATCCTTTTTAATGCCTGCACTAGAACCTGACTGGCTGTAACACAATCAATACCCCCAGTGAAGGAACATGTGGCTTGCTATCAATTTTTGTTTTATCACAAGCAATGATGAAAAATCCTTACACATACAACTCTCTGTGCTTGTCTGATTTTTGAGGAGGGATAATTCCTAGAAGTAGAATTCTTAGATCAAAGGGTATGAGGAGAAAAAATGTCCATGCCTCTAAAAGTGACAATATAGTACGGTTTTTATGGGTTCAAAGTAGGACTGGGTAGCTAGAGATGGCAATTTCACTAAGGGCGGCAAAAAATAAACTCCAAAGCAAAACCCTGGATGATGCACACTCCCACATCAAAACTACAGCCCTCACTCCAAACTCGTCAAATTGCATACATTAAACGTGTTTTTTTGAATATATCAATTATATCTCAATAAAGCTATTAAAAAAATAAAAACAACTATAGCCATCACTAAAACTGGACATAAGAAGTAAATGTCATTATATAGTCTCTATAATTTAAAATATAAAGACTCTTGATACTCCCTACAGATTGGGTTATTCTAAAGCTAGAAGATGACATTTCTAAAGTATTTCTTTATATCTCCTAAAATCAAATTTTGATAGAACAACTCTATGTTTGTGGGGAAAGACCCTGAATGGTATATTTTTAAATGGTGAATTTCATGGTATGTGAATTTTAATGTAAATCTACAATCTGATGTAGTAAAAGTACATCAGATTGTAGATTTACATATCAGAGGGAATTTTTCTAAGGTGAGGTGAAAGCTGGGAGATGAATATAAAAGAAATAGAATAAAACTACTTCCTAAAAGAAACAGAAAAAAGAGATCTTAGGTATTTAAAAAATAATCACCAAAGATTCAATTGAAAACAAAGAATAATTTTATAGGTAGAATGAGAACTCTTATGCCAAAATAGCCAGATGTAAGCCAGAACTATGAATATCACAACAAATTACCTTAGGCAATCCAATCTCGTCCATGGCATTCAACCACTGAATCACATTATCAGTGTGTCTAAAGTGGAGGCCAGTTGCCTAGAACAAATAAAAGATCATGAGGCACTGCTGGCAATATTGAGGCAAACACAAAATAAAAACTCTTAGAAAAGTTTCCTTGTGAGGCTTTTACAAGGTCCCCTTATATTCAAGGTCTAACTATAGCATTACATTTCGATTCCAAAAGCCAAGTCCACATCTCTGCTCTTCTCACTAACAACTATCCAGAAAGTCTTCTTCTGAATAGTGCGCTTGACAGAACATGGTCTTCAGACTTCAGTTCTGGTGGATTCAGTTCCTTGCTTGGCCATCTACTGGTGACACTGAGCAGGTCGTTTCACCCTTTCAAACCGAAGTTTCCCCATCTATAACACCTACTTTCCATGTTTGTTGTAAAGATTAAATGAGAAAGTGTACTTAAAGCCCTCCGTGTGGTAGTCCACAGGGGGAGGATACAAAGTGACAGACAGTATTAAATATGTCAATCAGGGTTTTCATGTCACACATACAAATAGTCCCTATGTCTTATTTTTTAGGAAGATTTGCTCGAGAGGAGTAGAGGCGCTGGACTACTGTTTTCACTGTTGCTGCAGTCTCCACTCTTCCTTAATGCTTGCTATTCTGTCATGCATTTTGTAAACTGAACAGACCAGCTCCAGAGCTGTCTTCAGAATAATTGCTCGTTTAAAACTCAATATATAAGCCTTTGCTTTCTGATTAAGACAAATTTCTACTTGAGATTTTAATTTTGGCTTAGGATCTATACCTTTCTTGTTTTTCTTTGCATTTAAACATAAAACATAAAAGTCTCTTTTGATTGTGTCTTCATTCCTAGCTCATTCTAAGTTCTGGTCCAAGTCTTACAGTTGACCCCTCTCACATTTGCTCCTTGTTTTGCAATCTTTCATTATCTGTTATACTCATCCTTTTTATCAAATAAGATCTTACGGGAAAGTTCCCCACAGAAGCTCTGTAGACAACAGAATTTGATCCTTGTCAACATCCCAACTTAATTAAGCAGTCTTCTTTTTCAGGGCCTTTGGCCACAAGAATCAAACCTTTTCACTTATCTCAAATTCACCTTGCACTCTAATATCACAAACCAATCTTTTTTCCCCTACAGCTGCTATTGCTTCCACTTTGCCAGCAAGTGTCAGTGCTTCGTTGAAATTAGATTTAAAGCAGTAGTTCCCCTAGTTACTTCCTCTACCTTCTAAGAAATACAAAATTCATCAAGGATCATGCAAATTTCTAGATACCCACCATCATCAGAATTATACCAGAAAGACAGCTAAGTTCTTTTACTACTCTATCTTGACTTTGCATCATTATCTCCACTCTGCCAAGTATTTTATTTTGTTGCAACAAACACACTTAATACATATTTCTCAGTCAGTCTTACACAGGATAAAGAATGTTAACCTTCTCTGGCAAGTTTATAGAAATTTAAGCACCAAGCAAGGAAGGACTCACCTTGTATCTGGTCTGCTCTCGATCGTAGATTTTTTTCAGGGACACCACCTTGGGAGAGAAGAAGTTTCCTAGCTTGGCGAGGTAGACCCCATTCCTCAGCCCCTCCTCCAGTTCTGTGGTGGGAGGCAGATCTTCCCCGAGACATGCTTCCATCCACCTGCACAAAAAGAGAGGACATGAGCAAAGAAAGAGACAGTCTGAACCATTCCTTAGAGACTTTAAGCTTAATTTCCATTCTCCCTGAAGGATTTTAAGATGTACATAACCAACACTCTTTTAAGATCCAATTTCACAAACATGCTTGTCCTGGCCCAGTAAGACCTCAGAGGCAGGAAACTTAGGCAACTCCCAAGTACAAATGCCACCTTCTTCTCTATCCTACTTTCCTCTCCCGCAGCAATAGGGCCAGTTGGCTCCCGAGGCCCTGAAGCCCTTAAGTTACTCCTCAGGAACTTAAAAAAAAAAAAAAAAAAATCTGTAACTGAAGCCGCCATCTCAACTGTTCAAGAATTTAAGTTTATTTCTGAAGTTCTCTTCTAGTTTCAAACTTTGGAATCCAGAGTGATTTTCTGTGGTCATTTGGGGGTTGCCAAAATCATCAATTACCTCAGCTAAAATACTGAAGGTAATTCTAATGGAAGCAGTAAAATGAATTCTTGAGTGTTTTTCAGAGAGGGGGAGGAGGTTGTAAAGGGGAAAGGAAATCTATACTTTCCCTCTTGAACACCTCTCATGAGAGTCCAGGGAAGCCTGAGACAAGTTGATGTTTACCTGCACGTATTTTCTACCAACAGAAATATAGGTAACTAAAAACCATTTAGAGCAATGGCTTTAGGCCATTTTTTGAGTCCCACAATCCTCTGACCATCTAAGGGAAGCTACAGATCCTTCTCCAGAAAACTGTATATATATTTAAATTTAATAACTATTTCAGAGATTTCATTCACTCTAGATAGATTAAAAACCTCTAATTTAAAATTATTCTACTCAAATTTTACAAGGCTGATGTCATCCCCACATTCTTCATCATACTGAGAAGGAAGTCCTCAAATACTAGATATTGCCTAAACTGTTTCACTCATGGTAAATCTTTGAAAAGCCAAATTAAAAAACAAACAAACAAAAAAAAAACAAAGATATAGATAGCAGACTAAAGTAAAAACCAGATTTACCACCAAACAGGACAACATAAAAATGAAACATTTATAATGCTCATTGGTACACAGAAACTTAAAAGGCAAATAAAATTGGAACAAACATTTAAATATGCCATATTTTATAAAGACACACATATCCATGAAAATTTATATTAAAACACTAAGAAGAAAAACAAACCAAAAATATGCAAATGTATTTATGATTACATTCATGTATGTTTTATATAATTCTTTATATTAATAAAATTGCTTGAGAGATATACAAGAGAGCTTGAATTTCTCTTTCTTTTATGAATTGTTAGTTTTGTAATTCGGAAAAAAATTTCTTGTATTAATTCTATCTTTTCAAACTGAGATTAAAGTTCACAGTCTTTAAGAAATAATAAGGAAAAGCAACAATCTCCCTGTTCTTCTCAAGGTCTACAAAATAGTCATTCAACCTCATTCTCAAATCCATTTCACTCTTAAAGCAGCTAGCATACTGTCTGACGCATAAGAGATTCTTAATTACTGTCTGGTTATATGAATCAGCCAAATAATAAATAAATTTTCTCCTGACTTTTCTTTTAGTTAGTCGGATTTAAATTTCAGGAGGCTGGGGAGGAGGGTGATAAACAAATGAGATGTCCAGAAGAGAGAGCATAGTAAATAAATCAGATACCAATTTGAAACAGCTACAAAATCCAAACTACACTTTGAAAGGGTCTAAAGACCAGAGGGGCAATGTGGACAAGAGTGTAGGTCACTGGTATGAAAAACAACTGTAGTCCAAGGACACATGTTACATACCATCTACCCAATGTTTCACTGCTAAAAGAGCATGGCAAACGGCTCTGGTGACCCCAGCTCTCGGAGGACCTGCGATCTCAGAAACAGGGACAAACCTAGAACGACTCTAGTGTAAGCCAAAAACAGCCCCTGACCACATAACAGTATGAAGAAAAACTTACTTTTCTTCTCAAAATGAGGCGAACGCACAGGAAAAACAACAGATAAATAGCACAGTAGGTGCTTTTACCTTGAATCGGAGCCAGTTCCCAAAACTGTTTAGGTTCTGCTCTCTGAGATGACTAGGTTAAAGTCAAAGTGAAAGGAGGAGCCAGGACAATCTCTCCCACAACCCTCTACCTGTGCCTTCCCTACTGGGAAGTTTTCTATAGTGGAGTAGAATACCTCGCATATCACGCAAGTGTCAAACCAAAAGAAAAGCCAATTGTGATTTGGTAAAAGGGATAAGCAGAGTCAAGAGCTAAAATGAACAGACAGGCAAAACACAGAAGCATCTCTAGACAACTGCCCTAAACCTAAAGCCACCCTCCAAGTCACCACACACGTGGCTCCCCCTCTATAATAAGCTGTTTCACAACAGATATCGGCTGGCTTGTTTATAAGAATAAAATAAGACCAATCAGGACCAAACTGCCTTGAAAAAATAAAAGTGCATTTAGGTGGTATGCTACTATAATTTTTAATGTTAAAAGTTTAGATTCTACCATGATCCCAAGAAGATACAACACACTGTCCTTTCTGTCCTCGCCAGTGCCATCTGAGATTTTCTGCTCTGCCACTAAATCACAGAGTCACAAAATGTGAGAGCCAGGACCTTAATGCACTTCTAGGGGAAATCCCTTTGGTTATTTTCCTCGATATAATTTATAAATATTAAAGAAAATTTTTGGACATTTCTCAATATTTTATGAATATTTTCCATTATTATACTTTCCGAAAACTTGAAATTACATAAAAATTCTACCAAGTGCTTAATCAGTCACCTATGTTGGACATTTATGTCATTTATAAATGTTCCACCATTAAATGATAATGCAAGAAACATCTTTATGCACAATGTTCTTCTGTTTAGAATTCCTAAGAGGTCCTTAGAAGTATAACTCCAAAATTAAAAATTATAAACATTAAAAAAAATGTATTGCCCAAAATCATACCCAAAGGCTATACCTATTTGCATAATGTCTTCAATTTATGAATAAAGCTATCACAGTCACCTGCTAGCTAGTGGCAAAGGTGGAATAACAGGACCCGGATACCTAGTTAAGAATCCTTCTTACTATCCCACTGCTGCTCACACATCACCCCAAAAGCCTGACACGGCTGAGCTCCTTTGGACTGTCTTAACAGGGTACTTTCAGATGCCCCATGCACTTAAAAGGCTGGCATCTCCCACGTTCTATCAACTTAATAGGGTTTTAAGTATTCTGGTTCAACAGTTAGTCCACCAGCTCTCAACTCAGATACAAAGTTTTCTTACAAAACTTAAACATTTAATTTAGCTTTACAAACACATTTCAAAATAAATCTATATATAGACTCCTATCTTACATCATACACAAAAATCAACCCAAAATGAATGAAAGGTTTGCATATAAGACCTGAAACAACAAACTCCTAGAAGAAAACACTGGGGTAAGCTCCTTGACGTAAGTCTTGGCAATGGTTTTTTGGATTCGACACCAAAAGCAAAGGCATCGAAAGCAAAAATAAAGTGGAACTACAGCAAACTAAAAAGCTTCTGCACAGCAAAGAAAGCCATCAACAGTCTACAGCCATGCTACCCTGAACAAGCCCGATCCCATCTGATCTCTGAAGCTAAGCAGAGTCGGGCCTGGTTAGAACTTGGATGGGAGACCACCTAGGAAGACCAGGTGCTGTAGGCATAAAAAATAAAAAACATAAGGGATTGTAAACTGACAAGGTCCTTGCAATCTGTGAGGTAAACCAAGGATTGCCTCACCTAAAAATATATATATATATATATTAAAACAACAGAAAGCCATCAACAAAATGAAAAGGCAACCTATAAAATGGAAGAAAATATCTGCAAGTCATATATCCAATAAGGGGTTAATATCCAAAATATATAAAGAACTCATAGAACTCAATAGCAAAAAAACAAAAAGAACCATGCAATCCAATTTATAAACAGGCAGAGAAACTAAATAGACATTTTTTCTAAAGAAAAGATACATATGCCCAAAAAGTAAAAGAAAATGTGCCTGCTCATCACTCATCATCAGGGAAATGAATATCAAAACCAGAATGAGATACCATCTCACGCCTGTTCGAAAAGCTATCATAAAAAAGACAAGAGATAACAAGTGTTAGGGACAATGTGGAGAAAAGAATACCCTTGCACACTGCTGGTAGGAATGTAAATTGGTGCAGCCACTATGGAAAACAGTATGAGGGTTCCTCAAAAAATTCAAAATAGAACTGCCATATGATCCAGCCATCCCACTTCTAGGTATATAGCCAAGAAATGAAATGAAATGAAGATATCAAAGATAGATCTGCACCCCCATGTTCATTTCATCATTAATCACAATAGCCAAGATATGGAAACAAACTAACTGTCCATCAGTGGATGAATGGATAAAGATGTGGTGGGGGGGGGGCGGTGCGTGCACGCGCGTGTGTGTGTACTGTGTACTGGAATATTGTTCAGCCATGAGAAAGGAGATCCTACCATTTCTGACAACACAGATGGATCTGGAGGGCATTGTGCTAAGTCCTCACAGAAACACAGTGGAAAAGTGGCAGCCGAGGGTAGGGGAATAGGGAGCAGTCGGTAAAGGGCACGAACCTCAGCTATGTAAAACATGGTGACTATAGTTGATAACACTGTGTTGCGTAACTGAAATTTGCTAAGAAAATGGGACATAAATGTTCTCACACATAAAAAAGATAAACGTGTGAAGTGATGGATGTGGTAATTAACTAGATGGGGGAATTTTTTCATAATATATATGTGTAACAAATCATGACACTGTACACTTAAAATATCTCAGTTTTAAATATTGATTATACCTCAATAAAGCGGAAATAAAAAATAATATATGTGCAAAAGAAAGATCATTGGCCAACACAACTTTTACCAATTCTCATGTTTAACACAGTCTTAACAACATTCACAGAATCTCGCGGCTGAGAGCTCATTAAAGATATTCTAGTCTACATCGACTCCCCCACTCCCCTCTCACCTCCCACTCCCTCTCACTTTAATGTGTGAATGCTCCCAAACCATCTCAGTCAAACCATGACACATGCTGAGCCTGAGCAGGGCTGCTGACATGGAACCAAACATTCCATTTAACCCATTTCATTTGTGCCTTCTACTAGCCAGAAAGTTTTTATTAAGCAGGCACCAGTTCCCTATTGGTACTATATGCTGCCTTCTGGCAAGACGACATATAAAATTTAAAATATAATGTGACAGGCACTGGCCAGGGCCTTTAAAAGACCTGGATTTATTTTCTGCCTCTGTCATTTATCGAGACAGCAAGTCACTTAACCAGTATCTTCATTCGTTGAAAGGCAATTACAAAATTTTCCAGATAGGTCCGTTGTTGAGGATTAAATAGGACCACATGGGAAGTGGAGAGAGCACAGTGCTTAGCTGGGCATTAAAAAAAATTTGTGCTTTTCCTCCTCTCCCTTCATATGATGAATCACATGCTGACACTTCTGTAACTGAAATGATTCTAGTTCCTCCAAGTATTCTTCATAGAAAGAGAATAGCACCTCTCTATAGGGTGGCTGTGCAGATTAAAAGAGATAATACACATAAAGCAATCAGAACAGTGCCTGGAATAGAGTAAGCGCTCAAAACGTCAGCTGGTATCACTAGGACTGTGAGACATGACCCTGTCCCCACATCCTTCTCCTTCATCTCTGAACATTCCCCAACCGAACACTGTGTTCCAGGTGTGGTCTGATCGGCCTGAAAAGGAACAGGACTATCACCTTCTTCCTTCTGAATACTCCACCACCACAAATGAAGCCTCAGACTAAATTATTTTTTTACTCTTTTCCAATCAACAGAAAATCTATTTTTTTTTTCAAATATGCAGCTGCTAAACCCTATCTCCACAATTCCATTTTAGAACCATTACTGGCACTCATCTCTATTTCTTCATGTTTGATTCAGCCCACTGTCCCTAATGTCAGCATCTTTGGATCCTAATTCTGTTATCCGAAATACTGACTTCTCTTCCAGCTTCACATCATCCACAAATATCATTGGATTTTAAAGAATAAAGAGTTTACCAAATGGCCAAGGCAGAAAAGGCTTCCAAGCAGATGGAATGAACGCCGTGGACAAAAGCAGGTGGTGTGAGAAAACAGGCTGGGTGCCAGAGCGCTCTGCGCTGCCATTGCTGGGAGGTAAAATGCACAGGAAGCGATGGGAAAGTCAGCAGGCTGGATCAGGCAAGGCTTGTCCACCATGCTAACAACCTTCATTTCATCCTACTCATGGGAGACACTGAAGGATTTTAAGAGGGGGATGAACTGAGCAGATCTGTGTTTCAGAAAATCACTTCCGTAACAGAGTGGGGTTTTTACATTTTTTGTTTGAGTGCAAGTGCAAATGTTTTTACAAGTGCAAATGCTTTAAAAAATAAGTCACTTAAAAAAAAAAAGTTCTGAGAATATCATACCAAGTGGTGACATCAGCACACTCTACCTGTAATCAGGACTCTAAGCCATGGTCACGAATAGAACTCAGCAACAAAACTCTTGTATTTCTTAAAGTATTTCTCATAAGAGTTGAAAGAAAATGGAGAGAAGAGTTCTTATCCTTCCTCTCACAAGAAATACAAACTTCTGACATTTATCCTCAAATTTAAACCCAGAACTGCTTTAGCAAATTGAACAAATACAAGTTATTATTATTTCTTTAAAAATGACATCAGATATTAAACAAAACTAGTACAAAACTAGTGCTAAACAGGAAAACAGTAACATCTGAATGGTTCCTTTTCTAAATAACCTCTAAAAAATATAAACTCTCAAACACCAAGTAGCAGACATCAAGCTAAATACTTTGCATGCATTATCTCACTTGATCCTTGCAAAAACTTCCTTATTTTACAGATAAGGAAACCACAGGCTCCTAAGAGGAAAGTAGGCTGTCCAAGATTATCCAGAGGTCAAGTCAGAGCTGAGCTCACACCTGAACCCAAGTTGGTGAGATTCTAAAGCCCAAACTCCATGGCTAAGATGCCTTCCACCTACCGAGCACTCGCTAACAGAAACTCTAGCTCTACAGTGGGGCTTCCTGAAGCATCCCACATCGCAGTGCAGGACCCATTAATGATCCTATTCGATCATGCACCAAGAGATGGGTGTATTGAATATTAAACCTTGATGGACATTAGTGTGAAAAATGAGTACTTTGATAAATTTGTCTTTCAAATAACTACATAATTCTTATAAATAATTTATATATATCTTTACTATTTAGACTACTTTTATAAAGCTTTGTTTTATACATATTTTTAATCAAATTAACAAAATAAAAATGATCTACTCTGACAGCGACATATTTATTTAGGTCCATTTCTATCGGACCACTCTGTACAATACTTATCAGTAGCACAAATGTGCTGAACACCTGTCCCTACCTTTAAAGAGATCACCCTTTAGGAACAGAGATGCTTAACCAACTAGCTACAATAGACATTATCTGAACTGGGCATTCTAAGATAAATTGTATTTAAGGGAGGTGAAAAATGAGAAAAGAAGATATTTAAGATAAAGGAAACAACATAAATGAAGACAAATAGGCATGAAAACAAATGATCTATTTAGGGAATGACAAATCTTCGTGGTGGAGTAGGTGAAGATGTATCTGAAACATACAGTATTTTTATCTGCAAGCAATGGGAACAACAAAAATTTTCACATAAAAGAGTGGCTTGGCCAACTCTTAAATTTTTAGAAATTTTAATTAAATAATAAATTTAAAAAATTTTTTTGAAGAGTGGCTTAATCAGATCTGAAACTTAGACTGGTAACTAGGGAAACAGCATGGAAGATGGATTCGAGGGAGAAATATTAGGCAATTATTTCAGGAATCCAGGTGAGAGATAATAAGGTCTTTACCTAGGGCAATGGCGGAAAAGAGAGAAACATGATTTGTAGTTACAAAAAAAGAAATGAACCCCTCTGACAATCTATCTGCTAGACAGCTGGGAGTGGGGGTTAGAAGGGCGGTGAGGAACACGAAGGCTTTACAGACTCCTGGAAAAGGAAAAAAGCAAAGTTAGCTCCTAACTTCACATTTTGCTATTGATATTAAACATCAAATATAGAGATTTTCAAAATAAAAAAATAAAAGGACTAAATAAATATAAATGGCTATATAATCTTTAAGTGGGAAAGACCTTTACAAACAAGACCATGAAGGCAGAAATGATGAAAATCATAAAGGATGAGGGAGAATAAATGGCTGCATGAAAAGCAGTTAAACTTCTATAAGGCAATTCTTTAAAAAGTTGAAAGTTAAACGAAAAGATAAACTGAAGGGAAAATTTGTACCATATTACAAGAAACTAATAATCTCATCTTTACATGTATATTTTTAAATGCTTGAAACGAATAAAATGACAAACATTTCTCTAGAAAAAATGAGCTAGAAACACAAATAGGGAATTCACAAAAGAATATAAATGGCTAGTAATTACAGGAAAAATTCTTATTCCCACTACTAATCAAAGAAATGCAAATTAAAGTAACAATAACATCATTTTCAGCTATCAGACTGGCAAAGATTTAAAAAAAAAAAAAAAAAGCAACTTATTATTGTCCGGTATATGGGGAAACCCCACATTCTCACACTGTTCCCAAAGAAAATCTGGCAGCATGTACCATCTATAGTAAACTTGCAGAAACTTCTATAAAAGAAAAAAGACTGTTTTATTTTTAAACGATGATTTGGTGACTTGTGGCATGGATGACTAAATAAAAGATGATGCCATGAAACAAGGCTGGGGACATGAGGAAAACCAAGCCAGAATGATAAATTCAGCTCAAAATGTCAATGGGAAGTTCTGGTTGTGACATCCTGCAGTCAGCTGGAAGTACAAGTCTGAAAAAATCAAGAGAAATGAGGTTAGAGACCCAAGTTTGAAAAGTGGCGCCACAAAAGTGGATGAGCTCACAGGAGAAACAAACTGTACTGAAATAAAAAAGGTCAAGGACTGTGCCCCAGAGAACATGGAACATGGACACTGAAGAGGCGAATGTTACAAAGAAAGGACAATCACTACGGTAAAATGAGGACCATGACAGAATCACATGATGGCTGGCAATCAAGGAAGGAAAATTTTTCAGGAAGCTGAGAGAGGTCACCAACTTCGAATGCTGCACAGAGATGAGTGGCAGAGAGAAAAGGATATGGCAAATAAGGAGGAAGGTCATCTATGACCCCAATAAGGGCAGTCTCAGTGGAGTGGTAGGACAGGGGGAGTCAGATTACTACAGCTAGAAAAGTAACTAGAAGTGGAGAACTAAGGACAGCAAATGTAAACTTTTTCAAAAGGTTTAAGAGAAAAAGAAAAAGCTAGTATGACAGGTTGACATGTCCAGGGAGTGAGTGAGTGTTCGTCCATCTGTCTGTCTCTCTCTCACGACTGAAGATGAGACACTAATTTGCAGCCTGCAAGAAAAGAACAAGCAGAGGAGGGACTAAAGACATAAGAAATGCAAAACAAAAGAAAGCAAGGTTCTACAGCTAGCTATGGAAAGGAACATATCCGAATGTGGAGAAAAAAGGGAAGGAAATGAAAATGAGCAAGAACGACATATTATCTAACTGACCTCTCTGAGCTTCAGTTTTCTGTCTGTAAAACAGGATTTGGAATGGGACCAAATCTCATAAGACTGTTGTGAAGATTAACTGAGCTAATGTACACAAGCACTCAGCAGGCTCTAATTAATGGTAGCTATGTATTTGTGTATTTGTGTGTGTGTGTGTGTACTGAGTATGTGTGTGAGGAAAGCTAGGTCCCAGAAATAAACCTATATCTAGAGTCTGACTCTCAGTAAGTTGTGCAATACCTGTCCACCTTGCCCCACTGATAACATTTGTAGAAGGGAGTATATACTTGACTTGGCCCTACCCATTCCAGCACTCAGTAAGACAAAGAAATGACTATTTGGAGAACTCTCCTATGGTAAGCCTTAAAACAAGCCCGGACCAAGTGGATATAGAGAAAGGGATCAGAGCAGAATGTGAATTAGGGGTCTGCGAAGAGGAAACCAGTTGAACAAGTTCTGCAGAGCACATGACTTCAGTGGTTTCCCAGCTCTGCAATACAGAAGAGGAACCTACCAATGCCGGAACTGACTACCCCAAACCACTGACATTCAGTTCCTCCAGGAACAGCCGCTGTTACCACACCCAGCAAGCAGAGCAAAGCCAGGGTGACTGGCTGCTAAAAACCTCCCAAATCGGGCCATCTTTCCTCACAATTAGGATTCTACCAAGTCACTAATACATCTGAGCACCACCTAGGCACTGGGAACAGCCCAGTAATTTCAACACAATGTGGTAAGAACAAGTCTTGAGAGAAAAGAATGTAGAGTATTCAATAAAGCATTCCTCGCCACATGAAGAGGGAGGGGAATTAGGGCAGAGGGTTAAATATTTACTCCCAAGACCAAGCCTTCAGATGCAGAGTCCAGCAAAATATCTACTTATCTACTTATCCATCTCTATTCTAACAGATATCATGAAGTATGAAAGACCTTTTAACCTTGAATGAAAAAAAATCTTTAAACTGAGTTAAACCTCAAATGATAGCTAAGTCTCAGCAGCTACAGCCTATTCACTGCTGGTTGTGAGCAGCTCTCGAGAAAAGAAACGGGAGTCCTCTACAAGGCGGAAGACAGGTACATATTTCTTAGCAAAAGCAATTCTGAGTCATTGCCTACTGGCAGCTGCTAGAGCCCTGGGGGAACAAGGAGAGCCTGTAGAGCAAGTGTATGTCAAAAATTTAATTTTCAGATCTAGTACTCAGTGAGGAGTTAACTATGATACTCATTAAAGACATAGTCCTTGCCCTCTCAGGCTTACAGTATATTAGGAAAGAGAAAAGTATAAGATACTTATATTATGAAAGCTATTTAAAAAAAAAAAAAGATACACTGGGGGGTTGCTATAGAAACCCAAGAGAGGGGCATCTAACTCAGACCTGAGGTAAGGGTGGGGTCCAAGTAAGCTTCCTGGAGGACGTACTCCCTGAATTTATTGTCTTAGATAGGCAATATATTTTGCACACATCAAAATTCATGAAGTATAAAAAGTTACTCATTTAAAAAGATTTCAAGAAGTGAACAGGCAAGAGTGCTACATGCCGCATAGATTAAGAAAGTACAGAAAATTTTTCAATGGATATAGTAATTAGGTCACTGGTGATCTAAGCAAGAGAGATTTCAGTGAGGGAAAGGAGGGCGCACAAATCACACCCACAGGAGTTAAGATGAAGTGAGAATACAGGGAGTAAAGGCAAGTTTTCCTTAAAGGAAAAAAGAATAGACAATAATTGGAATAGGGTCTGGTATTAAGGAAGTGTATCTTGAATGGGTGAGCATGGTTATGTTCCAAGGAGAAAAATGCAAATTACAGTTAAGTAACTAATACTGGAATAAAGACCTTAGAAGACAAGAAGGGAGAGGATCCGGACCACAGGAAGAACATAGAATTTTAGGAAGCAAGATACTCTGCCCATTGCTACAGTGAGAAGGTCAAGGTGCCATGTCAAATGAGATGGGATAAATTTGTTAGAACCAGAAAATTTGAGCTTGTAGAGAAAATAGAGGTCACGAAGTCATAATATAGGAAGCTACAAATGGAGATGCCTACTAAGAATCGAGATTTGGTAAAAGTTATGATCAGCTTCACCCAACTCTTGACAATTCAAATGTTACTTTCAAAAGTCACCTCCCTCCTTAACTCTTCCATGATGTACTACTGGAAATAATCTCTTCTTCCTCCAAACTTTCTGTAACCTTCCCTATGGCACTTTGTATCTCTTTACCTCTTAAAATAGTTACTTTTAAAAACAAAAACAAAAAAAACAGTTACTTAAGTACATAAGAGTGGAAACATTTTCTGATTTACCTTTGAGGGATGGTGGTCAATAAATGGCTGCTGAATGGCACAAACTATTCTTTCTCTGATGCTGAAGGACCATAGTCCTGCTCTCCATTATAACCAAATTGTAAAAGATAAAGAAAGTACCCTAAGCTCTCATCACTACAATACTGAAACTCTCTTCATCACCACAACCCCCACATCCCATGTAGATTGCACCAATTCAACTGAACAGGATTCCTAAGCCTCTGCTTTGTGGAGAAGCACTGTGGCAGGAGGTGCTGTTACATACCAAGAAGTGCAAAAAGACAGTCTCAACTCTAAAGAAACTGAATAACAGTTCCCCTTCTCTCCCACACAATTGTGACTTATCTTATAAAACTCAGCCATAAAATCATCTTTCCTCATCTAAACTCTCGCACATCAGCTGCATTATTTCCTTGGCAATCATGTATTGCCTTATGACACCAGTAAGACCTTTCATCCTTTGATGTGGAGTAACTTTTTAAATGGCAATGCCCTGTCTGTCCAATCAATCTGTAAGCCCCCCAAGGGCAGGACTGAGTTACATTTCCACGTCTCCCCCAGCTCCACCATTCAGTCCTGAGCAATGGGGGAGCTCAAAACTATTTCCTACTCGTTTTATTTTACTGTGTTTTTCTCAACTTTTTAACCCATGTCAGGAAAAAAAAGAGAGTAATTGAATGTTATCAAGTCATTCAAAATAAAAATACCTTTTAATAACACAGGAAATTAAAATAAAAATCGTTTTAAGTAACTTGAGAAAATATATTCCCTCTAAATCGTGTTTCCATATTAAGTTATCTCAGTCCTTCAATTATTCCTCATACTTAGAATTGGCAGACCCTTTTTCCTCCTGGTCATGCTCATCCAACATGCTCTAGTCCTGGAGCAGTAACCAAGTCTCAACTAGGGGACCACGCCCACTGGTAGAAGTGGTTCCTCAACTATTATGTTGAAAAGGATGGATTCCAACCTATCGGCAGTGCCTGCTGTGGGTGTGAAAGAATCCCATCATACATCCGTCATCCCCGCTCTGGACTCTCAAGGTCCCTTTTAAAGTATGACTGTCAGAACTGAAAACCAACTCCTGGTGGCCTCTGATCAGCACAGAGGACAATGGAGCCATCTCTTCCTTTTCTTTATATACCACATTTCTATTAATGAGTTAATAAACCTCTCAAATTTGTTTTATTTTGTTTTATTTTCTCACTGATGCTACTTCTCTCTCTATCCTATACTGAGACACTCCATTTTTTGATCCACAGTGCAAGATGTCACATTTATCACTAATAAATTTCATCACTAGATTCAAGGTATTTTCAAAGCAAAGCTTGTCACGCAGTGTATTAACCATCCCTCAAACAACAAATCAAACTCAAGTTTGATCAATACATCGCTGACACATTCATAAGTCCCACTAAAAATGTTTTACATGGAACATGCCCTAAAGAGCTTTCTCTGCATTAAAAATCTAGCAGCTCCATTCTTTATTGAGATAGAATTCATTAAACATAAATTCACCATTTTTAACCATCTTAATATACAGAATTCAGTGGTTTTTAGTATAGTCACAATGTTGTACAACTACCATGGCTATCTAATTCCAGAAAAATTTTCACCACCTAAAGAGAAACTCCATACCTATATTAAGCAGCCACTCCCCACCTAGCAGCCCTTCTGAACATGGTTTATTCAGCTGGCGACAAATCTTAATTATGTTACAATCTGGTCCACATTATCCAACCCGTCTGCAAAAGTACCCCAAGACATACTTTCAAATGCCTTACTGAAATCTAGACATTACCGTGTTTCTCTAATTCACCAATCTGGCGACCTTGTCCAAAAGGAAATGATGCTAATGTGGCAGGGCTTTTTCCGGGAGTCCTGGTTGACCCCTGAGCATCACTTCCTTTCTCACTAAGTGCTCAGAAGTCATCCACTTAATAACATGCTATGGAATTCTGCCAGTCTAGTTCAGTAGAAGAGAATTGGTGATTATCTTCTTTTCTTCTTTAATAATTAGTACATTTGCCCTTCCCCATTTTTAAAAACCACATCCCTGTTCTTCAAAATGATTTTAAAATCCTGGCAATAGTTCAGCAATTATACCTATCCAATTAGGACAATAATGGCTTTAATTTAAGCTCTATAAGCCAAGAACTTGAAAACTTGATGGGGAATGGACAGAAACTAGATAAAACAAAACAGTTGAGAAGTGACCATGAACATGTCCCAAGTTCTTACTTAAAACTGTCCTTCAAATCCATCATTGACAGAGAATAGTGTTTCCCAAATCAGTATACTCCGGAACACCAGTCCGAAGAAGGATGATCTGCAAGAAGAGTCTGATAGGAAATGAAGTTTGAGGAATATAACTTACACTCTCCTCTCCCCCAAGACTTGGAACCTACAGCCCTTAATAAAGAATCTAAATAACCCACAAATTGAACAATCTGTTTAACTTGATTTAATCTAGTATTTCTGAAACATATTTGACCACTGAACGCTTCCTTAACGGCACAGCACTCATTAATATAATATACCTCAAAAACAAAAATGTAGAAAGTGAGCCACATGGTTTTCAAATCCCAAACTGTACTCTCCTTTAACATAAAGATTAAATTATGTTAGTTTGGCAAGTCTGTTCATCTCTTCACAGTACATATGTCATCAAAGCTGTTAATCCAAAACCAGTTTTCTCAATACCAGCTTCATTATACACTTATGAATCTTTTTAACGCCACAATACAGTTTGCTTGAAAGCACTCTAGAAAGTTCTAGCTAATGTCTCCAAAAGAATATTTAAGCCATGTTTCAAAAATCCCTATAGTTGAAGGTGACTTGTTCTGAAAAAAAAAAAAAGATCTCAATTCATAGAATAGAAAGTATGGCAAACTCCAGAGCACATTTCATAAGAGAGTCATTGCTGATGCTCAATATCTGAGGTATTTTCCAAACAGTGGGAACATTTGAGATCTTGCTCCCCAGAAGATATCATCAGTTTAGCTCATATAAACGCATATTATAAAAATTCTACAACAAAAAGAAGCTATTATCCAAATATCACGTAGAGAAAAAAATAAATAAAGCAGAATCTCAATCTCACTCCTTACACCAAAATACACCCCAAATGGATCAAAGAGTGGAATGTTAAAATCTCTTTACATACTAAAAGTACATGAAGGAAACACAGGGGAATGTTTTGTTATAATCTCAATATAGATAAGGACTCTCTAAAAATAACATAAAGCCTAAAAGCTAAAAATAAAAGATTAATAAAAGTCAAATGCTTTAAAATTCTAAACTATTTTAAACTTGGAAATCAAAAGCTAAAGGACAAACTGGAATAATTATTTACTACAAATATGGCATCCAGATGGCCAATCTCCTCACTATATAAAGACCTCTTACAAATCAAAAAGACTAATAACCAAACAGAAAAATAATCAAAAAATTCTGCCAAAACAGTTGACCAAAAAGGAAATATAGATGACTTTTAAACGTACACAAAGATGCTCAGCTTCAGTGAGAACTAGATAACCTAAAAATGAAACTACGATGAAATACTATTTTCACCTCCAAAATTCACAATTATTAAAAAATATTTTGATACTCCAGGTTGGCGAAATGAGGAGGAAAGTAGCCCGGTCATTTACTACTGATGGATATGTCAAGTAGTACAATGTCCACAGAGAGCAAATTGACAATGTTTGTCAAAATTAAATTAACATATTCCCTTTGACTAAGAAATTCCACTATTGGAAATTTTCCTGTAAGAGTATTCATAAGCACAAGATGGCATTCACACAAAGTTGCTACTCATTATTTATAATAGCAAAAGCTGGTTGGGGGGAGGGATATGTCAATTGATAGATTAAATCCATATACTGAAAAACTATGCAACTGTAAAGGAAAAAAATGAGGCACTCTGATGTATTCATTAGAAATGAATTACAAAATGCAAAGCAGAATGAATATTGTGCTATCAGTTCTAAATAAGGAAAGAAAAGTAATTTGTATTTATATGCATAAAATATCTCTGGAAAGATACACAATTATTACAGTGATTCCATGTGGGGAAAACTGGGTTGCTGATCAACAGGACTAAGGAGATAGACTTTTTTGACAGTATATCCTAACATAGTTTCTGACGTATCAAGTCCATTATCAATTTTTTTGAAAAAGAAAAAAATTTTAAATAAAAAAAATAAGATCAAATCTGCCTAAAAATATTTTGTTGTAATTCTTAAGTTTTTAAAGGAAAATCCCCGAAGTCAAGCCACTTGTCAAGGACTCCTTTTCAGGCTATTAATGATTAAGAAGCATCATCCAAACTAATGACATATAGCAAAATGTCTCCAAGGCAGAAAAATATTTTGTTATAATAATCATGCAAGTAGTAAGTAACTTTTTAGCTATTTTAAAGGTCATCTCAGATGTTATTTATAACAAAACGATGTGCTATACTATAAGACTTTTTATATTTAAATTTTATTTTTATATCATTTTTCTATCTTTAATGATCATTTTATTCTTCTTTTCAACTATTCCTTTTCTAATTTTGCCCCATCCCCTCTTTTCTTTCTCTTCAGTTTCTTCTGCTTCAGTTTTCAGAACAATAATCCTATTCAAGAAAATACTTTTAGTTTTTTACATTGCTGATTAATGATCCCTAGCAATATGCTGATACTTTCTACCTTTAAATACCTAGCACAACAATAGTAATTCCTTCTACTACAAAAGTCTCCCAAGTTTTATTAAAGCCAGAGTTCTCTCAGTCCCCAAACATCTGTCCTAACAGAAGCCAAGCCCTGGGCTAGCAGCCGCCTCTTCAGTGCTCCTTCTGCTTTTCGTTATGATTTCCAATGAGTCAACAGGAAGGTATTCTGACTCAAGAAGAAATAGAGGCCTTTAGACAGGCCTCTTGCACCCACAACACCAAGAAATACAGTTCTTGCCAAATGATCCAAGGCAATTTCCAATCCAATTTGCCACTCTTGTCTGCATGAGGTCATTATTTAAAAAAAGGGAGGGGGAGGGGGAGGAGGGGGAGGAGGAGGAGGAGGAGGAGGGAATTGGGAAGAAGTAATGCCCTTCTAAGTGAATCGAAGGGGAATACCAGGTTAAGAAGAGAACCAGCCTGGAACTCTCCAGCCCTCCAGTCACTGTGGATAACCATGTAACCTCTACTGTAGCCACTTCCACCTCCAGGGGAACCTTCCTGTGAGCAGGAGTTAGGTTAAAAAAGTTAAATATACACATTTATCACTGGCCAATTCTCATGTTTAGAGACACCTATAAAATCACTTAACTTAGAATTTAGGTTCGCTGTATTTCTTACAAGCATGTAGGCACAAATCATTCACCAAGCAACAAACACTGAACCGCTACTTAAGTGTGTCTATCACTGTTGGTCGCTCTGCAGTGAATAACAAAAAAGACGAGTCCAACAATCTGTTTAGATATAAAAGTACATGAGACAAATCGGAGAATTGCCCTCATACGGTCATGTGGCAGGCAAAAGAGACTGTCGGTACCTTCAGAGGTTGACAGCACTAGCACTGGTGTCACACAGACCTTGGCTTGAATTCCACATGACCTTGATAAAAGTGATACTAACCCATTTTTTCCTTTTTAAAATAAAAATTAAGCCTACCTCACAGTAACGCTGTATGTAAAGTACTACACCATCATTCTGCTTAATCACTGGCACTTCCTGCTGCTGTCATTATTTTTAGATGCAGTAACACTGGCAGACTGACCCACTGAGTAAGAGCAAGGATTGTGGAGTCCTCACCAAACCTGAAATCTGGATCTACCACTTCCTAGATGAGCGAGTCAACCTCTCTGAGCTTTGCTTTCTTTTCTTTTAAATGTAGATAAGAATAAGCATGCCAAGGACTTCAAGAAGAGCTAATTAGACAATGTATATAAAGTGCTTTGCACTGTGCCTGGCAAATGATAAGTGCTCCATAAATGGTACCAATGATGATGATGATGAAGAGGGGGTGATGGAGGAGGACGACGATCTTGGGGCAGACAGGAAATATTTTATATCATGATGTCCTTGCCAACTGCTGGGGTGTTTTCAGTGGTTTTTTTTTGTTTTGGCTTCCTTTTAGCTGTTGTAAAGGCACTTGAAGTATTGAGGTTTCTATCACAATGTCTCGTTGAAAAATAACTAATTTTTCCCAGCATACAATTATAAGTAAAATTAAAAAAAAAAAAAAAGACTTTCAAGCTTAAGCAATAAACTTTTTCTTTAAAATAAACCATTAACCAGATTTTTCACTCATATGTTTAAGATTTTTTAATTCACATACTGTCAAGCACAGGGATCAATCAGATTACCAGCAGCTCTTCCAGAAGAAAAACCGAGCAGCAGAGTACTGATTTGATCAGGTAGGCAATGGGAGCTCTGCATTCAAGTGGCACTTCACTTGGCTTGCTCAAAGATACGGTCTCTAGGCAACAAAGTCCCAAATTAAACAAACAGTCCTAGTCATATGAATCACTTCCGGATGGTCTCACTTTGCCTACCAGCACTTTTTTAAAACACAAATACTTCCTGTGAAGGGATTTATTCAGCAGCCCCAGTTGGAAACAACCACAAGTCCCATCAAATACCACATGGCTTAAAAATGTTCAGAATGGGTCTGGCTACCAACAGGTACCGCCAAATGGCTAAACTGTGAAGCAGAAGGAATTGTACCAAAACAAAGACAGCTCACCATGCAAAGCCAGAAATTAAATTCCCAGAACATGTCAATTTGGGCCCTTAAATATATTTTACTTTATTTTCATTAACACAATGTTGCTCTGACCTCTAAGACCAGAAGAAATATGTTCCAAATTAGGTCAAACTAATGGTCCACTTA
Organism: Rousettus aegyptiacus; assembly: GCF_014176215.1. Lineage (NCBI taxonomy): Eukaryota > Metazoa > Chordata > Mammalia > Chiroptera > Pteropodidae > Rousettus > Rousettus aegyptiacus. Next base: position 51,188,024 of record NW_023416289.1, on the reverse strand, counting down.
GCCTAATCAGACTTTCTAAACCATGACAATTCACAACTCAAGCTGGCCAGTTAACACTGGATGTATCCTGTGGTCATACTCACTCTAAGGTTTACAGAAAATGAATTGATAAAGTATTTCACCCAATTCTCTTGGCTTCCAGCTCCCTTTTTCCACCTGAAAAGGATCCTATGAGTGTCACACTACTCTTCATAAACGAATCAGTGGCCATTTAAACTATTATCAAAAGCAGAGAGGGAAACGGGGTCAATAGCCCAAAATGAAAACTGTAACAGAACCAGAACCAAGAGGAAAAATCAAGATGGTAGAAAATCAAGTCAGTGAAACATAAGATATATGTGAGACATACCTAGAATGCTGATTTAACATAAACAAAACAAAGAACAGCCACAGAACAGACTGCACAGATCTGGACTAATGAATCGAAACCAATTACTAACGGTATAACAGACAATTTCCTAGAGCTAAAGTGAAAACACAAAAAAGATATTACAAATCAAGAAGAGTCTCCACATTACAGGAAAAATTACTAAGCTGACATCAACTCTAAAATGGAACTTGGGGAAACTTCAAGAAATAAGAATTCTACAAATTTCAAGTCATGAAAGTGTTTTTAAAAAGTTACTCGACACAGAGCTAAAATCAAGCTAGCTTCAAATATTATTTCTCATTAATAAGTATAAGAAAATAAAGTCACACACATTTTCTCAAGAAAAATTAAATATAGTTCATCATAACTGAATAAAGAGTCTAGAAGTGGAACCACATGTAATTTAACATTTGACGAAGCAGACATCAACTACTAATAGGTAGTAAAAAGGTTGTTTTTAAATGATATCAGAATAATTTAGAAACTTGAGACTTAAAGATTTAGTTTCATAAAAAAAAAATTAAATCACTAAATCATAGAAAATCTAACAGAATATAAAACTTCAAATTTTAGTAAAACTTTAGTGAAATTAAACTATCAAGGCTCTGACTTGATAGAAGAAATTATAAACAAAAAGATTAACATTTAAAAGCCATAAAATTTTAAACTATACAGTAAAAAAAAAGTGAAATGGAAAATCAAGGGAAAATATTTGTAGCAAATATGACAGAAGACTGACGTCTCCATTCTTTTATTTAAATTGAGGTAAAATTGACATAAAACATTATATTAGCTTCAGGTGTACAACATAATGATTCGATATTTATATATATTACAAAATGATCACCAAAGTCTAGTTAACTGGTATCCCCGTAAATAGTTACAAAGAAAAAAAAAATTTTGTGATGAGGACTTTTAAGATCTACTATCTCAGCAACTTTCAAATATGGAACACAGTGTTATTAACTATAGGACATCCAAATTATAGGAATGCTCACACAAGTTAACATCATGACCCCAGAAAACAGACAAACATCATCAATTTGTATACTAAAATAAAACTGGTAAGCAAAGATGTGGGCAAATGTTTAACCTTTCCAGCAATCAAAGCGTAACACTGGAATAAGTAATGAACATTAAGTACCCATTGAAAATAATTAAGATGACAATATAAGGATTTAAATCTGAATTTGTGGTTACAACTATATAAAAATCACGTACTTAGCTTTTCCTTTCTCTTAGTCCTTTTTTAAAATTAAATTTATTGGAGCGACATTGGTTAATAAAATTATACAGGTTTCAAGTATACAATTTAATAATACATCATCTGTATATTGCATTGTGTGTTCACCAACCCCTTTTTCTTTATTATAAAATTCAAGATCATTGTAAAAAGCAGTTCGAATATACAGAAAGGCATTAAATAAAAAGAACAGTCCTCTTACACCATCCACGCCAATTCCACTCCCTAGAGGTAGCCTATTTCTGATGCGTCCTTTTTAAGACAAAAACTAAAGTCCAAAGTGAAAAAGCTAGAGCTACAAATCTTTAGAACCTTGAAAGTGCCCAAAAAATTCCCCAGAAAAGTTTATTAACACCGCATTATCTTGATAGTGAATCGGCTTTTGCTCCATGGACCAGGATAAAGAATACATTTACTGAATGCCTACTGTAGTTCAGACACTATGCCAGGCACTTAACCCTCGCAACAACTGGAGATACACGGTATATTCATTCTGCAAAGTACAAATTTATGCTCACTCCCTAAGGTCAATCAACTTGCAAAACCAGACTCGGAACTCAACACCTGCCAAAACCGAAAGTCTTCCTTCTCACTTTGCATATCTCAACAGTCAAGATTTTCAAAGATGTTTTAATCAGACTTTTTCAAGTCCTGTTTTACTTAATTATTATGAGATTATAGTCATATGACTTTTCTTAGTAATAACAGTAGCTACAAACTAGTTGACTGCCTAAAATCTACCAGATTACTCTCCACATGTCATAATTGTAAACTTTGCTAAGTGTCTCAGCTAGGCATTGGGCAGAAAGCTTTTGCTGGCCACACTAGGAAATAACCTCCTTCCATATGTAACATTGCTACTATGTGAAAAGTACTCTTAATTTGAACCACTTTATACAAAAACACTTTTTTAAATGCTATCCACTTCTCACCAAGGAGTCTGTCCAAGTCAGTTGCACTAAGGTTAAGTTTCAGAAAGGAGAATACAGGTTTTCATCTACGTCACGATTACTTCCTCTCTTGATAATTAGGAATACATGAATGAACCCAGCTGGTTGTCCCAATGTGCCACTAAATAGCCATGTGCTATGTGGCCCCTTAATCACACTGGACCTCCTGAGGCAATTAAACTAGTCTTCTCGTCTGTGAAAGGAGAGCTTGAGTCAACCTTCTATAAATGATCCCCCTCAATCTTTAGTGCTATTCCTCCATTAGAGAATTTTAGAAGCTGGTGGGCGCAAGCGCTTCTTCACAGTCACCTCACCTATCAATTTTATTTCCTTGCCTCTTCTATGTCTTTAACTTCTGTTTTCAGGACCACAGTGTGCCAGCCTGGATCTATCCAGATGTTACTGGAATTCTGATCCCACTTGGAAGAGAAAAGGTCTGAAGAGCCTGTCCTGGAAAATACTCAATGCCAACAACAAAGACATATGCACAAAAGAAAATCTGTTCTCAAGACCTAATTTCTTTCCAAGATACTTTTTCAACTCCTCTAAATCACAGAAGGTAAAGTACCTCTGTTTAGTGCTAAGCTCTTGTTAATGCAGCGTAGTTTCTGACAGTTTCCAACCAGCCACAGCCCTTACTTTCCCTTCTGAAAGGGGGGTGTGCACTCTCCTGTGAGCTGGGGTACAGACACTGAGCAGGGGGAAGGTGGCGCATGTAGACTCAAAAGGGCACAATAGCAAGCCTCTGAAGGAGGGACTCTTAAATCAAACTGGAGGAGTACTGGAATTAACCAAAATTAACTTTCTTCTTCTGACCTTTAACCTAACTGAATTTTATCCTATTTCCAGTACTACTCACACATTCTCCTCACCTTTAGCCTGCCCTGTTCTGTCCTGCCTGATATGTTCTCTATATGTTCTCTTCTTTTTTTTTTTCACCTTAACCTCTGACCTATATTACTTCCTCCTATACAAGACGTGAACACCTAGCATACCTCACATATTTAAATCTCACCTCCTTCACTTGAGTGCAAATGCTATTTATCTCTACTATGCAACTGGTCCTTAACCAAAATAAATGTAAAGCCCGATCAAAACAGGTAAAAGGATAAAAATAAACCATGTTTAAGCATAAATATATAACTCAAGATGTCTCCCTTGATAAAATCCTTGATCTGCTCTGCAGCTCTTATCAAACAGCCCTCAGTCCTTAGGTGACATTTTATTAGAACAAGAGCCTAATTTCCCCATTGAAGCTACTCTCCATACAATACAGAAAAGCAGAAACTCTATGTTTTTTACTTCCCAACCACTCCCAGTGTACAGTTTTATGTAATCAGTCCTAAATTTTCCCACTTAACCCTTTGGGGAAACACAAACCCACACCCACAACACACTCTCATTTCACTATGCACACTCTTACACGCAGTCTCCACACATTCATATTCACCCTCTGCACACTCTCCTCTCTTCCCACTAAAGAGCTCTGTTACAGGTACAGGAGAAAACGGAGTGCCCTGGGACACACAATGGGCCACTGTACTACAAGGTGGAGCTTTCAGTGGGAGGAGTAGCAGTCTTATAAATAGAACTAAAGAGGGAAACCTTTCCCTTGGATCTCTCTGATCTTTCTTCCTGGACTTGGAGCCGGTGTAAACTCCAGACCTTGGGGCTCCTCCAACTTTGGGAGGGGTGGAGGTTATGAAGGAAACAGGATGCAGCCAATACAGAAAGGCAAAGTGGGCTTGTGTTAGAGGAGAAAGAGGGGTCCCAGCAGCACGGAAGGTACAGCCCAGCTCTCCAGGGTCAGAGACACAAGCAGAGCTGAAGCCTCAAGCTAATGAGGAAAAGCATGTAATCCGTCTTGAGGTGCACCTCGAACATTTTTTGGGGGGTGGCAGCAGCCACAGTACTGGCTGGTAGGGGTCTAGTCCTCTTTTCTCAGCATGACATTCCCAAGCTTCTTTTCCTAACCCTCTCGAAATAGGTCTTCCGAAGTTGATTTTGTAATCAAAGCTCTAAATAATAACAATGAATAAAATCACGGCATCCAGATTTTCTATGATTGCTTCCATAAAATAAAACAGGCACATTTTCCACAATGCTAGGCCAACAGACAGAGCACACTGGAGCAAATATGCCACTATTATATCCTCCCTTAGAACCGAAGCATAAAAAATAAAGACTATCATAAATGTCTCACTGCTGTAGTCATCTCCTAAGTATGCAAAAACATCCAACTAAAAAACACCCCAGGAGATCATGGCCTCCTGGATGGGTTTTAAAGGAAATGGGCTATTTTCCTACTGGAAAAAACACCTGACAGAAAAGAATATGCTCTGGATTAGGTGCAAATGAAATGCCTTGCTAGGGCAGCACCTGAGGATGGAAATGCAACATGAGCATCCTTCTATTCAGGCTATCATATCCCAGCATAAGGAAGAGTTCTAAAAATGTTTTAAATCTTGTTTCTCAACTAGGGAGACCATCAGAATGACTAGAAGCATTTAAAATATACAGCTTTCTGGACCTTCCAGCCCATATCTATTGAACCAGAATCTCTGTGATAAGGCCCATATATCTGTTTTGTTTTGTTTTGTTTTGGAAGTTTCCTAAGTGATTCTAATACTTGGTAAAGAACCACTCTATAAAATGATGGAACTTATTCTTCAATCAAAACTACAAGTAGGCTATGAAAACTCTGGCCTCAGTTTCTTCATTGAACTGGGATGGTTGAACGAGACTAGTGGTAGCAAGGGGGTGTTTAGGGACTCTTACTGCAGAAACCCAACACTAAAATAAAAACAGAACTGCTTTCGATGGGGGAAGGAAGATGAGGTAAGGCTCCTTTTCAGGTCACCTCAACAGATACTCAGGCTTCACAGAGCGCAAACTTCTCAGATCAGCTGTAGTTTTCAAATTCTTTGGCCTTCCAAAACTAGATGTAGTCTACAATTAGAGCAGCAGAGGACTTCATATTTTTGTTCACAGGGCCTTACAAATTTTGTATGAAAACCATTCCTTTTCTAATAACATATTCTTCTCCTACTGCCTAACTTTCCATTTAGAAAAACAAGATTTATTACAATTCTCCCCATTTAAATCATCACTAATCCCACTCCGCCCCTTCCCCAGTCTCCTGGAAGGGCTTCAAGATCAGAAAAGAAGCCTGGATTCAAGAGAACAAACCAAATGCCTGTTCGTAGTAGCCCCAGGGTCAGAAAGAGGGAGAATGGAACCAAGGAGGGACACGAAGGGGACTCCGACTGTGTCTTTTGAAAGGAAAGGGAAAGATATGAAGGGGTAACATCCTTTAGTTCTGGAAAACATGGATGTTTCTTATATTGTTCTCTAGACTTTCCTGGAGAGTTTTAATATTTTCAGATTTAAAAAAAAAGAAACAAAAAAATTCTCTTGTTTGTTAACATTTGAAACAGCCTTGATTTTCCTTAAACTATAATCACAAATACCTTTCATTATCCCTTGCTGGCCTTTTTCCACTAAAGCTCACTTATAGGATATATGATATGTAATTATATCAATTTACCTTGTGACATTGCAAAAGGAACACAGCAGCAGAACAAAAGAAATGAACCACTGATAGCAAATCGACACTCTAAGAATAAGCACAAAATCTGGGAGCTTCTTTAAAAAAAGTAAAACAGCTGTATATTCGCCTCATACAGAACAGAGGATGATACCTTCGGTAAGCAGTCTTGGAATGTTGAAAAATGGATGGACCTATACCCAGAGCACTATCAAAGGGAGAAGGAACCCAATTCATATAGAAATCAAAACCAGTGAAGAATCAGTGAAACATTAACCAAGAACTTCAAACCCTAAAAATATTATTTCTTCCTCACAGCTGGTAGTGCCCCAAACATATACCAAAGCATAAAACTGAACAACACAAATTATGACATTTTTCAGTATACAGAAATGTCCATCAGTGTTTCATGATAAACTGCCATCAAGGCTACATGCTCCCATGAATAAATAATACTCTACCTCTACTTATTCCTTCAAACTACCAGTCTCCCTCAGTCACATCTACAACACACTCGAAGAGCTCTTTATCTATATTCATGCCATAGCAGCTCCCTTCTCCCGATTTTCTCTCCAGCAAGCCACCTTTACCTCTTTGCTTCTTCCAAATGACAAAGGTATTCGTAGGCCACATTCTGACGTCTCCTTTCATCCATCTCCTCTGCAGTAAGTCTCTCATTATCCAGGACAGCTAAAACATGAAAGAAAGAATATAAACAGAAGAATCTGGAACCTTTCTAAACAATAAAAGAGTGCCACAGCATCAATTCCTGTGTCACTTATAGTCATGGTAACCTGTGGATGTGGCGAAAGCCAGGTATACTACAACTTTCCCAAAACGAGAACTGTGAGGTTTCAACTATCCTGATCTTATCCTTTTTTAAAAAGTACACTCATTATTTTAACATACTTAAAAAATAATGACTTGAGATTTTGGCCGGAATTGGTCCTAGTCAATCTGCCAGGCTGTTTCTAAATATAGCTGATCATGCCATTTCCCTCTTTTATTAATAACCAAAGCCGGCAGTCATTAAGAACTATGACAGTGATTGTGCTAAGCATTTTACATGCCTTCTCTCAATGAAGCCCCACAACAACCCTGCTATTATTGCTCCCATTTCACAGATGAGGAAATTGAAGCTGTGTGACCTTAGCCTCAGGCTAAGTGGTGGCGCCCAGATTCAAACCCAGGCAGTCTATCTCAAAAGTCCTGGAGTTTACCCTTGAAGCAATCTACCTCCTGCACAAGCAACCGAGGTATGGAATAAATTCCTAACTTCTGGGATGGCATTCAAGGCCTTTCCCAATTTAGACACAACTGCTTTTGGAAACACTGCCCCTTCTCCCTTCCCTTCTTCCAACCACTGTGCACTCCACGCCAGTCAGTCCCCAATACACAGTGCCTTTCTACTGTTCAATACTCTAGTTCATGCTCTCCTCTCTTCAGTCACGTCTCTCGCCCCACCCTGCCCTATCAAAACTGACACAGCATCCTTCAGGGCTCTGTTCAAATGTCTTTACCCCTGGGCTCCCTTTCTTCCCCAAGCCCGTCCTCCTCACCCACAATACTATTTATGCCGAGTTAGTCTGTGCATCTTTTATCTTTATTATACCTTATTACCATTGGGCTGGCTGTACACCTGTATGTCTCTGATTAAAACGTTCTTTGAAAGAAGGGCCTGTTCTTCCCTATAATTTCACAACGAGACACAATACGTCACATATAACTGCTGATGAGTAAAATTATCCTAAAAACTGAACGTTACTCCCAGAATATAAAATAAAATCGAAAACCTCAAGACTCCAAAGGACTCCCCTTTGGCCAGTGGTAACTATCCCGCCTGCAGTTCAATGACGTCCCAGGGACAGCTACAGAAAATGAGGAAGTCAGAGGGTTATTGCTTTTTGGGTTTTTTGTTTTTTGTTTTTTGAAATCCTGACGAGGGAACTGAGCCGGAGAAAGGTGAAGTGACTCGCCCAGGGCCGCACCTCTCGGCTTGCCCGAGGCCGGGCATGTCTGGACCCTGGGTCTCCCTTGTCGGCAGCACTTGGGGAGCAACTCCTCACCAAGCCCGAGCAGAGCCCCGTCTCCCGTCCCTGTTTCCCGGGACACGCCCTGCACCGTCCTCCTGCCACCTCACTCTAGGCCGTCCCCCCAAATCTCGGTCTAGCTGGGCGGCGGGCGGCGCTGGGTGGGGCCCTCCAGCTGCAGCGCCCCAGCTAAAGCGAGGAGGCCGCCTGCGTACCACCCCCGCCGCCTCGGAGACCCGGACGCGAGGGCTGGGGGCCTCGCCGCCCGCCACCCCTCCCTCCGCCACCCCGGCTCTTCCGGGTCCGCGCGGCCCACAGCCGCCCTGCCCCACCCGCCCCGCCGAGCCCCGGGAAAACGGCGCCCCAGAGACACAGAGCCCGACCCCGAAACCCCCGCGCCGCGGAGCCCACCACTCACAGCCATAGTGCGGCCGGGACACGCCCAGCCCGTCAACCTCCTCCGTGGCGGACATGGCGGCTGAGTCCAGGTCTCTGCTGAGGAAGCGGTGAGACCTTAAAGGCGCGGGCTGCGGCGGCGGTAGCTCCTGCAGTGTGCGCGGGCTGCCTGGGTCCCAAAGCCCCGCCCCGCCCCCCGCGGACCACGCCCACTTGGCCACGCCCACATGCCTCGCCCTGCCGCGCCGGCGGGAGCGGCGAGAAGAGGCGGAGCCCGAGCAGTCTTGTCCCGCCCCTTGCTCCGCCCCCACCCGCAACGCCCTAAGGAGGCGGAAGGAAGAAGGTGGAGCGGGTCCGCCTGTTGGGCTCATATATAAGCTCTTCTCCACACGGAAGGCGGGTCCCCGCCCTGAAATCTTAATGTCACCTGTCTTTGCCTCCTCCGCACCTCGAACCAAAAGGCTGCCATAGTCCGTGGCTTGAAATAAAAGACGTGGCCTCTCTCCTTTCCCCTGCCCGCCCAGCTAAACGCCTCTGCACCAAAGGGCTCAAAGACGGCGTCCCTTGAAGCGGCCCAGGGTGTTCCTCTGGGACACAAGCAGGACCCAAAGTGCCCTACAGGACCCCAGACTCTGGCAGTCTGGCCTCAGTTCTCTACTGGATACACCAGCAGTCGCCAGATTTGAATTGCTCAACACCCCTAGTATTTGAGAAGTGGATGCTAAAGCAAGAGAACTGTGTTTGTCCAAACTTCCTTCCCTTAGATACCCTGCCTCTGATCTTTGCAAATTCTTCTTTTTAGGGGACTCCTCCCCTTGCACCTTGTGCGCTGCCAGTAATAAATTTGGTGGAAAAATGTCCTCAACCCTCTAACGTTTTTTCTTTGTCCACTCTTTTTGAGTAACTTTCTCCACGCTCACCTTAAACTACTGAAGAGCGCTAAATCTATGTATCTCCAGACCAGGCCAGACCCTCCAGAAGCCCCAACTCAGTATTTTCGTCTGTGTAATAGACATTTTCACCTCTGAATCCCGCAGACACTTCAAGTTTACCGCGTTGGCCCCTATTCCTGCTGCATTCTCTATTAATAGAAGTGCTCAGTTAGGTCTAACATTTTACCAATCGGTTTTCAGAAACTTTTAATAATTTTTGATCCCATTCACAAGCTTAGTTAATCCAACATCTTCAAACATTTAAAATCGTGTCTATAAACAATAGATTTTCTTTGAAATTTCCTCAATTGTCTGACCTAAAACCTTTTCAAGGCTTAGTAATCCTTACAACTCAGATAAACTTAAAAATATAATGAATCTAAACTTCTCTTAGATGGCCCAGTTCTTTGTGTACACTAAGATTTCAACTCAAAATCTTGAGCCTAAAATTAACTCAAATATGCATTTAAAATAATAATTATAAGGCTGTCACTCTAAAAAACCTAGTTTTCTTAAATAATGCAAGTGCATAAAATGTGAAATATGCACATATTTGTTCTTAACCCCAACATATTAATCCCATAGTTCTGACCCCATTAAGCCTTCTGGTACTCAATTCTAAAGCTTCTCCAAGTTGAAAGACATAGAGATGCTAAGAAAGATGGTTTCCAGCCTAGTTAACTAAGATTGCTTTTGATCAGTGGTTTCTATCAGACATAAGTCCCAGAGCTGCAGACTTTCAGAGCCATTCTTCTCACTGTTCCAAGTGTCATTTTGAGCCCTTTTTATGTTATGTCACAGACTTCAAAACTCATTGTCGCAATCCATACTACTCTTAGAAATCTGCAAGTCCTATATATCCAGTTTATCTTTTGATTTTATTTTATATTTCTTGGCTTTTAAGATATGCACATATGTTTTTATTACAATTCTAAAAACTTTTGTAATGAGTGCATATCCAAATATGTAAATATATTTTCTCTCTCATGATAAAGGTTATGAACCTAATGGCCTTCTGCATTCTTACCTCTTCCTAGAACCATACACTTCTAACATGTATTAAATCAACATCCCATTGAGTTTCAGATATCTCAGCTTTACCCGTTGGTAACAAATTAAGTCATTCTTCATAACTATAGTAACAAATGTACTGAGGCTTTACTGGACTAAATGTTTTGTATTTACTTATCTGAGCCTCATAATCTACAAAGTAAGAACAATTATTATCTCCAATTTACAGATAAGAAAATGAAGAACCAATGAATTCAAATGAAGTCACACAGCACCGCAAGAGGCAGAGCTGGAACTCAAACCTGGGGCTGCCTGATGGCAAAGTTCACGTGTACTGTCGATAAAACGCAAACTTCAGAGAAATGCACATTAAGATCATAACTGGCCACTTACCAGTTCTTGCCTGTCAGAGTAACAACGTTTCTGTTCTTTTGTTTTGTTTTGTTTTGTTTTAATTGATATATTGGCAAAGGGCTGAAAAAGCAACAACTGTCATGCCCTGCCATTGGCTGTAAATTGACACAATCTTTCAGAAGCCCTTCCTGGTATTATGCAGCTCTCCTTCAAACAAGGGATTCCTCCCATTGGAATAGATCATAACAAATTTTTGTTGTTGTTGTTTAAAGCACAAAAATTAGTGATGAAGATGCTCCTTGGAAATGTCTTAAATGCCCATCACTGGGTTTTTAGATCAGTGACAGCACCTCCACACAATGGAGTGATATACAGCCGTAAGAGTGACACTATGTGGTTCCAGTCAGGTTTGACTGGCTACAAGGAATAGAGGCCCATTTGTTTACCTCTCAAGGAAAAAAGGCCAGAAAGAGGGCAGTTATAATAAAGATACATAGGGACTAGAACTGGGGTGACAAAAAACAGGACTAATAGAAGAGTGAAGGCATGGGATTTGTTTTTCCCTCTGTGCATTTCTGCTTCTCTGTAAGTCTGCTCTACCCTCCTCTCTTTGACAACCAGCTTCCTCCATTCTAATTTTTTCTGTTCCTCACTACTCTGGCTTCCATTTGGCTTGCCATGGCCTTAACTCAAGGCCATGACATCCTTAAACCATCAGCTCCGTTGAAGATAATCTCAGTTGCCCAGTTCCATAATCCAATGGCATATGATTAGCCCAGCTCGTCTTTTCAGCCCATGGGTATGTCTCTGACTTGGATTAGATACCATTCCTTTAGTTCAACTGGCTGTGGTCAGGAGAAATGGCCAGTTAAAACTGAGCTGGGCATTATTTGCTTCAGTGGTAGGCTGGGTAAGCAAACAATGATCAGTATTTCTAATATGATGGTTAAGTGAAAACAACATTTTTGCTCTAAAAGCATATAGATATATATGATGTACATATGAATACAAAAAAAGGCTTGAAGCATATATACCAATATATTAACAGCATTTTTTCCAGGTGATGGATTTACAGTGGATTTGTGTGGAATTTGTTTATTTACTTCTTCATATTTACCAAGTTTTCTAATATCAGCTACTCAAAATGCTTTTTTGTCAGTAACAGAGTTGGTAAATATAAAATGAATAAATAAAAATTAAAGGGCAAAATAATTTTGGGAGATAAAATTGGTTTATGACCTCAAGAATTGATAGACTCATGGGAATGGAGCAATATTAACAGGATAGCTTCAGATAAGCACTATAATAGAGCTTTTTCTGGGCCTGGAATACCATTTAGCCTCTTATCTGCCTGGGAAATTCCTATTCAACTTCCCAGACCCAATTCAAAGATCACCTCCTCCCCACGCTAAATTAATCACTTCCTCATTCATTTCCCAGTTGCACTTTAAAAACCATATGTCTTCAAAAATAAGTCCCTAGGTTTTTCGCATAGTAATACTTATGAAATCAGGTTAGGTCTTACAATCAGTGTTAAAAGAAACCAGTCAGATACCAGGTAGAGAGAAAATTTCATGGAAAAATAACAGCTGTCACTGCTTGCACATGTGTGAATTTAAATTCTGAGAAAAGGTCAAAGAACTTTCAGAGCTAGAATTGATGACAGAGCCCAAATTTTAGGAATGGCTGAGTAGATTCAAAAAGAATTAGACTCTTCGTAAAAAGCTAGACTCTAACATCGATTTTGTAATTCCAGTTGTAAATGTCTGCTATTGTTGATGAAGTCTTTTAAAACATACGCATTTTATAGGATATTCTTAATGTCCCAAAAAGCTGTTAGAATGTGATGGTGCATCCCACAATCAAAAGTGTCTTGAATTGCAGGAAGTGTGTGACCTTATATGGTTCTATCATAGCACTTAGCTCACTGAATAATAATTAGTTATTTGTCAATCTTCCCAGATAGATAATTAACTCCTCAAAGCCAGAAATTTGGATAAACTCAGTGTGAATAGTTAACAAATGTAGTATCCTTTTTGTTGGAATTTTAAAATCTGTTTTTTATATAGTTTATGTAAAAATTTCCCTAGGACAGATGGTAACACTTTTGACTGGCTCAGGCCCTTGTGTTGTATCAGAATACAGACAGTTTTGGATACCACCATCTTGTAAAAGAGGCTGGAAAATCTGAGGCTATTGTCTTCTCAACACTCACGAAGATCAGATGTTAAGGACCTCACGGATTAGCTTTTCAGGGGACTGTAGCTATGCTTTGACAGGCGCAATTCTGGGATGGCTGGCCAAGATTCCTAATCCTTGGCTGTTCAGTCAAATGCTAATCAGCTAACCTTAAGATAGGTCAAGTAATCACATGAGCCCTTTAAAAACAGAAAGTTTTCTCCAGCTCCTAGCAGAAGTCAAAGAGACTCAAAACACAGGAAGGATTCAATGGGCCATTGCTGGTTTTAAAGATGGAGGGGACCACCTGGAAAGAACCTGAGAGCAGCCCCGATGATCAGAGAGTGCCTGCCCTGGCTAATAGCCAACAAGGAAACAGGGACCTCCAATCTACAACAGAAAGGAATGTGATTCTGTCAAGGACCAACCCAAGTGAGCTTGCAAGTGGATTATTCCCAAATCCTCAAGATAAGAGCCCAACCCAGTGGACATTTTGACTTTCACTTTATAAGACTTAAGCAAAGAATCTAGCCAAGCTTTCCCAGACTTCAATATAAAACAAATCCATATGCCCAAGGATATTTGGGTGTATGGGAGGCGAATGAAGTGGCCCCCAGGAAGTGTTGCCAGAAACACCGATGATAAAATTTTGCATAAAAAGCACCATGACTTACAGGCACCTGGCTCCTCTCTGACAGAACTGACTCCACACATTCCGTGAGTCCTCTGAGCAGATATACAATAATAAAATAAGTACTCCATTTGATCTATGCAATCTCTGACCACATTTCTCTGTTCTCCTATAGACTGAACACCTTAAGTAAACTCAGGCTAGAGATAGAACAAAGGGGACAACATATAGCTAATTACAGAATGCCATCCAGTGGGTCTCTGTTAAGAACCAGTCTTCATCTTCAGTAAACTTTAAGTGTTACCTATCACTATTTAACTCTCCTTCACGTCTTCATTTGAAAAAAACCTATTTTGTCATGTACTTCAAGTGTTCGGATATTGTGGACCTTGTGTCTGAGGATAGCACCTGCCAGATATTATGACTTTAAATACATCTTGAACCTTGTGGGTTTTCAGAACAGAGTGAAAGTTTTTAACTACCTGTTTATAATTGGAGTCATTTATCAACTGCTCACCATGTTATAGAATGTGCTAAATGCTCTATATGAATTGTCTCATTTAATCCTCCCTCTAACTCTATGAGGAAGACAAAGTTATCCTCATATTATAAGAGAGGAAACAGGCAAAGAGAGATGAGAGAGTTTGCTCAAGGTCATAAGATTCGGAGTTAGGAATCAAGCCTACATCTTTCTGATTCTACAGTCTGGCATATCACTGTTCAACATCACAGTTTACAGACAGCCTGCCACTGGGAAGGTATTCATTCCCTTTCTGCACATGCCAGATTGCCTCTGGAAACCCTTCAACAAACATTTACGAACACCTGTGTCCTGATCCAGAGTCAACTGACAACAGAGACCCAAAGTTGGAGAGGAAGCCAGGAAGTCAGCCCAGAATGGAGTTGGGAAATTGGTTTCTGGGCTGGGGTTAGAACAGACCACAAGGCACTACACTACTGCAGACTCAAGACTAAGGACAAAGGACAAATAGAAGGACATCAAGGGGCATACTTAGGAATCATGAGCCAGATCAAAGTATGTAGAAAAGAGATACCAGATAGGGGAAAAGAACACCAAACTCCTTCACAGGACTGGATCCAGAGACAAGCATGCATGGGCAGGATTTCCTCATGGAGTGCATTTAAACATCTACAGATGACTCGGGGTTACTGGTAATGACAGCTAACCTATACTTACTATGCAAAACAGGCTCAGAGCAAAAGCCCTGCTCACTAATAAAAGCAAGCTCTGGCTTTAGGATTCTAAGAATGTCTCTTAAAGAATCTGATAGGCAGCTAAAACAGGTGGGATGGACCCGCCATCCTGGCTGTAGGGAGAAAAGCCAACCATTTACAGACTAGGACCTCATTGTGGACAAAGAATCTAGTATCAGAAGGCAGGGTCATACCAGGAGAAGAGAGAGGAAAGGAAAGTTGATGCCAGAGTCTTAAATTAAGGGTCTTAAATTCTACATTAAGGAGATTTGACTTTCTTTTGTAGACAATAGGTTTCCTATTTAAAAATTTACAAGCAAGGAAGGGCTATGATTTGATTCAAGACTTATGAAAAGTTTGCTTTGCACTAGGTACTACTAAGGGCATAAAGTTGAGTTAAACATAGTCCCTGCCCTTTAGACAAGTACACAAATGACTACAAGATGAAATAAAAAGTATAATTTAATATGTAGAAAGGGTTATAGAGATCCAAAGGAGATCCCATCTATTTGATGGAGGAGATCTGGAAATATTTCATGGAGAGGGAGTGTTTTAAAGAGGCCTTCAAGAATGAGAATTTTATAAACATAGAATTCCATGAAGAGTTGACATGAACTAACAATAAACTTGTAATAGTTGTTCAACTTCCCTGCTAATCAGAGAGATGCATATTAAAACCACAATGCAATGTCATTCGTACCAATCAGAAGTCTGACAAAACTAAGAGTCGACAAGGAAGACTAATGAGAGGGATATTTATACACTACTGATGAGGATGGAAATTAGCGCAACTACTTGGGAGAATAATCAGGCAATATCAGGTTAAAGATGCCCTTAATCTGTGGCCTCAGAATTCCATTCCTAGGTATATACACCCAGAGAAACCCCTATACATGACACAGGGAGACAAACCAAAGTGTTGATCACAGATATGCCTATGAGAGCAAAACCCAGAAATAATCTAAAAGGCCATTATCAGGAAAAAAAAAAAAAAACAGATAAACTGCAGTGTGATTATAGACTGAATATTAAAGCAAGAAAATGAATGAAGTACATCTACATGTACCAACACAGTTAACTCTCACAAACATAATATTAAAGGGGGAACATATAGAATACTTACATTGACACCCATTCATATACAGTTTAAATGAGTTTATGTAAATCAGTAGTATACATTGCTTTGGGAATCTATATCAATATCTCTCTATAAATATATATGTAGAGAGAAAGCATAAATAAATGTAAAGTCATAGGAGTGAGAAATACTAAATTCAGAAGAATGGAATATGAGTTGGGGAAAGGGCTGTAATTGGGGAAGAGTTCATAAGAATCAAGTATATCAGTAAAAATAATTTCTTTTAGTTGACAAAATTTTACTTCTTAAGCTGTGTGGTAGGTACATGATCATTTTTTTGCACTACCTTCTATTCCTTTTGCACATCTTGCACACTGAATTTTTTAAAAATACAGTGGCTACCCATTCGATAGGAAGTCATTCTAGAGAGAAGAAACTGTACCAGAGAGGGCAGCCTGTGTTCAGGGAACAGGCGTCAGCATTCTATTTAGCAGAGTAAAGGGCATTTTATGTCATAAGAACAGCAACTTGCATTTATATAATAACATCCTACACTTTATAAACCAATTTCATATATACCAACTTTTTTATCAACTTGAGAGACAAGTATTCTCATTTTTTTATAGATGAGGAAACAAGCTCAGGTTAAGTGATATATTTATATTTTTGTTACAGAAAATGTTTAAAAGGATATATAATAAACAGGGGGGTTATCTCTGGAAGGTGAGACAATAGGTGATTTTACTTTTTTTGTTTGCTTAACTGTACTTCCAGATATTTCTAAAATGAACATGAATTACTTATGAAGTAAAAAAAGTAAAAAAAGCAGTGAGGGAGAAATAAAGTAAGGAGCAGGAAATAAAGTGACTTCCTCAAAAGCCCGATAGTCGTTTTTTGATTCTGCACTTATACTCTCAAGTGCACAAACAACAGAAAAAATACAAGAAAAAATTAACATGTGAACAAATGTTCAACTTCATTGCTAATCAAAGAAATGTAAATGAAAACAATATGTAAGAAACCTATCTTTTAAACTAGCAAAGCTGTTTTTCAAGGATGAGGGTGTAGTGAGACTGGTAGTCATTTATTGCTAGTAGTACTGTACATTGCTATAATTCACTCAGAAAATGATTTGGCAGCAAGTAACAAGAGCTGTAAAAATGTTCACACCCTGTGGAAATAATCTAAATGGTGGAAACATTTTTTTTTTTTCAGGAAGGAAAAAAAAAAAAGGTGCTCATAAGAGCATTGTCTTGCATTCAGAGTAGAGGTCCAAGTCTGGCTGATTATAGAAGTGTGGGCCTAAAATCTTCTGGGCATTTACCCGTACTACATAAAGAGAGGTTTTTTCAGCTGAAGGAAAAAGGAGAAAGTGCAAGCGTGTGATTGAAAATGGAAGGGACTGGCCCGCAGTCTGTTCAGGCCCAGGTACTTGGACTGTTTTTTTTTGTTTTTCTTGGCACAACTCAACTTTTGGAGATTTAAGTGGAAAAGGCCAGTCTCTGGGAGAGTGGCATTCTGTTTCCCTATTTACTTTTTTTTTACTTATTTTTTTTTCTTGGGAAATAGCTTGTAAATAAAAAATATATAAATAATGCGTATTAAAGAATAATTTTTTAAAACCCTGTGTGCTCTACACCCAGATTAAGAAATAGAAAATTAGCATTCTTCTTTCCCATTTCAATTAACCTCTACCCTGAATTTGACAAATCCTTTGCTTTCATTATAGTTTATATATAGGTTCATATTGCTCAAGCAATATAGTGTTTAGGTTTGCCTATTTTTACCTTTATTGCATTTCGACCCTTACTATATGTATTTTTCTGCATCTTATTTTTGCATTCATATTAAGTTTTTTGAGGCTTATCATGCTAATGCATGTAACTGAAGTTTGTTAATTTTCCCTGAGGCATCTTTTGCCACATGTGAATTTACCAACTTGGTCAGAGGTGGGGCCAGTAAATCTACACTTTGAACAAGCATTTCAAATGCAGGTGTTCCTTGGCTCACACTTTGAGAAGTAATCGTAGAGGACAAAGTCCAAGTTCTTACCTCTCAGTCTCCCAACTCTTTACCTCAGTCTTTTACTTTCAGTTAAACTGCTTGTCTCTCCTTTTCCAAAAGTATTTTCCCATCTTTCTTCATGTAGATAACCCTATTCTTCAAAACTCTTCCAAGACCCAGATTATCATTATCATCGTTGTCATTGACATTTATGGAGCAGATACCACATAAATATATCAGGTACTGTACAAAGCTTGATATGTATCATCTCATTAATCCTCACTCAACCCCATGAAGAAGGTGCTGGGATTATTCTCATTTTACAGATAAAGAAATAAGAGTCAGAGAGAGTTAAGTAACTTGCCCAAAGCCCAACAGCTCTTGAATGTGGACATCTTTCATTGTCTTATTTGTCTTTCTACCTCTTGGGTCTAGTGTAGGATTTGGTGTGTAGGAGACATTCAATATGTAAACAAGAATGAAAAGGAAAGGTCAAGGAGAACAAATGGAAAACTATCCTCTTAGTTTAGAGGATGGCAGTGGGGGTGTGGGGGGCAGGGGAGGGGATGGAAGAGAGGAGCTAAGCCAGACTTGGCAAGCCCTGGGGTTTCAGAGCTAAATCTAGGGAGTGAGAGTGGAGTAGGGAATGAGGAAGAGATAGGCATTTCTGTTTTTCGCTTTGGGCACTTGTGGCTTTTTTTTTTTTTTTTTTTTTTTACAGAAAGCACATGTTGCTTTTACAACTTACAAAGAGAGAGAGAGAGACAGTGCAGAGTCAGAGGTTACATGACTGGGAATATAGGGAACAATGGAGAAAGAGAACTCTCAGGAAGTTTCTGGTAAGGGCATGTAGGAGATTGCTGGAGTCACTTGAAGAAAGAGAAACGTCAGGAGGGATGCTTTTGGGAGGAGATGCTGACTCTAATTTGGAGATTCAGGGTTTGCGAAGCAACAGGTCATCCTTAGGGAGGGTTCTCCAAAGCAGCTGGACTTGTAGGTATAAAATCCAAGAGAGGTTGAGCTAGACCCATGTTCTGAGAGATGATGGTTGAAGTCACAGGATTAGTGTGCAGAACAGGGAAGAAAAAAGAAAGGAAAAGGGTCAAGGGTCAGAATGTTGGAGGTGGGGCCAGGGAAGGTCCTTTACAAAGAGTAGCCAGGAATGTAGCAGAACCATCTTACTACATTCACTAAGAGAGAAGAGAATTGCAAAAAGAAGCACGTGTAAGTGGTATCAAGAAGAAAATGGTTGTCGAATGGGAAGAAGGCTCAGAAGAGGCTCTCAGATGTGGAAATTAAGAGACTTTTGTGAGTGAAGTTCTTGCTATTACAAGGGCCTAGACATGATAGGTCTGAGAATAACTACACAGTGGTGGAAGTTTGACAAAAAGAGAAAGGGAAGGAATGTGACAATAGGCTCTAGGAAGAATTATTTCGAGATAGAAAGGTTTAATGATCTTGCCTTATTGTTCTAGTACCTCCTAGTGCTGCCATGGGGCTTGGTGATAATGATCACTTATTGGAAACTGACTATGGGCCAGGCATTATGCTAAGCACTTTGTATCACAGATCGTCCCAATGCCTTCGGTTTTTCTCCCTGTGATATGACTTACACATAACTTGTTGCCAAATCAAACTTCCTCAAGTGCTGATCATGCCTCTCCTCTAATGGAAAACCATTAGCAACACCCACTTCCCCAGAGAATAATATCCAAACTCCTCAGTTTGGCAACTACGGGCCTTCTTGGCATGACCCTCATTCACCTGTCTGGCTTCATTCACACTGCTACTTTTCCAGCATGAGTTTCTTCTCTGTGAGCATGCACTCATTAATTCATCCAATGAGCTTTTCTGAGCACCTACTTACTAAGTGCCAGACACTATTTTAGGTACCAGGGAAAGCATGGTCAACAAGAGAAATGGCTCTCTCCTAATCACAGAGTTTACTAAAGTCAATACGTAAACAAGAAAATAGGAGACAGGCATAAGGACTTTGATGAAAATAAAAGAGGATAATGGGACAGTGACTATTCGGGGAGGAGGACTGACTGAAATGGGATAGTCAGGGGAAGTCTCTGTAAGGAGGTGAGTTTTAGGCTGAAACTTGGTTGAAAAATAGAAGCCTCGGCAAAAACCTGGATGAGGAACATTCTGGGCAGAGGGAACAATGAGCTCTAAGGTGTGCAACGCCCCAATGTGATCAAGGAACAGAAGGAACACAGGTGGGCTGAAGACAGGGAGTGAGAGAAAAGGTATTATCAACAGAGGCTGGGGTGCTGTGTGGGTAAAATTGAGAGGGGCCGTGTAGGCCTACTTAAAAAGATTTGGGTCATTATCCTAAAAGCAATGGGACTTGGTGGTTTTAAGCACATGGGTGGATTTTTAAAGATCACTCTGGCTTCTGTCAAAAGAAAATAGAGCAAAAATAAAACCTGGGCTATTGGCTGGGAGGTTACTGCAGGAATTCATGTAAGAGATGGAGGTCATTTGAGACTAGGGAGTGGCAGTGAGATGGAGAGACTGATAGGTCTCAGAGGAATCTGAGAGGTAAAATTGACAGGGCTTGGTGATGATGTGAATTTTGAAGTGAGGAAGACAGGAGTTGATGCGGAGCATGTGCAAGAAGCTAACGGCCCAGAAACAGGGTAGAAACAAAGAGAAAATATGGCGCTTCAGTTACCTTCACTCTCACCAATACCATCTAAGTGTTCCCGGCTCACAGCGGGGGGGTGGGAGGGAGGTAGCGAAGCCACAGAGCAAGTCACACATTGCCCCTCAAGAGCTCACATCTTACAGAATAGACATATCTGTAGGTATACAACATGAAAAACAAGGCAATAGAAAAAGATTCACTTCATGTTACAAGCCTATGACCTGTGTGTTAAATACTGTCAGGAAGTTTGGATGGGGAGTGCTAGGCCAGGGGAGGTCTTTGCTTTGGCGGTAACGTGCTGACTCTGCCGAAAGCTATTAGGTTTCACCTCTCCTCCAAGAACCTGGGGCAGGGCTGAGGAGTGGGAGACAGAGAGCCGGATGGAGAGAGCAGACTGCCTGCTTTTATCCTCCTGGAGCATGAAGGTGCACATGTGGAAGAGTCTGCTAACAACATGGGACGGTTCTGGGGTCTGTGGGAGCCCTAAATTTGTAAAGGTTTTGAAACAGAGCAATCCTTTTCTGATTTAACAGATCGACCAATGCCTAGAGTGATAAACTGACTCGTGAATAACTACACCAAAACTAGAAGCTGGGTCTTCCTACCCCTGGTTCCTTGCTGCTGCCACATCCTGCCTCCTAAATCTAGGGTCACTCGCAGACAAGGAACACATCACATTCCTAGTTGGGTTTATGGTTATGCCTGCTTGTGCTAATAATGTAGCTTTTGTGTCCCTCTATGTCCTCTAATTGGCTCCCTCTTGTGGGGCACTCTTTCCCGACATTTTACATTAATCCAGTGCAAAATTCTCAGAATGTCTCTTCTGAGAAATATCCTACTCAGCCCCATGCTATCTCATTCCATATCCCACCCTTGGCCAAAGCACTTCCACCTGGAGAGCCGTTACCCCTGGAGGTCACGTATATTACCTTACTCCTAGAGTTCCTGATTCAGTAAATCTGGGGTGTGGACTCGGAATTTGCATTTCTAACAAGCTTCCAGATGCTAATGCTACTAGTCTGGGCTCACATTTTGAGAATAACTGCACTGGATTAACCAGATTTTTTTTCCTGGTCAATTATCTAATTACCCTGTCTAAGAAAGAACTCAGGTTATATCAGCTGAGCTCTGTTCCCCATGAGTTAAAGCACTCAGCGGCATTCCGTATAATGGAAGAGAATGCACCAGTGTTCCAAGGCTGATGTAATAATTTAGTCTGCATTAACACAGGAAGGCTTGAAAGAAAAAACTTTCAGGCAAGCGCTTTTCTCCCTAGAGTATTAAACACCCAACGCCCTCCTTAACCCCTTGCATCTGCCCTTACCTGTTCACTCTTATTCCTTGAGGATCAAAGACCCTCAAGGATCCTGGAAAGCTCCCGGGAACTTAGGCCACATCCCTCCATCATGTCCATATTCAGAGCGGTTTGATGGGTATAAGATGGGTCCTCCAGTCCTTTAGTGTCTCAGAAATACTAACAAATCCCAGAGCTGGTCTGCTCCATGTTGCTGAAGAGGAGACCTGTGGCCAAATTGAGTCTCTGTGACCTATATGAACCGTTTGGTATTTTCAGGCCTTAGGTTTTCAACAGGTAAAAAAAGAAGTCCCTCATTAGGAGAGAAAATGGGCCATCTGAAGAAATATTACCCAGAGTTCCTTGGAAAAAAGACATTAGCAACAATACCATATAACTTTAAACTTTAGAGATATTATACTTCACATAGTTTAACAACAAAGTGCTTATGTGCGTGCGTGTGTGTGTGTGTGTGTGTGTGTGTGTGTGTTAGATCCTCACAACCTTGTCAGGTAGGTAGGGTAGGAACTGAAAGAAGGTGGAAGTCTGGCCAAAGTAAGCATCAGGGCCAGAACTCAAACACCTCATTTTCCCAATGTGGTCAGTGTTCTTTCTAACATCCTCCTTTGGTGTGTTTCAATTAAACATAGGAATGTACTAGTGCATAAAACGAATGACCCTAAAAGGATGAGAAGGTTGTATTACTTAAAACTAAAGAGCCAATGGCCCAGCAATTAGAAAACAAGGGTCGTTTCCTTTAACTGAATGCCAGGAAGTATCCCTGTAATATCACTTAACCTTCTCAGGAATTTTGATTCCACAATGTTACGGTCCTCTTCCAGGTCCCTCTGGCTTGTTTGTAACCGGATATTTCTTATGCCTCAGATGGCAACAACTTCCAATGGGAATACCTCAGACACTGCTATACAAAAGGCTTCTGAAATTCTTTCAGCCTCTAAGTCACAAGACCGGAAACATCCCCTACGATAATTCTGCCTTGTCATGGCAATGAGACATCTGGTGACTAATGCCTGCATAGCACTGGTTTGGGAGACTATTTTCTATTTATTAAATCTGTGTATTTACACCCAAATCTTCTAGTGCCAACCTAATTTCTTGCGAATCCTGGGCTTGCAGGTCTGCACTAATAAATTCCTTACTGAGTAATAAGCTGATATAAACAGCCAACCTGGTATTGTCTTTTAAGGGCTAGGCGCTATATTGAGAGATGTATATAAGATGTTAAATATTAATCATTATAGTGATAATGTGATCATTTAGTTACTGAGCACCTACTTTGTGCCAGGCACTGTATTAAGTGGCTTAATGAGATCTTTAGGTCACATTTATCTCACTTCTTTTTTAATAAGCATTAATTGATATTTCCCTAAGAGTCAGTCAAAAACACTGAAAGAATGCCTTTTGTGTTCAGAACATTATTTGGATCCTATAGGTTTATCCTCACTATTAAAATATGGAATCTACAGCCATGCCACCCCGAAACCCTGAATGTGCCTGATCTTGTCCGATCTTGGAAGCTAAGCAGGGTCGAACCTGGTTAGTATTTGGATGGGTAGACCACCTAGGAATACCAGGTGCTGTAGGTGTTGAAAAAATAAAAATAAAATACAGAAAAAAAGAAAGAGCGAGAACAGATTAGGGCCCAACCTGATCCACTGATGCCCAAGTTCAAGTTTTCTCTGTTTGGGACATTTTAAACATAGTAGCAATGGAAATTTGGAAGGGAGCAGTAGCAGCAGAACCACTAATGATTATTCCCTAAATCAAATGAGTGTTTTGATGGCATAGAAGATGTGCTTTCTGACGGAAGCTCTTGTCACATTTACTACAATGAAAAGGTTTTTCTCCTGTGTGTGTTCTCTGGTGTGTCAGGAAATGAGATCGCTGATTGAAGGTTTTGCCGCATTCAGGACACCGGTAGGGTCTGTCTCCCAAGTGGATTCGTTGATGGGTCATGAAGTGGGAACTCTGATTGAAGCTCTTCCCACACTCGCCACATTTATAAGGTCTTTCTCCCGTGTGGATCCGTTGATGCTTAATGAGGGCAGAGCTGTCGGCGAAGCCCTTTCCACAGGTGTCGCACTTAAAAGGCCTCTCACCTGTATGTGTTCTCTGGTGCGTGACCAGATGGGAGCTCTGACTGAAAGTTTTGTGGCAGTAAGGACAACTGAAAGGCCTTTCTCCTGAGTGAGTACTCATATGAGCTACGAAATGAGAACTGTCTCTAAAGCCCTTCCCACACTCCGGGCATTTAAAGGGCCGTTCTCCTGTGTGGGTTCGTTGGTGCTTAATCAAATCCGAGCTCTGGCTAAAACTGTCCCCACAGTCATTACACCTGTAAGGTTTCACTCCTGTGTGGGTCCTCTGGTGAGTGATGAAATTTGAGCTTCGACTAAAGCTTTTATTACACTCGAGGCACGTGTACGGCTTCTCTCCTGTGTGGGTTCTTTGGTGCATTATGAGGTGTGGCTTCCGCCCAAAAGTCTTCCCACACTCTGGGCACTCGTAGGGTCTCTCACCCGTGTGGGTCCTCTGGTGTTTGATGAGAGTTGAGCTGTCGCTGAATTTTTTCTCACATCCACTGCACTGGTAGGGCTTCTCTCCTGTGTGTGTTCTGCGATGGGTGACAAGGTCTGAACTCTGTTTGAAGCTTTTCCCACACTCAATGCATTTATAAGGCCGCTCGCCAGTATGGGTTCTTAGGTGTCTCATGAGATAGGAACTCTGGTTAAAGCTTTTTCCACATTCTGCACACACAGGTTTCTTTCCTACGTAACCATCCAGGAGCTCGCTTAAATCCTTGTCCTGTGAAAAAGGCTCCTGACTGCCCTCTGCTGGAAGGGTTCCATGTTGTCCTTCTAATTCAAGGCCCCTCTCCCAGCTTCCTCCCCAACTAGGAGTATGAGAAATATCGACAGCGGCCCTTTCTAAGGACATTCCACATTGCTCTGCTGTTTCAGAAATGTCCGGAATGGGTTTTTCCACTTGATTTTCAAATTCTGAAAAATTAAAAGAAGTAACAGAGAAAAAAGCTATCACTTAACAGTAATGAGCATCAGAAAGTAACAAAATTAGTGTTTTTGCAACAGACTATGCTTAATTTCACTACATTGGTTTTCGATTTCTGAAAAGTTTATTGAGATTCATTGAGATTATGGAAAACGTGAATTCCTAAACCCTTTGTACTTTAAGATGGCCAGATGAATCTTGAGGTGACCTTTAAATCCCTCAAGAGTATGCCACATCTTATCAAAATTGGACAACTCCTGTCAAAGATGTTATATTCAAAACAAAAATGAAATGCTTACTTAGAAAGAGAATTTAATTGGTCAATTACTGACTGATCCAGAAGTCAAATTTAAACTTCTAATAGTAAAAACAAAACTCTAGGGCAGCATTCCAAATTCTTCCCCCACCAGGTAACACTCACATCTCACCTGCATGACTTTCCCTTAGGATCTTCCTTGCCTCAAAATTTTGGAGTGGTAGGACCCATGGCTTTTCTTTCTGCTCCACCTGGGAGAGTACCTTTGGTTTAGTAATCCTACACAGGAAGATGAACATAGGATGTTAATCTGAGCTAATCACACAAGACCTGGCCAAAATCTAAGCCCTCCTCCTTCCCCAGGTAGAAGAGAACTCTAATGTGTGTTTGGTCTCATCAAAAGGGCAGCCATAGCAAAGTGATACAAGAGGGTGATCAGTCCAAGAGGCTGAGAAGAAAACTCTTTTCCTCTCATTAAAAAAAAAAAAAAATCAGGTGGGTCATAGAAACTCTACAATAAGCAC
This sequence comes from Rousettus aegyptiacus, assembly GCF_014176215.1. Classification (NCBI taxonomy): domain Eukaryota; kingdom Metazoa; phylum Chordata; class Mammalia; order Chiroptera; family Pteropodidae; genus Rousettus; species Rousettus aegyptiacus. The sequence continues at coordinate 51,162,328 of NW_023416289.1, read as the reverse complement.
AATAACTCATCTCGGAAGGCACAAACCTAAACCCATGTGGAGAGATTATTGTATCAAAAACAGAGCCTCCAGGACAAGGAAGTTGACTATAATATTGGGCTTTAAAATTTTCCCAGAAGAGCAGCAATTGATACAGCCATGAGAAAAAGATTAACACTTGTAAGAAGAAGAAGAAAAAAAAAAAGATAAAAGACAGGAACAGGCAATTCACAAAAGAAAAAAAAAAGCAGCCTATAAATATATAAAAAACCTTTAACCTTAATATTAATCAAAGAAATTCAAATAAATTAAAACTATTATATATTTAGGCAATATAGTGTAGGGGTAAAGAGTGCAAACTCATATAACCTGAGTTTGAATCTTAATCCAGCTTCTCGCTAGCTGTGTGATCTTAGGAAAGTTACTTAAACTCTCTGTGCCTCAGTGTCTTCATCTATAAAATAGGAAAACCTAAAATTGTAAGGATTAAGTGGTAAATCCTCAATAAATGTTACCCAGACTCTTAAATTATAATATCCACTACTATAGTATAGTAGAATATGAAGAAATGGACACTTTCATATAATGCTTGTGGGGAAAAAATACGTTGATCAATCTTTTTGAAAGGCATTTGGCAAAAATATCAAATGCCTTAGAAATGTACCAATTTTTTGACCCAGCAATTCTAATACTAGGAATTCTAAGAAAATGAAAAAAAGTATGTAAAAGACATATTTGCTAATTATTAACTAATTATACTTCAATAAACAAGACTTTAAAAAAAGAATTAGCTAAGAGGTATTCATTACAATACTGATGAAAATTTTAAAATGACTGAAATGTCCCACAACAAAGGAGTAATTATATTTGAGCCATATGAAACTGCCATTTTGTAAGTAAAAAATGGTGAAATATATGGTTCACTCTAATGTAAATTACTGTATTCATACAACAATATGCTAATTATTTTAAATGGTATACAGAAAGATATTTATTGTTGTCAAAACATATTCACAATGCAACGTATAAGTAGAATATATAACTGAATCTTCAGGATGATCCCAATTTTTCCTTTTATTTTCTAATTATATATGCTTGGTTTTTAATTTTATGTATGTGCTTATATATTATGCTTTTAATTATATATCAGTGGTGGGATGGATGACTTTCGTTTTCATTTTGCTTGTTTCTTTTTTATGTGAACATTTTACATATATATCTGAACATACACACACACACACACACACACACACGTGTATGTGTGTAAATGCCAGAGGTGAGAGTCCCACTTAGGGGGAATATATACATCAAAGGGTTATGGTAAGATACTAATAAGACAGTAAATATCAAAGACCTCTGCAAACCATAAAGTGCCATAAAAATCAAAGCCCTTCTTTTTCTGCCAGGGAGGCACTAGTTACTGTTACAGAGACATGGAGCTCTAAGAGACCAGCGTCCTCAGAGGCCACTCAAACCTGGGCCCTCTCAAAATATCTGTCTTAAATCTAAAGTTGAGTAAGCATCCTTACCCTTTGAGAGCCCATTCTTCTAATGGTGCTGGGTGGTATTCCTGAAGAGGATTCTTTAAGCAATGTTCAGGTAACCCACTCTTCCCTGAAGTCCCCAGCCACATCATTGGGTATCATCAGGTCCTAAAGCAAGAGACCACAGTACGTATCAATAGCTCTCTGGATATTCTCACCATGGTCTGAAAAACAACAAGCCACCAAGGCCACCAGTACATCCAAACAACCTCCCCCTGCCCTCCCAGAATAGCTCTGAGGTACATTTTGTCAACCACAGAAGGTTTGTTTTTCTTATGCTGTTTTTACATAAACTGTCCCTTGGCCAACTTACCCACCACTAAAAGAGTCCTCGGCCTCCCAAACATATCATAGAACCCTGTCTTTGAACACACTAACTTTTTGAGGAACAAATTGACCATGACAGACAAGATAAACAAAGGAGAGAGTATGCATGTATAACTGATTTCTGGAAAGCTTTAGAATTCTCTTCAATTACATTTTCCTAAGAGAGCTAGGAACTGTGGACTTAATTATGCTCATATTACTTATGAGGACAGCTGACTTTTCCTGGCTCGTAGATTTGATGTCAACCTCAAGTAACAGACCAAGCAGAACCCCAAAGGGAACGGCCCTGAGTATCATTCTATTTCAAGGCTTAATGGGGTCAGAAACTGAGACCTAAAAGTCAAAAAAAGACTGATAAACTGAATTAAGTGAAATTCAATCGGGATAAACACAAACAAAACCCTTGGAAGCCTAAAACAATCATTAACACATAAACAAAATTAGCAGTATTATGAAAAAATTATTTTGGGGAAGATGCTCAGATTACTATATGGATGAGTAATTTATTCAGTAATATGCTGTAAGGCATCGGGAGTCACAAAGAAATGTAAGTCATCGCAGTCCCCCTCACCCCCCTAAAGAGTTTCCAACAGAAACAAACACAAGTCAGCCCCTGAAACTGCTACGAATAATTCTGCATTTCAATGGACGATGGACCAGATTGGGGTGAGGGAGGTTTACTGTTTCACATCTCTGCCTCACCAATCAAAGCAAGTGGAACTACTAGAACACACATACTGACACCTTTCACGGAGACATGTAACCATTTGCAGACATTGCTAAATTGTTCTAAGTTTTGAGCGTAAATTTGATTTCTATATTCATTACAAAACACGAGGGAGTGAGGGGACAGTTGTCAGCCACAGTTACAGAAACCCTGCTTCCCACCCTGTCTCCTGCCCCCTGTGCAGGGCACCTCAAAGGCCCTGGAGCACTAGGTGGTGTGACTAAGTGCCATTGTGAGAAGCACCAGCTTGTCACCGGGTTTATTAATAGGAACATGACCGCACGGGTGGGACCGCCACCCATTCTCCCCCCTTCGCCGTGTCGCAGGCCCTAATAGGGGTGCGGCGGTCAGAGGGTCACGATGTTAAGCTGAGATTCGAGGACCACCACCGCGGAGCAAGAAAATGGATATGAGGCTGAGGTATCTCACGACGTCACAGAAAACCGCAGCTACTCCTCGGCAGAGACCCGCGGGCTCCGAAAGGCGAGCGCGGTACCCAAGTGGCAGCGTCGGGGCGGCGGGCGAGCCCTTCACGCCCCTCAGCGGCGCCGAAGCCGCGGCCGCTGTCTCCATCTGCGGATCACTCACCGCCCCAGAGCCCAGCCGGGGATGGACCAGAAGGGAGAGTCCTCCATCGCGGAGCCGCCCCTGGCCCGCCACGCCGAGGCAGTCCCTCCCAGAAACCCGACCAAGGATTCGTGACAGGACTGCAAGACACAGGTGGGACTCTGCGCTCGACAGCCAGCCCCCGGAAAATACCGCCCCTGTCCTCTTGCCATTGGCTTCTCACTTTCCGTGACGAGAAATCCTCCTCATCCATAGGATAATCGAGCTATCAATCACCGCGGCGCCTTCTGGGAAATGTAGTCCCGAGTAAGCCCTGCAAGGACTCAAGAGTCCGGGACGCCCAGTTCAGAGAGGTGACAAGTGCTAAACCCAATTTTCGAACTACCTGATTACAGATATCACCTTTCCGGAGCTGAGAGGGGGCTCAAGGGCTGAACCCCCTCCTTCCCCCACGAGAGGTATCTGCAGATGCGAACCTCCTGGCCTCACGCGACTACCGTGGAGCAGCCGGTGTCCGCCCTTCGCTAGGACCGTGTTGCGCATCCTCCTCTGCAAGGTCCTCCGCCCCATCCCGGGGCGGCCAGGGCCTGAATGGTGTCCGTCGCCGCCGGGTTCCGGACCAGCTCAGACTGCCTTAAGAAACCCGAAGCAGACACCATTAGTGGAAAAGAGATGTTCTACTTTTCTGCCATTAGCATCAGAATTCCCAGGTATATCCCCTTTCCATTGGTTAATACACCTGTTCTTAGCCGGAGGAGGCAGGCGAGGATGTCAACTATTCCAGAAATCGTGTTCTTGCCGGTGCCCTAGAATCCTGTTTTTCAGCAATCTAGTTTATTCAACGTGTCATTCCCCAAGCAGGGGATTCCCTGCCATCTACTTCTGCAATTCTCAGGCAGGTAAAAGTGGTCTCCACCTCTAGCCAGAGGGGCCTGTCTAGCCAGAACAGTTCCCGTCTCAGCTCCATCAGCCATTCTTTCTCTTCCCCCTTGTCCTGGGTTCTGCCACCTGACAGGCCTGGGGAGTGGGAAGGAGATGGGAAAGACCGAGGAGGGACATAAACATCTGGGCCTCAGTGCCCTGGGCTTCCCAGCCTGGAGGAGGTTCTTCTCTCTCCTGTTCTTCTTTGAGGCCTGCCCAATTTCCTTATATATGATCTTTTTTTTTTTTTTTTACATCGCTAGGGAAATTGCTTTATTTCACAAATATTTTGAGTCAACTGAGAACTTATTACTAGTTGTGGATGAAAATAGTGTTTGCCCTCCAGGAACTCCCCAACGCTTACTGGGCTCCTCAAGTTTTAAGGCCTTAAAGAGAAGCTGAGGTGGAAAAAAAGACAAAAACAGAAAGACCACAGTGTATGACCTCGACCTTGTTATATTGGAAATTTGGAAACATAAATGAATATATTTATTTATGTTTTCTAAGCACAAGAACTAACTCTAGCTTTTTTCTCTTTCTTTCTTTCTTTCTTTCTTTCTTTCTTTCTTTCTTTTTAAAAGAAAGGGCTTATTAGGCCTTTGCTAGCAAAAGTTATATATATATATATAACAATATATATATATAAATATATATATATCAATCTTGGGGCATGGAGTCTAAATCACCAGTGGCATGGTAGGTAGGAAAGGCATTTTCCTATTCAAGCTTTTCTTGATTATTCATAATTATGAACTGTCAGTCTTGTCCTAGCCCTTTTAAATAAGTTTAAACTTCAAAATAAACTGTTTCCAGAATGAATTCAGGGCATGACCTATTAACCCATGCCTTGAATATGGATGATGTTTAAATTCATTTTATTAAAAAAATTTTTTCCCATTTTAGAATGCTCTTAAATTCATTTTAAAGAGGACATAAGCATGACTCATGCAGAAATAAAATGAACACATGTCAAAGATTGTATTTAACTCACTAACTAATCAGGGAACCAATAAGATAATACAACTGGTTCACAAGAGAATTCAAAGATGCACACTGCACACACACGTATCTGTGGACAGATAAGGGATGCTAAAAAATTCTACATAGAGGTATCTGACCACAGAGCAATAATCAATTGTATTCCAACAGCCACAACTAATTTGCATTTCTATGTACAAGAATAATTTGCATTAATATAGGTTTTCTACAGTATTTTACCAATAAGTAAGAAACGTGCAGATTGGTAAAACAGATCAAAGAAAGAAAAGATAACATGGAAGGGTACTCTAGATAACATGCTGAGTAACTTTCTTGGAGGAGTCCATTTCAAAGTCTTTCACTTCTTCCTAACAGTGAACACTGGAGAAGACCAAGAAATTTGAATATATAAAAATTTAAAACATGCACACCCCAGTATATATATTTTTAAAACTCTTTGACATGTGCACTTAAGATCTGTGCATTTCATTGTGTATAATTTTACCTCAATTAAAAAAAGTAATCTTAAAAAATTACAAATTGAAAAAACTTAAACATTAAAATGTTATTAATAAAATTTTAAAATGAGCATTACACCGAAGAAACATTTGTAACAAATACAAAAAACAATAGATCATATCTTAAGTAAATAAAGGGCTCAGAAAAATCATTTTAAAAAATTAAGACCCCCAATAAATAAATGGGCAAAAGCTAATAATAGATAATTTATAGAAACAGAAAACATAAATTTAAAACTGTTTATTCATACCAGTAATTAATTGCAAATTAAAAAAATTCTTTTTCCCTTTTCTAATGATCATATTTAAAAAATTATTTTAATTACTTTTCATAAGGATGCAGTAAGCTAAGCATTCTATATATTGCTTGCTGCTGGTAATACACAATGATACTTGCTTTCTTGGAAGTCTTTTTTCAGCATGAATAAAAGGACTCAAAATTGTTTTTAACTCAGTAATTTCAATACTAAGTTTCTCATGAGGAAATAATCAGTAATACATACAAAGATGAATGTACAAAAATAGTCAATATAGCAAAAATATTGGAAATAATCAGAGCCTAAAAGGTTAATCATTACAAAAGTTAAAAAGAATTATGTGATGAAAAAATAATTCGACCATTAAAAATAATATTTATGAAGAATTTATAATGACATGGGACAGTGCTTAAGATATATTTCATGAAAAACAATATGACATATCTGTAATGTTTACAAACCATATCAAGATATATATGCAATATGTTCATATGTAGCATATACTCTGCTGAAGATGTAATATGTGGGTTGTTTTTTCACTGCTTTACTAAAAAAATGCCAGAAAGTCTTCTGGGGCGTTGACTCACAGGGGAGGTACCTTTCCTCCAAGGGAGGTAAATAGCATTTAGCTGTTTTGAATGTCTGCCCCCCTCCCAACCCCCCTGGAGGCAGTCAGGCCCTAGTCTCTGGGAAGGTGGGGACCAGTAACCAACCTTTTGTGTGAAAAGGCACACAGGGAGAAGGTATGAGATCCCTAGAAAACCTATGGGGAACTCTGGATTAATTGGTGCTGAGGGAGTGGAATTTTTCCTCCCTAGCACTTAATAGGACAACTTCTGAAGGACGGGCCTAGTGCCACACCTTGATTTGAACGCACAGAGGATGACACCTTGTGGTGGTAAGGAGCAATTGCAGAAGAGGCCACAGTCCGGAGTTTGGGACGCCTTGGGCTTTTCCCTCATAGGTGCGTGTGTCCACAGGGATGCCTTGTGTGTGGTACATAAACCCCAGAGTCCTAGGCACTCCTGGAGAAGGTGAAACTCCAAAAAAGAAGGTTATAGGCTAATTCAGTAGTTAGAGGTTAGAGCTAGATTTAGTTTCTCTTATTTTAAAGGTATCTTGATGTCGTAGTACAGTTCATATTGGCCACATTCATATGCATAGAAAAAAAATGAAAAGAAACTCACAGAAGTTATATCTGAGTATTGAAATTATACATAGATTTTTGTTATCTTTTTAAAAGTGTCTGTATTTTCCAAAATTTCTACAAGCAGCATATTTCATCTTGCCTTTTTGTTTTGTTTGGCTCTGATAGGAACAATTATTTTTCTCATATAAAAGATGTATAATGGTATGTTACTGTATTTTAAATTTTTTCATTATTTTTATTTTTAAGACTTTATTTTTTACAGCAGTCTTAGGTTCACAGCAAAATTAAAAGGAAGGTACAAAGAGTTCCTGTACACACCCCTAGCCCCTCGTATGGGTAGCCTCCCCTGTTAGCAACAACCCCCACCATAGTAGCACATTTGTTACAACTGATGAACCTACACTGACACCTCATAATCACCCAAAGTCCATAGTGTCCACTGAGCACAAAATAGTCAGGAAGCTTGGGTTAGAAATAAATGACAAAGATTTATTCGAGAGTCTTAGGACTTGCAAATCAGAGACACAACTCGATGATACCCAGGATGTTCTGAAGAAGACAGAAAAGCTGAGCATTCTTATAGTAAAAATTACATTCTTTAGAAGAATCAGTCCTGCATTCTTAGCTTCTGGATTGGTCTGTGATGGTAATTTTCCAGACGTTTGGTGGTCTGGATAATGATGTCAGGCAGTCAATGGCACCAAACCATTTCCAGGGGATGTCTGTACCTCTCAGGCCACGTGGCATGGTAAATCTCATCTTCCGTGGCTTCAGCATTTGTAAAGAAGTAGCTTATTGGCAGCATCTGGTTTGACAAGTCTGGGAACTGGTCTTGAAGTGTCTTGTGCATGCCAAGTGCACTGCAAGCTTTACTGAAGGTTACAAGATTTTTTTCTCTTTCACATAGTCAACTGACTATTCTAATGTTAATTTTCTTCCTATGAACTGAGCAGCCTAGAGATTGTGTATGTGTATGTGTGTGCATGAGCATGTATTTAAATATTTTCCTCTTTTTTCTTCCTATCTTTATAATTAGTCTTTACTTGTGATGGCTTGGGGGACATTGAAGATTACAGAGCTGACTCCTCTCTAAAACACATTCTGTCTTGAGCCATCCCTGTGCCACTGGTGCCTCTGTGTCTTGGCAAGCACCAACCCGCACTGGGGCTCCCTCCTGAGTCATTCTGTCCAGCGCGGAGCACCCTTGTGCCTTCTCCGAAATATCCTTGAATAGAGCAGTTCAGAATAGGGCATGGGAACTGGCCGGAGGCTGCAAATCCATTCTCCTCCTTCTTCTTGGCACAAAGAGGCTAGAAGCCCAGGCGAGCACAGGACGGCTGAGAAAGAGAAAAACCAGCCTCCCTTGAGGAGCAGCACAAGGTTCAAAGGGCCTCCCTCTGTCGCACTAAATAAAAACTATTCATAAAAAAACAGGAAAAGATGCTGACCTTGGAAAGTAAAAAACTTCCATTCCAAAAAAATCTTGCTCTAGCTTCTTTTTACATGGGAATGTACCAAGTGATGCTTAATCTCACAATTGTTCAGTGACACTTAATTGGACTGAAGTTTGCTCTTCCCTCTTGAAAATAAATGTTCCCCAGATCCCATTCTCTAGTTTCTCTTCTTTTTTGGGAATTCCTGCGATGAGCCCCCCCCCCTTAGTCTTTCTCTTCTCTTTTGGCCAGTCTTATGGCATCCTGCAACACTGTCCATTTAAATGATCTTTCCCAATCATATTTAGTGGCCCCGACTCTGCAGCATAACTAGAAAGAGTGAGACACATGCCTTTCATACAACCAGAGGACTCTCCCTTCTTACTGTGACATTGAGGAAGTAGGTTGGGTTAAGCAATGATGGGGGTCTTAGGTAGCAGGAGTTGCTTCCTGCATCCCAGGGCTCAAAGGCCCCTCTGCCTCAATGTCTCAGCCCCGTCTCCTCAAGAATATTGGCCCTGACTGTGACCAGGTGCTATGGAAAGCGTGTTTTTTCCATGCCCAGCCTTATCACCTCCATCAGAGCCTCAGAGCCTCAGAGGCCCTTGGCTGAGTATTCCTTGGGATGAGGTCCCTTCTTGCTGAACATCTAAAGACAGGTAGTGCCCGTCCAGTTTTTCCTATTAGGTCTCTAATCTCTTGAGTGGAGAACCTGCGGTTTGTGTGGAGTATTAGTAAGGAAAGCTAGGAGCCAAATCCAATTTTCTCTTACCCTCGTGGGTCCAGAGGGTGGGCAACCAAATGCTCTCTTTCTGGGTTGGAACCCTGAGAGGAGGCAGACAAACAGAGATGGCTGTAATATCACTAGGGCTTATGGGGTGGGCAGTCTGGACTGCCCGCTAAGAGATTGTTGCTGTGGTTCTTGATGCCCTGCTCTATTTCATGGTTCCCAAATGTTCTCAAGCCTGATCCTGCAGCTCCCATTTACTCTGTGGGTTCCCTGATATTCTTTCAGTAGGTCCCTTTTACTTAGGTTATCCAGAGTAGTTCTCTGAAGTTTTTAACTAAGAATGCCCACTGGTAGAACAGTGCCACTGTCACCCCTGTGGCTTAGAGAAAGGAATCACTTACAGGAGCAGTCCTATTCACCTAACAGGGCTGTGTCTCTAGGCTTGCTCGCTGTCCCAGGTTGGTCTTAGGGCACTGGCCTGGGGGTCAGGTTATATCAAAAATTGGTCTTAAATTTGATTTACTGTCTATCTAAACCTAGGACAGTTGATATTGGCTAGGATCAATGTCATAGGGCAGAGATGGCTGGCTCTAGGATTTTCCTTTGACAAAACAGTGCCAGTATCTTGTCGTTAAGCATTGGTTTGGGACAAGAGCAGAGATAAATGAACTCTTAGGCTGCTGGAGAATGTCAGCTGTATCTCCACTCCCTACCCCAACTAAATAAATTTTTTCCCTTTTGTGTAAATTCCCATCCCTAGTAAGGATGGAAAAGTGGAGAAACAAATCTTTGTTAATACATGACCATCCCCAAGAATTATCATCCCCAATCATTTTGGAGGCCTTGCACTCTAGGAATGCTGACCACTGGAGAGGTGGTGGCAGGGGATTCTGCATTCAGACACTTACTGCAGACTTCTAGCCTGGAGGTGGTGCTGTTTGCATGTGGTCACTTTGGGCTAATAAATTAAGATGCTACCATGGATGTAGTATTTAATAGCTCACTTTGGATCTTTATACCTGGATTAAAGTGGTTATAATTAGTGAAAAATGAGAGAAATTTAAATAATCTTTGGAGTGGTACAGAGCATTTTCTAAGAATAACACAAAATTCAGAAGCTATAAAAAGACATTGACAAATTTGATGTCATAAAAATGTCAAGTCAAAGTTCTATATTTTAAAGAGACAGCAAAACACAAACAGCAAATTGAGAAAATAGTAGCAACTTCTGTAACGAACAGAGGGACCATTTTTTTTTTTTTATACAAAGAGCTCTTACGGGTAAATTCGATTTTAAAAACAGGAAGATCTGAACAATCGGTTCGTAAAAATGAGATTAAAATGATCACTAATATAAAACATTTCTCAAATATTCATGAAATGAAATTTTTATGAAATGCAATTTATGAAAATTGAAATAACAAATGTAGTCATTTGTGTGTGCTTCCCATAGTTGCTCTATACCAACACACAATTGTTCTGTCACAGCCCGTTGGGATTGTTTTTCTCTCCACTCTTATATTTCCCCCTTGGATTTCAGGGCAGTGTCTTACCTGTTGTCGTACAGCATCGTCAGGACACCCATTTCTTCAAGAGTGCTAAGACCGGGAACACCACAATAGAGGCCAACCTCCCACACTCACCTGCCAAACAGGTGTGCTGGGGGCGGAGTATCCGTCTGGCGCAGGTACTCCACAGAAGAGGAGAAAGATAAAAGAATGGGAGTTCCTGGCAGAAGAAGCGGGACAGAGCTTTCCCCCAGACGCAGGAATACCACGGGCAAAAACAAAGGTGTGTGTGAGAGCCAGATGCGCGTATCTGCAAGTTGGGTTAGGGGCCCCGGGGGATTTTCCTGTGCTGATCCGTTTCTCGCTAGGAGACTGCTTTTGGCCATCAAGGGGCCTAACAATCGTCACACAGTTCACAGCTGAAAAAGACATTCAAGTCCATCCAACTTTCACTTTTTATAGACAACTATATGGAGGCTTTAAAGAAGCGAAATGACCTGTTTCAGGTCACAGCTTTGGCCAACACTGGGGTCCTGACGGCCAGTTCGCGGATTTTCTGCCTCTGGTTCTTCTGTACTTCCCAGGCTATTAACCCAAAACTCCTTTCCCAGGCCCGTAGCCCAGGGAGTCTGGGTGGACTACATCTCCCACAGTGCCTTCGGGCTTGCCTCCCCCCGAACTCCAGCTTGGGTGCTGTATCCACCAATCAGAAAACAGAGTTTCCAAGGGCAGTTCTCAGTAGCCAATGACTGCGGCGGGGGGCGGGCCCATCCCGTCCATTGTTCTCGGTGCCCCTCCGGCCGGATCCGTGGTGAATCCAGTGGGTCCGTGCCCGGGGCGCTTTGCACGCGGAGCCGCTGCCGGAGCAAGATCTCGTCTCCAGAGAGGTGAGCCCGGAAAAGCAGGTCTGGCGCCGCGCGGCCCAGGGAAGTAGCCTGAGGCGGGGAGTAACGGGCCTGGAGCCAGTGCTGGCAGCCTGCTGGGGGAGGGGCGCCGGGGGCGCTGTCCGCGGCCCGTCGCCCGGGGAGGGGGTCCTGGTTAACGCGCGGGTCCGCTCAGCTAACGCACCCGGGCTTTTCTCCCAGCGGAGAGCTCCTTGCACATCCAGCCGGGGACGCAGAGTTTGGACTGGAAGCACACTGGACGACATCCTGCGGAGCTCATTTTACAGATGGGGAAACTGAGCTCACAGAGGGCGTGTCATGCCCCAGGTCATAGCGAATTAGCTTTACTAGGAACAGTTTTCCCGAACTCCCAAGAATTCTGTTATTTCTGAGTTTCTTCTAGTCACTGTAAATACACACTGGGAGCTTCGGTTTTTCTACTAATATTTCTGTTTTGTTCTTTTAAAAAGTTTTTCCTTTTCTTCCCTTTTTTTTTGGGGGGGGTCGTTATCTGAGTATGATATGGTAATGATTTTTAAAAATATTTTTCATTTTTTTTATAGTCTTTAAATAATTGGTCACTTCACTGCTCTACACCTTGCAGAATCTCCATCCAGGTTCCCCCCCCCCCCATGTATATTGATCATTTTTAAAGGGAATTGGGTTCATATTGTTTTTATGGTTTTAATGCCTTGCTGGTTTTGCTTGTATCCATAATTATACTATTATGAGGATTACCTTAAATGATTAATGATTAATAATCTTTGTCAGCATAATTTAGAAAATGTTTTAAAATATAGCAGAGTGCACAGATCTTAAATTATTTCATATGTATACTATTGTGCAACCATTGTCAAATCAATATATAGAACATTTCCAGCACCCTAAAGGCTCCTCTGAGTACCTAGTCATTACCCCCCAAAGGTAGCTGTTATTACACCAATGTAGTTTTACTTTTTTACTGTATAGATGTGGCATAATTTATTAACCATTCCCCTGCTGCTGGATTTTTAATATGCCATTGTTGTTGTTGTTGTTGTTTGTGTTTTTTTGCAATTAGAATGCTATGGTTGTGTGTCCTTACAAATAAATTTCTCTTTGCAAAGATGGTTATTTTTAAAGATAAATTCCTGAGGGGGCAAAGGCTGGATTGAAGGGTATTAAGCATTTTAAAACTTCATACTTTAAAATATGGTGGTAATGCAGTTGAGATATTGCCTTTCCACTGAGGCACAAAGCCTCTTGACATCTGATCCATTGCTAATCTTTAAGATGTTCCCCCAAGATAAGAAGGATGGGTGTTATCCTGCTTATTAGGTGGTCAGTGAGGTTGGGTGACTGATGTGTAAGGTCAAGGTCACTCACTCTGCAGCAAGTGTGAATTGATTTAGGGCAAGATAACTCAGTCCTGGGTTCTTCTTGCAAGTTCTTTGAATTTCTTATGCTTTTGCTTTGGTCTTTTGGAAAGAAAAGTGCTGTATAACTTGCGTTTCTGATTCTTAACTTCTCTTGCCATAAAAAGAGACAGGTTTTCAGGAATAAGACATTTTTTCTTTGAGACAGGAAACTTGTGTTGATTTGCAGATAGATGTAAAAATTACTTGGTGGCCTGACCCAGGCTGCTGTGAGTTAGATCGTTTTAGGATAGTTTACTTACTGATTCTAGTTCTCTTTCTTTCTCATTTCTCAGCTGAGCTACTTGTTGAAATTTGAGTAGGGAGGTGTCTTCTCAGAGAGCCTGGCCAGAGAAGACTCAAGTTAAAGGCTAGAAGCCTGGGGTGACTGCTCCAAGAACGTGGGTGATGGCTGCGGAGGTGCCAAGAGTAACCACTCCTCTGAGCCCCTTAGTCCAGGTGCCTCAAGAAGAAGAAGAAAAAGAAGAGGAGGTCACCACCATGATCCTGGAAGACGACTCTTGGGTGCAGGAAGCTGTGCTGCAGGAGGATGGCCCTGAGTCTGAGCCCTTTCCCCAGAGTGCTGGCAAGGGCAGCCCTCACGAGGAGGCAGCAGGAGGGCCACAGGGGGCACTCGGCCGCCTTCGAGAGCTCTGTCGGCGCTGGCTGAGGCCAGAGGTGCACACCAAGGAGCAAATGCTGACCATGCTGCCAAGGGAAATTCAGGCTTGGCTGCAAGAGCATCGGCCCGAAAGCAGCGAGGAGGCTGTGGCCCTGGTGGAAGACTTGACCCAGACCCTTCGGGACAGTGGTGAGATGCTGAACTTCACAAGAGAGGGTGGGAGCACCCTTTGAGTTGGAGGAGGAGAAGGGGATATTCAGGACAGAGCTGGGGACAGCCCCATCCTTGTATGCTATCTGCAGGCAATCAGCACATTGTCATCTTTTTTAATGCCCTTGTGTGCAGTGACAGTTCCAGAATTTCAGTATGGGAGATGGCTTAGAGGAGTACTCTCAGAGCTGCATGTGCTTAGCAAGCATGGGTTTTACTTCTGTGGTTGGGAAGCTTAATGGAAGACTAGGGGAAGACCCTATAAAACCCCCCTTGGCACCTTCACTGGGTTGTGCAATAAACTCTTAAACATCCAGCAGTTAGAAAAAACAAATCTTTTTTTTTTTTTTTTTTGGTGATTATTTTTATGAAACCAAGATGAATGACAAATAAACTAGCTAATAACTAGGAACTTTTTGTGGTGTAAAGTCACACTGAGCTCTTAAAAGAGGAATTACAAACTTGAGTTCTTTGCAACAGTTAATGTATTTGTCCCCAGGCATGCCGTTTAACTGCCCTGCCTCCATCCTCCTCTCTACTTGTAAACTGGACTCCCTTGATCACCACATATTTAATTATGATCTACCTGTGTCCCGAGGACTGTTTCAGGACCATGGAAAATGCCTGCCTGTGTGCCGATGAGAAATGCAGAAGAGAGGTCAGGGAAGGCTTTTTATGGAGGTTGTGGTATTCGAGCAGATGTTGCAGGCTGGGGCGGAATTTGGAAAGGTACAGGGCAGGCAGAAGGGGTGGCATCTGAGAGGAGCTGTGCTAAGCAGAAGCTTGGAAAGGTGGCCCAGCGTGGCACAGTTCAGATGACAGTAAGAAAGGCTGGCTGATTAGAGTAGAAAGTGTGTTTTTAGGAAGTGGTAGGAAGCAGAATTTGGGGGGAGGGTGGGTAGAGGCTTGGACTGACTGTCATTGGCCTCAGCAGCTTCTTAAACTAGGGCCTGAGGGGCATGGGAGGAAGCTGAGTTTGGCAACAGGATGTAGGTTTGATTACAGTGAGGAGAAGCTAGAGGCAGGAGAGCAGCCAGGAAGCCACTTTGACAGCGGGTGTGCAGTGATAGGGATTGGGCCAAGGTGGGGACAGCAGAGGAAGGAGAGGAGATTGGACACGTGAGAAAGAATTCAGTAATGATGGCTAACATTTATGCATCCCTTTCTGTGCGCCAGGCAGTGTGATTAGCATCTAATATGCAAAATTCCCAGAAACTCTACACGTTGAGAGATAGTGAGAGCAGTTCAGTGACTCCCTTAAGATCGCGCAGCTAGTACGAGGCTGAACTGGGCCAAGAGTCGAACTCCTGGGTCTGAGGACGTCACCCATGTTCTCACGCATGTCATCGCATCTGTGATGGATGCAAAGTGATAGTTCCCAGTGGGCTGTTGGAAGGAAGGGATGCGGACGAGGACTGAGACAGAGGTGACTAAGTTGGAAGCATCAAGTCTGAAGGATTCAGAAGACTGGGAAGAGGATCAAGGAAAGGAAAGGACAGAGGTTGTGACGACCTGCAGGGACTTGGGAGATGTGAGTACGGCCGTCCTGTGGAGAAAAGGACTGCCACTGAGGGCCTCCCGTGAGCCCTGCCCTGCACCGGGCACCTTGCGTGTCCCTCTCACTCTCAGTCCTGTGAGGTGGGCAGGACTGTCGTTGTACAGCCGAGGACACGGAAGTGCAGCAAGATGAGCCCTTCCTCGAGGCCACAGTTGGTAAGAGGTGGAGCCAGGAGTCAGACTCTAGTCTGCTCTGCTCACTTCCACGTGTGTTTGGTAGATCCTAGGTTTTATCTGAAGCAAAGCACCTGATTTTCTTTGGCCTTGGAAAATAACTGTTAATTTTACTCTTCCTGTTTAAACAGATACAAAATCTCATTTAAACACTTAGTTTACCTGGCTCCTGATGGATGGGACAAGTGTAATGAACTTTAGGGTCTTCGGTTGGATGCTGCCAAGAGGCCAGACAGGCTGGGGGCTAAGGAGAGGCCATGGGGGTTGTTATTTGGTTGAGGAAATCACAAGGCAGAGGGTCAGAGCTCAGCAGGTGTCTCAGGTGATCACAGGTATCCACCGCAACAGCCCTCCCCACCTGGCTTGCTGCGGGGGCTTCGTGTCTTCATCTCTCTTGGGACATCCAGCATGGGTTCGTCAGTCTCCTGACTTCTGACTTGGAGGTCATCTTTGTTGGTCTTTAACAAATCCCCCTGCAGTTATTGTCATCCCTTCTCAAATATTACACAGCATGAGACCACCTGGCTGCTATTCTGTTTGACCAGCTTGTGACATTTGGACACTTTTACCCAGCACGGTGATTTAAAATTTGACTAGCAGGTACCTCTAGATACTCACAGTTAAAGTGTCTTATCATTCTGATTAAAATTGGACCTCTGTTAATAGGTTAAGTGTAAGCTCCTCTCTCTCACTGTGTTAACCAAGGACGTTTTAGTCCCCAGCCCTAATTCAGGCTCTTGGGGTTTTGCTTGAACTCTCGCAGCGGCCTCCAAAGGGGCCCTGCCTCCAGCGTCTTTCCCCTCCACTGTAGCGGCTCCACTCCTACCTGAGTGATCGGGCACTCTCCTGCTTAAAAGTCTCTGAGTTCCCCAGTGTCTCCAAATCAAGTGTGACCTCCTCCATCCTCTTGGAGCCCCTGGGCCTGTGCGACCTGGCTCAGATGGCCCTGAGCAGGCTTCTCTTGCTGGAGCCCCTGCCCCATTCAGACCTGGTCTTGCTGTTTCTTGAACATAACTGTGCTTTCTAGCATTCATCTGTGCTCCTGAATTTTGACTTGGAATGGCTTGGTCCTGTTCCTGTGTGATAACATCTGGGTCGTCCTTGGAGACCTACTCCATAAAGCTGTCCTTACTTCCAGTCCCTCTTCCCTGTGCCCAGCCCCACCCAGCTGGGAGCATCTCTCATCACCTGTGATAGGAGTCTTCACTCCAGAGCATTTGGATTCTTCTTCTCTTTTGGCTTTTTATCATAGTCCATCTAGTTACCTATTTCTGTGAATACTTGTTTTCTTTCTTCCAGGGACCTATAAAATCCCAGAAGGCAAAGAACCTTTGTTTTCTTTTCTTTTGTTCTTCATCTATAGTACAGAGAAATGGAGACTGTCAGCTTCAAGCCTACTCTTTTCCAACAGGTGAGCCCAAGAGTCACAGCTGACCCCTCCAGCCGTCTCCAGCATCATCTGGCTTTCTGTGGGCACAGGCAACAGCTTACCTATCTGGAGCCTGCTGTCCCAGCAGTATACTCCCTTAACAGCAAATGAACACATACAGTCATCTTTCTTAATGAGAAGGGGAGTGGAGGGTGCTGGACAGTTGTAAAGATGTATGTCCTTCTAAAGCTACAATTCTCAGCTTCAAAACAAAATCTCTTTGAATCTAGTTAAGTATTCGAAATGTATACCATGCAGAACTCTTAGAGAGAGGTAACGTTATAACTGTAAAGCGTTTGGCAGTCATTCATTTAAACTGATAACAGAACTCATTTCTGTTTTTATCAGCAGTTAGTCTCTCAAGCACCCGGAGTTCAGGTGGAACCTTGTTCCCCATCACTCAGTTCTGATCAGGTTCCCAGCCCGCTTTTCAGGGCAGGGTTTTGATGGGAGAGCCCGACTTGGACAGAAGCTGTGTGGAATCACTTCCATATTTTAGACCAATGCCTCTGACCATAGTGTTGAGACACAGCGGTTTGTCACAATCGGGTGGGAGGGGCTTTGTGAGAACCTTGAGCCTAACTCACACTAAAGTGCCGCAGTTAGTGACCAGTTTCATTGTTCTAAGCAAGTTATAGTCAATTCAGGTTTATCCCCATATTGACATTAGTTTTCCTCACGCTCATTCTGATATGCTTTCTAGCATGGGAGGGAAAGAGGAGCCCTCTGGCTAGGCGGGGGAACACACACAGCCCTGGGAATAGCCACAGGAATGTGCTATGCACACGAGTCAAGAGTGTGTGTCAAGGGTGGGAAAATACAAGAACCACTGGTTTAGACTGAGCTACGGTTGTGGCTTTTATCTTCTGACCCATACATAAGGGAAGAGGTCCTGTGGTAGGTAATTCAAGAACCGTTCAACCAGTGGCATTTGGACAGTGGTCTTAACCATTTTGAAAAAAACTAAAATTGGATCCCTACTTCATAAGTTACACAGAAAGAGATCCCTACTTCTCAAGTTACACAAAATAAATTTTACCTTACAAATTATTAGGGAAATACTCATTAAATCAAGAAACTATTCTTTTGCCCATTAGACCATCAGAAATTTAATAGTGCTTCTAAGAATCTTCTTGCCTTGGCTATTGTAAACAATGCTGCAGTGAACATGGGGGTGCAGATACCTATTTGAGATAGTGATTTTCTTTCCTTAGGAAACAGTATACACCCAGAAGAGGGACTACTGAGTCACATGGTAGTTCTATTTTTATTTTTTGAGGAACTTCTGTACTGTTTTCCATAGTTAAAGACATTTATACTTCAGTTACATGATTTGTTAATTGTAAACGATATCCTTCGAGGTCCCAGGTATTATAGATAAGGCAGTCAGTGAGTATATCCTATACCCCACCTTCTTCCCCTAACCCCAGTTTTCATTAGAGTGTCATTTCTACATCACCATATAACATTTACTACATTCTCTTATCACTCTAACCACCATAGATGTTTTAGACTTCATTCTAAAACAACAAATGTATTGTTTTCATCTCCAATCTCTGCTCTAGAGTTCCCTTTACCTCTTGGTTTACTGAAATTCCTCAAGAAGGGCTCATATAACAGTATTCCATGAAATTGTGCATATCCAAGGCTGTTTGTCTCTAAACTTTATACTTGAAGGATAGATTCTGTTTGTTTGTTTTTCCGTTCAGTCCCTTTAATCAGTGGAATCCTGAGATTTGTATTAAAAATCTACTGGAAGTTACAAGTTTTTCAATAGCCCTTTTTTTCAATTACATTGAATATGAGTTCGAAGGACAGCTTTGTTGAACATAAAATCCTTGGCGTACATTTTCTTTTCTTGCGCACCTTGTAGCTGTTGCTGCACTGTCTACGGGCACTGAGTGTTAACTGTCGAGAAATCTTAAGACCAGTTGGTCTCCTTCCCCCACATAAGTGATTTGATCTTTTTGTGTTGTTGTCCTGTCTCATGATGAACCACGCTCGGTTAGTTTTCCTAGGCATACAGTGTACTCTTCAAGGGTTCTTATGCCTTGAGGTATTGGCTCCTTTGGCTTACTTTTGCCACGTCCGCCCTCCTCCCTTCCGTGCTTTCCAAGGCACCTGTTTTCCTTCGTGTTTCTCTACATTCGTCTCCATTTCTCTGGATTTTCCTCCCTCCCCCCCCCCCTTTTCCTGAGTTCCGCCGGTTCACATTTCATCTCTTTCTGTTGTCTCACCCTTTCTTAACTTCTACTTTGTCATCTTCCTTCACACAGGTGGTGGCTTCCTTTACCTCTTTGGATGAAAGAATGGTGACTTTTCTCCCTAATAATAATTCTCATGCTTAATATGTGACAGTCAAAGGCGCTTTCCTCAGATGGCTCATCTGTGTGATTCTGGTTGTAGCCTCGTCCCCTTTGCTTCTCTGAACCGAGGAAGTCAGTCCTGCTCACCCTGGTCCTTAAGTGCACTGTTGAACTTGAGGGTGCATCCCTTACCTTCAGGAAGTGATGTTCTGCCTGAGCTTTTGGAGGTCTGCTTCCCCTGAGTACCATCCTCCTCCCACATGCTATTTTCCATGCTTGTTCACCCGCTTCCTCCTTCACTGGCTTCTGCCCAGCGTCTGCTGTGTTTGGAAGCCCTTACATGTATTGGTGTCTGCAAATTAATCCTCTTCCTAATCGCACTGAAATGAAGTTTGAGTTTGTTTCCCCTGTTGCATCTGAGCTCATCCCAGAACATACTAGTTCTGATCTTAAGGCAGTGACACCCTTATTAGCTAATGTCCCTATTCGGAAGAAAATGGTTACTAGAGTTATCAAAAAATATTTTTGGTCCTGTTAGCTTGCAAAAAATAAATTAGGTCCTCAGCCTACAGGATGTTATAGAAGAGCTATGATAGCAGAGCTCTGTGCTAGAAACTTGTAAAACATTGTTGCAGGAAGTTGAAGCACAGACCTACTAACCCTGGCTAAGTGGAAGCCTGCATTACGCCCCTCACACTGACATCCATCCCCTGGAGATCTGGGGGAGGGGGCCGGAGGGTGATTATATGAGCTCACAGAGTACCAGCAGCATATATGTTAGTGCGAGCATGAAATGCAATTGTATGCCTATCTGCAAGTTTAAATACACTCTTATATAGGCATAGGTGGAACCCAGGTTCTGCCTGAAAGATACATGTCAAGTTTTACCACGCACATAAATGGAAATTTACATTGTTATAGAAACTAATAATCACCAAATTGAGCATTTAACTGTAAATTGTTTATAAGCTTTAATAATGGAAATGTCAGCAGGACTTTGTGTAATTATTTTGCTAATTGCCTGTCCTGTTATGGATGGATCTGCTTTCTCAGGGGTTCTTATTTGAGGGCTTAGGAATAATTTTCTATCATTTTTATCAATATATCATTGACTTATTTCTGTATACTCTACAGAATTCCAAAAAAAGAACTGAAAATGCTTTATAGAAATGATGCACAAGGAAATGATAGTCGAAAAGAAAATGATGGGAGGGGAAGAATGAAATTAAAGAATACCAATAGTGCTGTGAAAGCATCCAGTATTCTTACTCTGAGCTTTTGGCTCCGAGCTTCCCAGCAGGCAAGGCAAAACAGAGCCACACTCAGAGGCGTGAGGCAGTCACAAATTGGTTGCTCAGAGGAGCAGCTTTTTGGTATTTTGATCAGAGCAAAATGTCCCCCTTAGGCTCGCCAAGCGGACATGGTGAGGTATAAACAATGCCATCAACAACTTCCTGGTAGTATTAATGTTC
The DNA here is from genome assembly GCF_014176215.1 of Rousettus aegyptiacus. Classification (NCBI taxonomy): domain Eukaryota; kingdom Metazoa; phylum Chordata; class Mammalia; order Chiroptera; family Pteropodidae; genus Rousettus; species Rousettus aegyptiacus. Next base: position 51,141,641 of record NW_023416289.1, on the reverse strand, counting down.
TTGACAGCCATTAATTTCTAATGACACTCATTAGAGTGTTTGTCACTGTCAGCCTGAGCCATTAAACCAACACACAGTTCAATGAACACAGTTTGCTGGGGTCAGAACAGTGAGGTCCAGGCTCACAGCTTTCTGCTGCTCTGGCCTAATCCCGGGATGGATTTATTAAAGTCTCTAGTCTGAGGAAGGGGTGTGTATTCTTCCAGCAGTCTTCTTCAGTGATGTCTCTTGCCCACGTGTTTGATAAGCATTGGGCAGCAGAGGGTTTGACAAGGTTCTGGAAATAAAGATTCTAGGAAGGTAGACATTTTGTATTACCAATGGGAGGGCTACCTGTAGGCTCTCAGTGCAGATAAAATTCAGGGCTTTTTTAACTGCCCACTTGCTAGTTTCCAGTCATCTGTATAGACACCTAGATCCTTGTCGCAGGGGTGCTGTCCTCTTGTCTGTGTCTTATTTACATGCCAGCGAATAAGATAAACACCAGATGTATTTTAATGCACAAGATTATATAAGCTCCTTTTGAAAGGAGAACTTTAGAGAAATTTCTGTGATAGCAACAAAAAGCACATTCATTTATCAAATTTAATTGAGCACCTACTAAGCATCATGGGTGAGCTTTGGGGGTTATCATATACCCTGTTGCTTTCCCTCGATTAGGATTTTCAAATTTTAACCTGCCCTCATTTCTAAGTGAAGAAACAGGTAGAGACATAGAACCCACAGCTTTAAGACTTAGAAATTCTGGGTGATTACCAGAAAGGTTGAGGCCTGGCAACTAGATAACCAGTTAGAAAGAAGTAAACCTGTTTTAAAAAAATTTTAAGGGTTCTTTAGCCTCTTTATTTTCACTAAATGTTGAATTTTCCCTTCTGGTTTCCTTTTCTCATCATTATAAGGACTTGAGTCTAAATTGTATGTCTTTCTTCATTATTTCAGATTTTGAGATCCAGAGTGAAAATGGGGAAAACTTTAATCAAGACATATTTGAGGAGGTGGAGTCACATGAGATCTTCTCAGAAATGCCTGAAGGGGAAGGCGTTCAGCAGTCTGATTGGGAAAGTGACTTTGAGAGGGACTGTGGCTCCAGGGATCCTCAGAGAAACGGTCCAGGTGAGGACCACGGGGAGGCGCCATCCCAGGGCAAGGAGGTTGGACAGCTCATAGGCCTTCAGGGCACCTACCTGGGTGAGAAGCCCTATGAATGTCCCCAGTGTGGGAAAACCTTCAGCCGGAAATCCCACCTAATCACGCACGAGCGGACCCACACGGGAGAGAAATACTACAAATGCGATGAATGTGGGAAGAGCTTTAGTGATGGTTCAAACTTTAGTAGACACCAAACGACTCACACCGGGGAGAAACCTTACAAATGCAGGGATTGTGGGAAAAGCTTTAGCCGGAGCGCAAACCTCATAACCCACCAGAGGATCCACACGGGCGAGAAACCCTTTCAGTGTGCCGAGTGTGGCAAGAGTTTCAGCAGGAGCCCCAATCTCATCGCTCACCAGCGCACCCACACGGGGGAAAAACCGTACTCGTGCCCTGAGTGTGGCAAGAGCTTCGGCAACCGGTCCAGCCTTAATACGCATCAGGGAATCCACACCGGAGAGAAGCCCTACGAATGTAAAGAATGTGGCGAAAGCTTTAGCTACAACTCCAACCTGATCCGACACCAGAGGATCCACACCGGGGAGAAACCGTACAAGTGTCCCGACTGTGGCCAGAGGTTCAGTCAGAGCTCCGCCCTCATCACCCACCGGAGGACTCACACAGGAGAGAAGCCCTACCAGTGCGGCGAGTGTGGGAAGAGCTTCAGCCGGAGCTCCAACCTGGCCACGCACCGCAGGACCCACCTGGTGGAGAAGCCCTACAAGTGCGGCGAGTGCGGGAAGGGCTTCAGCCAGAGCTCCAGCCTGATCGCGCACCAGGGGACGCACACCGGCGAGAAGCCCTACGAGTGCCTGACGTGCGGGGAGAGCTTCAGCTGGAGCTCCAACCTCATCAAGCACCAGCGGATCCACACGGGGGAGAAGCCCTACAAGTGCGGCGAGTGTGGGAAGGGCTTCAGCCAGCGCTCCCAGCTGGTGGTGCACCAGCGGACACACACGGGCGAGAAGCCCTACGAGTGCCTCATGTGCGGCAAGAGCTTCAGCCGGGGCTCCATCCTGGTCATGCACCAGAGGGCCCACTTGGGGGACAAGCCCTACCGGTGCCCAGAATGTGGGAAGGGCTTTAGCTGGAATTCAGTTCTCATTATACACCAGCGAATCCACACGGGGGAGAAGCCCTACAAGTGCCCCGAGTGTGGCAAAGGCTTCAGCAACAGCTCCAATTTCATTACGCATCAGAGAACCCACATGAAAGAGAAACTTTACTGACCTGGCAAAGAGGGAAAGTGAGGGGACTGGCCCAGGAGAGGGAGCTGTCACACTGCCCCCAAGTGGGGGTCTCATTAGAAGACCCATTCTTGGTCTTTGGGGATTTTTGCCAGAATCTCACCCCTGCTCATCCTCATTCCTAGGATCCCGTCATCTTTGTGGTCAGAGTCAAACCCAAAGAACAGAGTGTAGGAATGGAAGGTCGGAAAGTTGGGTCTTTTCATGTTCTATTTCATGGCTTGACTGGCTCCCTCTCCTGATCCTCTGTGCCTCAGTTTCTTCTTCGGTAGAATAGGGGGAGTGTTTTTTTCCGTGTGGAATGGAAGACAGCACGGCCCACAGCCCGGCTGAGTCCCTGGAGAAATATCAGAAATCGGATGGTGCCGTCTGGCTGTTGGGCCGCCATTTTGTTGGGCTAAGGTGCCTTCACCCTGAGCTGCTAGCAGTCCAGGGCCCCTGTTCTTGTCAGACTGGCTCTTCCTGGCTCAGTGTCCTGGGCTTTGATTTCAAATCAGGGCGGAGGGACTTCTTCAGTTCTCAGTCATCACAAGAAGATGAAGTCCTCTTCTCTCTAGGAAGTGTCAGGAACACCAAAACACAAGGGAGTGTGTCCTGGAACCAGTGTCTTCGTAGCCTTTCCATTGATAAGAGTTGAACAGGGCCTGCCAGGAAAGCTGTCAACTGGGGAGATTTACATGTTTGCTTTTGTCTCTGCTGTTGTCCTGTGGTAAGTCGGCTGCCAGGGGGAATACACTAGTTCTTATGGGGAATCATTGTTTGTTTTTTTTTTTGCCTTTTTGAGTGTGAAGGTGGAGACCCCCCCACCCAGCTGCCTACCCCTGGTGGGTGGTCATTTCTCTTTCATCAAAGGTGAAGCAGTCCTGCACTCTGCAGGATAGGCTTGTGTCTTTACTCCACAGACACACAGCCCCGTAATCATCACTCTATGCACTTGTTATTTCCTTGTTCTTCTGTTTATTTTATATGTGAAGAGCTAGAATTCAGCCCAATAGATTTTGTATACTGAGAATGCTATTTTTAAGAAAGTTGGTTTTGAGGACAGGTCATCTGTCCCCTAGAGAGATCTGGGCTTGAATCAGGAATTGGCCTACAGAGATTGCCCTTCATTTTAGGGTACTACCCGGGCTTTGTTCTTGGGTCCTTGAGCCTTCAATCAGCAAAGACGGGCATCATAGCAGGCAAAGGGGGGGGGGTTGTTATGAGAAGAGAGTAGAAGAGAGGTATTTCTGGGAAATGTGAAACCACCTCCTACACAAGGCTCAGAATGGGCCCTGGTTCTTATAGGATGGATGCTCAGTGTTGCCTAATAAAGTAGAGTCCCGTTCTTTTCCTGAGTCTGTCTTTTAATGTGTGTTAAAAACCTGAACTTGACTGTCAGTTTAATAAACTCACACCTTACTTCCTTACCCACCCATCTCCTGCCTCAGGCTGAAAGTGGTCAAGATCTTCAGGGAGTAAAAGTCAGTCACTTCAAAGAGCACACATTTGGGTGAACCTAGACCTGTGTGCTTGGCCCGTACACACTCCTTTCCACTCTCCTTTGCCAATTCTACATCTAGTCTGTCAACCAAGACTTGGAGCAGCAGTTTTAGCTTGGGAGCCAGATGGTGTCCTGAGGAGGCCATCGGGAGGCATCTCTATCCAGAATCAACTAAATTAGACACGAGGAGGTAGTTTCCACTTTTAGCAATGACAGTTGTTAAACCAAACCACATAGGCTGTGAAATCTCCATTCTTAATTCCATCACTGCTGGGTGCTAGGGGAAGATTGTGAACAGGAAGTCCCATGACCTGTCTTCATCAGGCTTTACTAGAAGAAAGATTCCCATCTGGGAAGATACAGAGCTTTCCTGCCTGTAAGAGAGAATGAATAGGATGGTTTCTTGGGTGGCATTAAGTTCTGAAATTTGGGTTATAGAAGATTTTGGATCTCTTAAGTCTCAAGCAGAGAAAAGAGTTGATATTAACCTTTTTGAAACTTTCTACTTCCCTTTCCTTTTTTTACTCCTCCCTACCTGACAGATTGTGGTTCTAGGCGAGTGAACAGTCCATCGCTGCCTGTCCTTCTTCCTCCTAGAGTGCGTCTGCAGAGGCAAGAAGGGGTCAGTGTACAGAGGCCTTCATGTGGTTCTGTGTTAGGTGGAAAGGCATGGCCTTCCCCTAAAAAACATCAAGAAGCTCCCATCCTTTTGGCAGATCTACTTCTGCCACATCTCTGCCTGCAACTCAATTACACCTAGTCTCTGTAACAAAGGTTTAGGGGCTGAGTTTTTGTCACTGATTCATTTCTAAGTTCATGGGAATGACCACGGGACAATTAAAAACATACAATAAATGATAAGCAAAAACAAACAAAAAAGCAACTGTTTCACCCTCAGTTTGGCCCATAGATATACCTCAGCAAGTCTTTTGTGTGACTTGGGTCACTTCCCTTTCCCAGTTCCCACAAAGGCTACCTCGTACCCTTTGACCATTCTCCTCAGACGCCTGCCAGCTCCCCTTGGCTCACCTACTGAGAATGTTGAACCTGTCAGGTGTGGCCTCCCTCAGTGTCCCACTCACAGACCAACAAATTTCTCTAATACCGCACCCTCTCCCTTCCTCACCCCTAGGCTCAGCCTAGAGAGGTGCCGTCGGTTTAACAGTAATCCATCTCTACCTGTAGCCAAGTCTGCACCTCTCCAGGATCAGGACCTTATTCCACCAGGTAGTTTCTCTCTTGATTTCTGGTCTGTCCCTCTCCACTGGCAGCTTCTTGCAACTTTATTTGCCTGCTGCAGTTGTTCAAATCCAGTCTGTCTAGAACTCAACTCCCTGCCTACCTCCTCATATTTCCTCTTAGTGAGAAGGACAGCCTCCTTCCTCCCCCATATCCCTGAGAGCCATCTGGAACCAAGCCCTACAAATTCTGCCTCCCTGCTTAACATCTCTCAGCCCCAAACCCTCTGTATAGTTCGAATCCTTGCCTGACTGCCACAATAGCCCCAACTGGTGCCACAAGCTCACTCCAGCCCTGTCTCCAGCTACTTCATCTTCCCTGTTGTAGCCTGTGTGAGCATTCGGCTACAATACAACTTGAACCTGTCCCTACCCAGCTTAAACCCTCTGGAGGTCCCCATCACCCACAGAAAGACCATGCAACTTGGAGGACAGATGAGGCCCTTCTGATGGGACCTCTGTGGAACCTCACCACACTCTATGCCCTGACCAGCCTTGCCTTCTAGCAACTCCCCCTGAAGGTACGTCACTCGGCCTTGCCTCATCCCTCATCTTACTCTGTACCCTTTTCTGGAATGCTGGTTTTCCCTATCTTCCTGGGGCACACCTGCACATCTTTTGAAGACTCAGCCTGGGTACCACCTCCTCCATGAGGCTTCCCCTGCACTTCTCTGGCAGGCCCAACCCTACCTACCACACCCTTACCCTCGCCAACTTCAGTTCCCGTGACTCTCGTTGCACAGACCTGTTATACATCTCTCTCCCTTGCATGATTCTGCCACCTCTCTCTTCTATATTTTATGTTCACATCCCAAATTCTCTGCAGCATCCAGCTCAAGGCCAGCTCAGGGTCAGAGGAGCTCAGTAATTTTTGCCAATTGAGTTCTCTTCATGGAGATGTATAAAAATGCAAGAGGCAGGTGGAGCCCAAAACTTTGACCTGGTAAATGGATTAGGTTTTCTACACTTGCCTTTGGTAAGATGGTATAAATGTTAGTTTTAACTTCAGTGCCTGCTCGCCTAAGTTACGATCTGTTGCTATTGGTGAATGGAGACAAAGATGAAGACATTTATAAAAACCAACCAACCGGTATCCTAATGAAACAACTTATATTTTTGAAATGTCACAGATCATCAAAAGCCAGTGAAAAACTATGTATCTTTTTTGTAGCCAAATCTGTATAGTAATTTATTTCTCTTCTTCCAAGACAAGCAGTGAAACTAGGGACACTTTACCTTACTCTTATCCTTTAATTCCCTTGTTTTAACCATTTGGTCGAGATATACCATAACAAAAGTCCAAAAAGTGTACTGCTCATTGAGTCTTTATAAATTGAGCACACTTGTGTCATTGGCATCAAGAACCAATTTAGCAACACCCCAGAAGTCCCCACTCAGGTCCCCTCCCAATCAGTATCTGGATCACCGAACCCCGTTGTAAAGTCTGTAGTATGGTAATGATGGAGTGTTGGATGCTGGACAGACCTGTTTGTAGACACGGCTCTGCTACTAATCACACACCCTCATTCTTACCAGAGGTTTTACCATTTGAGGCAGGTCATAATGAGACTTCCTTTTTTTCATGGAATTTTACTTCCCTTTGGGTTGCACTTATAGTTTACAATAAGCCACAATAGTTTACAGAAACACAACTTACAAAGCATTTACTCTGCACAAGCTCTTTACATGCATGTCTCACTTAATCTTGACAACAGCCCTATGATGGAGGTTAGTAAGTGACTTACCCAGCATCTGTAGCTTAACTACTCTAGTCCTGAAGTTGGTTCATTCCACTGCATTATGAGAAATACCTAAGGAACAAATTGAGAAAACAACAAAATATTTGAATGAAAGCAATATATTGGCCACTAGGTTGTCTTCTCCCTAGCTAGCATCAAGATGATCCACTACTGTAATTGGTCCTTCCTTGCATGTGACCACTCTTCACAGCCCTTTATCCCCCATGGGGTCCTGTCTCATAACCAGGGAGTTTGATAAGGGCCCAGCATGCTGGGTTTGCTGCACCCACAAGCTCTCACAGACAGCCCTGGAGTTTTTCAAGTGCAGGGGAGTGTTAACCTCTCTACTGCCTGAGAGCTATTTCAAATCTCTGGACAAATTATTAGTCTTTCCTTTTTTACACCCTCTTCACTTGACAAAATAGCCCAAGACCACAGAGACTGTGGAAGTAGAACTGCATGGATGATGGTCAGATTTTGAGATGGACAAGATTTCAGAGGCTAGTGGAGAGTTTCACTGTGGTTAATACCCTTTGGCTTTCTACCCAGTCATTGGTGCAACTGAGCTCATGCCTCTGGCTGTGGCTCCTGGGTCTACATGCCTTTGGCTCCCTCCTCCCAGTGTACCAACTAAGAAATTTCCATCTGTTCACATGCCCCAGGCAGCTGTACAACTGCTGCTGGGGGAGGGCGTGGCTCCCTCAAGGAAACTCTTTGCCTGGACTCCCCTGGTTCACAGGCTTGGCCAGATAAGGCATGGAGTCTCTGCTGTTTCTTTACACTGCTGGTGTCTGATGGAAGGGTGCCTGCTAGGAGGCCTAAGCGAGTGGCACATCTTGGCAAATTTGCTACAGCTGAGTTCTGGTTCTCAGCCTTTCGGGTGCAGAGACTGGATTTCCTCAGCACACCAGGGATGATCAGCCCTTGGGTGGTAGACTCTAGTTAACTTAATTTCCAAGAGTCCAAGGGAATCCAGAACCTTAATTATTATTGACTTACAGTGGTGGTCTCCTATACTAAGCCACCTTCAGAGCACCCCTTATTCCTGGTCTCGAGTGACAAATGGTGGTCTTATGACCAGATAATGGTTGATCAACATGGAATGAAAGAAAGGGGTCATGTGAGGGGCAGGTAGACACCAACCATGAACCCCCTCACAGGACAAATGCTGCACTTCAAAGTCCCACTTCTCTTTCCTGCCCCCCAAATGCTGTTTGCTTCATGCCCAAGATTGACTTGTTAACTATTCCAGGGTTCTCCGCTGAACTTGCCCCTGCTGCAGATGTTAGTATCACTGGTTAAACGAGTTACATGGATCCAGTGGGCCTACACAACAATAATCTCCACTCATTACGTGTGGCTGTAATCAGTTGAACTCTCAGAGGAGAAACTTAATTCCTTCATCTCAAAATTCTTTCTTCTTATGCACTATTTATAAACACCTCTGTGCAATGTTTTTCTAAATATATCAATAATCTAGAAACCAAACTCTTGCTGAAACTGACCTGCCGACATTTGCCTCTCTGTCCCAAATGGAGCTGCCCTGTCCTGAAATTTGTGGTGCAGTGGATGGAGTATTGAGAGCCCACGAAACTGGTTCTAGACACACTAATTAGTGCCACTAACCAGAAGTGTGACTGGGGCACATCAGTTCTGGGGGACTAATTTTCTTCATCTGCAAAACCGATGACAATACTAGCTCTTCCCATTCCAGAAGCTGCTGGGAAAAGGTAAGCTGCTCTGTATGGCAGTGAACATTGCTATGATGGAGCTGTTTTCAACAAAATGTTCCTGTCTAGGTTTCTGAGACCAACTGTCCTCTTAGGGACTGCAAGTGGGAAAAGCATCCCATGTTTGTAGACTGTTGGGGTCCTTTAGTCTCATTCTTTGAAAAGGGAAGTGTGTTCAGGGCTACTCTTTCCCTGCTTGACTTTGCTTCCAGTCAAAGTTCCATGTGCTCAGGAGCTTCCTGAGTTAAGGGACTGGAACATAGACTTGGATTGGTAATTTTCATTTATTTATTTATTTTTAAACAGAACCTCCTTCCAAGTGAAACCTTACAGTAACAGAAAATATGTGAAAGTACAGCCGCTCTGGTGACTAAATGGTGGAGACGCGAAGCCCTCTTCTGGGCAGGGTTTTACCCACCCAGCCGGTCCCTGAGGTAGCCCTGTGGGTCTTCTGGGCTGGTCCACGGAATGGTTTGAAAGCTAGATGTGTGCGCATGCTCAGAGTGCTGGCCTGTTTCTACAGTAGCACTCTAGAAACTTCTGTTCCTAAGACAAGAGGAGAAATCTCCACGGCTCAGACTCAAAACTGGACTGACTCTATGAAGAGCTATTTTGTCACCCTGTCTCTCATCTCACCACAGGAAGCTAGCTAATTATGTCCAGTGAATCGCTTTACCCACCTGCGATTGAATTTCGAACTTTTCATCTATTAAATAGGAAGCGAGACCTGCTAGGCGGTATTCGTTGTCAGATCCACACAATATAAAATATGCAAAGTAGATGTTCAAGAAAGTATAGTTTCCTGCCCCCTCTTCCCTGAGGCTGAACCTTTTCCCCTGCTGGACGCTTCCAGCGTCCCTCCAGTATTTCTTCCCAGTCGTTTACTTTGAATGCACCTCCATTTAGCACTTACCACAATGTGTTGCAGTTACTTGGGTTATTCACTGCAGCGTCTTAGTGCGTCCCTTGCTGGACTGCACTCCTTAAGACAGTGTTTTGCTGGGCCCAAGTAGACGCTCCACACCTGACGTTTGAATGAGCGTCTGTGGAATCTGTCCTCAGTCCCTCAGAACTAGGCGCACACACGAAAGAAAGACGAGCGTGTGTGCTGGGCGAGGGGGCGGATTCAGGTGGCGGAGCATTACCACAGTGGTCAACCACGCCAGAAAAGTACTTTCCTCTGTGGCTAAATAAGTGCAGTTTCCGTTTCACAGAGAGGCCTCGGGCCTAAGCCGCCTGGGTTTCTTTACCTGTGTAACACAGGTAAATAAATTTACCCGCTCCCAGCTCTAAGGGAAACGCTTTAGAAAGGACTGTCAGTATCGCGGAACCGCCGGGCGACAGGCTGCCAATTGCCCCAATTTCCGAGAGAGTCCGGGAAGCTAAGCAGGGCCACCTGTAGTTGTGGCTCGGGACCCCAAATCCAGCGTGTAGGAAAGTCCCACCCGTCACCAATGACTCGTCCGAAACAAATAGGCGCCTAAATCATCCTCACATTTTATTGGTTAACGGTGCTGTCAGTCTGCGGACACAGGCGGAGGCCTATGGGAAATGAAGTCCTGGAATGCCCAAGTCCTTCTGGTACTCGCGTTTCTGCTTCCGGTGTTTAGTGGCCGTACGAGTGAGTGCCCGGGCTCAGGGTCTGGACTGGGGTTCGAGCGCCGTGGGGTCAGGCCGCCCAGTTAGTTGCAGGGCCCCGGCTGGCGGGAGCTGCTCTCACCCGGGGCCTGGGCCCGCTCGTCGGGTGGCCGTGGCCGGGTCGAGATCTGGGGTCCAACCATCTCAGGTCGAGGTCCAGCGAGCAGACCGCGGAGCAGGATGCGCCCCTTATGCTGACGGTGCCTTCCTTCTCGCCTCCCATAGAGCCCAGCGGGGACGATCCTGGCTCCGTAGCCACCGAGGAGACACCGTCCCCAGGGCCCGCCTTTACCCCATACATCCAGAGAATGTCGCCTGCGGAGCAATTTAAATCACGCTCTGCGGGTCAGTTATCCAGTCCACGGCCAAAGGCCCAAGCCACTGTCCACTTCCTGCCATAAACCAGCAATGTGACCTTGGGCAAGTCCCTGGGAGGAGGAGTCTCTGAGCCGTGACTGCTTCAGCTTGGAGAGTTCCTGCAGGAGTATGTTAACTTTCCAACTCTTAACATCCTGTATGTCTGTTATCATCCTTGCTCTTAAAGCTTATAACATTAACCAGAGTAAACCTCCCTATTTAGGAGTGAGTTACGATGCCAGGACTGAGGAATCCTGAAATAGCCCAAAGCTGAGAATCCAGCCAGGGGGGAGGCAGTTGGTTAGAGTATTTGAATCTCCGAGGCCTGGAACCGCTTTCAACCCGGTGCCACGCTGCAGGGTGCTGCTCTCCAAGGTACTGCTACCTTGAGCGCCCTCTCGGACTTACCCTGCACATTCACTTTGTGACACTGAATAGTGCCTTGTGGGATGGGCTGTTTATTGTCCCTATTATATCCAGCAGCTCATACTCATTCTTCAGTATGGATACCTGGCATTTTCTCAGCCTTAAGTAAACTGCTATGCAAATAGAGCTTCGAGCTGTCCTAGTTTCCAACCAGATCACCAGTCCTTGACCCCTTCTATCAAACTTCTGGAGCTGTGTCCCCAGTGACAGAGGGCCAGACTCCACAGGCACCAGGACATGGGGAGGAGAGAACAGGAAGGCTCTTTCCTTCACCTAAATCCTGTGGGGCTAACACTTGTAGTTTTCACTACAGTTCACTCTGTCATGTTATGCCTCTAGTTCTAGAATTTCAAGTTCTATGTAGTGACCCCTATCTGAAGGTGGCTTCCCAGTGAGGTAAAGGAAGGGGTTTGAACTTCAGAGCACAGCTGAAAGGTTCTTCTCTGAGCTGAACAATGGCTGTAGCTGTGGACCAACATCCAGGCTCAAGTACGGGAGGGGCTTCGAAGAGTGAAACTGGCAGAAGGTTCTCACTGGGAAAATGAAATTTCCCCTCAAGGTGAGATACAGGAAATTAGTGCTGAGTAGTTAAAATAGAGGAACGTGAGAGACAGAGCCACCTGGGGTTAACAGCAGTGTGGGGGATGTGTAGCACTTTGCTGTTTGTGTCTGAGTGGAATCTGTTTATCCCCTGGGCCTGTTAGCTGCCACTTTCCTCCCAAGTTCAGACTGACTCCTCAGAGAATGCCCAATGCTGCCTACTCCGAGTGTTGATCCTTAAATGAGAATCACTTAAAGTGGCTGGAGCACCACTCAGGAGCACAGAAGAGCACATAAAAGCTGTTCTCTTTTTGAAGAACAGCTGGCATTCAGCAACAGCCAGCCTGAATCAAGGGGCTCCTCTGGTCTCTATTGACATTACCGAATCTTTGCGTCCTATTGCAAATTAGCTTTATTATTGATTGGATCTCTTGAGTTTTGCCTAAGAGTTGACAGGAACAGCCCCAGGAAAGCTGGTGAGCAGCCTGCAGTAGGCCTGCTTCCACCCTTTATCTCTCTCAAGTCTTCCACACATCCACACTCCTCCCTGCCCTTGCAGAGATTTGCGTAAAACTTATTTCCCCCTTTGCTTGTATCCTGCCTACAGAATTTTGACCACTCCAGTTCTTGAAGAGAGACAGGAGATACTCTCAGAGGAGAGGGAACCCTCAGGATCAGAACTGGGTTTCCTAAACATCCATTTGAGGTCAGCACAGACAGAACCCATGTGTCTGTTCCAGGCACTGGTGAAGCACTCACAGCCAGAACCAGAGAACAGCTGAACCACTGTCCCAAGGTAGAACTCCAGTCCTTCCACAAGAGAGGTAAGAAACAGTCCTTCTTTGTGTATCTGGATCTTGGTAGGCAGGATTGTGTAGTGCAGGTGGGGGAGCTTCGGAGTCAGAGAGCCCTGTGTTCAAATCCCAGCTCTGCCACATACTGTATAACCTAAACAAGTATGAAAGGTTTCCAGCACAGGGCATAGGTGTCCAGTAAGTGTTAGCTTATTTCTTCCCTTTCTTTCTCTTCCCCTGCTCCCTTCCTGTGCGCCCCTCCACCATTCCATTTAAAAGCCAAAGGAAACTCACTTGTTTGTTAGTTTCTTCTGAGTCTATTTTGTCCCCTGCACTCTGATTCAGGCAGTATAGAGGCAGTTCATCCAATGGTAGCGTGTTTTAAGTAGGGGTGTTGTTTTCTTAGGAGTTGGTGACATTTGGTGGTGTGGCTGTGTATGTCTCTCCCAGGAGGCACAGAGGTGATCAGAGGAACCACCTGGAAATAAGTTGGGAGAAATCTGCAAATGGAGCCTTGCTAGGTAATAATGCCTTTCTTTCTTTACAACTAAATTAGCTATGAGGTTTCTGTGGTATTCACCACTCCAGACCTTTTGAGTTGAGTTTTTCAAATCCATTTTGTCAATTCCACTTGGAGACATATAAATCTAATGCCATCATCAGTGCTGTGAACGGTGTTTCTGGAGTCCACAGAGGGTGTTGCATTGAAGCCCGACTTCGGAAGGTGGTAACACCTCTGGCAGGTGCCTGGATAGGTGGACATGGATATGTAGCTAGAGATTTGGGCCTGATTTTTTTTTAATTCTCTCACACTCCTTGACATTACTTGCACTGAGCCTTCCCAAGAATCTCTTAGACTTTTTTTTTTTTAAATTCCTCTCTCTCCTTCCTGGTATTTAGTTGTTAGGATTAGATTCACCAAACCATGACATCTTCTATTTGTCTCCCTGCAAACAGATTTTCCAACTCACAAGCCCAGTGTGAACTCTCATATGGAGGATATAGAGCCACAGAGCTCAGATCATCAACGTTCCAGAGGGAGGGAGCATGTGAGAGGCTCCCTAGCGGGTGGGTGGGGGGGTGGGGAGGGCAGGGAAGAGTCCAGCCTCGCCAGGTGCCTGTCCTAAGAAAAGCCAAGACATGGGATGAGCTGGAGTGGCAGGGCCTGGAGGATGAGAAGGTGGCAGGGGTGCACTGGGGCTATGAAGAAACCAAGATTTCTCTGGAAATTCTCAGTGAGTCCGAGATCCATGAAAAACTCGGCACCTGCCATCAGAAACGACAGGTGTACTGGCCTGTGGCTGAGCAGCTGCAGGAATGTGGTTTCCTATGGACTCTGGAGCCATGTCACCACTGGTTCAAAAACTTCCAGACCCACTACTGCAAAGCCAGGAGCACACACAGGCCAGGCACCTGCCCCTTCTATGACGAGATGGACACCTGATGAGTCCCTGGGCCCTTGCCAATACCATCAGTGCCTTAGGGGTGGCAGACCTTCTCTGCAATGGAGGGGACTCCAAAAACTAGAAGGCAGTCCTGGGAGCTATGACAGAGGATGGAATGGTAATAAAATGGCAGAGGAGCCCCAGGAGCCCAGAAGCCATGTTCCCCAGGCTTTGACAGGGAACCCCAGTGGTAAGCTCTTCCCACCACTGCCCCTCAGAATAGGGGGAGAGTCATGTGGGAAGCTCAGAGACTGTAAATCAGGAGACATGCTTATTGTCTGTCACTTTGCTATCACTACTCTGTTCCTGGAATGGCCCTATCAGAAGGAAAATTGGTGACTTTAGAGGAACACTATTTACTTCTCCTTAATGTTAAAATCAACCCCCCACTGAACCAACAGTCCTGGGGGACTCACAAAGGCCACACTGAGGGTTCAGCTCTGTTCTGTAGCAGAGGGATCTCTGTGCCTGCTTTCAGTATCAGTATCATAGAAAGAGGAGAAGAGGTTGAAGTTTCAGTTTGTTTCCATCTAAAGTACCCCACAGATGTGAACTCTGCATGTACTACATACCATAGCCTGCCACCTAAAGACTTGTGTTCTGGGCAAGCTGTTTTGAGTATCCTGAGCCTCCATTTTCTCATCTGTTAAATGGACAGTGACAGTATGTACCTCCGCAGGCTGTTAAGAGGGTACTGGCGCACTGTTAGCACCCCGCAAATGTTAGTTTTCATTATTGTTACTATAATTATTAAAATAGATGTATTCACTGTCACATACTCTCACTTAAAGGGGTACATTTCCTGAGTCATTGAACTTTTTCTTCTGAAGACCTCTTCTCATTTCACTTACCACTTCCAGGTAAGAGTAGAGAAAGGGAATTACAGATGAACTCTATGGCTCTTCTTGCTTTCCCGTGAGCGGAATTCCAGTTCCTCAGCCAGACAAAGTCGAAGTCTCAAGGTTGGACAGACATGAAGAACTTTCGTATGATGATTTCTGAGACTTCAAGGAAATTTGGAAAACTTCCTGTGCAGGTGGGACATGAGTGAAAGCTAGTAATTCCACCAACAGAGAAGATGGACTTGGAATTCTGAATATGGACGAGCCAGCACTGGGCAAGGGCTGGGAAAGGAACCCAGGCATCTGGCCTTCCTGGTTTACTGTTCTCAGTGGTCCTGAAACCATGGGAATTGAGAGAACTGAAAAGCCTGTTCCCCTAACTTTGAACCTCAGTTACCTTGAAAAGTAGATACAAACAAATAATTAGTGTTTATGGTTTCCTTCTTAAATTTCTACGTGAATTTTAACTATAACTATCATTAAACCAGGTAGGTAGAAATAAAGGAGCATGGATAACCCCAAATTAAAACTACAGCCAACTTCAGATTGGAGGGATGAATTTCTCATAGTTGAGTGAGACCCAGAAGTCTGCCGGTCTTATCCATGCTTCCACCACCTTACAGTTGACTGGTCCCTGGTTAATGGAGAGTTGACTATGTTCTGTCTGCTGACATCTATGACTTCTTTTTAAGTGTCTGGTAAAGACCTCTTTCACATTGTTTCCATTCTTCTGAATTCAGAAAATCGGTTACACTTGCAGTTTCACTTCATTCTTTCAGATCTTGAAACAAGGACAGAGAATGAGAATTCAAGCCAGGACATTTCACAGGAAGTAGAATTCCCTGGGGATTATTAGAAAGAGCTGAAGTGGACGTTTCCCAATCAATACCTTAACTGGAGGAAAAGCTAGGAAGGTGAATACGAGGCAGAAAAGCAGTGGGAAATATCCTTGAAGATGGACAAGAATCACCCTTTCCTCCAAAAAGAGACTTAGGGAAGCTGTGTAGGAGAAAAATCCAACATGTGTTGTGACTGTGGAAAAAATTTCCGCCAGAGCTCACATCCAGTTGTCCACAGATTAGCCCACATTGGCAAAAAGAAACCTTTTCCAATGTGGCCTTTGTGGGAAAAGCTCTGGCCGAAGCTCACATCTGGTTTTGCCACCAGACCATCTGCACTGGGGAGAAGTCCTACAAGTGCCCTGAATGTGGGAAGGGCTGTAGTGATCATTCTAACCTCCCAGCACACCAGAGTCCACACAGGAGAAAGGCCCCATAACTGGGGAGCACTGGAAAAGCTTCAACCAGAGCTCAAGGCTTTTTATGCACTGGAGAATCCACACAGGAGAGAAGCCCCATAAGTGTGGTGAGTGTGGAAAAAGGTTCACCAACAGCTTGCACTTCAGTGCATACTGGCGAACACACACTGGTGAAAAAACCCCACCAGTGCCCTGAGAGTGGGCAAACATTCAGTAAGAGCTCCACTCTCACGAGCCATCAGAGGATCCACACAGGAGAGAAACCTTACGAATGTCTTAAATGTGGGAAGAGTTTCAGCGACCACTCAAACCTCATCACCCACAGGCGAATTCAAGCAAAGAGACACCCTATAAATGTGGGGATGTGGGAAGAGCTTCAATCATAGCTTGAGTCCAATCACACACCAGAGAACCCACACAACAGAAATACTCTACGAGTGCAGTGAGGGTGGGAGGTGATTCAACAACAGTTCACATTTTAGTGCACATAGGAAGACCACGTGGGAGAGAGGCTCTACACAGAGGGCAATGTCTTTAAAGGTACTAAGGTATCTGTCCTCACGAGGGGTCTATACTGCCCCTTGCTCTATAACACGACAACCCAGAAGGATGGAGAGAGGGGATACAGATCCCAGCCCAATAGATCTTATTTTCTCTCTCTCACTGAATGCTCACTTGCCTTTTGAAATACTACTCAGGGCTTTCCTATCCAGCCTGTTGGCACGGAAGGTGATTTCCAGAGAATTTTGAGACTAGCTCTGAATGTGACAGCAGCACTATCTCAGTGTCTTCACTGTAATTCCGTGCCTTAGTTTTTGCAGGCTGGTAATATGAGGGTGAGATTCTTGTCCCTGGGATCCTCCCTCAAAGACGAGGGGAGGCTCTGCCTTCCTGTGCTAATGGCAGTGACAATAGCAGGGTCAGCTGTAGAGCCTGTAATGGCCGAGCTGTTCCTTCTCAGCACCGGGCTAAATACGGATTTATTAACTAAAACTATTTTTAAAGGTCTTCCATTGTTTTTTCCTATGGGAGGGTGGTTAGGGCCATGGATGTCTACATTTCCCCAATTCTTTTTCTTAGGATTTACATGGGTTACTTGAGAGAAAACACCTTATTATATTTGGGGGAGGGAGAAAAGATCACTAGAGGTTGACTTTCTAAATCGTAAGCTATTCTTTGTCTCAATATACTAGGTTGAACCATATGACACTGCTGTTTCTGATCTACAATATCAGCAACTTCATGATTCAACCTAAAAGAATTTTTGCATGGCGGAATTACTCCAATGCCTGAGGAGCTGCTGTAAAAGCCACAGAGCTCATATTTATCCTAAAAATGTGAGAATGGGTCTAAAGATCGTGAACGAGGATAATTAAGGGGATAAAGCCATCTCTGTCTGTAAATATGTCCAGAGCAGTAACTAAGAACCATGGCACTAAGAAGACTAGTCTTAGGTGGAGGGTTTACCTCTGTATCACCTGCCTCTGACAAGTGCACTAGG
Source organism: Rousettus aegyptiacus (assembly GCF_014176215.1). Classification (NCBI taxonomy): domain Eukaryota; kingdom Metazoa; phylum Chordata; class Mammalia; order Chiroptera; family Pteropodidae; genus Rousettus; species Rousettus aegyptiacus. The sequence goes on along the minus strand of NW_023416289.1, from coordinate 51,124,251 downwards.
TCCAGTCTATACTCGGGGGTCCAGGTCCTCCAGGGGAGGCCGTCTGCAAGTCGACAGCTCCCCGAGACATGGTGTCTGAGAGCAGAGCCCCTGGAGGGACTCTGACGTGCAGAGCGAATGGTACTTGGAAATAAACAGAACAGTTTCTCCCTCTTAAATTGTTTCCTTGGTGTGTGTGATTTAAAAATATTTTCCCACTACTTTCCAGAAACCCAACAACTATAAAACAAAGCATGATCTGGATATAGTATGATTGTATCTAATTAGACTTATAGAATGATTATTAAGTCTTTTTTTAAGAACATAAAGAACTTACCCAAATAAGGATTTTCTGTCAAGAGCAGTCACTTTGATGGGCTGTGGCCTTTATATATTGTTGTCACTACTGAAGATGTTCTTTGAGTTTTCCTTTAAGAACCGCCTTCAAGCCACCTGAGAAAGCCTCATGTCCATGTACTTACAGCACACAGAGCAGTGTCTTGCACATGGGAAGGAAGGCTAAATAAATGCTGACAGTACCAAAAACTTGCTTATTATCTAGCCCGGTCCTCTTTCTTGTCCATGAGACGTGGCTCTGCCTAGTGTCTGCTTCTCCAAAATAGAATCTCTTCAAAGGACGTCAGTTTGCTGCTTTTGAGACTTTTCAAAGAGCCCTTTTGGGAATGGCTTTCAAAAACGTATCCCGGAAATCTGAGTTTAGAGTTTCGTATGGCCAGAAAATAAGTCTCACATGGATTATTTTAAATCACCTCATTCTTTTCAATGTAAAATACTTTACTTAGGTGGAAATTCGTATCAAGATCTATTAGGAATGTCTTAGACCACATGGACCTACAATTCCACGGTCTGGTGGGCATGACTCAGGCTTCCCCACTGATTCAGCTCAGGATGGGGCTCCCACTCACCCGCTTCGATAACTTGGTTCCAGCTCCAGAGACCATGACCTTCTTCCTTCACTTCTCTCTAGGACTAGAGCTTTACAGTCTCTTCAACACAGCTGTATCAGTCCTCCAGTCCAGAACACAGAGTGAAAATACTAAGTCGCATTTTCTGAGTATTATAGTGTGTCAGGCCTTGTGCTGAGCACTTCATTGCAGGGTCTCATTTAACCCTCTTGGCCGCTGTGAGCTGGTGCTAGGATTACGTCCATTTCACAGAGGGGAGAAACTGCACAGAGGCAGGACTTGGGCTCTCATCTGTCTGACTCCAACATGGGTGTCTCTATCACTGTATGTCAGTCTCCCAATTGTATAAACTGCTGGGAGGTATAGCGCACATGGGGGCTGGGCTGTAAGGTCAGTGCACAGGGGATGATCGTGTATGGTCTACAGCAAGCCTGAGAATCCCTCCCACAGTGCATTGGGAAGGGCGGCGTCTCTCTCAGGCCTCTGAGATGCCTATGTGCCGAAAGCCCATTAGACTGAAATGTGCTGGAGGCAGCAGGATCCTGTCGCACACGACTACTTTAAGAAACCACCAAATCTTTACTGTATCACACATCCTACCGGGTGTTTCTTCATATATTACCTCCGACTGCCCCAACAACCCTGTGAGGTAGTTGGTACTACTCTCATGTTACAAATAAAGAAACTGGGGCTAAGAGAGGCTCATTAACTTGCCCAAACCACTCAGCCGGTAACAGGGACCTGCAGTCACCTGAGTCCCAAATCGGTACCCTTGATGCATGGCAGCTCCTCCTCATCCTAAAGGCCTGGTAGGAAGATACTGGGGTCAGTGGGAGGGACGGAAGTCCACCCAGTCCCACACATGCAGGGAGGCATCGCTTGCTGCAGACAGCAGAGTTCTCGGTTTGCGGGGGTGCCAGGTGTGGGTGGTGACCAGTGGAGCTGTGTCTATCCCATTGCCGTCTAGGAAGATGTGACCTCTGTGAGTGAACAGAGGTTCTACTTGGCCCTTCATTCCATCCCAAGACGTAACATCATAGATCTGGACTGTCCCATCAAAGCCTGAGGAAGAACAAGAAAAGAGATTGCTGACACTGAATCTCTAAAATCATTTGTATAGTTTGCTCTATGGTGCAACAGGCTTTGATGAGGAATCAAATAGTAAAAAGACACTTAATGGCCACCTGAAAGGTATGGACATCTGCCCTCATGCCGGCAGCTGCTGACTCCATGGGACATGTGACAAGTACCTGTTGGATGTCTATTTCGTACCAGGACTGAAGCTAATCCTGAACATACATTCTTTTAATCCTCACAACTGTGTGAAGTTCTTAATATTTACCCCAGAAAACTGAGGCTTAAGAGACTTTTTCAAACCTTTCCACTTGCCCCAAATTCTAATCATTGTCCATCAGGGTCCCTCTCAGCAGATGGCCTGTCTCCTAGTGGGGAAAAAGAAGCCTTTACTGGAACAGTCCCACGTCCCCCCCACGACCTAGCTATCCCCACACTCAGTCCATCCTGCTGTCTTTTGTTAATGGAGAGCCAGTCTCTCTATCCACGCTTGCTTCTTCTGCCCTTCCTGGACCCTGCCATTACCAAGTATCACTTTTTGCTCTCTCGACTATTCTTTTAACCTCTTCCTCTCTCAATGGAACCTTCCCATTGGCCTTTAGCGACCTTCATTAAGTTCCCCCATTCAAATAGATGCTGCCAGGCCAGACCCAAGATATGGCTGCGAGGGGGCTTGCTACAGTTCAGAAAGCAAGTATCCTGAGGAGCACCCCTGAGGTCCTACCACCTTTTTCTGGTACAGTCATGGCTGTCCCACTGCCTTACTATCTGAAGGCCTCTCGACCAACCTCAGAACGGAATTCCTGGTAAGGGCAGGAAAGGCCAGAGTGGGGAAGGGCCCGCCTCTGAGGACCTGGAGAGTTAATGTGGGGCTTCTCTGTGAGCAACTTTAACTTCTGCGGCCAGATTTACTATGGGGCTTCAGGCTCCTTCCCGAGCACCATCCAGCCCACCAGAAGGGAAACCCACACAACAGACACAAAACCTGCTCAGAGGTACCTGAAATGGCCAAGCAGTTCTCCAGGCCTGGAGCCCAAGTCACTCGCAGCAGCTCTGGGTCAGGGCTAGGTGTGGACACTGGGCACTGGACTGAGCTCACAGGATGACAAAAATCACGGGGGTCAACGAGACAGAGCTGGCCATCTGAACAGAGACTGGCGAAGCTGGGCCCAGGGCCCTGGACCGTGCCCCCAACTTCTGCATACCACCTTGCTCCACCAGACCCAGGGCTGGGGCTGCCATTCTCTGATGGGGCCCACTTCTGGCGGGTGTCTATAAGCCCCAGCCGGCCTGAGGTGCAGCAGAAGGCAAAGGTGTCTGCGTCCAGGACCTGCAGGCTACTTAGCTCCTCGCTGTCACTGACACCTGGAAGCCAGAGGGTGAAAGACAAAGGCTGCTGGAGTCGGATGGGTCTGGCAATTTGGTAGAGCAGGCTGGTCAAAAGCCCCTTCCTCTGGGACACCTCCCCAGTCCCAAGAAGAATGAACCACATCTGCTCTCTCCTGTTCATCTTGCCACATTCCACTCAGCTGGGTGGATGCTGGTCCCCAGGACGGCCTCCCCCAGTCCCAGAACAGGAACCCCTTGAGGCCAGGGCTTGCTTCTCATTCATCTTGTGTCCCCAGTCTCTGGCATTCAGGGTTGAATTCAGTTCAAATGTGGTTGAGCAGGGCAGGGCAGCGGGTACTGCCTGGTGGAGCCGGAGAGGGCGATCCATGCTGTACCTGAGGTATACATGGTCTTCTGGGATTCCAGATCCACCACCTGCAGACTGCTGAGCCGCGCCCCGTGGAGGACTCTGGGTGCCACTGCTGGGAAGACGGCCACGCGAGGCCAGAGATGCCCCTCTTTCTCGTGCACAGCAATAGTGCTGACAGCTTCAATGATATCTGAAGGAATGTGGAAGAGGCAAAAATCCAGAATATTAATAGTTTAAAATAGTACATGGTGAAAGCTGGTCAGTAGTCTTCCTCTGTTTACAGAAGGTCAAGGAGGAAGGAGCTGATAGTTGGCAACAGAGGATATGGAGACATAAACACTCTCTTATGTTTACATTTTGAAACTGTCAGAAGCACTTCAATTTCTGTGTAATTCTTCTTATGAACTGTTTTGCAAATGGAAGATAACGAATCAGAGCCGCCACCTCAAAACCCCCCAAAGCGGTTCTGGCTTTTTACAGTTTTGTGGAGAACAAATATAGAGAAAAGGAAAGAACACACTGATGGTGTCACTTACACCTTAATTGAAAATAACAAGAACAGAGTTCTTGAGTATCATTTTTTAAAAAACATGTTCTATGACCTAAGTAATTTGCTGAAGCCTTATGGGTAAAGGTACAACACAAATGTCTTCAAATGTAAACTGAACATGAAAGCCCACGTCCTTTTTACACTGAATAGAAGAAACGCACCTGACCTCAAGTTGAATCAAATTTTAGTTTTGTTTGTGTCAGCCTGCTGGCTTAGCAGAGCAGGCTCTGGTCTCCGCATCTACATTTGAGGCTTTTCTTAACAGGAGCCATTTAGAACAAAGTTCAGAACAAATAGTTTGTGATACAAACTACTTAAAGAAAGACACATGTTTTCCATTTTATATTTTCTTGCTCTAAGTGGGGTTCACTACTGGGTTCCTACATACTTTGAAGAAAAGAGAGATCGGTGTATTTTTTGAATTCCAATACCTATAAGAGTCAGCAGGAAGAAGGGATGGATGAGAGGAGCACCGACACAGCTTATACAGCAAGTCCCCTCGAGAGAGCTCCAAGGGCACATACGGGCTGGGCTGCTTACTGCCCCCCAAGCCTGTGGGCTCTTGGTGGGCTGAACTCAGATTTGCTCAACTTACCTGCTCCTACCACAGGAACTGCAGAGGTCCTGAGCAGACATGGCAGCTGAGCCTCAGGACCAGAGTTTGCCCCTGGGGAGTGCCAATGAGGCTGTGGCTCATTGGCAGATCTTCCTGACCTCCAGGGCCACACTGAAGTGGCTCACTCTGCCCTTTCCCTCTGCCCTCGCTCTGAGGAGCCTCCAACAGATTCCCCAGAAACCGCTGCTTTGAGTCAGGGGATGGTTCTCAGATGTGATCTGTCTCCTGATAGCGGAAAGGAGGAGGCCAAAGGAAAGGCTTCAGAGATCTACTTCTAAGAAACAGTGGAAAACAAAGGCTTCGGAGCCCTACGAGAGCTGCTCTATAATTACAACAGGAAAGAAATACGAGTATCTTCCTCTTCTCTCTAGTCTCAGGTAAAATGCCCTCCTCTAGGAAATCCGTATCACATTTTCCAAACCAGTCCCAAACTGAAAAGAGAAACCACTACAAATCAAAGCAAGAGACACAAGGAGGTACCTCCAAGAACTTGGCAATTAGACAAAGAAGATTGTGCCTAAAGATTAAACCAGCACGGAATGGGGCGGAGCAGAGGCAGGCACGCCATTAAGGGGTCAGGATGGCACCCAGATCTGTACTACCGAGCAAATGCACTAACACCTGAGAGGGGCTGATCAGCCTAGGAGGCCAAGAAAGCGCTGGGGCCTGTCCAGGGCAGACGGAATAGTTAACATCAAAGTGGAAGTGACAACTCAACCCAGTGGCTTCCACAGCCCTAGGTGTGAGAAGAGGCCTCAGGCACCGGCAAGGGGCTGGGATACCAGGTGGGCCTAGCCAGTGATGCCTTCGCACACTGGACACTTTCTGCCTAAGACAGCTGATGAAAACACCACCTGGAAACCTCTGAAATGATTCCTCTTGTGATGGTTATGTTTCTCATGCAGGTTAAGTCTTCTACAGGCAAGGAATAAGGACCTGGAATATTTCACTTTTAGGGATACTTATTTTTTCATTATAAATGAAATTGTATTCTGGCTTATGCAGCAGACTTGTGAATCCGGTGAGTACATCTGCCCCTATGAACGGATGAGATGTGTTCTGGACGTGCAGACAAAATCAGGTTTCTGAGACATCAAAGCTGTAGGTCAAAAATGAACTTTGGAAAATTCACTAAGATAACACTATGCTTTTAGGTTTCTAGGAAAACAGCTGGCCAGCCTTGGCCAAGCTCTGAAATGTTCTGCACTGATATCTAGGGGCAGATAACTCTTTATCTGATTTGCTACTCCCATAGGAATGTCAGAGCAAGCCCTCTTGGGCCATTTGCTCCCCTAGGCCTGGGGCTACAAGTTCTAACCAGTGCCTCGTACCTGGGCACTGTCAGGACAACAGGCAATGTGAAGGCGCCTCCAAGTGGTTAGTTAAGATTTATCTCCCTCTCATCCTGAAACTACTACTGCCTGACTCAGCCTATTTTTAGGCGAGCTTCAAGTTACCGGCAGAAGGAGAGACCAAAAGATCAAAAGAACAGAACTGAGAGTCCATATCACCCAGCAATTTCACTCCTAAGTGTCTACCCAAGAGAAATGAAAACATATGACCACACAGAGACTTATACACGAATATTCATAGCAGCATTATTCGTAACAGCCAAAAATCAGACCCATCAACCAGTGAATGGATAGACAAATGTAGTATATCCAGACAACGGACCATTATTCAGCCATAAAAAGAAACAAACTACTGATACATGCTATGACATGGCATGTCACAGCAGACTTCAAAAGCATTATGTTAAGTGAAAAAAGCCAGATATGAGACCGCATGGTATATGATTCCATCGATATGAAATGCCCAGGAAAGGCAAACCTATTATAGGGACAGCAAGTTGATTACTAGTTGCCCAGGGCACAGTGTGGGCATGGCATTAATCGTAAATGACATGATGGATCTTCCTGGGGTATGAAAATGTTCTAAAACTGATTGATAGTGATGGTTATTTAATTTTAAAATCACTGAATTGTATACTTTTTTGAATGTGTGAATTTCAGTAAAATTATAGAAAAATAGTAACTATATGTGATATAAACATCTGGAAGCTCTAGCATAAAACAAAAAGAAGAAACAACAAAGGAAGGCCAAGAGGGTCAGCGACCTGAAAGCAAATGAGTATAGGAACTGCCTTTCTGAAGCAGTGACACAGGAAGAAGCCAATAGCTGCAGCCAGTTTCTGGGAAGCACCCATGTGACAGGTACAGGGACCCCTGGGAAGAGGATCATACAAGCAAAGGGCAGTGGCCCTCACCTTTCAGGCACACCTCCCTGCAGGCTGACAGTGCTCTGACTGAAGGAGAAATGGAAGGGCTGGGTCAGGGCTGCAGGCTCTGGCACCTGTCTCTGCCAAGGAAAGGGCAAACCCACTGCTGGAGGGAATGCTATTCCCCACCAGGGCAGGCTCCTCCACTCCCGGAGGGAACGAATCCACGCCTCCTGCCCCTTTCCCATTCCTACTGGGGAGAAGAGTGACTTCTCTGAGTGGGAGACTGGTCAGCCCAGCATCTTGCTCACTCGCTGCTTTCCTTCCTTGAGGCTAGCAAAGAGAAGTGACCTCCTCCAAGTGGCCCAAGCTCTGCCTTCGCCTCTGTCCCTGACTGAGGAAGAGGTAGTTCACTAGGAGCTCTGCCTATGACTGGATTGGGAAACTCAATTCCTGAAGCAAGTTACAGGAAGCTCCGTTTTGGGCTTGCGTGCCATGCCGTGGTTGCCAATTCACCTCTGCCTGCATTAGAGTAGACACTGCATTTTAATTTTGACCTGGCTCTGAGTCTACTTCCTAATTGGCTCAGATATGCGGGTGGAGGTATATGAGTGTCAGCCAAGTCACATTCACTCACCACTGTCCTCTGAGACCCGCCACACCTGCAAGGCCACTGGAAGGCCACTGGTCACCAGCAACCTATTCAGGATGGAAAGGAAATCTCAGTCCAGAGAGTGGGGAGCTCACCCATATCACTCCCAACCTTTCCCCTCTCCAGCCCACTTGGCTTGGGATCCTACATGCCCCACCCAAGGAAAGCTCACTACAGGAAACATCGTCCAGACCAGAGGAAGAGAGGGCTCACCCCACTTTAGGACAGGCCCACAGCTCGTGGAGAGTCAAGGCTTCCATGTAGTATAATGTGTCTTAGAGAGGACACCAGCATGGAGCCTGAAAACACAGCCCTGATAAGACTCTCAGCCTCTGCCAGCTGAGCTATTATCCCCAGTCACCTACTATCAGCTCTCTGAGAAACTAGTAGCATCCTTCTCCCTATTTCCTAGAGCAGCTCCAGAGATCTGTGAGTTATAGTAGTCAAAAGGTCTCTGAGGGACCAAGAAACCAGCAAGCAATAGATTCTTATTCCAGATGTGTGTGTGTGTGTGTGTGTGTGTGTGTGTGTGTGTGTGTGTGCGCCCATGTGCTGATAAAGAGGTACAATTCTCCTGACTTTTCCAGCCACTCCATCCTGAAAGGAAGGTCTGGATGACAGAGCTGACCATACCTGGTGTCTGGCACGTGCTTCAGATCAAAGACAGACCTGTGTGAAAATCCTCCATGGCATACCTTGAAATCTCTTTCTGGGAATAAGCCCTAAAATACAAAGAGGTGGCCAATCAGATAAGAGTGTGTTCCCCAAAGGAATGTTTCAGATGAGCTCTAGGTAAGGAGCCAGGTCCCAGCCTGGCAGGAAGCCACCAACGCCACTATGCTGGCAACAGATTTTTCTCCCTGCAGAGCCTCAGAACGCCACTAATTTGTCACTGCTGGTCTTAGCTGCCTACATAGACAGTTTCCTTTCTTTCCAAAACCCTTCTCCAAACCTTTCACCAGCCCTTCTCCCTCTAGCTTAAATGTCAGCCTCTAGGTCTTAGAGGAGTCACAGAGGCTTAGCAGCTTCAACAAAGAAAGCTGGAATGTATCAGCCAATGAACATATCCCCACTTCTCCACTACCTCCCACCTATTCTTCTAGCAATAAAAATATAACTCCCAATCATCCAGCATCTACTATATAAGACACTGTGTTTAGTGCTTTATCTACTTTATCATGTTGCATTTTTACAACCACCTTGTGATGCAGGTACTATGAATTACCCCTGTTCTAAAATGATAAAACTAAGGCACAGGGAGCTTTAGCAACTTTTCTAAGATCACACAGGAATTATGCTGAGAATGTGAACCCAAGTCTATCTACCAAGTCCATGTTCTTAGCTGCTAGATTCTAGTACCTCCATGAGAAGAACTATAGGCAGGGGAAAAGGAGGCCGCACAAGAAGAGGAAAAGCCAGTGGTGAGTAAGTCAGGTCTCTCACTAGGGCTCAGTCTGGGCAGGCTACTGGCTCAAACTTGAGTGGTGGGGATGGGGAAATCAAGAGCACTAACTAGGCAGGAAATTTCCCCCAGGGTAACAGGGCCCAGAGTGCCCTATCAGATGACTCAGAATGATTTTATAGCACATCAGACAGCTAGCAACTCTTTTCTTTTTGACACAGTCTCTTCTCTTGGTTTCTGAAACACTGACCATTTCTGAGATTCTTACTTCAGAGTAATCCTTGTGGGTTCATCTTTCTCTACCCATTCCTTAAATGTATTCCCTGAGGTTCTGTCTTTAGCCATCTTCTCGTATTCCTAATATAGTACACATTCACTCTAGGTGACCTTAACCATTCTAAGGGTTTCAACCACCCTCTATATCCTGACGGCTTCCTAAATCTATTTTTGATAAAGTAACATTGACCTCTTCCTCTAGTAGCCCTCTGCAAATCACAGGACATTCCTTAGCACTTATCTCTGTGCATATCTGCCTCCCTCTTTTAGCCTAAAAAGGCAAGTCCAAGTGCTTGTTTCTTTCTTTCTAGTACCCAGGACATTTAGACAATAAAGAGCTCCATAAAAGTTTAATAAATGAGTAAAAGTAGATATATATACTCAGCATTTATATTTCAAGTTACCTGATTTTCTTTTATAGAAAGTCTGAGTGGCAACATCAGATGAAGAATTTCATTTTTTTTCAGGCTTTCATAGCCAGCAACAAATATTCCTAGAATAAAAAACAAAACAAAACAAAACAAAAAAGAAGTAGCTATGACAAACTGCTACAAAGATTCTGGACCATAATTGGGTCCAGAAACTCCACCAAACCTTCCGAAGCAAAGACAAATTCCTTTGCCATTGGTATGCATGCAGCCTTGTACTGGGGGATGGAAAAGATGTAGATCTTAATAAGTGCTGATAGGGTACATAATTGGTACGGATGACTAAGAGGCCCTCAGGCTCCCGGAAAAGTGGACAGGATCCTTTTGGGCTGAGCTCCTGAGTCCTAGCCGGAGGAAGGGGATTCTATCTCTCACCTTTGTCACCAATCCATTCAAGTACCCGAGTGGCTCCTGAAAGGTCGAATGCATGAAAATCCTGGTACCTGCATGACAGGAAACACAGTGTTACAGAGTGCATGGCACTTTACAGCTCTTAAAGCACTGTGAGATAGCAGTATGGTTCAGTAGTTGGGGGCCTAGGCTCTGGAATCAGGCAGACCGGGGATCTAGTCTTGTTACACATTTTGACCCCTGTGTGACTGGGACTAGGCCAGTCACAAGTTCCCTGGGCCTTGGTCCTCATCTGTAAAATGGAACTCTCTGAGTACCCAGGCTTCCTAAGCTTGACGTGAGGAAGCAGATAATCTGTTCAGGGTTCGACTCAGAGGCCGGCGCAAAATAATTAACTACTTACCACCCTCGGCAAGTACTGCTCTTACTAGTACCTCACACAACTTGTGCACACAGGAATGTGCCATTTCCTAGAAGCGGGAGCTGAGGCCCAGGCGGGGTTCTTCGTAAGGTCCCGCCCCACAGCCAGCGCCGGCCCGGCCCACGCCAGGTTTCCCTACGTGGTCCGCCTCGTGCCCATCCCCCCGCCAGGTCAGCTGCAGTTCCGCATTCCCCATCCCAGGACCACACGATTTACAAGCGCAAGGATTCCACCAGCCAGTCCTCCGCGGGTTCCATGGCAACTGTCGCTTCCGGTACCCCACTTCCGTCTCGGAGGCTTCTAGGGCAGGAGCAGCCCTCTCGCGAGGAGTGGACGAGACTTGCTCGGGGCCGGGGGCGTGCCCTCACGTCAGGGGGCGGGGCCTAAGTTGCTCGAACCCCGTCAACCACATGCTGTGCTCTCGCCCAGCTACTTTTGGGGTTCTCCTGGCAAAAATCTCTGGAAAAATGATGTAAAATCCGGGATTCCCAGGATGTCAACTCTGGGCGAGGCCTGAGGGTCCAAATACCGTTCGTTTTACGTCCGGGTATTTGTAGATTAGAGGGCCATGGCCAGATGTGATACAGGACGCCCAGTTAAATTCGAATTTTAGATAAACAACGAATATTTTTTTCTTATTAATTTTCTTATTTTTTCTTATGTGTCCGTGCAACTTAGGAGATCTTATTTGTTAAAATGATATGTTCCCCTTCAGTACAGGAGGCCGCTGGTGTAAATTTAACTGGGTGGTCTGTATTTTTATTTGCTAATTCTGGCAATCCTATCCAAGGTCAGAGATAACAGTAAGAGGGCAGCGGGGTCTGGATCCCAGCTGGTCTCTCTCCCTTGATGCGCTGGGTGCTCCCCTCAAAGCTTGGCATGAGGATGAAATTAATAGGAAAGCAAAGACCCATCCTCCTGTAGTGTAGGTAGCTCTCTTTTACGGGTAAGGAAACACAAGAGACTTGCCTGTGCCAGTAAGAACCCCAAACCTGGTGCAGGACCTGGCATTCAGCAGTGTTGAGTACCTGCCTGCTGCATGAGTGAATGAGGAGGAGTCCTGAGTCAGTGCCAGGCTGGTTCCATGGAGTGTTCTGGGCTTTTTCCAGTCACTGAACACCCTGTCGTCCAGCCCCCTTTTCCTCCCATCCCCTCAGACATGCTGGAAGGAGAGGACCAGACGTTCTATGTAAAGAGCTGGGTTTTATTCACAACTTCAACAGGGAAGCAAGAAATACAGCAGGAACACAATTTGGTCTGCACTGGTGACATTCCCAGTAACCCAACCAGAAATCACAGAAACGGAGTAACAGAGATTTGAGCCCAGGATTTACATCCAGATGGGGCCGCTACCAGGGTCCCATTCAGCACCTTCCCTTGGTGGGCACAATCTAAGCCATGTTGTCGTGTCTTCCTCATTAATGGCATCACTTCTGCAGCATTTATACCAGCGGCCTCCTGTACTGAAGTGGAATATACAGAGGAATTGACCTGGGCAGAGGAGGCAAATGAGAGGGCACCCTACCATTCCTAAGTGCTAGACACCTACAGAAGGAGACAGGGGCAGGCTATCTGCTGAGGCAGCCCCCACCCTCACCCCCCCAACACCTTTCCTCCTTGAGACAAGTCTGAGAGGGGCTGGGGCAGTGGTTTTTTCAAAACAGCAGCCTCAGCCTCAGAGTGGCCATGACCGTCAACGGAGAGCACGGAAGTGAAGTCCACGCACGGCACCTTGCCCTCTGCCAGTGCCAGTGTGTTCACTTCCTCATCCCTCCAGCTCTGCCCCAGACCTCACTTCTGAAGCCCATCCCCAGGGCAAGCTCCTGCTTCCTCTTTAGTTGCTTTACATGTTTCAGGCCTTCAAAACCAACAGCCCCAGAGGTGACATCATCTCCCTTCAGGCTCAGCCAGCCCAAGCTCTTGGCCCTTATCTCTGAGGTCCCCAGGGGCTGGTGGTTCAGTACAACGGGGAGGGTCAGGAAAGTTGACTGCAGCCGGAACTTCTCAAAGACATGCCTCTCCCCACCCCACCCCACCCCCACCCCCCGCCTTCAAGATCTACGCACTATATACTAGGCTCAGGGAGGCCACAGAGGTGAGTCAGCAACAGGTACTGCTAGGGCGCTCCCAGACTGTAATAACCTCCATTTGCTAAGCACTTTCTATGCACTTGGCATCACGCTGAGCACGTGACATAAATGGTTTCATTAAATGGAAAATGGGCACTATTAACCCCATTTTATGGATGATAACAATGAGGCTTACAGAGGTTAAGTGACATTTCTAAGGTCGCACAGCTACTAAGTAGCTAGGTTTTGAGCCTAACACACTGTCACCAGAACCCACATTCTACCACATCACGCTGCCTTCTGCACACAGCAACAAAGTACACCAGAGAAGGTGATGTCGGATGTGGACAGCACCAGGAGCAGGGAATGGAGGACCTACCCTTCTACCAGGCTAGAGACTAAGGCTGGCTTGGCTCTAGCTTTGGGGCCTTGAACCCCATAGGTCGGTGGTCTACAAACAATGGTGATTTTAACTTGTTCCCTTGTCCCCTCACGAGAACACCTCAGGCAACATCTGTAGGCATTTTTAGCTGTCACAATTGGGGAAGTCGGGGGATGCTCTAGTGGATAGACACTAGGGATGCTGCTAAACCTCTTACAAGACTCACAATGAAGAATTACCCAGCCCAGATCATCAAGAGTGTAGAGGTTAGGAAACTCTGCCGCAGGTCACTGAGGAAGATGACAGACTGGGAAGAGCACTGGTTAAGGTGAATAAGGTCGGACTCCATCTCACTGCTAAATGACTCCTCCTCTCTCTGGGTCTCAGGGTGCCAACTCTAACCACAAGCATATACTGGGCACAGCGAGGGTGGACATCTGGGGTGGGGACAAATCTGTATGGACTGTGAAAGGAAGGTCCAGCTGCAAGAGGCTGGATAATCCTAATCTGTGACTCCGGACTGGGCATTCCTTCCCCTACTTTTTGCTTCATGGCATTTGCTAGGAAGGTCCACTTTTCTCTTCTCTGGCATCCTCTCCCTCTGCGCTCTGGATCCAGGAGAGCCTGGAATCCCTGGATTTCTGGGGCCCATCACACCCTGGCTGGACAGTCACACCCTAAGGACAATGCTGCACCCAGGGGCAGCCCTGGCTGAGCCTCTCCTGGGCCCAAGGTGGGGGTCTGGCTCACCTGGGTGTGGGATGCTGGGCCACTGAGGCTCATGCCTGGAGTTTTCTTCTGCAGGAGGATCCTGAGAAGATCGTGACTCAGCTGCACTTTCTGGTCCCTTAGGGAGATGTGGGGCGCTGTCTTCAATAGGGATGGGCTGGGGGGCTCCAGACTCTTCTTGCCCATGAAGTGACCTAGAAAGGAGGTGCCAAGGCACAAGGAGGTCACAGAGCGCAGATCCTATCCCAAGGGGAAAGGTCCCCATCTCTCCCACCTTTCAGTTCTCACAGTGGGCAGATTCACAACCTTCCTCCTCCCCGTCCTCCCCACCAAGAAGCCATAAAGACCCCCGAGTGGTGGCAAAGCCTGTACCTCAATTTTCCTGAACAGGCGAAGGGCATGGAGAGGATGGTACAGGTAAGAGGAGGGTGGGATGGGCCAGGGCCAAACCCTGCCAGCTGTGCTACCAGCTGTGCTACCAGCGGAGACAACGGATGGCAAAGGGCAGGTAAGGAAGTGGGGCATGAAGATGGCTCTGGAAGGTGAGGGTGCAAAGAGAAGGCAGAGCGGTCAGAAGAGTCTTGCTTAGGGAAGGGGTGCCAGCTGGCAGGCAGATGTAGGATCCAGCCCGTTTTCCTTGAAACTGCTTGAGTGATCTTGGCCAAGTCACTGACCTGATGCATCTCAAGTTCCCCACCTATTCAATTAGATGAGTTCCACGGTCCCCACCAACCGGGACGCTAATGTCTATGGCTGAGCGGCCGCTGGAGAAGAAAATGGGGTTGAGGGGATGGTGAGGGTCGCTTTCCGGGTCCGAAGACTTACCGGTGGCCCAGAGGTTGCCCCGCGGGTGCACTCGGATCTTGCTGGCCCGGCTGCGGGGCTCCGGGAGTTCCCAGCTGAGCGGGGCGGCGCTGGCAACGAGCAGAGCGAAGAGCAGGAGGCTGCCGAGCCGCCGCGCGGCCCCTGCCCGCAGGGCCATGGCTGTGCCCGGGCGGCGGCTCGCTCCCGAGCACCTGGCAGCGGCTGGAGTCGGCGGCGCCCGCCTTCCTGGCTTTTAAACCCGCGCTGGGGGCGGAGCCTGCCCGAGGCCGCCCCGCCCTCCTCGTGGGGGACCTGCCCCGCCCCACGAGTCCTTCCGCCCGGGTTCGGGTCAAGGGCTCCGCAACCTGCAGCCCGCACCCCTGCCCCTCGTGGGCACCGCCTCCGCGGGCGTTCTGACCCGAGCCCACCACCTTCGGGCTGAGGACCTGGCCCTTCCTCCCACTCTCACCGGCTTTCGGCCAACGAGGCGTTACTTAGCTTCTAGCCTCCCTTTGTAAGGGTAAAAGAGGGGGGAGGATGCCTCCTCCTGTGTCACACTGGTGTTAGTGCCCAGCAAAGTGCCAGGCACCTAAGAAGTTCCCTCCCTCTTGGGGACCCTAACCTGTGTTCTCCGCTCTCTGCCCTCTCACTGCCATCGCTCACCAGGTGACCTAGAAAGCACTGCAGGTGCTGAGGATGGGGAAGAAGAATGATGGATGGTGGGATAAGGTTCCCCTCAGCCCTCAGGAATGGGCGCCCTGCTGGGGAGAGCCTGGCCTCTCAGCTGGGTAGGAGGCAGACTTCTGAGTCAAGGGAGGGCGCCCTGGACCAGAAGTCCACATGAAAGCTGTGTGACATACTGAAACTTCACTTTCTTCAGCTGTAAGATGGGAATAACCACATGGCTCTATTTTTAATACTTTCACATTTTTTAGCACAGTTTTGTGGGGCAGGACTGTCCTCTCGCACTCAGCCCTGCCTTCACCCAGGGAGCTGTCCAGCCTGGTCTTGGAAGAAACTTTCGCGTCAGTGGCGTCACTACAGGAGTAGGGGAAGAAGCTGTGCTCCAGAATAAAACATTTACTTTAGCTGAGGTATTTACCAGTGTTGAGAGCACCACGCTAGGCACTGAAGGAGTGGTGATGGGGTACACAAAGGAGTGAATGTTGGAGGAGCCGGCTACAGACTTACCCCTGGACTCTCGACCCTTCCCTGAAGCCCTGAATGGTGTGGCGGTGACAGAACCTGCTCAATGACGGGACTGCTGTTAGGCTGCTAGCTCTATGGATCACCACCCCAACAAGGGAAGCGCATATGCAAAGCTGCTTGTCATGCCGAGGTCCCAGGGGAATGGCACACAGGACAGGGACACTCCATTTCCAGGCTTGGTTTTTCCCCCTATCTCGATGCTTATCATCCCCCACCCTGGCATTTACACCTCTCTGCATTCTTGTCACTGCTTAGCCAGGGTTTACTGATATAGCTCTTACCACCTTCCCATAATAGTCATTCCCTTTGTGACCCCCTCCCTTTCCTCTGCACCAGCCACACATCCATCCTATCTTGTCTGGCCCACCGATGTAGTAATTGGTGGCAACACACAGGAGCAGGCATTGAATGCTGCCTCTCTTAAATGTTTGAAGGAACCTTATTTGGTAGATTTATCTCTCATTTTACAGGTGGAAACAGGATCAGCGATTGAGTCACTTGCCCAGACATGACACTGGGATCAGACTTCCGGTCTGTTTGGACTACTCTATCAGGGACCTAAAGTCGTATTGGGCAGACCCTGCTTTCCTAAACCATACCCACTCTGTTTTACCATCCTGAGTTTAAACAAGCTGGTTTAGATTTCTCAAGGGGAGAGAGTGCAGGCATTGAATTTAGTTTACCTCTCTTCAGCAGGTGACCCTGGTTCTACTCTGACAGGTTTATTTATACTTACATCAAGCCTCCCCTGACACAGCCTAGGTTCACAGCTCCAACCACATCCTAGAATGACCCCAGATGCCCCTGGGATCATTTTATTGGTCAGCCTACCACAGGAAAAAAGTGGTTTTTGGGGTCCGCGGAGAAAGAAGCAGGGCAGCAGCTCCACAGCCAGATATGAGTCTCAGGAATGAGAGGCATTAAGCATAGCAGAGGAGGTGGCTTGTCTAAGACAGCACTTTGAGCAGGGTCTCCCGGGACTACTAAGCTCTGGGTTAGAACAAGGACCTCAAGTGCCAACTGCCTGCTCCCCACATTCACTGTGATGGCAAAAGATGTCCAAAGGCCTCCATTCCACTGGGACAACGGTCAGTAAATCACATGGAGGTGTGTGGAGAAGCTCTTCGGAGGTCACTCTTGTCCCTTCCCAGGTTTCTATAACACTCGAGTACATCCATGAAAAATATAAAGAAGATTCATAGGACAAAAGATTAAGGTAGGAAAGATGCATGGTTATTCCTGTTATAATGCCAACAAAACATTTAAACTGCACCATGGTTTTAAATCCAAGATTACTTGAAATAAAGGACATGTATATTATTGTTTGCTATATTTCCATTATATTGGAATCCATTAAAATAACATCTTTCACAACTGAACCTTTGTTTTCCAAAATCGCTTGCATGCTCCTTTGATCACCAACACTATTTTGATGTAGTAAAGACTAGTAATTATGCCCATTTTATAGACGAGTTAGAGCAAGTCAGTTGCAGAGAAAACCAGAGTGTGGCTTTCAAACACACAAAAGGTACAGAGGACAAGAGAGTGAAAGCAGAAATTTAAATTAGACATAATGAGTCTCATAAGAAGAAATGAGGACAAATGCAGAGCTGCTCAGAATAAGACAGTGTAAAATCACTCTCCTGGCAAACCTCCCGAGCACAGATCCCCACCTGTGCTGGCTGGGAGATGATGAGAAACATCCTGGCATCTCAGATCTGCTCTTTAGTGTCAGAATGGGGAAGGAGCTATAGAACCAGGAAAACAGAAGACTCTATAAGAGAGGTGGATGGGAGAATCAGGGATACCTGATATAATTTCCCAAAGTCAGAAGGAACACAAAGGGATTAGCTACAAAGTCACAACATCAGTCATTAATAAGGAAATAATTCAGAAACTGAAATTGCCAAAATACAAAATTTTTTAAAGGCAATATTCATAAAAAGAGAAAATACCTACATCTAAGGAGAAAGTGACAATTCCGAAGGAGGCTAAGAAAGCTAAGGTAGCTTCTGCTCAGCGAAATGGCACAGATACTCAGGGAAGTCACGAAAACCTAAGAAAGCGAGAAGCCCCAGGCCCAGCCTTCATAATGATTTAGCTATAACAGTCACATATAGCTGAACTTCAAAGAGGTTCGAATGCTTGGCAATCTGCTTGAGGATCTCACTACTTCTGGATTTACCAATCTGACGAAATCTGAAGAACCACCGAGGGCCCCTAAAGAATCCCAAGGGCCTTGCAATGGTAGTGTTTATTCTAAATGAGATTGTCATTGGATCGTACAAAGGTAGAAGGACTAGGTTATGTATGACACCTTGCACGGTGACATGATAAAAGCAACCGACTTCAAGGTCTGGCTCTGCATCCCTGGGCCAGAAGATGCAGGGCAAACCTAACTTCTGGTTTCTCTCTTTTGTAAAATGGAGTTTGTTTTGAGGACTAAATAAGAGAGAAAAAAAAATCTGTTATAAATTCAGAAGCGCTTAGCATGGCACATGCAATTTCTAAGTACTCAATATTATTAGCTGGATCCTGGGAAATGCACATCCTGCTTTAAATCTGAAGCCCATCACAGGGGAAAAGAGGCTCCCTGGACAGCGGCTGCGGCCCTGGTGTTGACACAACAGTCAACGCAATGCCTATCACATCGTGAGTTGCTTGATAAACTAAAATGCTAGACTACGTACCTGCCTGCACTTCTGACCATATCTAAGAAACAACTTCTATACAGGGTTCTCTCTTTTTTCACTTAAATAAGTTGTCAGGCTGACAGCTTTGATCACACTTCATGCTGCCTGATCTACTTACTTGCCTGACATAAGCCCTGAGTACAAATCCTTTTAACTAGACTCCTTGAATTATAGCTGGAATCCAGCTTACTCATCTAAATAAACTGGCCAATTAAAGTAAGGGTTCTAGACAAATGATTCTTAATCGAGAGTGGGTGGCATTCCAGAAACTCCTAAGATTGGTAGAAAAAAAATCTATAGTTTGAAAGTCATATTCAATATAACCGAATAGGAGAGAAGAGTTAAGTATTGTTTTTGTAACACAAACAAGAAAAAGCAAGATAAAGTATTCTTGGCTGGTGAGGATAAGAGGTTGGATAAACAGACTGAGGGGGATTTTATCATAATGGAGAAATAGTATAAAATTTTATGTTTCTTTAAAGAGGCCATATGTTTTAAAAGGTTAAGGAACACTGTCTTACAGGAAAGCTAGCTGAAGGCGTCTGGCTGATTAGGTGGTAGCGGGTCTTCTGTGAGGTGACTCTCTGAAGAAGTTGCCAAACTGTACCTACACTAAAGGAACGTGCTCTGAAACAGCTCTGTGAAGATCATCAGGGTGATTCACACGGGGATTACTACATAATGTCACACAGTGCCATTGCAGTCAGGTCCCAGAAGAGAAATTTCTTAGTCCTTGGTATCATGACAATTTTTTTTTTTTTTAAATTCTATCATGCCTATTCCATAAAGCACAGAAATGATTATTTCCTTCTTTGCAGTAACACTAAGAGCTGAGAACCAATGCTACAGACCACCTCCGGCAAATAAAAGAATCTATTGATGTATCTTATCACCTTTTTCTTCCTTTTTCTCTTCTATACTTATTTCAACCCCGAATTCTTTAAGTATTTCATATCTTATCACAGAGTACTACATGTATCTTTATGAGCCACTCTAAATCCCTTTTGGAACAAAGCAGGGTGTAAATAAATCTAAAATGTGCAAAGCTCTGTGATAAGGACTAGGGGATGTACGAAGATGAATCAAAGGCTGGCCTTGCCTTAATGCCTTCAAGGAGCTGGTCAGAGAGCGGGACACACATCACACTAACCACTCTGAGCACAATGTCACAGAAGAACGTGAACAAAGTCCGGGCAGCAATGCGCAGGAAGCACTATATTCACTCGAAAGCTTTGTGGAAAATTAAAAACACTCCTCTTTTGAACTCCCTATGCATCTCTTTATCGTTGCACTTAGGATCCTATGTGGGAAAATCTTTTTTTCATGTTGCCACTGTTAAGACACTGAGTTCCTGGCAGAGGAGGGACCTTGCCTTACTCATCTTTGTATCCCCAGGGCCTAGTCCCAAATCTGGCACAGGGTAGATACTCAATAAATGTGTGCTGTATGAGAAAGCTTTTAGCAGGTATAGCAGTGAGCTGGCACTCCGGGCAGAGCGACCAGCATTAGCAAAGACCAGATGTCTATACAGTGAGACCAATGTCAAGGGTATAAGAATGTAGGGTCTGCTGAGAGCTGAAGCTAGAAAAAATTCTGTGGGCCTAGAATGTTCCATGACACTTAGCACATTCACTATTTTTGGATAATCCTCTTGTAGTCTAGTCTCTCACACTTGTTGGTTAAACAGAACTCTTTCTATGTCCAGACTCACCATAGCTGTGTGTGAAGGGTCCTATTTGTTGTTTTATTTCTAAAAGCTGATCTGATATTCCTTACAGTTCTAGTAAGGGACAATAGAGACGAAGATGCACCCGCCAGGCTGTCCTGACTGAAGAAGCATCTGGCCGAGGGTGGCCAAGCCATTTAGCCACTACAATCAGCTGCATCATTTCTGAAGCTCAACAGAGATGTATGTCATAAGAAGGCTGCCCTCAGATGCTGAGCTAGCCCCACTACCATGTTCTGAGGGGTCACAGGACACACTTCTGCAAATGACCAACAAATGCACTCAAGGATAACAGAGCCTTTATTCCAAGCCTAGGCTCTCTGAGAAGCCAACGACTCCCTAATACTTCTCTCATCGAGAAAGAGAACACAGGAAGAGTCTAAGGACACATACACAAAAGAAGAAAATAAGATTAACATCAAAAATTCTAGAACGGGAACATGCTGTTTAAATGGAACCATGAAGAAAGTTTTCAAATTTGGCAAGACCAAGATGATGTGCTTAGTAAATAACAGGAAAGTACAAACCCTGTTAATGATTCATTCATATGCTCTGTCCCAGAATAACAGCTCAACAATAATGCCACCCGAACTTACTGCTTCTGGTTCCAACACAAGGTTATGCTGAACATTTAGTACCTGCTGTGAGATGCTACAGGGAAAACGGAGTGCAGCATCTCCCCAGGGCTCCTGCGCTGGAGGAGTTTAGAATCTGATGGGGGAACTCGAGGCCATATCCAAACACTTGCACAAATAGCATAAGGCTGCACATGCTGAGTGGCAGAGGAAGAACAATTACATGGTGAAGAAAGTGAGAGTCTGACAAGCAGAAACACAGTGGTCTGGCACAAGGATGCTTAATGTTAGCTGAATCCAAAGTCTGAACTTCACATGGAGGCAATATGTAGGGTAACCAAAATTTATGGTCCAAAAAGAGTCTCTTCTTAGAGGAAAGGGGATACTGAAATTAACAGGGGAAATGATCTAAAATAGGCACAGACTTTCACATAGCAGGGAAAGTGGGGCATATAGTCACCTAAGCAACAGGGAATCACTGAACATGCTTCTGGGTTCAGGTGATGACAATGAGCATGGAATGATGGGGGTAAATGCAGGGGTGATGAGTGACTAAATGTGGTGGGAAAATGAAACATCTAGGTGAATGTTCCTTCAAAGAAAAGGCGAGATTTGGAAGGGAAGTTTGCCGAAGTGCTATGAGTTTTAAGTTTACAGATGAGCCAGTCAAGTGGAAGTGTCCTGTGGGAATGGAGACATGGGACCAGAACTGAGGACAGGCATTAGAAAATAACATGTAGAGACCTCACAGTTGGAGTAATGAGCGTGGATGAGTGATAGCCAAGAGACAATCCCATTATCGAATTCCCATTTGAAGTTTTACCAATTCTTATTCTCTTCAGTTCCCTTCACTCACAATGGTTAAGTCCTCCCAGATCTCAGAGAGCTTACAATCCCTTTGAAACATCAAACTAAACATCTCTGGCATTTCTTACATTTTCAAAGAGCTTTTAAAATACATTAGTTTTACTAATACCACCTCCCAGTTTTAAGTCTTATGTTTAAGCTCTAAGCTAGACAATATAAAAACTAGTAGCGTAATACCTGCCTCCACAAATAATCTTTTTAGTTTGGGTTAACAGAGCAATTCAAGTATTTTTGCATGATTTCATTACTTTTCAGAGAAATTTAGCTGTTGCTTCTAACTAGAGCATCCAGCAAAGGAGGGAAAATGGTAAATTCAGAAAACTCGGTGTGAAAATATGCAAGCGAGGAAAACATGTTCCTCCCAATAAGTATATGTGGAGGAGCTGAGGATACAAGGACGAGGACGTTCGCACTCAGGCGAGCTGGGATCGCAAAGAACCCCAGTAAAGCTGGTGGGAAAGCAGAGCCAGGTCACTGATTCAGCCCAGCAGCTACCCCCATTCTCTGCAGTGATTAGGGAGGAAGAATGGAGTAAGTAGCAATCTTCTACCATTCCACTTGGGGCCGGGGGCTATTTCAGCACTCCCCTTGGCTCCTGAGAAGTGGAAGCACTATATCAGCCTCACAGACAGGTTCAAGGAAGTGCTTGTTAGCAGTGATTTGCCAAGTTTCATTCTCTGTTGGGATCATTAAGAGCTCGGGTCCAACACTTGAGGGCTAAAGCCTTGTTAATGGATTTAGGATAGCAGTGTTCTCCACAGGGGAGGCCTTCGGAAGATTAACTGTCCCTATTCTCATTCCATTATCATTACAGTGTGAGCTGATTTCCACCTCGGTTGAACAGACAGAAATCGTGCATTTAGCCCAACACATTAAGCTTGCTTGCTTTGAGATTTCACATTAATACTCGAAAAGAACAGAAAGAATTATAAGTATTTTTGTGCTTAAAACACATTGGCTTACCCTACTCTCCCTATTTCCCTACCTCAATAGTAAAATAAGAAAAACACACTGGGCTTTGCTGCTTGAAACCTGGCCTTCTGCAGTATGCACGAGCAAAGCCAGACGCTGAAGGGGACGGACAGGTCCAGGCAAACTAGAGTTTAAAGAAAGCGAGTAGCCTGCTTGCCCTCTGGTGCCCTCCTTGTGCCTCTTGCAGATGCTGAAACACTGCCTTAGTGTCCACAGGGCTGAGAACGTCTCAAGAGTAGAAAAGGTTATGAGTCTGTACAGCAAAGTGAGATTTTCTGAACGCCTCAGCAACATGGGCTGTATTTATACACATCTGAGTCACATCCTAGTGAAGAATCACTTTTATGACTAAGACATTTTCTATGAACATCAATGGCTACTTCTGCTTCACAGAAACAAAAGCACAACAAACAGACAGACAGACAGACACACCAGAAACGGTAGTATTGGGGAAACCTTCTAGCTGAAGGACCATTCACATGAGAGCCTTCGTCTCCCCTGGGGTGCTCAGAACCAGCGCAGGAAAGCAAAGGCAGCAGCTTTCCCAACAAACACAAGTCAGGGATAAGGGGTTCAGTATGCAAAGTCTTTTATTTAAAATTTTGAAAAGTTAAGACTTCCAACCACCTCAGTATACGCCATTCCCATTAGAACGGGGAATGACGGCTTCAAACTCGTGCAGAGCTGCATGTTCACTCGCAGGACTCTGTAGGCACTTTAGAAGTGAAGCTTGGCTTCAAAATACAAACACTGGGGGCTTTGGCTCAACCTTTTAATATAAAAAATTCACCAATGTACAAAAATGTGAAAGTGTGACAATGACAACATATGAAATCCTGTGACTGAAAGTCCCCTCCAGTGCACGCGGTGGTGCACACGTACCCGCCCACACAGACTCTGGCGTGGAAACACAAACTAAAGCAAACCAGTGCTACCAAGAAGTGCCACCATGTGCGCTCGCCACTCCGCCAATCACAGACCAATATCTACTCCAAACGTCAGTAACACAAAGCACGGCATCTTCCGGGAACAGTGAGGCAGACTTCTTACTCACGATGGACCAGCACAAACAAACCCAGCAAAAAGAGTACCGCATACTAGAAGAGAAACACAGAGCCACAGTCAGAGAAGCCTTCGAAGTCCCCGAGTCCCGAGTTAATAAACTGGCCTTTGTGACCATGACACATTACTCAACTATCCAACTAGTTCCATCTTTTAACTGAAATCCATATAAAAGTTTCTAAAATTTAGCAAAAGATCACGTTTCTAATGAAACATACTATACAGGATCTTACCTTAAATTTAGGATAGTCATTCATGAGGATCGTCACAATCCCAATATAAGGAACAAATCTAAACAAACAAACAAAAAACTGATCGTCATCAAACTTCCCAAGTAGCCGTTATCATTAGCTGAACGTTCTCAGTATCTTCCATAGAAAACTAATTTTCACAAAGCCCATTGTGTGCACACGGTCCTACTAGGTCCTTTCAATAGCCCAGTGACAGGGACGTTAGGGACATCGCCATTTTATAGATGAGGAAACATGCTCGGGCCCACCGCACGTTGCTTCTGTGCGGCAGAACCAGTACCAGACCCAGGCTCTCAGACCTCTGCTTGGCAACTCTAACACTGCATATTGCTTCAGGGATGGGGCTGGGCTGTTGTCATGACCTGAAGGGAGCTGTCCATCCAGTTGGGGAGACAAGCCAAACACGGCCAGAACATTACAAGGCACTCCACGCTAAGTGTCCAGAAATTGAGTGTAAGAGCACTAATGCCGTGCTTAAGATTTCCTCTCATTTTTTTTAACCACCTGCAACCTGGCTTTGGCTCTCTTAACCCTGAAACTCTGTATAACAGTTTAAATCGTCACATGCAGCAGCCTGGTCTCAGCTCCCGTCTTTGTTTACTCTGCAGCATTTGACTCTGATGACCACAAACTTGCCCTTGAAACCCCTTTCGCCTTGGTTCCTGTAATATACCACAAATCTATTTTAACCCCTACCTCTTGGCTGCTACACTTTTGTGTTTTTCACTAGCTGTTTCTTTCCTCTTACTCCTAACGTTTGTCCCCTCAAACTAGGTAAAACCACCTGTTCAATAATCTCATAGTGCTTGACATTTCCTTTGAAGTCTTCATCACGATTTTAATTACATAATTAGTTGTATAACTAGCTGTATAGCATCTATCTCCCTTAAGCTCTACAGGGCCAAAAACGATGCCAGTCTTGTTCCTCACTGTATCCTCAGGGCCAAACATATAACACCCCGCACACAGTAGGCATCCAGTAAATACTGCCTGATTGAATGTTTGAATGTACAGGTCTGTTCTTTCCTCTTTCCCTTGGGGATCTCATTTTCTCCCTGAATGCAAAGGACTCCTCAACCTCATAAGAATGCAGGAGAGGAAGAGAAAGTTAGCAGGGTGCCATCCAAGTGCGAGGAAACGGCACTGGACTCCAGGTGACTGGGTGATACTGTCCTAGAGCCTGTCCTAGAGGAGAGAGGTTAGGCTGAAGTGGACCTTGGTATACTTTAAATAGCCCAGATACTTTTATTCAGAATATCTACCGCCTCTCCACCACACCAAAGGTACACAAACAGAAATTACCTCCCACATAACTTACTTACACTGCCACCATCGAAGCCTTAGGCAAACTTGAAAAACAGAAGTTTTGTCTTTGGTACATTTCACTTCCTTTTAAGAACTCCTCTTATTTCCTGTCTCCTGTCCTCGCCCTGTCCTGACCCTTTCCCTTCTGGCAGCATTACTCAGACCCATCTCTCTTTCTCCCCACCCCACAACTCCCATTCCATAAACTAGTATTTCTTAAAACCTACACTTCCTTTGTCAGAATCACTTGGATATCTTGTTAAAAATGCAGCTGGCTGTATCTTCCCCAGATTTACTGAGCTGAAGCATCTCTGGGAGGTGGGGCCCAAATGATGTTTCTGCATACTTAAGTAAAGGAAGCACAGTTCTAGGGAGATGCATAGAACAGGCATGGGTGGCAAACATTAAGCCCTCCTAGGGGTTAATGTTTAGCTTCAACCCCTGGGACCTGTAAGAGCTGAAAATAACAATCACTGCAAGATGGCGCAGCCAAGCTCTAGGAAGGTGGGTGGAGACTGTATTTTTAACACACATATTTTTCTTCTAACTGTGATAACTCAGTTATCTCTTTTGTCCCATTTATAACACCTTCATAAAAGCAAAAGGTTAGGTAAATCATTTCCTAATTCTATGCGATGATCAATTGGCAGTCACCTTATGGGTAGAGACTTCTGCTGTTACCTCCATGCAATGACATCAAAACTCAAAGAACCACAACCTTCAGCTCCCAATGGTGACATAGTCTGTGAGTTTTCCATGGAAAGATTTTTTTCCTCCCTAAGGTTGGTTCTTCCTTGCCAACATGAGTGAAATGGAAGCACCTTGATCTTTAGGAGTAATACAAACAAAACATAAAGCTGTCAGAATACGACAGGTAGTCCAAAGTCAAACAAGACTTAATTATCTGTATCACTGTTTTCCTCCATGGACAGAGACAGCGAAGAATGCATAATGCTGCTGTCATCAGTTATCTTAATTCGAATCAATTGCACTTTTCTCCTACCCTGCTCAGATAAAGTCTGCTAAAGCAGGGTTGATGATAAGCAGAATAAGGTTTAAAATAAGTAAAACGAATGCCACCAACAAATCCAACTCCAACACCAGCCTGTGCCAAGTTAGCATCAAGAAGGCAGAGTGTGGATATATACACGCCCTGGGTGTTCTGGGATCAAAGTGCTGCTGAAAAAGTAGCCTCAGAAGGGAGAACTATCTAATGGGAGAAAATACTTTTGTCAGATGTTAAAAGGGGTTTATATCTACGAAGTTCAGACAGCAGTAGCTGACTTAAAAAGGATCATTGTTTCTATCCCAAAATAATCTGTTTCAAATTAAGTAAAAAGTACCTTTTAAAAGCTTCATCCATAAAACTGATTTCAGTCAGAAAAACTCAATAACTCTATTTCCTTATATATTTCTTCTTCTTCCCATTGTCAGTATTTCTATCCCAAGCTACCAGCTGTCATTCTTTTCTCCCATTGCTTTCTACTCTTCCTTGACTAAGAGGTCCCCTTGTGTTTTTCAACTCCCCAAATTTAGAAAGAATTACCCTGACTAAAGACTTAGTTGGTTCAGAATTAGTTTCATTTTCTAAAATCATTTTTATTATATATCTCGAGATGAACAAACCTTGAAAGCATTATGCTGCTTAAAAGAAGCCAGACATAAAAGACCATGTATGGTAAGATTTTGTCTATATATTATGTCCAGGACAGGCAATCACAGAGACAGAAAGTAGATGAGTGGTTGCCAGGGGTTGCAAGGAAAAGGGGATGGGGAATGACTGCAAATGAGTATAGAGTTTTCTTTTTGGGGCGTGGAAATGTTCTGGAAGGAGGCAGTGGTGATGGCTACACAACTCATTAATATAATAAAGCCCAAAGAATTGAACTTTAAAATGGTGAATTTTACATCCTAATATATATGAATTATATTTCAACAACAAAAAAAATTTAACTTTATTTTATTTAGGGTCTTAGGCCTCAGTGTAAAATTTTTTTAATGTGCAGCTGTTTAAAAATAAATTTTTTTTTTAAATGCATAAAGACATTTGTACCACAGTCACCAGAATGATCTGCAGAAAAGCTCTATTCTCATGGTCTGGGTACAGTCTGACTTTGAAATATCAATTTAGGGTTTTATAAACACAATTTCCACAAAAGGAGGTGATAGGCCCCATTATGTGTCAGGTAAGTGGTGGTATAATCGACGGAAAGTGAATTTGTACAGTTAAGATCCTGTGCTCCGGCTGTTCATGCCCAGATGTTTATACTTCATGGAAAGTTACTTAATTCAGAGAATACCAGGCTATTGTATTTTTAAATTAAAAGCCACAAGAAGGTCTATATCTTCAATATTGGATTTTAGAAATCACATTGTATATAATTTGGGATTTTTCAAAAATTGTCCCTTTTTTTACGCCTATAGCACCTGGTCTTCCTAGGTGGTCTCCCATCCAAGTACTAACCATACTCGACCCTGCTTAGCTTCCGAGATCAGACGAGATCGGGCATGTTCAGGGTGGCATGGCCATAGACAAAAATTCTTTAGAAAAATTTTTAGGTTACTTGAGTGAAAGCCTGGCTCCTCCACCCTTCTGTAGGACAATGCTGCACTGAACACCTAGGAATCATGGTCCAGATAAAGGGACACTCTGTTATACTGACAGAAGTATAAATAAAACAGTAGGGCAAAATTTGTCAAAAGCTCTAAAATATACATGTGTTTCATTTAGTGATTCCACTTCTTAGAATTTACTATGAAGAAGAGATGACTGGACAGAGCGCTGACATATATGTATGTAACAAGATGCTCATCATAACATCATTCATAATTTTAAAAAATGGAAATAATCAGAACACCCAACAAAAGGAAACTGTCTAAATAAAAATATAATCTTTCCATATAGTGGAATAGCACATGGCATTGAAAATGACAATACGGAGATAAAGTTTTTGGTTTGTAAAAATCCTAATAACTTTGGAGGATGAAAAAAACGTTATACGCAGTGTGTCTATTCCTTCCCAGTACACAAAATGTGCTTACGTATGTACACACGCATACATGTTAGCATCTGTGTCATTACACATATATATTATACTAAAAAACATACATCAACGATTTAAGTATTTATGGAGGGGGAGTGGAAGGAGAGGTGACTTGGCTTTTCGATGATTATTTCCTCATGTTTCTACATGAATCTGTACATTTACAATTAAAGGAAAAACAAAAAGACTCAAAAAGGCTGATGAGTCTGAATACCCATGATAGTAACATCTTGAGAACTGAGAGAGATGGGAACAATGACTTCTCAGAAGCACTTGACAATCTCATTTAGATTATAAAGGTATGTTTGGCTCTATCAAAGGAAATGAAGTTCCCTTGAACTGTAGGCATGCACAAAAGAAAACCCAGCTATGCAGAAGACAAAACACATGGGTGCTCGTTCTGATCCAAT
The DNA here is from genome assembly GCF_014176215.1 of Rousettus aegyptiacus. Taxonomy (NCBI): domain Eukaryota; kingdom Metazoa; phylum Chordata; class Mammalia; order Chiroptera; family Pteropodidae; genus Rousettus; species Rousettus aegyptiacus. The sequence continues at coordinate 51,095,561 of NW_023416289.1, read as the reverse complement.
CTTTCTGATCCAAACAAGAGTCCCTCTCATGCTGCAACCGAGGCTGCTTTCACTTAAGAACTCGCACCTACTTCTCTATGGGAACCGACCTCCTCACTGTGGTGGCCTGTTCACTAATAAAATCGCTCTGAACCCACACTGCAGGTTCTAGTCAGGAAGAGGGAGCAGACGTTCTGACAGTGCTGAGTGCCGTGAGGCATCTGAACAGTGAGAGCCGGCAGCCACCAATGCAGAAGTGTTATGCGGGTGGTTTTGGTGTGACGTTAAGAAGGTGGGCTCCGAGTCAGCCAGCCACTTATCATCAGTGTGATCTTAGATAAGCAACCTAACTCGTCTGTGTTTCCTCATCTGTAGAATGGAAATATTAGGGTTGTTCTGAGGTTAAAATGAGGTAATAATTGTAAAGCACTTAGAATGAGTCTCTGGTACATAGTAAGCCCTAATAAATGTGAGTTATTGTTAATACTATTAATAGCATGAAGGTAGTTACAATCCCATACTTCCTCATACCAATAACTTACAATTCCTGTCCTCCACTGATCTGTTCTCCTGATAAAATCTGAAATAAACAGGCTTAATATAACTTTTTAATTTCATTTGACCTCGATCATTTCAAGACTAGAAATACAACAGTATGGAATAAATTAGCATGATAAAATTAAGTTAGATAAACACTTTAAATTGCTGTCTCAGTGAACACTTAAGAAATGTATGTTTCGTGAAGCAGGATTAATACCGTGCTAGGTCCTCAGAGCCCAGCTGTGTACAGACTGAGTGCAAGCAAGGTGCCCATCACATCTCTTGAATGAACTCAATAAACAAATGAAGTTTTTAATCTATCACTCCAATTTATCGTCTCATTGCTAATCTTCTACCATCACACCCCATTTCCTCCCCTCTGGAGCAGTGTACCTGAAGTTTTAGATGCATTTTAAGACGCGTATTTTTTCAAAGGATATAAGGCGATTTGGTAGAACCAGTACCAAACCACTGTATTCATGGTCTGTGGTCAGACAATACAAGTGAGAGGGCCACGTTTCAAAGCTCAGCAAATGCTCCCCTCGGTACTTACCCCCTCGCTCTCCCCACGACATCTTTTTTCTCTAGCCAGTGTTGTCCCTGTTTATAGAGGCCTCGATCATCAACCGCATTATTATCTCCTTTGGTCAAAAACTTGATATGTCCATTTTGCCTTAAAAAGGTAAGGGAAACCCGAGTCGTCAAATACCTTCATGTCATTTGAAAGCACAAAATTTTCTCATTAACCAAAATTCCCATGGGAATTTGGTTTATCATTATTTCAAATGTTGAAATTATTTAGCTAAAAGGATATTCATCAGCTGTGCAGTTTATAATAGGGAAAAACTGGAAAAAAGCTAATAGTCTAGCATTCAGGAGTTGAAATACCATGCAAGCATTAAGTACGATGTTACGGAAGAATATTTAATGACATTGGAAGAACACAGAAGTTGTATTAAGTGAAAATTATAAAATTACATGTACAGTGTAATCTCATTTTCATATTAAAATAAACACAAACCACTAATTTTCTGGAAATACAAAGAAAAAAGGAACACATTAAACTATCCCATAGGATATAATGAGCAAAACGAATATTTTGCGAAACCACAGAATGACCTAGTTTCTTCGAACAATAAGAAACAAAGAAAACTGAAAAAAGAATTTGCAGATTAAATAAAAGAAACTATAGAGCTATATCAATATACCAATTGCAACTGAGGAACTTATTTGAGTCCAGATTTAAGCAAAGTGAAAAAGAAGTTATAAGACAACTGGGAATTTGAATGAAGATTGGAAATTTAATAATACAAAGGAATGGTTGTTCATTTTTTTAAGATCTAGCCATACTAACTATATCGTGTTTTTAAAAAGCTCACTGATTATGTTTCATAGATATTTACTGAAATATTTACATATGACAGGACACGATATCCAGGCAGAAGAGGGGGAAGAGGTGGCAGTACGGGTGGGGCAGAATTGGCCAGGGAGTAATAATTATTGGGACTGGCTGATAGGTACATGTGAATTTACTGCATTGTTTTATCTACTTTTATGTGTATTAGAAATGCTTCATATTTAAAAAAAAAAAGCAATAACAGCATCTTACTTTATTAGAGAATTATTCGTTTAATCCTACTAAAGAACCATGAGGTTTCTAGTAATTTTAAATTTTAATTGAAAGCAAAGAACATTTTACAGTTGATAAAGCCTCTTAAAATTAATTCAAGTGAGTTTGGGTTAGAAAGAAGAAAATTAGCTTCAGATTTCGACTAATATCCACTTAGATTCTAAGCCGGAAACTGGCTCACTAGACACTAAATCTGCAGAAACAACTAAATTGGGAAGTGCTGCAAACACCAAAAACAGTTAGGTGCAAACAGTCACATTAAAAATGAGATTCCAATTAGAAAAAATGCAAATATATACAGAGAAAAATAATCTGCAGCTGACAACTCAGTAAGTAACAGGATGTCTGCAAAATGCTGGAAAGTAAAAGAGGACGGGTGCCAAGAGGGGCTAGCTGCAAGAGTGAAAGTCGGGAGTAGCAGGAAGGAAGAATCATTCAATCATGAAAACAACAGCAACCCCACAGCAGTAAAAAAGTAAAACCAAATATGAAGACAGACTGGGAATCGGGAAAGTCCCCAAGAAAGGAAAAGTATACTACGGGAGATGTGAGTTATTCCCAAAGACTTGATCTGCCTGCCAAACACACAAACAGTTTCCTTCATTTACCAGTGAAACGAACGGCCTGTGGTGCCAATCAATTCGGATTAGACCCGCTCTTAGACCTACCTGCTCCACAGCTTCACGACTCACAGGCCCAAAACACTGATGGACGGCACATTTATAGAGGACGTTTCCCTTGCTAGCACTGGGACCAAACATTTAATATTATCTACCCCCAAGGAGCTCCACATGCTTGCAATTTAATGCAACCCTCATAACACAGTGATGGTAGCAAGGAGGAAATAAGTGCTTTATAGATGGTAAAAAACTATGTAATATGTTTATAAAACAAAAAAGGAGTTACCCAAAATGTAACATTATCTCTTGGTTCAAGGATTATAAGTGATTTTGTTTTCTGTATTTTCCAATTTTATGCAGCATCATGTATAAGAATATACATGTAATAAGAATGTTCTCAAGATGGGAGATTTAATATATGAAAAAAAGAGATTTACATGGCATTTACAGATTTACAGGCACCTTACATAGAAGCAAGTGGAGAAGGAAAGGAGGAATGAGACAAAAGAGAGGTCAGTTAACAATTTCTACTTCTATTCTTCTTAAAGCTCTGGATTTCCTTTTTTAAATTTTTAAATTTTTATAAGAGTTTATTTGAGCCAAACATACGCCAGGGAGCAATATCTCAAATGCTTCCCAGGATTTTCTTTCTTACGAAAGAAATGAATAACAGTGCAAAAATCAGCCTGAAAACATTAAGAACAAATTGTCTACAAAACCTTAATCCATTTTGGCTGTCATTTGGTCCCACGTGTAAGAACAGTGTTAATATTACTAAATCATGATTATTGCAAGCAGGTATTTTAGTCTCCCCAAAAGAAAAGAGGAAATTGGAAACTTCGGAATATTAATAAGTGGTATATAAAAAAGCTTGAAAGTTAAAGGCATCTCAAAAGTCTAAAATAAATCATGAAAACCCCCAGATTACAAGTACCACACACCTTAAAACAGTCAGAATTGTTAAAAATCATTTTTACAATTTAATTAATCTGTAGTTGCTACAACATCTGTCAATGAATCTGCTCTGAACCAAGATGAACTGTTTTAAAATAAACAAACTCACTCGATTTCAAACCATCACACATAAAAATGGATAATTTCTGCTCTACCCAAAGCAGGGCCCGGGTTTAATTTGATTTTCTTGGATCAATTCAGGGGAAAGTTGGTTCTGTTATGTTCACAACAGGCAGTGCTCAGAATAAACAACACAAATCCACTTTCTTTAAGAATCTGGAAAACACTACCCATATTTAATAAACCTTCACAATTCCAAAATAATTTTTTTAAAAATTAAGTTATTCTTTCTTAGTTAAGCGAATGCTATTTTAAAATTATCATCTTTCAAAATATATACTCCATGAAGAAAACAAGCGGTCAGATCTTTATTTCATCAATGAAGAAAGAACTCTCCTAAATGAGGGTGTTTATAGGGATTTTCAAAAACAACAATTGGCAGTTGTCTCTTCTTCAGGTGAAGATAAACTACTTCAGAGGGCGGAAAGAGCGAGACGGCATTTATTTAGGCTTCCTTGTACTCAGGAACCTATCAACCCCACCGTTTCACTCCCCTCTGTGTCCTCTAGGACGTCTCCATTTCCCTTCATTTCTTTCTTTCCTTCCCTCTGAAAGTTTTCCTTAATTAGACATACTGTAGATTTGGAAGGGAGGGGCTGAGCACTATGCAGTAGGACAGGAAAGCACAGGCTCAGAACTCAGAGATCTCATTCATTTTCCTGAACCTCTTTATAGTACAGACGAAGAAACTGAGACCTAGAGAAATGAAATGTTTTGTTCATTGGTAGGACCCAACTCCACCCCCAGGCAATTCTAAAGGTTTTACATATGTCCTTCTAGTTCTAAAATGCAAGAGTCCGTATCTAAAAAGTTGATAAATGTATTATATGAAATGTCTGTTAGACTGTCTTAAAGATATTTAAGAAAAGATTAGAGCTACCTCACCCGTTGTATCAGAAGATTCCATTTGGGATCAACCTTTATGTTATTTTTGGAGGTGTGTTATATATATTACTGATAAAAATGTGCAATAACAATATATGGCTGTTGTAGACTTTGTCCACAGTGAGGTCAACTGATGTCATAAAAAGCAGCGGCTACGTTCCTCTATCCTCTCAGAGGCTCAAGGACCACAGCAGAAGAGGAGGGTGGGTGAGACTGCAAGGGCTGCTTGTGACCAATGCCGCCCTAAGCAGCAAGCTGCTCTCAGTGACCACCAGTTCACTCTGGGAAGGGTGGGCCCGAGTCACCTGAAAGGAACATTCTTACAAAGATAAGTAGGCCCACTGAGTTGTTTACTACTTTGGAATATTAAGGGTTACTGATTTGGTCGGGAAGTAGAAGGGAACCCCAAAAACCTTCAGGGAAATAAATGAATTAATAGGTATTGATTTAGTTTTCCAAATGCTCACTAAGCCTTCAGATATTCAAAAAAATGGACTGGAAGAATGACCTAGGAGTTTCTCACCCTTTCTCAGTCTTTAGGCTATCAAAATTAAACACTATAAACACCAAGACATAAACATATTTTAAAAGAGAGAAGATATAGTTTGCACATACTTTTCATGAATCTTCAAGACTCGGTGAACTATAGGAATCTCTCTTCCTTCTATCCTAAAAACAACAATTTCTCCCACTCGTATGGGATCTTCAACTCGATTTGTTAGAAAGAGAAGATCTCCTCTATGAAATGCAGGTTCCATGCTGCCACTGGGAAGGAAAGAAAAACAGTAAAAAAAAAAAAAAAAAATTTAAAATTAAAAAGCGGAGATTAAATTTACTTTCAAAATTATCAATACTGAAAAAACCAAAAGTATCACCTATGGAGTATACTCAATACCTTAACCACATATACAGACATTAAGTGTGTACTGTACTGAAAATATGGTTTCCTCAGACTAATGAGTTACACTAAAAATTTCTTCAGTTATTAACATTCATTAACTAGTTCCATTTCAGCCATTACTATTCAAAAGAGCTTAAATCTTAAAAAGGGCAATGTTACTAACTCCTTAACCTTTTAAAATTTCAAGTGACAAACAGAATATAAAAGAATGAACTTTATAATCACTGCCCTTATTCTTCTCACTTCCTCTGAAAACGCTAAACATATTCAAATATTCAAATGCGAACTGGATCATCTTCTGCCATTTATAAAGATACAGACCAAGATGACCTTATGACTTCAACGTATTAGGAAGAAAGAACAGCTCATCAAGTCAAAGAACAGTCGGCCACAGAGATAATGCTTGTTATCAATTTATTTTAAGAAGAGAAATGAGGAAGAAAACCAAGGTCAAGAATAGATTTTTGCCTAAGAATTTCAGAAACAAGGAAAAAATTCAATTCCACAGTAATTAGTTACGACAAACTTCTCAACTCTCACCTGTTCCATCCTATACCAAGTTCTTCAAAGGTCTGCAGATATTTGCACTAATGAATGAATCTTTTCTTTCTATGAAGCAGCAGCTCATCAGTATTATTTTCAGAAACTCAAGCTCCAGTTTTCAATAACAGTAGATTTAGTGAGAAGCAAATGGACAGGGAATAAAATTCAAGACAGGAATATGACAAAGTCTGAACACTTCTGTTTGAACACTCTGATCCCCCTACGTAAGGGGAATATGGCAGTTGTTCCCAAACTTTGCTGGATACGGGACTCACCTGGAGAACTTTTTAAAAAATCCCAATGCCCAGGTCATATCTCAAACAATTTAAATCAGACTGTCTGGGGAAGGGAGGCAGGTATCAGTATTTTGTAAAGATCAGTGGTGATTCCAATATAATAGCAAAATTTGAGAACCACTAGGAAGATAGATTTTCATTGCATTTTTATTCTTAAAACTTTTGTTAAGGTTTCTCATGGGGCATTAAGTTCCCTTTTACAGAAGGTACTGTAGACATGAATTTTTCAAGTTTTTTACTTTGATTTTTTAAAAATCAGTGCCATCTTTTGTTCACTTGCTTGAAGATTATCTATAAATAAAACAGATAGTTGTTCTGGCTGAATGACATCTTTATTGAGTACTTTCTGTATGCAAAGTGTTATTCTAAATTTTTTTAAACAATCTTCAGAACAAGTGTATAATATAGGTAATATTATTATCCTAACTTTATAGATAAAGAGACTGAGGCTTAGAAAGCCTGAAGTTATAAATCAAAAAAATTAGATAAAGGTGAGATTTGAACCAAGGGAGTCTGACAGAATCCACTCTCACTGTGCTCAATTGCTTCTGAGCCCTCTAGAATTTTAAGCAGAGAGTATCATAATCATATTTGCATTTAAGAAATATCACTTCAACAAAGAAAAACAAAAAAGTAAAAAAGTAAACAAAAAAAATAATTAAAAAAAAAAACAAAAAAGAATCACCATTTCAGAAGCTATAGAGTACATAAAAGAAATTCAAATAGTTATTAATGAGTAAACTGGAAAAAATGAGGAGGTAGATGGGAGACCAGTTGTCCAGGCTATTACTTATAACTGAACATATGGCAACTCTTAAATTGTTATTAAAAACAAAGACACAAGAGAATGGGGGAAAACTGAGAAAAGGATGCATATACAGAATTACTTTAATTACGTAAGAAATTATATACATGAAAAAAAAGATGAATATGTTGATAGTGATTATATCCTGGAACTATGAGTCACTTAGTTTCATCTAGATCTTTTTGTTTTCCGTATTTCAAATAATGAAAATACACTAACTTTTTTCCTGATTTAAAAAGCATTGTTTTTAAAGGTCACAACAGCAGCCCAGGCAGAAAATGATAAGGGCTTGAAATAGAACAGCAGCCGGAAGGAGAATGACAAAAGGGCAGAAAAGAGGGAGGGAAAAGAACAAACCCGACAGCCAACTGTATATTACAGAAGGCAGGACAGAGGATGACTCCTAGGTTTTTAACACTGCAACTGAGCAGATGGCAGTGACAGTCAGAGAACTAGGAGAAAGAACAGGTTTGTGGGAAAAGATGAATCATTCACTTTTATCATGGAGTTTGAAGTGCCTGGTTAACATCCAGATGTCCAGTGTATATGTCCAGTACAGGGTGAAAACAAAAGAGTCTAGACTTCAGGGAAGAAAGGTGGATGAGAAATGAAAAGATTTAAGAATTCAGATATAGGTTACAATTAAACACAGATAAAAGTGTGTAGTGAGAGGACCATTAAGAAATAAACCAGGCGAAACTTTTTAAACATTAAATCAATCATTAGTAAACTTCTTCCTATTATCTGATTAAAAAATACTTTTAAACATCAACCATGATAAGTTGTATAAGAAGTTACACGAAAATGAGTTGAATTTTTTAAACTGACTTCAGCTCTGTAAGGGGGGTGTGTGTGAATCAGTTTTGAATGTTCCCTGAGACTTCAGTTAACAAAATAAATAATAAATATTTGTCTTTATCCCCAACAGCTTCACAAAAGTATTAAAAGTGGATTCTCAGTTGGCCTGAGTCCTCTGAGGTAAATCTGGTTCAGGTAAAAGCGATATTCCTTGGAGTTAACATGAAACCTTGGTCAGATAAAACCTACCTGGCCACCCAAATCACATAAACTGCCTTGCTCTAATAATGACTGGTCCTTCTTCACCAGATACTCTCCTAATATGACCTGGTCTCTTTTAATTGCTTTTCTTTATACCACACTGACAATCAAAAAAGTTTAGTGTATAAATAACCTATCAAATAACTGATCCAAATAATACTTGTAAGTCCCAAATGATAATGTTGAACCACCAATGTGTTGAACAAGCCCTTAGTCTAATCCCCTATTCACTCCATCTCCAGTTTAACAATCATTAGATTGTTCTTAAAACATTTCCACTGAAAGGAACTCAATCTGATATAATCCCAGAAGAATCTCCACAAGAAGCCTCTGTGGGCCCTCTCTCTGTACCTTTTCCCCACAGTTTCAATTAGTGTGGCTCCTCCTGTTACTGTGTGAACACTTCATCAGTTAAAGCTCTCCACTGAATTCAAGGCTGTCTGGGAATGTAGGGCTACATAATTTTAGAACTGGAAAGCTCTTCTGACATCATTCAGGTCTAGCCTTCATTTTATAGATGAAACTATGGTTCAGTGAATAAATGAGACACACAAGTTATAGTCAGGCAATGAAAAAGCTAGAGGCCCAAGTCTCTACGTTCTCAGAGTAGTATATTAAATGCTTTCCCAGCTGATAAAATCTATACATTTCTTTGGATCTCTAAAACTACAGTTGCATTTGACTATTAATAAAGATGGAACTATGGTAAGAGTATGAGTAGGGTACAAGTAGGACACTGGAGACCCAGTGCCTCCAGCCACTGTGGCTGCAAGTGTATCCTAGCACGACAGCAAAGGAGTCAGACTCGTCTGGTTAAAAGCGATGCACTATTATCTTGCTAATACTAATGATTCGATTTATTTTTCGTTTATACTCCATTATCTCCAGAAAAGATTTCAGAGAGCTTATATAATTAAGCCTCAAATAACACAACTACAATGATTCAACTAAATAACCAAGTGGTCACTCTCCAAAAATGAGTTGGTGAGTTAGGTTTTTAAAGCACTAAGAACATGAAAACAAAGATAGAGAAGGAAGCACAGTGGAGGAAAAAAATTCAGTACTCTTTGTCGCTTAAGAGATGGCATTAATAGCTTCAAAATTCCTGAAGTCTACTTAGAAGTGATATTTAAAGGTCAGTAGAAAACATGGAAATAATTAGTGATGCTTCTGTACTGATGCTGAGAACATGCTGCAGAAAAACTCTTAATTTGGAGTTGATATATAATCTAGCAAACTAACAACTAAATATTGGCGCTGATGTGAAGAGTGTAAGAAGATAGAAGAACTTCAAGAAAATAAAGTACACTGAAACACTTTCTTAAGAGATGTACCAAAAATAAAGCTCACACAAGAAATGTTTTATAGCGAGGTCATGAGCCCTTTGAGTCTGAATAAAAAAAATGCCTAACAAGGTTGAGAACTTCTCACAATTGAGAAATAGTAACTAATTTTCTTCCAAGCCCTCTTCCGGGAAAGAACAATTTCCAGAAAAATGATACAAGAATTATTGTGTATCCCAATTTTTCTCCCAAGCAATGCCATGAAAAGAAACAGTAATTGTTACCTGAGCACCACTACAATCGGACTTTCACTTCCGGTTATGACCATTAACCCCTTCCAGATCATTAGTGCCGAGGAGACAATCATTCCAAAATTTAGGACTTGATAATAGAGCTGTAGGAACGAAAGAGAAAAGATCCAATCCATGATTACCCCCACTCAGGAAAGCAACTGAAAGTAGCATCAATTTAAAAGTGTCAAGTAGCATTATTAGGGCACCTGGAGTTCTGAGATACTATTTAAAATACCGTAAGAATTACATCATTGGCATCCCAGAACAGCCCTCCTTCTCTTACCCCAAGTGCCCTGCTCCATTCTGTTTGCTAAAATACATTACATTTATATGATAACATCATTTTCAGAAACTTTCACAGAAATTATTTCATTTGGGCTTCACAACCATTCAGCTTAAATTCAATCACATCCATGCTACCTACCAGTCGACAGTTATAAAGCTCTGCTTCTGACCTCCTCTAGTACCTACCTTTTCTATATTATTTCCCCCATGGCAATCATGGGCTGTTGAATGACATTTAACCCCATTCCTCATTTTACAATTCCGGAAACTGTCTCAGAGAGAGGAAGTGACTTCACCAAAATCATACAGCTTGTTGGTCACATAGCCAGCCTTCTTTCCTTCTTAATAAATTTCCACTACTTAACAAACTGTAAAATTCTATGACTTGAATAAGCAGATACAATACCAGAAAGGCACTTCAAGTGAGAGAAATACTGTGAGCTAATTGTGTTGGACTAAGACTGGATGATGGGTAAAAGCAGAGAGGATGATGACTGGACACCATGGCGGATTGTTTAAGAAATGAATAGATGGTATTGGGGAGTACTGGGAGAAATCTGAAAAGACAAGAGGCTTGAGGAAGGGACATGCAGACCTCCAGGCAGGAATACAGAATGTGAAGATATCCGTGTCCCGCATAAGTGCTCACCAAAAAATTACCTCAACAGAGAAGTACCTTAATAATCAGGTAGACAAAATGACCTGTTCTGTGTCAGTCAGCCTCTTCCCCAGCCATCCCTGGCTTGTGCAATGAACTCATGGTCAAAGTGGTTGCAGCAGCCAAGATGAAGGTTAGCAACATGGACTTTCATTCACCAAGACCAATTTGGTTCGACACAATGAGTGCCTAGTCAGCCAACTGCAAAGTCCAACAATGCCACCATTCTGGATGCTGAATTGCTTCCATCATGGAAGGGGCAGCAGTTTCTTACTAGAATAGGCTCTGGATATGGATCTGTCTTCCAAGGCTTCTGTATTTCTGTCAAAACCACCATCCATGAACTTACATGGCATTCCATACAACACTGCTTCTGACTTGGAAATTTATTTTGTGGGTAATTAAAGCAGTAGTCGCATGGTCAAGAAATTCACTGATCTTACTATGTCCCCCATCATCTTTGAGTAGCTGACCTAAAAGACCAGTAGGCCTTTCAATTTATTATCTTTCGGCTCCAAATCCATCTTCTTTGTGTCACTAGAGCTGAGCCCTACAAACAAATTCTTGTCTAACTGGCTCAGTGATGTTAGGTTTTATGAATAAAAGATGCTGAAGGTCATGGGGAGGAAGGAACTTCTCTTCTCGGTTCTGTGTTTATTTCACACAGTGGACGGTGGATCTGTGTGCAGGAGGGTGGCGGTGCTCACCTCAGTGACTATCACAGACTGCCTCCCACCCACACACGCTGACAAATTTCTCAGCCTCCTAGGAGTAGCAGGCCAGTTCTAGGGAGCAGCTCCTGCTCACTCACTACTCAGGCAAATGTCATTACCATGACAGGTTCCTAAGGCAGCCACACCCTTTCCAAAGAGGTCTAAATCTCGGACTTGGAAGGGAGCTGAGGAAAGGTTTGCTTAATTCTTTCCTTGTTCAAGCTCCCTCATCCTAGGGGGTAGTAGTTGCTTTCTGTATACTTTCTTAGTGAGTAAACATTTTTTGACCCCCTCCAACATTTATAATTAAGAGCAGAAATGTTTAAAGAAAATTATGAATAGTATTAATATTTTAATGTTAAGGATGGTGCATACTTGGTATTTTAAGTATTTGCAAAATTTAAGAAAATGTGACTATTAAAGTAATAGGTCAGATTTGTAATTCCAATTTAAAATGTATAATAAATTATAGGTTTATTATTTAATCAGTTTATTATTTATAGTGTTGAAACATCTGAGAACTTAAGCTCCTAATTTATAAAATTATATAAGTATGCACTTATATTGAATGACTGACGTTCTTAAAAAGGAAATCTATACATTAAATTTAATGTTCTAAAGATGTCTGTTTGTAAATTAGCCCAAATATTCAAAAGCCTCTAAAAGTGGTTGTTAAAATTTGCCAGACTCTAAATAAGAGATATGTAAACTGATTTTAAAAGCTTAAGAACTTAGTTTTTAAAATTTTAGCTTTCATGATTTTTTTTTTTTAATGAAAAATAACTCAATAGGTCTTTCTGCATACAAAGGCCATCTCGATTGCCATAAAAAAGCAACCAACAACCAGTGATGTGCTGGAGCCAACAGGCTTAAGGTTTTAGGAATTCTGCAAGCTGCTTGTTAAACATGATATTATTAAAAATTACAATTAAATTACATTAAAAACAAAAGTAATAAATATTCTAAATCCATCAGTTCCTAATGATTTTACTATATTTTACTATTGTGTTCTTGAAGCTAATTTATCTATTGGGTGGAAATTATTATTGCATGTCATCACATCTCTTCCTAATTCCACATTCAGTGATGCCACGTTAGTAGCTTGAAAATGGCCTTGTTGGGAGTATTTACACCACAGAAATAGGCAAAAATCTAAAAATCAGGGCTTCACAGATTAAGAAATGCCCCAGGAAAAACAACACAATTTGGAAGAGCTGCCCTGAGGAAGACACAATGTCAGACCTACAGGTCCCATGCATATGGTACATGTTTTGCTACTGGTTCTTCAGTAGCAATCAAAGAGAAACCTACCATGTCTAAGCACACAACTGCAGGTGGATTTCCACACTGGAACTGAAGAGAACACAGACATTACCCCATTTCCAAGTGTACTTTGGCCAATGTGTGGCGATGAACGGCCATGAGTGTAAAGGCTAGAAATGTGATGTGAGATCCCCCCAACATGCCCTTTGCGGACGGCCAACCATTTTACCTGCACATCCTGGCGCTTCAAAAATGAGTACCAGGTAATGAATGGTAAATGGCAACCACTGTTACAATTTTCAACTCAAGCCAGGATCTGAGCAGATGGTGCAGGTGTGGAGAGATGTCTCCCAGACCTCAGTACATGTCTGCTACAGTGGAATGTGACCAGACTCCTCATTGTCAAGATCCCTCCACCTAAATGACCACGTGATTCCCAGAGCTAATACAATGAGTTCTCATCTTTTTCCCACACTTGGTCATTAAAATTCCTGAAAACTTAAAAAAAGAAATGGCCTCAGAAAAAAACAGTGATCTGGACTCCAGTAAAGGAGCCACAATCCAAAGAGGAGAAGACAAATAATTTAGCTGTAACAGCTAAAAGGACTTTAAAGATCACCTAATATTTGAGGGCAGTTCACAAACAGACAGAAAGAAAAGAATGGGCTTTCTGAGGACAGTCCAATACATGAAGTTTGAGTAGAACAATGTTCACTGCGACACTGATATGAAATAGCAAGGGTAAACTAGGACAAGACTGAAATGGTAAAAAATAACAGACTGTAAAATGACTGGGACTTACCACATATGCCTTTCCAAGGGGTTTGGGCTTTAACCTACAAGGCAATGGGAGCTGTGGAAGGTTTGAGGCAGGAGAGAGATTAATCTGGCAATAATGTATAGGATGCAATGAAGGTAGTAAAACGCTTAATTTCTGAAAATTGTGAAGCAAATCAAAAAAATTACATTACATGTAACAAACAAGTCTTGAGTTAGGCATTAAAAAATCAATTAAAACCCAAAGCTCAAAAGAATACACACTGTGTGATTCCATTTATATAAAATGCGAGCCCATCTATGCTGACAAAAAGCAAACCCGTGGTTGCAAAGTGCTTAGAGAAGAGATGAAATACAAAGGGAAACAACAGACCTTGTGGGTTATAGAAATGTGTTGTGTCTTGACTGTTACGGGTTTATAACTGTAGAAGCTTATCAATTCATACACTAAATGGACAGAGTTTATTTTACTAAAGTATTCCTCTATGAATCTGATATGAAAAACATTTACAACTCAAATTAATCAGATATTTGATATGCATTTAGACTTAAAGGGAAAGTTCTGTAATGACAACAATTTTAGAGAAAACCAAACTTCTAGTATCCCTCTTTTCACATGATGAGATCTCAGTAGCTACAGCCACTGTCACTATAGCCACTTCTTTTTCTCAGCTGTTACATACAGGTAAAACCTCATTTGAGTACCACCCCTCACCCTATCCCCATGCTATCTATCTCCTCCTCACAACTTCTGGGAGACTACTCATTTTCTTTGTCTGTATAATGGGAATAATATTACCTACTGCACAGGTATGTAGAACACTTCACACATAGCAAGAGCTCAAAATAGTTGTTTTACCTTCACATTTTTCTACCCATTTATGCTCCTTAAAGGCAGAGTCTGTCTTATTTATCTTCGCATTGCTCATTGTATCTAGCACATGGTACAACAAATAGCAGGCTAGAAATAAGCATTTTTTCAGAGAAACGTCTGTGGCACCTAGAAATTCAGATATGGATGAAAAAGATAACAATATACAAGGGAAAATCTGAAGTGTTATCTTAAAGATACGAATGTTTTGTGCAATTTGATAAGAATGAGCAATTATGACTAAAGGAATTAAGAAACGTACCTAAGAGACAGTGACAGTGAGCTAGTAAAGTCTGAAGGGGAGGTTGTACATCTATTTCCTTAAATGGTAATTATAAATACTGCAAACTACAAGTCCAAGAGAAAAATCTTTAATAGTGCCATCAGGATAACTCTTAACAGCAAGATACTGTAAAAAGGTCCGAGGCAAGCCAAACTAGGCTCTACAGACACATTTGGTACAGAAGATGAAAAGGAACCACCTATTCTAAGGCCTAAATAATCACAACAACATTCCCAGTACCATATGGCACACGATCTAAAAGTTCTAGACAGAGTAAGATTTAAGGACAAAATCAGAAGACCTAAATTCCAAGAACCCTGTGTCACTAACATTGGTCCCTATACCTGAGGATTATGAGGGCTGCCACCTTAAAGCTAAATGGACTCAAGGACAAGTATAGTAACTGCTTCACCTCGAAGTCGGAGGTGGTCCAAGGAAAAGTCAGTGAGCCAGGTGGGGCCCAGCTGTACGAGAAGGGTTGCGACTGGCTAAAAGCAAGCAAAACGGCTTTTGTGGGGCCTACAACCGCCTTCACGAGCATCCCAGTAGCACTGAACTGCGAAACCCAGTCTCCGGAGTCCATCGGGAGTCGCTGCGATTATAGAAACCTTGAGTTTCCTGCCTTACCAAGTCTAAAGCAATATGCAACCCCAACTCCCACTTAAAAAGCGCCCTCCGGTTTCCATTTGGTCCTCTGCTTCACTGGGAGGAATGGAGCGAGCCCCGGCTTCCCGCTCCACTCCTAGCAGGCTCTGAATTAACCAGGAGCTAAAAATAGGGACAAAGCGACCTCTGGCCTCAGACTCGGCACAAAGAGACGGAATGACCAAGGTGTCATACCCTCAGACCCGCTCAGGCCCTTACACAGGGGCCCACAGGTCCGCAGGATCCCGCAGAGGCAGCGCCAAAGGGACGAGAGGAGCCCGGGGAAACAGTGGGTGGCCAACCTCACCTGCCGCTTGTTCATCCGCCGCACATCGTCCAGAAAATCTAGAGACAGCATGGTGGTGCTGGCGAAAGGAACACGGGCAGGAGACAGAACGCGACGTGACCGGCGAAGGGAACGGCAGGCGCCGGGACGCACCTCACACTAGACGGGACCTCGCCGCGCCCCCACTTCCGCTTCCGGGGCGGGAACCGACGCGCCCCGCCCCTCCGCTGCTGAGAGCAGACAAAGGGACTCGCGACCTTCCTGCTCCAGCTTCTCGGCCTAGCCTCGCTGTGGGAGGGCTCTGCCACTCCAGATCTAGCCCGCTGAGGACGACCGAAGCCCACTTCCGCGCTCAGCCCTGCGGTTCCTCACGGAGGCGTCGACCCAGGGGTTAGAGGGGAGGCCGCCCTGCAACCTCCGGGAGGCGGGCTCTCGTGCACGCTTGGCCAATAGGGAGCCGGGTTTCCGGCATCTGCGGGCAGAGCGGCCCCTGAGTGGCCTGTGCGGTTAAGCCCCGTCGGGTTTGGGTGGGGCAGTAGACGTGTCGCAAGGCCTTGCGGTCTCAGGTGGGCGGGTTTCCGCGCTCCGGGAAACTGACAGCTGTGTTTCAATAAGTGCTTTTCCTGTAAGGGTGGAGGATGCAAGAGAGACTTTAAAAGCACTGCCTGAATCTCTCAGGAGTTTAAGAAACTCTTGGAGGGAAAACAACTGGTACGATTAGAAAACAGCTAAACCATAGAACAGTGTGATGAGACCGCCAGTGGTGCGGGTAACCAGGAAGTCCCTTTCTCCCTGAACCCGATCTCGCCGACAGGATCCGACTGTCTCTTTGAACTTTACCTTCTGGTTTTGTTGCCTCCTGCACCTTGATGTGACCCTTTCCTCGCTGCCTTCTGTCTCTCTGTTATAAACAGCCTTTGCTTTGACTGCCTGAAGCTCCTAATGTGCACCTAGGAGGACAAGAAGATCGAGATCTGGTCTCTTGCTATTATTTCTCTTTTTCAAAATACTCTTTATTTCACATTGAGGGATAAAGGCCTTCTTACCTATATTTTTACTCCCAGCATCTCACATGAAAAAAACTCAAAAATGTTGAAGAATGAATGGAGGTTTTGGAGCCCAGGAGGCCCGGCCCTCTCAGACAGATGCATCAAGCAGGCGTCTAAGGATAGCATTATCTTCACTCAGATCGATGGGGATGGTGGCTCGCAGCGTGTGCTCAAGGCTGAAAGAGGATTTATCAACTTAAAAAACAGAAGATAAATCCTTAGTCCTCAAAGAGCTTTCAGTATCATTTGCAGCAGGGAAAAAAGATATCTTTATGAAAGGAGACAAGGTATACCTTTTAATCTATACATATTATGAAACTCAGAGAAGAGAAAGAATCTTCCAGGCATGGCTTTAGTCAAAGAAGACTTCTGAGGGAAGCTAGGCCACCTTGGACCAGCGTTGCATTATAAAAGAGGAAACAATGTCAAGCACAGATTAGAAATGGAATTAAGTGTGGGGAGATGGCTAACACTCAGGCTTCTTTTCTGGGAGCTTATACTCTTGAGGAAAAGACAGACTGAGCAGGAAATAATTGGAGTGAAAAGAATCCATGAGAAAGGGAAAGGACGCTGGGAGAGATTTATGTAAACTGGGTAAATCTGGAAAGGCTTAATGAGGGTTCCCTGCAGTGCTGGGGAGAAAACTGTGTCTTATGAAAATAATTCAGATATTTAAGACAGGCGATCCCAGACTAGATAAGACATAAAGCCGATGGAATTAAACTTTCCAAATGTGGGACTCTAACATACTATTTTTGTCTGCTCACTGGCCTGCCAGTCTTCTCAACACATAAGTCTTTTGGACCCCATCGACCATAATGGCATGTCTGGTATTTTCCTTCATATATAGCCTGCTGGCCTGCCTGAAGGGGGCACCTTATTATAGAGGTTAAGTCAGACCCACTTGGCTTTGCATCAGATCAACTGCTCACTAGCTGTGTGATCTTGGGCCAATCGGTTAACCATTTTTTATATCCTTAGTTTTCTGCTATGTGAAGTGGGAATAAAAATTAAATAATTTGAAGATTAAATAAGGTCATACATGTTAATAAAGCTATTAGCACAATGGATGATAAATGGTAAGTGCACAATGTCAGTAGTTATTAAAAACAAGATTGGGTTCAAACCGATGTCCAAATGCTCAAGGCTAAGAAAGTCTGTCATTATAGTTGAGCCCTACTTAATCACTTCTGTACAAATTAAGGGTGTCTACCAGCAGAAGCAAAGTCAACTCTATCTTTTAAAACGCTATTCAAAATAACCATCTCACTAGCCTCTCCCTGACCTTCCAAATGAAGGAAGTGGTGGAAGGAGGTCTTCCTATGACCCTGCTAGAAAAAGAAGTATCCCAGGTGTATCAGCGCAGGCTAGTGTACAGACCATACTACAGGCTTAGCTCTTCCCTGGTGCCACCTCCCAAAAGGATCTATTTCAGTTTGCTGGGAGGACCCATCCACCCACCCTCCCCAAAGTCAGGTCAGAAGCTAAATTGATGGGACGTTTTGCCTACCAAGCCAATAGCTATGGATATCAGAGACCATGGTTTTAAAAAATGCAGCAGCTCTGTATAACATGGGGTGTCAGGAAGAAATCTCATTCCCCCAAATCAAAGATGCCTTCTGTGCAGAGAAATTACTAGAGCCACGCAAAATATCCCTGGAAGCTTTTTGCAGAGCTCCCTTTTAAAAGTCCTGGACAGCTGCAGGGCCAGCTGGGAAAAGGAAGCACCAGCCTTTTAGGTTGGTATGTGTTTATATGTGGTGGGGAGTGGGGGCACCAATTTCCTGTTTGGCCATTCTGCTTTAGCTAAAAGAAGAAAGGGTCCTTACTGTTTGTTTTGCAAGTTCTTGGAGAGGAAAGAGCTGTGCTGTGAATGGAGGTCTTGTGGGCGAAGGGCCAAGAGTGGAGGCAACCTTAGCCTCTCCTCTGTAACTGGGGCTTATACCTCCTTGTCACTGGTGACTTGCCTTTTGAGTTTTTGGATCAGGTGACTGGTTCCTCTTGATAGTTTAAGGGATCCTATGGGAGTCTGTTGAGTCAGTGAATCACCGCTGGAAATGTGGCTTGTGTAAATCTGGATTTGAATTTAATGTTCTCTTAATGCAACCACATTAAAAAATATGATCATTAGCAGTCATTTATATATGCACTCAAGTAATAAAAAACATTTACCTAAAGGCTACTATGAGTCTATCTTCAAGGTGCTCTTGTTGAAACTCTATGATTTGGCCACTGCCTCCCTTATCTGTTCTCTTGACATTCCTAGCCAACCCCTTACCCTGCAATTCTGGGTATACACAGCCACAGGAGATGACAAAGGATTTAATGAAGTGAGCTCTGGAGCCAGACTGCTCTACTGCTTACAAACTTTGTGATACTAGACAAGGTACATTTCCTCACTGTACCTCAGCTTCTTTATCTGTAAACAGGGATTATGGTACCTAAGGATTTTTATGGAGATCAAGTAAACTAAGAATGTAAACCACTAGAATAAAGCCTGACACTTAGTAAATAATAATAATTATTGGAATGTCTACTTGGAGGCCTGACAAACTTCAACTTCTTTCAGAATCTTATGTTTAAGTAAATGTCTGCTGTGCAAAGCCCACCCAGACCTCTCCTGGGCAGCTAACACACCTTTGTTAGTCATTTCCAGTCTCACATTATTTATGTACTTTTATATGTCCTTTATGACATAGAACTTCAATCATGTTCAATTTTCAGAATCCAAAAATAAGGCTTCGAGGCTTGATGTAACCTGAAAAGAATATTATCACCATATGAGAGATTCTTGCTTTTATAAGGAATAGCTCGTTAACCCACTTGAGTCTGTAACTAGTGAATCTGAACTGAACTGGTGAGGGAATATTTTTCGGGTGGAGCACTTCCCGTGCTGGGCCTGCCTATTCCAGATTTGTCTACATCCTGCCTTCCAACTCCCACTGTTAACTAGGCTGCCACAGAATAATATGTGTTAGCCTTAACCTCTCACTCTGGAGGCCCCAACCACAGTGAACTTCTTTCAGTTCCACAAAAGGCTTCTGGGCCTTCCCTACAGCAGCTCTTTCTGCCTCAAGCATTTTCCAGTCCTCCCTCCTCCCTTTTCTTAGCCATTCTTTATTCAATCTTCATTCTCTCCTTCACCCCCCAAGCCTTCTCTTATCTCCCAAGATGGTGAAATTATTCTCCTAGATAGCCACTTAGGCCCTCATCCTGCCCCTATCACAAGGCATACTACATTTTATTGTAGTTATAGGTCTCCTTTTCTGTTCAATTGTAGGTTTCACAAACCAGGGCAGATGCCTGTAAAACTGGCCCTAGGTGCAGTCCATGACCCATAGCTGATGTTTAGTAACTGCTGTTCAGAGAACTGATGAAATGAGTAAACAGAAGAAATGAATGTTTGGTAGCAAGCGCCTGTATTACATTCCCCTGCATTTTTACCTTAAGGGATTCTATGCACCATGGGAGGTGGGGGGAAAAGGGGGTGAGGGGGTGAGGAGTGGGGGGGACTAGAGCCATCTCTCACACATAGAAAGAAAAGTGACTGGAAGAGCTAGACCTGAAACAAAATCCCAAACTAGAGACTCTCGCAATGTAAACTTTTTCCCCACTTCCTTCAAAATCTAGCCTTACACAATTCAACATGTTTTAAAGGAAAGAAAGAAAAAATACAGACAAAACACTTTAATGACAAAATGTTAAGTATGGTTTTCTCTAAGCCCGTTCTATCCAACACAAAAGCCACTAGCCACATGGGCCACTGATCTCTTGAAAAGGGGCTAGTCCAAACTGAGACGTGCTAAAAGCATAAAATACACCCTAGATCTGGAAGACTTAGTATGAAAAAAAGAATGTAAACTATTGGTCATATGGATTATAAGTTGAAATGACAGTACTTTTGATGTATTGATTTAAAAAAATATTAAATTTAATTTCACCTTTTTCTTTTCTCTGCTTCCACATGGTTACTAGATAATTTAAGATTGCGTTTGTGGGCATGGAGAGGTTAATTTGCAGGGTGGTTCAGGTGGCTATATCCTTTTTGCTCAGATCGGCTTTTTCAGTCTTTCCTGGTCAACTAGATGCCCTTCAACCCTAGCATTTTTTCCACTGCCTTTGGTTTGTTCTTTGGGTCTAGGACTTTGGTGTGACAACAGGGTCTGCCCACTGTGTCCTGACCTTGGGTCCTGTTTGCTCAGTTGCTCACCATAGCTCTCAGTTTCTGTCTCTGGCCCTAGCCAGCAACCTGACCATAACATGACTTAATTCCCTTTGGCCTATGGTTTGGGTCTGGTTTTCTCTGTGTTCACTGCATGTGGGAATGTGGCAAAAAGAAATGAGGTCTGTTCTTTAGGCAGATATTTTGAAATCACCTATGGGAAAATACTAATAGATGAGAAATAATTACGAAATGCCTCCAGCTGATAATTGTAACAACTTGTTAATTATGTACAACCTGTTTTCTCCTCCATTCCCTTGAATTAAGAGAAGACTCATTCTCTTCTTGTTTGGGTGGAAGGTTGGGTGAATCAGTTGGCCACAAAAACATGCAAAGTCTTCAGCTGTAACTTTCTCTGCTATGTCCAATTAATTCTCTCTCTTACAGAGAGGTCAGCTCAGTTCTCTGGCTGGAATTTTCATCTATATAAAGTGACACTTTCTCAACTATGCCAACTTTAAAAGTTCATATGCTTGTATATATAAGTGGGAAGGAGAATAATTGTAAATAAACGTAGATCTTAAGCACACACATCTCTTCTAACTCTTCCTTCCTTCCCTTGGTGCCAACAGAAGTATTCGCCCTCCTCCTCTTATTGTGCCAGCTTTTCTGCTTATCTGTGGTATATAACTGATCTATCTCAATCTCTATCTCTATCTCTTTCTGTGTCTACCTTCTGACTTTTAGAAATAAAAACATGCCTCATTTGACTCAGTTGCTCTCTGGTTAGTGTCTTACTTTCCTCTTTCATTTCACAGTGTTTGTGGATCACATGTGGTTTACTGCATCATCATTCTTTCTCTTTTCTTCTCTGCCATGTGTCATGTGCTCTGATACTGTAGTGACCCTCAAGACACGACTTCAGTAATAACTAGTTGTCAAATCCAGTGGTCCCTTTTCTGCCCCCTTTCTTCCTGATTTCAACACTGTGACATTCAACACTCACCACCCTTTCTTTTGATGCTTTTCTCTTTCTGTAGTTCCCACTACCACCAGCAGTTATCCAGCCAGGCAGATCGGTTTTCCTATAAATCGACTGGCCCTGAATATTCCCTGGCGATCTCATCTCCTTCCTCAGTCACTAACCATCTCCCTTTTAAAAGGGTATGTCACAAGTTTTCCTCTCTCCTCAAACCTCCCACCAACTACCACTCCTCTCCCCTCCCCCAGTGGTGACATTCCTTCTCGCTTGCCTGTGGTTGCTTCTGAGCCAGCACCTGCAGCCTCAATACATTCAACTCCTCCCCTCTAGCTCACAAGCGGAAGTGGCTTCCTAGCTAAAGCCAGGCCCTCCATCTTTGCTGTAAAGCCCTCCCCTCCTGCCATAGGGGCACCTTTAGGGGAAAGAACAGATCATCAGTGATGTGTCTTTGGCCTTTCCTGCTTTATTACATCCTCCCTGTCAGCATTTAGGATTTCTTCCAGCTTAAAAAAGAAACTTCCTTCCCCTCTCTTCCCCTCTCCTCACTGCCTTCTCTCTCCTCTTCCATTTTAGCTAAAGTTCTCAAAATCAAGTCCATGTTCCTGCTTCTTCCTCTTGGGTTCCACTCAGGTTTCTGCCATAAGGCCCTGCAGAAAGTTCCCTGCATGCCGTGAATTCTAAGTGCTTTATGGGCATGTAGGACTCCCTTAAATGCGAGGGTGGTGACAGTACTATCGCTGTGAAACACCTGAGGAGCACAGATAGATTTAGTAAGTTGGCCTGGCAGGGGTGTGAAACCAGACAACTGGGCTCAGAGCCTGCTCTAGATCACCATGCCGTCCTGTAGTCCATGCCTCAGACTGCATGGTGTCTGTCTCAGCACTTAGCACAGTGCCTTGCATATAGCTGGACATCAATAAATATGAACACATATTGTCACCTTGGTTCAGGTTCTTATTTCCTCACCAATCAACAAATTCTTAAAAAGTGCATGGGCTTGGGTTTATGTCTATTTTTCTAAGAATAAAAAAAGGCATTGTTTTCATGAGTTTTTCACAGGAGTCTGAGTCCAAAAAAAGTCAACTTCTTGATTCATTCATTTTTCTGTTTTCGGTTTCATCTTTGCCAACCTCCTCCTCTTTACATACTGTACATTGCCCTTAGATAACTAGATTGTCAATGTTTTGTTGTAATTCTGTCACTTGTAAAAACATAGGGAGAAATAACTTCCCTCCACCCAAAAAGTCCTGAATGCCTGCCTACTACTCAACTGGCTGTCTCAAAGATAAAAATCAAATATTTTGGCCCAACAGCCAACACTTTAGTAATCAAGCCCCAGCACATTTTACCAGTACTATCTCCCATTTTTCTCCTCTTTTCCAAACGGGTCTTCTTATAATTTCAAAACTTCCATTCTAACCCACCTTTCAGCACTTCATTTAATAATGTATATTTTACATTCTCGATCTAGGCCGGGCATTATGCCTGGGGCTGAGAACACAAAGATGAATACAACAGTCCTTACCCTTGAGAAACTATCAATCTGATTTGGGAGACAGATATGAAAATAAAATCCCCAAAATATGAGATGACAAACTATTCATGGAAGTTATTCCTGCTTGGAAGTGGAGTGAAGCTGACAGCAAAGGAAGCATTCTCTTTCTAAGTTAAACAGGTCTGTTTGTTCTATGTGTTTATTTTACAAGTATGCATTAGTTTTGTAACCAGGAAGAAAGTCACATCAGGTGACAATTATAATTAATACAATTCTGACCACTTGAATTCCAAGGGGGGCAAACCATAATTCTCAAAGAATTACTAAAATGAATGAGGAAAAAACAATCAACCAATAGAAAAGAGGGTAAAGGCTATGAGTAGACATTTCCCAGAAGATAAAACATTTATGGCTAATAAATATATGAAGACATGTTCGACCTCATCAATCATCAAGAGGCAAAAACAGGCTACAATGAGATTCCACTAGATAGATACCCAAATGGTGAAAATTAAGAAATCTGACAATACCAAGTGTTGACGAGAATGTGGATCAATGGGATCTCATATACAATGCTGTTAGGACTGAAAATTGGTGGGAAAAAAAAAAAAATTTTTTTTCTAAACAGTTTGGAATTATCTTGTAAAGTTGAAAGTTCCCTTAGGCTCCAACCCATCAATTCTGCTCCTATATAAACACATAAGAGGATTTTATAAGAACATTTTTAGTAGTACTTTGCAATAGCAAAAACCTGCAATGTTCATTTTAGGAAACTGGTTGTATTATATGAGGTTCCCCCAAAGCAGAGACTGAGACAAGGACCTGGGTGCTGGTTGTTTATTTGGAAAGTGATCTCAGACAGAGGGAGTGAAGGTGTGTGGGGGAGTGAGGCAGGGGAGGAGAAAAAGTCTGTGTAGGGGTGTCATTTCTCGGAGACCTGAGAGGTGTACAAAATGCCTTCCAGAACTGTCCATCTGAAGGACAGAAGTCTGGGGCATTCATCCCTTGGGGCACATCCCTCATTGGTCGAGGGTTAATTATCTTTATTTTCAGGCTGTGCCTGAGTGAGGGCTGAGAGAGCACTTGTGGCTTTTGAGAAGGCCCTGAAGCAGAAATGTGGAGAGGCCCATGGCCTAGCATTTGCAGTGGGAATGGTCAGTAACTGGGAGCACCCATGAAACCGGCCAAAATCAGAGGTGAGCCAGAGGGAAGAACACAGTGTACCAAGAGCTTTTGCTGCAAGGAATAAAGTAACATAAGCATATTCACACATTGGAAACGTCTACAGCAGCTGCAATAAATCAACTCAAATACCTACAACAAGCCTGAGAAAAATCAACACTGCAACATGAAAAGTGAAAAAGAAGCCGTAGGGTAGTATGTGGGGAATTATACTCTTTTAATAAAGAAAACAACTAAAATTAACAATCTATGTTTTGAAATGTGGATGCATGTTTATATACACACATATACTTATGTACGTAAATATATAAATTTTTGAATATTAAAAAAACCCCTTTCCTGTATATTCGAATTCCAAGAAAAAACTACTAAGGATTATTAAAAGAACATATAAAGAAATCCTTAGGATCAATGAGAAAAGGATAAACAATAGGAAAGTGGGAAAAAGATATGAACAGATATTTCACAAAAGATGATATATATATATATATATAGCTAATAAGTACATATAAGCACATTCAATCTCAACTTTTTAAAACAGTAAGGTGTTTTAAGTTTAGAATTTTTGTAGAGTTGGGCAATTTTTAAAATTAACTTTTTTATTTTTAATAGGATATTAGTTTTTTTAAAATAAACCATTTTTAAGAGCAAGAAAACCATAAATACAAGACTAAGCATTGAGTGGGGGTATATGTGTAAGTTGTCAATCCTAGTTTTTAGGGTGAATTATAACAAAAGATGGTCACACATGAACCAATTAATATAAGGTTCTGACCCATGGATTTTGGTTAATCCAATCCTGCACACCTGAGGTCTAAGAGAGAAAATAGTATGATACAATAAATACATTCAGGGGTACCTAGAAGATATACTGATGACACAAAGGAGGGAGCTGGAAGATGCTCCCTCATTCCTGGGAAGATCAGGGAAGCGTGACCAAAGAGGTGACCATTGATGGGCCGAGAAGGATAAGGAGAGGATTGCCAAACTGGGGAAGAGGTGCAGGGTGTGGCAGTGCACTCCAGTTGGAAAGAGCACTACAGCCAAAGGTACAGAAGTGAGAGACTGTGGCATCGACAACAGACTACAGACAATCAGTGCTGGCAGAAAAGGAGAATGAGGGAGAAGCGAATGATGGATGCGTGAGATAAGGTCCACAGTAGGAAAGTTAGATTTCATTCCCCATTGTAAGCAAACAGGAACATTGGAGGATGTTAAGCATGGTGTTGACATGATTAATTTCAGGAAGATTCTCATGGCAGGGTTGAGGACTGGTTGGAAGGTACTGGAGGCAGGAAGATCAATTAGGATATTAGGATCTTAGTCCATGTGAGAAATACCGAAGGCCTTATTTGCATAGGAACTCTGGTGTGTGTGTAAGCATGTGCGGTCTAAAACAAGAGGTTTTTAAGCAGACATAATTTTATTTCTCTGTTCTCCTGTGCTTTTTCTTTATAGCGTTTATCACCCTTTACATACTTATTTATCTATTGTCCATTTCTCCCCATCAGCATGTAAACTCCACTAGAGAAAGGATGTTAATTTTGTCCCCTCAATCCCCAGGGCACATGAGAGGTACTAAATAATTATTTGTCCAGGGCATGAAGCTTAGCGAGGAAAGAGAAATATAGGGTAATAGCCAATAGGGGAAGATTTTCTAATGCTCCGGTCTAAATTTAGCTCATATGTATCCCCTATAATCTTTTCCCAAGCTCAGACTCTAGTTCAGTATTTGATCAAATATTAAAATGTTCTCTCTTCTGGCCCTCGTGCTTGTCTCAGCCTGAGTTATCAGTCTTTCCTGCCCCTGTACTTATGTTACCTGTTCTCTGCTTACTTCTACTTTGTATCTCTAGAAACCCTAGTTTTCAGGTTCCCTCAAGGACCTTGGTTATATGCTTAGACAGTTCTCACATTGTCATAGGATCACATACCTGCTACATAATTCTGCCTTTGTTCCTCCAGATCCACTCACCACCCTTCTCCAGGGCTGATCTTGAAGGACAGCAACATCTGGGCTCACTGGCCCTCAGCCTTCCTCTTGGGTTCAGCTAGGAGATCTGAGGGTGAGAGAGAGATTGGTAGGGATGTGCTCCTCTAAGTTCCTATTGGCCCTCCCTCTCCTTCAGCTATTGCTCTCACTGAGCACTGGTTTCATCTCTTTGCCCCTTCAGGCCTATAGTTGATCATGGCTTTTCAGCAGATGACAATCTTCTTGGTGTCTCTCATCCCTGCCCACAACTTTGTAGGCTGTCCATCCATTAACTTGCTTCGATTACATGTTTTGATGCTGATCTTGGCCGATTCAAAAGCAAAAATGCAGACTGTATCTTTTTTTGTTGTTGTTACAGAATTCACTCTTTCAAAGTGTACAATTCAGCAGTTCTTAGTAAAGTTGCGCAAACTGTATCTTTTTCCTTAAATATGTAATTAAATGTTTTCCAAGTTACTCTTGTCTGAACACTCAATAGTAAGTTGCACAATGTTGCGCACCATAAGTCACTTAGTGTTCATGTTCGTATGTTTCAGACTTTCACTATCACAAATAAGCCTACAGTAAATGTTGTGCCTGTGGCCCTTCTCTTTTGGGGAGGATAGTTTCTCAAGGGAAAGTTTCTAGGAGTGGTATTGATGAGTCAAAATAGGGTCACATCTCCATTAGGGTGCTTCAGAAATGCCCTCGAATTGCTTTTAAAAAGATTATACCAATTCACATTGCCATAGCTTTCTCTGAATGTACCAATTGCATCATCTCATTAGCATTGGAAAGTACATAATATAGTAGGTGATATTACCATTTGAACTTATTTGATAGCTATGCCAATCCTAAGCCATTTCAAGCCATTTTTAGCTGAATGGGAATGGAAGGACAGCAGTTTTGAGGGGATTGGGTGGAGAGAAGGTAAAGGGATTTGCTTAATATTTCTCCTTCACCATCCAGCCTCTTTGTCTTGGTTATATATCAGTTTCTTCCTCTTTAATGTGCTATGTATCTTCAGGGCCTAGCATAGTATCTGCCACTGTCCCGAATTTCAGTAAACATTTATAAAATGGATTAATGATGGAAGAAAAATGTTAAAATATATGCGCACAGAATTGGTCAAACTAGTCTATGAGCATTAACAGTTCTCCTTTTTAATGGACTCTCTGAAATCAACACTTTCCGCTCCCTCCCAACAAACATATTGATGACCACCCATGGCCTCCCGATTGCTTTGGAGTAGTGGTTCATCTCTGGAATACCTACACACTTCTCCCTACCCATTGATTTAGATGCCTAACAAGAGTCTGTTGTGTTTGGTCCTAAACCTGTTTATGATAGCTGCATGCTAGAGTATAATTAATTTAATTAAATTGATATAAACATAAGGTGAAACATAAGTGTGAAAACAGCTGTTTCTATGAAATGCCAAGTGAAAGTTGGAACTATTAACTAAAGACCAGTTGAAAATTTCTGTCAAGCTAGATGTGGGTAAGACAATTACAAAGATTTTTTTTTTTTTTAAAGAAGGTACCTCTATTTATTCTGCTTTGCAAGATTTTTTAAGTCCTCAGTCAACTTTAAAGAAAGAAATTGGAAAGCATAGAAAATACATCATGGATATGATTTAGGTAAGAAAGACAGTTCAAGAATTCTAATCAGCACTCTTGCTTAAAGAAAAGGTTTAGCCTCACATGGAAAAATAGGCAGGTGGGTGTTACTAATAGTTTTTAAAGTGTATATATGTCATTTTTTATAATTCACTGCTTTAGTATACTTCCCCCAATGAACTGATATACCATCGGGCCTGATCTAATTAGTTTGGGTAAACATAAATCCTGGTTCCCTAACCTTTTTGTTTCCATAGATGGACAGGCAGGGGAGAATTTGTCCTGGTTCTTCCAGGAGTGACTTACCTAATTAGTGAATTTGAATCTGCCTGCCCTCAGAGAGGGTACTCTCTTCTGAGGGCAGGCAGTTAAAGTTGCTAGACCTCTGCAAGAGGAAGAATGGAGTTCTGGGAAACTAATTTTAATTCAGGGAATATTCGAAAGCCTATTAGTCATCATCCAAGCCACATTCTTCAGTTCAGTTTTATTGGTAAAGTTGATGTTTTCATATTTTCACTGGTTCCAAACTTAGAAGAAAGTGACGGTACTCACTGTCCCTGTAATACTCCAACAGTGGTGAATAAGATGGCTTCTATGTACCTTCACAGTCAAGACACATTATTTTCCCTTTTATTTCAGTTTGTGATTCTGCTCAAACGAAAAGTTATCTCTGGTTTGCAGGTGATAGTCTAGCCTTGTATGAAGTCCAATCTTTATCCCAGGCTAGACAAAAAAGAAAACATTATGGCTCTTGAGAAATACTGATATTGGGAGGTATTTACTGAGAAGGGAAGAGGAACCCAAACATGGCTCCTGCCAATCCTTCTATCCCTTCCCCCATTACATCCTGAGAATCTTACCTGTCCTGTTAATTTATGGGACAGGTAAACACGGCAAACTTAAGGTCACAACCTGTACCACTATTTAAATGAGAACTGCAAACATAGTCTAGTCTCTTTCCAATGCTAAGGGATGTTGTAACCTATAGGGGGTCATAAAATCCATGTAGTAGGTCCTAACCTCTATTTTAGAAGAAATAAAAATAATAAAATTAAAAATATCAACATGCAATGGGTGTGTATACATGTCAAAACAAATGTACATTTTAAGTATAAGTGATTATATGTCAACTATACCTCAATAAAGGTGATACAAGTGCCAAAGAAGTCCTTTTTAAAATAAAGTAGAAAAAAAAAAAAGAAGAAAATATTGGCATGCATTGTATAAAATAAGGGTAATATTTGAGGAAAGTTGTCTCAGAGGTGTGTGTATCTGTGTACATGTGTATGTATATTCTGGGTTGAGATATGGACTGTATGGAGAACGTTATGGAGGACCACAGTCAAAATGCATGCAGATAATATTATTAAGCCATAAAAAGGAAATCCTGCCATTTTCAACAATATGTACGAATCTTGAGGGCATTATGCTAAGTAAAATAAGTCAGAGAAAGACAAATACTGTATGACCTTACTCACATGCAGAATCTTTAAAAAGCCAAGCTCGTAGGAAGCCGTAAGAAAAGTCTGCAAAGCACTGGTTTAAGGTGCCCATTTTTTTCTTCCTTTTATTTTTGTTCTTTGCTAATTTGCTCTGAAACTGCTGCCTTGTAAATACAACTTGTAGTAATTAGCAACCAGAGAAAAGCAAGGGCCAATTCGCTATACACAGCTGGAATGAAAAAACTGTCGCTCCTACCTCATTTCTGGGTCAATCAAGTGGTCAAATATGGCGATGGAACGGCTGAGATCTAGAAGACCCCCATTACAAGGTAACAGGAAATTTATCTACACAGTTCAAGTTCCAGTGGTTCTTCTCAGCCTGCAAATCACAAAGGGTTCGGGTTGGCATTGAGGACCACAGCCCTAGCTCACCTTTCTAGACTGACTTGCCTACCTACTCTTCTCCCAAAGAAATCCTGTGCTCCAACCAAACTGACCTCTTGGTGTTCCCAGAATGCTCCATTCATTTCTCATTCTGTCCTGGATTGCACTGTTCCTTCTGCATGGGGCAGCCTCCTCAACTAGCCCATCTCTGCTCGCCAGGGTCCCATCCATCCTTCAAAGATCCATTTCCAATTCCCTTGCCTGAGTCCTAATGTTTTTCTTTTGAATTCCACAAATATCTTTCAAAAAATACCTTTCTTAAAAATACTTTATATACTTAAGAATACCATTTTTCCTGGCTTTAAGAGAAACATGAATGTACTGTAAAAGCAAAAAAAAAAAATCCCTTTTTAAATCTATGCATGATACATATGTGTATATTTATATATTACAAGCTGGTATTATAGCATCTTTTATCATCTTTTTTGTCACATTTTGGGGGAGTATATATGAGATAGCATCCAAAGTATAGAGACAAATTTCCTGTAAGAGCACAATAGAGTATTTTTTGGAAATAGGAAACCGGGGCCAGGGATAATTAAGAGAAACCTAAGTTCCTACATGAGATCTTGTAGATAGTTCAGGTACCCTGGTTTCCCACTTTAAGTGGAACTGGGGTTTGGGTCCACTGCACTTGTTTTAAAGGACAGTAGTAATCGCAGCAGGCCTACGATGACTTGAGGTCAGCCAGGCAGCTGATGATATGTGGAAACATGCAGGTCTCCTTTAACTCTCGTAGTAAGAGGTGTGCCTTTCCCCACGCTTATTTCTCCGTTTCCTTTTCTGAGATCTCACATCCTTGACTATCCTACCTCTTACCTCTTATTATCCCCTCTCAGCTCAGCTTCTTAATTTGGGACGTTCTTCCTCATACTGAAGCAAAACGAAACAAAACACCTTTACTCTCACTACCCATTGAGCTACAGGTCTCTCCCTCCCTCCCTCTCTAATTCTCCCCCCGCCCTCTTCCCCCTACCTGTGTCTCTCTTCTAGAAAGAACCGCCACCGGTTTATTGCTTTCATTGTTGCTTCACCATCACACACTCCTTACCCAAGTGCTCAACTCAGCTCAGTGACGGAAAATTCGTTCCACCTCTCTTGCAAAGGGGCACCTCTTTCCTGGTTAGAGGGTGCCCAGTGCCAGGCACCAGGGCCTCCTCTCTTTGCTCCTACACCCCGACCCAGCTGCCACCTCAGTGCCGCCCGTTTCCAGGTACGCTGGCTTCTTGGGACGCCCTGCCGGTCACTCCTCGCCCTGGCCCTGTGCCCACCTGTCACCTTGCACAGTCACAGCTTCCCCGGGAACCCGGAGAGCTCCCGCTCGCGGCTCGTCCCGGGCCACCCCCGAGGCGGCGCGTCAGAGCGCCCGGCACCCACGGGCCTGCGTGCGAGCCGTGTGTCCGGCCGCGGCGCTCCTCGGAGCCGCGCGCCCGCCACCCCGCTTCCTGTCACCACCGCTTTCGCTAGGCCCGCGACGCGCCAGCGCGAAGCGAGGAGGCCGGCGTCCCGGCTCCGGAGGCGCTCGCTGGGGCGCGACCGCCGCGCAGGCAGAGCGCGTCCCCCTAGCGGGCGGCCTCGGCCCCAGCGGAGGAGCGTCACGCGCCGAGAGGCCCAGGTCGCGCGGGGCGGCCGTGCGCGGGGCTCGCGGGGCTCGCAGGGCCGGCGGCCCGGGGGGCCGGGGTCCAGCGCCCCCGTCCCAGTCGCCGCCGCCGCCGTCGCCGTCCCCGCCGCCGCCGCGGGGTCCGGCCGAGGCCGCAGGCGGGAGGCCGGGCCGGGCCGCGGCGGCCCCTCAGCCGCGCCGCGCGGGGCCGGCGCCCAGGTCCGAGCCGCCTGCCGCTCGCCGCCCCCCTCCCCGCCCGCGGCCCCAGCCGGGCCGCGCCGCCAGGCCGGCCCCCGCCCCCGCTCCGCCCCCGGCGCCGCAGCCCCGCCCGCCACCGCCGTCGCCATGTTGTGGCTCCCGCAGCCGGCGCCGGGGACGCGCGCGGCCGAGCCCGGGGCCTGTCGCCGCCGCCGCCAGGTAAGCGCCCCCCGCGGGCCGGGCCGGGCGCGGCCGGGGCCGGAGCCGCGGCCGGGCCGGGCCGGGCCGGAGCAGGCGGGGGCTGAGCGCGGCCGGGGCGAGCCCGCACCCGCGCCGCGGCCCGGCCCTGCAGCCGGGCGGACCCTGCCCGCCGCCCCGGGCGGAGCCGCTGCCCCGACCGCCGCCTGGCGGGCCGCGGCCGCCACCCACCCCGCCTCCGCCGCCCGCCGCGCGCGCTGCTGCCCTCCCGGCGCGGGACACAGGCCGCCTTGGCCGCCGCCCGCGCCCCCCCGTCCGGGCACTGATAACGGGGCCACTGTCCCCCGCCGGGACGCCCTGTCACCCCGACCGTCCCCGCCGCGCGAGGAGCTGGCGCCGTCCTGAGGCAGACACTTCGCGGATCGACCCTTTCGGGCGCCCCTCAGTCGCTCCCCCGCCTCCGCCCAAGTTCTCACCGTGGGGGAGCTCTGCTCGCGAGCAGACAGGTACCCCTGCCCCAGAGTTAGGGGTCCCGTCCTCGGGGGGCGACGACCGGGCCTGTTGCTCAGGGTGGAAACCGTCTCTCTGCAGGGGCTCTTTCTGCCAACCTAGGGGGGAAGGCTCAATGTGACCCGAGGGAGGACAGAGGAGCGGAGTTTGCTGGACAGATGGCCTTCTGGCCTTGGATCAGCGTGTGTGAGGGGGAGGGTCTGTACGACCTTAGGTATGCCTGCTTCTGAGAACCCCAGGCTTATTGGAGCTGCTCAGGGATTTTTACTTTTTTTTTTTTTTTTTCTGAGTAGGCCAGAGGTGGCATTAAAAGTCCTGGATTGGAATAGACCCACAGGCCCATCCAGGGAAGCACGTCTGGCACCCAGGACCCGCCTAGACGAGGACTGGCAGTAGGAGAATGGGGACTTGGGTCTAGATGCTGTTTGGCCTAGGGTTAGCCCACTCGCCTTTGAGCGCTGTGCTGGTGTAGGGCCTCTACCGTGCGTGCATCTGTTGGTGTGTACGATGTGGCTGAGCATACAGGATGTGGACAGACAGACGCCTGGCCTGGCGGGTGCTTGCTGGGATTTCAGGGGTCTGTTTCCTCCAACTCACAGGTACATTACACAGCGAAAGAGAGGAGCAGCTGGAGTGCTTGCACACATGTTTTGACTGTTTTCCACTTTTCCACTTTGATTCATTAGGTTAATTTTTACTGAGCACTTCCTATGTGCCAGGTGCTGGCCTAGGTGTTGGCAATACAGAGAGGAACCAGAAAGACGTTTTCACTTGAGCTCATAGCCCAGTAAGAAGGCCCAGTAATGAATCAATAATCTTGAAATTTCATTCAGCAGCAAATATTTTCAATAAATATGTGCTAGGCATTGTTTTAAATACCGGTTTAGAAGCAAGCAAAAATAACTGCCCTGTGGAACTTTTGTTTTTGTGGGGGAAAGACAAAATAAAATGCATAATAAGAAAGAAATACAGTCTGTTAAAAAGTGTTAAATGCTAAAGAGAATGTGGGGTCGAATTTACATTCCAGTAGCGTGAGGTGTCTTTTGAATAAAACTTCTAAGGAAGGGGTAAACTATTTCAAATTGCGATGAATGCAAGGAAAGAAAGATGAAGAGCATGGTGAGAGAGTAATGGGCCTTTATTTGGGTTAGGGGCTCAGGGAAGGAAGTAACGTTTAGGCTGAGACTCGAAGTAGGGTTAAGAGTTAACCATGTGTGGAGCAGCACAAAACTTGGCGAGTCAGAGGAAGTGAAAGAGGCCTGTGTGGCTGGAGGGGGAAAAGGAGAGGGGAGATAAGCCTGTGGAGAGGTGGGTCAGATCACAGGGGACCTTGGCGACCGAATGCCTTCACTCCTTAGTTTGGACTGTATCCCCAGTGTTGTTAGGAACCTTTGAAGGGTTTTAAGTATGTGACATGATGACATTTGCATTTTAAAAGGTCTCTGGCCTCTGTGCGGTGAATGAACTTTGAGATAAGCGGGTAAGTGAGGCAAGGCTATCAGTGTTGAGTGGCCTAACTACTTGATCTGCTTGGAAAAGCCTCAGGCAGTCTGGGAGAGATCCTTTTCCTCGATGGATGTTTTGCCCAGCTTTTGGGAAGGGGAGGGAAAATTAATTAGCATTTGTGGAGCGCATGCTGGGTGGGACAGTCAATTTGAGAGACTTTTCTATATATTATCTATATTATCGTTAAATATAATCCTCTTGGCACCCTAAGAGAAAGGGGTTGTCCCCTTGACAGAAACAAGCCCAGAAGGGACAGAAAACAAGCCCAGAGGGGATACATGACTTATCTAAAGCCACCTTTGTAACATAATCTGTATTCAAACCCAGGTCTGCCTGATTCCAGAGTCTGTTAGCTCTGGAGCTAGACTACTGGAGTTTTCATCTTGCTTCTCCTGCTTGATAACTGAATGATCTTGAGTTATTGAATCTCTTTTGTGCCTCAGTTTCCTGTTTGGAAAAGCCTCAAGCTTTCCCCTATTACTGGCAGATAAAAAGGACCTATTTCATAAGATTGTTGGGTGGATTGAATTGACTAAAACCATGTAAATATTGTAACACTTAGCTCAAATATTAGTTGCTATTAGTATTTAAAATTTTTAAACATCAGTATAGTGTGATCATTTTGGATGAAATTAAATATGCAGATAATTCTTAAATTTTGTGAGCCACTCATTCCCTCTCTTTTTCTCTAAATAACTTCATGTCATGTTCTATGTGATCAATCATTCATCATCGATCTCCCATGTCATTTTTGACACTGTTAACAGTAATTAAAGATACAGAGTGACTTCCTTCCCTGAAAAAGCTCAGGGTATCCACAGGTGGTCAAATATTTGAAAGGATGAATTACAGTGTACTTAAGAAGTTCCCTAATGCACCCAAAGTTAGAGACCTTTTGGGAGCAGTGAGAACTAAATACCTGGGGAAGTAGGGAAGGCTTCAGAGAGGAGGTGACTTTTGAACTGGGTTTTGGAGAAACAATAGGAACTTTACAGACAAGATTGGACAAAGGACATTCACGGTAGAGAGAACCGAGTGTGAAAGTATGGAGTTCTCAGGAGGCTTGGTTTGTCTGGAGATGAGGCTGGAAAGTTGAATTGGAGCTGTGAAAAGCAGATCAAGAAGTTTGCAGTTTATCCTGTAAACCATGGGGAGCTATCAGGGGGTATTCAATACATCAAGTACATACAGTGATGGGAGTTGCACTTAGAGAGTAGAGACATATGTCATTCCAGCGGTGGCTTTACTTTGGCGGGATCACTGTGCTTTAGGATCTGGTTTTCAGTTTTATAGAACTAAAATTCACTTTTTGTACGGCACTCAGAGCTGATTGGGTCCAGGGAGACTGACTTACTAATCAAATTTGGAAGAGGTTGATGCATAAACTCAGGGTGTTAACTGGCCATGAGAAATGAAACTGCAGGATGACAGATGTTTCTGTCTTCTGGCCATTGCCACCCCACCCCCACCCCACTTCTGGCCAGGGCTGGGACATGCTAACAAACACTTGCTCCTCCATTCCTGTTTGTTTTTCTCAGGCTCCATGAAAACTAACCCTTTCTGTGAACGTAGTCTTTCTTCAAGTGCTATACAGTGTAGTCAACAGTGATTGTTAATGGATAAAATGAATGATACTGTATCGGTTGGGTGGGATATTGTGTTTGTGAAACTTAAGGAAGAGAAGGAATACCTTTTTTAAGAAATAAACTATTAGAAGAAGGAATTCACTCAAATTGGGTCCCTAGAGGAGGTTCGCAGATTCAAAGTGGCTCATCTGTTGTGGACAGATGCATTGGAAGTTGTTCTTGGAGGCCTGTGAACTTTTGGAGGAGGTGGGGGGATTTGAGTTGTGCTTGAAGGAAAGACTGATTTAACGTCTTTATCTTCCCTACACATTGGAGACAGAAAAGAAAGTAGTAATTCCCGCCCTCTATTCAGCCAGGTCATAGGGCGCTTTCCTGTTGGATTGTAATCTTTGTGAGCTTTGAGCTTCCTCTTGCATTCTTTCTGCTTCTGCCACACTGGGAAGAGTGGTGGACCCTCTAAGGTGTTGAATCTGTATGTTGCTACAGTGAAAAATGAAATCCAAATACATCCACCTAGATCGTGGATTAATTTCTTTTCTTTTAAAACTCTTAAATTCACTACTCAAGAATCTTCATACAGGACATGTAGGAATTACGGTAAGGTATGCAAAGGAAATAAAACTAATTGGTAAATCCTACAACCTGCAGCTACTGTTGGCATTTTAATATTTAGTGTTTGTATTAGACCTTTATCTTCAGCTCTATCTTCTTATGTAAGGTTTTTTTTTTTTTTTTTTTTTTTTAACTTACTTTTCCTACAAGAATAGGAACATCCTGAACAGGAAAGAGTTCTGAGTACTGACATCTGTGAGGTGGAACAGTTGCATACACCCCAAATCTGTGGGCATCTGGACCAGTGTTCTCCCCTTCATGCTCTAGGAGTGTAGGGTGTGATATCCATTAGCTAATTACTTTGGAGAAATGTCAGGGGATCAGAGTGTTGCTTCATCCAAATGTTCACTTTTATTTGACAGCAGGAAGCGTGTGTGTGTGTGTGTGTTGAGATGACATAGCTTATCTTTTCTGTGACTCAAGGAAAAGTTAATGAGCACCTTTCAAGTTTGGTGTCACCACAGAATCATTTCTCAGACCGGTTAGTACTATGGGCTGTCCTCGTTCCCTGTGTGACTTTCAGTAACTCCTTTACTTTCTCCATTTCAGATTCTGAACGTGTTTTATCAAGAGTTGTAAAGGATGATGAATTCTGTATATGTGATTGGTTGTGGAAAGACTGCCACAATGCTGAGTGAAAAAAAAAGTAGTGTCTGCCGCACAGATGAACTCCTAGACTCTAATGTATGCCGGGCAGGAGGGTGTCTGTATGACTGTCATTTCTGCTTGTGAGAGCTTCAGAATTATTGGAGCCCCCTGAAAATTTTTTGAATAGTCCAGAGGTGGCATTAAGGGTTTTAATGCAAAAATAAATCCACAGAGCTGTACCCCAGGTTTAACTCAGAATAGCTCACTTGCTCTGTAGAACAGAATGTACTGTGAAATTTCTTACATCTGGGTAGTGGGATTGGGTGGTTTTTACTATTTTCTTTATATTTTTCCTATCATGAATTTTCTACAGGCTTACAGAAAACATTTTTACAAAAACAAATAACCAGTATATCTATTTTCATTTTGGAGACAAAACATTGACTGCCCAGAAGCAAAAACTCAAGCTGCCAAGAACTATGTCCCTATGGAAGACTGTGCTGTTGGGAGCTGGCCACCCCTCCTCGGTCATATCTCAGAGAAGATGCCTTTGTTACATGTGTAGTAGACACAACTCTTGTGGACAGGTGCATTAGGCTGGGACTCTGACTGCAGTCGGCTCTGGAGCAAGACGTGGGGAGCCAATGAGTAGAGTCGAACTTGGCTTCTAGCTTTGTTTGTTCAGTGTTTTCTTTAAGAATGCTCTTAGAAAAGAGTGGTTAAAGTAGTCTCTCCTTTTGGGCATGGCCCTGGGCCTTCTCCTACAGACCACAGGGCTCAGTCTCCTGCACATCGGCATGGAAGATGCTAGAGGCCTTGGCATTAAAATATGGGGGTCATGGTCCTCTAAAGAGAGAGGGTTCTTGTGTATAAGCCCCATGTACATTCCTGGGATTTTCCCCCTTCAAGGGGCTCAGCCTGTCCTATGGGTAAGGTGGGGGGCCCCTCCTTCTCTATACCCACCCAGTCTTTGGGCATAGAAACATTTTATTCACATTGCCCCTGGCCAGCCGGAGCTGCACGTGGACTGTGGGCTGGCTCTGGCTCTGCTTTTTACTCCCCTAGTTTGCTGCTTTCGACAGCATTCCACTCTTGAATTTCTACCAATGCAGTTTCTGAAGTTGAGGCTATTCCTTTAGCAGATGGAAGAGCAGAGTGAGACAAGAGAGAGGCTTGAAGGTGATGTCCACTGTTACTGCAAGCCTCTTGGGGCTGTTCCAGGGCCCACAAACACATCCGACTGAGGCAGAGCTTTGGCATTTTCAGAGCAGAAGGGAGCCCAGGGATGGGTAGCAAGCAGCTGTTCAGCTTCTTCCGGGGCTTGGCGCAGCCAAGGCCCTGGTCCGTGTGGGTCCGGGCTGATCGCTGCCTTTTGCCTTGTTAGATGGACTCTCCAGACCTGACCTGAACTGGCTGAGGTTGTAGGAACTGCTTCACTGTCGGGTACTTCAGTAAGGCCACACATCTTCAGGCCCATTATTCTTAATTAGAATATTTACTTATATCGAAGATCTATATCAAAGCCTTTTTGCAACTTGGCCATCACTGATCAGTAATCTACAGTTCCTTATGAAAGGTCCACCCTGGGCCCTCTGCAGAGGTGGATGCGGGGCAGAAAACAATCATGTGAGACGAACTTTCCTCAAGGAGTTTCCCCACTGAAAGCAATTAGAGAACATTCTCTCCCAGACCAGAGGTGTCTGAAGGGGGAATTTCTTCCTGAGGGTGGTAGTTACTTTCACATGGGTCATGCCCCGAGGTGGCTGGGGTTACCTCTGGGGAACATGCTGTGACACTCAAAATGGATTGGATGGCCATTTGGGAGGAGGGAGGTGGTGGCGAGGATGTAATCTCATCTTCCATTACTTCACTTGTCTCCCCTTGATACTGCTGCTCTGAGCACCCGAACATTAGGGGAAGGTAGCCACCCTGTCCACAAAATATGAAGTTTAGTGCCTATCATGCCACCATTCCTCTTAGTCTAAGTCTTTTGCATTTCCACTTAGAGTCCACTTTTAAAATATTTACACCCCCCAGGAGAGGTCAGATTCTTAGTAGTTCATCACCAAACTGTAGCTTTAATTATCAGGAATTAATTAAGTCAACTGAGAGAAAGACTGGGACCCAGACAGGCACTTGGGGGCAAGAGTGTCCAAAGGGACACGCTTCTGCAGGGCAGGAGGGAAGTGAGGGCAGCAACAGAAAGTCCTATGCATGTCAGTTGCTGCAGGAGCATGCTGCTGAGCCCCGCTCATTGCCGACTTGGGGGTCATGCTGGTTGGGGCATAGGGGACATTATGGCTTGGCACTGGCACAGAGGGCTTTGAGGCAGAGGGGGAATTTAGGTTGAGTCTTAAACGGTTGGGACAATTGCTTTTCCTTCATTTAAGAATATATGCTTAGTTGAGAAAATTTTGGAACATTCAAGTAGAAAACAAATCCCTCATAAATTTGTGCCTAATGGTAGATGGCTATAATTTATAGGCAAAGGGGTATGGTTTAGGCCTAAACCAGGGGTCCCCAACCCCTGGGCTTTGGACCTCTTAGGTCCTTGCAGGTCTGTGGCCTCTTAAGAACTGGGAGGCACATTAGGAGGTGAGCGGCAGGCAAGCAGGCGAAGCTTCATCTGTGTTTGCAGCCACTCCCCAGTGCTAACATCACCACCTCAGCTCTATCTCAGATCATCAGGCATTGGATTCTCACAGGAGCACCGGTCCCTGATGCCCAAAAGGTTGGGGACTGCTGTCCTGGATTACGGAGGTTCTTAGAAGCCTGGCCTGAACCAAGGGTTGGAGCTGGTGTAGGCTGTAGGGGACTCTTTTAGGTTTGTGAGCAGAGTAAGAGACCTGATGCAAATTGTGTTTGGGGAAGATCGGTCTTAGTATGACCATGGGGAGAGACTGGAGGTGGCGAGGAAAGAGGTAACAAGGACATGGACGGCAGCATAAAGTAGGACAGATGACATCAGCGAGACTTGGTTGTGGCGGGATGCTCCCCAACTGTTGTGTGGCTGCCGTGACCAAGGTTTCCAGTCTCCCCTGGCTGAATAGAGGGTGGGAATTACTACTTTCTTTTCTGTCAGTGGCTTCCAGTAAGTTTTGGAAGCAGGTGGGGTGTAAGTGAGAGGAAGGGAGGAAAGGGTTCTCCTCAGGTTCGTGGGTCAGAGGGGTAAGTGTGCAGTCAGACCCCGCATTGGGCCTGCGTGTCGCAGACTGTGACCCGGACTGGGAACCCGTCTGTTCTTTCTGCTCTGTCGGAGAGTAGCTGTCGCTGCTCCTAGGCTTCCTTCTGAACCCCCACACACACCAGGAACCCACATCAGGATGATGTCTGAAATCCATGTGCTTGATCACCTTTCAACCTCATTTTTCTGTCCCCAAAGTTTTAACTGTTTCTCAGAACAAATTGTCTTTGACTCACAAACTCATTTGGATTGGATTAATTGACTGGGAATACTTATTTCTAAAAGATTTCTCTTTCATTAGGCTTTTAGCCTGTTTTTAAAAAGACTTGCCAAGATGAGATTAGTGGAGAAATTATTTTGGTATAATCAGTCTCTGTGATCTTTTGGTACAAGTTATGTTTTGAGATTGGTGTTCCCGATGTGTTTATTTCTAGAATAAATATCCGAATGCCTGCTATGTGCAGGGTACTATTCTAGGTGTTGGGAATACAACAGTGAACAAAGTAAACAAAATGTTACTTTCGTGGAGTACCTATTCCAGTGTGCGTTGGCATGTAGACAATAAACAAGTAAAATAAAAAGCATGAAAGATGGCAAAAAAAAAAAATAGTATGGAGAAGAAACAAAGCAGGGACGGAAGACAGGGAGGTTTGATGGGGAGAGAAGTCCGAGAAATCTCACTGATAAAAAGACATTTGACCAGAGATCTGAGAGAGGAGACGTCAAAGTGGAGAGAAAAGCAAGAGAAAAGGTCCTGCAGGCCAGGGAATGCTTGAGGAGTTAATTTAAGGAACAGCAAGGAAGTCAGTGTGGCTGGGGCGGGAGTGCGGAGGCGGAAGGTGGGCAGAGGAGGCCCCGGTGTCCCCACTGGGCTTGAAGTCCTGGTGGGTTCCTGAGTGACATGGGAGCCTGTGGAGCTGTGCAGAGCACAGTGGGATCCACTGCTTTTGGGACAGTTGCCTCATTCTGGGGACGGCAGCAGGGGCTTGTGCAGTGGTTTTTAGCTGTAGTGGGCATCAGAGTCTGAGTCATCTGAGAGCCTTTCCCAGGACAGCTGCTTGGGCCACCCAGGACTCCAGGGTCAGCTGGAGCACAGGTGTGACTTCTTGAACTCACTTAATGCGCTTGTTTGCTAGTGACTGGGTAACTGTCACAGCTTCAGATTCTTGGGGCCCACTCCACTCTTGAGTCAGTTTCCAAGAGGGCCCACAAGTCTGCATTGTTAAGCTTTTTGGGTGATTTTTGAGGCCAGTGGTCCCTGGTTTTCAACCCTGGACAGCATCAATGACTCGGCCATATAGATATATATTTTTAATGTCTGAACCCTGAAGATTCCTATTTAATTGGTCCGAGTTGGAGTTAGGCATCAGTATTGCTCCCCAGATGTTTTTGATGTGCATGTAGGGCTAGAAGCACTGGTCGGACAGTTCAGTAAGCCCCGTGCCTGGTATTCGATGGAGAGGTTTGAATGGGTGATTGTGAGTAGGAGACTTAGCCCCCCAGGAAGGCTGAGGCAGGGCCCATCCCCTTGCCAGGAATAGCAGGAGTCTTTCGCAGCAGTGAAAACTCTTTTCAGTTTATGTACTTTATCTCATTTGATTACTTCACCTCTCTGGGCCTCCACTTCCTGCTGTAGAGTCAGTGGCTGAAATTTAATGGTTTCCTAGGGTCTCTATGGGTCTGACAGTTCTTAATCTTTCTGGTGCCGAAAGAACCTCTAATCTAGAACAGTGTTCTAGGACACCGTTTTCCAGTCTTGTTCTCATAGCATCCTAAGGTGTGTCATAATTATGGTAAAGGCTGTACCCACTGTCTCAGTACCAAAATGAAGGAAGATGTGGGTTGCATACAGTAATGCCTTGGGAAGATGAGGGTTTTGGGAAATTGAAGATGTGAAATCTGACCTCCCGGTTCAGAATCCTGAGTGGAAGGGCTGCTTCAGCCTTGGAGGCAGGTGGGAGCCTGAGCGCCTCCGCCCGCTGGCAAGTTCATTGTGAAGTGGGGACAGTGTTTTGTAAACTGTAAAGCTCCTGCGATCTGAGTGGGCATATGTGGTAGAGTAACCTAGCAGAAGCGGTC
This sequence comes from Rousettus aegyptiacus, assembly GCF_014176215.1. Lineage (NCBI taxonomy): Eukaryota > Metazoa > Chordata > Mammalia > Chiroptera > Pteropodidae > Rousettus > Rousettus aegyptiacus. The sequence goes on along the minus strand of NW_023416289.1, from coordinate 51,053,464 downwards.
AGCCTGGGTCGGGATCAGTGAAGCCTGGTGCTCAGATAAGCCAGCCCCTCTCTGTAGCCAAACTGTGTAACTAGGTAGGAGAGACGGTCTGAATAACCCAGCAGAATCCAGTGGCCGCAGGAACCGAGGTTCAGCTGGAATAAATCACTGGGCACACTCATTAGAGTGGCTCGGGACATCGGATCTGAGCTACCCTTCCTTGCCCCTACCTGGTCTCTGACTTTTGTCATTGTTTGGACAGCACAGTGTCTGCTTGTTAGTTTATATTTTGAAATGTGAAGGTCCAAATAAGAAAAGAATAAACTTCGGGGGTAAAAAACCTTTCTCTATTTCCGTTCTGTAGAATTGGGATTAATGAGTTTTCTTCATTCCCTTCTAGGTTTTTCCATTAATATTGTCTGTACCTCTTTTTAGAATTCAAACTAAATGCTAGTCTGTCAGTTAAGACAAAAATGAAGTTAAGTGAGGGGATACAGGGTTAGAGTGAGAGTGAGCAGAATTAGAAATGAGGCTTTTTATTCTGTCATTTGTGGGTTCATGTACTTGATGGACCATTAACCAGTTTCCCCACAATGGCCAATTAAATCGGAACCTCAGGGCTGGTGGCCAAGCTCTAGTAGTTTCTAAAGGGCCTGAGGAGATTCTGATGTTCAGCTACAGTTGAGGACCACCTGGTTTAAAAAATGGGTTCCTCTCGCTTTTCCTTGGTCTTGTTCTCCTTCCCTGCTCGGTGCTGTTTCTTCTCTGCCTCTCCCCACCTGTGACTTTTCCCTGCTTACTTGACCTCGTGTCCACTCCTTGACCTTGTACTTCCTCTGCTTCAGCAGGCCTCTGAGCACTGGAGGGTGAGCTGTGTGGAGGGGTCATAGACTCTTACTTAGTCCCTGTCCCCTGTGCATGCTTTGAATCAGCCTGATGCTTAGGGATTTAGCAGTTTGCAGGTGCACTCTGAAAATTTTTAGGTAAAGCTCGTTGGCCACTGAGGTTGGTGGCATAATACTTAACAAATGTGTTTGCTGTGTTTAAGACAATGTTGTAAGAGCTTTACAAATATTGACTCATTTAATCCCTGTAACATCCATTATACTTATGGAGACACAGAGGTGAAGAAACCTGCCTGAGGTTACATGGCTAGAAAGTAGTAGAACTGGGATTTGAACTGAGGGGTCAAGTCCGCACTCTGAAGCATCTCACTGTGATGGGGGGAGGAGGGAAGGTGTGGGGCTGGGACAGGCTTTGTCTTTGACCACGTTCGGGACCTGCGTTGAGTTTATATTGGAAGTTCTTTTTGGAGTCTGACTTATACTATTATTATTACTATTATTATTTTATCTTACTTTAACATTTACCTTCAGGCCTATTAAACATTTTTTTTTTTCTTTCCTTAGGTGGTATTTGGACACTAGATCATGTGCCTCGGTAGCAGTTACTCCTTTCTCCACAGCTCCGCACCCCTGGTATTGAGATCCTTGCCAAACGATGTCTAGGCTGGCCTGAGCTGGCCTTGAAGAGCCGAGAATTTGGACGCAAGTGATTTTTTTGTTTTGTTCTTGTTCCTTGGTAGTTATTATTATTTTGATTGTGGTAGCATATATAACAGAATTGACCTCTTTAACCACTTTTTGGTGTAGAGTTTGGTGGCATTAATACATTTGCATTATTGTGCCACCATCACCACCATCCACCTCTGTAACCTTTTCATCTTCCCAAACTGAAACTCTGTGCCCTTTAAACACTAACTCCCCGTTTCCCTCCACCTGACCCCTGGTTACCTTCATTCTATTTTCTGTTTCTATGAATTTGACCACTGTAGGTACCTCCTATAAGTGGAATCATGCAGGATCTTTTTTTATTATTTTTTGTATCTGGCTTATTTCACTGAGCATACTGTCCTCCAGGTTCATGCACATTGTAGCCTGTGTCAGAACTTTCTTCCTCTTTAAGGCTGAATAACATATTCCATCATAGTTCTAGCACACTATGTTTACCCATTCATTCGTCGATAGACACGGGTTGCTTCCACCTTTTGGCTGTTGTGAGTAATGCTGCTATGAACATGGTGTGTAAATACCTCCGAGATCCTGTTCTTTTAGGTCTATACCTAGAAGTGCAATTGCTAGATCATATGGTAATTTTATTTATTTATTTATTTATTTAATCACTTACTTATTTTTGAGGAACAACTGTACTGTTTTCCATAGTGTCTGTACCATTTAACATTCCCACCAGCAACGAATAGGGATTCTAGTTTTTCCTCATCCTCACTAACACTTGTTATTTTCTGTTTTTTGGTTTTTTTTTTAAATGGGCATGACCTTGCGATTATTGAGATGGACCCACAGTCTGCTAAACAAGGGTGTGGTGCCTGCTGTGCTGAAACGCACAGATGTAGAGAAAATAATATGATAAAGCTCCACGCTCCTGATCCAGATCAGCAGCTACCAATTCATGGCCAGTCCTGTTTCATTTACATACTCCCTCACTGCTCCCTTCCCCTTGCCCTGTATTATTTTGAGGCAAATCCCAGACATCATCTCATTTTATCTGTAAACATTTCACCATGTGTCTTAAAAACGTAAAGGCTTTTAATATTCATTTCGTCTGATGGTAGAATGGCAGATAGGGCTGTTCTTTGGGTGCATCATTCCCTATCATTCCCTTGGGTCACCAGGGACATAATAGTGGGCATACGTGTGGGCACCCAGATGTCACATCCATCGCCATTCTGGACTGTTGGCGAAAGGCTGCCTTGGCTGGGGCCCTGTTTCCTTGCGGAAGGCTGACTGCCCTTAGGTCTGAGCAGCCATCAGGAAAGAGCACACCCACATCACTGTCGAGAAGGGAGGGAGAGAAGAGGGAGGAAGAGAAGAATGAGGAAGAGCATGGAGAGAGGGAGGGAGGGAGGGGCATGGACTAAGGGATGGGGGTCACGGATGGATGGGAAGGAGAAGAACGTGTATGTGTGTCTGAGAAAGAGAAGTGAGAGACTACACCTGGGAGAGAAGCTCTTTGCCAGGCCCTTATCCACCAGCCCCTAAACTCCTGTAGTCGTCTAAGGGAACCACAGAGATACCGCAGGACTAACAGCGTGTTTCTTGTGTCCCTTCAAACCTTTTGGTCTTGGAATCTTAGGGAATGGAGTTTGCCTGTGCCACGTGAGGCTAATGGCACATTCTGGGCCACCAAACACGTGGGTGGTGAAATGGTCACTTACTTTTTTCTGGGGCCCTTTGGTTAGGGAGTGGAGGCTCAGCTACAGAAAGTCCAAGGCTACTGGCTTCCTGCTGAACTGTGTAGTCCCTAGCACCAAGAGTGACACTTTTTACCAAGTTCAGCGGGAGGGGCTCCTTGAAGATGGTGTGTGACCAAGAGGTGTTCTGTCCTCCGTTTTTCTGTCTCCGGATCCTGTTAATGCTGAGGTCTGTTTGCTGTGAGGAAAGGTACAGGCGGCACCAGTCGCAGAGCATCCATCGGTCCTTCTCTCAGGTCTCAGCCCTGAGTAAACTTCGTTG